>NW_027212433.1:2609980-3914970 GCF_947461875.1 Haliaeetus albicilla | reverse complement strand
TGCGCAGAGAAGGAACATCTCACGGTGCGCATCCTCGGCAGAGCCTGTTCCCAAAAAGGCAAACGTCCGGCTCCTTGTCCCACACGGAAGGTGGCAGCCCGGAAAGCTGTTGCTGGTCTTCACCTTCCCCCTGCAGCCTATTCACAGGCACAACAGGTTTTGGGATCTGTGCTTGCCCAAAGACGCAATCTCTCACGGTGCGCATCCTCGGCAGAGCCTGTTCCCGAAAAGGCAAACGTCCGGCTCCTTGTCCCACACGGAAGGTGGCAGCCCGGAAAGCTGTTGCTGGTCTTCACCTTCCCCCTGCAGCCTATTCACAGGCACAACAGGTTTGGGGATCTGTGCTTGCCCAGAGAAGGAACATCTCACGGTGCGCATCCTCGGCAGAGCCTGTTCCCGAAAAGGCAAACGTCCGGCTCCTTGTCCCACACGGAAGGTGGCAGCCCGGAAAGCTGTTGCTGGTCTTCACCTTCCCCCTGCAGCCTATTCACAGGCACAACAGGTTTGGGGATCTGTGCTTGCGCAGAGAAGGAACATCTCACGGTGCGCATCCTCGGCAGAGCCTGTTCCCGAACAGGCAAACGTCCGGCTCCTTGTCCCACACGGAAGGTGGCAGCCCGGAAAGCTGTTGCTGGTCTTCACCTTCCCCCTGCAGCCTATTCACAGGCACAACAGGTTTTGGGATCTGTGCTTGCCCAAAGACGCAATCTCTCACTGTGCGCATCCTCGGCAGAGCCTGTTCCCGAAAAGGCAAACGTCCGGCTCCTTGTCCCACACGGAAGGTGGCAGCCCGGAAAGCTGTTGCTGGTCTTCACCTTCCCCCTGCAGCCTATTCACAGGCACAACAGGTTTGGGGATCTGTGCTTGCCCAAAGACGCAATCTCTCACGGTGCGCATCCTCGGCAGAGCCTGTTCCCGAAAAGGCAAACGTCCGGCTCCTTGTCCCACACGGAAGGTGGCAGCCCGGAAAGCTGTTGCTGGTCTTCACCTTCCCCCTGCAGCCTATTCACAGGCACAACAGGTTTGGGGATCTGTGCTTGCCCAGAGAAGGAACATCTCACGGTGCGCATCCTCGGCAGAGCCTGTTCCCGAAAAGGCAAACGTCCGGCTCCTTGTCCCACACGGAAGGTGGCAGCCCTGAAAGCTCTTGCTGGTCTTCACCTTCCCCCTGCAGCCTATTCACAGGCACAACAGGTTTGGGGATCTGTGCTTGCCCAGAGAAGGAACATCTCACGGTGCGCATCCTCGGCAGAGCCTGTTCCCGAAAAGGCAAACGTCCGGCTCCTTGTCCCACACGGAAGGTGGCAGCCCGGAAAGCTGCAGCTGGTCTTCACCTTCCCCCTGCAGCCTATTCACAGGCACAACAGGTTTGGGGATCTGTGCTTGCCCAGAGAAGGAACATCTCACGGTGCGCATCCTCGGCAGAGCCTGTTCCCGAAAAGGCAAACGTCCGGCTCCTTGTCCCACACGGAAGGTGGCAGCCCGGAAAGCTGTTGCTGGTCTTCACCTTCCCCCTGCAGCCTATTCACAGGCACAACAGGTTTGGGGATCTGTGCTTGCCCAGAGAAGGAACATCTCACGGTGCGCATCCTCGGCAGAGCCTGTTCCCGAAAAGGCAAACGTCCGGCTCCTTGTCCCACACGGAAGGTGGCAGCCCGGAAAGCTGTTGCTGGTCTTCACCTTCCCCCTGCAGCCTATTCACAGGCACAACAGGTTTGGGGATCTGTGCTTGCCCAGAGAAGGAACATCTCACGGTGCGCATCCTCGGCAGAGCCTGTTCCCGAAAAGGCAAACGTCCGGCTCCTTGTCCCACACGGAAGGTGGCAGCCCTGAAAGCTGTTGCTGGTCTTCACCTTCCCCCTGCAGCCTATTCACAGGCACAACAGGTTTGGGGATCTGTGCTTGCGCAGAGAAGGAACATCTCACGGTGCGCATCCTCGGCAGAGCCTGTTCCCGAACAGGCAAACGTCCGGCTCCTTGTCCCACACGGAAGGTGGCAGCCCGGAAAGCTGTTGCTGGTCTTCACCTTCCCCCTGCAGCCTATTCACAGGCACAACAGGTTTGGGGATCTGTGCTTGCCCAGAGAAGGAACATCTCACGGTGCGCATCCTCGGCAGAGCCTGTTCCCGAAAAGGCAAACGTCCGGCTCCTTGTCCCACACGGAAGGTGGCAGCCCGGAAAGCTGTTGCTGGTCTTCACCTTCCCCCTGCAGCCTATTCACAGGCACAACAGGTTTTGGGATCTGTGCTTGCCCAGAGAAGGAACATCTCACGGTGCGCATCCTCGGCAGAGCCTGTTCCCGAAAAGGCAAACGTCCGGCTCCTTGTCCCACACGGAAGGTGGCAGCCCGGAAAGCTGTTGCTGGTCTTCACCTTCCCCCTGCAGCCTATTCACAGGCACAACAGGTTTTGGGATCTGTGCTTGCCCAGAGAAGGAACATCTCACGGTGCGCATCCTCGGCAGAGCCTGTTCCCGAAAAGGCAAACGTCCGGCTCCTTGTCCCACACGGAAGGTGGCAGCCCTGAAAGCTGTTGCTGGTCTTCACCTTCCCCCTGCAGCCTATTCACAGGCACCACCACACTGGGAATCTCTGCTTTCCCAAAGACGCAATCTCTCATGGTGCCCATCCTCGGCAGAGCCTGTTCCCGAAAAGGCAAACGTCCGGCTCCTTGTCCCACACGGAAGGTGGCAGCCCGGAAAGCTGTTGCTGGTCTTCACCTTCCCCCTGCAGCCTATTCACAGGCACAACAGGTTTTGGGATCTGTGCTTGCCCAAAGACGCAATCTCTCACGGTGCGCATCCTCGGCAGAGCCTGTTCCCGAAAAGGCAAACGTCTGGCTCCTTGTCCCACACGGAAGGTGGCAGCCCGGAAAGCTGTTGCTGGTCTTCACCTTCCCCCTGCAGCCTATTCACAGGCACAACAGGTTTGGGGATCTGTGCTTGCCCAGAGACGCAATCTCTCACGGTGCGCATCCTCGGCAGAGCCTGTTCCCGAAAAGGCAAACGTCCGGCTCCTTGTCCCACACGGAAGGTGGCAGCCCGGAAAGCTGTTGCTGGTCTTCACCTTCCCCCTGCAGCCTATTCACAGGCACAACAGGTTTTGGGATCTGTGCTTGCCCAAAGACGCAATCTCTCACGGTGCGCATCCTCGGCAGAGCCTGTTCCCGAAAAGGCAAACGTCCGGCTCCTTGTCCCACACGGAAGGTGGCAGCCCTGAAAGCTGTTGCTGGTCTTCACCTTCCCCCTGCAGCCTATTCACAGGCACAACAGGTTTGGGGATCTGTGCTTGCCCAGAGAAGGAACATCTCACGGTGCGCATCCTCGGCAGAGCCTGTTCCCGAAAAGGCAAACGTCCGGCTCCTTGTCCCACACGGAAGGTGGCAGCCCTGAAAGCTGTTGCTGGTCTTCACCTTCCCCCGCAGCCTATTCACAGGCACCACCACACTGGGAATCTCTGCTTTCCCAAAGACGCAATCTCTCATGGTGCCCATCCTCGGCAGAGCCTGTTCCCGAAAAGGCAAACGTCCGGCTCCTTGTCCCACACGGAAGGTGGCAGCCCGGAAAGCTGTTGCTGGTCTTCACCTTCCCCCTGCAGCCTATTCACAGGCACAACAGGTTTGGGGATCTGTGCTTGCCCAAAGACGCAATCTCTCACGGTGCGCATCCTCGGCAGAGCCTGTTCCCGAAAAGGCAAACGTCCGGCTCCTTGTCCCACACGGAAGGTGGCAGCCCGGAAAGCTGTTGCTGGTCTTCACCTTCCCCCTGCAGCCTATTCACAGGCACAACAGGTTTGGGGATCTGTGCTTGCCCAGAGAAGGAACATCTCACGGTGCGCATCCTCGGCAGAGCCTGTTCCCGAAAAGGCAAACGTCCGGCTCCTTGTCCCACACGGAAGGTGGCAGCCCGGAAAGCTGTTGCTGGTCTTCACCTTCCCCCTGCAGCCTATTCACAGGCACAACAGGTTTGGGGATCTGTGCTTGCCCAGAGAAGGAACATCTCACGGTGCGCATCCTCGGCAGAGCCTGTTCCCGAAAAGGCAAACGTCCGGCTCCTTGTCCCACACGGAAGGTGGCAGCCCGGAAAGCTGTTGCTGGTCTTCACCTTCCCCCTGCAGCCTATTCACAGGCACAACAGGTTTTGGGATCTGTGCTTGCCCAAAGACGCAATCTCTCACGGTGCGCATCCTCGGCAGAGCCTGTTCCCGAAAAGGCAAACGTCCGGCTCCTTGTCCCACACGGAAGGTGGCAGCCCGGAAAGCTGTTGCTGGTCTTCACCTTCCCCCTGCAGCCTATTCACAGGCACCACAGGTTTGGGGATCTGTGCTTGCGCAGAGAAGGAACATCTCACGGTGCGCATCCTCGGCAGAGCCTGTTCCCAAAAAGGCAAACGTCCGGCTCCTTGTCCCACACGGAAGGTGGCAGCCCGGAAAGCTGTTGCTGGTCTTCACCTTCCCCCTGCAGCCTATTCACAGGCACAACAGGTTTTGGGATCTGTGCTTGCCCAAAGACGCAATCTCTCACGGTGCGCATCCTCGGCAGAGCCTGTTCCCGAAAAGGCAAACGTCCGGCTCCTTGTCCCACACGGAAGGTGGCAGCCCGGAAAGCTGTTGCTGGTCTTCACCTTCCCCCTGCAGCCTATTCACAGGCACCACCTCACTGGGAATCTCTGCTTTCCCAAAGACGCAATCTCTCATGGTGCCCATCCTCAGCAGAGCCTGTTCCCGAAAAGGCAAACGTCCGGCTCCTTGTCCCACACGGAAGGTGGCAGCCCGGAAAGCTGTTGCTGGTCTTCACCTTCCCCCTGCAGCCTATTCACAGGCACAACAGGTTTGGGGATCTGTGCTTGCCCAGAGAAGGAACATCTCACGGTGCGCATCCTCGGCAGAGCCTGTTCCCGAAAAGGCAAACGTCCGGCTCCTTGTCCCACACGGAAGGTGGCAGCCCGGAAAGCTGTTGCTGGTCTTCACCTTCCCCCTGCAGCCTATTCACAGGCACAACAGGTTTGGGGATCTGTGCTTGCCCAAAGACGCAATCTCTCATGGTGCGCATCCTCGGCAGAGCCTGTTCCCGAAAAGGCAAACGTCCGGCTCCTTGTCCCACACGGAAGGTGGCAGCCCGGAAAGCTGTTGCTGGTCTTCACCTTCCCCCTGCAGCCTATTCACAGGCACAACAGGTTTTGGGATCTGTGCTTGCCCAAAGACGCAATCTCTCACTGTGCGCATCCTCGGCAGAGCCTGTTCCCGAAAAGGCAAACGTCCGGCTCCTTGTCCCACACGGAAGGTGGCAGCCCGGAAAGCTGTTGCTGGTCTTCACCTTCCCCCTGCAGCCTATTCACAGGCACAACAGGTTTTGGGATCTGTGCTTGCCCAAAGACGCAATCTCTCACGGTGCGCATCCTCGGCAGAGCCTGTTCCCGAAAAGGCAAACGTCCGGCTCCTTGTCCCACACGGAAGGTGGCAGCCCTGAAAGCTGTTGCTGGTCTTCACCTTCCCCCTGCAGCCTATTCACAGGCACAACAGGTTTGGGGATCTGTGCTTGCCCAGAGAAGGAACATCTCACGGTGCGCATCCTCGGCAGAGCCTGTTCCCGAAAAGGCAAACGTCCGGCTCCTTGTCCCACACGGAAGGTGGCAGCCCTGAAAGCTGTTGCTGGTCTTCACCTTCCCCCTGCAGCCTATTCACAGGCACCACCACACTGGGAATCTCTGCTTTCCCAAAGACGCAATCTCTCATGGTGCCCATCCTCGGCAGAGCCTGTTCCCGAAAAGGCAAACGTCCGGCTCCTTGTCCCACACGGAAGGTGGCAGCCCGGAAAGCTGTTGCTGGTCTTCACCTTCCCCCTGCAGCCTATTCACAGGCACAACAGGTTTTGGGATCTGTGCTTGCCCAAAGACGCAATCTCTCACGGTGCGCATCCTCGGCAGAGCCTGTTCCCGAAAAGGCAAACGTCCGGCTCCTTGTCCCACACGGAAGGTGGCAGCCCGGAAAGCTGTTGCTGGTCTTCACCTTCCCCCTGCAGCCTATTCACAGGCACAACAGGTTTGGGGATCTGTGCTTGCCCAGAGAAGGAACATCTCACGGTGCGCATCCTCGGCAGAGCCTGTTCCCGAAAAGGCAAACGTCCGGCTCCTTGTCCCACACGGAAGGTGGCAGCCCGGAAAGCTGTTGCTGGTCTTCACCTTCCCCCTGCAGCCTATTCACAGGCACCACCACACTGGGAATCTCTGCTTTCCCAAAGATGCAATCTCTCACGGTGCGCATCCTCGGCAGATCCTGTTCCCGAAAAGGCAAACGTCCGGCTCCTTGTCCCACACGGAAGGTGGCAGCCCGGAAAGCTGTTGCTGGTCTTCACCTTCCCCCTGCAGCCTATTCACAGGCACAACAGGTTTGGGGATCTGTGCTTGCCCAAAGACGCAATCTCTCACGGTGCGCATCCTCGGCAGAGCCTGTTCCCGAAAAGGCAAACGTCCGGCTCCTTGTCCCACACGGAAGGTGGCAGCCCGGAAAGCTGTTGCTGGTCTTCACCTTCCCCCTGCAGCCTATTCACAGGCACAACAGGTTTGGGGATCTGTGCTTGCCCAGAGAAGGAACATCTCACGGTGCGCATCCTCGGCAGAGCCTGTTCCCAAAAAGGCAAACGTCCGGCTCCTTGTCCCACACGGAAGGTGGCAGCCCGGAAAGCTGTTGCTGGTCTTCACCTTCCCCCTGCAGCCTATTCACAGGCACAACAGGTTTGGGGATCTGTGCTTGCCCAGAGAAGGAACATCTCACGGTGCGCATCCTCGGCAGAGCCTGTTCCCGAAAAGGCAAACGTCCGGCTCCTTGTCCCACACGGAAGGTGGCAGCCCGGAAAGCTGTTGCTGGTCTTCACCTTCCCCCTGCAGCCTATTCACAGGCACAACAGGTTTGGGGATCTGTGCTTGCCCAGAGAAGGAACATCTCACGGTGCGCATCCTCGGCAGAGCCTGTTCCCGAAAAGGCAAACGTCCGGCTCCTTGTCCCACACGGAAGGTGGCAGCCCGGAAAGCTGTTGCTGGTCTTCACCTTCCCCCTGCAGCCTATTCACAGGCACAACAGGTTTGGGGATCTGTGCTTGCGCAGAGAAGGAACATCTCACGGTGCGCATCCTCGGCAGAGCCTGTTCCCAAAAAGGCAAACGTCCGGCTCCTTGTCCCACACGGAAGGTGGCAGCCCGGAAAGCTGTTGCTGGTCTTCACCTTCCCCCTGCAGCCTATTCACAGGCACAACAGGTTTGGGGATCTGTGCTTGCCCAGAGAAGGAACATCTCACGGTGCGCATCCTCGGCAGAGCCTGTTCCCGAAAAGGCAAACGTCCGGCTCCTTGTCCCACACGGAAGGTGGCAGCCCGGAAAGCTGTTGCTGGTCTTCACCTTCCCCCTGCAGCCTATTCACAGGCACAACAGGTTTGGGGATCTGTGCTTGCCCAGAGAAGGAACATCTCACGGTGCGCATCCTCGGCAGAGCCTGTTCCCGAAAAGGCAAACGTCCGGCTCCTTGTCCCACACGGAAGGTGGCAGCCCGGAAAGCTGTTGCTGGTCTTCACCTTCCCCCTGCAGCCTATTCACAGGCACAACAGGTTTGGGGATCTGTGCTTGCCCAGAGAAGGAACATCTCACGGTGCGCATCCTCGGCAGAGCCTGTTCCCGAACAGGCAAACGTCCGGCTCCTTGTCCCACACGGAAGGTGGCAGCCCGGAAAGCTGTTGCTGGTCTTCACCTTCCCCCTGCAGCCTATTCACAGGCACAACAGGTTTGGGGATCTGTGCTTGCCCAGAGAAGGAACATCTCACGGTGCGCATCCTCGGCAGAGCCTGTTCCCAAAAAGGCAAACGTCCGGCTCCTTGTCCCACACGGAAGGTGGCAGCCCGGAAAGCTGTTGCTGGTCTTCACCTTCCCCCTGCAGCCTATTCACAGGCACAACAGGTTTGGGGATCTGTGCTTGCCCAGAGAAGGAACATCTCACGGTGCGCATCCTCGGCACAGCCTGTTCCCGAAAAGGCAAACGTCCGGCTCCTTGTCCCACACGGAAGGTGGCAGCCCTGAAAGCTGTTGCTGGTCTTCACCTTCGCCCTGCAGCCTATTCACAGGCACCACCACACTGGGAATCTCTGCTTTCCCAAAGACGCAATCTCTCATGGTGCCCATCCTCGGCAGAGCCTGTTCCCGAAAAGGCAAACGTCCGGCTCCTTGTCCCACACGGAAGGTGGCAGCCCTGAAAGCTGTTGCTGGTCTTCACCTTCCCCCTGCAGCCTATTCACAGGCACAACAGGTTTGGGGATCTGTGCTTGCCCAGAGAAGGAACATCTCACGGTGCGCATCCTCGGCAGAGCCTGTTCCCAAAAAGGCAAACGTCCGGCTCCTTGTCCCACACGGAAGGTGGCAGCCCGGAAAGCTGTTGCTGGTCTTCACCTTCCCCCTGCAGCCTATTCACAGGCACAACAGGTTTGGGGATCTGTGCTTGCCCAAAGACGCAATCTCTCACGGTGCGCATCCTCGGCAGAGCCTGTTCCCGAAAAGGCAAACGTCCGGCTCCTTGTCCCACACGGAAGGTGGCAGCCCGGAAAGCTGTTGCTGGTCTTCACCTTCCCCCTGCAGCCTATTCACAGGCACAACAGGTTTTGGGATCTGTGCTTGCCCAGAGAAGGAACTTCTCACGGTGCGCATCCTCGGCAGAGCCTGTTCCCGAAAAGGCAAACGTCCGGCTCCTTGTCCCACACGGAAGGTGGCAGCCCGGAAAGCTGTTGCTGGTCTTCACCTTCCCCCTGCAGCCTATTCACAGGCACAACAGGTTTGGGGATCTGTGCTTGCCCAGAGAAGGAACATCTCACGGTGCGCATCCTCGGCAGAGCCTGTTCCCGAAAAGGCAAACGTCCGGCTCCTTGTCCCACACGGAAGGTGGCAGCCCGGAAAGCTGTTGCTGGTCTTCACCTTCCCCCTGCAGCCTATTCACAGGCACAACAGGTTTTGGGATCTGTGCTTGCCCAAAGACGCAATCTCTCACGGTGCGCATCCTCGGCAGAGCCTGTTCCCGAAAAGGCAAACGTCCGGCTCCTTGTCCCACACGGAAGGTGGCAGCCCTGAAAGCTGTTGCTGGTCTTCACCTTCCCCCTGCAGCCTATTCACAGGCACCACCACACTGGGAATCTCTGCTTTCCCAAAGACGCAATCTCTCATGGTGCCCATCCTCAGCAGAGCCTGTTCCCGAAAAGGCAAACGTCCGGCTCCTTGTCCCACACGGAAGGTGGCAGCCCAGAAAGCTGTTGCTGGTCTTCACCTTCCCCCTGCAGGCTATTCACAGGCACAACAGGTTTTGGGATCTGTGCTTGTCCAAAGACGCAATCTCTCACGGTGCGCATCCTCGGCAGAGCCTGTTCCCGAAAAGGCAAACGTCCGGCTCCTTGTCCCACACGGAAGGTGGCAGCCCGGAAAGCTGTTGCTGGTCTTCACCTTCCCCCTGCAGCCTATTCACAGGCACAACAGGTTTTGGGATCTGTGCTTGCCCAAAGACGCAATCTCTCACGGTGCGCATCCTCGGCAGAGCCTGTTCCCGAAAAGGCAAACGTCCGGCTCCTTGTCCCACACGGAAGGTGGCAGCCCGGAAAGCTGTTGCTGGTCTTCACCTTCCCCCTGCAGCCTATTCACAGGCACAACAGGTTTTGGGATCTGTGCTTGCCCAAAGACGCAATCTCTCACGGTGCGCATCCTCGGCAGAGCCTGTTCCCGAAAAGGCAAACGTCCGGCTCCTTGTCCCACACGGAAGGTGGCAGCCCTGAAAGCTGTTGCTGGTCTTCACCTTCCCCCTGCAGCCTGGTCACAGGCACAACAGGTTTGGGGATCTGTGCTTGCCCAGAGAAGGAACATCTCACGGTGCGCATCCTCGGCAGAGCCTGTTCCCGAAAAGGCAAACGTCCGGCTCCTTGTCCCACACGGAAGGTGGCAGCCCTGAAAGCTGTTGCTGGTCTTCACCTTCCCCCTGCAGCCTATTCACAGGCACCACCACACTGGGAATCTCTGCTTTCCCAAAGACGCAATCTCTCATGGTGCCCATCCTCGGCAGAGCCTGTTCCCGAAAAGGCAAACGTCCGGCTCCTTGTCCCACACGGAAGGTGGCAGCCCGGAAAGCTGTTGCTGGTCTTCACCTTCCCCCTGCAGCCTATTCACAGGCACAACAGGTTTTGGGATCTGTGCTTGCCCAGAGAAGGAACATCTCACGGTGCGCATCCTCGGCAGAGCCTGTTCCCGAACAGGCAAACGTCCGGCTCCTTGTCCCACACGGAAGGTGGCAGCCCGGAAAGCTGTTGCTGGTCTTCACCTTCCCCCTGCAGCCTATTCACAGGCACAACAGGTTTGGGGATCTGTGCTTGCCCAGAGAAGGAACATCTCACGGTGCGCATCCTCGGCAGAGCCTGTTCCCGAAAAGGCAAACGTCCGGCTCCTTGTCCCACACGGAAGGTGGCAGCCCGGAAAGCTGTTGCTGGTCTTCACCTTCCCCCTGCAGCCTATTCACAGGCACAACAGGTTTGGGGATCTGTGCTTGCGCAGAGAAGGAACATCTCACGGTGCGCACCCTCGGCAGAGCCTGTTCCCAAAAAGGCAAACGTCCGGCTCCTTGTCCCACACGGAAGGTGGCAGCCCGGAAAGCTGTTGCTGGTCTTCACCTTCCCCCTGCAGCCTATTCACAGGCACAACAGGTTTTGGGATCTGTGCTTGCCCAGAGAAGGAACATCTCACGGTGCGCATCCTCGGCAGAGCCTGTTCCCAAAAAGGCAAACGTCCGGCTCCTTGTCCCACACGGAAGGTGGCAGCCCGGAAAGCTGTTGCTGGTCTTCACCTTCCCCCTGCAGCCTATTCACAGGCACAACAGGTTTTGGGATCTGTGCTTGCCCAAAGACGCAATCTCTCACGGTGCGCATCCTCGGCAGAGCCTGTTCCCGAAAAGGCAAACGTCCGGCTCCTTGTCCCACACGGAAGGTGGCAGCCCTGAAAGCTGTTGCTGGTCTTCACCTTCCCCCTGCAGCCTATTCACAGGCACCACCACACTGGGAATCTCTGCTTTCCCAAAGACGCAATCTCTCATGGTGCCCATCCTCGGCAGAGCCTGTTCCCGAAAAGGCAAACGTCCGGCTCCTTGTCCCACACGGAAGGTGGCAGCCCGGAAAGCTGTTGCTGGTCTTCACCTTCCCCCTGCAGCCTATTCACAGGCACAACAGGTTTGGGGATCTGTGCTTGCCCAAAGACGCAATCTCTCACGGTGCGCATCCTCGGCAGAGCCTGTTCCCGAAAAGGCAAACGTCCGGCTCCTTGTCCCACACGGAAGGTGGCAGCCCTGAAAGCTGTTGCTGGTCTTCACCTTCCCCCTGCAGCCTATTCACAGGCACAACAGGTTTGGGGATCTGTGCTTGCCCAGAGAAGGAACATCTCACAGTGCGCATCCTCGGCAGAGCCTGTTCCCGAACAGGCAAACGTCCGGCTCCTTGTCCCACACGGAAGGTGGCAGCCCTGAAAGCTGTTGCTGGTCTTCACCTTCCCCCTGCAGCCTATTCACAGGCACCACCACACTGGGAATCTCTGCTTTCCCAAAGACGCAATATCTCATGGTGCCCATCCTCGGCAGAGCCTGTTCCCGAAAAGGCAAACGTCCGGCTCCTTGTCCCACACGGAAGGTGGCAGCCCGGAAAGCTGTTGCTGGTCTTCACCTTCCCCCTGCAGCCTATTCACAGGCACTACAGGTTTGGGGATCTGTGCTTGCCCAGAGAAGGAACATCTCACGGTGCGCATCCTCGGCAGAGCCTGTTCCCGAAAAGGCAAACGTCCGGCTCCTTGTCCCACACGGAAGGTGGCAGCCCGGAAAGCTGTTGCTGGTCTTCACCTTCCCCCTGCAGCCTATTCACAGGCACAACAGGTTTGGGGATCTGTGCTTGCCCAAAGACGCAATCTCTCACGGTGCGCATCCTCGGCAGAGCCTGTTCCCAAAAAGGCAAACGTCCGGCTCCTTGTCCCACACGGAAGGTGGCAGCCCGGAAAGCTGTTGCTGGTCTTCACCTTCCCCCTGCAGCCTATTCACAGGCACAACAGGTTTTGGGATCTGTGCTTGCCCAGAGAAGGAACATCTCACGGTGCGCATCCTCGGCAGAGCCTGTTCCCAAAAAGGCAAACGTCCGGCTCCTTGTCCCACACGGAAGGTGGCAGCCCGGAAAGCTGTTGCTGGTCTTCACCTTCCCCCTGCAGCCTATTCACAGTCACCACCGCACTGGGGATCTGTGCTTGCCCAGAGAAGGAACATCTCACGGTGCGCATCCTCGGCAGAGCCTGTTCCCGAAAAGGCAAACGTCCGGCTCCTTGTCCCACACGGAAGGTGGCAGCCCGGAAAGCTGTTGCTGGTCTTCACCTTCCCCCTGCAGCCTATTCACAGGCACAACAGGTTTTGGGATCTGTGCTTGCCCAAAGACGCAATCTCTCACGGTGCGCATCCTCGGCAGAGCCTGTTCCCGAAAAGGCAAACGTCCGGCTCCTTGTCCCACACGGAAGGTGGCAGCCCGGAAAGCTGTTGCTGGTCTTCACCTTCCCCCTGCAGCCTATTCACAGGCACAACAGGTTTGGGGATCTGTGCTTGCCCAGAGAAGGAACATCTCACGGTGCGCATCCTCGGCAGAGCCTGTTCCCGAACAGGCAAACGTCCGGCTCCTTGTCCCACACGGAAGGTGGCAGCCCGGAAAGCTGTTGCTGGTCTTCACCTTCCCCCTGCAGCCTATTCACAGGCACAACAGGTTTTGGGATCTGTGCTTGCCCAGAGAAGGAACATCTCACGGTGCGCATCCTCGGCAGAGCCTGTTCCCAAAAAGGCAAACGTCCGGCTCCTTGTCCCACACGGAAGGTGGCAGCCCGGAAAGCTGTTGCTGGTCTTCACCTTCCCCCTGCAGCCTATTCACAGGCACAACAGGTTTTGGGATCTGTGCTTGCCCAAAGACGCAATCTCTCACGGTGCGCATCCTCGGCAGAGCCTGTTCCCGAAAAGGCAAACGTCCGGCTCCTTGTCCCACACGGAAGGTGGCAGCCCTGAAAGCTGTTGCTGGTCTTCACCTTCCCCCTGCAGCCTGGTCACAGGCACAACAGGTTTGGGGATCTGTGCTTGCCCAGAGAAGGAACATCTCACGGTGCGCATCCTCGGCAGAGCCTGTTCCCGAAAAGGCAAACGTCCGGCTCCTTGTCCCACACGGAAGGTGGCAGCCCTGAAAGCTGTTGCTGGTCTTCACCTTCCCCCTGCAGCCTATTCACAGGCACCACCACACTGGGAATCTCTGCTTTCCCAAAGACGCAATCTCTCATGGTGCCCATCCTCGGCAGAGCCTGTTCCCGAAAAGGCAAACGTCCGGCTCCTTGTCCCACACGGAAGGTGGCAGCCCGGAAAGCTGTTGCTGGTCTTCACCTTCCCCCTGCAGCCTATTCACAGGCACAACAGGTTTTGGGATCTGTGCTTGCCCAGAGAAGGAACATCTCACGGTGCGCATCCTCGGCAGAGCCTGTTCCCGAACAGGCAAACGTCCGGCTCCTTGTCCCACACGGAAGGTGGCAGCCCGGAAAGCTGTTGCTGGTCTTCACCTTCCCCCTGCAGCCTATTCACAGGCACAACAGGTTTGGGGATCTGTGCTTGCCCAGAGAAGGAACATCTCACGGTGCGCATCCTCGGCAGAGCCTGTTCCCGAAAAGGCAAACGTCCGGCTCCTTGTCCCACACGGAAGGTGGCAGCCCGGAAAGCTGTTGCTGGTCTTCACCTTCCCCCTGCAGCCTATTCACAGGCACAACAGGTTTGGGGATCTGTGCTTGCGCAGAGAAGGAACATCTCACGGTGCGCACCCTCGGCAGAGCCTGTTCCCAAAAAGGCAAACGTCCGGCTCCTTGTCCCACACGGAAGGTGGCAGCCCGGAAAGCTGTTGCTGGTCTTCACCTTCCCCCTGCAGCCTATTCACAGGCACAACAGGTTTTGGGATCTGTGCTTGCCCAGAGAAGGAACATCTCACGGTGCGCATCCTCGGCAGAGCCTGTTCCCAAAAAGGCAAACGTCCGGCTCCTTGTCCCACACGGAAGGTGGCAGCCCGGAAAGCTGTTGCTGGTCTTCACCTTCCCCCTGCAGCCTATTCACAGGCACAACAGGTTTTGGGATCTGTGCTTGCCCAAAGACGCAATCTCTCACGGTGCGCATCCTCGGCAGAGCCTGTTCCCGAAAAGGCAAACGTCCGGCTCCTTGTCCCACACGGAAGGTGGCAGCCCTGAAAGCTGTTGCTGGTCTTCACCTTCCCCCTGCAGCCTATTCACAGGCACCACCACACTGGGAATCTCTGCTTTCCCAAAGACGCAATCTCTCATGGTGCCCATCCTCGGCAGAGCCTGTTCCCGAAAAGGCAAACGTCCGGCTCCTTGTCCCACACGGAAGGTGGCAGCCCGGAAAGCTCTTGCTGGTCTTCACCTTCCCCCTGCAGCCTATTCACAGGCACAACAGGTTTGGGGATCTGTGCTTGCCCAAAGACGCAATCTCTCACGGTGCGCATCCTCGGCAGAGCCTGTTCCCGAAAAGGCAAACGTCCGGCTCCTTGTCCCACACGGAAGGTGGCAGCCCTGAAAGCTGTTGCTGGTCTTCACCTTCCCCCTGCAGCCTATTCACAGGCACAACAGGTTTGGGGATCTGTGCTTGCCCAGAGAAGGAACATCTCACAGTGCGCATCCTCGGCAGAGCCTGTTCCCGAACAGGCAAACGTCCGGCTCCTTGTCCCACACGGAAGGTGGCAGCCCTGAAAGCTGTTGCTGGTCTTCACCTTCCCCCTGCAGCCTATTCACAGGCACCACCACACTGGGAATCTCTGCTTTCCCAAAGACGCAATATCTCATGGTGCCCATCCTCGGCAGAGCCTGTTCCCGAAAAGGCAAACGTCCGGCTCCTTGTCCCACACGGAAGGTGGCAGCCCGGAAAGCTGTTGCTGGTCTTCACCTTCCCCCTGCAGCCTATTCACAGGCACTACAGGTTTGGGGATCTGTGCTTGCCCAGAGAAGGAACATCTCACGGTGCGCATCCTCGGCAGAGCCTGTTCCCGAAAAGGCAAACGTCCGGCTCCTTGTCCCACACGGAAGGTGGCAGCCCGGAAAGCTGTTGCTGGTCTTCACCTTCCCCCTGCAGCCTATTCACAGGCACAACAGGTTTGGGGATCTGTGCTTGCCCAAAGACGCAATCTCTCACGGTGCGCATCCTCGGCAGAGCCTGTTCCCAAAAAGGCAAACGTCCGGCTCCTTGTCCCACACGGAAGGTGGCAGCCCGGAAAGCTGTTGCTGGTCTTCACCTTCCCCCTGCAGCCTATTCACAGGCACAACAGGTTTTGGGATCTGTGCTTGCCCAGAGAAGGAACATCTCACGGTGCGCATCCTCGGCAGAGCCTGTTCCCAAAAAGGCAAACGTCCGGCTCCTTGTCCCACACGGAAGGTGGCAGCCCGGAAAGCTGTTGCTGGTCTTCACCTTCCCCCTGCAGCCTATTCACAGTCACCACCGCACTGGGGATCTGTGCTTGCCCAGAGAAGGAACATCTCACGGTGCGCATCCTCGGCAGAGCCTGTTCCCGAAAAGGCAAACGTCCGGCTCCTTGTCCCACACGGAAGGTGGCAGCCCGGAAAGCTGTTGCTGGTCTTCACCTTCCCCCTGCAGCCTATTCACAGGCACAACAGGTTTTGGGATCTGTGCTTGCCCAAAGACGCAATCTCTCACGGTGCGCATCCTCGGCAGAGCCTGTTCCCGAAAAGGCAAACGTCCGGCTCCTTGTCCCACACGGAAGGTGGCAGCCCGGAAAGCTGTTGCTGGTCTTCACCTTCCCCCTGCAGCCTAGTCACAGGCACAACAGGTTTGGGGATCTGTGCTTGCCCAGAGAAGGAACATCTCACGGTGCGCATCCTCGGCAGAGCCTGTTCCCGAACAGGCAAACGTCCGGCTCCTTGTCCCACACGGAAGGTGGCAGCCCGGAAAGCTGTTGCTGGTCTTCACCTTCCCCCTGCAGCCTATTCACAGGCACAACAGGTTTTGGGATCTGTGCTTGCCCAGAGAAGGAACATCTCACGGTGCGCATCCTCGGCAGAGCCTGTTCCCAAAAAGGCAAACGTCCGGCTCCTTGTCCCACACGGAAGGTGGCAGCCCGGAAAGCTGTTGCTGGTCTTCACCTTCCCCCTGCAGCCTATTCACAGGCACAACAGGTTTTGGGATCTGTGCTTGCCCAAAGACGCAATCTCTCACGGTGCGCATCCTCGGCAGAGCCTGTTCCCGAAAAGGCAAACGTCCGGCTCCTTGTCCCACACGGAAGGTGGCAGCCCGGAAAGCTGTTGCTGGTCTTCACCTTCCCCCTGCAGCCTATTCACAGGCACCACCACACTGGGAATCTCTGCTTTCCCAAAGACGCAATCTCTCATGGTGCCCATCCTCAGCAGAGCCTGTTCCCGAAAAGGCAAACGTCCGGCTCCTTGTCCCACACGGAAGGTGGCAGCCCGGAAAGCTCTTGCTGGTCTTCACCTTCCCCCTGCAGCCTATTCACAGGCACAACAGGTTTGGGGATCTGTGCTTGCCCAAAGACGCAATCTCTCACGGTGCGCATCCTCGGCAGAGCCTGTTCCCGAAAAGGCAAACGTCCGGCTCCTTGTCCCACACGGAAGGTGGCAGCCCGGAAAGCTGTTGCTGGTCTTCACCTTCCCCCTGCAGCCTATTCACAGGCACAACAGGTTTGGGGATCTGTGCTTGCCCAGAGAAGGAACATCTCACAGTGCGCATCCTCGGCAGACCCTGTTCCCGAACAGGCAAACGTCCGGCTCCTTGTCCCACACGGAAGGTGGCAGCCCTGAAAGCTGTTGCTGGTCTTCACCTTCCCCCTGCAGCCTATTCACAGGCACCACCACACTGGGAATCTCTGCTTTCCCAAAGACGCAATATCTCATGGTGCCCATCCTCGGCAGAGCCTGTTCCCGAAAAGGCAAACGTCCGGCTCCTTGTCCCACACGGAAGGTGGCAGCCCGGAAAGCTGTTGCTGGTCTTCACCTTCCCCCTGCAGCCTATTCACAGGCACTACAGGTTTGGGGATCTGTGCTTGCCCAGAGAAGGAACATCTCACGGTGCGCATCCTCGGCAGAGCCTGTTCCCGAAAAGGCAAACGTCCGGCTCCTTGTCCCACACGGAAGGTGGCAGCCCGGAAAGCTGTTGCTGGTCTTCACCTTCCCCCTGCAGCCTATTCACAGGCACAACAGGTTTGGGGATCTGTGCTTGCCCAAAGACGCAATCTCTCACGGTGCGCATCCTCGGCAGAGCCTGTTCCCAAAAAGGCAAACGTCCGGCTCCTTGTCCCACACGGAAGGTGGCAGCCCGGAAAGCTGTTGCTGGTCTTCACCTTCCCCCTGCAGCCTATTCACAGGCACAACAGGTTTTGGGATCTGTGCTTGCCCAGAGAAGGAACATCTCACGGTGCGCATCCTCGGCAGAGCCTGTTCCCAAAAAGGCAAACGTCCGGCTCCTTGTCCCACACGGAAGGTGGCAGCCCGGAAAGCTGTTGCTGGTCTTCACCTTCCCCCTGCAGCCTATTCACAGGCACAACAGGTTTGGGGATCTGTGCTTGCCCAGAGAAGGAACATCTCACGGTGCGCATCCTCGGCAGAGCCTGTTCCCGAAAAGGCAAACGTCCGGCTCCTTGTCCCACACGGAAGGTGGCAGCCCGGAAAGCTGTTGCTGGTCTTCACCTTCCCCCTGCAGCCTATTCACAGGCACAACAGGTTTTGGGATCTGTGCTTGCCCAAAGACGCAATCTCTCACGGTGCGCATCCTCGGCAGAGCCTGTTCCCGAAAAGGCAAACGTCCGGCTCCTTGTCCCACACGGAAGGTGGCAGCCCGGAAAGCTGTTGCTGGTCTTCACCTTCCCCCTGCAGCCTATTCACAGGCACAACAGGTTTTGGGATCTGTGCTTGCCCAAAGACGCAATCTCTCACGGTGCGCATCCTCGGCAGAGCCTGTTCCCGAAAAGGCAAACGTCCGGCTCCTTGTCCCACACGGAAGGTGGCAGCCCTGAAAGCTCTTGCTGGTCTTCACCTTCCCCCTGCAGCCTATTCACAGGCACAACAGGTTTTGGGATCTGTGCTTGCCCAAAGACGCAATCTCTCACGGTGCGCATCCTCGGCAGAGCCTGTTCCCGAAAAGGCAAACGTCCGGCTCCTTGTCCCACACGGAAGGTGGCAGCCCGGAAAGCTGTTGCTGGTCTTCACCTTCCCCCTGCAGCCTATTCACAGGCACAACAGGTTTGGGGATCTGTGCTTGCCCAGAGAAGGAACATCTCACGGTGCGCATCCTCGGCAGAGCCTGTTCCCGAAAAGGCAAACGTCCGGCTCCTTGTCCCACACGGAAGGTGGCAGCCCTGAAAGCTGTTGCTGGTCTTCACCTTCCCCCGCAGCCTATTCACAGGCACCACCACACTGGGAATCTCTGCTTTCCCAAAGACGCAATCTCTCATGGTGCCCATCCTCGGCAGAGCCTGTTCCCGAAAAGGCAAACGTCCGGCTCCTTGTCCCACACGGAAGGTGGCAGCCCGGAAAGCTGTTGCTGGTCTTCACCTTCCCCCTGCAGCCTATTCACAGGCACAACAGGTTTGGGGATCTGTGCTTGCCCAAAGACGCAATCTCTCACGGTGCGCATCCTCGGCAGAGCCTGTTCCCGAAAAGGCAAACGTCCGGCTCCTTGTCCCACACGGAAGGTGGCAGCCCGGAAAGCTGTTGCTGGTCTTCACCTTCCCCCTGCAGCCTATTCACAGGCACAACAGGTTTGGGGATCTGTGCTTGCCCAGAGAAGGAACATCTCACGGTGCGCATCCTCGGCAGAGCCTGTTCCCGAAAAGGCAAACGTCCGGCTCCTTGTCCCACACGGAAGGTGGCAGCCCGGAAAGCTGTTGCTGGTCTTCACCTTCCCCCTGCAGCCTATTCACAGGCACAACAGGTTTGGGGATCTGTGCTTGCCCAGAGAAGGAACATCTCACGGTGCGCATCCTCGGCAGAGCCTGTTCCCGAAAAGGCAAACGTCCGGCTCCTTGTCCCACACGGAAGGTGGCAGCCCGGAAAGCTGTTGCTGGTCTTCACCTTCCCCCTGCAGCCTATTCACAGGCACAACAGGTTTGGGGATCTGTGCTTGCCCAGAGAAGGAACTTCTCACGGTGCGCATCCTCGGCAGAGCCTGTTCCCGAAAAGGCAAACGTCCGGCTCCTTGTCCCACACGGAAGGTGGCAGCCCGGAAAGCTGTTGCTGGTCTTCACCTTCCCCCTGCAGCCTAGTCACAGGCACAACAGGTTTGGGGATCTGTGCTTGCCCAGAGAAGGAACATCTCACGGTGCGCATCCTCGGCAGAGCCTGTTCCCGAAAAGGCAAACGTCCGGCTCCTTGTCCCACACGGAAGGTGGCAGCCCGGAAAGCTGTTGCTGGTCTTCACCTTCCCCCTGCAGCCTATTCACAGGCACAACAGATTTTGGGATCTGTGCTTGCCCAAAGACGCAATCTCTCACGGTGCGCATCCTCGGCAGAGCCTGTTCCCAAAAAGGCAAACGTCCGGCTCCTTGTCCCACACGGAAGGTGGCAGCCCGGAAAGCTGTTGCTGGTCTTCACCTTCCCCCTGCAGCCTATTCACAGGCACAACAGGTTTTGGGATCTGTGCTTGCCCAAAGACGCAATCTCTCACGGTGTGCATCCTCGGCAGAGCCTGTTCCCGAAAAGGCAAACGTCCGGCTCCTTGTCCCACACGGAAGGTGGCAGCCCGGAAAGCTGTTGCTGGTCTTCACCTTCCCCCTGCAGCCTATTCACAGGCACAACAGGTTTTGGGATCTGTGCTTTCCCAAAGACGCAATCTCTCACGGTGCGCATCCTCGGCAGAGCCTGTTCCCGAAAAGGCAAACGTCCGGCTCCTTGTCCCACACGGAAGGTGGCAGCCCTGAAAGCTGTTGCTGGTCTTCACCTTCCCCCTGCAGCCTAGTCACAGGCACAACAGGTTTGGGGATCTGTGCTTGCCCAGAGAAGGAACATCTCACGGTGCGCATCCTCGGCAGAGCCTGTTCCCGAAAAGGCAAACGTCCGGCTCCTTGTCCCACACGGAAGGTGGCAGCCCGGAAAGCTGTTGCTGGTCTTCACCTTCCCCCTGCAGCCTATTCACAGGCACAACAGGTTTTGGGATCTGTGCTTGCCCAGAGAAGGAACATCTCACGGTGCGCATCCTCGGCAGAGCCTGTTCCCGAACAGGCAAACGTGCGGCTCCTTGTCCCACACGGAAGGTGGCAGCCCTGAAAGCTGTTGCTGGTCTTCACCTTCCCCCTGCAGCCTATTCACAGGCACAACAGGTTTGGGGATCTGTGCTTGCCCAGAGAAGGAACATCTCACGGTGCGCATCCTCGGCAGAGCCTGTTCCCGAACAGGCAAACGTCCGGCTCCTTGTCCCACACGGAAGGTGGCAGCCCTGAAAGCTGTTGCTGGTCTTCACCTTCGCCCTGCAGCCTATTCACAGGCACAACAGGTTTTGGGATCTGTGCTTGCCCAAAGACGCAATCTCTCACGGTGCGCATCCTCGGCAGAGCCTGTTCCCGAAAAGGCAAACGTCCGGCTCCTTGTCCCACACGGAAGGTGGCAGCCCGGAAAGCTGTTGCTGGTCTTCACCTTCCCCCTGCAGCCTATTCACAGGCACAACAGGTTTTGGGATCTGTGCTTGCCCAGAGAAGGAACTTCTCACGGTGCGCATCCTCGGCAGAGCCTGTTCCCGAAAAGGCAAACGTCCGGCTCCTTGTCCCACACGGAAGGTGGCAGCCCGGAAAGCTGTTGCTGGTCTTCACCTTCCCCCTGCAGCCTAGTCACAGGCACAACAGGTTTGGGGATCTGTGCTTGCCCAGAGAAGGAACATCTCACGGTGCGCATCCTCGGCAGAGCCTGTTCCCAAAAAGGCAAACGTCCGGCTCCTTGTCCCACACGGAAGGTGGCAGCCCGGAAAGCTCTTGCTGGTCTTCACCTTCCCCCTGCAGCCTATTCACAGGCACCACCGCACTGGGAATCTCTGCTTTCCCAAAGACGCAATCTCTCACGGTGCGCATCCTCGGCAGAGCCTGTTCCCAAAAAGGCAAACGTCCGGCTCCTTGTCCCACACGGAAGGTGGCAGCCCGGAAAGCTGTTGCTGGTCTTCACCTTCCCCCTGCAGCCTATTCACAGGCACAACAGGTTTGGGGATCTGTGCTTGCCCAAAGACGCAATCTCTCACGGTGCGCATCCTCGGCAGAGCCTGTTCCCGAAAAGGCAAACGTCCGGCTCCTTGTCCCACACGGAAGGTGGCAGCCCGGAAAGCTGTTGCTGGTCTTCACCTTCCCCCTGCAGCCTATTCACAGGCACAACAGGTTTTGGGATCTGTGCTTGCCCAAAGACGCAATCTCTCACGGTGCGCATCCTCGGCAGAGCCTGTTCCCGAAAAGGCAAACGTCCGGCTCCTTGTCCCACACGGAAGGTGGCAGCCCGGAAAGCTGTTGCTGGTCTTCACCTTCCCCCTGCAGCCTATTCACAGGCACAACAGGTTTGGGGATCTGTGCTTGCCCAGAGAAGGAACATCTCACGGTGCGCATCCTCGGCAGAGCCTGTTCCCGAAAAGGCAAACGTCCGGCTCCTTGTCCCACACGGAAGGTGGCAGCCCGGAAAGCTGGTGCTGGTCTTCACCTTCCCCCTGCAGCCTATTCACAGGCACAACAGGTTTGGGGATCTGTGCTTGCCCAGAGAAGGAACATCTCACGGTGCGCATCCTCGGCAGAGCCTGTTCCCGAACAGGCAAACGTCCGGCTCCTTGTCCCACACGGAAGGTGGCAGCCCGGAAAGCTGTTGCTGGTCTTCACCTTCCCCCTGCAGCCTATTCACAGGCACCACCACACTGGGAATCTCTGCTTTCCCAAAGACGCAATCTCTCATGGTGCCCATCCTCGGCAGAGCCTGTTCCCGAAAAGGCAAACGTCCGGCTCCTTGTCCCACACGGAAGGTGGCAGCCCGGAAAGCTGTTGCTGGTCTTCACCTTCCCCCTGCAGCCTATTCACAGGCACCACCGCACTGGGAATCTCTGCTTTCCCAAAGACGCAATCTCTCATGGTGCGCATCCTCGGCAGAGCCTGTTCCCGAAAAGGCAAACGTCCGGCTCCTTGTCCCACACGGAAGGTGGCAGCCCGGAAAGCTGTTGCTGGTCTTCACCTTCCCCCTGCAGCCTATTCACAGGCACAACAGGTTTTGGGATCTGTGCTTGCCCAAAGACGCAATCTCTCACGGTGCGCATCCTCGGCAGAGCCTGTTCCCGAAAAGGCAAACGTCCGGCTCCTTGTCCCACACGGAAGGTGGCAGCCCGGAAAGCTGTTGCTGGTCTTCACCTTCGCCCTGCAGCCTATTCACAGGCACAACAGGTTTGGGGATCTGTGCTTGCCCAAAGACGCAATCTCTCACGGTGCGCATCCTCGGCAGAGCCTGTTCCCGAAAAGGCAAACGTCCGGCTCCTTGTCCCACACGGAAGGTGGCAGCCCGGAAAGCTGTTGCTGGTCTTCACCTTCCCCCTGCAGCCTAGTCACAGGCACAACAGGTTTTGGGATCTGTGCTTGCCCAAAGACGCAATCTCTCACGGTGCGCATCCTCGGCAGAGCCTGTTCCCGAAAAGGCAAACGTCCGGCTCCTTGTCCCACACGGAAGGTGGCAGCCCGGAAAGCTGTTGCTGGTCTTCACCTTCCCCCTGCAGCCTATTCACAGGCACAACAGGTTTGGGGATCTGTGCTTGCCCAGAGAAGGAACATCTCACGGTGCGCATCCTCGGCAGAGCCTGTTCCCGAACAGGCAAACGTCCGGCTCCTTGTCCCACACGGAAGGTGGCAGCCCTGAAAGCTGTTGCTGGTCTTCACCTTCCCCCTGCAGCCTATTCACAGGCACCACCACACTGGGAATCTCTGCTTTCCCAAAGACGCAATCTCTCATGGTGCCCATCCTCGGCAGAGCCTGTTCCCGAAAAGGCAAACGTCCGGCTCCTTGTCCCACACGGAAGGTGGCAGCCCGGAAAGCTGTTGCTGGTCTTCACCTTCCCCCTGCAGCCTATTCACAGGCACAACAGGTTTGGGGATCTGTGCTTGCCCAGAGAAGGAACATCTCACGGTGCGCATCCTCGGCAGAGCCTGTTCCCAAAAAGGCAAACGTCCGGCTCCTTGTCCCACACGGAAGGTGGCAGCCCAGAAAGCTGTTGCTGGTCTTCACCTTCCCCCTGCAGCCTATTCACAGGCACAACAGGTTTGGGGATCTGTGCTTGCCCAGAGAAGGAACATCTCACAGTGCGCATCCTCGGCAGAGCCTGTTCCCGAAAAGGCAAACGTCCGGCTCCTTGTCCCACACGGAA
Source organism: Haliaeetus albicilla (assembly GCF_947461875.1). Classification (NCBI taxonomy): domain Eukaryota; kingdom Metazoa; phylum Chordata; class Aves; order Accipitriformes; family Accipitridae; genus Haliaeetus; species Haliaeetus albicilla. The sequence continues at coordinate 3,891,528 of NW_027212433.1, read as the reverse complement.
GGTGGCAGCCCGGAAAGCTGTTGCTGGTCTTCACCTTCCCCCTGCAGCCTAGTCACAGGCACAACAGGTTTTGGGATCTGTGCTTGCCCAAAGACGCAATCTCTCACGGTGCGCATCCTCGGCAGAGCCTGTTCCCGAAAAGGCAAACGTCCGGCTCCTTGTCCCACACGGAAGGTGGCAGCCCGGAAAGCTCTTGCTGGTCTTCACCTTCCCCCTGCAGCCTATTCACAGGCACAACAGGTTTGGGGGTCTGTGCTTGCCCAGAGAAGGAACATCTCACGGTGCGCATCCTCGGCAGAGCCTGTTCCCGAACAGGCAAACGTCCGGCTCCTTGTCCCACACGGAAGGTGGCAGCCCTGAAAGCTGTTGCTGGTCTTCACCTTCCCCCTGCAGCCTATTCACAGGCACCACCACACTGGGAATCTCTGCTTTCCCAAAGACGCAATCTCTCATGGTGCCCATCCTCGGCAGAGCCTGTTCCCGAAAAGGCAAACGTCGGGCTCCTTGTCCCACACGGAAGGTGGCAGCCCGGAAAGCTGTTGCTGGTCTTCACCTTCCCCCTGCAGCCTATTCACAGGCACCACCGCACTGGGAATCTCTGCTTTCCCAAAGACGCAATCTCTCATGGTGCGCATCCTCGGCAGAGCCTGTTCCCGAAAAGGCAAACGTCCGGCTCCTTGTCCCACACGGAAGGTGGCAGCCCGGAAAGCTGTTGCTGGTCTTCACCTTCCCCCTGCAGCCTATTCACAGGCACAACAGGTTTTGGGATCTGTGCTTGCCCAAAGACGCAATCTCTCACGGTGCGCATCCTCGGCAGAGCCTGTTCCCGAAAAGGCAAACGTCCGGCTCCTTGTCCCACACGGAAGGTGGCAGCCCGGAAAGCTGTTGCTGGTCTTCACCTTCCCCCTGCAGCCTATTCACAGGCACAACAGGTTTTGGGATCTGTGCTTGCCCAAAGACGCAATCTCTCACGGTGCGCATCCTCGGCAGAGCCTGTTCCCGAAAAGGCAAACGTCCGGCTCCTTGTCCCACACGGAAGGTGGCAGCCCGGAAAGCTGTTGCTGGTCTTCACCTTCCCCCTGCAGCCTAGTCACAGGCACAACAGGTTTTGGGATCTGTGCTTGCCCAGAGAAGGAACATCTCACGGTGCGCATCCTCGGCAGAGCCTGTTCCCGAAAAGGCAAACGTCCGGCTCCTTGTCCCACACGGAAGGTGGCAGCCCGGAAAGCTGTTGCTGGTCTTCACCTTCCCCCTGCAGCCTATTCACAGGCACAACAGGTTTGGGGATCTGTGCTTGCCCAGAGAAGGAACATCTCACGGTGCGCATCCTCGGCAGAGCCTGTTCCCGAACAGGCAAACGTCCGGCTCCTTGTCCCACACGGAAGGTGGCAGCCCTGAAAGCTGTTGCTGGTCTTCACCTTCCCCCTGCAGCCTATTCACAGGCACCACCACACTGGGAATCTCTGCTTTCCCAAAGACGCAATCTCTCATGGTGCCCATCCTCGGCAGAGCCTGTTCCCGAAAAGGCAAACGTCCGGCTCCTTGTCCCACACGGAAGGTGGCAGCCCGGAAAGCTGTTGCTGGTCTTCACCTTCCCCCTGCAGCCTATTCACAGGCACAACAGGTTTGGGGATCTGTGCTTGCCCAGAGAAGGAACATCTCACGGTGCGCATCCTCGGCAGAGCCTGTTCCCAAAAAGGCAAACGTCCGGCTCCTTGTCCCACACGGAAGGTGGCAGCCCAGAAAGCTGTTGCTGGTCTTCACCTTCCCCCTGCAGCCTATTCACAGGCACAACAGGTTTGGGGATCTGTGCTTGCCCAGAGAAGGAACATCTCACAGTGCGCATCCTCGGCAGAGCCTGTTCCCGAAAAGGCAAACGTCCGGCTCCTTGTCCCACACGGAAGGTGGCAGCCCGGAAAGCTGTTGCTGGTCTTCACCTTCCCCCTGCAGCCTAGTCACAGGCACAACAGGTTTTGGGATCTGTGCTTGCCCAAAGACGCAATCTCTCACGGTGCGCATCCTCGGCAGAGCCTGTTCCCGAAAAGGCAAACGTCCGGCTCCTTGTCCCACACGGAAGGTGGCAGCCCGGAAAGCTGTTGCTGGTCTTCACCTTCCCCCTGCAGCCTATTCACAGGCACAACAGGTTTGGGGGTCTGTGCTTGCCCAGAGAAGGAACATCTCACGGTGCGCATCCTCGGCAGAGCCTGTTCCCGAAAAGGCAAACGTCCGGCTCCTTGTCCCACACGGAAGGTGGCAGCCCTGAAAGCTGTTGCTGGTCTTCACCTTCCCCCTGCAGCCTATTCACAGGCACAACAGGTTTGGGGATCTGTGCTTGCCCAGAGAAGGAACATCTCACGGTGCGCATCCTCGGCAGAGCCTGTTCCCGAAAAGGCAAACGTCCGGCTCCTTGTCCCACACGGAAGGTGGCAGCCCTGAAAGCTCTTGCTGGTCTTCACCTTCCCCCTGCAGCCTATTCACAGGCACCACCGCACTGGGAATCTCTGCTTTCCCAAAGACGCAATCTCTCATGGTGCGCATCCTCGGCAGAGCCTGTTCCCGAAAAGGCAAACGTCCGGCTCCTTGTCCCACACGGAAGGTGGCAGCCCGGAAAGCTGTTGCTGGTCTTCACCTTCCCCCTGCAGCCTATTCACAGGCACAACAGGTTTGGGGATCTGTGCTTGCCCAAAGACGCAATCTCTCACGGTGCGCATCCTCGGCAGAGCCTGTTCCCGAAAAGGCAAACGTCCGGCTCCTTGTCCCACACGGAAGGTGGCAGCCCGGAAAGCTGTTGCTGGTCTTCACCTTCCCCCTGCAGCCTATTCACAGGCACAACAGGTTTGCGGATCTCTGCTTGCCCAGAGAAGGAACATCTCACGGTGCGCATCCTCGGCAGAGCCTGTTCCCGAAAAGGCAAACGTCCGGCTCCTTGTCCCACACGGAAGGTGGCAGCCCGGAAAGCTGTTGCTGGTCTTCACCTTCCCCCTGCAGCCTATTCACAGGCACAACAGGTTTGGGGATCTCTGCTTTCCCAAAGACGCAATCTCTCACGGTGCGCATCCTCGGCAGAGCCTGTTCCCGAAAAGGCAAACGTCCGGCTCCTTGTCCCACACGGAAGGTGGCAGCCCGGAAAGCTGTTGCTGGTCTTCACCTTCCCCCTGCAGCCTAGTCACAGGCACAACAGGTTTGGGGATCTGTGCTTGCCCAGAGAAGGAACATCTCACGGTGCACATCCTCGGCAGAGCCTGTTCCCGAAAAGGCAAACGTCCGGCTCCTTGTCCCACACGGAAGGTGGCAGCCCGGAAAGCTGTTGCTGGTCTTCACCTTCCCCCTGCAGCCTATTCACAGGCACCACCGCACTGGGAATCTCTGCTTTCCCAAAGACGCAATCTCTCATGGTGCGCAACCTCGGCAGAGCCTGTTCCCGAAAAGGCAAACGTCCGGCTCCTTGTCCCACACGGAAGGTGGCAGCCCGGAAAGCTGTTGCTGGTCTTCACCTTCCCCCTGCAGCCTATTCACAGGCACAACAGGTTTGGGGATCTGTGCTTGCCCAGAGAAGGAACATCTCACAGTGCGCATCCTCGGCAGAGCCTGTTCCCAAAAAGGCAAACGTCCGGCTCCTTGTCCCACACGGAAGGTGGCAGCCCAGAAAGCTGTTGCTGGTCTTCACCTTCCCCCTGCAGCCTATTCACAGGCACCACCGCACTGGGAATCTCTGCTTTCCCAAAGACGCAATCTCTCATGGTGCGCATCCTCGGCAGAGCCTGTTCGCGAAAAGGCAAACGTCCGGCTCCTTGTCCCACACGGAAGGTGGCAGCCCGGAAAGCTGTTGCTGGTCTTCACCTTCCCCCTGCAGCCTATTCACAGGCACAACAGGTTTGGGGATCTGTGCTTGCCCAGAGAAGGAACATCTCACAGTGCGCATCCTCGGCAGAGCCTGTTCCCGAAAAGGCAAACGTCCGGCTCCTTGTCCCACACGGAAGGTGGCAGCCCGGAAAGCTGTTGCTGGTCTTCACCTTCCCCCTGCAGCCTATTCACAGGCACAACAGGTTTGGGGATCTGTGCTTGCCCAAAGACGCAATCTCTCACGGTGCGCATCCTCGGCAGAGCCTGTTCCCGAAAAGGCAAACGTCCGGCTCCTTGTCCCACACGGAAGGTGGCAGCCCGGAAAGCTGTTGCTGGTCTTCACCTTCCCCCTGCAGCCTATTCACAGGCACCACCGCACTGGGAATCTCTGCTTTCCCAAAGACGCAATCTCTCATGGTGCGCATCCTCGGCAGAGCCTGTTCCCGAAAAGGCAAACGTCCGGCTCCTTGTCCCACACGGAAGGTGGCAGCCCGGAAAGCTGTTGCTGGTCTTCACCTTCCCCCTGCAGCCTATTCACAGGCACAACAGGTTTTGGGATCTGTGCTTGCCCAAAGACGCAATCTCTCACGGTGCGCATCCTCGGCAGAGCCTGTTCCCGAAAAGGCAAACGTCCGGCTCCTTGTCCCACACGGAAGGTGGCAGCCCGGAAAGCTGTTGCTGGTCTTCACCTTCCCCCTGCAGCCTATTCACAGGCACAACAGGTTTGGGGATCTGTGCTTGCCCAAAGACGCAATCTCTCACGGTGCGCATCCTCGGCAGAGCCTGTTCCCGAAAAGGCAAACGTCCGGCTCCTTGTCCCACACGGAAGGTGGCAGCCCGGAAAGCTGTTGCTGGTCTTCACCTTCCCCCTGCAGCCTAGTCACAGGCACAACAGGTTTGGGGATCTGTGCTTGCCCAGAGAAGGAACATCTCACGGTGCGCATCCTCGGCAGAGCCTGTTCCCGAAAAGGCAAACGTCCGGCTCCTTGTCCCACACGGAAGGTGGCAGCCCTGAAAGCTCTTGCTGTTCTTCACCTTCCCCCTGCAGCCTATTCACAGGCACCACCGCACTGGGAATCTCTGCTTTCCCAAAGACGCAATCTCTCATGGTGTGCATCCTCGGCAGAGCCTGTTCCCGAAAAGGCAAACGTCCGGCTCCTTGTCCCACACGGAAGGTGGCAGCCCAGAAAGCTGTTGCTGGTCTTCACCTTCCCCCTGCAGCCTATTCACAGGCACCACCGCACTGGGAATCTCTGCTTTCCCAAAGACGCAATCTCTCATGGTGCGCATCCTCGGCAGAGCCTGTTCCCGAAAAGGCAAACGTCCGGCTCCTTGTCCCACACGGAAGGTGGCAGCCCTGAAAGCTGTTGCTGGTCTTCACCTTCCCCCTGCAGCCTATTCACAGGCACAACAGGTTTGGGGATCTGTGCTTGCCCAGAGAAGGAACATCTCACAGTGCGCATCCTCGGCAGAGCCTGTTCCCGAAAAGGCAAACGTCCGGCTCCTTGTCCCACACGGAAGGTGGCAGCCCTGAAAGCTCTTGCTGGTCTTCACCTTCCCCCTGCAGCCTATTCACAGGCACCACCGCACTGGGAATCTCTGCTTTCCCAAAGACGCAATCTCTCATGGTGCGCATCCTCGGCAGAGCCTGTTCGCGAAAAGGCAAACGTCCGGCTCCTTGTCCCACACGGAAGGTGGCAGCCCGGAAAGCTGTTGCTGGTCTTCACCTTCCCCCTGCAGCCTATTCACAGGCACAACAGGTTTGGGGATCTGTGCTTGCCCAGAGAAGGAACATCTCACAGTGCGCATCCTCGGCAGAGCCTGTTCCCGAAAAGGCAAACGTCCGGCTCCTTGTCCCACACGGAAGGTGGCAGCCCGGAAAGCTGTTGCTGGTCTTCACCTTCCCCCTGCAGCCTATTCACAGGCACAACAGGTTTGGGGATCTGTGCTTGCCCAAAGACGCAATCTCTCACGGTGCGCATCCTCGGCAGAGCCTGTTCCCGAAAAGGCAAACGTCCGGCTCCTTGTCCCACATGGAAGGTGGCAGCCCGGAAAGCTGTTGCTGGTCTTCACCTTCCCCCTGCAGCCTATTCACAGGCACAACAGGTTTGGGGATCTGTGCTTGCCAAGAGAAGGAACATCTCACGGTGCGCATCCTCGGCAGAGCCTGTTCCCGAAAAGGCAAACGTCCGGCTCCTTGTCCCACACGGAAGGTGGCAGCCCGGAAAGCTGTTGCTGGTCTTCACCTTCCCCCTGCAGCCTATTCACAGGCACAACAGGTTTGGGGATCTGTGCTTGCCCAAAGACGCAATCTCTCATGGTGCGCATCCTCGGCAGAGCCTGTTCGCGAAAAGGCAAACGTCCGGCTCCTTGTCCCACACGGAAGGTGGCAGCCCGGAAAGCTGTTGCTGGTCTTCACCTTCCCCCTGCAGCCTATTCACAGGCACAACAGGTTTGGGGATCTGTGCTTGCCCAGAGAAGGAACATCTCACAGTGCGCATCCTCGGCAGAGCCTGTTCCCGAAAAGGCAAACGTCCGGCTCCTTGTCCCACACGGAAGGTGGCAGCCCGGAAAGCTGTTGCTGGTCTTCACCTTCCCCCTGCAGCCTATTCACAGGCACAACAGGTTTGGGGATCTGTGCTTGCCCAAAGACGCAATCTCTCACGGTGCGCATCCTCGGCAGAGCCTGTTCCCGAAAAGGCAAACGTCCGGCTCCTTGTCCCACACGGAAGGTGGCAGCCCGGAAAGCTGTTGCTGGTCTTCACCTTCCCCCTGCAGCCTATTCACAGGCACAACAGGTTTGGGGATCTGTGCTTGCCCAGAGAAGGAACATCTCACGGTGCGCATCCTCGGCAGAGCCTGTTCCCGAAAAGGCAAACGTCCGGCTCCTTGTCCCACACGGAAGGTGGCAGCCCGGAAAGCTGTTGCTGGTCTTCACCTTCCCCCTGCAGCCTATTCACAGGCACAACAGGTTTGGGGATCTGTGCTTGCCCAGAGAAGGAACATCTCACGGTGCGCATCCTCGGCAGAGCCTGTTCCCGAAAAGGCAAACGTCCGGCTCCTTGTCCCACACGGAAGGTGGCAGCCCGGAAAGCTGTTGCTGGTCTTCACCTTCCCCCTGCAGCCTATTCACAGGCACAACAGGTTTGGGGATCTGTGCTTGCCCAAAGACGCAATCTCTCACGGTGCGCATCCTCGGCAGAGCCTGTTCCCGAAAAGGCAAACGTCCGGCTCCTTGTCCCACACGGAAGGTGGCAGCCCGGAAAGCTGTTGCTGGTCTTCACCTTCCCCCTGCAGCCTAGTCACAGGCACAACAGGTTTGGGGATCTGTGCTTGCCCAGAGAAGGAACATCTCACGGTGCGCATCCTCGGCAGAGCCTGTTCCCGAAAAGGCAAACGTCCGGCTCCTTGTCCCACACGGAAGGTGGCAGCCCGGAAAGCTGTTGCTGGTCTTCACCTTCCCCCTGCAGCCTATTCACAGGCACAACAGATTTTGGGATCTGTGCTTGCCCAAAGACGCAATCTCTCACGGTGCGCATCCTCGGCAGAGCCTGTTCCCAAAAAGGCAAACGTCCGGCTCCTTGTCCCACACGGAAGGTGGCAGCCCGGAAAGCTGTTGCTGGTCTTCACCTTCCCCCTGCAGCCTATTCACAGGCACAACAGGTTTTGGGATCTGTGCTTGCCCAAAGACGCAATCTCTCACGGTGTGCATCCTCGGCAGAGCCTGTTCCCGAAAAGGCAAACGTCCGGCTCCTTGTCCCACACGGAAGGTGGCAGCCCGGAAAGCTGTTGCTGGTCTTCACCTTCCCCCTGCAGCCTATTCACAGGCACAACAGGTTTTGGGATCTGTGCTTGCCCAGAGAAGGAACATCTCACGGTGCGCATCCTCGGCAGAGCCTGTTCCCGAAAAGGCAAACGTCCGGCTCCTTGTCCCACACGGAAGGTGGCAGCCCGGAAAGCTGTTGCTGGTCTTCACCTTCCCCCTGCAGCCTATTCACAGGCACAACAGGTTTGGGGATCTGTGCTTGCCCAGAGAAGGAACATCTCACGGTGCGCATCCTCGGCAGAGCCTGTTCCCGAAAAGGCAAACGACCGGCTCCTTGTCCCACACGGAAGGTGGCAGCCCGGAAAGCTGTTGCTGGTCTTCACCTTCCCCCTGCAGCCTATTCACAGGCACAACAGGTTTTGGGATCTGTGCTTGCCCAAAGACGCAATCTCTCACGGTGCGCATCCTCGGCAGAGCCTGTTCCCGAAAAGGCAAACGTCCGGCTCCTTGTCCCACACGGAAGGTGGCAGCCCTGAAAGCTGTTGCTGGTCTTCACCTTCCCCCTGCAGCCTATTCACAGGCACAACAGGTTTTGGGATCTGTGCTTGCCCAGAGAAGGAACATCTCACGGTGCGCATCCTCGGCAGAGCCTGTTCCCGAACAGGCAAACGTCCGGCTCCTTGTCCCACACGGAAGGTGGCAGCCCTGAAAGCTGTTACTGGTCTTCACCTTCCCCCTGCAGCCTATTCACAGGCACCACCACACTGGGAATCTCTGCTTTCCCAAAGACGCAATCTCTCATGGTGCCCATCCTCGGCAGAGCCTGTTCCCGAAAAGGCAAACGTCCGGCTCCTTGTCCCACACGGAAGGTGGCAGCCCGGAAAGCTGTTGCTGGTCTTCACCTTCCCCCTGCAGCCTATTCACAGGCACAACAGGTTTGGGGATCTGTGCTTGCCCAGAGAAGGAACATCTCACGGTGCGCATCCTCGGCAGAGCCTGTTCCCAAAAAGGCAAACGTCCGGCTCCTTGTCCCACACGGAAGGTGGCAGCCCGGAAATCTGTTGCTCGTCTTCACCTTCCCCCTGCAGCCTATTCACAGGCACAACAGGTTTGGGGATCTGTGCTTGCCCAAAGACGCAATCTCTCACGGTGCGCATCCTCGGCAGAGCCTGTTCCCGAAAAGGCAAACGTCCGGCTCCTTGTCCCACACGGAAGGTGGCAGCCCTGAAAGCTGTTGCTGGTCTTCACCTTCCCCCTGCAGCCTATTCACAGGCACAACAGGTTTGGGGATCTGTGCTTGCCCAAAGACGCAATCTCTCACGGTGCGCATCCTCGGCAGAGCCTGTTCCCAAAAAGGCAAACGTCCGGCTCCTTGTCCCACACGGAAGGTGGCAGCCCGGAAAGCTGTTGCTGGTCTTCACCTTCCCCCTGCAGCCTATTCACAGGCACAACAGGTTTTGGGATCTGTGCTTGCCCAGAGAAGGAACATCTCACGGTGCGCATCCTCGGCAGAGCCTGTTCCCGAAAAGGCAAACGTCCGGCTCCTTGTCCCACACGGAAGGTGGCAGCCCTGAAAGCTGTTGCTGGTCTTCACCTTCCCCCTGCAGCCTATTCACAGGCACAACAGGTTTTGGGATCTGTGCTTGCCCAAAGACGCAATCTCTCACGGTGCGCATCCTCGGCAGAGCCTGTTCCCGAAAAGGCAAACGTCCGGCTCCTTGTCCCACACGGAAGGTGGCAGCCCGGAAAGCTGTTGCTGGTCTTCACCTTCCCCCTGCAGCCTATTCACAGGCACAACAGGTTTGGGGATCTGTGCTTGCCCAAAGACGCAATCTCTCACGGTGCGCATCCTCGGCAGATCCTGTTCCCAAACAGGCAAACGTCCGGCTCCTTGTCCCACACGGAAGGTGGCAGCCCGGAAAGCTGTTGCTGGTCTTCACCTTCCCCCTGCAGCCTATTCACAGGCACAACAGGTTTTGGGTTCTCTGCTTGCCCAGAGAAGGAACATCTCACGGTGCGCATCCTCGGCAGAGCCTGTTCCCGAAAAGGCAAACGTCGGGCTCCTTGTCCCACACGGAAGGTGGCAGCCCGGAAAGCTGTTGCTGGTCTTCACCTTCCCCCTGCAGCCTATTCACAGGCACAACAGGTTTGGGGATCTGTGCTTGCCCAGAGAAGGAACATCTCACGGTGCGCATCCTCGGCAGAGCCTGTTCCCAAAAAGGCAAACGTCCGGCTCCTTGTCCCACACGGAAGGTGGCAGCCCGGAAAGCTGTTGCTGGTCTTCACCTTCCTCCTGCAGCCTATTCACAGGCACAACAGGTTTTGGGATCTGTGCTTGCCCAAAGACGCAATCTCTCACGGTGCGCATCCTCGGCAGAGCCTGTTCCCGAAAAGGCAAACGTCCGGCTCCTTGTCCCACACGGAAGGTGGCAGCCCGGAAAGCTGTTGCTGGTCTTCACCTTCCCCCTGCAGCCTATTCACAGGCACCACCGCACTGGGAATCTCTGCTTTCCCAAAGACGCAATCTCTCATGGTGCGCATCCTCGGCAGAGCCTGTTCCCGAAAAGGCAAACGTCCGGCTCCTTGTCCCACACGGAAGGTGGCAGCCCGGAAAGCTGTTGCTGGTCTTCACCTTCCCCCTGCAGCCTATTCACAGGCACAACAGGTTTTGGGATCTGTGCTTGCCCAGAGACGCAATCTCTCACGGTGCGCATCCTCGGCAGAGCCTGTTCCCGAAAAGGCAAACGTCCGGCTCCTTGTCCCACACGGAAGGTGGCAGCCCGGAAAGCTGTTGCTGGTCTTCACCTTCCCCCTGCAGCCTATTCACAGGCACAACAGGTTTTGGGATCTCTGCTTGCCCAAAGACGCAATCTCTCACGGTGCGCATCCTCGGCAGAGCCTGTTCCCGAACAGGCAAACGTCCGGCTCCTTGTCCCACACGGAAGGTGGCAGCCCGGAAAGCTGTTGCTGGTCTTCACCTTCCCCCTGCAGCCTATTCACAGGCACAACAGGTTTTGGGATCTGTGCTTGCCCAGAGAAGGAACATCTCACGGTGCGCATCCTCGGCAGAGCCTGTTCCCGAAAAGGCAAACGTCCGGCTCCTTGTCCCACACGGAAGGTGGCAGCCCGGAAAGCTGTTGCTGGTCTTCACCTTCCCCCTGCAGCCTATTCACAGGCACAACAGGTTTGGGGATCTGTGCTTGCCCAGAGAAGGAACATCTCACGGTGCGCATCCTCGGCAGAGCCTGTTCCCGAACAGGCAAACGTCCGGCTCCTTGTCCCACACGGAAGGTGGCAGCCCGGAAAGCTGTTGCTGGTCTTCACCTTCCCCCTGCAGCCTAGTCACAGGCACCACCACACTGGGAATCTCTGCTTTCCCAAAGACGCAATCTCTCACGGTGCCCATCCTCGGCAGAGCCTGTTCCCGAAAAGGCAAACGTCCGGCTCCTTGTCCCACACGGAAGGTGGCAGCCCTGAAAGCTGTTGCTGGTCTTCACCTTCCCCCTGCAGCCTATTCACAGGCACAACAGGTTTGGGGATCTGTGCTTGCCCAGAGAAGGAACATCTCACGGTGCGCATCCTCGGCAGAGCCTGTTCCCGAAAAGGCAAACGTCCGGCTCCTTGTCCCACACGGAAGGTGGCAGCCCGGAAAGCTGTTGCTGGTCTTCACCTTCCCCCTGCAGCCTAGTCACAGGCACAACAGGTTTGGGGATCTGTGCTTGCCCAGAGAAGGAACATCTCACGGTGCGCATCCTCGGCAGAGCCTGTTCCCGAACAGGCAAACGTCCGGCTCCTTGTCCCACACGGAAGGTGGCAGCCCGGAAAGCTGTTGCTGGTCTTCACCTTCCCCCTGCAGCCTATTCACAGGCACAACAGGTTTTGGGATCTGTGCTTGCCCAGAGAAGGAACATCTCACGGTGCGCATCCTCGGCAGAGCCTGTTCCCGAAAAGGCAAACGTCCGGCTCCTTGTCCCACACGGAAGGTGGCAGCCCGGAAAGCTGTTGCTGGTCTTCACCTTCCCCCTGCAGCCTATTCACAGGCACAACAGGTTTGGGGATCTGTGCTTGCCCAGAGAAGGAACATCTCACGGTGCGCATCCTCGGCAGAGCCTGTTCCCGAACAGGCAAACGTCCGGCTCCTTGTCCCACACGGAAGGTGGCAGCCCGGAAAGCTGTTGCTGGTCTTCACCTTCCCCCTGCAGCCTATTCACAGGCACCACCACACTGGGAATCTCTGCTTTCCCAAAGACGCAATCTCTCACGGTGCCCATCCTCGGCAGAGCCTGTTCCCGAAAAGGCAAACGTCCGGCTCCTTGTCCCACACGGAAGGTGGCAGCCCTGAAAGCTGTTGCTGGTCTTCACCTTCCCCCTGCAGCCTATTCACAGGCACAACAGGTTTGGGGATCTGTGCTTGCCCAGAGAAGGAACATCTCACGGTGCGCATCCTCGGCAGAGCCTGTTCCCGAACAGGCAAACGTCCGGCTCCTTGTCCCACACGGAAGGTGGCAGCCCGGAAAGCTGTTGCTGGTCTTCACCTTCCCCCTGCAGCCTATTCACAGGCACAACAGGTTTGGGGATCTGTGCTTGCCCAGAGAAGGAACATCTCACGGTGCGCATCCTCGGCAGAGCCTGTTCCCGAACAGGCAAACGTCCGGCTCCTTGTCCCACACGGAAGGTGGCAGCCCGGAAAGCTGTTGCTGGTCTTCACCTTCCCCCTGCAGCCTATTCACAGGCACAACAGGTTTTGGGATCTGTGCTTGCCCAGAGAAGGAACATCTCACGGTGCGCATCCTCGGCAGAGCCTGTTCCCGAAAAGGCAAACGTCCGGCTCCTTGTCCCACACGGAAGGTGGCAGCCCGGAAAGCTGTTGCTGGTCTTCACCTTCCCCCTGCAGCCTAGTCACAGGCACAACAGGTTTGGGGATCTGTGCTTGCCCAGAGAAGGAACATCTCACGGTGCGCATCCTCGGCAGAGCCTGTTCCCGAAAAGGCAAACGTCCGGCTCCTTGTCCCACACGGAAGGTGGCAGCCCTGAAAGCTGTTGCTGGTCTTCACCTTCCCCCTGCAGCCTATTCACAGGCACAACAGGTTTTGGGATCTGTGCTTGCCCAAAGACGCAATCTCTCACGGTGCGCATCCTCGGCACAGCCTGTTCCCGAAAAGGCAAACGTCCGGCTCCTTGTCCCACACGGAAGGTGGCAGCCCGGAAAGCTGTTGCTGGTCTTCACCTTCCCCCTGCAGCCTATTCACAGGCACAACAGGTTTGGGGATCTGTGCTTTCCCAAAGACGCAATCTCTCACGGTGCGCATCCTCGGCAGAGCCTGTTCCCAAAAAGGCAAACGTCCGGCTCCTTGTCCCACACGGAAGGTGGCAGCCCGGAAAGCTGTTGCTGGTCTTCACCTTCCCCCTGCAGCCTATTCACAGGCACAACAGGTTTGGGGATCTGTGCTTGCCCAAAGACGCAATCTCTCACGGTGCGCATCCTCGGCAGAGCCTGTTCCCGAAAAGGCAAACGTCCGGCTCCTTGTCCCACACGGAAGGTGGCAGCCCGGAAAGCTGTTGCTGGTCTTCACCTTCCCCCTGCAGCCTAGTCACAGGCACAACAGGTTTTGGGATCTGTGCTTGCCCAGAGAAGGAACATCTCACGGTGCGCATCCTCGGCAGAGCCTGTTCCCGAAAAGGCAAACGTCCGGCTCCTTGTCCCACACGGAAGGTGGCAGCCCGGAAAGCTGTTGCTGGTCTTCACCTTCCCCCTGCAGCCTATTCACAGGCACAACAGGTTTGGGGATCTGTGCTTGCCCAGAGAAGGAACATCTCACGGTGCGCATCCTCGGCAGAGCCTGTTCCCGAACAGGCAAACGTCCGGCTCCTTGTCCCACACGGAAGGTGGCAGCCCTGAAAGCTGTTGCTGGTCTTCACCTTCCCCCTGCAGCCTATTCACAGGCACCACCACACTGGGAATCTCTGCTTTCCCAAAGACGCAATCTCTCATGGTGCCCATCCTCGGCAGAGCCTGTTCCCGAAAAGGCAAACGTCCGGCTCCTTGTCCCACACGGAAGGTGGCAGCCCGGAAAGCTGTTGCTGGTCTTCACCTTCCCCCTGCAGCCTATTCACAGGCACCACCGCACTGGGAATCTCTGCTTTCCCAAAGACGCAATCTCTCATGGTGCGCATCCTCGGCAGAGCCTGTTCCCGAAAGGCAAACGTCCGGCTCCTTGTCCCACACGGAAGGTGGCAGCCCGGAAAGCTGTTGCTGGTCTTCACCTTCCCCCTGCAGCCTATTCACAGGCACAACAGGTTTTGGGATCTGTGCTTGCCCAAAGACGCAATCTCTCACGGTGCGCATCCTCGGCAGAGCCTGTTCCCGAAAAGGCAAACGTCCGGCTCCTTGTCCCACACGGAAGGTGGCAGCCCGGAAAGCTGTTGCTGGTCTTCACCTTCCCCCTGCAGCCTAGTCACAGGCACAACAGGTTTTGGGATCTGTGCTTGCCCAGAGAAGGAACATCTCACGGTGCGCATCCTCGGCAGAGCCTGTTCCCGAAAAGGCAAACGTCCGGCTCCTTGTCCCACACGGAAGGTGGCAGCCCGGAAAGCTGTTGCTGGTCTTCACCTTCCCCCTGCAGCCTATTCACAGGCACAACAGGTTTGGGGATCTGTGCTTGCCCAGAGAAGGAACATCTCACGGTGCGCATCCTCGGCAGAGCCTGTTCCCGAACAGGCAAACGTCCGGCTCCTTGTCCCACACGGAAGGTGGCAGCCCTGAAAGCTGTTGCTGGTCTTCACCTTCCCCCTGCAGCCTATTCACAGGCACCACCACACTGGGAATCTCTGCTTTCCCAAAGACGCAATCTCTCATGGTGCCCATCCTCGGCAGAGCCTGTTCCCGAAAAGGCAAACGTCCGGCTCCTTGTCCCACACGGAAGGTGGCAGCCCGGAAAGCTGTTGCTGGTCTTCACCTTCCCCCTGCAGCCTATTCACAGGCACAACAGGTTTGGGGATCTGTGCTTGCCCAGAGAAGGAACATCTCACGGTGCGCATCCTCGGCAGAGCCTGTTCCCAAAAAGGCAAACGTCCGGCTCCTTGTCCCACACGGAAGGTGGCAGCCCGGAAAGCTGTTGCTGGTCTTCACCTTCCCCCTGCAGCCTAGTCACAGGCACAACAGGTTTTGGGATCTGTGCTTGCCCAGAGAAGGAACATCTCACGGTGCGCATCCTCGGCAGAGCCTGTTCCCGAAAAGGCAAACGTCCGGCTCCTTGTCCCACACGGAAGGTGGCAGCCCGGAAAGCTGTTGCTGGTCTTCACCTTCCCCCTGCAGCCTAGTCACAGGCACAACAGGTTTGGGGATCTGTGCTTGCCCAGAGAAGGAACATCTCACGGTGCGCATCCTCGGCAGAGCCTGTTCCCGAACAGGCAAACGTCCGGCTCCTTGTCCCACACGGAAGGTGGCAGCCCGGAAAGCTGTTGCTGGTCTTCACCTTCCCCCTGCAGCCTAGTCACAGGCACCACCACACTGGGAATCTCTGCTTTCCCAAAGACGCAATCTCTCATGGTGCCCATCCTCGGCAGAGCCTGTTCCCGAAAAGGCAAACGTCCGGCTCCTTGTCCCACACGGAAGGTGGCAGCCCTGAAAGCTCTTGCTGGTCTTCACCTTCCCCCTGCAGCCTATTCACAGGCACCACCGCACTGGGAATCTCTGCTTTCCCAAAGACGCAATCTCTCATGGTGCGCATCCTCGGCAGAGCCTGTTCCCGAAAAGGCAAACGTCCGGCTCCTTGTCCCACACGGAAGGTGGCAGCCCGGAAAGCTGTTGCTGGTCTTCACCTTCCCCCTGCAGCCTATTCACAGGCACAACAGGTTTGGGGATCTGTGCTTGCCCAAAGACGCAATCTCTCACGGTGCGCATCCTCGGCAGAGCCTGTTCCCGAAAAGGCAAACGTCCGGCTCCTTGTCCCACACGGAAGGTGGCAGCCCGGAAAGCTGTTGCTGGTCTTCACCTTCCCCCTGCAGCCTAGTCACAGGCACAACAGGTTTTGGGTTCTGTGCTTGCCCAGAGAAGGAACATCTCACGGTGCGCATCCTCGGCAGAGCCTGTTCCCGAAAAGGCAAACGTCCGGCTCCTTGTCCCACACGGAAGGTGGCAGCCCGGAAAGCTGTTGCTGGTCTTCACCTTCCCCCTGCAGCCTATTCACAGGCACAACAGGTTTGGGGATCTGTGCTTGCCCAGAGAAGGAACATCTCACGGTGCGCATCCTCGGCAGAGCCTGTTCCCGAACAGGCAAACGTCCGGCTCCTTGTCCCACACGGAAGGTGGCAGCCCTGAAAGCTGTTGCTGGTCTTCACCTTCCCCCTGCAGCCTATTCACAGGCACCACCACACTGGGAATCTCTGCTTTCCCAAAGACGCAATCTCTCATGGTGCCCATCCTCGGCAGAGCCTGTTCCCGAAAAGGCAAACGTCCGGCTCCTTGTCCCACACGGAAGGTGGCAGCCCGGAAAGCTGTTGCTGGTCTTCACCTTCCCCCTGCAGCCTATTCACAGGCACCACCGCACTGGGAATCTCTGCTTTCCCAAAGACGCAATCTCTCATGGTGCGCATCCTCGGCAGAGCCTGTTCCCGAAAAGGCAAACGTCCGGCTCCTTGTCCCACACGGAAGGTGGCAGCCCGGAAAGCTGTTGCTGGTCTTCACCTTCCCCCTGCAGCCTATTCACAGGCACAACAGGTTTTGGGATCTGTGCTTGCCCAAAGACGCAATCTCTCACGGTGCGCATCCTCGGCAGAGCCTGTTCCCGAAAAGGCAAACGTCCGGCTCCTTGTCCCACACGGAAGGTGGCAGCCCGGAAAGCTGTTGCTGGTCTTCACCTTCCCCCTGCAGCCTAGTCACAGGCACAACAGGTTTTGGGATCTGTGCTTGCCCAGAGAAGGAACATCTCACGGTGCGCATCCTCGGCAGAGCCTGTTCCCGAACAGGCAAACGTCCGGCTCCTTGTCCCACACGGAAGGTGGCAGCCCGGAAAGCTGTTGCTGGTCTTCACCTTCCCCCTGCAGCCTATTCACAGGCACAACAGGTTTGGGGATCTGTGCTTGCCCAGAGAAGGAACATCTCACGGTGCGCATCCTCGGCAGAGCCTGTTCCCGAACAGGCAAACGTCCGGCTCCTTGTCCCACACGGAAGGTGGCAGCCCTGAAAGCTGTTGCTGGTCTTCACCTTCCCCCTGCAGCCTATTCACAGGCACCACCACACTGGGAATCTCTGCTTTCCCAAAGACGCAATCTCTCATGGTGCCCATCCTCGGCAGAGCCTGTTCCCGAAAAGGCAAACGTCCGGCTCCTTGTCCCACACGGAAGGTGGCAGCCCGGAAAGCTGTTGCTGGTCTTCACCTTCCCCCTGCAGCCTATTCACAGGCACAACAGGTTTGGGGATCTGTGCTTGCCCAGAGAAGGAACATCTCACGGTGCGCATCCTCGGCAGAGCCTGTTCCCAAAAAGGCAAACGTCCGGCTCCTTGTCCCACACGGAAGGTGGCAGCCCGGAAAGCTGTTGCTGGTCTTCACCTTCCCCCTGCAGCCTAGTCACAGGCACAACAGGTTTTGGGATCTGTGCTTGCCCAGAGAAGGAACATCTCACGGTGCGCATCCTCGGCAGAGCCTGTTCCCGAAAAGGCAAACGTCCGGCTCCTTGTCCCACACGGAAGGTGGCAGCCCGGAAAGCTGTTGCTGGTCTTCACCTTCCCCCTGCAGCCTATTCACAGGCACAACAGGTTTGGGGATCTCTGCTTGCCCAGAGAAGGAACATCTCACGGTGCGCATCCTCGGCAGAGCCTGTTCCCGAACAGGCAAACGTCCGGCTCCTTGTCCCACACGGAAGGTGGCAGCCCGGAAAGCTGTTGCTGGTCTTCACCTTCCCCCTGCAGCCTAGTCACAGGCACCACCACACTGGGAATCTCTGCTTTCCCAAAGACGCAATCTCTCATGGTGCCCATCCTCGGCAGAGCCTGTTCCCGAAAAGGCAAACGTCCGGCTCCTTGTCCCACACGGAAGGTGGCAGCCCGGAAAGCTGTTGCTGGTCTTCACCTTCCCCCTGCAGCCTATTCACAGGCACCACCGCACTGGGAATCTCTGCTTTCCCAAAGACGCAATCTCTCATGGTGCGCATCCTCGGCAGAGCCTGTTCCCGAAAAGGCAAACGTCCGGCTCCTTGTCCCACACGGAAGGTGGCAGCCCGGAAAGCTGTTGCTGGTCTTCACCTTCCCCCTGCAGCCTATTCACAGGCACAACAGGTTTTGGGATCTGTGCTTGCCCAAAGACGCAATCTCTCACGGTGCGCATCCTCGGCAGAGCCTGTTCCCGAAAAGGCAAACGTCCGGCTCCTTGTCCCACACGGAAGGTGGCAGCCCGGAAAGCTGTTGCTGGTCTTCACCTTCCCCCTGCAGCCTAGTCACAGGCACAACAGGTTTTGGGATCTGTGCTTGCCCAGAGAAGGAACATCTCACGGTGCGCATCCTCGGCAGAGCCTGTTCCCGAAAAGGCAAACGTCCGGCTCCTTGTCCCACACGGAAGGTGGCAGCCCGGAAAGCTGTTGCTGGTCTTCACCTTCCCCCTGCAGCCTATTCACAGGCACAACAGGTTTGGGGATCTGTGCTTGCCCAGAGAAGGAACATCTCACGGTGCGCATCCTCGGCAGAGCCTGTTCCCGAACAGGCAAACGTCCGGCTCCTTGTCCCACACGGAAGGTGGCAGCCCTGAAAGCTGTTGCTGGTCTTCACCTTCCCCCTGCAGCCTATTCACAGGCACCACCACACTGGGAATCTCTGCTTTCCCAAAGACGCAATCTCTCATGGTGCCCATCCTCGGCAGAGCCTGTTCCCGAAAAGGCAAACGTCCGGCTCCTTGTCCCACACGGAAGGTGGCAGCCCGGAAAGCTGTTGCTGGTCTTCACCTTCCCCCTGCAGCCTATTCACAGGCACAACAGGTTTGGGGATCTGTGCTTGCCCAGAGAAGGAACATCTCACGGTGCGCATCCTCGGCAGAGCCTGTTCCCAAAAAGGCAAACGTCCGGCTCCTTGTCCCACACGGAAGGTGGCAGCCCAGAAAGCTGTTGCTGGTCTTCACCTTCCCCCTGCAGCCTATTCACAGGCACAACAGGTTTGGGGATCTGTGCTTGCCCAGAGAAGGAACATCTCACAGTGCGCATCCTCGGCAGAGCCTGTTCCCGAAAAGGCAAACGTCCGGCTCCTTGTCCCACACGGAAGGTGGCAGCCCGGAAAGCTGTTGCTGGTCTTCACCTTCCCCCTGCAGCCTAGTCACAGGCACCACCGCACTGGGAATCTCTGCTTTCCCAAAGACGCAATCTCTCACGGTGCGCATCCTCGGCACAGCCTGTTCCCGAAAAGGCAAACGTCCGGCTCCTTGTCCCACACGGAAGGTGGCAGCCCGGAAAGCTGTTGCTGGTCTTCACCTTCCCCCTGCAGCGTATTCACAGGCACAACAGTTTTGGGGATCTGTGCTTGCCCAAAGACGCAATCTCTCACGGTGCGCATCCTCGGCAGAGCCTGTTCCCAAAAAGGCAAACGTCCGGCTCCTTGTCCCACACGGAAGGTGGCAGCCCGGAAAGCTGTTGCTGGTCTTCACCTTCCCCCTGCAGCCTATTCACAGGCACCACCGCACTGGGAATCTCTGCTTTCCCAAAGACGCAATCTCTCACGGTGCGCATCCTCGGCAGAGCCTGTTCCCAAAAAGGCAAACGTCCGGCTCCTTGTCCCACACGGAAGGTGGCAGCCCGGAAAGCTGTTGCTGGTCTTCACCTTCCCCCTGCAGCCTATTCACAGGCACAACAGGTTTGGGGATCTGTGCTTGCCCAAAGACGCAATCTCTCACGGTGCGCATCCTCGGCAGAGCCTGTTCCCGAAAAGGCAAACGTCCGGCTCCTTGTCCCACACGGAAGGTGGCAGCCCGGAAAGCTGTTGCTGGTCTTCACCTTCCCCCTGCAGCCTATTCACAGGCACAACAGGTTTGGGGATCTGTGCTTGCCCAAAGACGCAATCTCTCACGGTGCGCATCCTCGGCAGAGCCTGTTCCCGAAAAGGCAAACGTCCGGCTCCTTGTCCCACACGGAAGGTGGCAGCCCGGAAAGCTGTTGCTGGTCTTCACCTTCCCCCTGCAGCCTATTCACAGGCACAACAGGTTTGGGGATCTGTGCTTGCCCAGAGAAGGAACATCTCACGGTGCGCATCCTCGGCAGAGCCTGTTCCCGAAAAGGCAAACGTCCGGCTCCTTGTCCCACACGGAAGGTGGCAGCCCGGAAAGCTGGTGCTGGTCTTCACCTTCCCCCTGCAGCCTATTCACAGGCACAACAGGTTTGGGGATCTGTGCTTGCCCAGAGAAGGAACATCTCACGGTGCGCATCCTCGGCAGAGCCTGTTCCCGAAAAGGCAAACGTCCGGCTCCTTGTCCCACACGGAAGGTGGCAGCCCTGAAAGCTGTTGCTGGTCTTCACCTTCCCCCTGCAGCCTATTCACAGGCACCACCACACTGGGAATCTCTGCTTTCCCAAAGACGCAATCTCTCATGGTGCCCATCCTCGGCAGAGCCTGTTCCCGAAAAGGCAAACGTCCGGCTCCTTGTCCCACACGGAAGGTGGCAGCCCGGAAAGCTGTTGCTGGTCTTCACCTTCCCCCTGCAGCCTATTCACAGGCACCACCGCACTGGGAATCTCTGCTTTCCCAAAGACGCAATCTCTCATGGTGCGCATCCTCGGCAGAGCCTGTTCCCGAAAAGGCAAACGTCCGGCTCCTTGTCCCACACGGAAGGTGGCAGCCCGGAAAGCTGTTGCTGGTCTTCACCTTCCCCCTGCAGCCTATTCACAGGCACAACAGGTTTTGGGATCTGTGCTTGCCCAAAGACGCAATCTCTCACGGTGCGCATCCTCGGCAGAGCCTGTTCCCGAAAAGGCAAACGTCCGGCTCCTTGTCCCACACGGAAGGTGGCAGCCCGGAAAGCTGTTGCTGGTCTTCACCTTCCCCCTGCAGCCTATTCACAGGCACAACAGGTTTTGGGATCTGTGCTTGCCCAAAGACACAATCTCTCACGGTGCGCATCCTCGGCAGAGCCTGTTCCCGAAAAGGCAAACGTCCGGCTCCTTGTCCCACACGGAAGGTGGCAGCCCGGAAAGCTGTTGCTGGTCTTCACCTTCCCCCTGCAGCCTAGTCACAGGCACAACAGGTTTTGGGATCTGTGCTTGCCCAAAGACGCAATCTCTCACGGTGCGCATCCTCGGCAGAGCCTGTTCCCGAAAAGGCAAACGTCCGGCTCCTTGTCCCACACGGAAGGTGGCAGCCCGGAAAGCTGTTGCTGGTCTTCACCTTCCCCCTGCAGCCTATTCACAGGCACAACAGGTTTGGGGATCTGTGCTTGCCCAGAGAAGGAACATCTCACGGTGCGCATCCTCGGCAGAGCCTGTTCCCGAACAGGCAAACGTCCGGCTCCTTGTCCCACACGGAAGGTGGCAGCCCTGAAAGCTGTTGCTGGTCTTCACCTTCCCCCTGCAGCCTATTCACAGGCACCACCACACTGGGAATCTCTGCTTTCCCAAAGACGCAATCTCTCATGGTGCCCATCCTCGGCAGAGCCTGTTCCCGAAAAGGCAAACGTCCGGCTCCTTGTCCCACACGGAAGGTGGCAGCCCGGAAAGCTGTTGCTGGTCTTCACCTTCCCCCTGCAGCCTATTCACAGGCACAACAGGTTTGGGGATCTGTGCTTGCCCAGAGAAGGAACATCTCACGGTGCGCATCCTCGGCAGAGCCTGTTCCCAAAAAGGCAAACGTCCGGCTCCTTGTCCCACACGGAAGGTGGCAGCCCAGAAAGCTGTTGCTGGTCTTCACCTTCCCCCTGCAGCCTATTCACAGGCACAACAGGTTTGGGGATCTGTGCTTGCCCAGAGAAGGAACATCTCACAGTGCGCATCCTCGGCAGAGCCTGTTCCCGAAAAGGCAAACGTCCGGCTCCTTGTCCCACACGGAAGGTGGCAGCCCGGAAAGCTGTTGCTGGTCTTCACCTTCCCCCTGCAGCCTAGTCACAGGCACAACAGGTTTTGGGATCTGTGCTTGCCCAAAGACGCAATCTCTCACGGTGCGCATCCTCGGCAGAGCCTGTTCCCGAAAAGGCAAACGTCCGGCTCCTTGTCCCACACGGAAGGTGGCAGCCCGGAAAGCTCTTGCTGGTCTTCACCTTCCCCCTGCAGCCTATTCACAGGCACAACAGGTTTGGGGGTCTGTGCTTGCCCAGAGAAGGAACATCTCACGGTGCGCATCCTCGGCAGAGCCTGTTCCCGAACAGGCAAACGTCCGGCTCCTTGTCCCACACGGAAGGTGGCAGCCCTGAAAGCTGTTGCTGGTCTTCACCTTCCCCCTGCAGCCTATTCACAGGCACCACCACACTGGGAATCTCTGCTTTCCCAAAGACGCAATCTCTCATGGTGCCCATCCTCGGCAGAGCCTGTTCCCGAAAAGGCAAACGTCCGGCTCCTTGTCCCACACGGAAGGTGGCAGCCCGGAAAGCTGTTGCTGGTCTTCACCTTCCCCCTGCAGCCTATTCACAGGCACCACCGCACTGGGAATCTCTGCTTTCCCAAAGACGCAATCTCTCATGGTGCGCATCCTCGGCAGAGCCTGTTCCCGAAAAGGCAAACGTCCGGCTCCTTGTCCCACACGGAAGGTGGCAGCCCGGAAAGCTGTTGCTGGTCTTCACCTTCCCCCTGCAGCCTATTCACAGGCACAACAGGTTTTGGGATCTGTGCTTGCCCAAAGACGCAATCTCTCACGGTGCGCATCCTCGGCAGAGCCTGTTCCCGAAAAGGCAAACGTCCGGCTCCTTGTCCCACACGGAAGGTGGCAGCCCGGAAAGCTGTTGCTGGTCTTCACCTTCCCCCTGCAGCCTATTCACAGGCACAACAGGTTTTGGGATCTGTGCTTGCCCAAAGACGCAATCTCTCACGGTGCGCATCCTCGGCAGAGCCTGTTCCCGAAAAGGCAAACGTCCGGCTCCTTGTCCCACACGGAAGGTGGCAGCCCGGAAAGCTGTTGCTGGTCTTCACCTTCCCCCTGCAGCCTAGTCACAGGCACAACAGGTTTTGGGATCTGTGCTTGCCCAGAGAAGGAACATCTCACGGTGCGCATCCTCGGCAGAGCCTGTTCCCGAAAAGGCAAACGTCCGGCTCCTTGTCCCACACGGAAGGTGGCAGCCCGGAAAGCTGTTGCTGGTCTTCACCTTCCCCCTGCAGCCTATTCACAGGCACAACAGGTTTGGGGATCTGTGCTTGCCCAGAGAAGGAACATCTCACGGTGCGCATCCTCGGCAGAGCCTGTTCCCGAACAGGCAAACGTCCGGCTCCTTGTCCCACACGGAAGGTGGCAGCCCTGAAAGCTGTTGCTGGTCTTCACCTTCCCCCTGCAGCCTATTCACAGGCACCACCACACTGGGAATCTCTGCTTTCCCAAAGACGCAATCTCTCATGGTGCCCATCCTCGGCAGAGCCTGTTCCCGAAAAGGCAAACGTCCGGCTCCTTGTCCCACACGGAAGGTGGCAGCCCGGAAAGCTGTTGCTGGTCTTCACCTTCCCCCTGCAGCCTATTCACAGGCACAACAGGTTTGGGGATCTGTGCTTGCCCAGAGAAGGAACATCTCACGGTGCGCATCCTCGGCAGAGCCTGTTCCCAAAAAGGCAAACGTCCGGCTCCTTGTCCCACACGGAAGGTGGCAGCCCAGAAAGCTGTTGCTGGTCTTCACCTTCCCCCTGCAGCCTATTCACAGGCACAACAGGTTTGGGGATCTGTGCTTGCCCAGAGAAGGAACATCTCACAGTGCGCATCCTCGGCAGAGCCTGTTCCCGAAAAGGCAAACGTCCGGCTCCTTGTCCCACACGGAAGGTGGCAGCCCGGAAAGCTGTTGCTGGTCTTCACCTTCCCCCTGCAGCCTAGTCACAGGCACAACAGGTTTTGGGATCTGTGCTTGCCCAAAGACGCAATCTCTCACGGTGCGCATCCTCGGCAGAGCCTGTTCCCGAAAAGGCAAACGTCCGGCTCCTTGTCCCACACGGAAGGTGGCAGCCCGGAAAGCTGTTGCTGGTCTTCACCTTCCCCCTGCAGCCTATTCACAGGCACAACAGGTTTGGGGGTCTGTGCTTGCCCAGAGAAGGAACATCTCACGGTGCGCATCCTCGGCAGAGCCTGTTCCCGAAAAGGCAAACGTCCGGCTCCTTGTCCCACACGGAAGGTGGCAGCCCGGAAAGCTGTTGCTGGTCTTCACCTTCCCCCTGCAGCCTATTCACAGGCACAACAGGTTTGGGGATCTGTGCTTGCCCAGAGAAGGAACATCTCACGGTGCGCATCCTCGGCAGAGCCTGTTCCCGAAAAGGCAAACGTCCGGCTCCTTGTCCCACACGGAAGGTGGCAGCCCTGAAAGCTCTTGCTGGTCTTCACCTTCCCCCTGCAGCCTATTCACAGGCACCACCGCACTGGGAATCTCTGCTTTCCCAAAGATGCAATCTCTCATGGTGCGCATCCTCGGCAGAGCCTGTTCCCGAAAAGGCAAACGTCCGGCTCCTTGTCCCACACGGAAGGTGGCAGCCCGGAAAGCTGTTGCTGGTCTTCACCTTCCCCCTGCAGCCTATTCACAGGCACAACAGGTTTGGGGATCTGTGCTTGCCCAGAGAAGGAACATCTCACGGTGCGCATCCTCGGCAGAGCCTGTTCCCGAAAAGGCAAACGTCCGGCTCCTTGTCCCACACGGAAGGTGGCAGCCCGGAAAGCTGTTGCTGGTCTTCACCTTCCCCCTGCAGCCTATTCACAGGCACAACAGGTTTGGGGATCTCTGCTTGCCCAGAGAAGGAACATCTCACGGTGCGCATCCTCGGCAGAGCCTGTTCCCGAAAAGGCAAACGTCCGGCTCCTTGTCCCACACGGAAGGTGGCAGCCCGGAAAGCTGTTGCTGGTCTTCACCTTCCCCCTGCAGCCTATTCACAGGCACAACAGGTTTGGGGATCTCTGCTTTCCCAAAGACGCAATCTCTCACGGTGCGCATCCTCGGCAGAGCCTGTTCCCGAAAAGGCAAACGTCCGGCTCCTTGTCCCACACGGAAGGTGGCAGCCCGGAAAGCTGTTGCTGGTCTTCACCTTCCCCCTGCAGCCTATTCACAGGCACCACCGCACTGGGAATCTCTGCTTTCCCAAAGACGCAATCTCTCATGGTGCGCATCCTCGGCAGAGCCTGTTCCCGAAAAGGCAAACGTCCGGCTCCTTGTCCCACACGGAAGGTGGCAGCCCGGAAAGCTGTTGCTGGTCTTCACCTTCCCCCTGCAGCCTAGTCACAGGCACAACAGGTTTGGGGATCTGTGCTTGCCCAGAGAAGGAACATCTCACGGTGCACATCCTCGGCAGAGCCTGTTCCCGAAAAGGCAAACGTCCGGCTCCTTGTCCCACACGGAAGGTGGCAGCCCGGAAAGCTGTTGCTGGTCTTCACCTTCCCCCTGCAGCCTATTCACAGGCACCACCGCACTGGGAATCTCTGCTTTCCCAAAGACGCAATCTCTCATGGTGCGCATCCTCGGCAGAGCCTGTTCCCGAAAAGGCAAACGTCCGGCTCCTTGTCCCACACGGAAGGTGGCAGCCCGGAAAGCTGTTGCTGGTCTTCACCTTCCCCCTGCAGCCTATTCACAGGCACAACAGGTTTGGGGATCTGTGCTTGCCCAGAGAAGGAACATCTCACAGTGCGCATCCTCGGCAGAGCCTGTTCCCAAAAAGGCAAACGTCCGGCTCCTTGTCCCACACGGAAGGTGGCAGCCCAGAAAGCTGTTGCTGGTCTTCACCTTCCCCCTGCAGCCTATTCACAGGCACCACCGCACTGGGAATCTCTGCTTTCCCAAAGACGCAATCTCTCATGGTGCGCATCCTCGGCAGAGCCTGTTCGCGAAAAGGCAAACGTCCGGCTCCTTGTCCCACACGGAAGGTGGCAGCCCGGAAAGCTGTTGCTGGTCTTCACCTTCCCCCTGCAGCCTATTCACAGGCACAACAGGTTTGGGGATCTGTGCTTGCCCAGAGAAGGAACATCTCACAGTGCGCATCCTCGGCAGAGCCTGTTCCCGAAAAGGCAAACGTCCGGCTCCTTGTCCCACACGGAAGGTGGCAGCCCGGAAAGCTGTTGCTGGTCTTCACCTTCCCCCTGCAGCCTATTCACAGGCACAACAGGTTTTGGGATCTGTGCTTGCCCAAAGACGCAATCTCTCACGGTGCGCATCCTCGGCAGAGCCTGTTCCCGAAAAGGCAAACGTCCGGCTCCTTGTCCCACACGGAAGGTGGCAGCCCGGAAAGCTGTTGCTGGTCTTCACCTTCCCCCTGCAGCCTATTCACAGGCACAACAGGTTTGGGGATCTGTGCTTGCCAAGAGAAGGAACATCTCATGGTGCGCATCCTCGGCAGAGCCTGTTCCCGAAAAGGCAAACGTCCGGCTCCTTGTCCCACACGG
Source organism: Haliaeetus albicilla (assembly GCF_947461875.1). Classification (NCBI taxonomy): domain Eukaryota; kingdom Metazoa; phylum Chordata; class Aves; order Accipitriformes; family Accipitridae; genus Haliaeetus; species Haliaeetus albicilla. Next base: position 3,865,408 of record NW_027212433.1, on the reverse strand, counting down.
AAGGTGGCAGCCCGGAAAGCTGTTGCTGGTCTTCACCTTCCCCCTGCAGCCTATTCACAGGCACAACAGGTTTGGGGATCTGTGCTTGCCCAAAGACGCAATCTCTCACGGTGCGCATCCTCGGCAGAGCCTGTTCCCGAAAAGGCAAACGTCCGGCTCCTTGTCCCACACGGAAGGTGGCAGCCCGGAAAGCTGTTGCTGGTCTTCACCTTCCCCCTGCAGCCTATTCACAGGCACCACCGCACTGGGAATCTCTGCTTTCCCAAAGACGCAATCTCTCATGGTGCGCATCCTCGGCAGAGCCTGTTCCCGAAAAGGCAAACGTCCGGCTCCTTGTCCCACACGGAAGGTGGCAGCCCGGAAAGCTGTTGCTGGTCTTCACCTTCCCCCTGCAGCCTAGTCACAGGCACAACAGGTTTGGGGATCTGTGCTTGCCCAGAGAAGGAACATCTCACGGTGCGCATCCTCGGCAGAGCCTGTTCCCGAAAAGGCAAACGTCCGGCTCCTTGTCCCACACGGAAGGTGGCAGCCCTGAAAGCTCTTGCTGTTCTTCACCTTCCCCCTGCAGCCTATTCACAGGCACCACCACACTGGGAATCTCTGCTTTCCCAAAGACGCAATCTCTCATGGTGCGCATCCTCGGCAGAGCCTGTTCCCGAAAAGGCAAACGTCCGGCTCCTTGTCCCACACGGAAGGTGGCAGCCCGGAAAGCTGTTGCTGGTCTTCACCTTCCCCCTGCAGCCTATTCACAGGCACAACAGGTTTGGGGATCTGTGCTTGCCCAGAGAAGGAACATCTCACAGTGCGCATCCTCGGCAGAGCCTGTTCCCGAAAAGGCAAACGTCCGGCTCCTTGTCCCACACGGAAGGTGGCAGCCCGGAAAGCTGTTGCTGGTCTTCACCTTCCCCCTGCAGCCTATTCACAGGCACAACAGGTTTGGGGATCTGTGCTTGCCCAAAGACGCAATCTCTCACGGTGCGCATCCTCGGCAGAGCCTGTTCCCGAAAAGGCAAACGTCCGGCTCCTTGTCCCACATGGAAGGTGGCAGCCCGGAAAGCTGTTGCTGGTCTTCACCTTCCCCCTGCAGCCTATTCACAGGCACAACAGGTTTGGGGATCTGTGCTTGCCAAGAGAAGGAACATCTCACGGTGCGCATCCTCGGCAGAGCCTGTTCCCGAAAAGGCAAACGTCCGGCTCCTTGTCCCACACGGAAGGTGGCAGCCCGGAAAGCTGTTGCTGGTCTTCACCTTCCCCCTGCAGCCTATTCACAGGCACAACAGGTTTGGGGATCTGTGCTTGCCCAAAGACGCAATCTCTCATGGTGCGCATCCTCGGCAGAGCCTGTTCGCGAAAAGGCAAACGTCCGGCTCCTTGTCCCACACGGAAGGTGGCAGCCCGGAAAGCTGTTGCTGGTCTTCACCTTCCCCCTGCAGCCTATTCACAGGCACAACAGGTTTGGGGATCTGTGCTTGCCCAGAGAAGGAACATCTCACAGTGCGCATCCTCGGCAGAGCCTGTTCCCGAAAAGGCAAACGTCCGGCTCCTTGTCCCACACGGAAGGTGGCAGCCCGGAAAGCTGTTGCTGGTCTTCACCTTCCCCCTGCAGCCTATTCACAGGCACAACAGGTTTGGGGATCTGTGCTTGCCCAAAGACGCAATCTCTCACGGTGCGCATCCTCGGCAGAGCCTGTTCCCGAAAAGGCAAACGTCCGGCTCCTTGTCCCACACGGAAGGTGGCAGCCCGGAAAGCTGTTGCTGGTCTTCACCTTCCCCCTGCAGCCTATTCACAGGCACAACAGGTTTGGGGATCTGTGCTTGCCAAGAGAAGGAACATCTCATGGTGCGCATCCTCGGCAGAGCCTGTTCCCGAAAAGGCAAACGTCCGGCTCCTTGTCCCACACGGAAGGTGGCAGCCCGGAAAGCTGTTGCTGGTCTTCACCTTCCCCCTGCAGCCTATTCACAGGCACAACAGGTTTGGGGATCTGTGCTTGCCCAAAGACGCAATCTCTCACGGTGCGCATCCTCGGCAGAGCCTGTTCCCGAAAAGGCAAACGTCCGGCTCCTTGTCCCACACGGAAGGTGGCAGCCCGGAAAGCTGTTGCTGGTCTTCACCTTCCCCCTGCAGCCTATTCACAGGCACCACCGCACTGGGAATCTCAGCTTCCCCAAAGACGCAATCTCTCATGGTGCGCATCCTCGGCAGAGCCTGTTCCCGAAAAGGCAAACGTCCGGCTCCTTGTCCCACACGGAAGGTGGCAGCCCGGAAAGCTGTTGCTGGTCTTCACCTTCCCCCTGCAGCCTAGTCACAGGCACAACAGGTTTGGGGATCTGTGCTTGCCCAGAGAAGGAACATCTCACGGTGCGCATCCTCGGCAGAGCCTGTTCCCGAAAAGGCAAACGTCCGGCTCCTTGTCCCACACGGAAGGTGGCAGCCCTGAAAGCTCTTGCTGGTCTTCACCTTCCCCCTGCAGCCTATTCACAGGCACCACCGCACTGGGAATCTCTGCTTTCCCAAAGACGCAATCTCTCATGGTGCGCATCCTCGGCAGAGCCTGTTCCCGAAAAGGCAAACGTCCGGCTCCTTGTCCCACACGGAAGGTGGCAGCCCGGAAAGCTGTTGCTGGTCTTCACCTTCCCCCTGCAGCCTATTCACAGGCACAACAGGTTTGGGGATCTGTGCTTGCCCAGAGAAGGAACATCTCACAGTGCGCATCCTCGGCAGAGCCTGTTCCCGAAAAGGCAAACGTCCGGCTCCTTGTCCCACACGGAAGGTGGCAGCCCGGAAAGCTGTTGCTGGTCTTCACCTTCCCCCTGCAGCCTATTCACAGGCACAACAGGTTTGGGGATCTGTGCTTGCCCAAAGACGCAATCTCTCACGGTGCGCATCCTCGGCAGAGCCTGTTCCCGAAAAGGCAAACGTCCGGCTCCTTGTCCCACATGGAAGGTGGCAGCCCGGAAAGCTGTTGCTGGTCTTCACCTTCCCCCTGCAGCCTATTCACAGGCACAACAGGTTTGGGGATCTGTGCTTGCCAAGAGAAGGAACATCTCACGGTGCGCATCCTCGGCAGAGCCTGTTCCCGAAAAGGCAAACGTCCGGCTCCTTGTCCCACACGGAAGGTGGCAGCCCGGAAAGCTGTTGCTGGTCTTCACCTTCGCCCTGCAGCCTATTCACAGGCACAACAGGTTTGGGGATCTGTGCTTGCCCAAAGACGCAATCTCTCATGGTGCGCATCCTCGGCAGAGCCTGTTCGCGAAAAGGCAAACGTCCGGCTCCTTGTCCCACACGGAAGGTGGCAGCCCGGAAAGCTGTTGCTGGTCTTCACCTTCCCCCTGCAGCCTATTCACAGGCACAACAGGTTTGGGGATCTGTGCTTGCCCAGAGAAGGAACATCTCACAGTGCGCATCCTCGGCAGAGCCTGTTCCCGAAAAGGCAAACGTCCGGCTCCTTGTCCCACACGGAAGGTGGCAGCCCGGAAAGCTGTTGCTGGTCTTCACCTTCCCCCTGCAGCCTATTCACAGGCACAACAGGTTTGGGGATCTGTGCTTGCCCAAAGACGCAATCTCTCACGGTGCGCATCCTCGGCAGAGCCTGTTCCCGAAAAGGCAAACGTCCGGCTCCTTGTCCCACACGGAAGGTGGCAGCCCGGAAAGCTGTTGCTGGTCTTCACCTTCCCCCTGCAGCCTATTCACAGGCACAACAGGTTTGGGGATCTGTGCTTGCCAAGAGAAGGAACATCTCATGGTGCGCATCCTCGGCAGAGCCTGTTCCCGAAAAGGCAAACGTCCGGCTCCTTGTCCCACACGGAAGGTGGCAGCCCGGAAAGCTGTTGCTGGTCTTCACCTTCCCCCTGCAGCCTATTCACAGGCACAACAGGTTTGGGGATCTGTGCTTGCCCAAAGACGCAATCTCTCACGGTGCGCATCCTCGGCAGAGCCTGTTCCCGAAAAGGCAAACGTCCGGCTCCTTGTCCCACACGGAAGGTGGCAGCCCGGAAAGCTGTTGCTGGTCTTCACCTTCCCCCTGCAGCCTATTCACAGGCACCACCGCACTGGGAATCTCTGCTTTCCCAAAGACGCAATCTCTCATGGTGCGCATCCTCGGCAGAGCCTGTTCCCGAAAAGGCAAACGTCCGGCTCCTTGTCCCACACGGAAGGTGGCAGCCCGGAAAGCTGTTGCTGGTCTTCACCTTCCCCCTGCAGCCTAGTCACAGGCACAACAGGTTTGGGGATCTGTGCTTGCCCAGAGAAGGAACATCTCACGGTGCGCATCCTCGGCAGAGCCTGTTCCCGAAAAGGCAAACGTCCGGCTCCTTGTCCCACACGGAAGGTGGCAGCCCTGAAAGCTCTTGCTGTTCTTCACCTTCCCCCTGCAGCCTATTCACAGGCACCACCGCACTGGGAATCTCTGCTTTCCCAAAGACGCAATCTCTCATGGTGCGCATCCTCGGCAGAGCCTGTTCCCGAAAAGGCAAACGTCCGGCTCCTTGTCCCACACGGAAGGTGGCAGCCCAGAAAGCTGTTGCTGGTCTTCACCTTCCCCCTGCAGCCTATTCACAGGCACCACCGCACTGGGAATCTCTGCTTTCCCAAAGACGCAATCTCTCATGGTGCGCATCCTCGGCAGAGCCTGTTCCCGAAAAGGCAAACGTCCGGCTCCTTGTCCCACACGGAAGGTGGCAGCCCTGAAAGCTGTTGCTGGTCTTCACCTTCCCCCTGCAGCCTATTCACAGGCACAACAGGTTTGGGGATCTGTGCTTGCCCAGAGAAGGAACATCTCACAGTGCGCATCCTCGGCAGAGCCTGTTCCCGAAAAGGCAAACGTCCGGCTCCTTGTCCCACACGGAAGGTGGCAGCCCTGAAAGCTCTTGCTGGTCTTCACCTTCCCCCTGCAGCCTATTCACAGGCACCACCGCACTGGGAATCTCTGCTTTCCCAAAGACGCAATCTCTCATGGTGCGCATCCTCGGCAGAGCCTGTTCGCGAAAAGGCAAACGTCCGGCTCCTTGTCCCACACGGAAGGTGGCAGCCCGGAAAGCTGTTGCTGGTCTTCACCTTCCCCCTGCAGCCTATTCACAGGCACAACAGGTTTGGGGATCTGTGCTTGCCCAGAGAAGGAACATCTCACAGTGCGCATCCTCGGCAGAGCCTGTTCCCGAAAAGGCAAACGTCCGGCTCCTTGTCCCACACGGAAGGTGGCAGCCCGGAAAGCTGTTGCTGGTCTTCACCTTCCCCCTGCAGCCTATTCACAGGCACAACAGGTTTGGGGATCTGTGCTTGCCCAAAGACGCAATCTCTCACGGTGCGCATCCTCGGCAGAGCCTGTTCCCGAAAAGGCAAACGTCCGGCTCCTTGTCCCACACGGAAGGTGGCAGCCCGGAAAGCTGTTGCTGGTCTTCACCTTCCCCCTGCAGCCTATTCACAGGCACAACAGGTTTGGGGATCTGTGCTTGCCAAGAGAAGGAACATCTCACGGTGCGCATCCTCGGCAGAGCCTGTTCCCGAAAAGGCAAACGTCCGGCTCCTTGTCCCACACGGAAGGTGGCAGCCCGGAAAGCTGTTGCTGGTCTTCACCTTCGCCCTGCAGCCTATTCACAGGCACAACAGGTTTGGGGATCTGTGCTTGCCCAAAGACGCAATCTCTCATGGTGCGCATCCTCGGCAGAGCCTGTTCCCGAAAAGGCAAACGTCCGGCTCCTTGTCCCACACGGAAGGTGGCAGCCCGGAAAGCTGTTGCTGGTCTTCACCTTCCCCCTGCAGCCTAGTCACAGGCACAACAGGTTTGGGGATCTGTGCTTGCCCAGAGAAGGAACATCTCACGGTGCGCATCCTCGGCAGAGCCTGTTCCCGAAAAGGCAAACGTCCGGCTCCTTGTCCCACACGGAAGGTGGCAGCCCGGAAAGCTGTTGCTGGTCTTCACCTTCCCCCTGCAGCCTATTCACAGGCACAACAGGTTTGGGGATCTGTGCTTGCCCAAAGACGCAATCTCTCACGGTGCGCATCCTCGGCAGAGCCTGTTCCCGAAAAGGCAAACGTCCGGCTCCTTGTCCCACACGGAAGGTGGCAGCCCGGAAAGCTGGTGCTGGTCTTCACCTTCCCCCTGCAGCCTAGTCACAGGCACAACAGGTTTGGGGATCTGTGCTTGCCCAGAGAAGGAACATCTCACGGTGCGCATCCTCGGCAGAGCCTGTTCCCGAAAAGGCAAACGTCCGGCTCCTTGTCCCACACGGAAGGTGGCAGCCCGGAAAGCTGTTGCTGGTCTTCACCTTCCCCCTGCAGCCTATTCACAGGCACAACAGGTTTGGGGATCTGTGCTTGCCCAGAGAAGGAACATCTCACGGTGCGCATCCTCGGCAGAGCCTGTTCCCGAAAAGGCAAACGTCCGGCTCCTTGTCCCACACGGAAGGTGGCAGCCCTGAAAGCTCTTGCTGGTCTTCACCTTCCCCCTGCAGCCTATTCACAGGCACCACCGCACTGGGAATCTCTGCTTTCCCAAAGACGCAATCTCTCACGGTGCGCATCCTCGGCAGAGCCTGTTCCCGAAAAGGCAAACGTCCGGCTCCTTGTCCCACACGGAAGGTGGCAGCCCGGAAAGCTGTTGCTGGTCTTCACCTTCCCCCTGCAGCCTATTCACAGGCACAACAGGTTTGGGGATCTGTGCTTGCCCAAAGACGCAATCTCTCACGGTGCGCATCCTCGGCAGAGCCTGTTCCCGAAAAGGCAAACGTCCGGCTCCTTGTCCCACACGGAAGGTGGCAGCCCGGAAAGCTCTTGCTGGTCTTCACCTTCCCCCTGCAGCTTATTCACAGGCACAACAGGTTTGGGGATCTGTGCTTGCCCAGAGAAGGAACATCTCACGGTGCGCACCCACGGCAGAGCCTGTTCCCGAAAAGGCAAACGTCCGGCTCCTTGTCCCACACGGAAGGTGGCAGCCCGGAAAGCTGTTGCTGGTCTTCACCTTCCCCCTGCAGCCTATTCACAGGCACAACAGGTTTTGGGATCTGTGCTTGCCCAAAGACGCAATCTCTCACGGTGCGCATCCTCGGCAGAGCCTGTTCCCGAAAAGGCAAACGTCCGGCTCCTTGTCCCACACGGAAGGTGGCAGCCCGGAAAGCTGTTGCTGGTCTTCACCTTCCCCCTGCAGCCTAGTCACAGGCACAACAGGTTTGGGGATCTGTGCTTGCCCAGAGAAGGAACATCTCACGGTGCGCATCCTCGGCAGAGCCTGTTCCCGAAAAGGCAAACGTCCGGCTCCTTGTCCCACACGGAAGGTGGCAGCCCGGAAAGCTGTTGCTGGTCTTCACCTTCCCCCTGCAGCCTATTCACAGGCACAACAGGTTTGGGGATCTGTGCTTGCCCAGAGAAGGAACATCTCACGGTGCGCATCCTCGGCAGAGCCTGTTCCCGAACAGGCAAACGTCCGGCTCCTTGTCCCACACGGAAGGTGGCAGCCCTGAAAGCTGTTGCTGGTCTTCACCTTCCCCCTGCAGCCTATTCACAGGCACCACCACACTGGGAATCTCTGCTTTCCCAAAGACGCAATCTCTCATGGTGCCCATCCTCGGCAGAGCCTGTTCCCGAAAAGGCAAACGTCCGGCTCCTTGTCCCACACGGAAGGTGGCAGCCCGGAAAGCTGTTGCTGGTCTTCACCTTCCCCCTGCAGCCTATTCACAGGCACAACAGGTTTGGGGATCTGTGCTTGCCCAGAGAAGGAACATCTCACGGTGCGCATCCTCGGCAGAGCCTGTTCCCGAAAAGGCAAACGTCCGGCTCCTTGTCCCACACGGAAGGTGGCAGCCCGGAAAGCTGTTGCTGGTCTTCACCTTCGCCCTGCAGCCTATTCACAGGCACAACAGGTTTGGGGATCTGTGCTTGCCCAAAGACGCAATCTCTCATGGTGCGCATCCTCGGCAGAGCCTGTTCCCGAAAAGGCAAACGTCCGGCTCCTTGTCCCACACGGAAGGTGGCAGCCCGGAAAGCTGTTGCTGGTCTTCACCTTCCCCCTGCAGCCTAGTCACAGGCACAACAGGTTTGGGGATCTGTGCTTGCCCAGAGAAGGAACATCTCACGGTGCGCATCCTCGGCAGAGCCTGTTCCCGAAAAGGCAAACGTCCGGCTCCTTGTCCCACACGGAAGGTGGCAGCCCGGAAAGCTGTTGCTGGTCTTCACCTTCCCCCTGCAGCCTATTCACAGGCACAACAGGTTTGGGGATCTGTGCTTGCCCAAAGACGCAATCTCTCACGGTGCGCATCCTCGGCAGAGCCTGTTCCCGAAAAGGCAAACGTCCGGCTCCTTGTCCCACACGGAAGGTGGCAGCCCGGAAAGCTGGTGCTGGTCTTCACCTTCCCCCTGCAGCCTAGTCACAGGCACAACAGGTTTGGGGATCTGTGCTTGCCCAGAGAAGGAACATCTCACGGTGCGCATCCTCGGCAGAGCCTGTTCCCGAAAAGGCAAACGTCCGGCTCCTTGTCCCACACGGAAGGTGGCAGCCCGGAAAGCTGTTGCTGGTCTTCACCTTCCCCCTGCAGCCTATTCACAGGCACAACAGGTTTGGGGATCTGTGCTTGCCCAGAGAAGGAACATCTCACGGTGCGCATCCTCGGCAGAGCCTGTTCCCGAAAAGGCAAACGTCCGGCTCCTTGTCCCACACGGAAGGTGGCAGCCCTGAAAGCTCTTGCTGGTCTTCACCTTCCCCCTGCAGCCTATTCACAGGCACCACCGCACTGGGAATCTCTGCTTTCCCAAAGACGCAATCTCTCACGGTGCGCATCCTCGGCAGAGCCTGTTCCCGAAAAGGCAAACGTCCGGCTCCTTGTCCCACACGGAAGGTGGCAGCCCGGAAAGCTGTTGCTGGTCTTCACCTTCCCCCTGCAGCCTATTCACAGGCACAACAGGTTTGGGGATCTGTGCTTGCCCAAAGACGCAATCTCTCACGGTGCGCATCCTCGGCAGAGCCTGTTCCCGAAAAGGCAAACGTCCGGCTCCTTGTCCCACACGGAAGGTGGCAGCCCGGAAAGCTCTTGCTGGTCTTCACCTTCCCCCTGCAGCTTATTCACAGGCACAACAGGTTTGGGGATCTGTGCTTGCCCAGAGAAGGAACATCTCACGGTGCGCACCCACGGCAGAGCCTGTTCCCGAAAAGGCAAACGTCCGGCTCCTTGTCCCACACGGAAGGTGGCAGCCCGGAAAGCTGTTGCTGGTCTTCACCTTCCCCCTGCAGCCTATTCACAGGCACAACAGGTTTTGGGATCTGTGCTTGCCCAAAGACGCAATCTCTCACGGTGCGCATCCTCGGCAGAGCCTGTTCCCGAAAAGGCAAACGTCCGGCTCCTTGTCCCACACGGAAGGTGGCAGCCCGGAAAGCTGTTGCTGGTCTTCACCTTCCCCCTGCAGCCTAGTCACAGGCACAACAGGTTTGGGGATCTGTGCTTGCCCAGAGAAGGAACATCTCACGGTGCGCATCCTCGGCAGAGCCTGTTCCCGAAAAGGCAAACGTCCGGCTCCTTGTCCCACACGGAAGGTGGCAGCCCGGAAAGCTGTTGCTGGTCTTCACCTTCCCCCTGCAGCCTATTCACAGGCACAACAGGTTTGGGGATCTGTGCTTGCCCAGAGAAGGAACATCTCACGGTGCGCATCCTCGGCAGAGCCTGTTCCCGAACAGGCAAACGTCCGGCTCCTTGTCCCACACGGAAGGTGGCAGCCCTGAAAGCTGTTGCTGGTCTTCACCTTCCCCCTGCAGCCTATTCACAGGCACCACCACACTGGGAATCTCTGCTTTCCCAAAGACGCAATCTCTCATGGTGCCCATCCTCGGCAGAGCCTGTTCCCGAAAAGGCAAACGTCCGGCTCCTTGTCCCACACGGAAGGTGGCAGCCCGGAAAGCTGTTGCTGGTCTTCACCTTCCCCCTGCAGCCTATTCACAGGCACAACAGGTTTGGGGATCTGTGCTTGCCCAGAGAAGGAACATCTCACGGTGCGCATCCTCGGCAGAGCCTGTTCCCAAAAAGGCAAACGTCCGGCTCCTTGTCCCACACGGAAGGTGGCAGCCCAGAAAGCTGTTGCTGGTCTTCACCTTCCCCCTGCAGCCTATTCACAGGCACAACAGGTTTGGGGATCTGTGCTTGCCCAGAGAAGGAACATCTCACAGTGCGCATCCTCGGCAGAGCCTGTTCCCGAAAAGGCAAACGTCCGGCTCCTTGTCCCACACGGAAGGTGGCAGCCCGGAAAGCTCTTGCTGGTCTTCACCTTCCCCCTGCAGCCTATTCACAGGCACCACCGCACTGGGAATCTCTGCTTTCCCAAAGACGCAATCTCTCACGGTGCGCATCCTCGGCACAGCCTGTTCCCGAAAAGGCAAACGTCCGGCTCCTTGTCCCACACGGAAGGTGGCAGCCCGGAAAGCTGTTGCTGGTCTTCACCTTCCCCCTGCAGCCTATTCACAGGCACCACCGCACTGGGAATCTCTGCTTTCCCAAAGACGCAATCTCTCACGGTGCGCATCCTCGGCAGAGCCTGTTCCCAAAAAGGCAAACGTCCGGCTCCTTGTCCCACACGGAAGGTGGCAGCCCGGAAAGCTGTTGCTGGTCTTCACCTTCCCCCTGCAGCCTATTCACAGGCACAACAGGTTTGGGGATCTGTGCTTGCACAGAGAAGGAACATCTCATGGTGCGCATCCTCGGCAGAGCCTGTTCCCGAAAAGGCAAACGTCCGGCTCCTTGTCCCACACGGAAGGTGGCAGCCCGGAAAGCTGTTGCTGGTCTTCACCTTCCCCCTGCAGCCTATTCACAGGCACAACAGGTTTTGGGATCTGTGCTTGCCCAGAGAAGGAACATCTCACGGTGCGCATCCTCGGCAGAGCCTGTTCCCGAAAAGGCAAACGTCCGGCTCCTTGTCCCACACGGAAGGTGGCAGCCCGGAAAGCTGTTGCTGGTCTTCACCTTCCCCCTGCAGCCTATTCACAGGCACAACAGGTTTGGGGATCTGTGCTTGCCCAGAGAAGGAACATCTCACGGTGCGCATCCTCGGCAGAGCCTGTTCCCGAACAGGCAAACGTCCGGCTCCTTGTCCCACACGGAAGGTGGCAGCCCTGAAAGCTGTTGCTGGTCTTCACCTTCCCCCTGCAGCCTATTCACAGGCACCACCACACTGGGAATCTCTGCTTTCCCAAAGCCGCAATCTCTCATGGTGCCCATCCTCGGCAGAGCCTGTTCCCGAAAAGGCAAACGTCCGGCTCCTTGTCCCACACGGAAGGTGGCAGCCCGGAAAGCTGTTGCTGGTCTTCACCTTCCCCCTGCAGCCTATTCACAGGCACCACCGCACTGGGAATCTCTGCTTTCCCAAAGACGCAATCTCTCATGGTGCGCATCCTCGGCAGAGCCTGTTCCCGAAAAGGCAAACGTCCGGCTCCTTGTCCCACACGGAAGGTGGCAGCCCGGAAAGCTGTTGCTGGTCTTCACCTTCCCCCTGCAGCCTATTCACAGGCACAACAGGTTTTGGGATCTGTGCTTGCCCAAAGACGCAATCTCTCACGGTGCGCATCCTCGGCAGAGCCTGTTCCCGAAAAGGCAAACGTCCGGCTCCTTGTCCCACACGGAAGGTGGCAGCCCGGAAAGCTGTTGCTGGTCTTCACCTTCCCCCTGCAGCCTATTCACAGGCACAACAGGTTTTGGGATCTGTGCTTGCCCAAAGACGCAATCTCTCACGGTGCGCATCCTCGGCAGAGCCTGTTCCCGAAAAGGCAAACGTCCGGCTCCTTGTCCCACACGGAAGGTGGCAGCCCGGAAAGCTGTTGCTGGTCTTCACCTTCCCCCTGCAGCCTAGTCACAGGCACAACAGGTTTTGGGATCTGTGCTTGCCCAGAGAAGGAACATCTCACGGTGCGCATCCTCGGCAGAGCCTGTTCCCGAAAAGGCAAACGTCCGGCTCCTTGTCCCACACGGAAGGTGGCAGCCCGGAAAGCTGTTGCTGGTCTTCACCTTCCCCCTGCAGCCTATTCACAGGCACAACAGGTTTGGGGATCTGTGCTTGCCCAGAGAAGGAACATCTCACGGTGCGCATCCTCGGCAGAGCCTGTTCCCGAACAGGCAAACGTCCGGCTCCTTGTCCCACACGGAAGGTGGCAGCCCTGAAAGCTGTTGCTGGTCTTCACCTTCCCCCTGCAGCCTATTCACAGGCACCACCACACTGGGAATCTCTGCTTTCCCAAAGACGCAATCTCTCATGGTGCCCATCCTCGGCAGAGCCTGTTCCCGAAAAGGCAAACGTCCGGCTCCTTGTCCCACACGGAAGGTGGCAGCCCGGAAAGCTGTTGCTGGTCTTCACCTTCCCCCTGCAGCCTATTCACAGGCACAACAGGTTTGGGGATCTGTGCTTGCCCAGAGAAGGAACATCTCACGGTGCGCATCCTCGGCAGAGCCTGTTCCCAAAAAGGCAAACGTCCGGCTCCTTGTCCCACACGGAAGGTGGCAGCCCAGAAAGCTGTTGCTGGTCTTCACCTTCCCCCTGCAGCCTATTCACAGGCACAACAGGTTTGGGGATCTGTGCTTGCCCAGAGAAGGAACATCTCACAGTGCGCATCCTCGGCAGAGCCTGTTCCCGAAAAGGCAAACGTCCGGCTCCTTGTCCCACACGGAAGGTGGCAGCCCGGAAAGCTCTTGCTGGTCTTCACCTTCCCCCTGCAGCCTATTCACAGGCACCACCGCACTGGGAATCTCTGCTTTCCCAAAGACGCAATCTCTCACGGTGCGCATCCTCGGCACAGCCTGTTCCCGAAAAGGCAAACGTCCGGCTCCTTGTCCCACACGGAAGGTGGCAGCCCGGAAAGCTGTTGCTGGTCTTCACCTTCCCCCTGCAGCCTATTCACAGGCACCACCGCACTGGGAATCTCTGCTTTCCCAAAGACGCAATCTCTCACGGTGCGCATCCTCGGCAGAGCCTGTTCCCAAAAAGGCAAACGTCCGGCTCCTTGTCCCACACGGAAGGTGGCAGCCCGGAAAGCTGTTGCTGGTCTTCACCTTCCCCCTGCAGCCTATTCACAGGCACAACAGGTTTGGGGATCTGTGCTTGCACAGAGAAGGAACATCTCATGGTGCGCATCCTCGGCAGAGCCTGTTCCCGAAAAGGCAAACGTCCGGCTCCTTGTCCCACACGGAAGGTGGCAGCCCGGAAAGCTGTTGCTGGTCTTCACCTTCCCCCTGCAGCCTATTCACAGGCACAACAGGTTTTGGGATCTGTGCTTGCCCAGAGAAGGAACATCTCACGGTGCGCATCCTCGGCAGAGCCTGTTCCCGAAAAGGCAAACGTCCGGCTCCTTGTCCCACACGGAAGGTGGCAGCCCGGAAAGCTGTTGCTGGTCTTCACCTTCCCCCTGCAGCCTATTCACAGGCACAACAGGTTTGGGGATCTGTGCTTGCCCAGAGAAGGAACATCTCACGGTGCGCATCCTCGGCAGAGCCTGTTCCCGAACAGGCAAACGTCCGGCTCCTTGTCCCACACGGAAGGTGGCAGCCCTGAAAGCTGTTGCTGGTCTTCACCTTCCCCCTGCAGCCTATTCACAGGCACCACCACACTGGGAATCTCTGCTTTCCCAAAGCCGCAATCTCTCATGGTGCCCATCCTCGGCAGAGCCTGTTCCCGAAAAGGCAAACGTCCGGCTCCTTGTCCCACACGGAAGGTGGCAGCCCGGAAAGCTGTTGCTGGTCTTCACCTTCCCCCTGCAGCCTATTCACAGGCACCACCGCACTGGGAATCTCTGCTTTCCCAAAGACGCAATCTCTCATGGTGCGCATCCTCGGCAGAGCCTGTTCCCGAAAAGGCAAACGTCCGGCTCCTTGTCCCACACGGAAGGTGGCAGCCCGGAAAGCTGTTGCTGGTCTTCACCTTCCCCCTGCAGCCTATTCACAGGCACAACAGGTTTTGGGATCTGTGCTTGCCCAAAGACGCAATCTCTCACGGTGCGCATCCTCGGCAGAGCCTGTTCCCGAAAAGGCAAACGTCCGGCTCCTTGTCCCACACGGAAGGTGGCAGCCCGGAAAGCTGTTGCTGGTCTTCACCTTCCCCCTGCAGCCTATTCACAGGCACAACAGGTTTTGGGATCTGTGCTTGCCCAAAGACGCAATCTCTCACGGTGCGCATCCTCGGCAGAGCCTGTTCCCGAAAAGGCAAACGTCCGGCTCCTTGTCCCACACGGAAGGTGGCAGCCCGGAAAGCTGTTGCTGGTCTTCACCTTCCCCCTGCAGCCTAGTCACAGGCACAACAGGTTTTGGGATCTGTGCTTGCCCAGAGAAGGAACATCTCACGGTGCGCATCCTCGGCAGAGCCTGTTCCCGAAAAGGCAAACGTCCGGCTCCTTGTCCCACACGGAAGGTGGCAGCCCGGAAAGCTGTTGCTGGTCTTCACCTTCCCCCTGCAGCCTATTCACAGGCACAACAGGTTTGGGGATCTGTGCTTGCCCAGAGAAGGAACATCTCACGGTGCGCATCCTCGGCAGAGCCTGTTCCCGAACAGGCAAACGTCCGGCTCCTTGTCCCACACGGAAGGTGGCAGCCCTGAAAGCTGTTGCTGGTCTTCACCTTCCCCCTGCAGCCTATTCACAGGCACCACCACACTGGGAATCTCTGCTTTCCCAAAGACGCAATCTCTCATGGTGCCCATCCTCGGCAGAGCCTGTTCCCGAAAAGGCAAACGTCCGGCTCCTTGTCCCACACGGAAGGTGGCAGCCCGGAAAGCTGTTGCTGGTCTTCACCTTCCCCCTGCAGCCTATTCACAGGCACAACAGGTTTGGGGATCTGTGCTTGCCCAGAGAAGGAACATCTCACGGTGCGCATCCTCGGCAGAGCCTGTTCCCAAAAAGGCAAACGTCCGGCTCCTTGTCCCACACGGAAGGTGGCAGCCCAGAAAGCTGTTGCTGGTCTTCACCTTCCCCCTGCAGCCTATTCACAGGCACAACAGGTTTGGGGATCTGTGCTTGCCCAGAGAAGGAACATCTCACAGTGCGCATCCTCGGCAGAGCCTGTTCCCGAAAAGGCAAACGTCCGGCTCCTTGTCCCACACGGAAGGTGGCAGCCCGGAAAGCTGTTGCTGGTCTTCACCTTCCCCCTGCAGCCTAGTCACAGGCACAACAGGTTTGGGGATCTGTGCTTGCCCAAAGACGCAATCTCTCACGGTGCGCATCCTCGGCAGAGCCTGTTCCCGAAAAGGCAAACGTCCGGCTCCTTGTCCCACACGGAAGGTGGCAGCCCGGAAAGCTGTTGCTGGTCTTCACCTTCCCCCTGCAGCCTATTCACAGGCACAACAGGTTTGGGGGTCTGTGCTTGCCCAGAGAAGGAACATCTCACGGTGCGCATCCTCGGCAGAGCCTGTTCCCGAAAAGGCAAACGTCCGGCTCCTTGTCCCACACGGAAGGTGGCAGCCCTGAAAGCTGTTGCTGGTCTTCACCTTCCCCCTGCAGCCTATTCACAGGCACAACAGGTTTGGGGATCTGTGCTTGCCCAGAGAAGGAACATCTCACAGTGCGCATCCTCGGCAGAGCCTGTTCCCGAAAAGGCAAACGTCCGGCTCCTTGTCCCACACGGAAGGTGGCAGCCCTGAAAGCTGTTGCTGGTCTTCACCTTCCCCCTGCAGCCTATTCACAGGCACCACCGCACTGGGAATCTCTGCTTTCCCAAAGACGCAATCTCTCACGGTGCGCATCCTCGGCAGAGCCTGTTCCCGAAAAGGCAAACGTCCGGCTCCTTGTCCCACACGGAAGGTGGCAGCCCGGAAAGCTGTTGCTGGTCTTCACCTTCCCCCTGCAGCCTATTCACAGGCACAACAGGTTTGGGGATCTCTGCTTTCCCAAAGACGCAATCTCTCATGGTGCGCATCCTCGGCAGAGCCTGTTCCCGAAAAGGCAAACGTCCGGCTCCTTGTCCCACACGGAAGGTGGCAGCCCGGAAAGCTGTTGCTGGTCTTCACCTTCCCCCTGCAGCCTATTCACAGGCACAACAGGTTTGGGGATCTGTGCTTGCCCAAAGACGCAATCTCTCACGGTGCGCATCCTCGGCAGAGCCTGTTCCCGAAAAGGCAAACGTCCGGCTCCTTGTCCCACACGGAAGGTGGCAGCCCGGAAAGCTGTTGCTGGTCTTCACCTTCCCCCTGCAGCCTATTCACAGGCACAACAGGTTTGGGGATCTGTGCTTGCCAAGAGAAGGAACATCTCATGGTGCGCATCCTCGGCAGAGCCTGTTCCCGAAAAGGCAAACGTCCGGCTCCTTGTCCCACACGGAAGGTGGCAGCCCGGAAAGCTGTTGCTGGTCTTCACCTTCCCCCTGCAGCCTATTCACAGGCACAACAGGTTTGGGGATCTCTGCTTTCCCAAAGACGCAATCTCTCACGGTGCGCATCCTCGGCAGAGCCTGTTCCCGAAAAGGCAAACGTCCGGCTCCTTGTCCCACACGGAAGGTGGCAGCCCGGAAAGCTCTTGCTGTTCTTCACCTTCCCCCTGCAGCCTATTCACAGGCACCACCGCACTGGGAATCTCTGCTTTCCCAAAGACGCAATCTCTCATGGTGCGCATCCTCGGCAGAGCCTGTTCCCGAAAAGGCAAACGTCCGGCTCCTTGTCCCACACGGAAGGTGGCAGCCCGGAAAGCTGTTGCTGGTCTTCACCTTCCCCCTGCAGCCTATTCACAGGCACAACAGGTTTGGGGATCTCTGCTTGCCCAGAGAAGGAACATCTCACAGTGCGCATCCTCGGCAGAGCCTGTTCCCAAAAAGGCAAACGTCCGGCTCCTTGTCCCACACGGAAGGTGGCAGCCCAGAAAGCTGTTGCTGGTCTTCACCTTCCCCCTGCAGCCTATTCACAGGCACCACCGCACTGGGAATCTCTGCTTTCTCAAAGACGCAATCTCTCATGGTGCGCATCCTCGGCAGAGCCTGTTCGCGAAAAGGCAAACGTCCGGCTCCTTGTCCCACACGGAAGGTGGCAGCCCGGAAAGCTGTTGCTGGTCTTCACCTTCCCCCTGCAGCCTATTCACAGGCACAACAGGTTTTGGGATCTGTGCTTGCCCAAAGACGCAATCTCTCACGGTGCGCATCCTCGGCAGAGCCTGTTCCCGAAAAGGCAAACGTCCGGCTCCTTGTCCCACACGGAAGGTGGCAGCCCGGAAAGCTGTTGCTGGTCTTCACCTTCCCCCTGCAGCCTAGTCACAGGCACAACAGGTTTTGGGATCTGTGCTTGCCCAAAGACGCAATCTCTCACGGTGCGCATCCTCGGCAGAGCCTGTTCCCGAAAAGGCAAACGTCCGGCTCCTTGTCCCACACGGAAGGTGGCAGCCCGGAAAGCTGTTGCTGGTCTTCACCTTCCCCCTGCAGCCTATTCACAGGCACAACAGGTTTGGGGATCTGTGCTTGCCAAGAGAAGGAACATCTCATGGTGCGCATCCTCGGCAGAGCCTGTTCCCGAAAAGGCAAACGTCCGGCTCCTTGTCCCACACGGAAGGTGGCAGCCCGGAAAGCTGTTGCTGGTCTTCACCTTCCCCCTGCAGCCTATTCACAGGCACAACAGGTTTGGGGATCTGTGCTTGCCCAAAGACGCAATCTTTCACGGTGCGCATCCTCGGCAGAGCCTGTTCCCGAAAAGGCAAACGTCCGGCTCCTTGTCCCACACGGAAGGTGGCAGCCCGGAAAGCTGTTGCTGGTCTTCACCTTCCCCCTGCAGCCTATTCACAGGCACCACCGCACTGGGAACCTCTGCTTTCCCAAAGACGCAATCTCTCATGGTGCGCATCCTCGGCAGAGCCTGTTCCCGAAAAGGCAAACGTCCGGCTCCTTGTCCCACACGGAAGGTGGCAGCCCGGAAAGCTGTTGCTGGTCTTCACCTTCCCCCTGCAGCCTAGTCACAGGCACAACAGGTTTGGGGATCTGTGCTTGCCCAGAGAAGGAACATCTCACGGTGCGCATCCTCGGCAGAGCCTGTTCCCGAAAAGGCAAACGTCCGGCTCCTTGTCCCACACGGAAGGTGGCAGCCCTGAAAGCTCTTGCTGTTCTTCACCTTCCCCCTGCAGCCTATTCACAGGCACCACCGCACTGGGAATCTCTGCTTTCCCAAAGACGCAATCTCTCATGGTGCGCATCCTCGGCAGAGCCTGTTCCCGAAAAGGCAAACGTCCGGCTCCTTGTCCCACACGGAAGGTGGCAGCCCAGAAAGCTGTTGCTGGTCTTCACCTTCCCCCTGCAGCCTATTCACAGGCACCACCGCACTGGGAATCTCTGCTTTCCCAAAGACGCAATCTCTCATGGTGCGCATCCTCGGCAGAGCCTGTTCCCGAAAAGGCAAACGTCCGGCTCCTTGTCCCACACGGAAGGTGGCAGCCCTGAAAGCTGTTGCTGGTCTTCACCTTCCCCCTGCAGCCTATTCACAGGCACAACAGGTTTGGGGATCTGTGCTTGCCCAGAGAAGGAACATCTCACAGTGCGCATCCTCGGCAGAGCCTGTTCCCGAAAAGGCAAACGTCCGGCTCCTTGTCCCACACGGAAGGTGGCAGCCCTGAAAGCTCTTGCTGGTCTTCACCTTCCCCCTGCAGCCTATTCACAGGCACCACCGCACTGGGAATCTCTGCTTTCCCAAAGACGCAATCTCTCATGGTGCGCATCCTCGGCAGAGCCTGTTCGCGAAAAGGCAAACGTCCGGCTCCTTGTCCCACACGGAAGGTGGCAGCCCGGAAAGCTGTTGCTGGTCTTCACCTTCCCCCTGCAGCCTATTCACAGGCACAACAGGTTTGGGGATCTGTGCTTGCCCAGAGAAGGAACATCTCACAGTGCGCATCCTCGGCAGAGCCTGTTCCCGAAAAGGCAAACGTCCGGCTCCTTGTCCCACACGGAAGGTGGCAGCCCGGAAAGCTGTTGCTGGTCTTCACCTTCCCCCTGCAGCCTATTCACAGGCACAACAGGTTTGGGGATCTGTGCTTGCCCAAAGACGCAATCTCTCACGGTGCGCATCCTCGGCAGAGCCTGTTCCCGAAAAGGCAAACGTCCGGCTCCTTGTCCCACACGGAAGGTGGCAGCCCGGAAAGCTGTTGCTGGTCTTCACCTTCCCCCTGCAGCCTATTCACAGGCACAACAGGTTTGGGGATCTGTGCTTGCCAAGAGAAGGAACATCTCACGGTGCGCATCCTCGGCAGAGCCTGTTCCCGAAAAGGCAAACGTCCGGCTCCTTGTCCCACACGGAAGGTGGCAGCCCGGAAAGCTGGTGCTGGTCTTCACCTTCCCCCTGCAGCCTATTCACAGGCACAACAGGTTTGGGGATCTGTGCTTGCCCAGAGAAGGAACATCTCACGGTGCGCATCCTCGGCAGAGCCTGTTCCCGAAAAGGCAAACGTCCGGCTCCTTGTCCCACACGGAAGGTGGCAGCCCGGAAAGCTGTTGCTGGTCTTCACCTTCCCCCTGCAGCCTATTCACAGGCACAACAGGTTTTGGGATCTGTGCTTGCCCAGAGAAGGAACATCTCACGGTGCGCATCCTCGGCAGAGCCTGTTCCCGAAAAGGCAAACGTCCGGCTCCTTGTCCCACACGGAAGGTGGCAGCCCGGAAAGCTGTTGCTGGTCTTCACCTTCCCCCTGCAGCCTATTCACAGGCACAACAGGTTTGGGGATCTGTGCTTGCCCAAAGACGCAATCTCTCACGGTGCGCATCCTCGGCAGAGCCTGTTCCCGAAAAGGCAAACGTCCGGCTCCTTGTCCCACACGGAAGGTGGCAGCCCGGAAAGCTGTTGCTGGTCTTCACCTTCCCCCTGCAGCCTAGTCACAGGCACAACAGGTTTGGGGATCTGTGCTTGCCAAGAGAAGGAACATCTCACGGTGCGCATCCTCGGCAGAGCCTGTTCCCGAAAAGGCAAACGTCCGGCTCCTTGTCCCACACGGAAGGTGGCAGCCCGGAAAGCTGTTGCTGGTCTTCACCTTCCCCCTGCAGCCTATTCACAGGCACAACAGGTTTGGGGATCTGTGCTTGCCCAGAGAAGGAACATCTCACGGTGCGCATCCTCGGCAGAGCCTGTTCCCGAAAAGGCAAACGTCCGGCTCCTTGTCCCACACGGAAGGTGGCAGCCCTGAAAGCTCTTGCTGGTCTTCACCTTCCCCCTGCAGCCTATTCACAGGCACCACCGCACTGGGAATCTCTGCTTTCCCAAAGACGCAATCTCTCACGGTGCCCATCCTCGGCAGAGCCTGTTCCCGAACAGGCAAACGTCCGGCTCCTTGTCCCACACGGAAGGTGGCAGCCCGGAAAGCTGTTGCTGGTCTTCACCTTCCCCCTGCAGCCTATTCACAGGCACAACAGGTTTGGGGATCTGTGCTTGCCCAAAGACGCAATCTCTCACGGTGCGCATCCTCGGCAGAGCCTGTTCCCGAAAAGGCAAACGTCCGGCTCCTTGTCCCACACGGAAGGTGGCAGCCCGGAAAGCTCTTGCTGGTCTTCACCTTCCCCCTGCAGCTTATTCACAGGCACAACAGGTTTGGGGATCTGTGCTTGCCCAGAGAAGGAACATCTCACGGTGCGCACCCACGGCAGAGCCTGTTCCCGAACAGGCAAACGTCCGGCTCCTTGTCCCACACGGAAGGTGGCAGCCCGGAAAGCTGTTGCTGGTCTTCACCTTCCCCCTGCAGCCTATTCACAGGCACAACAGGTTTTGGGATCTGTGCTTGCCCAAAGACGCAATCTCTCACGGTGCGCATCCTCGGCAGAGCCTGTTCCCGAAAAGGCAAACGTCCGGCTCCTTGTCCCACACGGAAGGTGGCAGCCCGGAAAGCTGTTGCTGGTCTTCACCTTCCCCCTGCAGCCTATTCACAGGCACAACAGGTTTGGGGATCTGTGCTTGCCCAAAGACGCAATCTCTCACGGTGCGCATCCTCGGCAGAGCCTGTTCCCGAAAAGGCAAACGTCCGGCTCCTTGTCCCACACGGAAGGTGGCAGCCCGGAAAGCTGTTGCTGGTCTTCACCTTCCCCCTGCAGCCTATTCACAGGCACAACAGGTTTGGGGATCTGTGCTTGCCCAGAGAAGGAACATCTCACGGTGCGCATCCTCGGCAGAGCCTGTTCCCGAAAAGGCAAACGTCCGGCTCCTTGTCCCACACGGAAGGTGGCAGCCCGGAAAGCTGTTGCTGGTCTTCACCTTCCCCCTGCAGCCTATTCACAGGCACAACAGGTTTGGGGATCTGTGCTTGCCCAAAGACGCAATCTCTCACGGTGCGCATCCTCGGCAGAGCCTGTTCCCGAAAAGGCAAACGTCCGGCTCCTTGTCCCACACGGAAGGTGGCAGCCCGGAAAGCTGTTGCTGGTCTTCACCTTCCCCCTGCAGCCTATTCACAGGTACAACAGGTTTGGGGATCTGTGCTTGCCCAGAGAAGGAACATCTCACGGTGCGCATCCTCGGCAGAGCCTGTTCCCGAAAAGGCAAACGTCCGGCTCCTTGTCCCACACGGAAGGTGGCAGCCCGGAAAGCTGTTGCTGGTCTTCACCTTCCCCCTGCAGCCTATTCACAGGCACAACAGGTTTGGGGATCTGTGCTTGCCCAAAGACGCAATCTCTCACGGTGCGCATCCTCGGCAGAGCCTGTTCCCGAAAAGGCAAACGTCCGGCTCCTTGTCCCACACGGAAGGTGGCAGCCCGGAAAGCTGTTGCTGGTCTTCACCTTCCCCCTGCAGCCTAGTCACAGGCACAACAGGTTTGGGGATCTGTGCTTGCCCAGAGAAGGAACATCTCACGGTGCGCATCCTCGGCAGAGCCTGTTCCCGAAAAGGCAAACGTCCGGCTCCTTGTCCCACACGGAAGGTGGCAGCCCGGAAAGCTGTTGCTGGTCTTCACCTTCCCCCTGCAGCCTATTCACAGGCACAACAGGTTTGGGGATCTGTGCTTGCCCAGAGAAGGAACATCTCACGGTGCGCATCCTCGGCAGAGCCTGTTCCCGAAAAGGCAAACGTCCGGCTCCTTGTCCCACACGGAAGGTGGCAGCCCGGAAAGCTGTTGCTGGTCTTCACCTTCCCCCTGCAGCCTATTCACAGGCACAACAGGTTTGGGGATCTGTGCTTGCCCAAAGACGCAATCTCTCACGGTGCGCATCCTCGGCAGAGCCTGTTCCCGAAAAGGCAAACGTCCGGCTCCTTGTCCCACACGGAAGGTGGCAGCCCGGAAAGCTGTTGCTGGTCTTCACCTTCCCCCTGCAGCCTATTCACAGGCACAACAGGTTTGGGGATCTGTGCTTGCCCAAAGACGCAATCTCTCACGGTGCGCATCCTCGGCAGAGCCTGTTCCCGAAAAGGCAAACGTCCGGCTCCTTGTCCCACACGGAAGGTGGCAGCCCGGAAAGCTGTTGCTGGTCTTCACCTTCCCCCTGCAGCCTATTCACAGGCACAACAGGTTTGGGGATCTGTGCTTGCCCAGAGAAGGAACATCTCACGGTGCGCATCCTCGGCAGAGCCTGTTCCCGAAAAGGCAAACGTCCGGCTCCTTGTCCCACACGGAAGGTGGCAGCCCGGAAAGCTGTTGCTGGTCTTCACCTTCCCCCTGCAGCCTATTCACAGGCACAACAGGTTTGGGGATCTGTGCTTGCCCAAAGACGCAATCTCTCACGGTGCGCATCCTCGGCAGAGCCTGTTCCCGAAAAGGCAAACGTCCGGCTCCTTGTCCCACACGGAAGGTGGCAGCCCGGAAAGCTGTTGCTGGTCTTCACCTTCCCCCTGCAGCCTATTCACAGGCACAACAGGTTTTGGGATCTGTGCTTGCCCAGAGAAGGAACATCTCACGGTGCGCATCCTCGGCAGAGCCTGTTCCCGAAAAGGCAAACGTCCGGCTCCTTGTCCCACACGGAAGGTGGCAGCCCGGAAAGCTGTTGCTGGTCTTCACCTTCCCCCTGCAGCCTATTCACAGGCACAACAGGTTTGGGGATCTGTGCTTGCCCAAAGACGCAATCTCTCACGGTGCGCATCCTCGGCAGAGCCTGTTCCCGAAAAGGCAAACGTCCGGCTCCTTGTCCCACACGGAAGGTGGCAGCCCGGAAAGCTGTTGCTGGTCTTCACCTTCCCCCTGCAGCCTATTCACAGGCACAACAGGTTTTGGGATCTCTGCTTGCCCAGAGAAGGAACATCTCACGGTGCGCATCCTCGGCAGAGCCTGTTCCCGAAAAGGCAAACGTCCGGCTCCTTGTCCCACACGGAAGGTGGCAGCCCGGAAAGCTGTTGCTGGTCTTCACCTTCCCCCTGCAGCCTATTCACAGGCACAACAGGTTTGGGGATCTCTGCTTTCCCAAAGACGCAATCTCTCACGGTGCGCATCCTCGGCAGAGCCTGTTCCCGAAAAGGCAAACGTCCGGCTCCTTGTCCCACACGGAAGGTGGCAGCCCTGAAAGCTGTTGCTGGTCTTCACCTTCCCCCTGCAGCCTATTCACAGGCACAACAGGTTTGGGGATCTGTGCTTGCCCAGAGAAGGAACATCTCACGGTGCGCATCCTCGGCAGAGCCTGTTCCCGAACAGGCAAACGTCCGGCTCCTTGTCCCACACGGAAGGTGGCAGCCCTGAAAGCTCTTGCTGGTCTTCACCTTCCCCCTGCAGCCTATTCACAGGCACCACCGCACTGGGAATCTCTGCTTTCCCAAAGACGCAATCTCTCATGGTGCGCATCCTCGGCAGAGCTTGTTCCCGAAAAGGCAAACGTCCGGCTCCTTGTCCCACACGGAAGGTGGCAGCCCGGAAAGCTGTTGCTGGTCTTCACCTTCCCCCTGCAGCCTATTCACAGGCACCACCGCACTGGGAATCTCTGCTTTCCCAAAGACGCAATCTCTCATGGTGCGCATCCTCGGCAGAGCCTGTTCCCGAAAAGGCAAACGTCCGGCTCCTTGTCCCACACGGAAGGTGGCAGCCCGGAAAGCTGTTGCTGGTCTTCACCTTCCCCCTGCAGCCTATTCACAGGCACAACAGGTTTGGGGATCTTTGCTTGCCCAAAGACGCAATCTCTCACGGTGCGCATCCTCGGCAGAGCCTGTTCCCGAAAAGGCAAACGTCCGGCTCCTTGTCCCACACGGAAGGTGGCAGCCCGGAAAGCTGTTGCTGGTCTTCACCTTCCCCCTGCAGCCTATTCACAGGCACAACAGGTTTTGGGATCTGTGCTTGCCCAGAGAAGGAACATCTCACGGTGCGCATCCTCGGCAGAGCCTGTTCCCGAAAAGGCAAACGTCCGGCTCCTTGTCCCACACGGAAGGTGGCAGCCCGGAAAGCTGTTGCTGGTCTTCACCTTCCCCCTGCAGCCTATTCACAGGCACAACAGGTTTGGGGATCTGTGCTTGCCCAAAGACGCAATCTCTCACGGTGCGCATCCTCGGCAGAGCCTGTTCCCGAAAAGGCAAACGTCCGGCTCCTTGTCCCACATGGAAGGTGGCAGCCCGGAAAGCTGTTGCTGGTCTTCACCTTCCCCCTGCAGCCTATTCACAGGCAGAACAGGTTTTGGGATCTGTGCTTGCCCAGAGAAGGAACATCTCACGGTGCGCATCCTCGGCAGAGCCTGTTCCCGAAAAGGCAAACGTCCGGCTCCTTGTCCCACACGGAAGGTGGCAGTCCGGAAAGCTGTTGCTGGTCTTCACCTTCCCCCTGCAGCCTATTCACAGGCACAACAGGTTTGGGGATCTGTGCTTGCCCAAAGACGCAATCTCTCACGGTGCGCATCCTCGGCAGAGCCTGTTCCCGAAAAGGCAAACGTCCGGCTCCTTGTCCCACACGGAAGGTGGCAGCCCGGAAAGCTGTTGCTGGTCTTCACCTTCCCCCTGCAGCCTATTCACAGGCACAACAGGTTTGGGGATCTGTGCTTGCCCAGAGAAGGAACATCTCACGGTGCGCATCCTCGGCAGAGCCTGTTCCCGAAAAGGCAAACGTCCGGCTCCTTGTCCCACACGGAAGGTGGCAGCCCGGAAAGCTGTTGCTGGTCTTCACCTTCCCCCTGCAGCCTATTCACAGGCACAACAGGTTTGGGGATCTGTGCTTGCCCAGAGAAGGAACATCTCACGGTGCGCATCCTCGGCAGAGCCTGTTCCCGAAAAGGCAAACGTCCGGCTCCTTGTCCCACACGGAAGGTGGCAGCCCGGAAAGCTGTTGCTGGTCTTCACCTTCCCCCTGCAGCCTATTCACAGGCACAACAGGTTTGGGGATCTGTGCTTGCCCAGAGAAGGAACATCTCACGGTGCGCATCCTCGGCAGAGCCTGTTCCCGAAAAGGCAAACGTCCGGCTCCTTGTCCCACACGGAAGGTGGCAGCCCGGAAAGCTGTTGCTGGTCTTCACCTTCCCCCTGCAGCCTATTCACAGGCACAACAGGTTTGGGGATCTGTGCTTGCCCAAAGACGCAATCTCTCACGGTGCGCATCCTCGGCAGAGCCTGTTCCCGAAAAGGCAAACGTCCGGCTCCTTGTCCCACACGGAAGGTGGCAGCCCGGAAAGCTGTTGCTGGTCTTCACCTTCCCCCTGCAGCCTATTCACAGGCACCACCGCACTGGGAATCTCTGCTTTCCCAAAGACGCAATCTCTCATGGTGCGCATCCTCGGCAGAGCCTGTTCCCGAAAAGGCAAACGTCCGGCTCCTTGTCCCACACGGAAGGTGGCAGCCCGGAAAGCTGTTGCTGGTCTTCACCTTCCCCCTGCAGGCTATTCACAGGCACAACAGGTTTTGGGATCTGTGCTTGCCCAAAGACGCAATCTCTCACGGTGCGCATCCTCGGCAGAGCCTGTTCCCGAAAAGGCAAACGTCCGGCTCCTTGTCCCACACGGAAGGTGGCAGCCCGGAAAGCTGTTGCTGGTCTTCACCTTCCCCCTGCAGCCTATTCACAGGCACAACAGGTTTGGGGATCTGTGCTTGCCAAGAGAAGGAACATCTCACGGTGCGCATCCTCGGCAGAGCCTGTTCCCGAAAAGGCAAACGTCCGGCTCCTTGTCCCACACGGAAGGTGGCAGCCCGGAAAGCTGTTGCTGGTCTTCACCTTCCCCCTGCAGCCTATTCACAGGCACCACCGCACTGGGAATCTCTGCTTTCCCAAAGACGCAATCTCTCATGGTGCGCATCCTCGGCAGAGCCTGTTCCCGAAAAGGCAAACGTCCGGCTCCTTGTCCCACACGGAAGGTGGCAGCCCGGAAAGCTGTTGCTGGTCTTCACCTTCCCCCTGCAGGCTATTCACAGGAACAACAGGTTTTGGGATCTGTGCTTGCCCAAAGACGCAATCTCTCACGGTGCGCATCCTCGGCAGAGCCTGTTCCCGAAAAGGCAAACGTCCGGCTCCTTGTCCCACACGGAAGGTGGCAGCCCGGAAAGCTGTTGCTGGTCTTCACCTTCCCCCTGCAGCCTATTCACAGGCACAACAGGTTTGGGGATCTGTGCTTGCCCAAAGACGCAATCTCTCACGGTGCGCATCCTCAGCAGAGCCTGTTCCCGAAAAGGCAAACGTCCGGCTCCTTGTCCCACACGGAAGGTGGCAGCCCGGAAAGCTGTTGCTGGTCTTCACCTTCCCCCTGCAGCCTATTCACAGGCACAACAGGTTTTGGGATCTGTGCTTGCCCAGAGAAGGAACATCTCACGGTGCGCATCCTCGGCAGAGCCTGTTCCCGAAAAGGCAAACGGCCGGCTCCTTGTCCCACACGGAAGGTGGCAGCCCGGAAAGCTGTTGCTGGTCTTCACCTTCCCCCTGCAGCCTATTCGCAGGCACAACAGGTTTGGGGATCTGTGCTTGCCCAAAGACGCAATCTCTCACGGTGCGCATCCTCGGCAGAGCCTGTTCCCGAAAAGGCAAACGTCTGGCTCCTTGTCCCACACGGAAGGTGGCAGCCCTGAAAGCTGTTGCTGGTCTTCACCTTCCCCCTGCAGCCTATTCACAAGCACAACAGGTTTGGGGATCTCTGCTTGCCCAGAGAAGGAACATCTCACGGTGCGCATCCTCGGCAGAGCCTGTTCCCGAAAAGGCAAACGTCCGGCTCCTTGTCCCACACGGAAGGTGGCAGCCCGGAAAGCTGTTGCTGGTCTTCACCTTCCCCCTGCAGCCTAGTCACAGGCACAACAGGTTTGGGGATCTGTGCTTGCCCAGAGAAGGAACATCTCACGGTGCGCATCCTCGGCAGAGCCTGTTCCCAAAAAGGCAAACGTCCGGCTCCTTGTCCCACACGGAAGGTGGCAGCCCGGAAAGCTGTTGCTGGTCTTCACCTTCCCCCTGCAGCCTATTCACAGGCACAACAGTTTTTGGGATCTGTGCTTGCCCAGAGAAGGAACATCTCACGGTGCGCATCCTCGGCAGAGCCTGTTCCCGAAAAGGCAAACGTCCGGCTCCTTGTCCCACACGGAAGGTGGCAGACCGGAAAGCTGTTGCTGGTCTTCACCTTCCCCCTGCAGCCTATTCACAGGCACAACAGGTTTGGGGATCTCTGCTTGCCCAGAGAAGGAACATCTCACGGTGCGCATCCTCGGCAGAGCCTGTTCCCGAAAAGGCAAACGTCCGGCTCATTGTCCCACACGGAAGGTGGCAGCCCTGAAAGCTGGTGCTGGTCTTCACCTTCCCCCTGCAGCCTATTCACAGGCACCACCGCACTGGGAATCTCTGCTTTCCAAAGACGCAATCTCTCATGGTGCGCATCCTCGGCAGAGCCTGTTCCCGAAAAGGCAAACGTCCGGCTCCTTGTCCCACACGGAAGGTGGCAGCCCTGAAAGCTGGTGCTGGTCTTCACCTTCCCCCTGCAGCCTATTCACAGGCACAACAGGTTTGGGGATCTGTGCTTGCCCAGAGAAGGAACATCTCACGGTGCGCATCCTCGGCAGAGCCTGTTCCCGAAAAGGCAAACGTCCGGCTCCTTGTCCCACACGGAAGGTGGCAGCCCGGAAAGCTGTTGCTGGTCTTCACCTTCCCCCTGCAGCCTATTCACAGGCACAACAGGTTTGGGGATCTGTGCTTGCCCAGAGAAGGAACATCTCACAGTGCGCATCCTCGGCAGAGCCTGTTCCCGAAAAGGCAAACGTCCGGCTCCTTGTCCCACACGGAAGGTGGCAGCCCTGAAAGCTCTTGCTGGTCTTCACCTTCCCCCTGCAGCCTATTCACAGGCACCACCGCACTGGGAATCTCTGCTTTCCCAAAGACGCAATCTCTCATGGTGCGCATCCTCGGCAGAGCCTGTTCGCGAAAAGGCAAACGTCCGGCTCCTTGTCCCACACGGAAGGTGGCAGCCCGGAAAGCTGTTGCTGGTCTTCACCTTCCCCCTGCAGCCTATTCACAGGCACAACAGGTTTGGGGATCTGTGCTTGCCCAGAGAAGGAACATCTCACAGTGCGCATCCTCGGCAGAGCCTGTTCCCGAAAAGGCAAACGTCCGGCTCCTTGTCCCACACGGAAGGTGGCAGCCCGGAAAGCTGTTGCTGGTCTTCACCTTCCCCCTGCAGCCTATTCACAGGCACAACAGGTTTGGGGATCTGTGCTTGCCCAAAGACGCAATCTCTCACGGTGCGCATCCTCGGCAGAGCCTGTTCCCGAAAAGGCAAACGTCCGGCTCCTTGTCCCACACGGAAGGTGGCAGCCCGGAAAGCTGTTGCTGGTCTTCACCTTCCCCCTGCAGCCTATTCACAGGCACAACAGGTTTGGGGATCTGTGCTTGCCAAGAGAAGGAACATCTCACGGTGCGCATCCTCGGCAGAGCCTGTTCCCGAAAAGGCAAACGTCCGGCTCCTTGTCCCACACGGAAGGTGGCAGCCCGGAAAGCTGGTGCTGGTCTTCACCTTCCCCCTGCAGCCTATTCACAGGCACAACAGGTTTGGGGATCTGTGCTTGCCCAGAGAAGGAACATCTCACGGTGCGCATCCTCGGCAGAGCCTGTTCCCGAAAAGGCAAACGTCCGGCTCCTTGTCCCACACGGAAGGTGGCAGCCCGGAAAGCTGTTGCTGGTCTTCACCTTCCCCCTGCAGCCTAGTCACAGGCACAACAGGTTTGGGGATCTGTGCTTGCCCAGAGAAGGAACATCTCACGGTGCGCATCCTCGGCAGAGCCTGTTCCCGAAAAGGCAAACGTCCGGCTCCTTGTCCCACACGGAAGGTGGCAGCCCGGAAAGCTGTTGCTGGTCTTCACCTTCCCCCTGCAGCCTATTCACAGGCACAACAGGTTTGGGGATCTGTGCTTGCCCAAAGACGCAATCTCTCACGGTGCGCATCCTCGGCAGAGCCTGTTCCCGAAAAGGCAAACGTCCGGCTCCTTGTCCCACACGGAAGGTGGCAGCCCGGAAAGCTGTTGCTGGTCTTCACCTTCCCCCTGCAGCCTAGTCACAGGCACAACAGGTTTGGGGATCTGTGCTTGCCCAGAGAAGGAACATCTCACGGTGCGCATCCTCGGCAGAGCCTGTTCCCGAAAAGGCAAACGTCCGGCTCCTTGTCCCACACGGAAGGTGGCAGCCCGGAAAGCTGTTGCTGGTCTTCACCTTCCCCCTGCAGCCTATTCACAGGCACAACAGGTTTGGGGATCTGTGCTTGCCCAGAGAAGGAACATCTCACGGTGCGCATCCTCGGCAGAGCCTGTTCCCGAAAAGGCAAACGTCCGGCTCCTTGTCCCACACGGAAGGTGGCAGCCCTGAAAGCTCTTGCTGGTCTTCACCTTCCCCCTGCAGCCTATTCACAGGCACCACCGCACTGGGAATCTCTGCTTTCCCAAAGACGCAATCTCTCACGGTGCGCATCCTCGGCAGAGCCTGTTCCCGAAAAGGCAAACGTCCGGCTCCTTGTCCCACACGGAAGGTGGCAGCCCGGAAAGCTGTTGCTGGTCTTCACCTTCCCCCTGCAGCCTATTCACAGGCACAACAGGTTTGGGGATCTGTGCTTGCCCAAAGACGCAATCTCTCACGGTGCGCATCCTCGGCAGAGCCTGTTCCCGAAAAGGCAAACGTCCGGCTCCTTGTCCCACACGGAAGGTGGCAGCCCGGAAAGCTCTTGCTG
This sequence comes from Haliaeetus albicilla, assembly GCF_947461875.1. Taxonomy (NCBI): domain Eukaryota; kingdom Metazoa; phylum Chordata; class Aves; order Accipitriformes; family Accipitridae; genus Haliaeetus; species Haliaeetus albicilla. The sequence goes on along the minus strand of NW_027212433.1, from coordinate 3,835,452 downwards.
GTCTTCACCTTCCCCCTGCAGCTTATTCACAGGCACAACAGGTTTGGGGATCTGTGCTTGCCCAGAGAAGGAACATCTCACGGTGCGCACCCACGGCAGAGCCTGTTCCCGAACAGGCAAACGTCCGGCTCCTTGTCCCACACGGAAGGTGGCAGCCCGGAAAGCTGTTGCTGGTCTTCACCTTCCCCCTGCAGCCTATTCACAGGCACAACAGGTTTTGGGATCTGTGCTTGCCCAAAGACGCAATCTCTCACGGTGCGCATCCTCGGCAGAGCCTGTTCCCGAAAAGGCAAACGTCCGGCTCCTTGTCCCACACGGAAGGTGGCAGCCCGGAAAGCTGTTGCTGGTCTTCACCTTCCCCCTGCAGCCTATTCACAGGCACAACAGGTTTGGGGATCTGTGCTTGCCCAAAGACGCAATCTCTCACGGTGCGCATCCTCGGCAGAGCCTGTTCCCGAAAAGGCAAACGTCCGGCTCCTTGTCCCACACGGAAGGTGGCAGCCCGGAAAGCTGTTGCTGGTCTTCACCTTCCCCCTGCAGCCTATTCACAGGCACAACAGGTTTGGGGATCTGTGCTTGCCCAGAGAAGGAACATCTCACGGTGCGCATCCTCGGCAGAGCCTGTTCCCGAAAAGGCAAACGTCCGGCTCCTTGTCCCACACGGAAGGTGGCAGCCCGGAAAGCTGTTGCTGGTCTTCACCTTCCCCCTGCAGCCTATTCACAGGCACAACAGGTTTGGGGATCTGTGCTTGCCCAAAGACGCAATCTCTCACGGTGCGCATCCTCGGCAGAGCCTGTTCCCGAAAAGGCAAACGTCCGGCTCCTTGTCCCACACGGAAGGTGGCAGCCCGGAAAGCTGTTGCTGGTCTTCACCTTCCCCCTGCAGCCTATTCACAGGCACAACAGGTTTGGGGATCTGTGCTTGCCCAAAGACGCAATCTCTCACGGTGCGCATCCTCGGCAGAGCCTGTTCCCGAAAAGGCAAACGTCCGGCTCCTTGTCCCACACGGAAGGTGGCAGCCCGGAAAGCTGTTGCTGGTCTTCACCTTCCCCCTGCAGCCTATTCACAGGCACAACAGGTTTGGGGATCTGTGCTTGCCCAGAGAAGGAACATCTCACGGTGCGCATCCTCGGCAGAGCCTGTTCCCGAAAAGGCAAACGTCCGGCTCCTTGTCCCACACGGAAGGTGGCAGCCCGGAAAGCTGTTGCTGGTCTTCACCTTCCCCCTGCAGCCTATTCACAGGCACAACAGGTTTGGGGATCTGTGCTTGCCCAAAGACGCAATCTCTCACGGTGCGCATCCTCGGCAGAGCCTGTTCCCGAAAAGGCAAACGTCCGGCTCCTTGTCCCACACGGAAGGTGGCAGCCCGGAAAGCTGTTGCTGGTCTTCACCTTCCCCCTGCAGCCTATTCACAGGCACAACAGGTTTTGGGATCTGTGCTTGCCCAGAGAAGGAACATCTCACGGTGCGCATCCTCGGCAGAGCCTGTTCCCGAAAAGGCAAACGTCCGGCTCCTTGTCCCACACGGAAGGTGGCAGCCCGGAAAGCTGTTGCTGGTCTTCACCTTCCCCCTGCAGCCTATTCACAGGCACAACAGGTTTGGGGATCTGTGCTTGCCCAAAGACGCAATCTCTCACGGTGCGCATCCTCGGCAGAGCCTGTTCCCGAAAAGGCAAACGTCCGGCTCCTTGTCCCACACGGAAGGTGGCAGCCCGGAAAGCTGTTGCTGGTCTTCACCTTCCCCCTGCAGCCTAGTCACAGGCACAACAGGTTTGGGGATCTGTGCTTGCCCAGAGAAGGAACATCTCACGGTGCGCATCCTCGGCAGAGCCTGTTCCCGAAAAGGCAAACGTCCGGCTCCTTGTCCCACACGGAAGGTGGCAGCCCGGAAAGCTGTTGCTGGTCTTCACCTTCCCCCTGCAGCCTATTCACAGGCACAACAGGTTTGGGGATCTGTGCTTGCCCAGAGAAGGAACATCTCACGGTGCGCATCCTCGGCAGAGCCTGTTCCCGAAAAGGCAAACGTCCGGCTCCTTGTCCCACACGGAAGGTGGCAGCCCGGAAAGCTGTTGCTGGTCTTCACCTTCCCCCTGCAGCCTATTCACAGGCACAACAGGTTTGGGGATCTGTGCTTGCCCAAAGACGCAATCTCTCACGGTGCGCATCCTCGGCAGAGCCTGTTCCCAAAAAGGCAAACGTCCGGCTCCTTGTCCCACACGGAAGGTGGCAGCCCGGAAAGCTGTTGCTGGTCTTCACCTTCCCCCTGCAGCCTATTCACAGGCACAACAGGTTTGGGGATCTGTGCTTGCCCAAAGACGCAATCTCTCACGGTGCGCATCCTCGGCAGAGCCTGTTCCCGAAAAGGCAAACGTCCGGCTCCTTGTCCCACACGGAAGGTGGCAGCCCGGAAAGCTGTTGCTGGTCTTCACCTTCCCCCTGCAGCCTATTCACAGGCACAACAGGTTTGGGGATCTGTGCTTGCCCAGAGAAGGAACATCTCACGGTGCGCATCCTCGGCAGAGCCTGTTCCCGAAAAGGCAAACGTCCGGCTCCTTGTCCCACACGGAAGGTGGCAGCCCGGAAAGCTGTTGCTGGTCTTCACCTTCCCCCTGCAGCCTATTCACAGGCACAACAGGTTTGGGGATCTGTGCTTGCCCAAAGACGCAATCTCTCACGGTGCGCATCCTCGGCAGAGCCTGTTCCCGAAAAGGCAAACGTCCGGCTCCTTGTCCCACACGGAAGGTGGCAGCCCGGAAAGCTGTTGCTGGTCTTCACCTTCCCCCTGCAGCCTATTCACAGGCACAACAGGTTTTGGGATCTGTGCTTGCCCAGAGAAGGAACATCTCACGGTGCGCATCCTCGGCAGAGCCTGTTCCCGAAAAGGCAAACGTCCGGCTCCTTGTCCCACACGGAAGGTGGCAGCCCGGAAAGCTGTTGCTGGTCTTCACCTTCCCCCTGCAGCCTATTCACAGGCACAACAGGTTTGGGGATCTGTGCTTGCCCAAAGACGCAATCTCTCACGGTGCGCATCCTCGGCAGAGCCTGTTCCCGAAAAGGCAAACGTCCGGCTCCTTGTCCCACACGGAAGGTGGCAGCCCGGAAAGCTGTTGCTGGTCTTCACCTTCCCCCTGCAGCCTATTCACAGGCACAACAGGTTTTGGGATCTCTGCTTGCCCAGAGAAGGAACATCTCACGGTGCGCATCCTCGGCAGAGCCTGTTCCCGAAAAGGCAAACGTCCGGCTCCTTGTCCCACACGGAAGGTGGCAGCCCGGAAAGCTGTTGCTGGTCTTCACCTTCCCCCTGCAGCCTATTCACAGGCACAACAGGTTTGGGGATCTCTGCTTTCCCAAAGACGCAATCTCTCACGGTGCGCATCCTCGGCAGAGCCTGTTCCCGAAAAGGCAAACGTCCGGCTCCTTGTCCCACACGGAAGGTGGCAGCCCGGAAAGCTGTTGCTGGTCTTCACCTTCCCCCTGCAGCCTATTCACAGGCACAACAGGTTTGGGGATCTGTGCTTGCCCAGAGAAGGAACATCTCACGGTGCGCATCCTCGGCAGAGCCTGTTCCCGAAAAGGCAAACGTCCGGCTCCTTGTCCCACACGGAAGGTGGCAGCCCTGAAAGCTCTTGCTGGTCTTCACCTTCCCCCTGCAGCCTATTCACAGGCACCACCGCACTGGGAATCTCTGCTTTCCCAAAGACGCAATCTCTCATGGTGCGCATCCTCGGCAGAGCTTGTTCCCGAAAAGGCAAACGTCCGGCTCCTTGTCCCACACGGAAGGTGGCAGCCCGGAAAGCTGTTGCTGGTCTTCACCTTCCCCCTGCAGCCTATTCACAGGCACCACCGCACTGGGAATCTCTGCTTTCCCAAAGACGCAATCTCTCATGGTGCGCATCCTCGGCAGAGCCTGTTCCCGAAAAGGCAAACGTCCGGCTCCTTGTCCCACACGGAAGGTGGCAGCCCGGAAAGCTGTTGCTGGTCTTCACCTTCCCCCTGCAGCCTATTCACAGGCACAACAGGTTTGGGGATCTTTGCTTGCCCAAAGACGCAATCTCTCACGGTGCGCATCCTCGGCAGAGCCTGTTCCCGAAAAGGCAAACGTCCGGCTCCTTGTCCCACACGGAAGGTGGCAGCCCGGAAAGCTGTTGCTGGTCTTCACCTTCCCCCTGCAGCCTATTCACAGGCACAACAGGTTTTGGGATCTGTGCTTGCCCAGAGAAGGAACATCTCACGGTGCGCATCCTCGGCAGAGCCTGTTCCCGAAAAGGCAAACGTCCGGCTCCTTGTCCCACACGGAAGGTGGCAGCCCGGAAAGCTGTTGCTGGTCTTCACCTTCCCCCTGCAGCCTATTCACAGGCACAACAGGTTTGGGGATCTGTGCTTGCCCAAAGACGCAATCTCTCACGGTGCGCATCCTCGGCAGAGCCTGTTCCCGAAAAGGCAAACGTCCGGCTCCTTGTCCCACATGGAAGGTGGCAGCCCGGAAAGCTGTTGCTGGTCTTCACCTTCCCCCTGCAGCCTATTCACAGGCAGAACAGGTTTTGGGATCTGTGCTTGCCCAGAGAAGGAACATCTCACGGTGCGCATCCTCGGCAGAGCCTGTTCCCGAAAAGGCAAACGTCCGGCTCCTTGTCCCACACGGAAGGTGGCAGTCCGGAAAGCTGTTGCTGGTCTTCACCTTCCCCCTGCAGCCTATTCACAGGCACAACAGGTTTGGGGATCTGTGCTTGCCCAAAGACGCAATCTCTCACGGTGCGCATCCTCGGCAGAGCCTGTTCCCGAAAAGGCAAACGTCCGGCTCCTTGTCCCACACGGAAGGTGGCAGCCCGGAAAGCTGTTGCTGGTCTTCACCTTCCCCCTGCAGCCTATTCACAGGCACAACAGGTTTGGGGATCTCTGCTTGCCCAGAGAAGGAACATCTCACGGTGCGCATCCTCGGCAGAGCCTGTTCCCGAAAAGGCAAACATCCGGCTCCTTGTCCCACACGGAAGGTGGCAGCCCGGAAAGCTGTTGCTGGTCTTCACCTTCCCCCTGCAGCCTAGTCACAGGCACAACAGGTTTGGGGATCTGTGCTTGCCCAGAGAAGGAACATCTCACGGTGCGCATCCTCGGCAGAGCCTGTTCCCGAAAAGGCAAACGTCCGGCTCCTTGTCCCACACGGAAGGTGGCAGCCCGGAAAGCTGTTGCTGGTCTTCACCTTCCCCCTGCAGCCTATTCACAGGCACAACAGGTTTGGGGATCTGTGCTTGCCCAGAGAAGGAACATCTCACGGTGCGCATCCTCGGCAGAGCCTGTTCCCAAAAAGGCAAACGTCCGGCTCCTTGTCCCACACGGAAGGTGGCAGCCCGGAAAGCTGTTGCTGGTCTTCACCTTCCCCCTGCAGCCTATTCACAGGCACAACAGGTTTGGGGATCTGTGCTTGCCCAAAGACGCAATCTCTCACGGTGCGCATCCTCGGCAGAGCCTGTTCCCGAAAAGGCAAACGTCCGGCTCCTTGTCCCACACGGAAGGTGGCAGCCCGGAAAGCTGTTGCTGGTCTTCACCTTCCCCCTGCAGCCTATTCACAGGCACCACCGCACTGGGAATCTCTGCTTTCCCAAAGACGCAATCTCTCATGGTGCGCATCCTCGGCAGAGCCTGTTCCCGAAAAGGCAAACGTCCGGCTCCTTGTCCCACACGGAAGGTGGCAGCCCGGAAAGCTGTTGCTGGTCTTCACCTTCCCCCTGCAGGCTATTCACAGGCACAACAGGTTTTGGGATCTGTGCTTGCCCAAAGACGCAATCTCTCACGGTGCGCATCCTCGGCAGAGCCTGTTCCCGAAAAGGCAAACGTCCGGCTCCTTGTCCCACACGGAAGGTGGCAGCCCGGAAAGCTGTTGCTGGTCTTCACCTTCCCCCTGCAGCCTATTCACAGGCACAACAGGTTTGGGGATCTGTGCTTGCCAAGAGAAGGAACATCTCACGGTGCGCATCCTCGGCAGAGCCTGTTCCCGAAAAGGCAAACGTCCGGCTCCTTGTCCCACACGGAAGGTGGCAGCCCGGAAAGCTGTTGCTGGTCTTCACCTTCCCCCTGCAGCCTATTCACAGGCACCACCGCACTGGGAATCTCTGCTTTCCCAAAGACGCAATCTCTCATGGTGCGCATCCTCGGCAGAGCCTGTTCCCGAAAAGGCAAACGTCCGGCTCCTTGTCCCACACGGAAGGTGGCAGCCCGGAAAGCTGTTGCTGGTCTTCACCTTCCCCCTGCAGCCTATTCACAGGCACCACCGCACTGGGAATCTCTGCTTTCCCAAAGACGCAATCTCTCATGGTGCGCATCCTCGGCAGAGCCTGTTCCCGAAAAGGCAAACGTCCGGCTCCTTGTCCCACACGGAAGGTGGCAGCCCGGAAAGCTGTTGCTGGTCTTCACCTTCCCCCTGCAGGCTATTCACAGGAACAACAGGTTTTGGGATCTGTGCTTGCCCAAAGACGCAATCTCTCACGGTGCGCATCCTCGGCAGAGCCTGTTCCCGAAAAGGCAAACGTCCGGCTCCTTGTCCCACACGGAAGGTGGCAGCCCGGAAAGCTGTTGCTGGTCTTCACCTTCCCCCTGCAGCCTATTCACAGGCACAACAGGTTTGGGGATCTGTGCTTGCCCAAAGACGCAATCTCTCACGGTGCGCATCCTCAGCAGAGCCTGTTCCCGAAAAGGCAAACGTCCGGCTCCTTGTCCCACACGGAAGGTGGCAGCCCGGAAAGCTGTTGCTGGTCTTCACCTTCCCCCTGCAGCCTATTCACAGGCACAACAGGTTTTGGGATCTGTGCTTGCCCAGAGAAGGAACATCTCACGGTGCGCATCCTCGGCAGAGCCTGTTCCCGAAAAGGCAAACGGCCGGCTCCTTGTCCCACACGGAAGGTGGCAGCCCGGAAAGCTGTTGCTGGTCTTCACCTTCCCCCTGCAGCCTATTCGCAGGCACAACAGGTTTGGGGATCTGTGCTTGCCCAAAGACGCAATCTCTCACGGTGCGCATCCTCGGCAGAGCCTGTTCCCGAAAAGGCAAACGTCTGGCTCCTTGTCCCACACGGAAGGTGGCAGCCCTGAAAGCTGTTGCTGGTCTTCACCTTCCCCCTGCAGCCTATTCACAAGCACAACAGGTTTGGGGATCTCTGCTTGCCCAGAGAAGGAACATCTCACGGTGCGCATCCTCGGCAGAGCCTGTTCCCGAAAAGGCAAACGTCCGGCTCCTTGTCCCACACGGAAGGTGGCAGCCCGGAAAGCTGTTGCTGGTCTTCACCTTCCCCCTGCAGCCTAGTCACAGGCACAACAGGTTTGGGGATCTGTGCTTGCCCAGAGAAGGAACATCTCACGGTGCGCATCCTCGGCAGAGCCTGTTCCCGAAAAGGCAAACGTCCGGCTCCTTGTCCCACACGGAAGGTGGCAGCCCGGAAAGCTGTTGCTGGTCTTCACCTTCCCCCTGCAGCCTATTCACAGGCACAACAGGTTTGGGGATCTGTGCTTGCCCAGAGAAGGAACATCTCACGGTGCGCATCCTCGGCAGAGCCTGTTCCCAAAAAGGCAAACGTCCGGCTCCTTGTCCCACACGGAAGGTGGCAGCCCGGAAAGCTGTTGCTGGTCTTCACCTTCCCCCTGCAGCCTATTCACAGGCACAACAGTTTTTGGGATCTGTGCTTGCCCAGAGAAGGAACATCTCACGGTGCGCATCCTCGGCAGAGCCTGTTCCCGAAAAGGCAAACGTCCGGCTCCTTGTCCCACACGGAAGGTGGCAGACCGGAAAGCTCTTGCTGGTCTTCACCTTCCCCCTGCAGCCTATTCACAGGCACAACAGGTTTTGGGATCTGTGCTTGCCCAAAGATGCAATCTCTCACGGTGCGCATCCTCGGCAGAGCCTGTTCCCGAACAGGCAAACGTCCGGCTCCTTGTCCCACACGGAAGGTGGCAGCCCGGAAAGCTGTTGCTGGTCTTCACCTTCCCCCTGCAGCCTATTCACAGGCACCACCGCACTGGGAATCTCTGCTTTCCCAAAGACGCAATCTCTCATGGTGCGCATCCTCGGCAGAGCCTGTTCCCGAAAAGGCAAACGTCCGGCTCCTTGTCCCACACGGAAGGTGGCAGCCCGGAAAGCTGTTGCTGGTCTTCACCTTCCCCCTGCAGCCTATTCACAGGCACAACAGGTTTGGGGATCTGTGCTTGCCCAGAGAAGGAACATCTCACGGTGCGCATCCTCGGCAGAGCCTGTTCCCGAAAAGGCAAACGTCCGGCTCCTTGTCCCACACGGAAGGTGGCAGCCCGGAAAGCTGTTGCTGGTCTTCACCTTCCCCCTGCAGCCTATTCACAGGCACAACAGGTTTGGGGATCTGTGCTTGCCCAAAGACGCAATCTCTCACGGTGCGCATCCTCGGCAGAGCCTGTTCCCGAAAAGGCAAACGTCCGGCTCCTTGTCCCACACGGAAGGTGGCAGCCCGGAAAGCTCTTGCTGGTCTTCACCTTCCCCCTGCAGCTTATTCACAGGCACAACAGGTTTGGGGACCTGTGCTTGCCCAGAGAAGGAACATCTCACGGTGCGCACCCACGGCAGAGCCTGTTCCCGAACAGGCAAACGTCCAGCTCCTTGTCCCACACGGAAGGTGGCAGCCCGGAAAGCTGTTGCTGGTCTTCACCTTCCCCCTGCAGCCTATTCACAGGCACAACAGGTTTGGGGATCTGTGCTTGCCCAAAGACGCAATCTCTCACGGTGCGCATCCTCGGCAGAGCCTGTTCCCGAAAAGGCAAACGTCCGGCTCCTTGTCCCACACGGAAGGTGGCAGCCCGGAAAGCTGTTGCTGGTCTTCACCTTCCCCCTGCAGCCTATTCACAGGCACAACAGGTTTTGGGATCTGTGCTTGCCCAAAGACGCAATCTCTCACGGTGCGCATCCTCGGCAGAGCCTGTTCCCGAACAGGCAAACGTCCGGCTCCTTGTCCCACACGGAAGGTGGCAGCCCGGAAAGCTGTTGCTGGTCTTCACCTTCCCCCTGCAGCCTATTCACAGGCACCACCGCACTGGGAATCTCTGCTTTCCCAAAGACGCAATCTCTCATGGTGCGCATCCTCGGCAGAGCCTGTTCCCGAAAAGGCAAACGTCCGGCTCCTTGTCCCACACGGAAGGTGGCAGCCCGGAAAGCTCTTGCTGGTCTTCACCTTCCCCCTGCAGCCTATTCACAGGCACAACAGGTTTTGGGATCTGTGCTTGCCCAAAGATGCAATCTCTCACGGTGCGCATCCTCGGCAGAGCCTGTTCCCGAACAGGCAAACGTCCGGCTCCTTGTCCCACACGGAAGGTGGCAGCCCGGAAAGCTGTTGCTGGTCTTCACCTTCCCCCTGCAGCCTATTCACAGGCACCACCGCACTGGGAATCTCTGCTTTCCCAAAGACGCAATCTCTCATGGTGCGCATCCTCGGCAGAGCCTGTTCCCGAAAAGGCAAACGTCCGGCTCCTTGTCCCACACGGAAGGTGGCAGCCCGGAAAGCTGTTGCTGGTCTTCACCTTCCCCCTGCAGCCTATTCACAGGCACAACAGGTTTGGGGATCTGTGCTTGCCCAGAGAAGGAACATCTCACGGTGCGCACCCACGGCAGAGCCTGTTCCCGAACAGGCAAACGTCCGGCTCCTTGTCCCACACGGAAGGTGGCAGCCCGGAAAGCTGTTGCTGGTCTTCACCTTCCCCCTGCAGCCTATTCACAGGCACAACAGGTTTGGGGATCTGTGCTTGCCCAGAGAAGGAACATCTCACGGTGCGCATCCTCGGCAGAGCCTGTTCCCGAAAAGGCAAACGTCCGGCTCCTTGTCCCACACGGAAGGTGGCAGCCCGGAAAGCTGTTGCTGGTCTTCACCTTCCCCCTGCAGCCTATTCACAGGCACAACAGGTTTGGGGATCTCTGCTTGCCCAGAGAAGGAACATCTCACGGTGCGCATCCTCGGCAGAGCCTGTTCCCGAAAAGGCAAACGTCCGGCTCCTTGTCCCACACGGAAGGTGGCAGCCCTGAAACCTCTTGCTGGTCTTCACCTTCCCCCTGCAGCCTATTCACAGGCACAACAGGTTTGGGGATCTGTGCTTGCCCAGAGAAGGAACATCTCACGGTGCGCATCCTCGGCAGAGCCTGTTCCCGAAAAGGCAAACGTCCGGCTCCTTGTCCCACACGGAAGGTGGCAGCCCGGAAAGCTCTTGCTGGTCTTCACCTTCCCCCTGCAGCCTATTCACAGGCACAACAGGTTTTGGGATCTGTGCTTGCCCAAAGACGCAATCTCTCACGGTGCGCATCCTCGGCAGAGCCTGTTCCCGAAAAGGCAAACGTCCGGCTCCTTGTCCCACACGGAAGGTGGCAGCCCGGAAAGCTGTTGCTGGTCTTCACCTTCCCCCTGCAGCCTATTCACAGGCACAACAGGTTTGGGGATCTGTGCTTGCCCAGAGAAGGAACATCTCACGGTGCGCATCCTCGGCAGAGCCTGTTCCCGAAAAGGCAAACGTCCGGCTCCTTGTCCCACACGGAAGGTGGCAGCCCGGAAAGCTGTTGCTGGTCTTCACCTTCCCCCTGCAGCCTATTCACAGGCACAACAGGTTTGGGGATCTGTGCTTGCCCAGAGAAGGAACATCTCACGGTGCGCATCCTCGGCAGAGCCTGTTCCCGAAAAGGCAAACGTCCGGCTCCTTGTCCCACACGGAAGGTGGCAGCCCGGAAAGCTGTTGCTGGTCTTCACCTTCCCCCTGCAGCCTATTCACAGGCACAACAGGTTTGGGGATCTCTGCTTGCCCAGAGAAGGAACATCTCACGGTGCGCATCCTCGGCAGAGCCTGTTCCCGAAAAGGCAAACGTCCGGCTCCTTGTCCCACACGGAAGGTGGCAGCCCGGAAAGCTCTTGCTGGTCTTCACCTTCCCCCTGCAGCCTATTCACAGGCACAACAGGTTTTGGGATCTGTGCTTGCCCAAAGATGCAATCTCTCACGGTGCGCATCCTCGGCAGAGCCTGTTCCCGAACAGGCAAACGTCCGGCTCCTTGTCCCACACGGAAGGTGGCAGCCCGGAAAGCTGTTGCTGGTCTTCACCTTCCCCCTGCAGCCTATTCACAGGCACCACCGCACTGGGAATCTCTGCTTTCCCAAAGACGCAATCTCTCATGGTGCGCATCCTCGGCAGAGCCTGTTCCCGAAAAGGCAAACGTCCGGCTCCTTGTCCCACACGGAAGGTGGCAGCCCGGAAAGCTCTTGCTGGTCTTCACCTTCCCCCTGCAGCCTATTCACAGGCACAACAGGTTTTGGGATCTGTGCTTGCCCAAAGATGCAATCTCTCACGGTGCGCATCCTCGGCAGAGCCTGTTCCCGAACAGGCAAACGTCCGGCTCCTTGTCCCACACGGAAGGTGGCAGCCCGGAAAGCTGTTGCTGGTCTTCACCTTCCCCCTGCAGCCTATTCACAGGCACAACAGGTTTGGGGATCTGTGCTTGCCCAGAGAAGGAACATCTCACGGTGCGCATCCTCGGCAGAGCCTGTTCCCAAAAAGGCAAACGTCCGGCTCCTTGTCCCACACGGAAGGTGGCAGCCCGGAAAGCTGTTGCTGGTCTTCACCTTCCCCCTGCAGCCTATTCACAGGCACAACAGGTTTTGGGATCTGTGCTTGCCCAAAGACGCAATCTCTCACGGTGCGCATCCTCGGCAGAGCCTGTTCCCGAAAAGGCAAACGTCCGGCTCCTTGTCCCACACGGAAGGTGGCAGCCCGGAAAGCTGTTGCTGGTCTTCACCTTCCCCCTGCAGCCTATTCACAGGCACAACAGGTTTGGGGATCTGTGCTTGCCCAGAGAAGGAACATCTCACGGTGCGCATCCTCGGCAGAGCCTGTTCCCGAACAGGCAAACGTCCGGCTCCTTGTCCCACACGGAAGGTGGCAGCCCGGAAAGCTGTTGCTGGTCTTCACCTTCCCCCTGCAGCCTATTCACAGGCACCACCGCACTGGGAATCTCTGCTTTCCCAAAGACGCAATCTCTCATGGTGCCCATCCTCGGCAGAGCCTGTTCCCGAAAAGGCAAACGTCCGGCTCCTTGTCCCACACGGAAGGTGGCAGCCCGGAAAGCTGTTGCTGGTCTTCACCTTCCCCCTGCAGCCTAGTCACAGGCACAACAGGTTTGGGGATCTGTGCTTGCCCAGAGAAGGAACTTCTCACGGTGCGCATCCTCGGCAGAGCCTGTTCCCGAAAAGGCAAACGTCCGGCTCCTTGTCCCACACGGAAGGTGGCAGCCCGGAAAGCTGTTGCTGGTCTTCACCTTCCCCCTGCAGCCTATTCACAGGCACAACAGGTTTGGGGATCTCTGCTTGCGCAGAGAAGGAACATCTCACGGTGCGCATCCTCGGCAGAGCCTGTTCCCGAAAAGGCAAACGTCCGGCTCCTTGTCCCACACGGAAGGTGGCAGCCCGGAAAGCTGTTGCTGGTCTTCACCTTCCCCCTGCAGCCTATTCACAGGCACAACAGGTTTGGGGATCTGTGCTTGCCCAGAGAAGGAACATCTCACGGTGCGCAGCCTCGGCAGAGCCTGTTCCCGAAAAGGCAAACGTCCGGCTCCTTGTCCCACACGGAAGGTGGCAGCCCGGAAAGCTGTTGCTGGTCTTCACCTTCCCCCTGCAGCCTATTCACAGGCACAACAGGTTTGGGGATCTGTGCTTGCCCAAAGACGCAATCTCTCACGGTGCGCATCCTCGGCAGAGCCTGTTCCCGAAAAGGCAAACGTCTGGCTCCTTGTCCCACACGGAAGGTGGCAGCCCGGAAAGCTGTTGCTGGTCTTCACCTTCCCCCTGCAGCCTATTCACAGGCACAACAGGTTTGGGGATCTGTGCTTGCCCAGAGAAGGAACATCTCACGGTGCGCATCCTCGGCAGAGCCTGTTCCCGAAAAGGCAAACGTCCGGCTCCTTGTCCCACACGGAAGGTGGCAGCCCGGAAAGCTCTTGCTGGTCTTCACCTTCCCCCTGCAGCCTATTCACAGGCACAACAGGTTTGGGGATCTGTGCTTGCCCAAAGACGCAATCTCTCACGGTGCGCATCCTCGGCAGAGCCTGTTCCCGAAAAGGCAAACGTCCGGCTCCTTGTCCCACACGGAAGGTGGCAGCCCGGAAAGCTGTTGCTGGTCTTCACCTTCCCCCTGCAGCCTATTCACAGGCACAACAGGTTTTGGGATCTGTGCTTGCCCAGAGAAGGAACATCTCACGGTGCGCATCCTCGGCAGAGCCTGTTCCCGAACAGGCAAACGTCCGGCTCCTTGTCCCACACGGAAGGTGGCAGCCCGGAAAGCTGTTGCTGGTCTTCACCTTCCCCCTGCAGCCTATTCACAGGCACCACCGCACTGGGAATCTCTGCTTTCCCAAAGACGCAATCTCTCATGGTGCCCATCCTCGGCAGAGCCTGTTCCCGAAAAGGCAAACGTCCGGCTCCTTGTCCCACACGGAAGGTGGCAGCCCGGAAAGCTGTTGCTGGTCTTCACCTTCCCCCTGCAGCCTATTCACAGGCACAACAGGTTTGGGGATCTGTGCTTGCCCAGAGAAGGAACATCTCACGGTGCGCATCCTCGGCAGAGCCTGTTCCCAAAAAGGCAAACGTCCGGCTCCTTGTCCCACACGGAAGGTGGCAGCCCGGAAAGCTCTTGCTGGTCTTCACCTTCCCCCTGCAGCCTATTCACAGGCACAACAGGTTTTGGGATCTGTGCTTGCCCAAAGACGCAATCTCTCACGGTGCGCATCCTCGGCAGAGCCTGTTCCCGAAAAGGCAAACGTCCGGCTCCTTGTCCCACACGGAAGGTGGCAGCCCGGAAAGCTCTTGCTGGTCTTCACCTTCCCCCTGCAGCCTATTCACAGGCACAACAGGTTTGGGGATCTGTGCTTGCCCAGAGAAGGAACATCTCACGGTGCGCATCCTCGGCAGAGCCTGTTCCCGAAAAGGCAAACGTCCGGCTCCTTGTCCCACACGGAAGGTGGCAGCCCGGAAAGCTGTTGCTGGTCTTCACCTTCCCCCTGCAGCCTATTCACAGGCACAACAGGTTTGGGGATCTGTGCTTGCCCAGAGAAGGAACATCTCACGGTGCGCATCCTCGGCAGAGCCTGTTCCCGAAAAGGCAAACGTCCGGCTCCTTGTCCCACACGGAAGGTGGCAGCCCTGAAAGCTGTTGCTGGTCTTCACCTTCCCCCTGCAGCCTATTCACAGGCACAACAGGTTTTGGGATCTGTGCTTGCCCAAAGACGCAATCTCTCACGGTGCGCATCCTCGGCAGAGCCTGTTCCCGAAAAGGCAAACGTCCGGCTCCTTGTCCCACACGGAAGGTGGCAGCCCGGAAAGCTGTTGCTGGTCTTCACCTTCCCCCTGCAGCCTATTCACAGGCACAACAGGTTTGGGGATCTGTGCTTGCCCAGAGAAGGAACATCTCACGGTGCGCATCCTCGGCAGAGCCTGTTCCCAAAAAGGCAAACGTCCGGCTCCTTGTCCCACACGGAAGGTGGCAGCCCTGAAAGCTGTTGCTGGTCTTCACCTTCCCCCTGCAGCCTATTCACAGGCACAACAGGTTTGGGGATCTGTGCTTGCCCAAAGACGCAATCTCTCACGGTGCGCATCCTCGGCAGAGCCTGTTCCCGAAAAGGCAAACGTCCGGCTCCTTGTCCCACACGGAAGGTGGCAGCCCGGAAAGCTCTTGCTGGTCTTCACCTTCCCCCTGCAGCCTATTCACAGGCACAACAGGTTTTGGGATCTGTGCTTGCCCAAAGACGCAATCTCTCACGGTGCGCATCCTCGGCAGAGCCTGTTCCCGAAAAGGCAAACGTCCGGCTCCTTGTCCCACACGGAAGGTGGCAGCCTGGAAAGCTGTTGCTGGTCTTCACCTTCCCCCTGCAGCCTATTCACAGGCACAACAGGTTTGGGGATCTGTGCTTGCCCAGAGAAGGAACATCTCACGGTGCGCATCCTCGGCAGAGCCTGTTCCCGAAAAGGCAAACGTCCGGCTCCTTGTCCCACACGGAAGGTGGCAGCCCTGAAAGCTGTTGCTGGTCTTCACCTTCCCCCTGCAGCCTATTCACAGGCACAACAGGTTTTGGGATCTCTGCTTGCCCAAAGACGCAATCTCTCATGGTGCGCATCCTCGGCAGAGCCTGTTCCCGAAAAGGCAAACGTCCGGCTCCTTGTCCCACACGGAAGGTGGCAGCCCGGAAAGCTGTTGCTGGTCTTCACCTTCCCCCTGCAGCCTATTCACAGGCACAACAGGTTTTGGGATCTGTGCTTGCCCAAAGACGCAATCTCTCACGGTGCGCATCCTCGGCAGAGCCTGTTCCCGAAAAGGCAAACCTCCGGCTCCTTGTCCCACACGGAAGGTGGCAGCCCGGAAAGCTGTTGCTGGTCTTCACCTTCCCCCTGCAGCCTATTCACAGGCACAACAGGTTTGGGGATCTGTGCTTGCCCAGAGAAGGAACATCTCACGGTGCGCATCCTCGGCAGAGCCTGTTCCCAAAAAGGCAAACGTCCGGCTCCTTGTCCCACACGGAAGGTGGCAGCCCGGAAAGCTGTTGCTGGTCTTCACCTTCCCCCTGCAGCCTAGTCACAGGCACAACAGGTTTTGGGATCTGTGCTTGCCCAAAGACGCAATCTCTCACGGTGCGCATCCTCGGCAGAGCCTGTTCCCGAAAAGGCAAACGTCCGGCTCCTTGTCCCACACGGAAGGTGGCAGCCCGGAAAGCTGTTGCTGGTCTTCACCTTCCCCCTGCAGCCTATTCACAGGCACAACAGGTTTGGGGATCTCTGCTTGCGCAGAGAAGGAACTTCTCACGGTGCGCATCCTCGGCAGAGCCTGTTCCCGAAAAGGCAAACGTCCGGCTCCTTGTCCCACACGGAAGGTGGCAGCCCGGAAAGCTGTTGCTGGTCTTCACCTTCCCCCTGCAGCCTATTCACAGGCACAACAGGTTTGGGGATCTGTGCTTGCCCAGAGAAGGAACATCTCACGGTGCGCAGCCTCGGCAGAGCCTGTTCCCGAAAAGGCAAACGTCCGGCTCCTTGTCCCACACGGAAGGTGGCAGCCCGGAAAGCTGTTGCTGGTCTTCACCTTCCCCCTGCAGCCTATTCACAGGCACAACAGGTTTTGGGATCTGTGCTTGCCCAAAGACGCAATCTCTCACGGTGCGCATCCTCGGCAGAGCCTGTTCCCGAAAAGGCAAACGTCTGGCTCCTTGTCCCACACGGAAGGTGGCAGCCCGGAAAGCTGTTGCTGGTCTTCACCTTCCCCCTGCAGCCTATTCACAGGCACAACAGGTTTGGGGATCTGTGCTTGCCCAGAGAAGGAACATCTCACGGTGCGCATCCTCGGCAGAGCCTGTTCCCGAAAAGGCAAACGTCCGGCTCCTTGTCCCACACGGAAGGTGGCAGCCCGGAAAGCTCTTGCTGGTCTTCACCTTCCCCCTGCAGCCTATTCACAGGCACAACAGGTTTGGGGATCTGTGCTTGCCCAAAGACGCAATCTCTCACGGTGCGCATCCTCGGCAGAGCCTGTTCCCGAAAAGGCAAACGTCCGGCTCCTTGTCCCACACGGAAGGTGGCAGCCCGGAAAGCTGTTGCTGGTCTTCACCTTCCCCCTGCAGCCTATTCACAGGCACAACAGGTTTTGGGATCTGTGCTTGCCCAGAGAAGGAACATCTCACGGTGCGCATCCTCGGCAGAGCCTGTTCCCGAACAGGCAAACGTCCGGCTCCTTGTCCCACACGGAAGGTGGCAGCCCGGAAAGCTGTTGCTGGTCTTCACCTTCCCCCTGCAGCCTATTCACAGGCACCACCGCACTGGGAATCTCTGCTTTCCCAAAGACGCAATCTCTCATGGTGCCCATCCTCGGCAGAGCCTGTTCCCGAAAAGGCAAACGTCCGGCTCCTTGTCCCACACGGAAGGTGGCAGCCCGGAAAGCTGTTGCTGGTCTTCACCTTCCCCCTGCAGCCTATTCACAGGCACAACAGGTTTGGGGATCTGTGCTTGCCCAGAGAAGGAACATCTCACGGTGCGCATCCTCGGCAGAGCCTGTTCCCAAAAAGGCAAACGTCCGGCTCCTTGTCCCACACGGAAGGTGGCAGCCCGGAAAGCTCTTGCTGGTCTTCACCTTCCCCCTGCAGCCTATTCACAGGCACAACAGGTTTTGGGATCTGTGCTTGCCCAAAGACGCAATCTCTCACGGTGCGCATCCTCGGCAGAGCCTGTTCCCGAAAAGGCAAACGTCCGGCTCCTTGTCCCACACGGAAGGTGGCAGCCCGGAAAGCTCTTGCTGGTCTTCACCTTCCCCCTGCAGCCTATTCACAGGCACAACAGGTTTGGGGATCTGTGCTTGCCCAGAGAAGGAACATCTCACGGTGCGCATCCTCGGCAGAGCCTGTTCCCGAAAAGGCAAACGTCCGGCTCCTTGTCCCACACGGAAGGTGGCAGCCCGGAAAGCTGTTGCTGGTCTTCACCTTCCCCCTGCAGCCTATTCACAGGCACAACAGGTTTGGGGATCTGTGCTTGCCCAGAGAAGGAACATCTCACGGTGCGCATCCTCGGCAGAGCCTGTTCCCGAAAAGGCAAACGTCCGGCTCCTTGTCCCACACGGAAGGTGGCAGCCCTGAAAGCTGTTGCTGGTCTTCACCTTCCCCCTGCAGCCTATTCACAGGCACAACAGGTTTTGGGATCTGTGCTTGCCCAAAGACGCAATCTCTCACGGTGCGCATCCTCGGCAGAGCCTGTTCCCGAAAAGGCAAACGTCCGGCTCCTTGTCCCACACGGAAGGTGGCAGCCCGGAAAGCTGTTGCTGGTCTTCACCTTCCCCCTGCAGCCTATTCACAGGCACAACAGGTTTGGGGATCTGTGCTTGCCCAGAGAAGGAACATCTCACGGTGCGCATCCTCGGCAGAGCCTGTTCCCAAAAAGGCAAACGTCCGGCTCCTTGTCCCACACGGAAGGTGGCAGCCCTGAAAGCTGTTGCTGGTCTTCACCTTCCCCCTGCAGCCTATTCACAGGCACAACAGGTTTGGGGATCTGTGCTTGCCCAAAGACGCAATCTCTCACGGTGCGCATCCTCGGCAGAGCCTGTTCCCGAAAAGGCAAACGTCCGGCTCCTTGTCCCACACGGAAGGTGGCAGCCCGGAAAGCTCTTGCTGGTCTTCACCTTCCCCCTGCAGCCTATTCACAGGCACAACAGGTTTTGGGATCTGTGCTTGCCCAAAGACGCAATCTCTCACGGTGCGCATCCTCGGCAGAGCCTGTTCCCGAAAAGGCAAACGTCCGGCTCCTTGTCCCACACGGAAGGTGGCAGCCTGGAAAGCTGTTGCTGGTCTTCACCTTCCCCCTGCAGCCTATTCACAGGCACAACAGGTTTGGGGATCTGTGCTTGCCCAGAGAAGGAACATCTCACGGTGCGCATCCTCGGCAGAGCCTGTTCCCGAAAAGGCAAACGTCCGGCTCCTTGTCCCACACGGAAGGTGGCAGCCCTGAAAGCTGTTGCTGGTCTTCACCTTCCCCCTGCAGCCTATTCACAGGCACAACAGGTTTTGGGATCTCTGCTTGCCCAAAGACGCAATCTCTCATGGTGCGCATCCTCGGCAGAGCCTGTTCCCGAAAAGGCAAACGTCCGGCTCCTTGTCCCACACGGAAGGTGGCAGCCCGGAAAGCTGTTGCTGGTCTTCACCTTCCCCCTGCAGCCTATTCACAGGCACAACAGGTTTTGGGATCTGTGCTTGCCCAAAGACGCAATCTCTCACGGTGCGCATCCTCGGCAGAGCCTGTTCCCGAAAAGGCAAACGTCCGGCTCCTTGTCCCACACGGAAGGTGGCAGCCCGGAAAGCTGTTGCTGGTCTTCACCTTCCCCCTGCAGCCTATTCACAGGCACAACAGGTTTGGGGATCTGTGCTTGCCCAGAGAAGGAACATCTCACGGTGCGCATCCTCGGCAGAGCCTGTTCCCAAAAAGGCAAACGTCCGGCTCCTTGTCCCACACGGAAGGTGGCAGCCCGGAAAGCTGTTGCTGGTCTTCACCTTCCCCCTGCAGCCTAGTCACAGGCACAACAGGTTTTGGGATCTGTGCTTGCCCAAAGACGCAATCTCTCACGGTGCGCATCCTCGGCAGAGCCTGTTCCCGAAAAGGCAAACGTCCGGCTCCTTGTCCCACACGGAAGGTGGCAGCCCGGAAAGCTGTTGCTGGTCTTCACCTTCCCCCTGCAGCCTATTCACAGGCACAACAGGTTTGGGGATCTCTGCTTGCGCAGAGAAGGAACTTCTCACGGTGCGCATCCTCGGCAGAGCCTGTTCCCGAAAAGGCAAACGTCCGGCTCCTTGTCCCACACGGAAGGTGGCAGCCCGGAAAGCTGTTGCTGGTCTTCACCTTCCCCCTGCAGCCTATTCACAGGCACAACAGGTTTGGGGATCTGTGCTTGCGCAGAGAAGGAACATCTCACGGTGCGCATCCTCGGCAGAGCCTGTTCCCGAAAAGGCAAACGTCCGGCTCCTTGTCCCACACGGAAGGTGGCAGCCCGGAAAGCTGTTGCTGGTCTTCACCTTCCCCCTGCAGCCTATTCACAGGCACAACAGGTTTTGGGATCTCTGCTTGCCCAAAGACGCAATCTCTCACGGTGCGCATCCTCGGCAGAGCCTGTTCCCGAAAAGGCAAACGTCCGGCTCCTTGTCCCACACGGAAGGTGGCAGCCCGGAAAGCTGTTGCTGGTCTTCACCTTCCCCCTGCAGCCTATTCACAGGCACAACAGGTTTGGGGATCTGTGCTTGCCCAGAGAAGGAACATCTCACGGTGCGCATCCTCGGCAGAGCCTGTTCCCGAAAAGGCAAACGTCCGGCTCCTTGTCCCACACGGAAGGTGGCAGCCCGGAAAGCTCTTGCTGGTCTTCACCTTCCCCCTGCAGCCTATTCACAGGCACAACAGGTTTTGGGATCTGTGCTTGCCCAAAGACGCAATCTCTCACGGTGCGCATCCTCGGCAGAGCCTGTTCCCGAAAAGGCAAACGTCCGGCTCCTTGTCCCACACGGAAGGTGGCAGCCCGGAAAGCTGTTGCTGGTCTTCACCTTCCCCCTGCAGCCTATTCACAGGCACAACAGGTTTGGGGATCTGTGCTTGCCCAGAGAAGGAACATCTCACGGTGCGCATCCTCGGCAGAGCCTGTTCCCGAAAAGGCAAACGTCCGGCTCCTTGTCCCACGCGGAAGGTGGCAGCCCTGAAAGCTGTTGCTGGTCTTCACCTTCCCCCTGCAGCCTATTCACAGGCACAACAGGTTTTGGGATCTGTGCTTGCCCAAAGACGCAATCTCTCACGGTGCGCATCCTCGGCAGAGCCTGTTCCCGAAAAGGCAAACGTCCGGCTCCTTGTCCCACACGGAAGGTGGCAGCCCGGAAAGCTGTTGCTGGTCTTCACCTTCCCCCTGCAGCCTATTCACAGGCACAACAGGTTTGGGGATCTGTGCTTGCCCAGAGAAGGAACATCTCACGGTGCGCATCCTCGGCAGAGCCTGTTCCCGAAAAGGCAAACGTCCGGCTCCTTGTCCCACACGGAAGGTGGCAGCCCGGAAAGCTGTTGCTGGTCTTCACCTTCCCCCTGCAGCCTATTCACAGGCACAACAGGTTTGGGGATCTGTGCTTGCCCAGAGAAGGAACATCTCACGGTGCGCATCCTCGGCAGAGCCTGTTCCCGAAAAGGCAAACGTCCGGCTCCTTGTCCCACACGGAAGGTGGCAGCCCTGAAAGCTGTTGCTGGTCTTCACCTTCCCCCTGCAGCCTATTCACAGGCACAACAGGTTTGGGGATCTGTGCTTGCCCAAAGACGCAATCTCTCACGGTGCGCATCCTCGGCAGAGCCTGTTCCCGAAAAGGCAAACGTCCGGCTCCTTGTCCCACACGGAAGGTGGCAGCCCGGAAAGCTGTTGCTGGTCTTCACCTTCCCCCTGCAGCCTATTCACAGGCACAACAGGTTTGGGGATCTGTGCTTGCCCAGAGAAGGAACATCTCACGGTGCGCATCCTCGGCAGAGCCTGTTCCCAAAAAGGCAAACGTCCGGCTCCTTGTCCCACACGGAAGGTGGCAGCCCGGAAAGCTGTTGCTGGTCTTCACCTTCCCCCTGCAGCCTATTCACAGGCACAACAGGTTTGGGGATCTGTGCTTGCCCAGAGAAGGAACATCTCACGGTGCGCATCCTCGGCAGAGCCTGTTCCCAAAAAGGCAAACGTCCGGCTCCTTGTCCCACACGGAAGGTGGCAGCCCGGAAAGCTGTTGCTGGTCTTCACCTTCCCCCTGCAGCCTATTCACAGGCACAACAGGTTTGGGGATCTGTGCTTGCCCAGAGAAGGAACATCTCACGGTGCGCATCCTCGGCAGAGCCTGTTCCCGAAAAGGCAAACGTCTGGCTCCTTGTCCCACACGGAAGGTGGCAGCCCGGAAAGCTCTTGCTGGTCTTCACCTTCCCCCTGCAGCCTATTCACAGGCACAACAGGTTTTGGGATCTGTGCTTGCCCAAAGACGCAATCTCTCACGGTGCGCATCCTCGGCAGAGCCTGTTCCCGAAAAGGCAAACGTCCGGCTCCTTGTCCCACACGGAAGGTGGCAGCCCTGAAACCTCTTGCTGGTCTTCACCTTCCCCCTGCAGCCTATTCACAGGCACAACAGGTTTGGGGATCTGTGCTTGCCCAGAGAAGGAACATCTCACGGTGCGCATCCTCGGCAGAGCCTGTTCCCGAAAAGGCAAACGTCCGGCTCCTTGTCCCACACGGAAGGTGGCAGCCCGGAAAGCTCTTGCTGGTCTTCACCTTCCCCCTGCAGCCTATTCACAGGCACAACAGGTTTTGGGATCTGTGCTTGCCCAAAGACGCAATCTCTCACGGTGCGCATCCTCGGCAGAGCCTGTTCCCGAAAAGGCAAACGTCCGGCTCCTTGTCCCACACGGAAGGTGGCAGCCCGGAAAGCTGTTGCTGGTCTTCACCTTCCCCCTGCAGCCTATTCACAGGCACAACAGGTTTGGGGATCTGTGCTTGCCCAGAGAAGGAACATCTCACGGTGCGCATCCTCGGCAGAGCCTGTTCCCGAAAAGGCAAACGTCCGGCTCCTTGTCCCACACGGAAGGTGGCAGCCCGGAAAGCTGTTGCTGGTCTTCACCTTCCCCCTGCAGCCTATTCACAGGCACAACAGGTTTGGGGATCTGTGCTTGCCCAAAGACACAATCTCTCACGGTGCGCATCCTCGGCAGAGCCTGTTCCCGAAAAGGCAAACGTCCGGCTCCTTGTCCCACACGGAAGGTGGCAGCCCGGAAAGCTGTTGCTGGTCTTCACCTTCCCCCTGCAGCCTATTCACAGGCACAACAGGTTTTGGGATCTGTGCTTGCCCAAAGACGCAATCTCTCACGGTGCGCATCCTCGGCAGAGCCTGTTCCCGAAAAGGCAAACGTCCGGCTCCTTGTCCCACACGGAAGGTGGCAGCCCGGAAAGCTCTTGCTGGTCTTCACCTTCCCCCTGCAGCCTATTCACAGGCACAACAGGTTTGGGGATCTGTGCTTGCCCAGAGAAGGAACATCTCACGGTGCGCATCCTCGGCAGAGCCTGTTCCCGAAAAGGCAAACGTCCGGCTCCTTGTCCCACACGGAAGGTGGCAGCCCGGAAAGCTCTTGCTGGTCTTCACCTTCCCCCTGCAGCCTATTCACAGGCACAACAGGTTTGGGGATCTGTGCTTGCCCAGAGAAGGAACATCTCACGGTGCGCATCCTCGGCAGAGCCTGTTCCCAAAAAGGCAAACGTCCGGCTCCTTGTCCCACACGGAAGGTGGCAGCCCGGAAAGCTCTTGCTGGTCTTCACCTTCCCCCTGCAGCCTATTCACAGGCACAACAGGTTTTGGGATCTGTGCTTGCCCAAAGACGCAATCTCTCACGGTGCGCATCCTCGGCAGAGCCTGTTCCCGAAAAGGCAAACGTCCGGCTCCTTGTCCCACACGGAAGGTGGCAGCCCGGAAAGCTGTTGCTGGTCTTCACCTTCCCCCTGCAGCCTATTCACAGGCACAACAGGTTTGGGGATCTGTGCTTGCGCACAGAAGGAACATCTCACGGTGCGCATCCTCGGCAGAGCCTGTTCCCAAAAAGGCAAACGTCCGGCTCCTTGTCCCACACGGAAGGTGGCAGCCCGGAAAGCTGTTGCTGGTCTTCACCTTCCCCCTGCAGCCTATTCACAGGCACAACAGGTTTTGGGATCTGTGCTTTCCCAAAGACGCAATCTCTCATGGTGCCCATCCTCGGCAGAGCCTGTTCCCGAAAAGGCAAACGTCCGGCTCCTTGTCCCACACGGAAGGTGGCAGCCCGGAAAGCTGTTGCTGGTCTTCACCTTCCCCCTGCAGCCTATTCACAGGCACAACAGGTTTGGGGATCTGTGCTTGCCCAGAGAAGGAACATCTCACGGTGCGCATCCTCGGCAGAGCCTGTTCCCGAAAAGGCAAACGTCCGGCTCCTTGTCCCACGCGGAAGGTGGCAGCCCTGAAAGCTGTTGCTGGTCTTCACCTTCCCCCTGCAGCCTATTCACAGGCACCACCACACTGGGAATCTCTGCTTTCCCAAAGACGCAATCTCTCATGGTGCCCATCCTCGGCAGAGCCTGTTCCCGAAAAGGCAAACGTCCGGCTCCTTGTCCCACACGGAAGGTGGCAGCCCGGAAAGCTGTTGCTGGTCTTCACCTTCCCCCTGCAGCCTATTCACAGGCACAACAGGTTTTGGGATCTGTGCTTGCCCAAAGACGCAATCTCTCACGGTGCGCATCCTCGGCAGAGCCTGTTCCCGAAAAGGCAAACGTCCGGCTCCTTGTCCCACACGGAAGGTGGCAGCCCGGAAAGCTGTTGCTGGTCTTCACCTTCCCCCTGCAGCCTATTCACAGGCACAACAGGTTTTGGGATCTGTGCTTGCACAGAGAAGGAACATCTCACGGTGCGCATCCTCGGCAGAGCCTGTTCCCGAAAAGGCAAACGTCCGGCTCCTTGTCCCACACGGAAGGTGGCAGCCCGGAAAGCTGTTGCTGGTCTTCACCTTCCCCCTGCAGCCTATTCACAGGCACAACAGGTTTTGGGATCTGTGCTTGCCCAAAGACGCAATCTCTCACAGTGCGCATCCTCGGCAGAGCCTGTTCCCGAAAAGGCAAACGTCCGGCTCCTTGTCCCACACGGAAGGTGGCAGCCCGGAAAGCTGTTGCTGGTCTTCACCTTCCCCCTGCAGCCTATTCACAGGCACAACAGGTTTGGGGATCTGTGCTTGCCCAGAGAAGGAACATCTCACGGTGCGCATCCTCGGCAGAGCCTGTTCCCGAAAAGGCAAACGTCCGGCTCCTTGTCCCACACGGAAGGTGGCAGCCCGGAAAGCTGTTGCTGGTCTTCACCTTCCCCCTGCAGCCTATTCACAGGCACAACAGGTTTTGGGATCTGTGCTTGCCCAGAGAAGGAACATCTCACGGTGCGCATCCTCGGCAGAGCCTGTTCCCGAAAAGGCAAACGTCCGGCTCCTTGTCCCACACGGAAGGTGGCAGCCCGGAAAGCTGTTGCTGGTCTTCACCTTCCCCCTGCAGCCTATTCACAGGCACAACAGGTTTTGGGATCTGTGCTTGCCCAAAGACACAATCTCTCACGGTGCGCATCCTCGGCAGAGCCTGTTCCCGAAAAGGCAAACGTCCGGCTCCTTGTCCCACACGGAAGGTGGCAGCCCGGAAAGCTGTTGCTGGTCTTCACCTTCCCCCTGCAGCCTATTCACAGGCACAACAGGTTTTGGGATCTGTGCTTGCCCAAAGACGCAATCTCTCACGGTGCGCATCCTCGGCAGAGCCTGTTCCCGAAAAGGCAAACGTCCGGCTCCTTGTCCCACACGGAAGGTGGCAGCCCGGAAAGCTGTTGCTGGTCTTCACCTTCCCCCTGCAGCCTATTCACAGGCACAACAGGTTTGGGGATCTGTGCTTGCCCAGAGAAGGAACATCTCACGGTGCGCATCCTCGGCAGAGCCTGTTCCCGAAAAGGCAAACGTCCGGCTCCTTGTCCCACACGGAAGGTGGCAGCCCGGAAAGCTGTTGCTGGTCTTCACCTTCCCCCTGCAGCCTATTCACAGGCACAACAGGTTTGGGGATCTGTGCTTGCCCAGAGAAGGAACATCTCATGGTGCGCATCCTCGGCAGAGCCTGTTCCCAAAAAGGCAAACGTCCGGCTCCTTGTCCCACACGGAAGGTGGCAGCCCGGAAAGCTGTTGCTGGTCTTCACCTTCCCCCTGCAGCCTATTCACAGGCACAACAGGTTTTGGGATCTGTGCTTGCCCAGAGAAGGAACATCTCACGGTGCGCATCCTCGGCAGAGCCTGTTCCCGAAAAGGCAAACGTCCGGCTCCTGGTCCCACACGGAAGGTGGCAGCCCGGAAAGCTGTTGCTGGTCTTCACCTTCCCCCTGCAGCCTATTCACAGGCACCACCACACTGGGAATCTCTGCTTTCCCAAAGACGCAATCTCTCATGGTGCCCATCCTCGGCAGAGCCTGTTCCCGAAAAGGCAAACGTCCGGCTCCTTGTCCCACACGGAAGGTGGCAGCCCGGAAAGCTGTTGCTGGTCTTCACCTTCCCCCTGCAGCCTATTCACAGGCACAACAGGTTTGGGGATCTGTGCTTGCCCAGAGAAGGAACATCTCACGGTGCGCATCCTCGGCAGAGCCTGTTCCCGAAAAGGCAAACGTCTGGCTCCTTGTCCCACACGGAAGGTGGCAGCCCGGAAAGCTCTTGCTGGTCTTCACCTTCCCCCTGCAGCCTATTCACAGGCACAACAGGTTTTGGGATCTGTGCTTGCCCAAAGACGCAATCTCTCACGGTGCGCATCCTCGGCAGAGCCTGTTCCCAAAAAGGCAAACGTCCGGCTCCTTGTCCCACACGGAAGGTGGCAGCCCTGAAACCTCTTGCTGGTCTTCACCTTCCCCCTGCAGCCTAGTCACAGGCACAACAGGTTTGGGGATCTGTGCTTGCCCAGAGAAGGAACATCTCACGGTGCGCATCCTCGGCAGAGCCTGTTCCCGAAAAGGCAAACGTCCGGCTCCTTGTCCCACACGGAAGGTGGCAGCCCGGAAAGCTCTTGCTGGTCTTCACCTTCCCCCTGCAGCCTATTCACAGGCACAACAGGTTTTGGGATCTGTGCTTGCCCAAAGACGCAATCTCTCACGGTGCGCATCCTCGGCAGAGCCTGTTCCCGAAAAGGCAAACGTCCGGCTCCTTGTCCCACACGGAAGGTGGCAGCCCGGAAAGCTGTTGCTGGTCTTCACCTTCCCCCTGCAGCCTATTCACAGGCACAACAGGTTTGGGGATCTGTGCTTGCCCAGAGAAGGAACATCTCACGGTGCGCATCCTCGGCAGAGCCTGTTCCCGAAAAGGCAAACGTCCGGCTCCTTGTCCCACACGGAAGGTGGCAGCCCGGAAAGCTGTTGCTGGTCTTCACCTTCCCCCTGCAGCCTATTCACAGGCACAACAGGTTTGGGGATCTGTGCTTGCCCAGAGAAGGAACATCTCACGGTGCGCATCCTCGGCAGAGCCTGTTCCCGAAAAGGCAAACGTCCGGCTCCTTGTCCCACACGGAAGGTGGCAGCCCGGAAAGCTGTTGCTGGTCTTCACCTTCCCCCTGCAGCCTATTCACAGGCACAACAGGTTTGGGGATCTGTGCTTGCCCAAAGACACAATCTCTCACGGTGCGCATCCTCGGCAGAGCCTGTTCCCGAAAAGGCAAACGTCCGGCTCCTTGTCCCACACGGAAGGTGGCAGCCCGGAAAGCTGTTGCTGGTCTTCACCTTCCCCCTGCAGCCTATTCACAGGCACAACAGGTTTTGGGATCTGTGCTTGCCCAAAGACGCAATCTCTCACGGTGCGCATCCTCGGCAGAGCCTGTTCCCGAAAAGGCAAACGTCCGGCTCCTTGTCCCACACGGAAGGTGGCAGCCCGGAAAGCTCTTGCTGGTCTTCACCTTCCCCCTGCAGCCTATTCACAGGCACAACAGGTTTGGGGATCTGTGCTTGCCCAGAGAAGGAACATCTCACGGTGCGCATCCTCGGCAGAGCCTGTTCCCGAAAAGGCAAACGTCCGGCTCCTTGTCCCACACGGAAGGTGGCAGCCCGGAAAGCTCTTGCTGGTCTTCACCTTCCCCCTGCAGCCTATTCACAGGCACAACAGGTTTGGGGATCTGTGCTTGCCCAGAGAAGGAACATCTCACGGTGCGCATCCTCGGCAGAGCCTGTTCCCAAAAAGGCAAACGTCCGGCTCCTTGTCCCACACGGAAGGTGGCAGCCCGGAAAGCTGTTGCTGGTCTTCACCTTCCCCCTGCAGCCTATTCACAGGCACAACAGGTTTTGGGATCTGTGCTTGCCCAAAGACGCAATCTCTCACGGTGCGCATCCTCGGCAGAGCCTGTTCCCGAAAAGGCAAACGTCCGGCTCCTTGTCCCACACGGAAGGTGGCAGCCCGGAAAGCTGTTGCTGGTCTTCACCTTCCCCCTGCAGCCTATTCACAGGCACAACAGGTTTGGGGATCTGTGCTTGCCCAGAGAAGGAACATCTCACGGTGCGCATCCTCGGCAGAGCCTGTTCCCGAAAAGGCAAACGTCCGGCTCCTTGTCCCACACGGAAGGTGGCAGCCCGGAAAGCTGTTGCTGGTCTTCACCTTCCCCCTGCAGCCTATTCACAGGCACAACAGGTTTGGGGATCTGTGCTTGCCCAGAGAAGGAACATCTCACGGTGCGCATCCTCGGCAGAGCCTGTTCCCGAAAAGGCAAACGTCCGGCTCCTTGTCCCACACGGAAGGTGGCAGCCCGGAAAGCTGTTGCTGGTCTTCACCTTCCCCCTGCAGCCTATTCACAGGCACAACAGGTTTGGGGATCTGTGCTTGCCCAAAGACACAATCTCTCACGGTGCGCATCCTCGGCAGAGCCTGTTCCCGAAAAGGCAAACGTCCGGCTCCTTGTCCCACACGGAAGGTGGCAGCCCGGAAAGCTGTTGCTGGTCTTCACCTTCCCCCTGCAGCCTATTCACAGGCACAACAGGTTTTGGGATCTGTGCTTGCCCAAAGACGCAATCTCTCACGGTGCGCATCCTCGGCAGAGCCTGTTCCCGAAAAGGCAAACGTCCGGCTCCTTGTCCCACACGGAAGGTGGCAGCCCGGAAAGCTCTTGCTGGTCTTCACCTTCCCCCTGCAGCCTATTCACAGGCACAACAGGTTTGGGGATCTGTGCTTGCCCAGAGAAGGAACATCTCACGGTGCGCATCCTCGGCAGAGCCTGTTCCCGAAAAGGCAAACGTCCGGCTCCTTGTCCCACACGGAAGGTGGCAGCCCGGAAAGCTCTTGCTGGTCTTCACCTTCCCCCTGCAGCCTATTCACAGGCACAACAGGTTTGGGGATCTGTGCTTGCCCAGAGAAGGAACATCTCACGGTGCGCATCCTCGGCAGAGCCTGTTCCCAAAAAGGCAAACGTCCGGCTCCTTGTCCCACACGGAAGGTGGCAGCCCGGAAAGCTCTTGCTGGTCTTCACCTTCCCCCTGCAGCCTATTCACAGGCACAACAGGTTTTGGGATCTGTGCTTGCCCAAAGACGCAATCTCTCACGGTGCGCATCCTCGGCAGAGCCTGTTCCCGAAAAGGCAAACGTCCGGCTCCTTGTCCCACACGGAAGGTGGCAGCCCGGAAAGCTGTTGCTGGTCTTCACCTTCCCCCTGCAGCCTATTCACAGGCACAACAGGTTTGGGGATCTGTGCTTGCCCAGAGAAGGAACATCTCACGGTGCGCATCCTCGGCAGAGCCTGTTCCCGAAAAGGCAAACGTCCGGCTCCTTGTCCCACACGGAAGGTGGCAGCCCTGAAAGCTGTTGCTGGTCTTCACCTTCCCCCTGCAGCCTATTCACAGGCACCACCACACTGGGAATCTCTGCTTTCCCAAAGACGCAATCTCTCATGGTGCCCATCCTCGGCAGAGCCTGTTCCCGAAAAGGCAAACGTCCGGCTCCTTGTCCCACACGGAAGGTGGCAGCCCGGAAAGCTGTTGCTGGTCTTCACCTTCCCCCTGCAGCCTATTCACAGGCACAACAGGTTTTGGGATCTGTGCTTGCCCAAAGACGCAATCTCTCACGGTGCGCATCCTCGGCAGAGCCTGTTCCCGAAAAGGCAAACGTCCGGCTCCTTGTCCCACACGGAAGGTGGCAGCCCGGAAAGCTGTTGCTGGTCTTCACCTTCCCCCTGCAGCCTATTCACAGGCACAACAGGTTTTGGGATCTGTGCTTGCACAGAGAAGGAACATCTCACGGTGCGCATCCTCGGCAGAGCCTGTTCCCGAAAAGGCAAACGTCCGGCTCCTTGTCCCACACGGAAGGTGGCAGCCCGGAAAGCTGTTGCTGGTCTTCACCTTCCCCCTGCAGCCTATTCACAGGCACAACAGGTTTTGGGATCTGTGCTTGCCCAAAGACGCAATCTCTCACAGTGCGCATCCTCGGCAGAGCCTGTTCCCGAAAAGGCAAACGTCCGGCTCCTTGTCCCACACGGAAGGTGGCAGCCCGGAAAGCTGTTGCTGGTCTTCACCTTCCCCCTGCAGCCTATTCACAGGCACAACAGGTTTGGGGATCTGTGCTTGCCCAGAGAAGGAACATCTCACGGTGCGCATCCTCGGCAGAGCCTGTTCCCGAAAAGGCAAACGTCCGGCTCCTTGTCCCACACGGAAGGTGGCAGCCCGGAAAGCTGTTGCTGGTCTTCACCTTCCCCCTGCAGCCTAGTCACAGGCACAACAGGTTTTGGGATCTGTGCTTGCCCAGAGAAGGAACATCTCACGGTGCGCATCCTCGGCAGAGCCTGTTCCCGAAAAGGCAAACGTCCGGCTCCTTGTCCCACACGGAAGGTGGCAGCCCGGAAAGCTGTTGCTGGTCTTCACCTTCCCCCTGCAGCCTATTCACAGGCACAACAGGTTTTGGGATCTGTGCTTGCCCAAAGACACAATCTCTCACGGTGCGCATCCTCGGCAGAGCCTGTTCCCGAAAAGGCAAACGTCCGGCTCCTTGTCCCACACGGAAGGTGGCAGCCCGGAAAGCTGTTGCTGGTCTTCACCTTCCCCCTGCAGCCTATTCACAGGCACAACAGGTTTTGGGATCTGTGCTTGCCCAAAGACGCAATCTCTCACGGTGCGCATCCTCGGCAGAGCCTGTTCCCGAAAAGGCAAACGTCCGGCTCCTTGTCCCACACGGAAGGTGGCAGCCCGGAAAGCTGTTGCTGGTCTTCACCTTCCCCCTGCAGCCTATTCACAGGCACAACAGGTTTGGGGATCTGTGCTTGCCCAGAGAAGGAACATCTCACGGTGCGCATCCTCGGCAGAGCCTGTTCCCGAAAAGGCAAACGTCCGGCTCCTTGTCCCACACGGAAGGTGGCAGCCCGGAAAGCTGTTGCTGGTCTTCACCTTCCCCCTGCAGCCTATTCACAGGCACAACAGGTTTGGGGATCTGTGCTTGCCCAGAGAAGGAACATCTCATGGTGCGCATCCTCGGCAGAGCCTGTTCCCAAAAAGGCAAACGTCCGGCTCCTTGTCCCACACGGAAGGTGGCAGCCCGGAAAGCTGTTGCTGGTCTTCACCTTCCCCCTGCAGCCTATTCACAGGCACAACAGGTTTTGGGATCTGTGCTTGCCCAGAGAAGGAACATCTCACGGTGCGCATCCTCGGCAGAGCCTGTTCCCGAACAGGCAAACGTCCGGCTCCTTGTCCCACACGGAAGGTGGCAGCCCTGAAAGCTGTTGCTGGTCTTCACCTTCCCCCTGCAGCCTATTCACAGGCACCACCACACTGGGAATCTCTGCTTTCCCAAAGACGCAATCTCTCATGGTGCCCATCCTCGGCAGAGCCTGTTCCCGAAAAGGCAAACGTCCGGCTCCTTGTCCCACACGGAAGGTGGCAGCCCGGAAAGCTGTTGCTGGTCTTCACCTTCCCCCTGCAGCCTATTCACAGGCACAACAGGTTTGGGGATCTGTGCTTGCCCAGAGAAGGAACATCTCACGGTGCGCATCCTCGGCAGAGCCTGTTCCCGAAAAGGCAAACGTCCGGCTCCTTGTCCCACACGGAAGGTGGCAGCCCGGAAAGCTGTTGCTGGTCTTCACCTTCCCCCTGCAGCCTATTCACAGGCACAACAGGTTTGGGGATCTGTGCTTGCCCAGAGAAGGAACATCTCACGGTGCGCATCCTCGGCAGAGCCTGTTCCCGAAAAGGCAAACGTCCGGCTCCTTGTCCCACACGGAAGGTGGCAGCCCGGAAAGCTGTTGCTGGTCTTCACCTTCCCCCTGCAGCCTATTCACAGGCACAACAGGTTTGGGGATCTGTGCTTGCCCAGAGAAGGAACATCTCACGGTGCGCATCCTCGGCAGAGCCTGTTCCCGAAAAGGCAAACGTCCGGCTCCTTGTCCCACACGGAAGGTGGCAGCCCGGAAAGCTGTTGCTGGTCTTCACCTTCCCCCTGCAGCCTATTCACAGGCACAACAGGTTTGGGGATCTGTGCTTGCCCAAAGACGCAATCTCTCACGGTGCGCATCCTCGGCAGAGCCTGTTCCCGAAAAGGCAAACGTCCGGCTCCTTGTCCCACACGGAAGGTGGCAGCCCGGAAAGCTCTTGCTGGTCTTCACCTTCCCCCTGCAGCCTATTCACAGGCACAACAGGTTTGGGGATCTGTGCTTGCCCAAAGACGCAATCTCTCACGGTGCGCATCCTCGGCAGAGCCTGTTCCCGAAAAGGCAAACGTCCGGCTCCTTGTCCCACACGGAAGGTGGCAGCCCGGAAAGCTGTTGCTGGTCTTCACCTTCCCCCTGCAGCCTATTCACAGGCACAACAGGTTTGGGGATCTGTGCTTGCCCAGAGAAGGAACATCTCACGGTGCGCATCCTCGGCAGAGCCTGTTCCCGAAAAGGCAAACGTCCGGCTCCTTGTCCCACACGGAAGGTGGCAGCCCGGAAAGCTGTTGCTGGTCTTCACCTTCCCCCTGCAGCCTATTCACAGGCACAACAGGTTTGGGGATCTCTGCTTGCGCAGAGAAGGAACATCTCACGGTGCGCATCCTCGGCAGAGCCTGTTCCCGAAAAGGCAAACGTCCGGCTCCTTGTCCCACACGGAAGGTGGCAGCCCGGAAAGCTGTTGCTGGTCTTCACCTTCCCCCTGCAGCCTATTCACAGGCACAACAGGTTTTGGGATCTGTGCTTGCCCAGAGAAGGAACATCTCACGGTGCGCATCCTCGGCAGAGCCTGTTCCCGAAAAGGCAAACGTCCGGCTCCTTGTCCCACACGGAAGGTGGCAGCCCGGAAAGCTGTTGCTGGTCTTCACCTTCCCCCTGCAGCCTATTCACAGGCACAACAGGTTTTGGGATCTGTGCTTGCCCAAAGACGCAATCTCTCACGGTGCGCATCCTCGGCAGAGCCTGTTCCCGAAAAGGCAAACGTCCGGCTCCTTGTCCCACACGGAAGGTGGCAGCCCGGAAAGCTGTTGCTGGTCTTCACCTTCCCCCTGCAGCCTATTCACAGGCACAACAGGTTTTGGGATCTGTGCTTGCCCAGAGAAGGAACATCTCACGGTGCGCATCCTCGGCAGAGCCTGTTCCCGAACAGGCAAACGTCCGGCTCCTTGTCCCACACGGAAGGTGGCAGCCCGGAAAGCTGTTGCTGGTCTTCACCTTCCCCCTGCAGCCTATTCACAGGCACAACAGGTTTGGGGATCTGTGCTTGCCCAAAGACGCAATCTCTCATGGTGCGCATCCTCGGCAGAGCCTGTTCCCGAAAAGGCAAACGTCCGGCTCCTTGTCCCACACGGAAGGTGGCAGCCCGGAAAGCTCTTGCTGGTCTTCACCTTCCCCCTGCAGCCTATTCACAGGCACAACAGGTTTGGGGATCTGTGCTTGCCCAGAGAAGGAACATCTCACGGTGCGCATCCTCGGCAGAGCCTGTTCCCGAAAAGGCAAACGTCCGGCTCCTTGTCCCACACGGAAGGTGGCAGCCCGGAAAGCTCTTGCTGGTCTTCACCTTCCCCCTGCAGCCTATTCACAGGCACAACAGGTTTGGGGATCTGTGCTTGCCCAGAGAAGGAACATCTCACGGTGCGCATCCTCGGCAGAGCCTGTTCCCGAAAAGGCAAACGTCCGGCTCCTTGTCCCACACGGAAGGTGGCAGCCCGGAAAGCTGTTGCTGGTCTTCACCTTCCCCCTGCAGCCTATTCACAGGCACAACAGGTTTTGGGATCTGTGCTTGCCCAAAGACGCAATCTCTCACGGTGCGCATCCTCGGCAGAGCCTGTTCCCGAAAAGGCAAACGTCCGGCTCCTTGTCCCACACGGAAGGTGGCAGCCCGGAAAGCTGTTGCTGGTCTTCACCTTCCCCCTGCAGCCTATTCACAGGCACAACAGGTTTGGGGATCTGTGCTTGCCCAGAGAAGGAACATCTCACGGTGCGCATCCTCGGCAGAGCCTGTTCCCGAACAGGCAAACGTCCGGCTCCTTGTCCCACACGGAAGGTGGCAGCCCGGAAAGCTGTTGCTGGTCTTCACCTTCCCCCTGCAGCCTATTCACAGGCACCACCGCACTGGGAATCTCTGCTTTCCCAAAGACGCAATCTCTCATGGTGCCCATCCTCGGCAGAGCCTGTTCCCGAAAAGGCAAACGTCCGGCTCCTTGTCCCACACGGAAGGTGGCAGCCCGGAAAGCTGTTGCTGGTCTTCACCTTCCCCCTGCAGCCTATTCACAGGCACAACAGGTTTGGGGATCTGTGCTTGCCCAGAGAAGGAACATCTCACGGTGCGCATCCTCGGCAGAGCCTGTTCCCAAAAAGGCAAACGTCCGGCTCCTTGTCCCACACGGAAGGTGGCAGCCCGGAAAGCTGTTGCTGGTCTTCACCTTCCCCCTGCAGCCTATTCACAGGCACAACAGGTTTGGGGATCTGTGCTTGCCCAAAGACGCAATCTCTCACGGTGCGCATCCTCGGCAGAGCCTGTTCCCGAAAAGGCAAACGTCCGGCTCCTTGTCCCACACGGAAGGTGGCAGCCCGGAAAGCTGTTGCTGGTCTTCACCTTCCCCCTGCAGCCTATTCACAGGCACAACAGGTTTGGGGATCTGTGCTTGCGCAGAGAAGGAACATCTCACGGTGCGCATCCTCGGCAGAGCCTGTTCCCGAAAAGGCAAACGTCCGGCTCCTTGTCCCACACGGAAGGTGGCAGCCCGGAAAGCTGTTGCTGGTCTTCACCTTCCCCCTGCAGCCTATTCACAGGCACAACAGGTTTGGGGATCTGTGCTTGCGCAGAGAAGGAACATCTCACGGTGCGCATCCTCGGCAGAGCCTGTTCCCGAAAAGGCAAACGTCCGGCTCCTTGTCCCACACGGAAGGTGGCAGCCCTGAAAGCTCTTGCTGGTCTTCACCTTCCCCCTGCAGCCTATTCACAGGCACAACAGGTTTGGGGATCTGTGCTTGCCCAGAGAAGGAACATCTCACGGTGCGCATCCTCGGCAGAGCCTGTTCCCGAAAAGGCAAACGTCCGGCTCCTTGTCCCACACGGAAGGTGGCAGCCCGGAAAGCTCTTGCTGGTCTTCACCTTCCCCCTGCAGCCTATTCACAGGCACAACAGGTTTGGGGATCTGTGCTTGCGCAGAGAAGGAACATCTCACGGTGCGCATCCTCGGCAGAGCCTGTTCCCGAAAAGGCAAACGTCCGGCTCCTTGTCCCACACGGAAGGTGGCAGCCCGGAAAGCTGTTGCTGGTCTTCACCTTCCCCCTGCAGCCTATTCACAGGCACAACAGGTTTGGGGATCTGTGCTTGCCCAAAGACGCAATCTCTCACGGTGCGCATCCTCGGCAGAGCCTGTTCCCGAAAAGGCAAACGTCCGGCTCCTTGTCCCACACGGAAGGTGGCAGCCCGGAAAGCTGTTGCTGGTCTTCACCTTCCCCCTGCAGCCTATTCACAGGCACAACAGGTTTTGGGATCTGTGCTTGCCCAAAGACGCAATCTCTCACGGTGCGCATCCTCGGCAGAGCCTGTTCCCGAAAAGGCAAACGTCCGGCTCCTTGTCCCACACGGAAGTTGGCAGCCCGGAAAGCTGTTGCTGGTCTTCACCTTCCCCCTGCAGCCTATTCACAGGCACAACAGGTTTGGGGATCTGTGCTTGCCCAGAGAAGGAACATCTCACGGTGCGCATCCTCGGCAGAGCCTGTTCCCGAAAAGGCAAACGTCCGGCTCCTTGTCCCACACGGAAGGTGGCAGCCCTGAAAGCTGTTGCTGGTCTTCACCTTCCCCCTGCAGCCTATTCACAGGCACAACAGGTTTTGGGATCTGTGCTTGCCCAGAGAAGGAACATCTCACGGTGCGCATCCTCGGCAGAGCCTGTTCCCGAAAAGGCAAACGTCCGGCTCCTTGTCCCACACGGAAGGTGGCAGCCCTGAAAGCTGTTGCTGGTCTTCACCTTCCCCCTGCAGCCTATTCACAGGCACAACAGGTTTGGGGATCTGTGCTTGCCCAAAGACGCAATCTCTCACGGTGCGCATCCTCGGCAGAGCCTGTTCCCGAAAAGGCAAACGTCCGGCTCCTTGTCCCACACGGAAGGTGGCAGCCCGGAAAGCTGTTGCTGGTCTTCACCTTCCCCCTGCAGCCTAGTCACAGGCACCACCACACTGGGAATCTCTGCTTTCCCAAAGACGCAATCTCTCATGGTGCCCATCCTCGGCAGAGCCTGTTCCCGAAAAGGCAAACGTCCGGCTCCTTGTCCCACACGGAAGGTGGCAGCCCTCCAAGGTGTTGCTGGTCTTCACCTTCCCCCTGCAGCCTAGTCACAGGCACAACAGGTTTGGGGATCTGTGCTTGCCCAGAGAAGGAACATCTCACGGTGCGCATCCTCGGCAGAGCCTGTTCCCAAAAAGGCAAACGTCCGGCTCCTTGTCCCACACGGAAGGTGGCAGCCCGGAAAGCTGTTGCTGGTCTTCACCTTCCCCCTGCAGCCTATTCACAGGCACAACAGGTTTTGGGATCTGTGCTTGCCCAGAGAAGGAACTTCTCACGGTGCGCATCCTCGGCAGAGCCTGTTCCCGAAAAGGCAAACGTCCGGCTCCTTGTCCCACACGGAAGGTGGCAGCCCGGAAAGCTGTTGCTGGTCTTCACCTTCCCCCTGCAGCCTATTCACAGGCACAACAGGTTTGGGGATCTGTGCTTGCCCAGAGAAGGAACATCTCACGGTGCGCATCCTCGGCAGAGCCTGTTCCCGAAAAGGCAAACGTCCGGCTCCTTGTCCCACACGGAAGGTGGCAGCCCGGAAAGCTGTTGCTGGTCTTCACCTTCCCCCTGCAGCCTATTCACAGGCACAACAGGTTTGGGGATCTGTGCTTGCGCAGAGAAGGAACATCTCACGGTGCGCATCCTCGGCAGAGCCTGTTCCCGAACAGGCAAACGTCCGGCTCCTTGTCCCACACGGAAGGTGGCAGCCCGGAAAGCTGTTGCTGGTCTTCACCTTCCCCCTGCAGCCTATTCACAGGCACCACCGCACTGGGAATCTCTGCTTTCCCAAAGACGCAATCTCTCATGGTGCCCATCCTCGGCAGAGCCTGTTCCCGAAAAGGCAAACGTCCGGCTCCTTGTCCCACACGGAAGGTGGCAGCCCGGAAAGCTGTTGCTGGTCTTCACCTTCCCCCTGCAGCCTATTCACAGGCACAACAGGTTTGGGGATCTGTGCTTGCCCAGAGAAGGAACATCTCACGGTGCGCATCCTCGGCAGAGCCTGTTCCCGAAAAGGCAAACGTCCGGCTCCTTGTCCCACACGGAAGGTGGCAGCCCGGAAAGCTGTTGCTGGTCTTCACCTTCCCCCTGCAGCCTATTCACAGGCACAACAGGTTTTGGGATCTGTGCTTGCCCAAAGACGCAATCTCTCACGGTGCGCATCCTCGGCAGAGCCTGTTCCCGAAAAGGCAAACGTCCGGCTCCTTGTCCCACACGGAAGGTGGCAGCCCGGAAAGCTGTTGCTGGTCTTCACCTTCCCCCTGCAGCCTATTCACAGGCACAACAGGTTTGGGGATCTGTGCTTGCCCAGAGAAGGAACATCTCACGGTGCGCATCCTCGGCAGAGCCTGTTCCCGAAAAGGCAAACGTCCGGCTCCTTGTCCCACACGGAAGGTGGCAGCCCGGAAAGCTGTTGCTGGTCTTCACCTTCCCCCTGCAGCCTATTCACAGGCACAACAGGTTTGGGGATCTGTGCTTGCCCAAAGACGCAATCTCTCACGGTGCGCATCCTCGGCAGAGCCTGTTCCCGAAAAGGCAAACGTCCGGCTCCTTGTCCCACACGGAAGGTGGCAGCCCGGAAAGCTGTTGCTGGTCTTCACCTTCCCCCTGCAGCCTATTCACAGGCACAACAGGTTTGGGGATCTGTGCTTGCCCAGAGAAGGAACATCTCACGGTGCGCATCCTCGGCAGAGCCTGTTCCCGAAAAGGCAAACGTCCGGCTCCTTGTCCCACACGGAAGGTGGCAGCCCGGAAAGCTCTTGCTGGTCTTCACCTTCCCCCTGCAGCCTATTCACAGGCACAACAGGTTTTGGGATCTGTGCTTGCCCAAAGACGCAATCTCTCACGGTGCGCATCCTCGGCAGAGCCTGTTCCCGAAAAGGCAAACGTCCGGCTCCTTGTCCCACACGGAAGGTGGCAGCCCGGAAAGCTGTTGCTGGTCTTCACCTTCCCCCTGCAGCCTATTCACAGGCACAACAGGTTTTGGGATCTGTGCTTGCCCAAAGACACAATCTCTCACGGTGCGCATCCTCGGCAGAGCCTGTTCCCGAAAAGGCAAATGTCCGGCTCCTTGTCCCACACGGAAGGTGGCAGCCCGGAAAGCTGTTGCTGGTCTTCACCTTCCCCCTGCAGCCTATTCACAGGCACAACAGGTTTGGGGATCTGTGCTTGCCCAGAGAAGGAACATCTCACGGTGCGCATCCTCGGCAGAGCCTGTTCCCGAAAAGGCAAACGTCCGGCTCCTTGTCCCACACGGAAGGTGGCAGCCCGGAAAGCTGTTGCTGGTCTTCACCTTCCCCCTGCAGCCTATTCACAGGCACAACAGGTTTTGGGATCTGTGCTTGCCCAAAGACGCAATCTCTCACGGTGCGCATCCTCGGCAGAGCCTGTTCCCGAAAAGGCAAACGTCCGGCTCCTTGTCCCACACGGAAGGTGGCAGCCCGGAAAGCTGTTGCTGGTCTTCACCTTCCCCCTGCAGCCTATTCACAGGCACAACAGGTTTGGGGATCTGTGCTTGCCCAGAGAAGGAACATCTCACGGTGCGCATCCTCGGCAGAGCCTGTTCCCGAACAGGCAAACGTCCGGCTCCTTGTCCCACACGGAAGGTGGCAGCCCGGAAAGCTGTTGCTGGTCTTCACCTTCCCCCTGCAGCCTATTCACAGGCACCACCACACTGGGAATCTCTGCTTTCCCAAAGACGCAATCTCTCATGGTGCCCATCCTCGGCAGAGCCTGTTCCCGAAAAGGCAAACGTCCGGCTCCTTGTCCCACACGGAAGGTGGCAGCCCGGAAAGCTGTTGCTGGTCTTCACCTTCCCCCTGCAGCCTATTCACAGGCACAACAGGTTTTGGGATCTTTGCTTGCCCAGAGAAGGAACTTCTCACGGTGCGCATCCTCGGCAGAGCCTGTTCCCGAAAAGGCAAACGTCCGGCTCCTTGTCCCACACGGAAGGTGGCAGCCCGGAAAGCTGTTGCTGGTCTTCACCTTCCCCCTGCAGCCTATTCACAGGCACAACAGGTTTGGGGATCTGTGCTTGCCCAGAGAAGGAACATCTCACGGTGCGCACCCACGGCAGAGCCTGTTCCCGAAAAGGCAAACGTCCGGCTCCTTGTCCCACACGGAAGGTGGCAGCCCGGAAAGCTCTTGCTGGTCTTCACCTTCCCCCTGCAGCCTATTCACAGGCACAACAGGTTTGGGGATCTGTGCTTGCCCAGAGAAGGAACATCTCACGGTGCGCATCCTCGGCAGAGCCTGTTCCCGAAAAGGCAAACGTCCGGCTCCTTGTCCCACACGGAAGGTGGCAGCCCTGAAAGCTGTTGCTGGTCTTCACCTTCCCCCTGCAGCCTATTCACAGGCACAACAGGTTTTGGGATCTGTGCTTGCCCAAAGACGCAATCTCTCACGGTGCGCATCCTCGGCAGAGCCTGTTCCCGAAAAGGCAAACGTCCGGCTCCTTGTCCCACACGGAAGGTGGCAGCCCGGAAAGCTGTTGCTGGTCTTCACCTTCCCCCTGCAGCCTATTCACAGGCACAACAGGTTTTGGGATCTGTGCTTGCCCAGAGAAGGAACATCTCACGGTGCGCATCCTCGGCAGAGCCTGTTCCCGAACAGGCAAACGTCCGGCTCCTTGTCCCACACGGAAGGTGGCAGCCCTGAAAGCTGTTGCTGGTCTTCACCTTCCCCCTGCAGCCTATTCACAGGCACCACCACACTGGGAATCTCTGCTTTCCCAAAGACGCAATCTCTCATGGTGCCCATCCTCGGCAGAGCCTGTTCCCGAAAAGGCAAACGTCCGGCTCCTTGTCCCACACGGAAGGTGGCAGCCCGGAAAGCTGTTGCTGGTCTTCACCTTCCCCCTGCAGCCTATTCACAGGCACAACAGGTTTGGGGATCTGTGCTTGCCCAGAGAAGGAACATCTCACGGTGCGCATCCTCGGCAGAGCCTGTTCCCAAAAAGGCAAACGTCCGGCTCCTTGTCCCACACGGAAGGTGGCAGCCCGGAAAGCTGTTGCTGGTCTTCACCTTCCCCCTGCAGCCTATTCACAGGCACAACAGGTTTTGGGATCTGTGCTTGCCCAAAGACGCAATCTCTCACGGTGCGCATCCTCGGCAGAGCCTGTTCCCGAAAAGGCAAACGTCCGGCTCCTTGTCCCACACGGAAGGTGGCAGCCCGGAAAGCTCTTGCTGGTCTTCACCTTCCCCCTGCAGCCTATTCACAGGCACAACAGGTTTGGGGATCTGTGCTTGCGCAGAGAAGGAACATCTCACGGTGCGCATCCTCGGCAGAGCCTGTTCCCAAAAAGGCAAACGTCCGGCTCCTTGTCCCACACGGAAGGTGGCAGCCCGGAAAGCTGTTGCTGGTCTTCACCTTCCCCCTGCAGCCTATTCACAGGCACAACAGGTTTGGGGATCTGTGCTTGCCCAGAGAAGGAACATCTCACGGTGCGCATCCTCGGCAGAGCCTGTTCCCGAAAAGGCAAACGTCCGGCTCCTTGTCCCACACGGAAGGTGGCAGCCCGGAAAGCTGTTGCTGGTCTTCACCTTCCCCCTGCAGCCTATTCACAGGCACAACAGGTTTGGGGATCTGTGCTTGCCCAGAGAAGGAACATCTCACGGTGCGCATCCTCGGCAGAGCCTGTTCCCGAAAAGGCAAACGTCCGGCTCCTTGTCCCACACGGAAGGTGGCAGCCCTGAAAGCTGTTGCTGGTCTTCACCTTCCCCCTGCAGCCTATTCACAGGCACAACAGGTTTTGGGATCTGTGCTTGCCCAAAGACACAATCTCTCACGGTGCGCATCCTCGGCAGAGCCTGTTCCCGAAAAGGCAAACGTCCGGCTCCTTGTCCCACACGGAAGGTGGCAGCCCGGAAAGCTGTTGCTGGTCTTCACCTTCCCCCTGCAGCCTATTCACAGGCACAACAGGTTTGGGGATCTGTGCTTGCCCAGAGAAGGAACATCTCACGGTGCGCATCCTCGGCAGAGCCTGTTCCCGAAAAGGCAAACGTCCGGCTCCTTGTCCCACACGGAAGGTGGCAGCCCGGAAAGCTGTTGCTGGTCTTCACCTTCCCCCTGCAGCCTATTCACAGGCACAACAGGTTTTGGGATCTGTGCTTGCCCAGAGAAGGAACATCTCACGGTGCGCATCCTCGGCAGAGCCTGTTCCCGAAAAGGCAAACGTCCGGCTCCTTGTCCCACACGGAAGGTGGCAGCCCGGAAAGCTGTTGCTGGTCTTCACCTTCCCCCTGCAGCCTAGTCACAGGCACAACAGGTTTGGGGATCTGTGCTTGCCCAGAGAAGGAACATCTCACGGTGCGCATCCTCGGCAGAGCCTGTTCCCGAACAGGCAAACGTCCGGCTCCTTGTCCCACACGGAAGGTGGCAGCCCGGAAAGCTGTTGCTGGTCTTCACCTTCCCCCTGCAGCCTATTCACAGGCACCACCACACTGGGAATCTCTGCTTTCCCAAAGACGCAATCTCTCACGGTGCGCATCCTCGGCAGAGCCTGTTCCCGAAAAGGCAAACGTCCGGCTCCTTGTCCCACACGGAAGGTGGCAGCCCGGAAAGCTGTTGCTGGTCTTCACCTTCCCCCTGCAGCCTATTCACAGGCACAACAGGTTTTGGGATCTTTGCTTGCCCAGAGAAGGAACTTCTCACGGTGCGCATCCTCGGCAGAGCCTGTTCCCGAAAAGGCAAACGTCCGGCTCCTTGTCCCACACGGAAGGTGGCAGCCCGGAAAGCTGTTGCTGGTCTTCACCTTCCCCCTGCAGCCTATTCACAGGCACAACAGGTTTGGGGATCTGTGCTTGCGCAGAGAAGGAACATCTCACGCTGCGCATCCTCGGCAGAGCCTGTTCCCGAAAAGGCAAACGTCCGGCTCCTTGTCCCACACGGAAGGTGGCAGCCCGGAAAGCTCTTGCTGGTCTTCACCTTCCCCCTGCAGCCTATTCACAGGCACAACAGGTTTGGGGATCTGTGCTTGCCCAGAGAAGGAACATCTCACGGTGCGCATCCTCGGCAGAGCCTGTTCCCGAAAAGGCAAACGTCCGGCTCCTTGTCCCACACGGAAGGTGGCAGCCCGGAAAGCTGTTGCTGGTCTTCACCTTCCCCCTGCAGCCTATTCACAGGCACAACAGGTTTTGGGATCTGTGCTTGCCCAGAGAAGGAACATCTCACGGTTCGCATCCTCGGCAGAGCCTGTTCCCGAAAAGGCAAACGTCCGGCTCCTTGTCCCACACGGAAGGTGGCAGCCCTGAAAGCTGTTGCTGGTCTTCACCTTCCCCCTGCAGCCTATTCACAGGCACAACAGGTTTTGGGATCTGTGCTTGCCCAGAGAAGGAACATCTCACGGTGCGCATCCTCGGCAGAGCCTGTTCCCGAACAGGCAAACGTCCGGCTCCTTGTCCCACACGGAAGGTGGCAGCCCTGAAAGCTGTTGCTGGTCTTCACCTTCCCCCTGCAGCCTATTCACAGGCACCACCACACTGGGAATCTCTGCTTTCCCAAAGACGCAATCTCTCATGGTGCCCATCCTCGGCAGAGCCTCTTCCCGAAAAGGCAAACGTCCGGCTCCTTGTCCCACACGGAAGGTGGCAGCCCGGAAAGCTGTTGCTGGTCTTCACCTTCCCCCTGCAGCCTATTCACAGGCACAACAGGTTTGGGGATCTGTGCTTGCCCAGAGA
Organism: Haliaeetus albicilla; assembly: GCF_947461875.1. Classification (NCBI taxonomy): domain Eukaryota; kingdom Metazoa; phylum Chordata; class Aves; order Accipitriformes; family Accipitridae; genus Haliaeetus; species Haliaeetus albicilla. The sequence goes on along the minus strand of NW_027212433.1, from coordinate 3,792,999 downwards.
AGGAACATCTCACGGTGCGCATCCTCGGCAGAGCCTGTTCCCGAAAAGGCAAACGTCCGGCTCCTTGTCCCACACGGAAGGTGGCAGACCGGAAAGCTGTTGCTGGTCTTCACCTTCCCCCTGCAGCCTATTCACAGGCACAACAGGTTTTGGGATCTGTGCTTGCCCAAAGACGCAATCTCTCACGGTGCGCATCCTCGGCAGAGCCTGTTCCCGAAAAGGCAAACGTCCGGCTCCTTGTCCCACACGGAAGGTGGCAGCCCGGAAAGCTGTTGCTGGTCTTCACCTTCCCCCTGCAGCCTATTCACAGGCACAACAGGTTTGGGGATCTGTGCTTGCCCAGAGAAGGAACATCTCACGGTGCGCATCCTCGGCAGAGCCTGTACCCAAAAAGGCAAACGTCCGGCTCCTTGTCCCACACGGAAGGTGGCAGCCCGGAAAGCTGTTGCTGGTCTTCACCTTCCCCCTGCAGCCTATTCACAGGCACAACAGGTTTTGGGATCTGTGCTTGCCCAAAGACGCAATCTCTCACGGTGCGCATCCTCGGCAGAGCCTGTTCCCGAAAAGGCAAACGTCCGGCTCCTTGTCCCACACGGAAGGTGGCAGCCCGGAAAGCTGTTGCTGGTCTTCACCTTCCCCCTGCAGCCTATTCACAGGCACAACAGGTTTGGGGATCTGTGCTTGCCCAGAGAAGGAACATCTCACGGTGCGCATCCTCGGCAGAGCCTGTTCCCGAAAAGGCAAACGTCCGGCTCCTTGTCCCACACGGAAGGTGGCAGCCCGGAAAGCTCTTGCTGGTCTTCACCTTCCCCCTGCAGCCTATTCACAGGCACAACAGGTTTTGGGATCTGTGCTTGCCCAAAGACGCAATCTCTCACGGTGCGCATCCTCGGCAGAGCCTGTTCCCGAAAAGGCAAACGTCCGGCTCCTTGTCCCACACGGAAGGTGGCAGCCCGGAAAGCTGTTGCTGGTCTTCACCTTCCCCCTGCAGCCTAGTCACAGGCACAACAGGTTTGGGGATCTGTGCTTGCCCAGAGAAGGAACATCTCACGGTGCGCATCCTCGGCAGAGCCTGTTCCCGAACAGGCAAACGTCCGGCTCCTTGTCCCACACGGAAGGTGGCAGCCCTGAAAGCTGTTGCTGGTCTTCACCTTCCCCCTGCAGCCTATTCACAGGCACCACCACACTGGGAATCTCTGCTTTCCCAAAGACGCAATCTCTCATGGTGCCCATCCTCGGCAGAGCCTGTTCCCGAAAAGGCAAACGTCCGGCTCCTTGTCCCACACGGAAGGTGGCAGCCCGGAAAGCTCTTGCTGGTCTTCACCTTCCCCCTGCAGCCTATTCACAGGCACAACAGGTTTGGGGATCTGTGCTTGCCCAAAGACGCAATCTCTCACGGTGCGCATCCTCGGCAGAGCCTGTTCCCGAAAAGGCAAACGTCCGGCTCCTTGTCCCACACGGAAGGTGGCAGCCCTGAAAGCTGTTGCTCGTCTTCACCTTCCCCCTGCAGCCTATTCACAGGCACAACAGGTTTTGGGATCTGTGCTTGCCCAAAGACGCAATCTCTCATGGTGCGCATCCTCGGCAGAGCCTGTTCCCGAAAAGGCAAACGTCCGGCTCCTTGTCCCACACGGAAGGTGGCAGCCCGGAAAGCTCTTGCTGGTCTTCACCTTCCCCCTGCAGCCTATTCACAGGCACAACAGGTTTGGGGATCTGTGCTTGCACAGAGAAGGAACATCTCACGGTGCGCATCCTCGGCAGAGCCTGTTCCCGAAAAGGCAAACGTCCGGCTCCTTGTCCCACACGGAAGGTGGCAGCCCGGAAAGCTGTTGCTGGTCTTCACCTTCCCCCTGCAGCCTATTCACAGGCACAACAGGTTTTGGGATCTCTGCTTTCCCAAAGACGCAATCTCTCACAGTGCGCATCCTCGGCAGAGCCTGTTCCCGAAAAGGCAAACGTCCGGCTCCTTGTCCCACACGGAAGGTGGCAGCCCGGAAAGCTGTTGCTGGTCTTCACCTTCCCCCTGCAGCCTATTCACAGGCACAACAGGTTTGGGGATCTGTGCTTGCCCAGAGAAGGAACATCTCACGGTGCGCATCCTCGGCAGAGCCTGTTCCCGAACAGGCAAACGTCCGGCTCCTTGTCCCACACGGAAGGTGGCAGCCCGGAAAGCTGTTGCTGGTCTTCACCTTCCCCCTGCAGCCTATTCACAGGCACCACCACACTGGGAATCTCTGCTTTCCCAAAGACGCAATCTCTCATGGTGCCCATCCTCGGCAGAGCCTGTTCCCGAAAAGGCAAACGTCCGGCTCCTTGTCCCACACGGAAGGTGGCAGCCCGGAAAGCTGTTGCTGGTCTTCACCTTCCCCCTGCAGCCTATTCACAGGCACAACAGGTTTGGGGATCTGTGCTTGCCCAGAGAAGGAACATCTCACGGTGCGCATCCTCGGCAGAGCCTGTTCCCGAACAGGCAAACGTCCGGCTCCTTGTCCCACACGGAAGGTGGCAGCCCGGAAAGCTGTTGCTGGTCTTCACCTTCCCCCTGCAGCCTATTCACAGGCACCACCACACTGGGAATCTCTGCTTTCCCAAAGACGCAATCTCTCATGGTGCCCATCCTCGGCAGAGCCTGTTCCCGAAAAGGCAAACGTCCGGCTCCTTGTCCCACACGGAAGGTGGCAGCCCGGAAAGCTGTTGCTGGTCTTCACCTTCCCCCTGCAGCCTATTCACAGGCACAACAGGTTTTGGGATCTGTGCTTGCCCAGAGACGCAATCTCTCACGGTGCGCATCCTCGGCAGAGCCTGTTCCCGAAAAGGCAAACGTCCGGCTCCTTGTCCCACACGGAAGGTGGCAGCCCGGAAAGCTGTTGCTGGTCTTCACCTTCCCCCTGCAGCCTATTCACAGGCACAACAGGTTTTGGGATCTTTGCTTGCCCAGAGAAGTAACTTCTAACGGTGCGCATCCTCGGCAGAGCCTGTTCCCGAAAAGGCAAACGTCCGGCTCCTTGTCCCACACGGAAGGTGGCAGCCCGGAAAGCTGTTGCTGGTCTTCACCTTCCCCCTGCAGCCTAGTCACAGGCACAACAGGTTTGGGGATCTGTGCTTGCCCAAAGACGCAATCTCTCACGGTGCGCATCCTCGGCAGAGCCTGTTCCCGAAAAGGCAAACGTCCGGCTCCTTGTCCCACACGGAAGGTGGCAGCCCGGAAAGCTGTTGCTGGTCTTCACCTTCCCCCTGCAGCCTATTCACAGGCACAACAGGTTTGGGGATCTGTGCTTGCCCAAAGACGCAATCTCTCACGGTGCGCATCCTCGGCAGAGCCTGTTCCCGAAAAGGCAAACGTCCGGCTCCTTGTCCCACACGGAAGGTGGCAGCCCGGAAAGCTGTTGCTGGTCTTCACCTTCCCCCTGCAGCCTATTCACAGGCACAACAGGTTTTGGGATCTGTGCTTGCCCAAAGACGCAATCTCTCACGGTGCGCATCCTCGGCAGAGCCTGTTCCCGAAAAGGCAAACGTCTGGCTCCTTGTCCCACACGGAAGGTGGCAGCCCGGAAAGCTGTTGCTGGTCTTCACCTTCCCCCTGCAGCCTATTCACAGGCACAACAGGTTTTGGGATCTGTGCTTGCCCAGAGAAGGAACATCTCACGGTGCGCATCCTCGGCAGAGCCTGTTCCCGAAAAGGCAAACGTCCGGCTCCTTGTCCCACACGGAAGGTGGCAGCCCGGAAAGCTCTTGCTGGTCTTCACCTTCCCCCTGCAGCCTATTCACAGGCACAACAGGTTTGGGGATCTGTGCTTGCCCAAAGACGCAATCTCTCACGGTGCGCATCCTCGGCAGAGCCTGTTCCCGAAAAGGCAAACGTCCGGCTCCTTGTCCCACACGGAAGGTGGCAGCCCTGAAAGCTGTTGCTGGTCTTCACCTTCCCCCTGCAGCCTATTCACAGGCACAACAGGTTTGGGGATCTGTGCTTGCACAGAGAAGGAACATCTCACGGTGCGCATCCTCAGCAGAGCCTGTTCCCGAAAAGGCAAACGTCCGGCTCCTTGTCCCACACGGAAGGTGGCAGCCCTGAAAGCTGTTGCTGGTCTTCACCTTCCCCCTGCAGCCTATTCACAGGCACAACAGGTTTTGGGATCTGTGCTTGCCCAAAGACGCAATCTCTCACGGTGCGCATCCTCGGCAGAGCCTGTTCCCGAAAAGGCAAACGTCCGGCTCCTTGTCCCACACGGAAGGTGGCAGCCCGGAAAGCTGTTGCTGGTCTTCACCTTCCCCCTGCAGCCTATTCACAGGCACAACAGGTTTGGGGATCTGTGCTTGCCCAGAGAAGGAACATCTCACGGTGCGCATCCTCGGCAGAGCCTGTTCCCGAACAGGCAAACGTCCGGCTCCTTGTCCCACACGGAAGGTGGCAGCCCTGAAAGCTGTTGCTGGTCTTCACCTTCCCCCTGCAGCCTATTCACAGGCACCACCACACTGGGAATCTCTGCTTTCCCAAAGACGCAATCTCTCATGGTGCCCATCCTCGGCAGAGCCTGTTCCCGAAAAGGCAAACGTCCGGCTCCTTGTCCCACACGGAAGGTGGCAGCCCGGAAAGCTGTTGCTGGTCTTCACCTTCCCCCTGCAGCCTATTCACAGGCACAACAGGTTTGGGGATCTGTGCTTGCCCAGAGAAGGAACATCTCACGGTGCGCATCCTCGGCAGAGCCTGTTCCCAAAAAGGCAAACGTCCGGCTCCTTGTCCCACACGGAAGGTGGCAGCCCTGAAAGCTGTTGCTGGTCTTCACCTTCCCCCTGCAGCCTATTCACAGGCACAACAGGTTTTGGGATCTGTGCTTGCCCAAAGACGCAATCTCTCACGGTGCGCATCCTCGGCAGAGCCTGTTCCCGAAAAGGCAAACGTCCGGCTCCTTGTCCCACACGGAAGGTGGCAGCCCGGAAAGCTGTTGCTGGTCTTCACCTTCCCCCTGCAGCCTATTCACAGGCACAACAGGTTTGGGGATCTGTGCTTGCCCAGAGAAGGAACATCTCACGGTGCGCATCCTCGGCAGAGCCTGTTCCCGAACAGGCAAACGTCCGGCTCCTTGTCCCACACGGAAGGTGGCAGCCCGGAAAGCTGTTGCTGGTCTTCACCTTCCCCCTGCAGCCTATTCACAGGCACAACAGGTTTTGGGATCTGTGCTTGCCCAAAGACGCAATCTCTCACGGTGCGCATCCTCGGCAGAGCCTGTTCCCGAAAAGGCAAACGTCCGGCTCCTTGTCCCACACGGAAGGTGGCAGCCCGGAAAGCTGTTGCTGGTCTTCACCTTCCCCCTGCAGCCTATTCACAGGCACAACAGGTTTGGGGATCTGTGCTTGCCCAGAGAAGGAACATCTCACGGTGCGCATCCTCGGCAGAGCCTGTTCCCAAAAAGGCAAACGTCCGGCTCCTTGTCCCACACGGAAGGTGGCAGCCCGGAAAGCTGTTGCTGGTCTTCACCTTCCCCCTGCAGCCTATTCACAGGCACAACAGGTTTTGGGATCTCTGCTTTCCCAAAGACGCAATCTCTCACAGTGCGCATCCTCGGCAGAGCCTGTTCCCGAAAAGGCAAACGTCCGGCTCCTTGTCCCACACGGAAGGTGGCAGCCCGGAAAGCTGTTGCTGGTCTTCACCTTCCCCCTGCAGCCTATTCACAGGCACAACAGGTTTGGGGATCTGTGCTTGCCCAGAGAAGGAACATCTCACGGTGCGCATCCTCGGCAGAGCCTGTTCCCGAAAAGGCAAACGTCCGGCTCCTTGTCCCACACGGAAGGTGGCAGCCCGGAAAGCTGTTGCTGGTCTTCACCTTCCCCCTGCAGCCTATTCACAGGCACCACCACACTGGGAATCTCTGCTTTCCCAAAGACGCAATCTCTCATGGTGCCCATCCTCGGCAGAGCCTGTTCCCGAAAAGGCAAACGTCCGGCTCCTTGTCCCACACGGAAGGTGGCAGCCCGGAAAGCTGTTGCTGGTCTTCACCTTCCCCCTGCAGCCTATTCACAGGCACAACAGGTTTTGGGATCTGTGCTTGCCCAGAGACGCAATCTCTCACGGTGCGCATCCTCGGCAGAGCCTGTTCCCGAAAAGGCAAACGTCCGGCTCCTTGTCCCACACGGAAGGTGGCAGCCCGGAAAGCTGTTGCTGGTCTTCACCTTCCCCCTGCAGCCTATTCACAGGCACAACAGGTTTTGGGATCTTTGCTTGCCCAGAGAAGTAACTTCTAACGGTGCGCATCCTCGGCAGAGCCTGTTCCCGAAAAGGCAAACGTCCGGCTCCTTGTCCCACACGGAAGGTGGCAGCCCGGAAAGCTGTTGCTGGTCTTCACCTTCCCCCTGCAGCCTATTCACAGGCACAACAGGTTTGGGGATCTGTGCTTGCCCAAAGACGCAATCTCTCACGGTGCGCATCCTCGGCAGAGCCTGTTCCCGAAAAGGCAAACGTCCGGCTCCTTGTCCCACACGGAAGGTGGCAGCCCGGAAAGCTGTTGCTGGTCTTCACCTTCCCCCTGCAGCCTATTCACAGGCACAACAGGTTTGGGGATCTGTGCTTGCCCAAAGACGCAATCTCTCACGGTGCGCATCCTCGGCAGAGCCTGTTCCCGAAAAGGCAAACGTCCGGCTCCTTGTCCCACACGGAAGGTGGCAGCCCGGAAAGCTCTTGCTGGTCTTCACCTTCCCCCTGCAGCCTATTCACAGGCACAACAGGTTTGGGGATCTGTGCTTGCCCAAAGACGCAATCTCTCACGGTGCGCATCCTCGGCAGAGCCTGTTCCCGAAAAGGCAAACGTCTGGCTCCTTGTCCCACACGGAAGGTGGCAGCCCGGAAAGCTGTTGCTGGTCTTCACCTTCCCCCTGCAGCCTATTCACAGGCACAACAGGTTTTGGGATCTGTGCTTGCCCAGAGAAGGAACATCTCACGGTGCGCATCCTCGGCAGAGCCTGTTCCCGAAAAGGCAAACGTCCGGCTCCTTGTCCCACACGGAAGGTGGCAGCCCGGAAAGCTCTTGCTGGTCTTCACCTTCCCCCTGCAGCCTATTCACAGGCACAACAGGTTTGGGGATCTGTGTTTGCCCAAAGACGCAATCTCTCACGGTGCGCATCCTCGGCAGAGCCTGTTCCCGAAAAGGCAAACGTCCGGCTCCTTGTCCCACACGGAAGGTGGCAGCCCGGAAAGCTCTTGCTGGTCTTCACCTTCCCCCTGCAGCCTATTCACAGGCACAACAGGTTTGGGGATCTGTGCTTGCCCAGAGAAGGAACATCTCACGGTGCGCATCCTCAGCAGAGCCTGTTCCCGAAAAGGCAAACGTCCGGCTCCTTGTCCCACACGGAAGGTGGCAGCCCGGAAAGCTCTTGCTGGTCTTCACCTTCCCCCTGCAGCCTATTCACAGGCACAACAGGTTTTGGGATCTGTGCTTGCCCAAAGACGCAATCTCTCACGGTGCGCATCCTCGGCAGAGCCTGTTCCCGAAAAGGCAAACGTCCGGCTCCTTGTCCCACACGGAAGGTGGCAGCCCTGAAAGCTCTTGCTGGTCTTCACCTTCCCCCTGCAGCCTATTCACAGGCACAACAGGTTTGGGGGTCTGTGCTTGCCCAGAGAAGGAACATCTCACGGTGCGCATCCTCGGCAGAGCCTGTTCCCGAACAGGCAAACGTCCGGCTCCTTGTCCCACACGGAAGGTGGCAGCCCTGAAAGCTGTTGCTGGTCTTCACCTTCCCCCTGCAGCCTATTCACAGGCACCACCACACTGGGAATCTCTGCTTTCCCAAAGACGCAATCTCTCATGGTGCCCATCCTCGGCAGAGCCTGTTCCCGAAAAGGCAAACGTCTGGCTCCTTGTCCCACACGGAAGGTGGCAGCCCGGAAAGCTGTTGCTGGTCTTCACCTTCCCCCTGCAGCCTATTCACAGGCACAACAGGTTTGGGGATCTGTGCTTGCCCAGAGAAGGAACATCTCACGGTGCGCATCCTCGGCAGAGCCTGTTCCCAAAAAGGCAAACGTCCGGCTCCTTGTCCCACACGGAAGGTGGCAGCCCTGAAAGCTGTTGCTGGTCTTCACCTTCCCCCTGCAGCCTATTCACAGGCACAACAGGTTTTGGGATCTGTGCTTGCCCAAAGACGCAATCTCTCACGGTGCGCATCCTCGGCAGAGCCTGTTCCCGAAAAGGCAAACGTCCGGCTCCTTGTCCCACACGGAAGGTGGCAGCCCGGAAAGCTGTTGCTGGTCTTCACCTTCCCCCTGCAGCCTATTCACAGGCACAACAGGTTTGGGGATCTGTGCTTGCCCAGAGAAGGAACATCTCACGGTGCGCATCCTCGGCAGAGCCTGTTCCCGAACAGGCAAACGTCCGGCTCCTTGTCCCACACGGAAGGTGGCAGCCCGGAAAGCTGTTGCTGGTCTTCACCTTCCCCCTGCAGCCTATTCACAGGCACAACAGGTTTTGGGATCTGTGCTTGCCCAGAGACGCAATCTCTCACGGTGCGCATCCTCGGCAGAGCCTGTTCCCGAAAAGGCAAACGTCCGGCTCCTTGTCCCACACGGAAGGTGGCAGCCCGGAAAGCTGTTGCTGGTCTTCACCTTCCCCCTGCAGCCTATTCACAGGCACAACAGGTTTTGGGATCTTTGCTTGCCCAGTGAAGGAACATCTCACGGTGCGCATCCTCAGCAGAGCCTGTTCCCGAAAAGGCAAACGTCCGGCTCCTTGTCCCACACGGAAGGTGGCAGCCCTGAAAGCTGTTGCTGGTCTTCACCTTCCCCCTGCAGCCTATTCACAGGCACAACAGGTTTTGGGATCTGTGCTTGCCCAAAGACGCAATCTCTCACGGTGCGCATCCTCAGCACAGCCTGATCCCGAACAGGCAAACGTCCGGCTCCTTGTCCCACACGGAAGGTGGCAGCCCGGAAAGCTGTTGCTGGTCTTCACCTTCCCCCTGCAGCCTATTCACAGGCACCACCACACTGGGAATCTCTGCTTTCCCAAAGACGCAATCTCTCATGGTGCCCATCCTCGGCAGAGCCTGTTCCCGAAAAGGCAAACGTCCGGCTCCTTGTCCCACACGGAAGGTGGCAGCCCGGAAAGCTGTTGCTGGTCTTCACCTTCCCCCTGCAGCCTATTCACAGGCACAACAGGTTTTGGGATCTGTGCTTGCCCAAAGACGCAATCTCTCACAGTGCGCATCCTCGGCAGAGCCTGTTCCCGAAAAGGCAAACGTCCGGCTCCTTGTCCCACACGGAAGGTGGCAGCCCGGAAAGCTGTTGCTGGTCTTCACCTTCCCCCTGCAGCCTATTCACAGGCACAACAGGTTTGGGGATCTGTGCTTGCCCAAAGACGCAATCTCTCACGGTGCGCATCCTCGGCAGAGCCTGTTCCCGAAAAGGCAAACGTCCGGCTCCTTGTCCCACACGGAAGGTGGCAGCCCTGAAAGCTGTTGCTGGTCTTCACCTTCCCCCTGCAGCCTATTCACAGGCACAACAGGTTTGGGGATCTCTGCTTGCCCAGAGAAGGAACATCTCACGGTGCGCATCCTCGGCAGAGCCTGTTCCCGAAAAGGCAAACGTCCGGCTCCTTGTCCCACACGGAAGGTGGCAGCCCTGAAAGCTGTTGCTGGTCTTCACCTTCCCCCTGCAGCCTATTCACAGGCACAACAGGTTTTGGGATCTGTGCTTGCCCAAAGACGCAATCTCTCACGGTGCGCATCCTCGGCAGAGCCTGTTCCCGAAAAGGCAAACGTCCGGCTCCTTGTCCCACACGGAAGGTGGCAGCCTTGAAAGCTGTTGCTGGTCTTCACCTTCCCCCTGCAGCCTATTCACAGGCACAACAGGTTTGGGGATCTGTGCTTGCCCAGAGAAGGAACATCTCACGGTGCGCATCCTCGGCAGAGCCTGTTCCCGAAAAGGCAAACGTCCGGCTCCTTGTCCCACACGGAAGGTGGCAGCCCGGAAAGCTGTTGCTGGTCTTCACCTTCCCCCTGCAGCCTATTCACAGGCACCACCACACTGGGAATCTCTGCTTTCCCAAAGACGCAATCTCTCACGGTGCGCATCCTCGGCAGAGCCTGTTCCCGAAAAGGCAAACGTCCGGCTCCTTGTCCCACATGGAAGGTGGCAGCCCGGAAAGCTGTTGCTGGTCTTCACCTTCCCCCTGCAGCCTATTCACAGGCACAACAGGTTTGGGGATCTGTGCTTGCCCAGAGAAGGAACATCTCACGGTGCGCATCCTCGGCAGAGCCTGTTCCCAAAAAGGCAAACGTCCGGCTCCTTGTCCCACACGGAAGGTGGCAGCCCGGAAAGCTGTTGCTGGTCTTCACCTTCCCCCTGCAGCCTATTCACAGGCACCACCGCACTGGGAATCTCTGCTTTCCCAAAGACGCAATCTCTCATGGTGCCCATCCTCGGCAGAGCCTGTTCCCGAAAAGGCAAACGTCCGGCTCCTTGTCCCACACGGAAGGTGGCAGCCCGGAAAGCTGTTGCTGGTCTTCACCTTCCCCCTGCAGCCTATTCACAGGCACAACAGGTTTGGGGATCTGTGCTTGCCCAGAGAAGGAACATCTCACGGTGCGCATCCTCGGCAGAGCCTGTTCCCAAAAAGGCAAACGTCCGGCTCCTTGTCCCACACGGAAGGTGGCAGCCCGGAAAGCTGTTGCTGGTCTTCACCTTCCCCCTGCAGCCTATTCACAGGCACAACAGGTTTGGGGATCTGTGCTTGCCCAAAGACGCAATCTCTCACGGTGCGCATCCTCGGCAGAGCCTGTTCCCGAAAAGGCAAACGTCCGGCTCCTTGTCCCACACGGAAGGTGGCAGCCCGGAAAGCTGTTGCTGGTCTTCACCTTCCCCCTGCAGCCTATTCACAGGCACAACAGGTTTGGGGATCTGTGCTTGCGCAGAGAAGGAACATCTCACGGTGCGCATCCTCGGCAGAGCCTGTTCCCGAAAAGGCAAACGTCCGGCTCCTTGTCCCACACGGAAGGTGGCAGCCCGGAAAGCTCTTGCTGGTCTTCACCTTCCCCCTGCAGCCTATTCACAGGCACAACAGGTTTGGGGATCTGTGCTTGCCCAGAGAAGGAACATCTCACGGTGCGCATCCTCGGCAGAGCCTGTTCCCGAACAGGCAAACGTCCGGCTCCTTGTCCCACACGGAAGGTGGCAGCCCGGAAAGCTGTTGCTGGTCTTCACCTTCCCCCTGCAGCCTATTCACAGGCACCACCACACTGGGAATCTCTGCTTTCCCAAAGACGCAATCTCTCATGGTGCCCATCCTCGGCAGAGCCTGTTCCCGAAAAGGCAAACGTCCGGCTCCTTGTCCCACACGGAAGGTGGCAGCCCGGAAAGCTGTTGCTGGTCTTCACCTTCCCCCTGCAGCCTATTCACAGGCACAACAGGTTTTGGGATCTGTGCTTGCCCAGAGACGCAATCTCTCACGGTGCGCATCCTCGGCAGAGCCTGTTCCCGAAAAGGCAAACGTCCGGCTCCTTGTCCCACACGGAAGGTGGCAGCCCGGAAAGCTGTTGCTGGTCTTCACCTTCCCCCTGCAGCCTATTCACAGGCACAACAGGTTTTGGGATCTTTGCTTGCCCAGAGAAGTAACTTCTAACGGTGCGCATCCTCGGCAGAGCCTGTTCCCGAAAAGGCAAACGTCCGGCTCCTTGTCCCACACGGAAGGTGGCAGCCCGGAAAGCTGTTGCTGGTCTTCACCTTCCCCCTGCAGCCTAGTCACAGGCACAACAGGTTTGGGGATCTGTGCTTGCCCAAAGACGCAATCTCTCACGGTGCGCATCCTCGGCAGAGCCTGTTCCCGAAAAGGCAAACGTCCGGCTCCTTGTCCCACACGGAAGGTGGCAGCCCGGAAAGCTGTTGCTGGTCTTCACCTTCCCCCTGCAGCCTATTCACAGGCACAACAGGTTTGGGGATCTGTGCTTGCCCAAAGACGCAATCTCTCACGGTGCGCATCCTCGGCAGAGCCTGTTCCCGAAAAGGCAAACGTCCGGCTCCTTGTCCCACACGGAAGGTGGCAGCCCGGAAAGCTGTTGCTGGTCTTCACCTTCCCCCTGCAGCCTATTCACAGGCACAACAGGTTTGGGGATCTGTGCTTGCCCAAAGACGCAATCTCTCACGGTGCGCATCCTCGGCAGAGCCTGTTCCCGAAAAGGCAAACGTCTGGCTCCTTGTCCCACACGGAAGGTGGCAGCCCGGAAAGCTGTTGCTGGTCTTCACCTTCCCCCTGCAGCCTATTCACAGGCACAACAGGTTTTGGGATCTGTGCTTGCCCAGAGAAGGAACATCTCACGGTGCGCATCCTCGGCAGAGCCTGTTCCCGAAAAGGCAAACGTCCGGCTCCTTGTCCCACACGGAAGGTGGCAGCCCGGAAAGCTCTTGCTGGTCTTCACCTTCCCCCTGCAGCCTATTCACAGGCACAACAGGTTTGGGGATCTGTGCTTGCCCAAAGACGCAATCTCTCACGGTGCGCATCCTCGGCAGAGCCTGTTCCCGAAAAGGCAAACGTCCGGCTCCTTGTCCCACACGGAAGGTGGCAGCCCTGAAAGCTGTTGCTGGTCTTCACCTTCCCCCTGCAGCCTATTCACAGGCACAACAGGTTTGGGGATCTGTGCTTGCACAGAGAAGGAACATCTCACGGTGCGCATCCTCAGCAGAGCCTGTTCCCGAAAAGGCAAACGTCCGGCTCCTTGTCCCACACGGAAGGTGGCAGCCCTGAAAGCTGTTGCTGGTCTTCACCTTCCCCCTGCAGCCTATTCACAGGCACAACAGGTTTTGGGATCTGTGCTTGCCCAAAGACGCAATCTCTCACGGTGCGCATCCTCGGCAGAGCCTGTTCCCGAAAAGGCAAACGTCCGGCTCCTTGTCCCACACGGAAGGTGGCAGCCCGGAAAGCTGTTGCTGGTCTTCACCTTCCCCCTGCAGCCTATTCACAGGCACAACAGGTTTGGGGATCTGTGCTTGCCCAGAGAAGGAACATCTCACGGTGCGCATCCTCGGCAGAGCCTGTTCCCGAACAGGCAAACGTCCGGCTCCTTGTCCCACACGGAAGGTGGCAGCCCTGAAAGCTGTTGCTGGTCTTCACCTTCCCCCTGCAGCCTATTCACAGGCACCACCACACTGGGAATCTCTGCTTTCCCAAAGACGCAATCTCTCATGGTGCCCATCCTCGGCAGAGCCTGTTCCCGAAAAGGCAAACGTCCGGCTCCTTGTCCCACACGGAAGGTGGCAGCCCGGAAAGCTGTTGCTGGTCTTCACCTTCCCCCTGCAGCCTATTCACAGGCACAACAGGTTTGGGGATCTGTGCTTGCCCAGAGAAGGAACATCTCACGGTGCGCATCCTCGGCAGAGCCTGTTCCCAAAAAGGCAAACGTCCGGCTCCTTGTCCCACACGGAAGGTGGCAGCCCTGAAAGCTGTTGCTGGTCTTCACCTTCCCCCTGCAGCCTATTCACAGGCACAACAGGTTTTGGGATCTGTGCTTGCCCAAAGACGCAATCTCTCACGGTGCGCATCCTCGGCAGAGCCTGTTCCCGAAAAGGCAAACGTCCGGCTCCTTGTCCCACACGGAAGGTGGCAGCCCGGAAAGCTGTTGCTGGTCTTCACCTTCCCCCTGCAGCCTATTCACAGGCACAACAGGTTTGGGGATCTGTGCTTGCCCAGAGAAGGAACATCTCACGGTGCGCATCCTCGGCAGAGCCTGTTCCCGAACAGGCAAACGTCCGGCTCCTTGTCCCACACGGAAGGTGGCAGCCCGGAAAGCTGTTGCTGGTCTTCACCTTCCCCCTGCAGCCTATTCACAGGCACAACAGGTTTTGGGATCTGTGCTTGCCCAAAGACGCAATCTCTCACGGTGCGCATCCTCGGCAGAGCCTGTTCCCGAAAAGGCAAACGTCCGGCTCCTTGTCCCACACGGAAGGTGGCAGCCCGGAAAGCTGTTGCTGGTCTTCACCTTCCCCCTGCAGCCTATTCACAGGCACAACAGGTTTGGGGATCTGTGCTTGCCCAGAGAAGGAACATCTCACGGTGCGCATCCTCGGCAGAGCCTGTTCCCAAAAAGGCAAACGTCCGGCTCCTTGTCCCACACGGAAGGTGGCAGCCCGGAAAGCTGTTGCTGGTCTTCACCTTCCCCCTGCAGCCTATTCACAGGCACAACAGGTTTTGGGATCTCTGCTTTCCCAAAGACGCAATCTCTCACGGTGCGCATCCTCGGCAGAGCCTGTTCCCGAAAAGGCAAACGTCCGGCTCCTTGTCCCACACGGAAGGTGGCAGCCCGGAAAGCTGTTGCTGGTCTTCACCTTCCCCCTGCAGCCTATTCACAGGCACAACAGGTTTGGGGATCTGTGCTTGCCCAGAGAAGGAACATCTCACGGTGCGCATCCTCGGCAGAGCCTGTTCCCGAAAAGGCAAACGTCCGGCTCCTTGTCCCACACGGAAGGTGGCAGCCCGGAAAGCTGTTGCTGGTCTTCACCTTCCCCCTGCAGCCTATTCACAGGCACCACCACACTGGGAATCTCTGCTTTCCCAAAGACGCAATCTCTCATGGTGCCCATCCTCGGCAGAGCCTGTTCCCGAAAAGGCAAACGTCCGGCTCCTTGTCCCACACGGAAGGTGGCAGCCCGGAAAGCTGTTGCTGGTCTTCACCTTCCCCCTGCAGCCTATTCACAGGCACAACAGGTTTTGGGATCTGTGCTTGCCCAGAGACGCAATCTCTCACGGTGCGCATCCTCGGCAGAGCCTGTTCCCGAAAAGGCAAACGTCCGGCTCCTTGTCCCACACGGAAGGTGGCAGCCCGGAAAGCTGTTGCTGGTCTTCACCTTCCCCCTGCAGCCTATTCACAGGCACAACAGGTTTTGGGATCTTTGCTTGCCCAGAGAAGTAACTTCTAACGGTGCGCATCCTCGGCAGAGCCTGTTCCCGAAAAGGCAAACGTCCGGCTCCTTGTCCCACACGGAAGGTGGCAGCCCGGAAAGCTGTTGCTGGTCTTCACCTTCCCCCTGCAGCCTATTCACAGGCACAACAGGTTTGGGGATCTGTGCTTGCCCAAAGACGCAATCTCTCACGGTGCGCATCCTCGGCAGAGCCTGTTCCCGAAAAGGCAAACGTCCGGCTCCTTGTCCCACACGGAAGGTGGCAGCCCGGAAAGCTGTTGCTGGTCTTCACCTTCCCCCTGCAGCCTATTCACAGGCACAACAGGTTTGGGGATCTGTGCTTGCCCAAAGACGCAATCTCTCACGGTGCGCATCCTCGGCAGAGCCTGTTCCCGAAAAGGCAAACGTCCGGCTCCTTGTCCCACACGGAAGGTGGCAGCCCGGAAAGCTCTTGCTGGTCTTCACCTTCCCCCTGCAGCCTATTCACAGGCACAACAGGTTTGGGGATCTGTGCTTGCCCAAAGACGCAATCTCTCACGGTGCGCATCCTCGGCAGAGCCTGTTCCCGAAAAGGCAAACGTCTGGCTCCTTGTCCCACACAGAAGGTGGCAGCCCGGAAAGCTGTTGCTGGTCTTCACCTTCCCCCTGCAGCCTATTCACAGGCACAACAGGTTTTGGGATCTGTGCTTGCCCAGAGAAGGAACATCTCACGGTGCGCATCCTCGGCAGAGCCTGTTCCCGAAAAGGCAAACGTCCGGCTCCTTGTCCCACACGGAAGGTGGCAGCCCGGAAAGCTCTTGCTGGTCTTCACCTTCCCCCTGCAGCCTATTCACAGGCACAACAGGTTTGGGGATCTGTGCTTGCCCAAAGACGCAATCTCTCACGGTGCGCATCCTCGGCAGAGCCTGTTCCCGAAAAGGCAAACGTCCGGCTCCTTGTCCCACACGGAAGGTGGCAGCCCGGAAAGCTCTTGCTGGTCTTCACCTTCCCCCTGCAGCCTATTCACAGGCACAACAGGTTTGGGGATCTGTGCTTGCCCAGAGAAGGAACATCTCACGGTGCGCATCCTCAGCAGAGCCTGTTCCCGAAAAGGCAAACGTCCGGCTCCTTGTCCCACACGGAAGGTGGCAGCCCGGAAAGCTGTTGCTGGTCTTCACCTTCCCCCTGCAGCCTATTCACAGGCACAACAGGTTTTGGGATCTGTGCTTGCCCAAAGACGCAATCTCTCACGGTGCGCATCCTCGGCAGAGCCTGTTCCCGAAAAGGCAAACGTCCGGCTCCTTGTCCCACACGGAAGGTGGCAGCCCTGAAAGCTCTTGCTGGTCTTCACCTTCCCCCTGCAGCCTATTCACAGGCACAACAGGTTTGGGGGTCTGTGCTTGCCCAGAGAAGGAACATCTCACGGTGCGCATCCTCGGCAGAGCCTGTTCCCGAACAGGCAAACGTCCGGCTCCTTGTCCCACACGGAAGGTGGCAGCCCTGAAAGCTGTTGCTGGTCTTCACCTTCCCCCTGCAGCCTATTCACAGGCACCACCACACTGGGAATCTCTGCTTTCCCAAAGACGCAATCTCTCATGGTGCCCATCCTCGGCAGAGCCTGTTCCCGAAAAGGCAAACGTCTGGCTCCTTGTCCCACACGGAAGGTGGCAGCCCGGAAAGCTGTTGCTGGTCTTCACCTTCCCCCTGCAGCCTATTCACAGGCACAACAGGTTTGGGGATCTGTGCTTGCCCAGAGAAGGAACATCTCACGGTGCGCATCCTCGGCAGAGCCTGTTCCCAAAAAGGCAAACGTCCGGCTCCTTGTCCCACACGGAAGGTGGCAGCCCTGAAAGCTGTTGCTGGTCTTCACCTTCCCCCTGCAGCCTATTCACAGGCACAACAGGTTTTGGGATCTGTGCTTGCCCAAAGACGCAATCTCTCACGGTGCGCATCCTCGGCAGAGCCTGTTCCCGAAAAGGCAAACGTCCGGCTCCTTGTCCCACACGGAAGGTGGCAGCCCGGAAAGCTGTTGCTGGTCTTCACCTTCCCCCTGCAGCCTATTCACAGGCACAACAGGTTTGGGGATCTGTGCTTGCCCAGAGAAGGAACATCTCACGGTGCGCATCCTCGGCAGAGCCTGTTCCCGAACAGGCAAACGTCCGGCTCCTTGTCCCACACGGAAGGTGGCAGCCCGGAAAGCTGTTGCTGGTCTTCACCTTCCCCCTGCAGCCTATTCACAGGCACAACAGGTTTTGGGATCTGTGCTTGCCCAGAGACGCAATCTCTCACGGTGCGCATCCTCGGCAGAGCCTGTTCCCGAAAAGGCAAACGTCCGGCTCCTTGTCCCACACGGAAGGTGGCAGCCCGGAAAGCTGTTGCTGGTCTTCACCTTCCCCCTGCAGCCTATTCACAGGCACAACAGGTTTTGGGATCTTTGCTTGCCCAGTGAAGGAACATCTCACGGTGCGCATCCTCAGCAGAGCCTGTTCCCGAAAAGGCAAACGTCCGGCTCCTTGTCCCACACGGAAGGTGGCAGCCCTGAAAGCTGTTGCTGGTCTTCACCTTCCCCCTGCAGCCTATTCACAGGCACAACAGGTTTTGGGATCTGTGCTTGCCCAAAGACGCAATCTCTCACGGTGCGCATCCTCAGCACAGCCTGATCCCGAACAGGCAAACGTCCGGCTCCTTGTCCCACACGGAAGGTGGCAGCCCGGAAAGCTGTTGCTGGTCTTCACCTTCCCCCTGCAGCCTATTCACAGGCACCACCACACTGGGAATCTCTGCTTTCCCAAAGACGCAATCTCTCATGGTGCCCATCCTCGGCAGAGCCTGTTCCCGAAAAGGCAAACGTCCGGCTCCTTGTCCCACACGGAAGGTGGCAGCCCGGAAAGCTGTTGCTGGTCTTCACCTTCCCCCTGCAGCCTATTCACAGGCACAACAGGTTTTGGGATCTGTGCTTGCCCAAAGACGCAATCTCTCACAGTGCGCATCCTCGGCAGAGCCTGTTCCCGAAAAGGCAAACGTCCGGCTCCTTGTCCCACACGGAAGGTGGCAGCCCGGAAAGCTGTTGCTGGTCTTCACCTTCCCCCTGCAGCCTATTCACAGGCACAACAGGTTTGGGGATCTGTGCTTGCCCAAAGACGCAATCTCTCACGGTGCGCATCCTCGGCAGAGCCTGTTCCCGAAAAGGCAAACGTCCGGCTCCTTGTCCCACACGGAAGGTGGCAGCCCTGAAAGCTGTTGCTGGTCTTCACCTTCCCCCTGCAGCCTATTCACAGGCACAACAGGTTTGGGGATCTCTGCTTGCCCAGAGAAGGAACATCTCACGGTGCGCATCCTCGGCAGAGCCTGTTCCCGAAAAGGCAAACGTCCGGCTCCTTGTCCCACACGGAAGGTGGCAGCCCTGAAAGCTGTTGCTGGTCTTCACCTTCCCCCTGCAGCCTATTCACAGGCACAACAGGTTTTGGGATCTGTGCTTGCCCAAAGACGCAATCTCTCACGGTGCGCATCCTCGGCAGAGCCTGTTCCCGAAAAGGCAAACGTCCGGCTCCTTGTCCCACACGGAAGGTGGCAGCCTTGAAAGCTGTTGCTGGTCTTCACCTTCCCCCTGCAGCCTATTCACAGGCACAACAGGTTTGGGGATCTGTGCTTGCCCAGAGAAGGAACATCTCACGGTGCGCATCCTCGGCAGAGCCTGTTCCCGAAAAGGCAAACGTCCGGCTCCTTGTCCCACACGGAAGGTGGCAGCCCGGAAAGCTGTTGCTGGTCTTCACCTTCCCCCTGCAGCCTATTCACAGGCACCACCACACTGGGAATCTCTGCTTTCCCAAAGACGCAATCTCTCACGGTGCGCATCCTCGGCAGAGCCTGTTCCCGAAAAGGCAAACGTCCGGCTCCTTGTCCCACATGGAAGGTGGCAGCCCGGAAAGCTGTTGCTGGTCTTCACCTTCCCCCTGCAGCCTATTCACAGGCACAACAGGTTTGGGGATCTGTGCTTGCGCAGAGAAGGAACATCTCACGGTGCGCATCCTCGGCAGAGCCTGTTCCCAAAAAGGCAAACGTCCGGCTCCTTGTCCCACACGGAAGGTGGCAGCCCGGAAAGCTGTTGCTGGTCTTCACCTTCCCCCTGCAGCCTATTCACAGGCACCACCGCACTGGGAATCTCTGCTTTCCCAAAGACGCAATCTCTCATGGTGCCCATCCTCGGCAGAGCCTGTTCCCGAAAAGGCAAACGTCCGGCTCCTTGTCCCACACGGAAGGTGGCAGCCCGGAAAGCTGTTGCTGGTCTTCACCTTCCCCCTGCAGCCTATTCACAGGCACAACAGGTTTGGGGATCTGTGCTTGCCCAGAGAAGGAACATCTCACGGTGCGCATCCTCGGCAGAGCCTGTTCCCAAAAAGGCAAACGTCCGGCTCCTTGTCCCACACGGAAGGTGGCAGCCCGGAAAGCTGTTGCTGGTCTTCACCTTCCCCCTGCAGCCTATTCACAGGCACAACAGGTTTGGGGATCTGTGCTTGCCCAAAGACGCAATCTCTCACGGTGCGCATCCTCGGCAGAGCCTGTTCCCGAAAAGGCAAACGTCCGGCTCCTTGTCCCACACGGAAGGTGGCAGCCCGGAAAGCTGTTGCTGGTCTTCACCTTCCCCCTGCAGCCTATTCACAGGCACAACAGGTTTGGGGATCTGTGCTTGCGCAGAGAAGGAACATCTCACGGTGCGCATCCTCGGCAGAGCCTGTTCCCGAAAAGGCAAACGTCCGGCTCCTTGTCCCACACGGAAGGTGGCAGCCCGGAAAGCTCTTGCTGGTCTTCACCTTCCCCCTGCAGCCTATTCACAGGCACAACAGGTTTGGGGATCTGTGCTTGCCCAAAGACGCAATCTCTCACGGTGCGCATCCTCGGCAGAGCCTGTTCCCGAACAGGCAAACGTCCGGCTCCTTGTCCCACACGGAAGGTGGCAGCCCGGAAAGCTGTTGCTGGTCTTCACCTTCCCCCTGCAGCCTATTCACAGGCACAACAGGTTTGGGGATCTGTGCTTGCCCAGAGAAGGAACATCTCACGGTGTGCATCCTCGGCAGAGCCTGTTCCCGAAAAGGCAAACGTCCGGCTCCTTGTCCCACACGGAAGGTGGCAGCCCGGAAAGCTGTTGCTGGTCTTCACCTTCCCCCTGCAGCCTATTCACAGGCACAACAGGTTTTGGGATCTGTGCTTGCCCAAAGACGCAATCTCTCACGGTGCGCATCCTCGGCAGAGCCTGTTCCCGAAAAGGCAAACGTCCGGCTCCTTGTCCCACACGGAAGGTGGCAGCCCTGAAAGCTGTTGCTGGTCTTCACCTTCCCCCTGCAGCCTATTCACAGGCACCACCACACTGGGAATCTCTGCTTTCCCAAAGACGCAATCTCTCATGGTGCCCATCCTCGGCAGAGCCTGTTCCCGAACAGGCAAACGTCCGGCTCCTTGTCCCACACGGAAGGTGGCAGCCCGGAAAGCTGTTGCTGGTCTTCACCTTCCCCCTGCAGCCTATTCACAGGCACCACCACACTGGGAATCTCTGCTTTCCCAAAGACGCAATCTCTCATGGTGCCCATCCTCGGCAGAGCCTGTTCCCGAAAAGGCAAACGTCCGGCTCCTTGTCCCACACGGAAGGTGGCAGCCCGGAAAGCTGTTGCTGGTCTTCACCTTCCCCCTGCAGCCTATTCACAGGCACAACAGGTTTGGGGATCTGTGCTTGCGCAGAGAAGGAACATCTCACGGTGCGCATCCTCGGCAGAGCCTGTTCCCAAAAAGGCAAACGTCCGGCTCCTTGTCCCACACGGAAGGTGGCAGCCCGGAAAGCTGTTGCTGGTCTTCACCTTCCCCCTGCAGCCTATTCACAGGCACAACAGGTTTGGGGATCTGTGCTTGCGCAGAGAAGGAACATCTCACGGTGCGCATCCTCGGCAGAGCCTGTTCCCAAAAAGGCAAACGTCCGGCTCCTTGTCCCACACGGAAGGTGGCAGCCCGGAAAGCTGTTGCTGGTCTTCACCTTCCCCCTGCAGCCTATTCACAGGCACAACAGGTTTGGGGATCTGTGCTTGCGCAGAGAAGGAACATCTCACGGTGCGCATCCTCGGCAGAGCCTGTTCCCAAAAAGGCAAACGTCCGGCTCCTTGTCCCACACGGAAGGTGGCAGCCCGGAAAGCTGTTGCTGGTCTTCACCTTCCCCCTGCAGCCTATTCACAGGCACAACAGGTTTGGGGATCTGTGCTTGCCCAGAGAAGGAACATCTCACGGTGCGCATCCTCGGCAGAGCCTGTTCCCAAAAAGGCAAACGTCCGGCTCCTTGTCCCACACGGAAGGTGGCAGCCCGGAAAGCTGTTGCTGGTCTTCACCTTCCCCCTGCAGCCTATTCACAGGCACAACAGGTTTGGGGATCTGTGCTTGCCCAGAGAAGGAACATCTCACGGTGCGCATCCTCGGCAGAGCCTGTTCCCGAAAAGGCAAACGTCCGGCTCCTTGTCCCACACGGAAGGTGGCAGCCCGGAAAGCTGTTGCTGGTCTTCACCTTCCCCCTGCAGCCTATTCACAGGCACAACAGGTTTGGGGATCTGTGCTTCCGCAGAGAAGGAACATCTCACGGTGCGCATCCTCGGCAGAGCCTGTTCCCAAAAAGGCAAACGTCCGGCTCCTTGTCCCACACGGAAGGTGGCAGCCCGGAAAGCTGTTGCTGGTCTTCACCTTCCCCCTGCAGCCAATTCACAGGCACAACAGGTTTTGGGATCTGTGCTTGCCCAAAGACGCAATCTCTCACGGTGCGCATCCTCGGCAGAGCCTGTTCCCGAACAGGCAAACGTCCGGCTCCTTGTCCCACACGGAAGGTGGCAGCCCGGAAAGCTCTTGCTGGTCTTCACCTTCCCCCTGCAGCCTATTCACAGGCACAACAGGTTTGGGGATCTGTGCTTGCCCAGAGAAGGAACATCTCACGGTGCGCATCCTCGGCAGAGCCTGTTCCCAAAAAGGCAAACGTCCGGCTCCTTGTCCCACACGGAAGGTGGCAGCCCGGAAAGCTGTTGCTGGTCTTCACCTTCCCCCTGCAGCCTATTCACAGGCACAACAGGTTTTGGGATCTGTGCTTGCCCAAAGACGCAATCTCTCACGGTGCGCATCCTCGGCAGAGCCTGTTCCCGAAAAGGCAAACGTCCGGCTCCTTGTCCCACACGGAAGGTGGCAGCCCGGAAAGCTGTTGCTGGTCTTCACCTTCCCCCTGCAGCCTATTCACAGGCACAACAGGTTTGGGGATCTGTGCTTGCGCAGAGAAGGAACATCTCACGGTGCGCATCCTCGGCAGAGCCTGTTCCCGAAAAGGCAAACGTCCGGCTCCTTGTCCCACACGGAAGGTGGCAGCCCGGAAAGCTGTTGCTGGTCTTCACCTTCCCCCTGCAGCCTATTCACAGGCACAACAGGTTTGGGGATCTGTGCTTGCCCAGAGAAGGAACATCTCACGGTGCGCATCCTCGGCAGAGCCTGTTCCCGAAAAGGCAAACGTCCGGCTCCTTGTCCCACACGGAAGGTGGCAGCCCGGAAAGCTCTTGCTGGTCTTCACCTTCCCCCTGCAGCCTATTCACAGGCACAACAGGTTTTGGGATCTGTGCTTGCCCAAAGACGCAATCTCTCACGGTGCGCATCCTCGGCAGAGCCTGTTCCCGAAAAGGCAAACGTCCGGCTCCTTGTCCCACACGGAAGGTGGCAGCCCGGAAAGCTGTTGCTGGTCTTCACCTTCCCCCTGCAGCCTATTCACAGGCACAACAGGTTTGGGGATCTGTGCTTGCCCAGAGAAGGAACATCTCACGGTGCGCATCCTCAGCAGAGCCTGTTCCCGAAAAGGCAAACGTCCGGCTCCTTGTCCCACACGGAAGGTGGCAGCCCGGAAAGCTCTTGCTGGTCTTCACCTTCCCCCTGCAGCCTATTCACAGGCACAACAGGTTTTGGGATCTGTGCTTGCCCAAAGACGCAATCTCTCACGGTGCGCATCCTCGGCAGAGCCTGTTCCCGAAAAGGCAAACGTCCGGCTCCTTGTCCCACACGGAAGGTGGCAGCCCGGAAAGCTGTTGCTGGTCTTCACCTTCCCCCTGCAGCCTATTCACAGGCACAACAGGTTTGGGGATCTGTGCTTGCCCAGAGAAGGAACATCTCACGGTGCGCATCCTCGGCAGAGCCTGTTCCCGAACAGGCAAACGTCCGGCTCCTTGTCCCACACGGAAGGTGGCAGCCCGGAAAGCTGTTGCTGGTCTTCACCTTCCCCCTGCAGCCTATTCACAGGCACAACAGGTTTGGGGATCTGTGCTTGCGCAGAGAAGGAACATCTCATGGTGCCCATCCTCGGCAGAGCCTGTTCCCGAAAAGGCAAACGTCTGGCTCCTTGTCCCACACGGAAGGTGGCAGCCCGGAAAGCTGTTGCTGGTCTTCACCTTCCCCCTGCAGCCTATTCACAGGCACAACAGGTTTGGGGATCTGTGCTTGCCCAGAGAAGGAACATCTCACGGTGCGCATCCTCGGCAGAGCCTGTTCCCAAAAAGGCAAACGTCCGGCTCCTTGTCCCACACGGAAGGTGGCAGCCCGGAAAGCTGTTGCTGGTCTTCACCTTCCCCCTGCAGCCTATTCACAGGCACAACAGGTTTTGGGATCTGTGCTTGCCCAGAGAAGGAACATCTCACGGTGCGCATCCTCGGCAGAGCCTGTTCCCGAAAAGGCAAACGTCCGGCTCCTTGTCCCACACAGAAGGTGGCAGCCCGGAAAGCTGTTGCTGGTCTTCACCTTCCCCCTGCAGCCTATTCACAGGCACAACAGGTTTGGGGATCTGTGCTTGCGCAGAGAAGGAACATCTCACGGTGCGCATCCTCGGCAGAGCCTGTTCCCGAAAAGGCAAACGTCCGGCTCCTTGTCCCACACGGAAGGTGGCAGCCCGGAAAGCTGTTGCTGGTCTTCACCTTCCCCCTGCAGCCTATTCACAGGCACAACAGGTTTGGGGATCTGTGCTTGCCCAAAGACGCAATCTCTCACGGTGCGCATCCTCGGCAGAGCCTGTTCCCGAAAAGGCAAACGTCCGGCTCCTTGTCCCACACGGAAGGTGGCAGCCCGGAAAGCTGTTGCTGGTCTTCACCTTCCCCCTGCAGCCTATTCACAGGCACAACAGGTTTGGGGATCTGTGCTTGCCCAAAGACGCAATCTCTCACGGTGCGCATCCTCGGCAGAGCCTGTTCCCGAAAAGGCAAACGTCCGGCTCCTTGTCCCACACGGAAGGTGGCAGCCCGGAAAGCTGTTGCTGGTCTTCACCTTCCCCCTGCAGCCTATTCACAGGCACAACAGGTTTGGGGATCTGTGCTTGCCCAGAGAAGGAACATCTCAGGGTGCGCATCCTCGGCAGAGCCTGTTCCCGAAAAGGCAAACGTCCGGCTCCTTGTCCCACACGGAAGGTGGCAGCCCGGAAAGCTGTTGCTGGTCTTCACCTTCCCCCTGCAGCCTATTCACAGGCACCACCACACTGGGAATCTCTGCTTTCCCAAAGACGCAATCTCTCATGGTGCCCATCCTCGGCAGAGCCTGTTCCCGAAAAGGCAAACGTCTGGCTCCTTGTCCCACACGGAAGGTGGCAGCCCGGAAAGCTGTTGCTGGTCTTCACCTTCCCCCTGCAGCCTATTCACAGGCACAACAGGTTTGGGGATCTGTGCTTGCCCAGAGAAGGAACATCTCACGGTGCGCATCCTCGGCAGAGCCTGTTCCCGAAAAGGCAAACGTCCGGCTCCTTGTCCCACACGGAAGGTGGCAGCCCGGAAAGCTGTTGCTGGTCTTCACCTTCCCCCTGCAGCCTATTCACAGGCACAACAGGTTTGGGGATCTGTGCTTGCCCAAAGACGCAATCTCTCACGGTGCGCATCCTCGGCAGAGCCTGTTCCCGAAAAGGCAAACGTCCGGCTCCTTGTCCCACACGGAAGGTGGCAGCCCGGAAAGCTGTTGCTGGTCTTCACCTTCCCCCTGCAGCCTATTCACAGGCACAACAGGTTTGGGGATCTGTGCTTGCCCAGAGAAGGAACATCTCAGGGTGCGCATCCTCGGCAGAGCCTGTTCCCGAAAAGGCAAATGTCCGGCTCCTTGTCCCACACGGAAGGTGGCAGCCCGGAAAGCTGTTGCTGGTCTTCACCTTCCCCCTGCAGCCTATTCACAGGCACCACCACACTGGGAATCTCTGCTTTCCCAAAGACGCAATCTCTCATGGTGCCCATCCTCGGCAGAGCCTGTTCCCGAAAAGGCAAACGTCTGGCTCCTTGTCCCACACGGAAGGTGGCAGCCCGGAAAGCTGTTGCTGGTCTTCACCTTCCCCCTGCAGCCTATTCACAGGCACAACAGGTTTGGGGATCTGTGCTTGCCCAGAGAAGGAACATCTCACGGTGCGCATCCTCGGCAGAGCCTGTTCCCGAAAAGGCAAACGTCCGGCTCCTTGTCCCACACGGAAGGTGGCAGCCCGGAAAGCTGTTGCTGGTCTTCACCTTCCCCCTGCAGCCTATTCACAGGCACAACAGGTTTGGGGATCTGTGCTTGCCCAAAGACGCAATCTCTCACGGTGCGCATCCTCGGCAGAGCCTGTTCCCGAAAAGGCAAACGTCCGGCTCCTTGTCCCACATGGAAGGTGGCAGCCCGGAAAGCTGTTGCTGGTCTTCACCTTCCCCCTGCAGCCTATTCACAGGCACAACAGGTTTTGGGATCTGTGCTTGCCCAGAGAAGGAACATCTCACGGTGCGCATCCTCGGCAGAGCCTGTTCCCGAAAAGGCAAACGTCCGGCTCCTTGTCCCACACGGAAGGTGGCAGCCCTGAAAACTGTTGCTGGTCTTCACCTTCCCCCTGCAGCCTATTCACAGGCACCACCACACTGGGAATCTCTGCTTTCCCAAAGACGCAATCTCTCATGGTGCCCATCCTCGGCAGAGCCTGTTCCCGAAAAGGCAAACGTCCGGCTCCTTGTCCCACACGGAAGGTGGCAGCCCGGAAAGCTGTTGCTGGTCTTCACCTTCCCCCTGCAGCCTATTCACAGGCACAACAGGTTTTGGGATCTGTGCTTTCCCAAAGACGCAATCTCTCATGGTGCCCATCCTCGGCAGAGCCTGTTCCCGAAAAGGCAAACGTCCGGCTCCTTGTCCCACACGGAAGGTGGCAGCCCGGAAAGCTGTTGCTGGTCTTCACCTTCCCCCTGCAGCCTATTCACAGGCACAACAGGTTTGGGGATCTGTGCTTGCCCAAAGACGCAATCTCTCACGGTGCGCATCCTCGGCAGAGCCTGTTCCCGAAAAGGCAAACGTCCGGCTCCTTGTCCCACACGGAAGGTGGCAGCCCGGAAAGCTGTTGCTGGTCTTCACCTTCCCCCTGCAGCCTATTCACAGGCACAACAGGTTTTGGGATCTGTGCTTGCCCAGAGAAGGAACATCTCACGGTGCGCATCCTCGGCAGAGCCTGTTCCCGAAAAGGCAAACGTCCGGCTCCTTGTCCCACACGGAAGGTGGCAGCCCTGAAAGCTGTTGCTGGTCTTCACCTTCCCCCTGCAGCCTATTCACAGGCACAACAGGTTTGGGGATCTGTGCTTGCCCAGAGAAGGAACATCTCACGGTGCGCATCCTCGGCAGAGCCTGTTCCCGAAAAGGCAAACGTCCGGCTCCTTGTCCCACACGGAAGGTGGCAGCCCTGAAAGCTCTTGCTGGTCTTCACCTTCCCCCTGCAGCCTATTCACAGGCACAACAGGTTTTGGGATCTGTGCTTGCCCAGAGAAGGAACATCTCACGGTGCGCATCCTCGGCAGAGCCTGTTCCCGAAAAGGCAAACGTCCGGCTCCTTGTCCCACACGGAAGGTGGCAGCCCGGAAAGCTGTTGCTGGTCTTCACCTTCCCCCTGCAGCCTATTCACAGGCACAACAGGTTTGGGGATCTGTGCTTGCCCAGAGAAGGAACATCTCACGGTGCGCATCCTCGGCAGAGCCTGTTCCCGAAAAGGCAAACGTCCGGCTCCTTGTCCCACACGGAAGGTGGCAGCCCGGAAAGCTGTTGCTGGTCTTCACCTTCCCCCTGCAGCCTATTCACAGGCACAACAGGTTTTGGGATCTGTGCTTGCCCAAAGACGCAATCTCTCACGGTGCGCATCCTCGGCAGAGCCTGTTCCCGAAAAGGCAAACGTCCGGCTCCTTGTCCCACACGGAAGGTGGCAGCCCGGAAAGCTGTTGCTGGTCTTCACCTTCCCCCTGCAGCCTATTCACAGGCACAACAGGTTTGGGGATCTGTGCTTGCCCAAAGACGCAATCTCTCACGGTGCGCATCCTCGGCAGAGCCTGTTCCCGAAAAGGCAAACGTCCGGCTCCTTGTCCCACACGGAAGGTGGCAGCCCGGAAAGCTGTTGCTGGTCTTCACCTTCCCCCTGCAGCCTATTCACAGGCACAACAGGTTTGGGGATCTGTGCTTGCCCAGAGAAGGAACATCTCACGGTGCGCATCCTCGGCAGAGCCTGTTCCCGAAAAGGCAAACGTCCGGCTCCTTGTCCCACACGGAAGGTGGCAGCCCTGAAAGCTGTTGCTGGTCTTCACCTTCCCCCTGCAGCCTATTCACAGGCACCACCACACTGGGAATCTCTGCTTTCCCAAAGACGCAATCTCTCATGGTGCCCATCCTCGGCAGAGCCTGTTCCCGAAAAGGCAAACGTCCGGCTCCTTGTCCCACACGGAAGGTGGCAGCCCGGAAAGCTGTTGCTGGTCTTCACCTTCCCCCTGCAGCCTATTCACAGGCACAACAGGTTTTGGGATCTGTGCTTGCCCAAAGACGCAATCTCTCACGGTGCGCATCCTCGGCAGAGCCTGTTCCCGAAAAGGCAAACGTCTGGCTCCTTGTCCCACACGGAAGGTGGCAGCCCGGAAAGCTGTTGCTGGTCTTCACCTTCCCCCTGCAGCCTATTCACAGGCACAACAGGTTTTGGGATCTGTGCTTGCCCAGAGAAGGAACATCTCACGGTGCGCATCCTCGGCAGAGCCTGTTCCCGAAAAGGCAAACGTCCGGCTCCTTGTCCCACACGGAAGGTGGCAGCCCGGAAAGCTCTTGCTGGTCTTCACCTTCCCCCTGCAGCCTATTCACAGGCACAACAGGTTTGGGGATCTGTGCTTGCCCAAAGACGCAATCTCTCACGGTGCGCATCCTCGGCAGAGCCTGTTCCCGAAAAGGCAAACGTCCGGCTCCTTGTCCCACACGGAAGGTGGCAGCCCGGAAAGCTGTTGCTGGTCTTCACCTTCCCCCTGCAGCCTATTCACAGGCACAACAGGTTTGGGGATCTGTGCTTGCCCAGAGAAGGAACATCTCACGGTGCGCATCCTCGGCAGAGCCTGTTCCCGAAAAGGCAAACGTCCGGCTCCTTGTCCCACACGGAAGGTGGCAGCCCTGAAAGCTGTTGCTGGTCTTCACCTTCCCCCTGCAGCCTATTCACAGGCACAACAGGTTTGGGGATCTGTCCTTCGCAGAGAAGGAACATCTCACGGTGCGCATCCTCGGCAGAGCCTGTTCCCGAAAAGGCAAACGTCCGGCTCCTTGTCCCACACGGAAGGTGGCAGCCCGGAAAGCTGTTGCTGGTCTTCACCTTCCCCCTGCAGCCTATTCACAGGCACAACAGGTTTTGGGATCTGTGCTTGCCCAAAGACGCAATCTCTCACGGTGCGCATCCTCGGCAGAGCCTGTTCCCGAAAAGGCAAACGTCCGGCTCCTTGTCCCACACGGAAGGTGGCAGCCCGGAAAGCTGTTGCTGGTCTTCACCTTCCCCCTGCAGCCTATTCACAGGCACAACAGGTTTGGGGATCTGTGCTTGCCCAAAGACGCAATCTCTCACGGTGCGCATCCTCGGCAGAGCCTGTTCCCGAAAAGGCAAACGTCCGGCTCCTTGTCCCACACGGAAGGTGGCAGCCCGGAAAGCTGTTGCTGGTCTTCACCTTCCCCCTGCAGCCTATTCACAGGCACAACAGGTTTGGGGATCTGTGCTTGCCCAGAGAAGGAACATCTCACGGTGCGCATCCTCGGCAGAGCCTGTTCCCGAAAAGGCAAACGTCCGGCTCCTTGTCCCACATGGAAGGTGGCAGCCCGGAAAGCTGTTGCTGGTCTTCACCTTCCCCCTGCAGCCTATTCACAGGCACAACAGGTTTGGGGATCTGTGCTTGCCCAGAGAAGGAACATCTCACGGTGCGCATCCTCGGCAGAGCCTGTTCCCGAAAAGGCAAACGTCCGGCTCCTTGTCCCACACGGAAGGTGGCAGCCCGGAAAGCTGTTGCTGGTCTTCACCTTCCCCCTGCAGCCTATTCACAGGCACAACAGGTTTTGGGATCTGTGCTTGCCCAGAGAAGGAACATCTCACGGTGCGCATCCTCGGCAGAGCCTGTTCCCGAAAAGGCAAACGTCCGGCTCCTTGTCCCACACGGAAGGTGGCAGCCCGGAAAGCTGTTGCTGGTCTTCACCTTCCCCCTGCAGCCTATTCACAGGCACAACAGGTTTGGGGATCTGTGCTTGCCCAAAGACGCAATCTCTCACGGTGCGCATCCTCGGCAGAGCCTGTTCCCGAAAAGGCAAACGTCCGGCTCCTTGTCCCACACGGAAGGTGGCAGCCCGGAAAGCTGTTGCTGGTCTTCACCTTCCCCCTGCAGCCTATTCACAGGCACAACAGGTTTGGGGATCTGTGCTTGCCCAGAGAAGGAACATCTCACGGTGCGCATCCTCGGCAGAGCCTGTTCCCGAAAAGGCAAACGTCCGGCTCCTTGTCCCACACGGAAGGTGGCAGCCCTGAAAGCTGTTGCTGGTCTTCACCTTCCCCCTGCAGCCTATTCACAGGCACCACCACACTGGGAATCTCTGCTTTCCCAAAGACGCAATCTCTCATGGTGCCCATCCTCGGCAGAGCCTGTTCCCGAAAAGGCAAACGTCCGGCTCCTTGTCCCACACGGAAGGTGGCAGCCCGGAAAGCTGTTGCTGGTCTTCACCTTCCCCCTGCAGCCTATTCACAGGCACAACAGGTTTTGGGATCTGTGCTTGCCCAAAGACGCAATCTCTCACGGTGCGCATCCTCGGCAGAGCCTGTTCCCGAAAAGGCAAACGTCCGGCTCCTTGTCCCACACGGAAGGTGGCAGCCCGGAAAGCTGTTGCTGGTCTTCACCTTCCCCCTGCAGCCTAGTCACAGGCACAACAGGTTTTGGGATCTGTGCTTGCCCAAAGACGCAATCTCTCACGGTGCGCATCCTCGGCAGAGCCTGTTCCCGAAAAGGCAAACGTCCGGCTCCTTGTCCCACACGGAAGGTGGCAGCCCGGAAAGCTGTTGCTGGTCTTCACCTTCCCCCTGCAGCCTATTCACAGGCACAACAGGTTTGGGGATCTGTGCTTGCCCAGAGAAGGAACATCTCACGGTGCGCATCCTCGGCAGAGCCTGTTCCCGAAAAGGCAAACGTCCGGCTCCTTGTCCCACACGGAAGGTGGCAGCCCTGAAAACTGTTGCTGGTCTTCACCTTCCCCCTGCAGCCTATTCACAGGCACCACCACACTGGGAATCTCTGCTTTCCCAAAGACGCAATCTCTCATGGTGCCCATCCTCGGCAGAGCCTGTTCCCGAAAAGGCAAACGTCCGGCTCCTTGTCCCACACGGAAGGTGGCAGCCCGGAAAGCTGTTGCTGGTCTTCACCTTCCCCCTGCAGCCTATTCACAGGCACAACAGGTTTTGGGATCTGTGCTTGCCCAAAGACGCAATCTCTCACGGTGCGCATCCTCGGCAGAGCCTGTTCCCGAAAAGGCAAACGTCCGGCTCCTTGTCCCACACGGAAGGTGGCAGCCCGGAAAGCTGTTGCTGGTCTTCACCTTCCCCCTGCAGCCTATTCACAGGCACAAC
This sequence comes from Haliaeetus albicilla, assembly GCF_947461875.1. Taxonomy (NCBI): domain Eukaryota; kingdom Metazoa; phylum Chordata; class Aves; order Accipitriformes; family Accipitridae; genus Haliaeetus; species Haliaeetus albicilla. The sequence goes on along the minus strand of NW_027212433.1, from coordinate 3,762,235 downwards.
AGGTTTTGGGATCTGTGCTTGCCCAGAGAAGGAACATCTCACGGTGCGCATCCTCGGCAGAGCCTGTTCCCGAAAAGGCAAACGTCCGGCTCCTTGTCCCACACGGAAGGTGGCAGCCCTGAAAGCTGTTGCTGGTCTTCACCTTCCCCCTGCAGCCTATTCACAGGCACCACCACACTGGGAATCTCTGCTTTCCCAAAGACGCAATCTCTCATGGTGCCCATCCTCGGCAGAGCCTGTTCCCGAAAAGGCAAACGTCTGGCTCCTTGTCCCACACGGAAGGTGGCAGCCCGGAAAGCTGTTGCTGGTCTTCACCTTCCCCCTGCAGCCTATTCACAGGCACAACAGGTTTGGGGATCTGTGCTTGCCCAGAGAAGGAACATCTCACGGTGCGCATCCTCGGCAGAGCCTGTTCCCGAAAAGGCAAACGTCCGGCTCCTTGTCCCACACGGAAGGTGGCAGCCCGGAAAGCTCTTGCTGGTCTTCACCTTCCCCCTGCAGCCTATTCACAGGCACAACAGGTTTTGGGATCTGTGCTTGCCCAAAGACGCAATCTCTCACGGTGCGCATCCTCGGCAGAGCCTGTTCCCGAAAAGGCAAACGTCCGGCTCCTTGTCCCACATGGAAGGTGGCAGCCCGGAAAGCTGTTGCTGGTCTTCACCTTCCCCCTGCAGCCTATTCACAGGCACAACAGGTTTGGGGATCTGTGCTTGCCCAGAGAAGGAACATCTCACGGTGCGCATCCTCGGCAGAGCCTGTTCCCGAAAAGGCAAACGTCCGGCTCCTTGTCCCACACGGAAGGTGGCAGCCCGGAAAGCTGTTGCTGGTCTTCACCTTCCCCCTGCAGCCTATTCACAGGCACAACAGGTTTTGGGATCTGTGCTTGCCCAGAGAAGGAACATCTCACGGTGCGCATCCTCGGCAGAGCCTGTTCCCGAAAAGGCAAACGTCCGGCTCCTTGTCCCACACGGAAGGTGGCAGCCCGGAAAGCTGTTGCTGGTCTTCACCTTCCCCCTGCAGCCTATTCACAGGCACAACAGGTTTGGGGATCTGTGCTTGCGCAGAGAAGGAACATCTCACGGTGCGCATCCTCGGCAGAGCCTGTTCCCGAAAAGGCAAACGTCCGGCTCCTTGTCCCACACGGAAGGTGGCAGCCCGGAAAGCTGTTGCTGGTCTTCACCTTCCCCCTGCAGCCTATTCACAGGCACAACAGGTTTTGGGATCTGTGCTTGCCCAAAGACGCAATCTCTCACGGTGCGCATCCTCGGCAGAGCCTGTTCCCGAAAAGGCAAACGTCCGGCTCCTTGTCCCACACGGAAGGTGGCAGCCCGGAAAGCTGTTGCTGGTCTTCACCTTCCCCCTGCAGCCTATTCACAGGCACAACAGGTTTGGGGATCTGTGCTTGCCCAAAGACGCAATCTCTCACGGTGCGCATCCTCGGCAGAGCCTGTTCCCGAAAAGGCAAACGTCCGGCTCCTTGTCCCACACGGAAGGTGGCAGCCCGGAAAGCTGTTGCTGGTCTTCACCTTCCCCCTGCAGCCTAGTCACAGGCACAACAGGTTTGGGGATCTGTGCTTGCCCAGAGAAGGAACATCTCACGGTGCGCATCCTCGGCAGAGCCTGTTCCCGAAAAGGCAAACGTCCGGCTCCTTGTCCCACACGGAAGGTGGCAGCCCGGAAAGCTGTTGCTGGTCTTCACCTTCCCCCTGCAGCCTATTCACAGGCACCACCACATTGGGAATCTCTGCTTTCCCAAAGACGCAATCTCTCATGGTGCCCATCCTCGGCAGAGCCTGTTCCCGAAAAGGCAAACGTCCGGCTCCTTGTCCCACACGGAAGGTGGCAGCCCGGAAAGCTGTTGCTGGTCTTCACCTTCCCCCTGCAGCCTATTCACAGGCACAACAGGTTTTGGGATCTGTGCTTGCCCAAAGACGCAATCTCTCACGGTGCGCATCCTCGGCAGAGCCTGTTCCCGAAAAGGCAAACGTCTGGCTCCTTGTCCCACACGGAAGGTGGCAGCCCGGAAAGCTGTTGCTGGTCTTCACCTTCCCCCTGCAGCCTATTCACAGGCACAACAGGTTTGGGGATCTGTGCTTGCCCAGAGAAGGAACATCTCACGGTGCGCATCCTCGGCAGAGCCTGTTCCCGAAAAGGCAAACGTCCGGCTCCTTGTCCCACACGGAAGGTGGCAGCCCGGAAAGCTGTTGCTGGTCTTCACCTTCCCCCTGCAGCCTATTCACAGGCACAACAGGTTTTGGGATCTGTGCTTGCCCAAAGACGCAATCTCTCACGGTGCGCATCCTCGGCAGAGCCTGTTCCCGAAAAGGCAAACGTCCGGCTCCTTGTCCCACATGGAAGGTGGCAGCCCGGAAAGCTGTTGCTGGTCTTCACCTTCCCCCTGCAGCCTATTCACAGGCACAACAGGTTTGGGGATCTGTGCTTGCCCAGAGAAGGAACATCTCACGGTGCGCATCCTCGGCAGAGCCTGTTCCCGAAAAGGCAAACGTCCGGCTCCTTGTCCCACACGGAAGGTGGCAGCCCGGAAAGCTGTTGCTGGTCTTCACCTTCCCCCTGCAGCCTATTCACAGGCACAACAGGTTTTGGGATCTGTGCTTGCCCAGAGAAGGAACATCTCACGGTGCGCATCCTCGGCAGAGCCTGTTCCCGAAAAGGCAAACGTCCGGCTCCTTGTCCCACACGGAAGGTGGCAGCCCGGAAAGCTGTTGCTGGTCTTCACCTTCCCCCTGCAGCCTATTCACAGGCACAACAGGTTTGGGGATCTGTGCTTGCCCAGAGAAGGAACATCTCACGGTGCGCATCCTCGGCAGAGCCTGTTCCCGAAAAGGCAAACGTCCGGCTCCTTGTCCCACACGGAAGGTGGCAGCCCGGAAAGCTCTTGCTGGTCTTCACCTTCCCCCTGCAGCCTATTCACAGGCACAACAGGTTTTGGGATCTGTGCTGGCCCAGAGAAGGAACATCTCACGGTGCGCATCCTCGGCAGAGCCTGTTCCCGAAAAGGCAAACGTCCGGCTCCTTGTCCCACACGGAAGGTGGCAGCCCTGAAAGCTGTTGCTGGTCTTCACCTTCCCCCTGCAGCCTATTCACAGGCACAACAGGTTTGGGGATCTGTGCTTGCGCAGAGAAGGAACATCTCACGGTGCGCATCCTCGGCAGAGCCTGTTCCCGAAAAGGCAAACGTCCGGCTCCTTGTCCCACACGGAAGGTGGCAGCCCGGAAAGCTGTTGCTGGTCTTCACCTTCCCCCTGCAGCCTATTCACAGGCACAACAGGTTTGGGGATCTGTGCTTGCCCAGAGAAGGAACATCTCACGGTGCGCATCCTCGGCAGAGCCTGTTCCCGAAAAGGCAAACGTCCGGCTCCTTGTCCCACACGGAAGGTGGCAGCCCGGAAAGCTGTTGCTGGTCTTCACCTTCCCCCTGCAGCCTATTCACAGGCACCACCACACTGGGAATCTCTGCTTTCCCAAAGACGCAATCTCTCATGGTGCCCATCCTCGGCAGAGCCTGTTCCCGAAAAGGCAAACGTCCGGCTCCTTGTCCCACACGGAAGGTGGCAGCCCGGAAAGCTGTTGCTGGTCTTCACCTTCCCCCTGCAGCCTATTCACAGGCACAACAGGTTTTGGGATCTGTGCTTGCCCAAAGACGCAATCTCTCACGGTGCGCATCCTCGGCAGAGCCTGTTCCCGAAAAGGCAAACGTCTGGCTCCTTGTCCCACACGGAAGGTGGCAGCCCGGAAAGCTGTTGCTGGTCTTCACCTTCCCCCTGCAGCCTATTCACAGGCACAACAGGTTTGGGGATCTGTGCTTGCCCAGAGAAGGAACATCTCACGGTGCGCATCCTCGGCAGAGCCTGTTCCCGAAAAGGCAAACGTCCGGCTCCTTGTCCCACACGGAAGGTGGCAGCCCGGAAAGCTCTTGCTGGTCTTCACCTTCCCCCTGCAGCCTATTCACAGGCACAACAGGTTTGGGGATCTGTGCTTGCCCAAAGACGCAATCTCTCACGGTGCGCATCCTCGGCAGAGCCTGTTCCCGAAAAGGCAAACGTCCGGCTCCTTGTCCCACATGGAAGGTGGCAGCCCGGAAAGCTGTTGCTGGTCTTCACCTTCCCCCTGCAGCCTATTCACAGGCACAACAGGTTTGGGGATCTGTGCTTGCCCAGAGAAGGAACATCTCACGGTGCGCATCCTCGGCAGAGCCTGTTCCCGAAAAGGCAAACGTCCGGCTCCTTGTCCCACACGGAAGGTGGCAGCCCGGAAAGCTCTTGCTGGTCTTCACCTTCCCCCTGCAGCCTATTCACAGGCACAACAGGTTTTGGGATCTGTGCTTGCCCAGAGAAGGAACATCTCACGGTGCGCATCCTCGGCAGAGCCTGTTCCCGAAAAGGCAAACGTCCGGCTCCTTGTCCCACACGGAAGGTGGCAGCCCGGAAAGCTGTTGCTGGTCTTCACCTTCCCCCTGCAGCCTATTCACAGGCACAACAGGTTTGGGGATCTGTGCTTGCGCAGAGAAGGAACATCTCACGGTGCGCATCCTCGGCAGAGCCTGTTCCCGAAAAGGCAAACGTCCGGCTCCTTGTCCCACACGGAAGGTGGCAGCCCGGAAAGCTGTTGCTGGTCTTCACCTTCCCCCTGCAGCCTATTCACAGGCACAACAGGTTTGGGGATCTGTGCTTGCCCAAAGACGCAATCTCTCACGGTGCGCATCCTCGGCAGAGCCTGTTCCCGAAAAGGCAAACGTCCGGCTCCTTGTCCCACACGGAAGGTGGCAGCCCGGAAAGCTGTTGCTGGTCTTCACCTTCCCCCTGCAGCCTATTCACAGGCACAACAGGTTTGGGGATCTGTGCTTGCCCAAAGACGCAATCTCTCACGGTGCGCATCCTCGGCAGAGCCTGTTCCCGAAAAGGCAAACGTCCGGCTCCTTGTCCCACACGGAAGGTGGCAGCCCGGAAAGCTGTTGCTGGTCTTCACCTTCCCCCTGCAGCCTATTCACAGGCACAACAGGTTTGGGGATCTGTGCTTGCGCAGAGAAGGAACATCTCACGGTGCGCATCCTCGGCAGAGCCTGTTCCCGAAAAGGCAAACGTCCGGCTCCTTGTCCCACACGGAAGGTGGCAGCCCGGAAAGCTGTTGCTGGTCTTCACCTTCCCCCTGCAGCCTATTCACAGGCACAACAGGTTTGGGGATCTGTGCTTGCCCAGAGAAGGAACATCTCACGGTGCGCATCCTCGGCAGAGCCTGTTCCCGAAAAGGCAAACGTCCGGCTCCTTGTCCCACACGGAAGGTGGCAGCCCGGAAAGCTGTTGCTGGTCTTCACCTTCCCCCTGCAGCCTATTCACAGGCACCACCACACTGGGAATCTCTGCTTTCCCAAAGACGCAATCTCTCATGGTGCCCATCCTCGGCAGAGCCTGTTCCCGAAAAGGCAAACGTCCGGCTCCTTGTCCCACACGGAAGGTGGCAGCCCGGAAAGCTGTTGCTGGTCTTCACCTTCCCCCTGCAGCCTATTCACAGGCACAACAGGTTTTGGGATCTGTGCTTGCCCAAAGACGCAATCTCTCACGGTGCGCATCCTCGGCAGAGCCTGTTCCCGAAAAGGCAAACGTCTGGCTCCTTGTCCCACACGGAAGGTGGCAGCCCGGAAAGCTGTTGCTGGTCTTCACCTTCCCCCTGCAGCCTATTCACAGGCACAACAGGTTTGGGGATCTGTGCTTGCCCAGAGAAGGAACATCTCACGGTGCGCATCCTCGGCAGAGCCTGTTCCCGAAAAGGCAAACGTCCGGCTCCTTGTCCCACACGGAAGGTGGCAGCCCGGAAAGCTCTTGCTGGTCTTCACCTTCCCCCTGCAGCCTATTCACAGGCACAACAGGTTTGGGGATCTGTGCTTGCCCAAAGACGCAATCTCTCACGGTGCGCATCCTCGGCAGAGCCTGTTCCCGAAAAGGCAAACGTCCGGCTCCTTGTCCCACATGGAAGGTGGCAGCCCGGAAAGCTGTTGCTGGTCTTCACCTTCCCCCTGCAGCCTATTCACAGGCACAACAGGTTTGGGGATCTGTGCTTGCCCAGAGAAGGAACATCTCACGGTGCGCATCCTCGGCAGAGCCTGTTCCCGAAAAGGCAAACGTCCGGCTCCTTGTCCCACACGGAAGGTGGCAGCCCGGAAAGCTCTTGCTGGTCTTCACCTTCCCCCTGCAGCCTATTCACAGGCACAACAGGTTTTGGGATCTGTGCTTGCCCAGAGAAGGAACATCTCACGGTGCGCATCCTCGGCAGAGCCTGTTCCCGAAAAGGCAAACGTCCGGCTCCTTGTCCCACACGGAAGGTGGCAGCCCGGAAAGCTGTTGCTGGTCTTCACCTTCCCCCTGCAGCCTATTCACAGGCACAACAGGTTTGGGGATCTGTGCTTGCGCAGAGAAGGAACATCTCACGGTGCGCATCCTCGGCAGAGCCTGTTCCCGAAAAGGCAAACGTCCGGCTCCTTGTCCCACACGGAAGGTGGCAGCCCGGAAAGCTGTTGCTGGTCTTCACCTTCCCCCTGCAGCCTATTCACAGGCACAACAGGTTTGGGGATCTGTGCTTGCCCAAAGACGCAATCTCTCACGGTGCGCATCCTCGGCAGAGCCTGTTCCCGAAAAGGCAAACGTCCGGCTCCTTGTCCCACACGGAAGGTGGCAGCCCGGAAAGCTGTTGCTGGTCTTCACCTTCCCCCTGCAGCCTATTCACAGGCACAACAGGTTTGGGGATCTGTGCTTGCCCAAAGACGCAATCTCTCACGGTGCGCATCCTCGGCAGAGCCTGTTCCCGAAAAGGCAAACGTCCGGCTCCTTGTCCCACACGGAAGGTGGCAGCCCGGAAAGCTGTTGCTGGTCTTCACCTTCCCCCTGCAGCCTATTCACAGGCACAACAGGTTTGGGGATCTGTGCTTGCCCAGAGAAGGAACATCTCACGGTGCGCATCCTCGGCAGAGCCTGTTCCCGAAAAGGCAAACGTCCGGCTCCTTGTCCCACATGGAAGGTGGCAGCCCGGAAAGCTGTTGCTGGTCTTCACCTTCCCCCTGCAGCCTATTCACAGGCACAACAGGTTTGGGGATCTGTGCTTGCCCAGAGAAGGAACATCTCACGGTGCGCATCCTCGGCAGAGCCTGTTCCCGAAAAGGCAAACGTCCGGCTCCTTGTCCCACACGGAAGGTGGCAGCCCGGAAAGCTCTTGCTGGTCTTCACCTTCCCCCTGCAGCCTATTCACAGGCACAACAGGTTTTGGGATCTGTGCTTGCCCAGAGAAGGAACATCTCACGGTGCGCATCCTCGGCAGAGCCTGTTCCCGAAAAGGCAAACGTCCGGCTCCTTGTCCCACACGGAAGGTGGCAGCCCGGAAAGCTGTTGCTGGTCTTCACCTTCCCCCTGCAGCCTATTCACAGGCACAACAGGTTTGGGGATCTGTGCTTGCCCAAAGACGCAATCTCTCACGGTGCGCATCCTCGGCAGAGCCTGTTCCCGAAAAGGCAAACGTCCGGCTCCTTGTCCCACACGGAAGGTGGCAGCCCGGAAAGCTGTTGCTGGTCTTCACCTTCCCCCTGCAGCCTATTCACAGGCACAACAGGTTTGGGGATCTGTGCTTGCCCAGAGAAGGAACATCTCACGGTGCGCATCCTCGGCAGAGCCTGTTCCCGAAAAGGCAAACGTCCGGCTCCTTGTCCCACACGGAAGGTGGCAGCCCTGAAAGCTGTTGCTGGTCTTCACCTTCCCCCTGCAGCCTATTCACAGGCACCACCACACTGGGAATCTCTGCTTTCCCAAAGACGCAATCTCTCATGGTGCCCATCCTCGGCAGAGCCTGTTCCCGAAAAGGCAAACGTCCGGCTCCTTGTCCCACACGGAAGGTGGCAGCCCGGAAAGCTGTTGCTGGTCTTCACCTTCCCCCTGCAGCCTATTCACAGGCACAACAGGTTTTGGGATCTGTGCTTGCCCAAAGACGCAATCTCTCACGGTGCGCATCCTCGGCAGAGCCTGTTCCCGAAAAGGCAAACGTCCGGCTCCTTGTCCCACACGGAAGGTGGCAGCCCGGAAAGCTGTTGCTGGTCTTCACCTTCCCCCTGCAGCCTAGTCACAGGCACAACAGGTTTTGGGATCTGTGCTTGCCCAAAGACGCAATCTCTCACGGTGCGCATCCTCGGCAGAGCCTGTTCCCGAAAAGGCAAACGTCCGGCTCCTTGTCCCACACGGAAGGTGGCAGCCCGGAAAGCTGTTGCTGGTCTTCACCTTCCCCCTGCAGCCTATTCACAGGCACAACAGGTTTGGGGATCTGTGCTTGCCCAAAGACGCAATCTCTCACGGTGCGCATCCTCGGCAGAGCCTGTTCCCGAAAAGGCAAACGTCCGGCTCCTTGTCCCACACGGAAGGTGGCAGCCCTGAAAACTGTTGCTGGTCTTTACCTTCCCCCTGCAGCCTATTCACAGGCACCACCACACTGGTAATCTCTGCTTTCCCAAAGACGCAATCTCTCATGGTGCCCATCCTCGGCAGAGCCTGTTCCCGAAAAGGCAAACGTCCGGCTCCTTGTCCCACACGGAAGGTGGCAGCCCGGAAAGCTGTTGCTGGTCTTCACCTTCCCCCTGCAGCCTATTCACAGGCACAACAGGTTTTGGGATCTGTGCTTGCCCAGAGAAGGAACATCTCACGGTGCGCATCCTCGGCAGAGCCTGTTCCCGAAAAGGCAAACGTCCGGCTCCTTGTCCCACACGGAAGGTGGCAGCCCGGAAAGCTGTTGCTGGTCTTCACCTTCCCCCTGCAGCCTATTCACAGGCACAACAGGTTTTGGGATCTGTGCTTGCCCAAAGACGCAATCTCTCACGGTGCGCATCCTCGGCAGAGCCTGTTCCCGAAAAGGCAAACGTCCGGCTCCTTGTCCCACACGGAAGGTGGCAGCCCGGAAAGCTGTTGCTGGTCTTCACCTTCCCCCTGCAGCCTATTCACAGGCACAACAGGTTTGGGGATCTGTGCTTGCCCAGAGAAGGAACATCTCACGGTGCGCATCCTCGGCAGAGCCTGTTCCCGAAAAGGCAAACGTCCGGCTCCTTGTCCCACACGGAAGGTGGCAGCCCTGAAAGCTGTTGCTGGTCTTCACCTTCCCCCTGCAGCCTATTCACAGGCACCACCACACTGGGAATCTCTGCTTTCCCAAAGACGCAATCTCTCATGGTGCCCATCCTCGGCAGAGCCTGTTCCCGAAAAGGCAAACGTCTGGCTCCTTGTCCCACACGGAAGGTGGCAGCCCGGAAAGCTGTTGCTGGTCTTCACCTTCCCCCTGCAGCCTATTCACAGGCACAACAGGTTTGGGGATCTGTGCTTGCCCAGAGAAGGAACATCTCACGGTGCGCATCCTCGGCAGAGCCTGTTCCCGAAAAGGCAAACGTCCGGCTCCTTGTCCCACACGGAAGGTGGCAGCCCGGAAAGCTCTTGCTGGTCTTCACCTTCCCCCTGCAGCCTATTCACAGGCACAACAGGTTTTGGGATCTGTGCTTGCCCAAAGACGCAATCTCTCACGGTGCGCATCCTCGGCAGAGCCTGTTCCCGAAAAGGCAAACGTCCGGCTCCTTGTCCCACATGGAAGGTGGCAGCCCGGAAAGCTGTTGCTGGTCTTCACCTTCCCCCTGCAGCCTATTCACAGGCACAACAGGTTTGGGGATCTGTGCTTGCCCAGAGAAGGAACATCTCACGGTGCGCATCCTCGGCAGAGCCTGTTCCCGAAAAGGCAAACGTCCGGCTCCTTGTCCCACACGGAAGGTGGCAGCCCGGAAAGCTGTTGCTGGTCTTCACCTTCCCCCTGCAGCCTATTCACAGGCACAACAGGTTTGGGGATCTGTGCTTGCCCAGAGAAGGAACATCTCACGGTGCGCATCCTCGGCAGAGCCTGTTCCCGAAAAGGCAAACGTCCGGCTCCTTGTCCCACACGGAAGGTGGCAGCCCGGAAAGCTGTTGCTGGTCTTCACCTTCCCCCTGCAGCCTATTCACAGGCACAACAGGTTTGGGGATCTGTGCTTGCGCAGAGAAGGAACATCTCACGGTGCGCATCCTCGGCAGAGCCTGTTCCCGAAAAGGCAAACGTCCGGCTCCTTGTCCCACACGGAAGGTGGCAGCCCGGAAAGCTGTTGCTGGTCTTCACCTTCCCCCTGCAGCCTATTCACAGGCACAACAGGTTTTGGGATCTGTGCTTGCCCAAAGACGCAATCTCTCACGGTGCGCATCCTCGGCAGAGCCTGTTCCCGAAAAGGCAAACGTCCGGCTCCTTGTCCCACACGGAAGGTGGCAGCCCGGAAAGCTGTTGCTGGTCTTCACCTTCCCCCTGCAGCCTATTCACAGGCACAACAGGTTTGGGGATCTGTGCTTGCCCAAAGACGCAATCTCTCACGGTGCGCATCCTCGGCAGAGCCTGTTCCCGAAAAGGCAAACGTCCGGCTCCTTGTCCCACACGGAAGGTGGCAGCCCGGAAAGCTGTTGCTGGTCTTCACCTTCCCCCTGCAGCCTATTCACAGGCACAACAGGTTTGGGGATCTGTGCTTGCGCAGAGAAGGAACATCTCACGGTGCGCATCCTCGGCAGAGCCTGTTCCCGAAAAGGCAAACGTCCGGCTCCTTGTCCCACACGGAAGGTGGCAGCCCTGAAAGCTGTTGCTGGTCTTCACCTTCCCCCTGCAGCCTATTCACAGGCACCACCACATTGGGAATCTCTGCTTTCCCAAAGACGCAATCTCTCATGGTGCCCATCCTCGGCAGAGCCTGTTCCCGAAAAGGCAAACGTCCGGCTCCTTGTCCCACACGGAAGGTGGCAGCCCGGAAAGCTGTTGCTGGTCTTCACCTTCCCCCTGCAGCCTATTCACAGGCACAACAGGTTTTGGGATCTGTGCTTGCCCAAAGACGCAATCTCTCACGGTGCGCATCCTCGGCAGAGCCTGTTCCCGAAAAGGCAAACGTCCGGCTCCTTGTCCCACACGGAAGGTGGCAGCCCGGAAAGCTGTTGCTGGTCTTCACCTTCCCCCTGCAGCCTATTCACAGGCACAACAGGTTTGGGGATCTGTGCTTGCCCAGAGAAGGAACATCTCACGGTGCGCATCCTCGGCAGAGCCTGTTCCCGAAAAGGCAAACGTCCGGCTCCTTGTCCCACACGGAAGGTGGCAGCCCGGAAAGCTCTTGCTGGTCTTCACCTTCCCCCTGCAGCCTATTCACAGGCACAACAGGTTTTGGGATCTGTGCTTGCCCAAAGACGCAATCTCTCACGGTGCGCATCCTCGGCAGAGCCTGTTCCCGAAAAGGCAAACGTCCGGCTCCTTGTCCCACATGGAAGGTGGCAGCCCGGAAAGCTGTTGCTGGTCTTCACCTTCCCCCTGCAGCCTATTCACAGGCACAACAGGTTTGGGGATCTGTGCTTGCCCAGAGAAGGAACATCTCACGGTGCGCATCCTCGGCAGAGCCTGTTCCCGAAAAGGCAAACGTCCGGCTCCTTGTCCCACACGGAAGGTGGCAGCCCGGAAAGCTGTTGCTGGTCTTCACCTTCCCCCTGCAGCCTATTCACAGGCACAACAGGTTTTGGGATCTGTGCTTGCCCAGAGAAGGAACATCTCACGGTGCGCATCCTCGGCAGAGCCTGTTCCCGAAAAGGCAAACGTCCGGCTCCTTGTCCCACACGGAAGGTGGCAGCCCGGAAAGCTGTTGCTGGTCTTCACCTTCCCCCTGCAGCCTATTCACAGGCACAACAGGTTTGGGGATCTGTGCTTGCGCAGAGAAGGAACATCTCACGGTGCGCATCCTCGGCAGAGCCTGTTCCCGAAAAGGCAAACGTCCGGCTCCTTGTCCCACACGGAAGGTGGCAGCCCGGAAAGCTGTTGCTGGTCTTCACCTTCCCCCTGCAGCCTATTCACAGGCACAACAGGTTTTGGGATCTGTGCTTGCCCAAAGACGCAATCTCTCACGGTGCGCATCCTCGGCAGAGCCTGTTCCCGAAAAGGCAAACGTCCGGCTCCTTGTCCCACACGGAAGGTGGCAGCCCGGAAAGCTGTTGCTGGTCTTCACCTTCCCCCTGCAGCCTATTCACAGGCACAACAGGTTTGGGGATCTGTGCTTGCCCAAAGACGCAATCTCTCACGGTGCGCATCCTCGGCAGAGCCTGTTCCCGAAAAGGCAAACGTCCGGCTCCTTGTCCCACACGGAAGGTGGCAGCCCGGAAAGCTGTTGCTGGTCTTCACCTTCCCCCTGCAGCCTATTCACAGGCACAACAGGTTTTGGGATCTGTGCTTGCCCAGAGAAGGAACATCTCACGGTGCGCATCCTCGGCAGAGCCTGTTCCCGAAAAGGCAAACGTCCGGCTCCTTGTCCCACACGGAAGGTGGCAGCCCTGAAAGCTGTTGCTGGTCTTCACCTTCCCCCTGCAGCCTATTCACAGGCACCACCACACTGGGAATCTCTGCTTTCCCAAAGACGCAATCTCTCATGGTGCCCATCCTCGGCAGAGCCTGTTCCCGAAAAGGCAAACGTCCGGCTCCTTGTCCCACACGGAAGGTGGCAGCCCGGAAAGCTGTTGCTGGTCTTCACCTTCCCCCTGCAGCCTATTCACAGGCACAACAGGTTTTGGGATCTGTGCTTGCCCAGAGAAGGAACATCTCACGGTGCGCATCCTCGGCAGAGCCTGTTCCCGAAAAGGCAAACGTCCGGCTCCTTGTCCCACACGGAAGGTGGCAGCCCGGAAAGCTGTTGCTGGTCTTCACCTTCCCCCTGCAGCCTATTCACAGGCACAACAGGTTTTGGGATCTGTGCTTGCCCAAAGACGCAATCTCTCACGGTGCGCATCCTCGGCAGAGCCTGTTCCCGAAAAGGCAAACGTCCGGCTCCTTGTCCCACACGGAAGGTGGCAGCCCGGAAAGCTGTTGCTGGTCTTCACCTTCCCCCTGCAGCCTATTCACAGGCACAACAGGTTTTGGGATCTGTGCTTGCCCAGAGAAGGAACATCTCACGGTGCGCATCCTCGGCAGAGCCTGTTCCCGAAAAGGCAAACGTCCGGCTCCTTGTCCCACACGGAAGGTGGCAGCCCGGAAAGCTGTTGCTGGTCTTCACCTTCCCCCTGCAGCCTATTCACAGGCACAACAGGTTTTGGGATCTGTGCTTGCCCAGAGAAGGAACATCTCACGGTGCGCATCCTCGGCAGAGCCTGTTCCCGAAAAGGCAAACGTCCGGCTCCTTGTCCCACACGGAAGGTGGCAGCCCGGAAAGCTGTTGCTGGTCTTCACCTTCCCCCTGCAGCCTATTCACAGGCACAACAGGTTTGGGGATCTGTGCTTGCCCAAAGACGCAATCTCTCACGGTGCGCATCCTCGGCAGAGCCTGTTCCCGAAAAGGCAAACGTCCGGCTCCTTGTCCCACACGGAAGGTGGCAGCCCGGAAAGCTGTTGCTGGTCTTCACCTTCCCCCTGCAGCCTATTCACAGGCACAACAGGTTTTGGGATCTGTGCTTGCCCAGAGAAGGAACATCTCACGGTGCGCATCCTCGGCAGAGCCTGTTCCCGAAAAGGCAAACGTCCGGCTCCTTGTCCCACACGGAAGGTGGCAGCCCTGAAAGCTGTTGCTGGTCTTCACCTTCCCCCTGCAGCCTATTCACAGGCACCACCACACTGGGAATCTCTGCTTTCCCAAAGACGCAATCTCTCATGGTGCCCATCCTCGGCAGAGCCTGTTCCCGAAAAGGCAAACGTCCGGCTCCTTGTCCCACACGGAAGGTGGCAGCCCGGAAAGCTGTTGCTGGTCTTCACCTTCCCCCTGCAGCCTATTCACAGGCACAACAGGTTTGGGGATCTGTGCTTGCGCAGAGAAGGAACATCTCACGGTGCGCATCCTCGGCAGAGCCTGTTCCCGAAAAGGCAAACGTCCGGCTCCTTGTCCCACACGGAAGGTGGCAGCCCGGAAAGCTGTTGCTGGTCTTCACCTTCCCCCTGCAGCCTATTCACAGGCACAACAGGTTTTGGGATCTGTGCTTGCCCAAAGACGCAATCTCTCACGGTGCGCATCCTCGGCAGAGCCTGTTCCCGAAAAGGCAAACGTCCGGCTCCTTGTCCCACACGGAAGGTGGCAGCCCGGAAAGCTGTTGCTGGTCTTCACCTTCCCCCTGCAGCCTATTCACAGGCACAACAGGTTTTGGGATCTGTGCTTGCGCAGAGAAGGAACATCTCACGGTGCGCATCCTCGGCAGAGCCTGTTCCCGAAAAGGCAAACGTCCGGCTCCTTGTCCCACACGGAAGGTGGCAGCCCTGAAAGCTGTTGCTGGTCTTCACCTTCCCCCTGCAGCCTATTCACAGGCACCACCACACTGGGAATCTCTGCTTTCCCAAAGACGCAATCTCTCATGGTGCCCATCCTCGGCAGAGCCTGTTCCCGAAAAGGCAAACGTCCGGCTCCTTGTCCCACACGGAAGGTGGCAGCCCGGAAAGCTGTTGCTGGTCTTCACCTTCCCCCTGCAGCCTATTCACAGGCACAACAGGTTTGGGGATCTGTGCTTGCCCAAAGACGCAATCTGTCACGGTGCGCATCCTCGGCAGAGCCTGTTCCCGAAAAGGCAAACGTCCGGCTCCTTGTCCCACACGGAAGGTGGCAGCCCGGAAAGCTCTTGCTGGTCTTCACCTTCCCCCTGCAGCCTATTCACAGGCACAACAGGTTTGGGGATCTGTGCTTGCGCAGAGAAGGAACATCTCACGGTGCGCATCCTCGGCAGAGCCTGTTCCCAAAAAGGCAAACGTCCGGCTCCTTGTCCCACACGGAAGGTGGCAGCCCGGAAAGCTGTTGCTGGTCTTCACCTTCCCCCTGCAGCCTATTCACAGGCACAACAGGTTTGGGGATCTGTGCTTGCCCAAAGACGCAATCTCTCACGGTGCGCATCCTCGGCAGAGCCTGTTCCCAAAAAGGCAAACGTCCGGCTCCTTGTCCCACACGGAAGGTGGCAGCCCGGAAAGCTGTTGCTGGTCTTCACCTTCCCCCTGCAGCCTAGTCACAGGCACAACAGGTTTTGGGATCTGTGCTTGCCCAGAGAAGGAACATCTCACGGTGCGCATCCTCGGCAGAGCCTGTTCCCGAAAAGGCAAACGTCCGGCTCCTTGTCCCACACGGAAGGTGGCAGCCCGGAAAGCTGTTGCTGGTCTTCACCTTCCCCCTGCAGCCTATTCACAGGCACAACAGGTTTGGGGATCTGTGCTTGCCCAGAGAAGGAACATCTCACGGTGCGCATCCTCGGCAGAGCCTGTTCCCAAAAAGGCAAACGTCCGGCTCCTTGTCCCACACGGAAGGTGGCAGCCCGGAAAGCTCTTGCTGGTCTTCACCTTCCCCCTGCAGCCTATTCACAGGCACAACAGGTTTGGGGATCTGTGCTTGCCCAAAGACGCAATCTCTCACGGTGCGCATCCTCGGCAGAGCCTGTTCCCGAAAAGGCAAACGTCCGGCTCCTTGTCCCACACGGAAGGTGGCAGCCCGGAAAGCTCTTGCTGGTCTTCACCTTCCCCCTGCAGCCTATTCACAGGCACAACAGGTTTTGGGATCTGTGCTTGCCCAAAGACGCAATCTCTCACGGTGCGCATCCTCGGCAGAGCCTGTTCCCGAAAAGGCAAACGTCCGGCTCCTTGTCCCACACGGAAGGTGGCAGCCCGGAAAGCTCTTGCTGGTCTTCACCTTCCCCCTGCAGCCTATTCACAGGCACAACAGGTTTGGGGATCTGTGCTTGCGCAGAGAAGGAACATCTCATGGTGCGCATCCTCGGCAGAGCCTGTTCCCGAAAAGGCAAACGTCCGGCTCCTTGTCCCACACGGAAGGTGGCAGCCCGGAAAGCTGTTGCTGGTCTTCACCTTCCCCCTGCAGCCTATTCACAGGCACAACAGGTTTTGGGATCTGTGCTTGCCCAAAGACGCAATCTCTCACGGTGCGCATCCTCGGCAGAGCCTGTTCCCGAAAAGGCAAACGTCCGGCTCCTTGTCCCACACGGAAGGTGGCAGCCCGGAAAGCTGTTGCTGGTCTTCACCTTCCCCCTGCAGCCTATTCACAGGCACAACAGGTTTGGGGATCTGTGCTTGCCCAGAGAAGGAACATCTCACGGTGCGCATCCTCGGCAGAGCCTGTTCCCGAAAAGGCAAACGTCCGGCTCCTTGTCCCACACGGAAGGTGGCAGCCCTGAAAGCTGTTGCTGGTCTTCACCTTCCCCCTGCAGCCTATTCACAGGCACCACCACACTGGGAATCTCTGCTTTCCCAAAGACGCAATCTCTCACGGTGCGCATCCTCGGCAGAGCCTGTTCCCGAAAAGGCAAACGTCCGGCTCCTTGTCCCACACGGAAGGTGGCAGCCCGGAAAGCTGTTGCTGGTCTTCACCTTCCCCCTGCAGCCTATTCACAGGCACAACAGGTTTGGGGATCTGTGCTTGCCCAGAGAAGGAACATCTCACGGTGCGCATCCTCGGCAGAGCCTGTTCCCGAACAGGCAAACGTCCGGCTCCTTGTCCCACACGGAAGGTGGCAGCCCTGAAAGCTGTTGCTGGTCTTCACCTTCCCCCTGCAGCCTATTCACAGGCACCACCACACTGGGAATCTCTGCTTTCCCAAAGACGCAATCTCTCATGGTGCCCATCCTCGGCAGAGCCTGTTCCCGAAAAGGCAAACGTCCGGCTCCTTGTACCACACGGAAGGTGGCAGACCGGAAAGCTGTTGCTGGTCTTCACCTTCCCCCTGCAGCCTATTCACAGGCACAACAGGTTTGGGGATCTGTGCTTGCGCAGAGAAGGAACATCTCACGATGCGCATCCTCGGCAGAGCCTGTTCCCGAAAAGGCAAACGTCCGGCTCCTTGTCCCACACGGAAGGTGGCAGCCCGGAAAGCTCTTGCTGGTCTTCACCTTCCCCCTGCAGCCTATTCACAGGCACAACAGGTTTGGGGATCTGTGCTTGCCCAAAGACGCAATCTCTCACGGTGCGCATCCTCGGCAGAGCCTGTTCCCGAAAAGGCAAACGTCCGGCTCCTTGTCCCACACGGAAGGTGGCAGCCCGGAAAGCTCTTGCTGGTCTTCACCTTCCCCCTGCAGCCTATTCACAGGCACAACAGGTTTGGGGATCTGTGCTTGCCCAAAGACGCAATCTCTCACGGTGCGCATCCTCGGCAGAGCCTGTTCCCGAAAAGGCAAACGTCCGGCTCCTTGTCCCACACGGAAGGTGGCAGCCCGGAAAGCTCTTGCTGGTCTTCACCTTCCCCCTGCAGCCTATTCACAGGCACAACAGGTTTGGGGATCTGTGCTTGCCCAGAGAAGGAACATCTCACGGTGCGCATCCTCGGCAGAGCCTGTTCCCGAAAAGGCAAACGTCCGGCTCCTTGTCCCACACGGAAGGTGGCAGCCCTGAAAGCTGTTGCTGGTCTTCACCTTCCCCCTGCAGCCTATTCACAGGCACCACCACACTGGGAATCTCTGCTTTCCCAAAGACGCAATCTCTCATGGTGCCCATCCTCGGCAGAGCCTGTTCCCGAAAAGGCAAACGTCCGGCTCCTTGTCCCACACGGAAGGTGGCAGCCCGGAAAGCTGTTGCTGGTCTTCACCTTCCCCCTGCAGCCTATTCACAGGCACAACAGGTTTTGGGATCTGTGCTTGCCCAGAGAAGGAACATCTCACGGTGCGCATCCTCGGCAGAGCCCGTTCCCAAAAAGGCAAACGTCCGGCTCCTTGTCCCACACGGAAGGTGGCAGCCCGGAAAGCTGTTGCTGGTCTTCACCTTCCCCCTGCAGCCTATTCACAGGCACAACAGGTTTGGGGATCTGTGCTTGCCCAAAGACGCAATCTCTCACGGTGCGCATCCTCGGCAGAGCCTGTTCCCAAAAAGGCAAACGTCCGGCTCCTTGTCCCACACGGAAGGTGGCAGCCCGGAAAGCTGTTGCTGGTCTTCACCTTCCCCCTGCAGCCTATTCACAGGCACAACAGGTTTTGGGATCTGTGCTTGCCCAGAGAAGGAACATCTCACGGTGCGCATCCTCGGCAGAGCCTGTTCCCGAAAAGGCAAACGTCCGGCTCCTTGTCCCACACGGAAGGTGGCAGCCCGGAAAGCTGTTGCTGGTCTTCACCTTCCCCCTGCAGCCTATTCACAGGCACAACAGGTTTGGGGATCTGTGCTTGCCCAGAGAAGGAACATCTCACGGTGCGCATCCTCGGCAGAGCCTGTTCCCAAAAAGGCAAACGTCCGGCTCCTTGTCCCACACGGAAGGTGGCAGCCCTGAAAGCTCTTGCTGGTCTTCAGCTTCCCCCTGCAGCCTATTCACAGGCACAACAGGTTTGGGGATCTGTGCTTGCCCAAAGACGCAATCTCTCACGGTGCGCATCCTCGGCAGAGCCTGTTCCCGAAAAGGCAAACGTCCGGCTCCTTGTCCCACACGGAAGGTGGCAGCCCGGAAAGCTCTTGCTGGTCTTCACCTTCCCCCTGCAGCCTATTCACAGGCACAACAGGTTTTGGGATCTGTGCTTGCCCAGAGAAGGAACATCTCACGGTGCGCATCCTCGGCAGAGCCTGTTCCCGAAAAGGCAAACGTCCGGCTCCTTGTCCCACACGGAAGGTGGCAGCCCGGAAAGCTCTTGCTGGTCTTCACCTTCCCCCTGCAGCCTATTCACAGGCACAACAGGTTTGGGGATCTGTGCTTGCCCAGAGAAGGAACATCTCATGGTGCGCATCCTCGGCAGAGCCTGTTCCCGAAAAGGCAAACGTCCGGCTCCTTGTCCCACACGGAAGGTGGCAGCCCGGAAAGCTGTTGCTGGTCTTCACCTTCCCCCTGCAGCCTATTCACAGGCACAACAGGTTTTGGGATCTGTGCTTGCCCAAAGACGCAATCTCTCACGGTGCGCATCCTCGGCAGAGCCTGTTCCCGAAAAGGCAAACGTCCGGCTCCTTGTCCCACACGGAAGGTGGCAGCCCGGAAAGCTGTTGCTGGTCTTCACCTTCCCCCTGCAGCCTATTCACAGGCACAACAGGTTTGGGGATCTGTGCTTGCCCAGAGAAGGAACATCTCACGGTGCGCATCCTCGGCAGAGCCTGTTCCCGAAAAGGCAAACGTCCGGCTCCTTGTCCCACACGGAAGGTGGCAGCCCTGAAAGCTGTTGCTGGTCTTCACCTTCCCCCTGCAGCCTATTCACAGGCACCACCACACTGGGAATCTCTGCTTTCCCAAAGACGCAATCTCTCACGGTGCGCATCCTCGGCAGAGCCTGTTCCCGAAAAGGCAAACGTCCGGCTCCTTGTCCCACACGGAAGGTGGCAGCCCGGAAAGCTCTTGCTGGTCTTCACCTTCCCCCTGCAGCCTATTCACAGGCACAACAGGTTTGGGGATCTGTGCTTGCCCAGAGAAGGAACATCTCACGGTGCGCATCCTCGGCAGAGCCTGTTCCCGAACAGGCAAACGTCCGGCTCCTTGTCCCACACGGAAGGTGGCAGCCCTGAAAGCTGTTGCTGGTCTTCACCTTCCCCCTGCAGCCTATTCACAGGCACCACCACACTGGGAATCTCTGCTTTCCCAAAGACGCAATCTCTCATGGTGCCCATCCTCGGCAGAGCCTGTTCCCGAAAAGGCAAACGTCCGGCTCCTTGTCCCACACGGAAGGTGGCAGCCCGGAAAGCTGTTGCTGGTCTTCACCTTCCCCCTGCAGCCTATTCACAGGCACAACAGGTTTGGGGATCTGTGCTTGCGCAGAGAAGGAACATCTCACGGTGCGCATCCTCGGCAGAGCCTGTTCCCGAAAAGGCAAACGTCCGGCTCCTTGTCCCACACGGAAGGTGGCAGCCCGGAAAGCTGTTGCTGGTCTTCACCTTCCCCCTGCAGCCTATTCACAGGCACAACAGGTTTGGGGATCTGTGCTTGCCCAAAGACGCAATCTCTCACGGTGCGCATCCTCGGCAGAGCCTGTTCCCGAAAAGGCAAACGT
Organism: Haliaeetus albicilla; assembly: GCF_947461875.1. Classification (NCBI taxonomy): domain Eukaryota; kingdom Metazoa; phylum Chordata; class Aves; order Accipitriformes; family Accipitridae; genus Haliaeetus; species Haliaeetus albicilla. The sequence continues at coordinate 3,742,255 of NW_027212433.1, read as the reverse complement.
CCGGCTCCTTGTCCCACACGGAAGGTGGCAGCCCGGAAAGCTCTTGCTGGTCTTCACCTTCCCCCTGCAGCCTATTCACAGGCACAACAGGTTTGGGGATCTGTGCTTGCCCAGAGAAGGAACATCTCACGGTGCGCATCCTCGGCAGAGCCTGTTCCCGAAAAGGCAAACGTCCGGCTCCTTGTCCCACACGGAAGGTGGCAGCCCTGAAAGCTGTTGCTGGTCTTCACCTTCCCCCTGCAGCCTATTCACAGGCACCACCACACTGGGAATCTCTGCTTTCCCAAAGACGCAATCTCTCATGGTGCCCATCCTCGGCAGAGCCTGTTCCCGAAAAGGCAAACGTCCGGCTCCTTGTCCCACACGGAAGGTGGCAGCCCGGAAAGCTGTTGCTGGTCTTCACCTTCCCCCTGCAGCCTATTCACAGGCACAACAGGTTTTGGGATCTGTGCTTGCCCAGAGAAGGAACATCTCACGGTGCGCATCCTCGGCAGAGCCTGTTCCCAAAAAGGCAAACGTCCGGCTCCTTGTCCCACACGGAAGGTGGCAGCCCGGAAAGCTGTTGCTGGTCTTCACCTTCCCCCTGCAGCCTATTCACAGGCACAACAGGTTTGGGGATCTGTGCTTGCCCAAAGACGCAATCTCTCACGGTGCGCATCCTCGGCAGAGCCTGTTCCCAAAAAGGCAAACGTCCGGCTCCTTGTCCCACACGGAAGGTGGCAGCCCGGAAAGCTGTTGCTGGTCTTCACCTTCCCCCTGCAGCCTATTCACAGGCACAACAGGTTTTGGGATCTGTGCTTGCCCAGAGAAGGAACATCTCACGGTGCGCATCCTCGGCAGAGCCTGTTCCCGAAAAGGCAAACGTCCGGCTCCTTGTCCCACACGGAAGGTGGCAGCCCGGAAAGCTGTTGCTGGTCTTCACCTTCCCCCTGCAGCCTATTCACAGGCACAACAGGTTTGGGGATCTGTGCTTGCCCAGAGAAGGAACATCTCACGGTGCGCATCCTCGGCAGAGCCTGTTCCCAAAAAGGCAAACGTCCGGCTCCTTGTCCCACACGGAAGGTGGCAGCCCTGAAAGCTCTTGCTGGTCTTCAGCTTCCCCCTGCAGCCTATTCACAGGCACAACAGGTTTGGGGATCTGTGCTTGCCCAAAGACGCAATCTCTCACGGTGCGCATCCTCGGCAGAGCCTGTTCCCGAAAAGGCAAACGTCCGGCTCCTTGTCCCACACGGAAGGTGGCAGCCCGGAAAGCTCTTGCTGGTCTTCACCTTCCCCCTGCAGCCTATTCACAGGCACAACAGGTTTTGGGATCTGTGCTTGCCCAGAGAAGGAACATCTCACGGTGCGCATCCTCGGCAGAGCCTGTTCCCGAAAAGGCAAACGTCCGGCTCCTTGTCCCACACGGAAGGTGGCAGCCCGGAAAGCTCTTGCTGGTCTTCACCTTCCCCCTGCAGCCTATTCACAGGCACAACAGGTTTGGGGATCTGTGCTTGCGCAGAGAAGGAACATCTCATGGTGCGCATCCTCGGCAGAGCCTGTTCCCGAAAAGGCAAACGTCCGGCTCCTTGTCCCACACGGAAGGTGGCAGCCCGGAAAGCTGTTGCTGGTCTTCACCTTCCCCCTGCAGCCTATTCACAGGCACAACAGGTTTTGGGATCTGTGCTTGCCCAAAGACGCAATCTCTCACGGTGCGCATCCTCGGCAGAGCCTGTTCCCGAAAAGGCAAACGTCCGGCTCCTTGTCCCACACGGAAGGTGGCAGCCCGGAAAGCTGTTGCTGGTCTTCACCTTCCCCCTGCAGCCTATTCACAGGCACAACAGGTTTGGGGATCTGTGCTTGCCCAGAGAAGGAACATCTCACGGTGCGCATCCTCGGCAGAGCCTGTTCCCGAAAAGGCAAACGTCCGGCTCCTTGTCCCACACGGAAGGTGGCAGCCCTGAAAGCTGTTGCTGGTCTTCACCTTCCCCCTGCAGCCTATTCACAGGCACCACCACACTGGGAATCTCTGCTTTCCCAAAGACGCAATCTCTCACGGTGCGCATCCTCGGCAGAGCCTGTTCCCGAAAAGGCAAACGTCCGGCTCCTTGTCCCACACGGAAGGTGGCAGCCCGGAAAGCTGTTGCTGGTCTTCACCTTCCCCCTGCAGCCTATTCACAGGCACAACAGGTTTGGGGATCTGTGCTTGCCCAGAGAAGGAACATCTCACGGTGCGCATCCTCGGCAGAGCCTGTTCCCGAACAGGCAAACGTCCGGCTCCTTGTCCCACACGGAAGGTGGCAGCCCGGAAAGCTGTTGCTGGTCTTCACCTTCCCCCTGCAGCCTATTCACAGGCACAACAGGTTTTGGGATCTGTGCTTGCCCAAAGACGCAATCTCTCACGGTGCGCATCCTCGGCAGAGCCTGTTCCCGAAAAGGCAAACGTCCGGCTCCTTGTCCCACACGGAAGGTGGCAGCCCGGAAAGCTGTTGCTGGTCTTCACCTTCCCCCTGCAGCCTATTCACAGGCACAACAGGTTTGGGGATCTGTGCTTGCCCAAAGACGCAATCTCTCACGGTGCGCATCCTCGGCAGAGCCTGTTCCCGAAAAGGCAAACGTCCGGCTCCTTGTCCCACACGGAAGGTGGCAGCCCGGAAAGCTGTTGCTGGTCTTCACCTTCCCCCTGCAGCCTATTCACAGGCACAACAGGTTTGGGGATCTGTGCTTGCCCAGAGAAGGAACATCTCACGGTGCGCATCCTCGGCAGAGCCTGTTCCCGAAAAGGCAAACGTCCGGCTCCTTGTCCCACACGGAAGGTGGCAGCCCTGAAAGCTGTTGCTGGTCTTCACCTTCCCCCTGCAGCCTATTCACAGGCACCACCACACTGGGAATCTCTGCTTTCCCAAAGACGCAATCTCTCATGGTGCCCATCCTCGGCAGAGCCTGTTCCCGAAAAGGCAAACGTCCGGCTCCTTGTCCCACACGGAAGGTGGCAGCCCGGAAAGCTCTTGCTGGTCTTCACCTTCCCCCTGCAGCCTATTCACAGGCACAACAGGTTTTGGGATCTGTGCTTGCCCAAAGACGCAATCTCTCACGGTGCGCATCCTCGGCAGAGCCTGTTCCCGAAAAGGCAAACGTCTGGCTCCTTGTCCCACACGGAAGGTGGCAGCCCGGAAAGCTGTTGCTGGTCTTCACCTTCCCCCTGCAGCCTATTCACAGGCACAACAGGTTTGGGGATCTGTGCTTGCCCAGAGAAGGAACATCTCACGGTGCGCATCCTCGGCAGAGCCTGTTCCCGAAAAGGCAAACGTCCGGCTCCTTGTCCCACACGGAAGGTGGCAGCCCGGAAAGCTCTTGCTGGTCTTCACCTTCCCCCTGCAGCCTATTCACAGGCACAACAGGTTTGGGGATCTGTGCTTGCCCAAAGACGCAATCTCTCACGGTGCGCATCCTCGGCAGAGCCTGTTCCCGAAAAGGCAAACGTCCGGCTCCTTGTCCCACATGGAAGGTGGCAGCCCGGAAAGCTGTTGCTGGTCTTCACCTTCCCCCTGCAGCCTATTCACAGGCACAACAGGTTTGGGGATCTGTGCTTGCCCAGAGAAGGAACATCTCACGGTGCGCATCCTCGGCAGAGCCTGTTCCCGAAAAGGCAAACGTCCGGCTCCTTGTCCCACACGGAAGGTGGCAGCCCGGAAAGCTCTTGCTGGTCTTCACCTTCCCCCTGCAGCCTATTCACAGGCACAACAGGTTTTGGGATCTGTGCTTGCCCAGAGAAGGAACATCTCACGGTGCGCATCCTCGGCAGAGCCTGTTCCCGAAAAGGCAAACGTCCGGCTCCTTGTCCCACACGGAAGGTGGCAGCCCGGAAAGCTCTTGCTGGTCTTCACCTTCCCCCTGCAGCCTATTCACAGGCACAACAGGTTTGGGGATCTGTGCTTGCGCAGAGAAGGAACATCTCACGGTGCGCATCCTCGGCAGAGCCTGTTCCCGAAAAGGCAAACGTCCGGCTCCTTGTCCCACACGGAAGGTGGCAGCCCGGAAAGCTGTTGCTGGTCTTCACCTTCCCCCTGCAGCCTATTCACAGGCACAACAGGTTTTGGGATCTGTGCTAGCCCAAAGACGCAATCTCTCACGGTGCGCATCCTCGGCAGAGCCTGTTCCCGAAAAGGCAAACGTCCGGCTCCTTGTCCCACACGGAAGGTGGCAGCCCGGAAAGCTGTTGCTGGTCTTCACCTTCCCCCTGCAGCCTAGTCACAGGCACAACAGGTTTGGGGATCTGTGCTTGCCCAAAGACGCAATCTCTCACGGTGCGCATCCTCGGCAGAGCCTGTTCCCGAAAAGGCAAACGTCCGGCTCCTTGTCCCACACGGAAGGTGGCAGCCCGGAAAGCTGTTGCTGGTCTTCACCTTCCCCCTGCAGCCTATTCACAGGCACAACAGGTTTTGGGATCTCTGCTTTCCCAAAGACGCAATCTCTCACAGTGCGCATCCTCGGCAGAGCCTGTTCCCGAAAAGGCAAACGTCCGGCTCCTTGTCCCACACGGAAGGTGGCAGCCCGGAAAGCTGTTGCTGGTCTTCACCTTCCCCCTGCAGCCTATTCACAGGCACAACAGGTTTGGGGATCTGTGCTTGCCCAAAGACGCAATCTCTCACGGTGCGCATCCTCGGCAGAGCCTGTTCCCGAAAAGGCAAACGTCCGGCTCCTTGTCCCACACGGAAGGTGGCAGCCCGGAAAGCTGTTGCTGGTCTTCACCTTCCCCCTGCAGCCTATTCACAGGCACAACAGGTTTGGGGATCTGTGCTTGCCCAGAGAAGGAACATCTCACGGTGCGCATCCTCGGCAGAGCCTGTTCCCGAAAAGGCAAACGTCCGGCTCCTTGTCCCACACGGAAGGTGGCAGCCCTGAAAGCTGTTGCTGGTCTTCACCTTCCCCCTGCAGCCTATTCACAGGCACCACCACACTGGGAATCTCTGCTTTCCCAAAGACGCAATCTCTCATGGTGCCCATCCTCGGCAGAGCCTGTTCCCGAAAAGGCAAACGTCCGGCTCCTTGTCCCACACGGAAGGTGGCAGCCCGGAAAGCTGTTGCTGGTCTTCACCTTCCCCCTGCAGCCTATTCACAGGCACAACAGGTTTTGGGATCTGTGCTTGCCCAAAGACGCAATCTCTCACGGTGCGCATCCTCGGCAGAGCCTGTTCCCGAAAAGGCAAACGTCCGGCTCCTTGTCCCACACGGAAGGTGGCAGCCCGGAAAGCTGTTGCTGGTCTTCACCTTCCCCCTGCAGCCTATTCACAGGCACAACAGGTTTGGGGATCTGTGCTTGCCCAAAGACGCAATCTCTCACGGTGCGCATCCTCGGCAGAGCCTGTTCCCGAAAAGGCAAACGTCCGGCTCCTTGTCCCACACGGAAGGTGGCAGCCCGGAAAGCTGTTGCTGGTCTTCACCTTCCCCCTGCAGCCTATTCACAGGCACAACAGGTTTGGGGATCTGTGCTTGCCCAGAGAAGGAACATCTCACGGTGCGCATCCTCGGCAGAGCCTGTTCCCGAAAAGGCAAACGTCCGGCTCCTTGTCCCACACGGAAGGTGGCAGCCCGGAAAGCTGTTGCTGGTCTTCACCTTCCCCCTGCAGCCTATTCACAGGCACCACCACACTGGGAATCTCTGCTTTCCCAAAGACGCAATCTCTCATGGTGCCCATCCTCGGCAGAGCCTGTTCCCGAAAAGGCAAACGTCCGGCTCCTTGTCCCACACGGAAGGTGGCAGCCCGGAAAGCTGTTGCTGGTCTTCACCTTCCCCCTGCAGCCTATTCACAGGCACAACAGGTTTTGGGATCTGTGCTTGCCCAGAGAAGGAACATCTCACGGTGCGCATCCTCGGCAGAGCCTGTTCCCGAAAAGGCAAACGTCCGGCTCCTTGTCCCACACGGAAGGTGGCAGCCCGGAAAGCTGTTGCTGGTCTTCACCTTCCCCCTGCAGCCTATTCACAGGCACAACAGGTTTGGGGATCTGTGCTTGCGCAGAGATGGAACATCTCACGGTGAGCATCCTCGGCAGAGCCTGTTCCCGAAAAGGCAAACGTCCGGCTCCTTGTCCCACACGGAAGGTGGCAGCCCGGAAAGCTGTTGCTGGTCTTCACCTTCCCCCTGCAGCCTATTCACAGGCACAACAGGTTTTGGGATCTGTGCTTGCCCAGAGAAGGAACATCTCACGGTGCGCATCCTCGGCAGAGCCTGTTCCCGAAAAGGCAAACGTCCGGCTCCTTGTCCCACACGGAAGGTGGCAGCCCTGAAAGCTGTTGCTGGTCTTCACCTTCCCCCTGCAGCCTATTCACAGGCACCACCACACTGGGAATCTCTGCTTTCCCAAAGACGCAATCTCTCATGGTGCCCATCCTCGGCAGAGCCTGTTCCCGAAAAGGCAAACGTCTGGCTCCTTGTCCCACACGGAAGGTGGCAGCCCGGAAAGCTGTTGCTGGTCTTCACCTTCCCCCTGCAGCCTATTCACAGGCACAACAGGTTTGGGGATCTGTGCTTGCCCAGAGAAGGAACATCTCACGGTGCGCATCCTCGGCAGAGCCTGTTCCCGAAAAGGCAAACGTCCGGCTCCTTGTCCCACACGGAAGGTGGCAGCCCGGAAAGCTCTTGCTGGTCTTCACCTTCCCCCTGCAGCCTATTCACAGGCACAACAGGTTTTGGGATCTGTGCTTGCCCAAAGACGCAATCTCTCACGGTGCGCATCCTCGGCAGAGCCTGTTCCCGAAAAGGCAAACGTCCGGCTCCTTGTCCCACATGGAAGGTGGCAGCCCGGAAAGCTGTTGCTGGTCTTCACCTTCCCCCTGCAGCCTATTCACAGGCACAACAGGTTTGGGGATCTGTGCTTGCCCAGAGAAGGAACATCTCACGGTGCGCATCCTCGGCAGAGCCTGTTCCCGAAAAGGCAAACGTCCGGCTCCTTGTCCCACACGGAAGGTGGCAGCCCGGAAAGCTGTTGCTGGTCTTCACCTTCCCCCTGCAGCCTATTCACAGGCACAACAGGTTTTGGGATCTGTGCTTGCCCAGAGAAGGAACATCTCACGGTGCGCATCCTCGGCAGAGCCTGTTCCCGAACAGGCAAACGTCCGGCTCCTTGTCCCACACGGAAGGTGGCAGCCCGGAAAGCTGTTGCTGGTCTTCACCTTCCCCCTGCAGCCTATTCACAGGCACAACAGGTTTGGGGATCTGTGCTTGCGCAGAGAAGGAACATCTCACGGTGCGCATCCTCGGCAGAGCCTGTTCCCGAAAAGGCAAACGTCCGGCTCCTTGTCCCACACGGAAGGTGGCAGCCCGGAAAGCTGTTGCTGGTCTTCACCTTCCCCCTGCAGCCTATTCACAGGCACAACAGGTTTTGGGATCTGTGCTTGCCCAAAGACGCAATCTCTCACGGTGCGCATCCTCGGCAGAGCCTGTTCCCGAAAAGGCAAACGTCCGGCTCCTTGTCCCACACGGAAGGTGGCAGCCCGGAAAGCTGTTGCTGGTCTTCACCTTCCCCCTGCAGCCTATTCACAGGCACAACAGGTTTGGGGATCTGTGCTTGCCCAAAGACGCAATCTCTCACGGTGCGCATCCTCGGCAGAGCCTGTTCCCGAAAAGGCAAACGTCCGGCTCCTTGTCCCACACGGAAGGTGGCAGCCCGGAAAGCTGTTGCTGGTCTTCACCTTCCCCCTGCAGCCTATTCACAGGCACAACAGGTTTGGGGATCTGTGCTTGCCCAGAGAAGGAACATCTCACGGTGCGCATCCTCGGCAGAGCCTGTTCCCGAAAAGGCAAACGTCCGGCTCCTTGTCCCACACGGAAGGTGGCAGCCCTGAAAGCTGTTGCTGGTCTTCACCTTCCCCCTGCAGCCTATTCACAGGCACCACCACATTGGGAATCTCTGCTTTCCCAAAGACGCAATCTCTCATGGTGCGCATCCTCGGCAGAGCCTGTTCCCGAAAAGGCAAACGTCCGGCTCCTTGTCCCACACGGAAGGTGGCAGCCCGGAAAGCTGTTGCTGGTCTTCACCTTCCCCCTGCAGCCTATTCACAGGCACAACAGGTTTTGGGATCTGTGCTTGCCCAAAGACGCAATCTCTCACGGTGCGCATCCTCGGCAGAGCCTGTTCCCGAAAAGGCAAACGTCTGGCTCCTTGTCCCACACGGAAGGTGGCAGCCCGGAAAGCTGTTGCTGGTCTTCACCTTCCCCCTGCAGCCTATTCACAGGCACAACAGGTTTGGGGATCTGTGCTTGCCCAGAGAAGGAACATCTCACGGTGCGCATCCTCGGCAGAGCCTGTTCCCGAAAAGGCAAACGTCCGGCTCCTTGTCCCACACGGAAGGTGGCAGCCCGGAAAGCTCTTGCTGGTCTTCACCTTCCCCCTGCAGCCTATTCACAGGCACAACAGGTTTGGGGATCTGTGCTTGCCCAAAGACGCAATCTCTCACGGTGCGCATCCTCGGCAGAGCCTGTTCCCGAAAAGGCAAACGTCCGGCTCCTTGTCCCACATGGAAGGTGGCAGCCCGGAAAGCTGTTGCTGGTCTTCACCTTCCCCCTGCAGCCTATTCACAGGCACAACAGGTTTGGGGATCTGTGCTTGCCCAGAGAAGGAACATCTCACGGTGCGCATCCTCGGCAGAGCCTGTTCCCGAAAAGGCAAACGTCCGGCTCCTTGTCCCACACGGAAGGTGGCAGCCCGGAAAGCTCTTGCTGGTCTTCACCTTCCCCCTGCAGCCTATTCACAGGCACAACAGGTTTGGGGATCTGTGCTTGCCCAGAGAAGGAACATCTCACGGTGCGCATCCTCGGCAGAGCCTGTTCCCGAAAAGGCAAACGTCCGGCTCCTTGTCCCACACGGAAGGTGGCAGCCCGGAAAGCTGTTGCTGGTCTTCACCTTCCCCCTGCAGCCTATTCACAGGCACAACAGGTTTGGGGATCTGTGCTTGCGCAGAGAAGGAACATCTCACGGTGCGCATCCTCGGCAGAGCCTGTTCCCGAAAAGGCAAACGTCCGGCTCCTTGTCCCACACGGAAGGTGGCAGCCCGGAAAGCTGTTGCTGGTCTTCACCTTCCCCCTGCAGCCTATTCACAGGCACAACAGGTTTTGGGATCTGTGCTTGCCCAAAGACGCAATCTCTCACGGTGCGCATCCTCGGCAGAGCCTGTTCCCGAAAAGGCAAACGTCCGGCTCCTTGTCCCACACGGAAGGTGGCAGCCCGGAAAGCTGTTGCTGGTCTTCACCTTCCCCCTGCAGCCTATTCACAGGCACAACAGGTTTTGGGATCTGTGCTTGCCCAAAGACGCAATCTCTCACGGTGCGCATCCTCGGCAGAGCCTGTTCCCGAAAAGGCAAACGTCTGGCTCCTTGTCCCACACGGAAGGTGGCAGCCCGGAAAGCTGTTGCTGGTCTTCACCTTCCCCCTGCAGCCTAGTCACAGGCACAACAGGTTTGGGGATCTGTGCTTGCCCAGAGAAGGAACATCTCACGGTGCGCATCCTCGGCAGAGCCTGTTCCCGAAAAGGCAAACGTCCGGCTCCTTGTCCCACACGGAAGGTGGCAGCCCTGAAAGCTGTTGCTGGTCTTCACCTTCCCCCTGCAGCCTATTCACAGGCACCACCACACTGGGAATCTCTGCTTTCCCAAAGACGCAATCTCTCATGGTGCCCATCCTCGGCAGAGCCTGTTCCCGAAAAGGCAAACGTCCGGCTCCTTGTCCCACACGGAAGGTGGCAGCCCGGAAAGCTGTTGCTGGTCTTCACCTTCCCCCTGCAGCCTATTCACAGGCACAACAGGTTTGGGGATCTGTGCTTGCCCAGAGAAGGAACATCTCACGGTGCGCATCCTCGGCAGAGCCTGTTCCCGAAAAGGCAAACGTCCGGCTCCTTGTCCCACACGGAAGGTGGCAGCCCGGAAAGCTGTTGCTGGTCTTCACCTTCCCCCTGCAGCCTATTCACAGGCACAACAGGTTTTGGGATCTGTGCTTGCCCAAAGACGCAATCTCTCACGGTGCGCATCCTCGGCAGAGCCTGTTCCCGAAAAGGCAAACGTCCGGCTCCTTGTCCCACACGGAAGGTGGCAGCCCGGAAAGCTGTTGCTGGTCTTCACCTTCCCCCTGCAGCCTATTCACAGGCACAACAGGTTTTGGGATCTGTGCTTGCCCAGAGAAGGAACATCTCACGGTGCGCATCCTCGGCAGAGCCTGTTCCCGAAAAGGCAAACGTCCGGCTCCTTGTCCCACACGGAAGGTGGCAGCCCTGAAAGCTGTTGCTGGTCTTCACCTTCCCCCTGCAGCCTATTCACAGGCACCACCACACTGGGAATCTCTGCTTTCCCAAAGACGCAATCTCTCATGGTGCCCATCCTCGGCAGAGCCTGTTCCCGAAAAGGCAAACGTCCGGCTCCTTGTCCCACACGGAAGGTGGCAGCCCGGAAAGCTGTTGCTGGTCTTCACCTTCCCCCTGCAGCCTATTCACAGGCACAACAGGTTTTGGGATCTGTGCTTGCCCAAAGACGCAATCTCTCACGGTGCGCATCCTCGGCAGAGCCTGTTCCCGAAAAGGCAAACGTCCGGCTCCTTGTCCCACACGGAAGGTGGCAGCCCGGAAAGCTGTTGCTGGTCTTCACCTTCCCCCTGCAGCCTATTCACAGGCACAACAGGTTTGGGGATCTGTGCTTGCGCAGAGAAGGAACATCTCACGGTGCGCATCCTCGGCAGAGCCTGTTCCCAAAAAGGCAAACGTCCGGCTCCTTGTCCCACACGGAAGGTGGCAGCCCGGAAAGCTGTTGCTGGTCTTCACCTTCCCCCTGCAGCCTATTCACAGGCACAACAGGTTTGGGGATCTGTGCTTGCCCAAAGACGCAATCTCTCACGGTGCGCATCCTCGGCAGAGCCTGTTCCCGAAAAGGCAAACGTCCGGCTCCTTGTCCCACACGGAAGGTGGCAGCCCGGAAAGCTGTTGCTGGTCTTCACCTTCCCCCTGCAGCCTATTCACAGGCACAACAGGTTTGGGGATCTGTGCTTGCCCAGAGAAGGAACATCTCACGGTGCGCATCCTCGGCAGAGCCTGTTCCCGAAAAGGCAAACGTCCGGCTCCTTGTCCCACACGGAAGGTGGCAGCCCGGAAAGCTGTTGCTGGTCTTCACCTTCCCCCTGCAGCCTATTCACAGGCACAACAGGTTTGGGGATCTGTGCTTGCCCAGAGAAGGAACATCTCACGGTGCGCATCCTCGGCAGAGCCTGTTCCCAAAAAGGCAAACGTCCGGCTCCTTGTCCCACACGGAAGGTGGCAGCCCGGAAAGCTCTTGCTGGTCTTCACCTTCCCCCTGCAGCCTATTCACAGGCACAACAGGTTTGGGGATCTGTGCTTGCCCAAAGACGCAATCTCTCACGGTGCGCATCCTCGGCAGAGCCTGTTCCCGAAAAGGCAAACGTCCGGCTCCTTGTCCCACACGGAAGGTGGCAGCCCGGAAAGCTCTTGCTGGTCTTCACCTTCCCCCTGCAGCCTATTCACAGGCACAACAGGTTTGGGGATCTGTGCTTGCCCAGAGAAGGAACATCTCACGGTGCGCATCCTCGGCAGAGCCTGTTCCCGAAAAGGCAAACGTCCGGCTCCTTGTCCCACACGGAAGGTGGCAGCCCGGAAAGCTGTTGCTGGTCTTCACCTTCCCCCTGCAGCCTATTCACAGGCACAACAGGTTTGGGGATCTGTGCTTGCGCAGAGAAGGAACATCTCATGGTGCGCATCCTCGGCAGAGCCTGTTCCCGAAAAGGCAAACGTCCGGCTCCTTGTCCCACACGGAAGGTGGCAGCCCGGAAAGCTGTTGCTGGTCTTCACCTTCCCCCTGCAGCCTATTCACAGGCACAACAGGTTTGGGGATCTGTGCTTGCCCAGAGAAGGAACATCTCACGGTGCGCATCCTCGGCAGAGCCTGTTCCCGAAAAGGCAAACGTCCGGCTCCTTGTCCCACACGGAAGGTGGCAGCCCGGAAAGCTCTTGCTGGTCTTCACCTTCCCCCTGCAGCCTATTCACAGGCACAACAGGTTTTGGGATCTGTGCTTGCCCAAAGACGCAATCTCTCACGGTGCGCATCCTCGGCAGAGCCTGTTCCCGAAAAGGCAAACGTCCGGCTCCTTGTCCCACATGGAAGGTGGCAGCCCGGAAAGCTGTTGCTGGTCTTCACCTTCCCCCTGCAGCCTATTCACAGGCACAACAGGTTTGGGGATCTGTGCTTGCCCAGAGAAGGAACATCTCACGGTGCGCATCCTCGGCAGAGCCTGTTCCCGAAAAGGCAAACGTCCGGCTCCTTGTCCCACACGGAAGGTGGCAGCCCGGAAAGCTCTTGCTGGTCTTCACCTTCCCCCTGCAGCCTATTCACAGGCACAACAGGTTTTGGGATCTGTGCTTGCCCAGAGAAGGAACATCTCACGGTGCGCATCCTCGGCAGAGCCTGTTCCCGAAAAGGCAAACGTCCGGCTCCTTGTCCCACACGGAAGGTGGCAGCCCGGAAAGCTGTTGCTGGTCTTCACCTTCCCCCTGCAGCCTATTCACAGGCACAACAGGTTTGGGGATCTGTGCTTGCGCAGAGAAGGAACATCTCACGGTGCGCATCCTCGGCAGAGCCTGTTCCCGAAAAGGCAAACGTCCGGCTCCTTGTCCCACACGGAAGGTGGCAGCCCGGAAAGCTGTTGCTGGTCTTCACCTTCCCCCTGCAGCCTATTCACAGGCACAACAGGTTTTGGGATCTGTGCTTGCCCAAAGACGCAATCTCTCACGGTGCGCATCCTCGGCAGAGCCTGTTCCCGAAAAGGCAAACGTCCGGCTCCTTGTCCCACACGGAAGGTGGCAGCCCGGAAAGCTGTTGCTGGTCTTCACCTTCCCCCTGCAGCCTATTCACAGGCACAACAGGTTTTGGGATCTGTGCTTGCCCAAAGACGCAATCTCTCACGGTGCGCATCCTCGGCAGAGCCTGTTCCCGAAAAGGCAAACGTCTGGCTCCTTGTCCCACACGGAAGGTGGCAGCCCGGAAAGCTGTTGCTGGTCTTCACCTTCCCCCTGCAGCCTAGTCACAGGCACAACAGGTTTGGGGATCTGTGCTTGCCCAGAGAAGGAACATCTCACGGTGCGCATCCTCGGCAGAGCCTGTTCCCGAAAAGGCAAACGTCCGGCTCCTTGTCCCACACGGAAGGTGGCAGCCCTGAAAGCTGTTGCTGGTCTTCACCTTCCCCCTGCAGCCTATTCACAGGCACCACCACACTGGGAATCTCTGCTTTCCCAAAGACGCAATCTCTCATGGTGCCCATCCTCGGCAGAGCCTGTTCCCGAAAAGGCAAACGTCCGGCTCCTTGTCCCACACGGAAGGTGGCAGCCCGGAAAGCTGTTGCTGGTCTTCACCTTCCCCCTGCAGCCTATTCACAGGCACAACAGGTTTTGGGATCTGTGCTTGCCCAGAGAAGGAACATCTCACGGTGCGCATCCTCGGCAGAGCCTGTTCCCGAAAAGGCAAACGTCCGGCTCCTTGTCCCACACGGAAGGTGGCAGCCCGGAAAGCTGTTGCTGGTCTTCACCTTCCCCCTGCAGCCTATTCACAGGCACAACAGGTTTTGGGATCTGTGCTTGCCCAAAGACGCAATCTCTCACGGTGCGCATCCTCGGCAGAGCCTGTTCCCGAAAAGGCAAACGTCCGGCTCCTTGTCCCACACGGAAGGTGGCAGCCCGGAAAGCTGTTGCTGGTCTTCACCTTCCCCCTGCAGCCTATTCACAGGCACAACAGGTTTTGGGATCTGTGCTTGCCCAGAGAAGGAACATCTCACGGTGCGCATCCTCGGCAGAGCCTGTTCCCGAAAAGGCAAACGTCCGGCTCCTTGTCCCACACGGAAGGTGGCAGCCCTGAAAGCTGTTGCTGGTCTTCACCTTCCCCCTGCAGCCTATTCACAGGCACCACCACACTGGGAATCTCTGCTTTCCCAAAGACGCAATCTCTCATGGTGCCCATCCTCGGCAGAGCCTGTTCCCGAAAAGGCAAACGTCCGGCTCCTTGTCCCACACGGAAGGTGGCAGCCCGGAAAGCTGTTGCTGGTCTTCACCTTCCCCCTGCAGCCTATTCACAGGCACAACAGGTTTTGGGATCTGTGCTTGCCCAAAGACGCAATCTCTCACGGTGCGCATCCTCGGCAGAGCCTGTTCCCGAAAAGGCAAACGTCCGGCTCCTTGTCCCACACGGAAGGTGGCAGCCCGGAAAGCTGTTGCTGGTCTTCACCTTCCCCCTGCAGCCTATTCACAGGCACAACAGGTTTGGGGATCTGTGCTTGCGCAGAGAAGGAACATCTCACGGTGCGCATCCTCGGCAGAGCCTGTTCCCAAAAAGGCAAACGTCCGGCTCCTTGTCCCACACGGAAGGTGGCAGCCCGGAAAGCTGTTGCTGGTCTTCACCTTCCCCCTGCAGCCTATTCACAGGCACAACAGGTTTGGGGATCTGTGCTTGCCCAAAGACGCAATCTCTCACGGTGCGCATCCTCGGCAGAGCCTGTTCCCGAAAAGGCAAACGTCCGGCTCCTTGTCCCACACGGAAGGTGGCAGCCCGGAAAGCTGTTGCTGGTCTTCACCTTCCCCCTGCAGCCTATTCACAGGCACAACAGGTTTGGGGATCTGTGCTTGCCCAGAGAAGGAACATCTCACGGTGCGCATCCTCGGCAGAGCCTGTTCCCGAAAAGGCAAACGTCCGGCTCCTTGTCCCACACGGAAGGTGGCAGCCCGGAAAGCTGTTGCTGGTCTTCACCTTCCCCCTGCAGCCTAGTCACAGGCACAACAGGTTTGGGGATCTGTGCTTGCCCAGAGAAGGAACATCTCACGGTGCGCATCCTCGGCAGAGCCTGTTCCCAAAAAGGCAAACGTCCGGCTCCTTGTCCCACACGGAAGGTGGCAGCCCGGAAAGCTCTTGCTGGTCTTCACCTTCCCCCTGCAGCCTATTCACAGGCACAACAGGTTTGGGGATCTGTGCTTGCCCAAAGACGCAATCTCTCACGGTGCGCATCCTCGGCAGAGCCTGTTCCCGAAAAGGCAAACGTCCGGCTCCTTGTCCCACACGGAAGGTGGCAGCCCGGAAAGCTCTTGCTGGTCTTCACCTTCCCCCTGCAGCCTATTCACAGGCACAACAGGTTTGGGGATCTGTGCTTGCCCAGAGAAGGAACATCTCACGGTGCGCATCCTCGGCAGAGCCTGTTCCCGAAAAGGCAAACGTCCGGCTCCTTGTCCCACACGGAAGGTGGCAGCCCGGAAAGCTGTTGCTGGTCTTCACCTTCCCCCTGCAGCCTATTCACAGGCACAACAGGTTTGGGGATCTGTGCTTGCGCAGAGAAGGAACATCTCATGGTGCGCATCCTCGGCAGAGCCTGTTCCCGAAAAGGCAAACGTCCGGCTCCTTGTCCCACACGGAAGGTGGCAGCCCGGAAAGCTGTTGCTGGTCTTCACCTTCCCCCTGCAGCCTATTCACAGGCACAACAGGTTTTGGGATCTGTGCTTGCCCAAAGACGCAATCTCTCACGGTGCGCATCCTCGGCAGAGCCTGTTCCCGAAAAGGCAAACGTCCGGCTCCTTGTCCCACACGGAAGGTGGCAGCCCGGAAAGCTGTTGCTGGTCTTCACCTTCCCCCTGCAGCCTATTCACAGGCACAACAGGTTTGGGGATCTGTGCTTGCCCAGAGAAGGAACATCTCACGGTGCGCATCCTCGGCAGAGCCTGTTCCCGAAAAGGCAAACGTCCGGCTCCTTGTCCCACACGGAAGGTGGCAGCCCTGAAAGCTGTTGCTGGTCTTCACCTTCCCCCTGCAGCCTATTCACAGGCACCACCACACTGGGAATCTCTGCTTTCCCAAAGACGCAATCTCTCACGGTGCGCATCCTCGGCAGAGCCTGTTCCCGAAAAGGCAAACGTCCGGCTCCTTGTCCCACACGGAAGGTGGCAGCCCGGAAAGCTGTTGCTGGTCTTCACCTTCCCCCTGCAGCCTATTCACAGGCACAACAGGTTTGGGGATCTGTGCTTGCCCAGAGAAGGAACATCTCACGGTGCGC
Organism: Haliaeetus albicilla; assembly: GCF_947461875.1. Taxonomy (NCBI): domain Eukaryota; kingdom Metazoa; phylum Chordata; class Aves; order Accipitriformes; family Accipitridae; genus Haliaeetus; species Haliaeetus albicilla. The sequence continues at coordinate 3,726,202 of NW_027212433.1, read as the reverse complement.
ATCCTCGGCAGAGCCTGTTCCCGAACAGGCAAACGTCCGGCTCCTTGTCCCACACGGAAGGTGGCAGCCCTGAAAGCTGTTGCTGGTCTTCACCTTCCCCCTGCAGCCTATTCACAGGCACCACCACACTGGGAATCTCTGCTTTCCCAAAGACGCAATCTCTCATGGTGCCCATCCTCGGCAGAGCCTGTTCCCGAAAAGGCAAACGTCCGGCTCCTTGTCCCACACGGAAGGTGGCAGCCCGGAAAGCTGTTGCTGGTCTTCACCTTCCCCCTGCAGCCTATTCACAGGCACAACAGGTTTTGGGATCTGTGCTTGCCCAGAGAAGGAACATCTCACGGTGCGCATCCTCGGCAGAGCCTGTTCCCGAAAAGGCAAACGTCCGGCTCCTTGTCCCACACGGAAGGTGGCAGCCCGGAAAGCTGTTGCTGGTCTTCACCTTCCCCCTGCAGCCTATTCACAGGCACAACAGGTTTGGGGATCTGTGCTTGCCCAGAGAAGGAACATCTCACGGTGCGCATCCTCGGCAGAGCCTGTTCCCGAAAAGGCAAACGTCCGGCTCCTTGTCCCACACGGAAGGTGGCAGCCCTGAAAGCTGTTGCTGGTCTTCACCTTCCCCCTGCAGCCTATTCACAGGCACCACCACACTGGGAATCTCTGCTTTCCCAAAGACGCAATCTCTCATGGTGCCCATCCTCGGCAGAGCCTGTTCCCGAAAAGGCAAACGTCCGGCTCCTTGTCCCACACGGAAGGTGGCAGCCCGGAAAGCTGTTGCTGGTCTTCACCTTCCCCCTGCAGCCTATTCACAGGCACAACAGGTTTGGGGATCTGTGCTTGCCCAAAGACGCAATCTCTCACAGTGCGCATCCTCGGCAGAGCCTGTTCCCGAAAAGGCAAACGTCCGGCTCCTTGTCCCACACGGAAGGTGGCAGCCCTGAAAGCTGTTGCTGGTCTTCACCTTCCCCCTGCAGCCTATTCACAGGCACCACCACACTGGGAATCTCTGCTTTCCCAAAGACGCAATCTCTCACGGTGCGCATCCTCGGCAGAGCCTGTTCCCGAAAAGGCAAACGTCCGGCTCCTTGTCCCACACGGAAGGTGGCAGCCCGGAAAGCTCTTGCTGGTCTTCACCTTCCCCCTGCAGCCTATTCACAGGCACAACAGGTTTTGGGATCTGTGCTTGCCCAAAGACGCAATCTCTCACGGTGCGCATCCTCGGCAGAGCCTGTTCCCGAAAAGGCAAACGTCCGGCTCCTTGTCCCACACGGAAGGTGGCAGCCCGGAAAGCTGTTGCTGGTCTTCACCTTCCCCCTGCAGCCTATTCACAGGCACAACAGGTTTGGGGATCTGTGCTTGCCCAGAGAAGGAACTTCTCACGGTGCGCATCCTCGGCAGAGCCTGTTCCCGAAAAGGCAAACGTCCGGCTCCTTGTCCCACACGGAAGGTGGCAGCCCGGAAAGCTGTTGCTGGTCTTCACCTTCCCCCTGCAGCCTATTCACAGGCACAACAGGTTTTGGGATCTGTGCTTGCCCAAAGACGCAATCTCTCACGGTGCGCATCCTCGGCAGAGCCTGTTCCCGAAAAGGCAAACGTCCGGCTCCTTGTCCCACACGGAAGGTGGCAGCCCGGAAAGCTGTTGCTGGTCTTCACCTTCCCCCTGCAGCCTAGTCACAGGCACAACAGGTTTGGGGATCTGTGCTTGCCCAGAGAAGGAACATCTCACGGTGCGCATCCTCGGCAGAGCCTGTTCCCGAAAAGGCAAACGTCCGGCTCCTTGTCCCACACGGAAGGTGGCAGCCCGGAAAGCTGTTGCTGGTCTTCACCTTCCCCCTGCAGCCTATTCACAGGCACAACAGGTTTTGGGATCTGTGCTTGCCCAAAGACGCAATCTCTCACGGTGCGCATCCTCGGCAGAGCCTGTTCCCGAAAAGGCAAACGTCCGGCTCCTTGTCCCACACGGAAGGTGGCAGCCCGGAAAGCTGTTGCTGGTCTTCACCTTCCCCCTGCAGCCTATTCACAGGCACAACAGGTTTGGGGATCTGTGCTTGCCCAGAGAAGGAACATCTCACGGTGCGCATCCTCGGCAGAGCCTGTTCCCGAAAAGGCAAACGTCCGGCTCCTTGTCCCACACGGAAGGTGGCAGCCCGGAAAGCTGTTGCTGGTCTTCACCTTCCCCCTGCAGCCTATTCACAGGCACAACAGGTTTGGGGATCTGTGCTTGCCCAGAGAAGGAACATCTCACGGTGCGCATCCTCGGCAGAGCCTGTTCCCGAAAAGGCAAACGTCCGGCTCCTTGTCCCACACGGAAGGTGGCAGCCCGGAAAGCTGTTGCTGGTCTTCACCTTCCCCCTGCAGCCTATTCACAGGCACAACAGGTTTGGGGATCTGTGCTTGCCCAAAGACGCAATCTCTCACGGTGCGCATCCTCGGCAGAGCCTGTTCCCGAAAAGGCAAACGTCCGGCTCCTTGTCCCACACGGAAGGTGGCAGCCCGGAAAGCTGTTGCTGGTCTTCACCTTCCCCCTGCAGCCTATTCACAGGCACAACAGGTTTTGGGATCTGTGCTTGCCCAGAGAAGGAACATCTCATGGTGCGCATCCTCGGCAGAGCCTGTTCCCGAAAAGGCAAACGTCCGGCTCCTTGTCCCACACGGAAGGTGGCAGCCCGGAAAGCTGTTGCTGGTCTTCACCTTCCCCCTGCAGCCTATTCACAGGCACCACCACACTGGGAATCTCTGCTTTCCCAAAGACGCAATCTCTCATGGTGCCCATCCTCGGCAGAGCCTGTTCCCGAAAAGGCAAACGTCCGGCTCCTTGTCCCACACGGAAGGTGGCAGCCCGGAAAGCTGTTGCTGGTCTTCACCTTCCCCCTGCAGCCTATTCACAGGCACAACAGGTTTGGGGATCTGTGCTTGCCCAGAGAAGGAACATCTCACGGTGCGCATCCTCGGCAGAGCCTGTTCCCGAAAAGGCAAACGTCCGGCTCCTTGTCCCACACGGAAGGTGGCAGCCCGGAAAGCTCTTGCTGGTCTTCACCTTCCCCCTGCAGCCTATTCACAGGCACAACAGGTTTGGGGATCTGTGCTTGCCCAGAGAAGGAACATCTCACGGTGCGCATCCTCGGCAGAGACTGTTCCCGAAAAGGCAAACGTCCGGCTCCTTGTCCCACACGGAAGGTGGCAGCCCGGAAAGCTGTTGCTGGTCTTCACCTTCCCCCTGCAGCCTATTCACAGGCACAACAGGTTTTGGGATCTGTGCTTGCCCAGAGAAGGAACATCTCACGGTGCGCATCCTCGGCAGAGCCTGTTCCCGAAAAGGCAAACGTCCGGCTCCTTGTCCCACACGGAAGGTGGCAGCCCGGAAAGCTGTTGCTGGTCTTCACCTTCCCCCTGCAGCCTATTCACAGGCACAACAGGTTTTGGGATCTGTGCTTGCCCAGAGAAGGAACATCTCACGGTGCGCATCCTCGGCAGAGCCTGTTCCCGAAAAGGCAAACGTCCGGCTCCTTGTCCCACACGGAAGGTGGCAGCCCGGAAAGCTGTTGCTGGTCTTCACCTTCCCCCTGCAGCCTATTCACAGGCACAACAGGTTTTGGGATCTGTGCTTGCCCAAAGACGCAATCTCTCACGGTGCGCATCCTCGGCAGAGCCTGTTCCCGAAAAGGCAAACGTCCGGCTCCTTGTCCCACACGGAAGGTGGCAGCCCGGAAAGCTCTTGCTGGTCTTCACCTTCCCCCTGCAGCCTATTCACAGGCACAACAGGTTTTGGGATCTGTGCTTGCCCAGAGAAGGAACATCTCATGGTGCGCATCCTCGGCAGAGCCTGTTCCCGAAAAGGCAAACGTCCGGCTCCTTGTCCCACACGGAAGGTGGCAGCCCGGAAAGCTGTTGCTGGTCTTCACCTTCCTCCTGCAGCCTATTCACAGGCACCACCACACTGGGAATCTCTGCTTTCCCAAAGACGCAATCTCTCATGGTGCCCATCCTCGGCAGAGCCTGTTCCCGAAAAGGCAAACGTCCGGCTCCTTGTCCCACACGGAAGGTGGCAGCCCGGAAAGCTGTTGCTGGTCTTCACCTTCCCCCTGCAGCCTATTCACAGGCACAACAGGTTTGGGGATCTCTGCTTGCCCAGAGAAGGAACATCTCCCGGTGCGCATCCTCGGCAGAGCCTGTTCCCGAAAAGGCAAACGTCCGGCTCCTTGTCCCACACGGAAGGTGGCAGCCCGGAAAGCTGTTGCTGGTCTTCACCTTCCCCCTGCAGCCTATTCACAGGCACAACAGGTTTTGGGATCTGTGCTTGCCCAAAGACGCAATCTCTCACGGTGCGCATCCTCGGCAGAGCCTGTTCCCGAACAGGCAAACGTCCGGCTCCTTGTCCCACACGGAAGGTGGCAGCCCGGAAAGCTGTTGCTGGTCTTCACCTTCCCCCTGCAGCCTATTCACAGGCACAACAGGTTTGGGGATCTGTGCTTGCCCAGAGAAGGAACATCTCACGGTGCGCATCCTCGGCAGAGCCTGTTCCCGAAAAGGCAAACGTCCGGCTCCTTGTCCCACACGGAAGGTGGCAGCCCGGAAAGCTGTTGCTGGTCTTCACCTTCCCCCTGCAGCCTATTCACAGGCACAACAGGTTTTGGGATCTGTGCTTGCCCAAAGACGCAATCTCTCACGGTGCGCATCCTCGGCAGAGCCTGTTCCCAAAAAGGCAAACGTCCGGCTCCTTGTCCCACACGGAAGGTGGCAGCCCTGAAAGCTGTTGCTGGTCTTCACCTTCCCCCTGCAGCCTATTCACAGGCACAACAGGTTTGGGGATCTGTGCTTGCCCAGAGAAGGAACATCTCACGGTGCGCATCCTCGGCAGAGCCTGTTCCCGAAAAGGCAAACGTCCGGCTCCTTGTCCCACACGGAAGGTGGCAGCCCGGAAAGCTGTTGCTGGTCTTCACCTTCCCCCTGCAGCCTATTCACAGGCACCACCACACTGGGAATCTCTGCTTGCCCAAAGACGCAATCTCTCACGGTGCGCATCCTCGGCAGAGCCTGTTCCCGAAAAGGCAAACGTCCGGCTCCTTGTCCCACACGGAAGGTGGCAGCCCGGAAAGCTGTTGCTGGTCTTCACCTTCCCCCTGCAGCCTATTCACAGGCACAACAGGTTTTGGGATCTGTGCTTGCCCAAAGACGCAATCTCTCACGGTGCGCATCCTCGGCAGAGCCTGTTCCCGAAAAGGCAAACGTCTGGCTCCTTGTCCCACACGGAAGGTGGCAGCCCGGAAAGCTGTTGCTGGTCTTCACCTTCCCCCTGCAGCCTAGTCACAGGCACAACAGGTTTGGGGATCTGTGCTTGCCCAGAGAAGGAACATCTCACGGTGCGCATCCTCGGCAGAGCCTGTTCCCGAAAAGGCAAACGTCCGGCTCCTTGTCCCACACGGAAGGTGGCAGCCCGGAAAGCTCTTGCTGGTCTTCACCTTCCCCCTGCAGCCTATTCACAGGCACAACAGGTTTGGGGATCTGTGCTTGCCCAGAGAAGGAACATCTCACGGTGCGCATCCTCGGCAGAGCCTGTTCCCGAAAAGGCAAACGTCCGGCTCCTTGTCCCACACGGAAGGTGGCAGCCCGGAAAGCTGTTGCTGGTCTTCACCTTCCCCCTGCAGCCTATTCACAGGCACCACCACACTGGGAATCTCTGCTTTCCCAAAGACGCAATCTCTCATGGTGCCCATCCTCGGCAGAGCCTGTTCCCGAAAAGGCAAACGTCCGGCTCCTTGTCCCACACGGAAGGTGGCAGCCCGGAAAGCTGTTGCTGGTCTTCACCTTCCCCCTGCAGCCTATTCACAGGCACAACAGGTTTTGGGATCTGTGCTTGCCCAAAGACGCAATCTCTCACGGTGCGCATCCTCGGCAGAGCCTGTTCCCGAAAAGGCAAACGTCTGGCTCCTTGTCCCACACGGAAGGTGGCAGCCCGGAAAGCTGTTGCTGGTCTTCACCTTCCCCCTGCAGCCTATTCACAGGCACAACAGGTTTGGGGATCTGTGCTTGCCCAGAGAAGGAACATCTCCCGGTGCGCATCCTCGGCAGAGCCTGTTCCCGAAAAGGCAAACGTCCGGCTCCTTGTCCCACACGGAAGGTGGCAGCCCGGAAAGCTGTTGCTGGTCTTCACCTTCCCCCTGCAGCCTATTCACAGGCACAACAGGTTTGGGGATCTGTGCTTGCCCAGAGAAGGAACATCTCACGGTGCGCATCCTCGGCAGAGCCTGTTCCCGAAAAGGCAAACGTCCGGCTCCTTGTCCCACACGGAAGGTGGCAGCCCTGAAAGCTCTTGCTGGTCTTCACCTTCCCCCTGCAGCCTATTCACAGGCACCACCGCACTGGGAATCTCTGCTTTCCCAAAGACGCAATCTCTCACGGTGCGCATCCTCGGCAGAGCCTGTTCCCGAAAAGGCAAACGTCCGGCTCCTTGTCCCACACGGAAGGTGGCAGCCCTGAAAGCTGTTGCTGGTCTTCACCTTCCCCCTGCAGCCTATTCACAGGCACAACAGGTTTGGGGATCTGTGCTTGCCCAGAGAAGGAACATCTCACGGTGCGCATCCTCGGCAGAGCCTGTTCCCGAAAAGGCAAACGTCCGGCTCCTTGTCCCACACGGAAGGTGGCAGCCCTGAAAGCTCTTGCTGGTCTTCACCTTCCCCCTGCAGCCTATTCACAGGCACAACAGGTTTGGGGATCTGTGCTTGCCCAGAGAAGGAACATCTCACGGTGCGCATCCTCGGCAGAGCCTGTTCCCGAAAAGGCAAACGTCCGGCTCCTTGTCCCACACGGAAGGTGGCAGCCCGGAAAGCTGTTGCTGGTCTTCACCTTCCCCCTGCAGCCTAGTCACAGGCACAACAGGTTTGGGGATCTGTGCTTGCCCAGAGAAGGAACTTCTCACGGTGCGCATCCTCGGCAGAGCCTGTTCCCAAAAAGGCAAACGTCCGGCTCCTTGTCCCACACGGAAGGTGGCAGCCCGGAAAGCTGTTGCTGGTCTTCACCTTCCCCCTGCAGCCTATTCACAGGCACAACAGGTTTGGGGATCTGTGCTTGCCCAGAGAAGGAACATCTCACGGTGCGCATCCTCGGCAGAGCCTGTTCCCGAAAAGGCAAACGTCCGGCTCCTTGTCCCACACGGAAGGTGGCAGCCCTGAAAGCTCTTGCTGGTCTTCACCTTCCCCCTGCAGCCTATTCACAGGCACCACCGCACTGGGAATATCTGCTTTCCCAAAGACGCAATCTCTCATGGTGCGCATCCTCGGCAGAGCCTGTTCCCGAAAAGGCAAACGTCCGGCTCCTTGTCCCACACGGAAGGTGGCAGCCCTGAAAGCTGTTGCTGGTCTTCACCTTCCCCCTGCAGCCTATTCACAGGCACAACAGGTTTGGGGATCTGTGCTTGCCCAGAGAAGGAACATCTCACGGTGCGCATCCTCGGCAGAGCCTGTTCCCAAAAAGGCAAACGTCCGGCTCCTTGTCCCACACGGAAGGTGGCAGCCCGGAAAGCTGTTGCTGGTCTTCACCTTCCCCCTGCAGCCTATTCACAGGCACCACCACACTGGGAATCTCTGCTTTCCAAAAGACGCAATCTCTCATGGTGCGCATCCTCGGCAGAGCCTGTTCCCGAAAAGGCAAACGTCCGGCTCCTTGTCCCACACGGAAGGTGGCAGCCCGGAAAGCTGTTGCTGGTCTTCACCTTCCCCCTGCAGCCTATTCACAGGCACAACAGGTTTTGGGATCTGTGCTTGCCCAGAGAAGGAACATCTCATGGTGCGCATCCTCGGCAGAGCCTGTTCCCGAAAAGGCAAACGTCCGGCTCCTTGTCCCACACGGAAGGTGGCAGCCCGGAAAGCTGTTGCTGGTCTTCACCTTCGCCCTGCAGCCTATTCACAGGCACAACAGGTTTGGGGATCTGTGCTTGCGCAGAGAAGGAACATCTCACGGTGCGCATCCTCGGCAGAGCCTGTTCCAGAAAAGGCAAACGTCCGGCTCCTTGTCCCACACGGAAGGTGGCAGCCCTGAAAGCTGTTGCTGGTCTTCACCTTCCCCCTGCAGCCTATTCACAGGCACAACAGGTTTGGGGATCTGTGCTTGCCCAGAGAAGGAACATCTCACGGTGCGCATCCTCGGCAGAGCCTGTTCCCGAAAAGGCAAACGTCCGGCTCCTTGTCCCACACGGAAGGTGGCAGCCCTGAAAGCTGTTGCTGGTCTTCACCTTCCCCCTGCAGCCTATTCACAGGCACAACAGGTTTTGGGATCTCTGCTTGCCCAGAGAAGGAACATCTCACGGTGCGCATCCTCGGCAGAGCCTGTTCCCGAAAAGGCAAACGTCCGGCTCCTTGTCCCACACGGAAGGTGGCAGCCCGGAAAGCTGTTGCTGGTCTTCACCTTCCCCCTGCAGCCTATTCACAGGCACAACAGGTTTTGGGATCTGTGCTTGCGCAGAGAAGGAACATCTCACGGTGCGCATCCTCGGCAGAGCCTGTTCCCGAAAAGGCAAACGTCCGGCTCCTTGTCCCACACGGAAGGTGGCAGCCCGGAAAGCTGTTGCTGGTCTTCACCTTCCCCCTGCAGCCTATTCACAGGCACAACAGGTTTGGGGATCTGTGCTTGCGCAGAGAAGGAACATCTCATGGTGCGCATCCTCGGCAGAGCCTGTTCCCGAAAAGGCAAACGTCCGGCTCCTTGTCCCACACGGAAGGTGGCAGCCCTGAAAGCTCTTGATGGTCTTCACCTTCCCTCTGCAGCCTATTCACAGGCACCACCGCACTGGGAATCTCTGCTTTCCCAAAGACGCAATCTCTCATGGTGCGCATCCTCGGCAGAGCCTGTTCCCGAAAAGGCAAACGTCCGGCTCCTTGTCCCACACGGAAGGTGGCAGCCCTGAAAGCTGTTGCTGGTCTTCACCTTCCCCCTGCAGCCTATTCACAGGCACAACAGGTTTGGGGATCTGTGCTTGCCCAGAGAAGGAACATCTCACGGTGCGCATCCTCGGCAGAGCCTGTTCCCGAAAAGGCAAACGTCCGGCTCCTTGTCCCACACGGAAGGTGGCAGCCCGGAAAGCTGTTGCTGGTCTTCACCTTCCCCCTGCAGCCTATTCACAGGCACCACCACACTGGGAATCTCTGCTTTCCAAAAGACGCAATCTCTCATGGTGCGCATCCTCGGCAGAGCCTGTTCCCGAAAAGGCAAACGTCCGGCTCCTTGTCCCACACGGAAGGTGGCAGCCCGGAAAGCTGTTGCTGGTCTTCACCTTCCCCCTGCAGCCTATTCACAGGCACAACAGGTTTTGGGATCTCTGCTTGCGCAGAGAAGGAACATCTCACGGTGCGCATCCTCGGCAGAGCCTGTTCCCGAAAAGGCAAACGTCCGGCTCCTTGTCCCACACGGAAGGTGGCAGCCCGGAAAGCTGTTGCTGGTCTTCACCTTCCCCCTGCAGCCTATTCACAGGCACAACAGGTTTGGGGATCTCTGCTTGCCCAGAGAAGGAACATCTCACGGTGCGCATCCTCGGCAGAGCCTGTTCCCGAAAAGGCAAACGTCCAGCTCCTTGTCCCACACGGAAGGTGGCAGCCCGGAAAGCTGTTGCTGGTCTTCACCTTCCCCCTGCAGCCTATTCACAGGCACAACAGGTTTGGGGATCTGTGCTTGCCCAGAGAAGGAACATCTCACGGTGCGCATCCTCGGCAGAGCCTGTTCCCGAAAAGGCAAACGTCCGGCTCCTTGTCCCACACGGAAGGTGGCAGCCCGGAAAGCTGTTGCTGGTCTTCACCTTCCCCCTGCAGCCTATTCACAGGCACAACAGGTTTTGGGATCTGTGCTTGCCCAGAGAAGGAACATCTCACGGTGCGCATCCTCGGCAGAGCCTGTTCCCGAAAAGGCAAACGTCCGGCTCCTTGTCCCACACGGAAGGTGGCAGCCCGGAAAGCTGTTGCTGGTCTTCACCTTCCCCCTGCAGCCTATTCACAGGCACAACAGGTTTTGGGATCTGTGCTTGCCCAGAGAAGGAACATCTCACGGTGCGCATCCTCGGCAGAGCCTGTTCCCGAAAAGGCAAACGTCCGGCTCCTTGTCCCACACGGAAGGTGGCAGCCCTGAAAGCTCTTGCTGGTCTTCACCTTCCCCCTGCAGCCTAGTCACAGGCACAACAGGTTTTGGGATCTGTGCTTGCGCAGAGAAGGAACATCTCACGGTGCGCATCCTCGGCAGAGCCTGTTCCCGAAAAGGCAAACGTCCGGCTCCTTGTCCCACACGGAAGGTGGCAGCCCGGAAAGCTCTTGCTGGTCTTCACCTTCCCCCTGCAGCCTATTCACAGGCACAACAGGTTTTGGGATCTGTGCTTGCCCAGAGAAGGAACATCTCACGGTGCGCATCCTCGGCAGAGCCTGTTCCCGAAAAGGCAAACGTCCGGCTCCTTGTCCCACACGGAAGGTGGCAGCCCGGAAAGCTGTTGCTGGTCTTCACCTTCCCCCTGCAGCCTATTCACAGGCACAACAGGTTTGGGGATCTGTGCTTGCCCAGAGAAGGAACATCTCACGGTGCGCATCCTCGGCAGAGCCTGTTCCCGAAAAGGCAAACGTCCGGCTCCTTGTCCCACACGGAAGGTGGCAGCCCTGAAAGCTGTTGCTGGTCTTCACCTTCCCCCTGCAGCCTATTCACAGGCACAACAGGTTTGGGGATCTGTGCTTGCCCAGAGAAGGAACATCTCACGGTGCGCATCCTCGGCAGAGCCTGTTCCCGAAAAGGCAAACGTCCGGCTCCTTGTCCCACACGGAAGGTGGCAGCCCGGAAAGCTGTTGCTGGTCTTCACCTTCCCCCTGCAGCCTATTCACAGGCACAACAGGTTTGGGGATCTCTGCTTGCCCAGAGAAGGAACATCTCACGGTGCGCATCCTCGGCAGAGCCTGTTCCCGAAAAGGCAAACGTCCGGCTCCTTGTCCCACACGGAAGGTGGCAGCCCGGAAAGCTGTTGCTGGTCTTCACCTTCCCCCTGCAGCCTATTCACAGGCACAACAGGTTTGGGGATCTGTGGTTGCCCAGAGAAGGAACATCTCACGGTGCGCATCCTCGGCAGAGCCTGTTCCCAAAAAGGCAAACGTCCGGCTCCTTGTCCCACACGGAAGGTGGCAGCCCGGAAAGCTGTTGCTGGTCTTCACCTTCCCCCTGCAGCCTATTCACAGGCACAACAGGTTTGGGGATCTGTGCTTGCCCAGAGAAGGAACATCTCACGGTGCGCATCCTCGGCAGAGCCTGTTCCCGAAAAGGCAAACGTCCGGCTCCTTGTCCCACACGGAAGGTGGCAGCCCGGAAAGCTCTTGCTGGTCTTCACCTTCCCCCTGCAGCCTATTCACAGGCACAACAGGTTTGGGGATCTGTGCTTGCCCAGAGAAGGAACATCTCACGGTGCGCATCCTCGGCAGAGCCTGTTCCCGAAAAGGCAAACGTCCGGCTCCTTGTCCCACACGGAAGGTGGCAGCCCGGAAAGCTGTTGCTGGTCTTCACCTTCCCCCTGCAGCCTAGTCACAGGCACAACAGGTTTGGGGATCTCTGCTTGCCCAGAGAAGGAACATCTCACAGTGCGCATCCTCGGCAGAGCCTGTTCCCGAAAAGGCAAACGTCCGGCTCCTTGTCCCACACGGAAGGTGGCAGCCCGGAAAGCTCTTGCTGGTCTTCACCTTCCCCCTGCAGCCTATTCACAGGCACCACCGCACTGGGAATATCTGCTTTCCCAAAGACGCAATCTCTCATGGTGCGCATCCTCGGCAGAGCCTGTTCCCGAAAAGGCAAACGTCCGGCTCCTTGTCCCACACGGAAGGTGGCAGCCCGGAAAGCTGTTGCTGGTCTTCACCTTCCCCCTGCAGCCTATTCACAGGCACAACAGGTTTGGGGATCTGTGCTTGCCCAGAGAAGGAACATCTCACGGTGCGCATCCTCGGCAGAGCCTGTTCCCGAAAAGGCAAACGTCCGGCTCCTTGTCCCACACGGAAGGTGGCAGCCCGGAAAGCTGTTGCTGGTCTTCACCTTCCCCCTGCAGCCTATTCACAGGCACCACCACACTGGGAATCTCTGCTTTCCAAAAGACGCAATCTCTCATGGTGCGCATCCTCGGCAGAGCCTGTTCCCGAAAAGGCAAACGTCCGGCTCCTTGTCCCACACGGAAGGTGGCAGCCCGGAAAGCTGTTGCTGGTCTTCACCTTCCCCCTGCAGCCTATTCACAGGCACAACAGGTTTTGGGATCTGTGCTTGCCCAGAGAAGGAACATCTCATGGTGCGCATCCTCGGCAGAGCCTGTTCCCGAAAAGGCAAACGTCCGGCTCCTTGTCCCACACGGAAGGTGGCAGCCCGGAAAGCTGTTGCTGGTCTTCACCTTCGCCCTGCAGCCTATTCACAGGCACAACAGGTTTGGGGATCTGTGCTTGCGCAGAGAAGGAACATCTCACGGTGCGCATCCTCGGCAGAGCCTGTTCCCGAAAAGGCAAACGTCCGGCTCCTTGTCCCACACGGAAGGTGGCAGCCCTGAAAGCTCTTGCTGGTCTTCACCTTCCCCCTGCAGCCTATTCACAGGCACAACAGGTTTGGGGATCTGTGCTTGCCCAGAGAAGGAACATCTCACGGTGCGCATCCTCGGCAGAGCCTGTTCCCGAAAAGGCAAACGTCCGGCTCCTTGTCCCACACGGAAGGTGGCAGCCCTGAAAGCTGTTGCTGGTCTTCACCTTCCCCCTGCAGCCTATTCACAGGCACAACAGGTTTTGGGATCTCTGCTTGCCCAGAGAAGGAACATCTCACGGTGCGCATCCTCGGCAGAGCCTGTTCCCGAAAAGGCAAACGTCCGGCTCCTTGTCCCACACGGAAGGTGGCAGCCCGGAAAGCTGTTGCTGGTCTTCACCTTCCCCCTGCAGCCTATTCACAGGCACAACAGGTTTTGGGATCTGTGCTTGCGCAGAGAAGGAACATCTCACGGTGCGCATCCTCGGCAGAGCCTGTTCCCGAAAAGGCAAACGTCCGGCTCCTTGTCCCACACGGAAGGTGGCAGCCCGGAAAGCTGTTGCTGGTCTTCACCTTCCCCCTGCAGCCTATTCACAGGCACAACAGGTTTGGGGATCTGTGCTTGCGCAGAGAAGGAACATCTCATGGTGCGCATCCTCGGCAGAGCCTGTTCCCGAAAAGGCAAACGTCCGGCTCCTTGTCCCACACGGAAGGTGGCAGCCCTGAAAGCTCTTGATGGTCTTCACCTTCCCCCTGCAGCCTATTCACAGGCACCACCGCACTGGGAATCTCTGCTTTCCCAAAGACGCAATCTCTCATGGTGCGCATCCTCGGCAGAGCCTGTTCCCGAAAAGGCAAACGTCCAGCTCCTTGTCCCACACGGAAGGTGGCAGCCCTGAAAGCTGTTGCTGGTCTTCACCTTCCCCCTGCAGCCTATTCACAGGCACAACAGGTTTGGGGATCTGTGCTTGCCCACAGAAGGAACATCTCACGGTGCGCATCCTCGGCAGAGCCTGTTCCCGAAAAGGCAAACGTCCGGCTCCTTGTCCCACACGGAAGGTGGCAGCCCGGAAAGCTGTTGCTGGTCTTCACCTTCCCCCTGCAGCCTAGTCACAGGCACCACCACACTGGGAATCTCTGCTTTCCAAAAGACGCAATCTCTCATGGTGCGCATCCTCGGCAGAGCCTGTTCCCGAAAAGGCAAACGTCCGGCTCCTTGTCCCACACGGAAGGTGGCAGCCCGGAAAGCTGTTGCTGGTCTTCACCTTCCCCCTGCAGCCTATTCACAGGCACAACAGCTTTTGGGATCTCTGCTTGCGCAGAGAAGGAACATCTCACGGTGCGCATCCTCGGCAGAGCCTGTTCCCGAAAAGGCAAACGTCCGGCTCCTTGTCCCACACGGAAGGTGGCAGCCCGGAAAGCTGTTGCTGGTCTTCACCTTCCCCCTGCAGCCTATTCACAGGCACAACAGGTTTGGGGATCTCTGCTTGCCCAGAGAAGGAACATCTCACGGTGCGCATCCTCGGCAGAGCCTGTTCCCGAAAAGGCAAACGTCCAGCTCCTTGTCCCACACGGAAGGTGGCAGCCCGGAAAGCTGTTGCTGGTCTTCACCTTCCCCCTGCAGCCTATTCACAGGCACAACAGGTTTGGGGATCTGTGCTTGCCCAGAGAAGGAACATCTCACGGTGCGCATCCTCGGCAGAGCCTGTTCCCGAAAAGGCAAACGTCCGGCTCCTTGTCCCACACGGAAGGTGGCAGCCCGGAAAGCTGTTGCTGGTCTTCACCTTCCCCCTGCAGCCTATTCACAGGCACAACAGGTTTTGGGATCTGTGCTTGCCCAGAGAAGGAACATCTCACGGTGCGCATCCTCGGCAGAGCCTGTTCCCGAAAAGGCAAACGTCCGGCTCCTTGTCCCACACGGAAGGTGGCAGCCCGGAAAGCTGTTGCTGGTCTTCACCTTCCCCCTGCAGCCTATTCACAGGCACAACAGGTTTTGGGATCTGTGCTTGCCCAGAGAAGGAACATCTCACGGTGCGCAGCCTCGGCAGAGCCTGTTCCCGAAAAGGCAAACGTCCGGCTCCTTGTCCCACACGGAAGGTGGCAGCCCTGAAAGCTCTTGCTGGTCTTCACCTTCCCCCTGCAGCCTAGTCACAGGCACAACAGGTTTTGGGATCTGTGCTTGCGCAGAGAAGGAACATCTCACGGTGCGCATCCTCGGCAGAGCCTGTTCCCGAAAAGGCAAACGTCCGGCTCCTTGTCCCACACGGAAGGTGGCAGCCCGGAAAGCTGTTGCTGGTCTTCACCTTCCCCCTGCAGCCTATTCACAGGCACAACAGGTTTTGGGATCTGTGCTTGCCCAGAGAAGGAACATCTCACGGTGCGCATCCTCGGCAGAGCCTGTTCCCGAAAAGGCAAACGTCCGGCTCCTTGTCCCACACGGAAGGTGGCAGCCCGGAAAGCTGTTGCTGGTCTTCACCTTCCCCCTGCAGCCTATTCACAGGCACAACAGGTTTGGGGATCTGTGCTTGCCCAGAGAAGGAACATCTCACGGTGCGCATCCTCGGCAGAGCCTGTTCCCGAAAAGGCAAACGTCCGGCTCCTTGTCCCACACGGAAGGTGGCAGCCCGGAAAGCTGTTGCTGGTCTTCACCTTCCCCCTGCAGCCTATTCACAGGCACAACAGGTTTGGGGATCTCTGCTTGCCCAGAGAAGGAACATCTCACGGTGCGCATCCTCGGCAGAGCCTGTTCCCGAAAAGGCAAACGTCCGGCTCCTTGTCCCACACGGAAGGTGGCAGCCCGGAAAGCTGTTGCTGGTCTTCACCTTCCCCCTGCAGCCTATTCACAGGCACAACAGGTTTGGGGATCTCTGCTTGCCCAGAGAAGGAACATCTCACGGTGCGCATCCTCGGCAGAGCCTGTTCCCGAAAAGGCAAACGTCCGGCTCCTTGTCCCACACGGAAGGTGGCAGCCCGGAAAGCTGTTGCTGGTCTTCACCTTCCCCCTGCAGCCTATTCACAGGCACAACAGGTTTGGGGATCTGTGCTTGCCCAGAGAAGGAACATCTCACGGTGCGCATCCTCGGCAGAGCCTGTTCCCAAAAAGGCAAACGTCCGGCTCCTTGTCCCACACGGAAGGTGGCAGCCCGGAAAGCTGTTGCTGGTCTTCACCTTCCCCCTGCAGCCTATTCACAGGCACAACAGGTTTGGGGATCTGTGCTTGCCCAGAGAAGGAACATCTCACGGTGCGCATCCTCGGCAGAGCCTGTTCCCGAAAAGGCAAACGTCCGGCTCCTTGTCCCACACGGAAGGTGGCAGCCCGGAAAGCTCTTGCTGGTCTTCACCTTCCCCCTGCAGCCTATTCACAGGCACAACAGGTTTGGGGATCTGTGCTTGCCCAGAGAAGGAACATCTCACGGTGCGCATCCTCGGCAGAGCCTGTTCCCGAAAAGGCAAACGTCCGGCTCCTTGTCCCACACGGAAGGTGGCAGCCCTGAAAGCTGTTGCTGGTCTTCACCTTCCCCCTGCAGCCTAGTCACAGGCACAACAGGTTTGGGGATCTCTGCTTGCCCAGAGAAGGAACATCTCACGGTGCGCATCCTCGGCAGAGCCTGTTCCCGAAAAGGCAAACGTCCGGCTCCTTGTCCCACACGGAAGGTGGCAGCCCGGAAAGCTCTTGCTGGTCTTCACCTTCCCCCTGCAGCCTATTCACAGGCACAACAGGTTTTGGGATCTGTGCTTGCCCAAAGACGCAATCTCTCACGGTGCGCATCCTCGGCAGAGCCTGTTCCCGAAAAGGCAAACGTCCGGCTCCTTGTCCCACACGGAAGGTGGCAGCCCGGAAAGCTGTTGCTGGTCTTCACCTTCCCCCTGCAGCCTATTCACAGGCACAACAGGTTTGGGGATCTGTGCTTGCCCAGAGAAGGAACATCTCACGGTGCGCATCCTCGGCAGAGCCTGTTCCCGAAAAGGCAAACGTCCGGCTCCTTGTCCCACACGGAAGGTGGCAGCCCGGAAAGCTCTTGCTGGTCTTCACCTTCCCCCTGCAGCCTATTCACAGGCACCACCGCACTGGGAATATCTGCTTTCCCAAAGACGCAATCTCTCACGGTGCGCATCCTCGGCAGAGCCAGTTCCCGAAAAGGCAAACGTCCGGCTCCTTGTCCCACACGGAAGGTGGCAGCCCTGAAAGCTGTTGCTGGTCTTCACCTTCCCCCTGCAGCCTATTCACAGGCACAACAGGTTTGGGGATCTCTGCTTGCCCAGAGAAGGAACATCTCACGGTGCGCATCCTCGGCAGAGCCTGTTCCCGAAAAGGCAAACGTCCGGCTCCTTGTCCCACACGGAAGGTGGCAGCCCGGAAAGCTGTTGCTGGTCTTCACCTTCCCCCTGCAGCCTATTCACAGGCACAACAGGTTTTGGGATCTCTGCTTGCCCAGAGAAGGAACATCTCACGGTGCGCATCCTCGGCAGAGCCTGTTCCCGAAAAGGCAAACGTCCGGCTCCTTGTCCCACACGGAAGGTGGCAGCCCGGAAAGCTGTTGCTGGTCTTCACCTTCCCCCTGCAGCCTATTCACAGGCACAACAGGTTTTGGGATCTCTGCTTGCCCAGAGAAGGAACATCTCACGGTGCGCATCCTCGGCAGAGCCTGTTCCCGAAAAGGCAAACGTCCGGCTCCTTGTCCCACACGGAAGGTGGCAGCCCGGAAAGCTGTTGCTGGTCTTCACCTTCCCCCTGCAGCCTATTCACAGGCACAACAGGTTTGGGGATCTGTGCTTGCCCAGAGAAGGAACATCTCACGGTGCGCATCCTCGGCAGAGCCTGTTCCCGAAAAGGCAAACGTCCGGCTCCTTGTCCCACACGGAAGGTGGCAGCCCGGAAAGCTGTTGCTGGTCTTCACCTTCCCCCTGCAGCCTAGTCACAGGCACAACAGGTTTTGGGATCTGTGCTTGCCCAGAGAAGGAACATCTCACGGTGCGCATCCTCGGCAGAGCCTGTTCCCGAAAAGGCAAACGTCCGGCTCCTTGTCCCACACGGAAGGTGGCAGCCCGGAAAGCTGTTGCTGGTCTTCACCTTCCCCCTGCAGCCTATTCACAGGCACAACAGGTTTTGGGATCTGTGCTTGCCCAGAGAAGGAACATCTCACGGTGCGCATCCTCGGCAGAGCCTGTTCCCGAAAAGGCAAACGTCCGGCTCCTTGTCCCACACGGAAGGTGGCAGCCCGGAAAGCTCTTGCTGGTCTTCACCTTCCCCCTGCAGCCTAGTCACAGGCACAACAGGTTTGGGGATCTGTGCTTGCGCAGAGAAGGAACATCTCACGGTGCGCATCCTCAGCAGAGCCTGTTCCCGAAAAGGCAAACGTCCGGCTCCTTGTCCCACACGGAAGGTGGCAGCCCGGAAAGCTGTTGCTGGTCTTCACCTTCCCCCTGCAGCCTATTCACAGGCACAACAGGTTTGGGGATCTGTGCTTGCCCAGAGAAGGAACATCTCACGGTGCGCATCCTCGGCAGAGCCTGTTCCCGAAAAGGCAAACGTCCGGCTCCTTGTCCCACACGGAAGGTGGCAGCCCGGAAAGCTGTTGCTGGTCTTCACCTTCCCCCTGCAGCCTATTCACAGGCACAACAGGTTTTGGGATCTCTGCTTGCCCAGAGAAGGAACATCTCACGGTGCGCATCCTCGGCAGAGCCTGTTCCCGAAAAGGCAAACGTCCGGCTCCTTGTCCCACACGGAAGGTGGCAGCCCGGAAAGCTGTTGCTGGTCTTCACCTTCCCCCTGCAGCCTATTCACAGGCACAACAGGTTTGGGGATCTGTGCTTGCCCAGAGAAGGAACATCTCACGGTGCGCATCCTCGGCAGAGCCTGTTCCCGAAAAGGCAAACGTCCGGCTCCTTGTCCCACACGGAAGGTGGCAGCCCGGAAAGCTGTTGCTGGTCTTCACCTTCCCCCTGCAGCCTATTCACAGGCACAACAGGTTTGGGGATCTGTGCTTGCGCACAGAAGGAACATCTCACGGTGCGCATCCTCGGCAGAGCCTGTTCCCGAAAAGGCAAACGTCCGGCTCCTTGTCCCACACGGAAGGTGGCAGCCCGGAAAGCTGTTGCTGGTCTTCACCTTCCCCCTGCAGCCTATTCACAGGCACAACAGGTTTTGGGATCTCTGCTTGCCCAGAGAAGGAACATCTCACGGTGCGCATCCTCGGCAGAGCCTGTTCCCGAAAAGGCAAACGTCCGGCTCCTTGTCCCACACGGAAGGTGGCAGCCCTGAAAGCTGTTGCTGGTCTTCACCTTCCCCCTGCAGCCTAGTCACAGGCACAACAGGTTTTGGGATCTGTGCTTGCCCAGAGAAGGAACATCTCACGGTGCGCATCCTCGGCAGAGCCTGTTCCCGAAAAGGCAAACGTCCGGCTCCTTGTCCCACACGGAAGGTGGCAGCCCGGAAAGCTGTTGCTGGTCTTCACCTTCCCCCTGCAGCCTATTCACAGGCACAACAGGTTTTGGGATCTGTGCTTGCCCAGAGAAGGAACATCTCACGGTGCGCATCCTCGGCAGAGCCTGTTCCCGAAAAGGCAAACGTCCGGCTCCTTGTCCCACACGGAAGGTGGCAGCCCGGAAAGCTGTTGCTGGTCTTCACCTTCCCCCTGCAGCCTATTCACAGGCACAACAGGTTTGGGGATCTCTGCTTGCCCAGAGAAGGAACATCTCACGGTGCGCATCCTCGGCAGAGCCTGTTCCCGAAAAGGCAAACGTCCGGCTCCTTGTCCCACACGGAAGGTGGCAGACCTGAAAGCTGTTGCTGGTCTTCACCTTCCCCCTGCAGCCTATTCACAGGCACAACAGGTTTGGGGATCTGTGCTTGCCCAGAGAAGGAACATCTCACGGTGCGCATCCTCGGCAGAGCCTGTTCCCGAAAAGGCAAACGTCCGGCTCCTTGTCCCACACGGAAGGTGGCAGCCCGGAAAGCTCTTGCTGGTCTTCACCTTCCCCCTGCAGCCTATTCACAGGCACAACAGGTTTTGGGATCTCTGCTTGAACAGAGAAGGAACATCTCACGGTGCGCATCCTCGGCAGAGCCTGTTCCCGAAAAGGCAAACGTCCGGCTCCTTGTCCCACACGGAAGGTGGCAGCCCGGAAAGCTGTTGCTGGTCTTCACCTTCCCCCTGCAGCCTATTCACAGGCACAACAGGTTTGGGGATCTGTGCTTGCCCAGAGAAGGAACATCTCACGGTGCGCATCCTCGGCAGAGCCTGTTCCCGAAAAGGCAAACGTCCGGCTCCTTGTCCCACACGGAAGGTGGCAGCCCGGAAAGCTGTTGCTGGTCTTCACCTTCCCCCTGCAGCCTATTCACAGGCACAACAGGTTTGGGGATCTGTGCTTGCCCAGAGAAGGAACATCTCACGGTGCGCATCCTCGGCAGAGCCTGTTCCCGAAAAGGCAAACGTCCGGCTCCTTGTCCCACACGGAAGGTGGCAGCCCTGAAAGCTCTTGCTGGTCTTCACCTTCCCCCTGCAGCCTATTCACAGGCACAACAGGTTTTGGGATCTGTGCTTGCCCAGAGAAGGAACATCTCACGGTGCGCATCCTCGGCAGAGCCTGTTCCCGAAAAGGCAAACATCCGGCTCCTTGTCCCACACGGAAGGTGGCAGCCCGGAAAGCTGTTGCTGGTCTTCACCTTCCCCCTGCAGCCTATTCACAGGCACAACAGGTTTTGGGATCTGTGCTTGCCCAGAGAAGGAACATCTCACGGTGCGCATCCTCGGCAGAGCCTGTTCCCGAAAAGGCAAACGTCCGGCTCCTTGTCCCACACGGAAGGTGGCAGCCCGGAAAGCTGTTGCTGGTCTTCACCTTCCCCCTGCAGCCTATTCACAGGCACAACAGGTTTGGGGATCTCTGCTTGCCCAGAGAAGGAACATCTCACGGTGCGCATCCTCGGCAGAGCCTGTTCCCGAAAAGGCAAACGTCCGGCTCCTTGTCCCACACGGAAGGTGGCAGACCTGAAAGCTGTTGCTGGTCTTCACCTTCCCCCTGCAGCCTATTCACAGGCACAACAGGTTTGGGGATCTGTGCTTGCCCAGAGAAGGAACATCTCACGGTGCGCATCCTCGGCAGAGCCTGTTCCCGAAAAGGCAAACGTCCGGCTCCTTGTCCCACACGGAAGGTGGCAGCCCGGAAAGCTCTTGCTGGTCTTCACCTTCCCCCTGCAGCCTATTCACAGGCACCACCGCACTGGGAATCTCTGCTTTCCCAAAGACGCAATCTCTCATGGTGCGCATCCTCGGCAGAGCCTGTTCCCGAAAAGGCAAACGTCCGGCTCCTTGTCCCACACGGAAGGTGGCAGCCCTGAAAGCTGTTGCTGGTCTTCACCTTCCCCCTGCAGCCTATTCACAGGCACAACAGGTTTTGGGATCTCTGCTTGCCCAGAGAAGGAACATCTCACGGTGCGCATCCACGGCAGAGCCTGTTCCCGAAAAGGCAAACGTCCGGCTCCTTGTCCCACACGGAAGGTGGCAGCCCGGAAAGCTGTTGCTGGTCTTCACCTTCCCCCTGCAGCCTATTCACAGGCACAACAGGTTTTGGGATCTCTGCTTTCCCAAAGACGCAATCTCTCATGGTGCGCATCCTCGGCAGAGCCTGTTCCCGAAAAGGCAAACGTCCGGCTCCTTGTCCCACACGGAAGGTGGCAGCCCGGAAAGCTGTTGCTGGTCTTCACCTTCCCCCTGCAGCCTATTCACAGGCACAACAGGTTTGGGGATCTCTGCTTGCCCAGAGAAGGAACATCTCACGGTGCGCATCCTCGGCAGAGCCTGTTCCCGAAAAGGCAAACGTCCGGCTCCTTGTCCCACACGGAAGGTGGCAGCCCTGAAAGCTCTTGCTGGTCTTCACCTTCCCCCTGCAGCCTATTCACAGGCACCACCGCACTGGGAATATCTGCTTTCCCAAAGACGCAATCTCTCATGGTGCGCATCGTCGGCAGAGCCTGTTCCCGAAAAGGCAAACGTCCGGCTCCTTGTCCCACACGGAAGGTGGCAGCCCGGAAAGCTGTTGCTGGTCTTCACCTTCCCCCTGCAGCCTATTCACAGGCACAACAGGTTTGGGGATCTGTGCTTGCCCAGAGAAGGAACATCTCACGGTGCGCATCCTCGGCAGAGCCTGTTCCCGAAAAGGCAAACGTCCGGCTCCTTGTCCCACACGGAAGGTGGCAGCCCGGAAAGCTGTTGCTGGTCTTCACCTTCCCCCTGCAGCCTATTCACAGGCACCACCACACTGGGAATCTCTGCTTTCCAAAAATAGCAATCTCTCATGGTGCGCATCCTCGGCAGAGCCTGTTCCTGAAAAGGCAAACGTCCGGCTCCTTGTCCCACACGGAAGGTGGCAGCCCTGAAAGCTCTTGCTGGTCTTCACCTTCCCCCTGCAGCCTATTCACAGGCACAACAGGTTTGGGGATCTCTGCTTGCCCAGAGAAGGAACATCTCACGGTGCGCATCCTCGGCAGAGCCTGTTCCCGAAAAGGCAAACGTCCGGCTCCTTGTCCCACACGGAAGGTGGCAGCCCGGAAAGCTGTTGCTGGTCTTCACCTTCCCCCTGCAGCCTATTCACAGGCACAACAGGTTTGGGGATCTGTGCTTGCCCAGAGAAGGAACATCTCACGGTGCGCATCCTCGGCAGAGCCTGTTCCCGAAAAGGCAAACGTCCGGCTCCTTGTCCCACACGGAAGGTGGCAGCCCGGAAAGCTCTTGCTGGTCTTCACCTTCCCCCTGCAGCCTATTCACAGGCACCACCGCACTGGGAATATCTGCTTTCCCAAAGACGCAATCTCTCATGGTGCGCATCCTCGGCAGAGCCTGTTCCCGAAAAGGCAAACGTCCGGCTCCTTGTCCCACACGGAAGGTGGCAGCCCTGAAAGCTGTTGCTGGTCTTCACCTTCCCCCTGCAGCCTATTCACAGGCACAACAGGTTTTGGGATCTCTGCTTGCCCAGAGAAGGAACATCTCACGGTGCGCATCCACGGCAGAGCCTGTTCCCGAAAAGGCAAACGTCCGGCTCCTTGTCCCACACGGAAGGTGGCAGCCCGGAAAGCTGTTGCTGGTCTTCACCTTCCCCCTGCAGCCTATTCACAGGCACAACAGGTTTTGGGATCTCTGCTTTCCCAAAGACGCAATCTCTCATGGTGCGCATCCTCGGCAGAGCCTGTTCCCGAAAAGGCAAACGTCCGGCTCCTTGTCCCACACGGAAGGTGGCAGCCCGGAAAGCTGTTGCTGGTCTTCACCTTCCCCCTGCAGCCTATTCACAGGCACAACAGGTTTGGGGATCTCTGCTTGCCCAGAGAAGGAACATCTCACGGTGCGCATCCTCGGCAGAGCCTGTTCCCGAAAAGGCAAACGTCCGGCTCCTTGTCCCACACGGAAGGTGGCAGCCCTGAAAGCTCTTGCTGGTCTTCACCTTCCCCCTGCAGCCTATTCACAGGCACCACCGCACTGGGAATATCTGCTTTCCCAAAGACGCAATCTCTCATGGTGCGCATCCTCGGCAGAGCCTGTTCCCGAAAAGGCAAACGTCCGGCTCCTTGTCCCACACGGAAGGTGGCAGCCCGGAAAGCTGTTGCTGGTCTTCACCTTCCCCCTGCAGCCTATTCACAGGCACAACAGGTTTGGGGATCTCTGCTTGCCCAGAGAA
The DNA here is from genome assembly GCF_947461875.1 of Haliaeetus albicilla. Lineage (NCBI taxonomy): Eukaryota > Metazoa > Chordata > Aves > Accipitriformes > Accipitridae > Haliaeetus > Haliaeetus albicilla. The sequence goes on along the minus strand of NW_027212433.1, from coordinate 3,703,039 downwards.
GGAACATCTCACGGTGCGCATCCTCGGCAGAGCCTGTTCCCGAAAAGGCAAACGTCCGGCTCCTTGTCCCACACGGAAGGTGGCAGCCCGGAAAGCTGTTGCTGGTCTTCACCTTCCCCCTGCAGCCTATTCACAGGCACCACCACACTGGGAATCTCTGCTTTCCAAAAATAGCAATCTCTCATGGTGCGCATCCTCGGCAGAGCCTGTTCCCGAAAAGGCAAACGTCCGGCTCCTTGTCCCACACGGAAGGTGGCAGCCCGGAAAGCTGTTGCTGGTCTTCACCTTCCCCCTGCAGCCTAGTCACAGGCACAACAGGTTTGGGGATCTGTGCTTGCGCAGAGAAGGATCATCTCACGGTGCGCATCCTCGGCAGAGCCTGTTCCCGAAAAGGCAAACGTCCGGCTCCTTGTCCCACACGGAAGGTGGCATCCCGGAAAGCTGTTGCTGGTCTTCACCTTCCCCCTGCAGCCTATTCACAGGCACAACAGGTTTTGGGATCTCTGCTTGCGCAGAGAAGGAACATCTCACGGTGCGCATCCTCGGCAGAGCCTGTTCCCGAAAAGGCAAACGTCCGGCTCCTTGTCCCACACGGAAGGTGGCAGCCCGGAAAGCTGTTGCTGGTCTTCACCTTCCCCCTGCAGCCTAGTCACAGGCACAACAGGTTTTGGGATCTGTGCTTGCCCAGAGAAGGAACATCTCACGGTGCGCATCCTCGGCAGAGCCTGTTCCCGAAAAGGCAAACGTCCGGCTCCTTGTCCCACACGGAAGGTGGCAGCCCGGAAAGCTCTTGCTGGTCTTCACCTTCCCCCTGCAGCCTATTCACAGGCACAACAGGTTTTGGGATCTGTGCTTGCCCAGAGAAGGAACATCTCACGGTGCGCATCCTCGGCAGAGCCTGTTCCCGAAAAGGCAAACGTCCGGCTCCTTGTCCCACACGGAAGGTGGCAGCCCGGAAAGCTCTTGCTGGTCTTCACCTTCCCCCTGCAGCCTATTCACAGGCACAACAGGTTTTGGGATCTGTGCTTGCCCAGAGAAGGAACATCTCACGGTGCGCATCCTCGGCAGAGCCTGTTCCCGAAAAGGCAAACGTCCGGCTCCTTGTCCCACACGGAAGGTGGCAGCCCGGAAAGCTGTTGCTGGTCTTCACCTTCCCCCTGCAGCCTATTCACAGGCACAACAGGTTTGGGGATCTGTGCTTGCCCAGAGAAGGAACATCTCACGGTGCGCATCCTCGGCAGAGCCTGTTCCCGAAAAGGCAAACGTCCGGCTCCTTGTCCCACACGGAAGGTGGCAGCCCGGAAAGCTGTTGCTGGTCTTCACCTTCCCCCTGCAGCCTATTCACAGGCACCACCGCACTGGGAATCTCTGCTTTCCCAAAGACGCAATCTCTCATGATGCGCATCCTCGGCAGAGCCTGTTCCCGAAAAGGCAAACGTCCGGCTCCTTGTCCCACACGGAAGGTGGCAGCCCGGAAAGCTGTTGCTGGTCTTCACCTTCCCCCTGCAGCCTATTCACAGGCACAACAGGTTTGGGGATCTCTGCTTGCCCAGAGAAGGAACATCTCACGGTGCGCATCCTCGGCAGAGCCTGTTCCCGAAAAGGCAAACGTCCGGCTCCTTGTCCCACACGGAAGGTGGCAGCCCGGAAAGCTGTTGCTGGTCTTCACCTTCCCCCTGCAGCCTATTCACAGGCACAACAGGTTTGGGGATCTGTGCTTGCCCAGAGAAGGAACATCTCACGGTGCGCATCCTCGGCAGAGCCTGTTCCCGAAAAGGCAAACGTCCGGCTCCTTGTCCCACACGGAAGGTGGCAGCCCGGAAAGCTGGTGCTGGTCTTCACCTTCCCCCTGCAGCCTATTCACAGGCACCACCGCACTGGGAATCTCTGCTTTCCAAAAGACGCAATCTCTCATGGTGCGCATCCTCGGCAGAGCCTGTTCCCGAAAAGGCAAACGTCCGGCTCCTTGTCCCACACGGAAGGTGGCAGCCCGGAAAGCTGTTGCTGGTCTTCACCTTCCCCCTGCAGCCTATTCACAGGCACAACAGGTTTGGGGATCTGTGCTTGCCCAGAGAAGGAACATCTCACGGTGCGCAGCCTCGGCAGAGCCTGTTCCCGAAAAGGCAAACGTCCGGCTCCTTGTCCCACACGGAAGGTGGCAGCCCGGAAAGCTCTTGCTGGTCTTCACCTTCCCCCTGCAGCCTATTCACAGGCACCACCGCACTGGGAATCTCTGCTTTCCCAAAGACGCAATCTCTCATGGTGCGCATCCTCGGCAGAGCCTGTTCCCGAAAAGGCAAACGTCCGGCTCCTTGTCCCACACGGAAGGTGGCAGCCCTGAAAGCTGTTGCTGGTCTTCACCTTCCCCCTGCAGCCTATTCACAGGCACAACAGGTTTTGGGATCTCTGCTTGCCCAGAGAAGGAACATCTCACGGTGCGCATCCTCGGCAGAGCCTGTTCCCGAAAAGGCAAACGTCCGGCTCCTTGTCCCACACGGAAGGTGGCAGCCCGGAAAGCTCTTGCTGGTCTTCACCTTCCCCCTGCAGCCTATTCACAGGCACCACCGCACTGGGAATATCTGCTTTCCCAAAGACGCAATCTCTCATGGTGCGCATCCTCGGCAGAGCCTGTTCCCGAAAAGGCAAACGTCCGGCTCCTTGTCCCACACGGAAGGTGGCAGCCCGGAAAGCTGTTGCTGGTCTTCACCTTCCCCCTGCAGCCTATTCACAGGCACCACCGCACTGGGAATCTCTGCTTTCCCAAAGACGCAATCTCTCATGGTGCGCATCCTCGGCAGAGCCTGTTCCCGAAAAGGCAAACGTCCGGCTCCTTGTCCCACACGGAAGGTGGCAGCCCGGAAAGCTGTTGCTGGTCTTCACCTTCCCCCTGCAGCCTATTCACAGGCACAACAGGTTTGGGGATCTGTGCTTGCCCAGAGAAGGAACATCTCACGGTGCGCATCCTCGGCAGAGCCTGTTCCCGAAAAGGCAAACGTCCGGCTCCTTGTCCCACACGGAAGGTGGCAGCCCGGAAAGCTCTTGCTGGTCTTCACCTTCCCCCTGCAGCCTATTCACAGGCACAACAGGTTTGGGGATCTGTGCTTGCCCAGAGAAGGAACGTCTCACGGTGCGCATCCTCGGCAGAGCCTGTTCCCGAAAAGGCAAACGTCCGGCTCCTTGTCCCACACGGAAGGTGGCAGCCCGGAAAGCTCTTGCTGGTCTTCACCTTCCCCCTGCAGCCTATTCACAGGCACAACAGGTTTTGGGATCTCTGCTTGCCCAGAGAAGGAACATCTCACGGTGCGCATCCTCGGCAGAGCCTGTTCCCGAAAAGGCAAACGTCCGGCTCCTTGTCCCACACGGAAGGTGGCAGACCGGAAAGCTGTTGCTGGTCTTCACCTTCCCCCTGCAGCCTATTCACAGGCACAACAGGTTTGGGGATCTGTGCTTGCCCAGAGAAGGAACATCTCACGGTGCGCATCCTCGGCAGAGCCTGTTCCCGAAAAGGCAAACGTCCGGCTCCTTGTCCCACACGGAAGGTGGCAGCCCGGAAAGCTGTTGCTGGTCTTCACCTTCCCCCTGCAGCCTATTCACAGGCACCACCGCACTGGGAATCTCTGCTTTCCCAAAGACGCAATCTCTCATGGTGCGCATCCTCGGCAGAGCCTGTTCCCGAAAAGGCAAACGTCCGGCTCCTTGTCCCACACGGAAGGTGGCAGCCCGGAAAGCTGTTGCTGGTCTTCACCTTCCCCCTGCAGCCTATTCACAGGCACAACAGGTTTTGGGATCTCTGCTTGCCCAGAGAAGGAACATCTCACGGTGCGCATCCTCGGCAGAGCCTGTTCCCGAAAAGGCAAACGTCCGGCTCCTTGTCCCACACGGAAGGTGGCAGCCCGGAAAGCTCTTGCTGGTCTTCACCTTCCCCCTGCAGCCTATTCACAGGCACCACCGCACTGGGAATATCTGCTTTCCCAAAGACGCAATCTCTCATGGTGCGCATCCTCGGCAGAGCCTGTTCCCGAAAAGGCAAACTTCCGGCTCCTTGTCCCACACGGAAGGTGGCAGCCCGGAAAGCTCTTGCTGGTCTTCACCTTCCCCCTGCAGCCTATTCACAGGCACAACAGGTTTGGGGATCTGTGCTTGCCCAGAGAAGGAACATCTCACGGTGCGCATCCTCGGCAGAGCCTGTTCCCGAAAAGGCAAACGTCCGGCTCCTTGTCCCACACGGAAGGTGGCAGCCCGGAAAGCTGTTGCTGGTCTTCACCTTCCCCCTGCAGCCTATTCACAGGCACAACAGGTTTTGGGATCTGTGCTTGCCCAGAGAAGGAACATCTCACGGTGCGCATCCTCGGCAGAGCCTGTTCCCGAAAAGGCAAACGTCCGGCTCCTTGTCCCACACGGAAGGTGGCAGCCCGGAAAGCTCTTGCTGGTCTTCACCTTCCCCCTGCAGCCTATTCACAGGCACAACAGGTTTGGGGATCTGTGCTTGCCCAGAGAAGGAACATCTCACGGTGCGCATCCTCGGCAGAGCCTGTTCCCGAAAAGGCAAACGTCCGGCTCCTTGTCCCACACGGAAGGTGGCAGCCCGGAAAGCTCTTGCTGGTCTTCACCTTCCCCCTGCAGCCTATTCACAGGCACCACCGCACTGGGAATCTCTGCTTTCCCAAAGACGCAATCTCTCATGGTGCGCATCCTCGGCAGAGCCTGTTCCCGAAAAGGCAAACGTCCGGCTCCTTGTCCCACACGGAAGGTGGCAGCCCGGAAAGCTGTTGCTGGTCTTCACCTTCCCCCTGCAGCCTATTCACAGGCACAACAGGTTTTGGGATCTGTGCTTGCGCAGAGAAGGAACATCTCACGGTGCGCATCCTCGGCAGAGCCTGTTCCCAAAAAGGCAAACGTCCGGCTCCTTGTCCCACACGGAAGGTGGCAGCCCTGAAAGCTGTTGCTGGTCTTCACCTTCCCCCTGCAGCCTATTCACAGGCACAACAGGTTTGGGGATCTGTGCTTGCGCAGAGAAGGAACATCTCACGGTGCGCATCCTCGGCAGAGCCTGTTCCCGAAAAGGCAAACGTCCGGCTCCTTGTCCCACACGGAATGTGGCAGCCCGGAAAGCTGTTGCTGGTCTTCACCTTCCCCCTGCAGCCTATTCACAGGCACAACAGGTTTGGGGATCTGTGCTTGCCCAGAGAAGGAACATCTCATGGTGCGCATCCTCGGCAGAGCCTGTTCCCGAAAAGGCAAACGTCCGGCTCCTTGTCCCACACGGAAGGTGGCAGCCCGGAAAGCTGTTGCTGGTCTTCACCTTCCCCCTGCAGCCTATTCACAGGCACAACAGGTTTTGGGATCTGTGCTTGCCCAGAGAAGGAACATCTCATGGTGCGCATCCTCGGCAGAGCCTGTTCCCGAAAAGGCAAACGTCCGGCTCCTTGTCCCACACGGAAGGTGGCAGCCCGGAAAGCTGTTGCTGGTCTTCACCTTCGCCCTGCAGCCTATTCACAGGCACAACAGGTTTGGGGATCTGTGCTTGCGCAGAGAAGGAACATCTCACGGTGCGCATCCTCGGCAGAGCCTGTTCCAGAAAAGGCAAACGTCCGGCTCCTTGTCCCACACGGAAGGTGGCAGCCCTGAAAGCTGTTGCTGGTCTTCACCTTCCCCCTGCAGCCTATTCACAGGCACAACAGGTTTGGGGATCTGTGCTTGCCCAGAGAAGGAACATCTCACGGTGCGCATCCTCGGCAGAGCCTGTTCCCGAAAAGGCAAACGTCCGGCTCCTTGTCCCACACGGAAGGTGGCAGCCCTGAAAGCTGTTGCTGGTCTTCACCTTCCCCCTGCAGCCTATTCACAGGCACAACAGGTTTTGGGATCTCTGCTTGCCCAGAGAAGGAACATCTCACGGTGCGCATCCTCGGCAGAGCCTGTTCCCGAAAAGGCAAACGTCCGGCTCCTTGTCCCACACGGAAGGTGGCAGCCCGGAAAGCTGTTGCTGGTCTTCACCTTCCCCCTGCAGCCTATTCACAGGCACAACAGGTTTTGGGATCTGTGCTTGCGCAGAGAAGGAACATCTCACGGTGCGCATCCTCGGCAGAGCCTGTTCCCGAAAAGGCAAACGTCCGGCTCCTTGTCCCACACGGAAGGTGGCAGCCCGGAAAGCTGTTGCTGGTCTTCACCTTCCCCCTGCAGCCTATTCACAGGCACAACAGGTTTGGGGATCTGTGCTTGCGCAGAGAAGGAACATCTCATGGTGCGCATCCTCGGCAGAGCCTGTTCCCGAAAAGGCAAACGTCCGGCTCCTTGTCCCACACGGAAGGTGGCAGCCCTGAAAGCTCTTGATGGTCTTCACCTTCCCTCTGCAGCCTATTCACAGGCACCACCGCACTGGGAATCTCTGCTTTCCCAAAGACGCAATCTCTCATGGTGCGCATCCTCGGCAGAGCCTGTTCCCGAAAAGGCAAACGTCCGGCTCCTTGTCCCACACGGAAGGTGGCAGCCCTGAAAGCTGTTGCTGGTCTTCACCTTCCCCCTGCAGCCTATTCACAGGCACAACAGGTTTGGGGATCTGTGCTTGCCCAGAGAAGGAACATCTCACGGTGCGCATCCTCGGCAGAGCCTGTTCCCGAAAAGGCAAACGTCCGGCTCCTTGTCCCACACGGAAGGTGGCAGCCCGGAAAGCTGTTGCTGGTCTTCACCTTCCCCCTGCAGCCTATTCACAGGCACAACAGGTTTTGGGATCTGTGCTTGCCCAGAGAAGGAACATCTCACGGTGCGCATCCTCGGCAGAGCCTGTTCCCGAAAAGGCAAACGTCCGGCTCCTTGTCCCACACGGAAGGTGGCAGCCCGGAAAGCTGTTGCTGGTCTTCACCTTCCCCCTGCAGCCTATTCACAGGCACAACAGGTTTGGGGATCTGTGCTTGCCCAGAGAAGGAACATCTCACGGTGCGCATCCTCGGCAGAGCCTGTTCCCGAAAAGGCAAACGTCCGGCTCCTTGTCCCACACGGAAGGTGGCAGCCCGGAAAGCTCTTGCTGGTCTTCACCTTCCCCCTGCAGCCTATTCACAGGCACAACAGGTTTGGGGATCTGTGCTTGCCCAGAGAAGGAACGTCTCACGGTGCGCATCCTCGGCAGAGCCTGTTCCCGAAAAGGCAAACGTCCGGCTCCTTGTCCCACACGGAAGGTGGCAGCCCGGAAAGCTGTTGCTGGTCTTCACCTTCCCCCTGCAGCCTATTCACAGGCACAACAGGTTTTGGGATCTGTGCTTGCCCAGAGAAGGAACATCTCACGGTGCGCATCCTCGGCAGAGCCTGTTCCCGAAAAGGCAAACGTCCGGCTCCTTGTCCCACACGGAAGGTGGCAGCCCGGAAAGCTGTTGCTGGTCTTCACCTTCCCCCTGCAGCCTATTCACAGGCACAACAGGTTTGGGGATCTGTGCTTGCCCAGAGAAGGAACATCTCACGGTGCGCATCCTCGGCAGAGCCTGTTCCCGAAAAGGCAAACGTCCGGCTCCTTGTCCCACACGGAAGGTGGCAGCCCGGAAAGCTGTTGCTGGTCTTCACCTTCCCCCTGCAGCCTATTCACAGGCACAACAGGTTTGGGGATCTGTGCTTGCCCAGAGAAGGAACATCTCACGGTGCGCATCCTCGGCAGAGCCTGTTCCCGAAAAGGCAAACGTCCGGCTCCTTGTCCCACACGGAAGGTGGCAGCCCGGAAAGCTGTTGCTGGTCTTCACCTTCCCCCTGCAGCCTATTCACAGGCACAACAGGTTTGGGGATCTCTGCTTGCCCAGAGAAGGAACATCTCACGGTGCGCATCCTCGGCAGAGCCTGTTCCCGAAAAGGCAAACGTCCGGCTCCTTGTCCCACACGGAAGGTGGCAGCCCGGAAAGCTGTTGCTGGTCTTCACCTTCCCCCTGCAGCCTATTCACAGGCACAACAGGTTTGGGGATCTGTGGTTGCCCAGAGAAGGAACATCTCACGGTGCGCATCCTCGGCAGAGCCTGTTCCCAAAAAGGCAAACGTCCGGCTCCTTGTCCCACACGGAAGGTGGCAGCCCGGAAAGCTGTTGCTGGTCTTCACCTTCCCCCTGCAGCCTATTCACAGGCACAACAGGTTTGGGGATCTGTGCTTGCCCAGAGAAGGAACATCTCACGGTGCGCATCCTCGGCAGAGCCTGTTCCCGAAAAGGCAAACGTCCGGCTCCTTGTCCCACACGGAAGGTGGCAGCCCGGAAAGCTGTTGCTGGTCTTCACCTTCCCCCTGCAGCCTATTCACAGGCACAACAGGTTTTGGGATCTCTGCTTGCGCAGAGAAGGAACATCTCACGGTGCGCATCCTCGGCAGAGCCTGTTCCCGAAAAGGCAAACGTCCGGCTCCTTGTCCCACACGGAAGGTGGCAGCCCGGAAAGCTGTTGCTGGTCTTCACCTTCCCCCTGCAGCCTAGTCACAGGCACAACAGGTTTGGGGATCTCTGCTTGCCCAGAGAAGGAACATCTCACAGTGCGCATCCTCGGCAGAGCCTGTTCCCGAAAAGGCAAACGTCCGGCTCCTTGTCCCACACGGAAGGTGGCAGCCCTGAAAGCTCTTGCTGGTCTTCACCTTCCCCCTGCAGCCTATTCACAGGCACCACCGCACTGGGAATATCTGCTTTCCCAAAGACGCAATCTCTCATGGTGCGCATCCTCGGCAGAGCCTGTTCCCGAAAAGGCAAACGTCCGGCTCCTTGTCCCACACGGAAGGTGGCAGCCCTGAAAGCTGTTGCTGGTCTTCACCTTCCCCCTGCAGCCTATTCACAGGCACAACAGGTTTGGGGATCTGTGCTTGCCCAGAGAAGGAACATCTCACGGTGCGCATCCTCGGCAGAGCCTGTTCCCGAAAAGGCAAACGTCCGGCTCCTTGTCCCACACGGAAGGTGGCAGCCCGGAAAGCTGTTGCTGGTCTTCACCTTCCCCCTGCAGCCTATTCACAGGCACCACCACACTGGGAATCTCTGCTTTCCAAAAGACGCAATCTCTCATGGTGCGCATCCTCGGCAGAGCCTGTTCCCGAAAAGGCAAACGTCCGGCTCCTTGTCCCACACGGAAGGTGGCAGCCCGGAAAGCTGTTGCTGGTCTTCACCTTCCCCCTGCAGCCTATTCACAGGCACAACAGGTTTGGGGATCTGTGCTTGCCCAGAGAAGGAACATCTCATGGTGCGCATCCTCGGCAGAGCCTGTTCCCGAAAAGGCAAACGTCCGGCTCCTTGTCCCACACGGAAGGTGGCAGCCCGGAAAGCTGTTGCTGGTCTTCACCTTCCCCCTGCAGCCTATTCACAGGCACAACAGGTTTGGGGATCTCTGCTTGCGCAGAGAAGGAACATCTCACGGTGCGCATCCTCGGCAGAGCCTGTTCCCGAAAAGGCAAACGTCCGGCTCCTTGTCCCACACGGAAGGTGGCAGCCCTGAAAGCTCTTGCTGGTCTTCACCTTCCCCCTGCAGCCTATTCACAGGCACAACAGGTTTGGGGATCTGTGCTTGCCCAGAGAAGGAACATCTCACGGTGCGCATCCTCGGCAGAGCCTGTTCCCGAAAAGGCAAACGTCCGGCTCCTTGTCCCACACGGAAGGTGGCAGCCCTGAAAGCTGTTGCTGGTCTTCACCTTCCCCCTGCAGCCTATTCACAGGCACAACAGGTTTTGGGATCTCTGCTTGCCCAGAGAAGGAACATCTCACGGTGCGCATCCTCGGCAGAGCCTGTTCCCGAAAAGGCAAACGTCCGGCTCCTTGTCCCACACGGAAGGTGGCAGCCCGGAAAGCTGTTGCTGGTCTTCACCTTCCCCCTGCAGCCTATTCACAGGCACAACAGGTTTTGGGATCTGTGCTTGCGCAGAGAAGGAACATCTCACGGTGCGCATCCTCGGCAGAGCCTGTTCCCGAAAAGGCAAACGTCCGGCTCCTTGTCCCACACGGAAGGTGGCAGCCCGGAAAGCTGTTGCTGGTCTTCACCTTCCCCCTGCAGCCTATTCACAGGCACAACAGGTTTGGGGATCTGTGCTTGCGCAGAGAAGGAACATCTCATGGTGCGCATCCTCGGCAGAGCCTGTTCCCGAAAAGGCAAACGTCCGGCTCCTTGTCCCACACGGAAGGTGGCAGCCCTGAAAGCTCTTGATGGTCTTCACCTTCCCTCTGCAGCCTATTCACAGGCACCACCGCACTGGGAATCTCTGCTTTCCCAAAGACGCAATCTCTCATGGTGCGCATCCTCGGCAGAGCCTGTTCCCGAAAAGGCAAACGTCCAGCTCCTTGTCCCACACGGAAGGTGGCAGCCCTGAAAGCTGTTGCTGGTCTTCACCTTCCCCCTGCAGCCTATTCACAGGCACAACAGGTTTGGGGATCTGTGCTTGCCCAGAGAAGGAACATCTCACGGTGCGCATCCTCGGCAGAGCCTGTTCCCGAAAAGGCAAACGTCCGGCTCCTTGTCCCACACGGAAGGTGGCAGCCCGGAAAGCTGTTGCTGGTCTTCACCTTCCCCCTGCAGCCTATTCACAGGCACCACCACACTGGGAATCTCTGCTTTCCAAAAGACGCAATCTCTCATGGTGCGCATCCTCGGCAGAGCCTGTTCCCGAAAAGGCAAACGTCCGGCTCCTTGTCCCACACGGAAGGTGGCAGCCCGGAAAGCTGTTGCTGGTCTTCACCTTCCCCCTGCAGCCTATTCACAGGCACAACAGGTTTTGGGATCTCTGCTTGCGCAGAGAAGGAACATCTCACGGTGCGCATCCTCGGCAGAGCCTGTTCCCGAAAAGGCAAACGTCCGGCTCCTTGTCCCACACGGAAGGTGGCAGCCCGGAAAGCTGTTGCTGGTCTTCACCTTCCCCCTGCAGCCTATTCACAGGCACAACAGGTTTGGGGATCTCTGCTTGCCCAGAGAAGGAACATCTCACGGTGCGCATCCTCGGCAGAGCCTGTTCCCGAAAAGGCAAACGTCCAGCTCCTTGTCCCACACGGAAGGTGGCAGCCCGGAAAGCTGTTGCTGGTCTTCACCTTCCCCCTGCAGCCTATTCACAGGCACAACAGGTTTGGGGATCTGTGCTTGCCCAGAGAAGGAACATCTCACGGTGCGCATCCTCGGCAGAGCCTGTTCCCGAAAAGGCAAACGTCCGGCTCCTTGTCCCACACGGAAGGTGGCAGCCCGGAAAGCTGTTGCTGGTCTTCACCTTCCCCCTGCAGCCTATTCACAGGCACAACAGGTTTTGGGATCTGTGCTTGCCCAGAGAAGGAACATCTCACGGTGCGCATCCTCGGCAGAGCCTGTTCCCGAAAAGGCAAACGTCCGGCTCCTTGTCCCACACGGAAGGTGGCAGCCCGGAAAGCTCTTGCTGGTCTTCACCTTCCCCCTGCAGCCTATTCACAGGCACAACAGGTTTTGGGATCTGTGCTTGCCCAGAGAAGGAACATCTCACGGTGCGCAGCCTCGGCAGAGCCTGTTCCCGAAAAGGCAAACGTCCGGCTCCTTGTCCCACACGGAAGGTGGCAGCCCTGAAAGCTCTTGCTGGTCTTCACCTTCCCCCTGCAGCCTAGTCACAGGCACAACAGGTTTTGGGATCTGTGCTTGCGCAGAGAAGGAACATCTCACGGTGCGCATCCTCGGCAGAGCCTGTTCCCAAAAAGGCAAACGTCCGGCTCCTTGTCCCACACGGAAGGTGGCAGCCCGGAAAGCTGTTGCTGGTCTTCACCTTCCCCCTGCAGCCTATTCACAGGCACAACAGGTTTTGGGATCTGTGCTTGCCCAGAGAAGGAACATCTCACGGTGCGCATCCTCGGCAGAGCCTGTTCCCGAAAAGGCAAACGTCCGGCTCCTTGTCCCACACGGAAGGTGGCAGCCCGGAAAGCTGTTGCTGGTCTTCACCTTCCCCCTGCAGCCTATTCACAGGCACAACAGGTTTGGGGATCTGTGCTTGCCCAGAGAAGGAACATCTCACGGTGCGCATCCTCGGCAGAGCCTGTTCCCGAAAAGGCAAACGTCCGGCTCCTTGTCCCACACGGAAGGTGGCAGCCCGGAAAGCTGTTGCTGGTCTTCACCTTCCCCCTGCAGCCTATTCACAGGCACAACAGGTTTGGGGATCTCTGCTTGCCCAGAGAAGGAACATCTCACGGTGCGCATCCTCGGCAGAGCCTGTTCCCGAAAAGGCAAACGTCCGGCTCCTTGTCCCACACGGAAGGTGGCAGCCCGGAAAGCTGTTGCTGGTCTTCACCTTCCCCCTGCAGCCTATTCACAGGCACAACAGGTTTGGGGATCTGTGGTTGCCCAGAGAAGGAACATCTCACGGTGCGCATCCTCGGCAGAGCCTGTTCCCAAAAAGGCAAACGTCCGGCTCCTTGTCCCACACGGAAGGTGGCAGCCCGGAAAGCTGTTGCTGGTCTTCACCTTCCCCCTGCAGCCTATTCACAGGCACAACAGGTTTTGGGATCTGTGCTTGCCCAGAGAAGGAACATCTCACGGTGCGCATCCTCGGCAGAGCCTGTTCCCGAAAAGGCAAACGTCCGGCTCCTTGTCCCACACGGAAGGTGGCAGCCCGGAAAGCTCTTGCTGGTCTTCACCTTCCCCCTGCAGCCTATTCACAGGCACAACAGGTTTGGGGATCTGTGCTTGCCCAGAGAAGGAACATCTCACGGTGCGCATCCTCGGCAGAGCCTGTTCCCGAAAAGGCAAACGTCCGGCTCCTTGTCCCACACGGAAGGTGGCAGCCCTGAAAGCTGTTGCTGGTCTTCACCTTCCCCCTGCAGCCTAGTCACAGGCACAACAGGTTTGGGGATCTCTGCTTGCCCAGAGAAGGAACATCTCACGGTGCGCATCCTCGGCAGAGCCTGTTCCCGAAAAGGCAAACGTCCGGCTCCTTGTCCCACACGGAAGGTGGCAGCCCGGAAAGCTCTTGCTGGTCTTCACCTTCCCCCTGCAGCCTATTCACAGGCACAACAGGTTTTGGGATCTGTGCTTGCCCAAAGACGCAATCTCTCACGGTGCGCATCCTCGGCAGAGCCTGTTCCCGAAAAGGCAAACGTCCGGCTCCTTGTCCCACACGGAAGGTGGCAGCCCGGAAAGCTGTTGCTGGTCTTCACCTTCCCCCTGCAGCCTATTCACAGGCACAACAGGTTTGGGGATCTGTGCTTGCCCAGAGAAGGAACATCTCACGGTGCGCATCCTCGGCAGAGCCTGTTCCTGAAAAGGCAAACGTCCGGCTCCTTGTCCCACACGGAAGGTGGCAGCCCGGAAAGCTCTTGCTGGTCTTCACCTTCCCCCTGCAGCCTAGTCACAGGCACCACCGCACTGGGAATATCTGCTTTCCCAAAGACGCAATCTCTCACGGTGCGCATCCTCGGCAGAGCCAGTTCCCGAAAAGGCAAACGTCCGGCTCCTTGTCCCACACGGAAGGTGGCAGCCCTGAAAGCTGTTGCTGGTCTTCACCTTCCCCCTGCAGCCTATTCACAGGCACAACAGGTTTGGGGATCTCTGCTTGCCCAGAGAAGGAACATCTCACGGTGCGCATCCTCGGCAGAGCCTGTTCCCGAAAAGGCAAACGTCCGGCTCCTTGTCCCACACGGAAGGTGGCAGCCCGGAAAGCTGTTGCTGGTCTTCACCTTCCCCCTGCAGCCTATTCACAGGCACAACAGGTTTGGGGATCTGTGCTTGCCCAGAGAAGGAACATCTCACGGTGCGCATCCTCGGCAGAGCCTGTTCCCAAAAAGGCAAACGTCCGGCTCCTTGTCCCACACGGAAGGTGGCAGCCCTGAAAGCTGGTGCTGGTCTTCACCTTCCCCCTGCAGCCTATTCACAGGCACAACAGGTTTTGGGATCTGTGCTTGCCCAGAGAAGGAACATCTCACGGTGCGCATCCTCGGCAGAGCCTGTTCCCGAAAAGGCAAACGTCCGGCTCCTTGTCCCACACGGAAGGTGGCAGCCCGGAAAGCTGTTGCTGGTCTTCACCTTCCCCCTGCAGCCTATTCACAGGCACAACAGGTTTGGGGATCTCTGCTTGCCCAGAGAAGGAACATCTCACGGTGCGCATCCTCGGCAGAGCCTGTTCCCGAAAAGGCAAACGTCCGGCTCCTTGTCCCACACGGAAGGTGGCAGCCCGGAAAGCTGTTGCTGGTCTTCACCTTCCCCCTGCAGCCTATTCACAGGCACAACAGGTTTTGGGATCTGTGCTTGCCCAGAGAAGGAACATCTCACGGTGCGCATCCTCGGCAGAGCCTGTTCCCGAAAAGGCAAACGTCCGGCTCCTTGTCCCACACGGAAGGTGGCAGCCCGGAAAGCTCTTGCTGGTCTTCACCTTCCCCCTGCAGCCTATTCACAGGCACCACCACACTGGGAATCTCTGCTTTCCAAAATACGCAATCTCTCATGGTGCGCATCCTCGGCAGAGCCTGTTCCCGAAAAGGCAAACGTCCGGCTCCTTGTCCCACACGGAAGGTGGCAGCCCGGAAAGCTGTTGCTGGTCTTCACCTTCCCCCTGCAGCCTATTCACAGGCACAACAGGTTTTGGGATCTCTGCTTGCCCAGAGAAGGAACATCTCACGGTGCGCATCCTCGGCAGAGCCTGTTCCCGAAAAGGCAAACGTCCGGCTCCTTGTCCCACACGGAAGGTGGCAGCCCGGAAAGCTGTTGCTGGTCTTCACCTTCCCCCTGCAGCCTATTCACAGGCACAACAGGTTTTGGGATCTCTGCTTGCCCAGAGAAGGAACATCTCACGGTGCGCATCCTCGGCAGAGCCTGTTCCCGAAAAGGCAAACGTCCGGCTCCTTGTCCCACACGGAAGGTGGCAGCCCGGAAAGCTGTTGCTGGTCTTCACCTTCCCCCTGCAGCCTATTCACAGGCACAACAGGTTTGGGGATCTGTGCTTGCCCAGAGAAGGAACATCTCACGGTGCGCATCCTCGGCAGAGCCTGTTCCCGAAAAGGCAAACGTCCGGCTCCTTGTCCCACACGGAAGGTGGCAGCCCGGAAAGCTGTTGCTGGTCTTCACCTTCCCCCTGCAGCCTAGTCACAGGCACAACAGGTTTTGGGATCTGTGCTTGCCCAGAGAAGGAACATCTCACGGTGCGCATCCTCGGCAGAGCCTGTTCCCGAAAAGGCAAACGTCCGGCTCCTTGTCCCACACGGAAGGTGGCAGCCCGGAAAGCTGTTGCTGGTCTTCACCTTCCCCCTGCAGCCTATTCACAGGCACAACAGGTTTTGGGATCTGTGCTTGCCCAGAGAAGGAACATCTCACGGTGCGCATCCTCGGCAGAGCCTGTTCCCGAAAAGGCAAACGTCCGGCTCCTTGTCCCACACGGAAGGTGGCAGCCCGGAAAGCTCTTGCTGGTCTTCACCTTCCCCCTGCAGCCTAGTCACAGGCACAACAGGTTTGGGGATCTGTGCTTGCGCAGAGAAGGAACATCTCACGGTGCGCATCCTCAGCAGAGCCTGTTCCCGAAAAGGCAAACGTCCGGCTCCTTGTCCCACACGGAAGGTGGCAGCCCGGAAAGCTGTTGCTGGTCTTCACCTTCCCCCTGCAGCCTATTCACAGGCACAACAGGTTTGGGGATCTGTGCTTGCCCAGAGAAGGAACATCTCACGGTGCGCATCCTCGGCAGAGCCTGTTCCCGAAAAGGCAAACGTCCGGCTCCTTGTCCCACACGGAAGGTGGCAGCCCGGAAAGCTCTTGCTGGTCTTCACCTTCCCCCTGCAGCCTATTCACAGGCACAACAGGTTTGGGGATCTGTGCTTGCCCAGAGAAGGAACATCTCACGGTGCGCATCCTCGGCAGAGCCTGTTCCCGAAAAGGCAAACGTCCGGCTCCTTGTCCCACACGGAAGGTGGCAGCCCGGAAAGCTGTTGCTGGTCTTCACCTTCCCCCTGCAGCCTATTCACAGGCACAACAGGTTTTGGGATCTCTGCTTGCCCAGAGAAGGAACATCTCACGGTGCGCATCCTCGGCAGAGCCTGTTCCCGAAAAGGCAAACGTCCGGCTCCTTGTCCCACACGGAAGGTGGCAGCCCGGAAAGCTGTTGCTGGTCTTCACCTTCCCCCTGCAGCCTATTCACAGGCACAACAGGTTTGGGGATCTGTGCTTGCCCAGAGAAGGAACATCTCACGGTGCGCATCCTCGGCAGAGCCTGTTCCCGAAAAGGCAAACGTCCGGCTCCTTGTCCCACACGGAAGGTGGCAGCCCGGAAAGCTGTTGCTGGTCTTCACCTTCCCCCTGCAGCCTATTCACAGGCACAACAGGTTTGGGGATCTGTGCTTGCGCACAGAAGGAACATCTCACGGTGCGCATCCTCGGCAGAGCCTGTTCCCGAAAAGGCAAACGTCCGGCTCCTTGTCCCACACGGAAGGTGGCAGCCCGGAAAGCTGTTGCTGGTCTTCACCTTCCCCCTGCAGCCTATTCACAGGCACAACAGGTTTTGGGATCTCTGCTTGCCCAGAGAAGGAACATCTCACGGTGCGCATCCTCGGCAGAGCCTGTTCCCGAAAAGGCAAACGTCCGGCTCCTTGTCCCACACGGAAGGTGGCAGCCCTGAAAGCTGTTGCTGGTCTTCACCTTCCCCCTGCAGCCTAGTCACAGGCACAACAGGTTTTGGGATCTGTGCTTGCCCAGAGAAGGAACATCTCACGGTGCGCAGCCTCGGCAGAGCCTGTTCCCGAAAAGGCAAACGTCCGGCTCCTTGTCCCACACGGAAGGTGGCAGCCCGGAAAGCTGTTGCTGGTCTTCACCTTCCCCCTGCAGCCTATTCACAGGCACAACAGGTTTTGGGATCTGTGCTTGCCCAGAGAAGGAACATCTCACGGTGCGCATCCTCGGCAGAGCCTGTTCCCGAAAAGGCAAACGTCCGGCTCCTTGTCCCACACGGAAGGTGGCAGCCCGGAAAGCTGTTGCTGGTCTTCACCTTCCCCCTGCAGCCTATTCACAGGCACAACAGGTTTTGGGATCTGTGCTTGCGCAGAGAAGGAACATCTCACGGTGCGCATCCTCGGCAGAGCCTGTTCCCGAAAAGGCAAACGTCCGGCTCCTTGTCCCACACGGAAGGTGGCAGACCTGAAAGCTGTTGCTGGTCTTCACCTTCCCCCTGCAGCCTATTCACAGGCACAACAGGTTTGGGGATCTGTGCTTGCCCAGAGAAGGAACATCTCACGGTGCGCATCCTCGGCAGAGCCTGTTCCCGAAAAGGCAAACGTCCGGCTCCTTGTCCCACACGGAAGGTGGCAGCCCGGAAAGCTCTTGCTGGTCTTCACCTTCCCCCTGCAGCCTATTCACAGGCACAACAGGTTTTGGGATCTCTGCTTGCCCAGAGAAGGAACATCTCACGGTGCGCATCCTCGGCAGAGCCTGTTCCCGAAAAGGCAAACGTCCGGCTCCTTGTCCCACACGGAAGGTGGCAGCCCGGAAAGCTGTTGCTGGTCTTCACCTTCCCCCTGCAGCCTATTCACAGGCACAACAGGTTTGGGGATCTGTGCTTGCCCAGAGAAGGAACATCTCACGGTGCGCATCCTCGGCAGAGCCTGTTCCCGAAAAGGCAAACGTCCGGCTCCTTGTCCCACACGGAAGGTGGCAGCCCGGAAAGCTGTTGCTGGTCTTCACCTTCCCCCTGCAGCCTATTCACAGGCACAACAGGTTTTGGGATCTGTGCTTGCCCAGAGAAGGAACATCTCACGGTGCGCATCCTCGGCAGAGCCTGTTCCCGAAAAGGCAAACGTCCGGCTCCTTGTCCCACACGGAAGGTGGCAGCCCGGAAAGCTCTTGCTGGTCTTCACCTTCCCCCTGCAGCCTATTCACAGGCACAACAGGTTTTGGGATCTGTGCTTGCCCAGAGAAGGAACATCTCACGGTGCGCATCCTCGGCAGAGCCTGTTCCCGAAAAGGCAAACATCCGGCTCCTTGTCCCACACGGAAGGTGGCAGCCCGGAAAGCTGTTGCTGGTCTTCACCTTCCCCCTGCAGCCTATTCACAGGCACAACAGGTTTTGGGATCTGTGCTTGCCCAGAGAAGGAACATCTCACGGTGCGCATCCTCGGCAGAGCCTGTTCCCGAAAAGGCAAACGTCCGGCTCCTTGTCCCACACGGAAGGTGGCAGCCCGGAAAGCTGTTGCTGGTCTTCACCTTCCCCCTGCAGCCTATTCACAGGCACAACAGGTTTGGGGATCTCTGCTTGCCCAGAGAAGGAACATCTCACGGTGCGCATCCTCGGCAGAGCCTGTTCCCGAAAAGGCAAACGTCCGGCTCCTTGTCCCACACGGAAGGTGGCAGACCTGAAAGCTGTTGCTGGTCTTCACCTTCCCCCTGCAGCCTATTCACAGGCACAACAGGTTTGGGGATCTGTGCTTGCCCAGAGAAGGAACATCTCACGGTGCGCATCCTCGGCAGAGCCTGTTCCCGAAAAGGCAAACGTCCGGCTCCTTGTCCCACACGGAAGGTGGCAGCCCGGAAAGCTCTTGCTGGTCTTCACCTTCCCCCTGCAGCCTATTCACAGGCACCACCGCACTGGGAATCTCTGCTTTCCCAAAGACGCAATCTCTCATGGTGCGCATCCTCGGCAGAGCCTGTTCCCGAAAAGGCAAACGTCCGGCTCCTTGTCCCACACGGAAGGTGGCAGCCCTGAAAGCTGTTGCTGGTCTTCACCTTCCCCCTGCAGCCTATTCACAGGCACAACAGGTTTTGGGATCTCTGCTTGCCCAGAGAAGGAACATCTCACGGTGCGCATCCACGGCAGAGCCTGTTCCCGAAAAGGCAAACGTCCGGCTCCTTGTCCCACACGGAAGGTGGCAGCCCGGAAAGCTGTTGCTGGTCTTCACCTTCCCCCTG
This sequence comes from Haliaeetus albicilla, assembly GCF_947461875.1. Classification (NCBI taxonomy): domain Eukaryota; kingdom Metazoa; phylum Chordata; class Aves; order Accipitriformes; family Accipitridae; genus Haliaeetus; species Haliaeetus albicilla. The sequence goes on along the minus strand of NW_027212433.1, from coordinate 3,684,233 downwards.
CAGCCTATTCACAGGCACAACAGGTTTTGGGATCTCTGCTTTCCCAAAGACGCAATCTCTCATGGTGCGCATCCTCGGCAGAGCCTGTTCCCGAAAAGGCAAACGTCCGGCTCCTTGTCCCACACGGAAGGTGGCAGCCCGGAAAGCTGTTGCTGGTCTTCACCTTCCCCCTGCAGCCTATTCACAGGCACAACAGGTTTGGGGATCTCTGCTTGCCCAGAGAAGGAACATCTCACGGTGCGCATCCTCGGCAGAGCCTGTTCCCGAAAAGGCAAACGTCCGGCTCCTTGTCCCACACGGAAGGTGGCAGCCCTGAAAGCTCTTGCTGGTCTTCACCTTCCCCCTGCAGCCTATTCACAGGCACCACCGCACTGGGAATATCTGCTTTCCCAAAGACGCAATCTCTCATGGTGCGCATCCTCGGCAGAGCCTGTTCCCGAAAAGGCAAACGTCCGGCTCCTTGTCCCACACGGAAGGTGGCAGCCCGGAAAGCTGTTGCTGGTCTTCACCTTCCCCCTGCAGCCTATTCACAGGCACAACAGGTTTGGGGATCTGTGCTTGCCCAGAGAAGGAACATCTCACGGTGCGCATCCTCGGCAGAGCCTGTTCCCGAAAAGGCAAACGTCCGGCTCCTTGTCCCACACGGAAGGTGGCAGCCCGGAAAGCTGTTGCTGGTCTTCACCTTCCCCCTGCAGCCTATTCACAGGCACCACCACACTGGGAATCTCTGCTTTCCAAAAATAGCAATCTCTCATGGTGCGCATCCTCGGCAGAGCCTGTTCCTGAAAAGGCAAACGTCCGGCTCCTTGTCCCACACGGAAGGTGGCAGCCCGGAAAGCTGTTGCTGGTCTTCACCTTCCCCCTGCAGCCTATTCACAGGCACAACAGGTTTGGGGATCTCTGCTTGCCCAGAGAAGGAACATCTCACGGTGCGCATCCTCGGCAGAGCCTGTTCCCGAAAAGGCAAACGTCCGGCTCCTTGTCCCACACGGAAGGTGGCAGACCTGAAAGCTGTTGCTGGTCTTCACCTTCCCCCTGCAGCCTATTCACAGGCACAACAGGTTTGGGGATCTGTGCTTGCCCAGAGAAGGAACATCTCACGGTGCGCATCCTCGGCAGAGCCTGTTCCCGAAAAGGCAAACGTCCGGCTCCTTGTCCCACACGGAAGGTGGCAGCCCTGAAAGCTCTTGCTGGTCTTCACCTTCCCCCTGCAGCCTATTCACAGGCACCACCGCACTGGGAATCTCTGCTTTCCCAAAGACGCAATCTCTCATGGTGCGCATCCTCGGCAGAGCCTGTTCCCGAAAAGGCAAACGTCCGGCTCCTTGTCCCACACGGAAGGTGGCAGCCCTGAAAGCTGTTGCTGGTCTTCACCTTCCCCCTGCAGCCTATTCACAGGCACAACAGGTTTTGGGATCTCTGCTTGCCCAGAGAAGGAACATCTCACGGTGCGCATCCACGGCAGAGCCTGTTCCCGAAAAGGCAAACGTCCGGCTCCTTGTCCCACACGGAAGGTGGCAGCCCGGAAAGCTGTTGCTGGTCTTCACCTTCCCCCTGCAGCCTATTCACAGGCACAACAGGTTTTGGGATCTCTGCTTTCCCAAAGACGCAATCTCTCATGGTGCGCATCCTCGGCAGAGCCTGTTCCCGAAAAGGCAAACGTCCGGCTCCTTGTCCCACACGGAAGGTGGCAGCCCGGAAAGCTGTTGCTGGTCTTCACCTTCCCCCTGCAGCCTATTCACAGGCACAACAGGTTTGGGGATCTCTGCTTGCCCAGAGAAGGAACATCTCACGGTGCGCATCCTCGGCAGAGCCTGTTCCCGAAAAGGCAAACGTCCGGCTCCTTGTCCCACACGGAAGGTGGCAGCCCTGAAAGCTCTTGCTGGTCTTCACCTTCCCCCTGCAGCCTATTCACAGGCACCACCGCACTGGGAATATCTGCTTTCCCAAAGACGCAATCTCTCATGGTGCGCATCCTCGGCAGAGCCTGTTCCCGAAAAGGCAAACGTCCGGCTCCTTGTCCCACACGGAAGGTGGCAGCCCGGAAAGCTGTTGCTGGTCTTCACCTTCCCCCTGCAGCCTATTCACAGGCACAACAGGTTTGGGGATCTCTGCTTGCCCAGAGAAGGAACATCTCACGGTGCGCATCCTCGGCAGAGCCTGTTCCCGAAAAGGCAAACGTCCGGCTCCTTGTCCCACACGGAAGGTGGCAGCCCGGAAAGCTGTTGCTGGTCTTCACCTTCCCCCTGCAGCCTATTCACAGGCACCACCACACTGGGAATCTCTGCTTTCCAAAAATAGCAATCTCTCATGGTGCGCATCCTCGGCAGAGCCTGTTCCCGAAAAGGCAAACGTCCGGCTCCTTGTCCCACACGGAAGGTGGCAGCCCGGAAAGCTGTTGCTGGTCTTCACCTTCCCCCTGCAGCCTAGTCACAGGCACAACAGGTTTGGGGATCTGTGCTTGCGCAGAGAAGGATCATCTCACGGTGCGCATCCTCGGCAGAGCCTGTTCCCGAAAAGGCAAACGTCCGGCTCCTTGTCCCACACGGAAGGTGGCAGCCCGGAAAGCTGTTGCTGGTCTTCACCTTCCCCCTGCAGCCTATTCACAGGCACAACAGGTTTTGGGATCTCTGCTTGCGCAGAGAAGGAACATCTCACGGTGCGCATCCTCGGCAGAGCCTGTTCCCGAAAAGGCAAACGTCCGGCTCCTTGTCCCACACGGAAGGTGGCAGCCCGGAAAGCTGTTGCTGGTCTTCACCTTCCCCCTGCAGCCTAGTCACAGGCACAACAGGTTTTGGGATCTGTGCTTGCCCAGAGAAGGAACATCTCACGGTGCGCATCCTCGGCAGAGCCTGTTCCCGAAAAGGCAAACGTCCGGCTCCTTGTCCCACACGGAAGGTGGCAGCCCGGAAAGCTCTTGCTGGTCTTCACCTTCCCCCTGCAGCCTATTCACAGGCACAACAGGTTTTGGGATCTGTGCTTGCCCAGAGAAGGAACATCTCACGGTGCGCATCCTCGGCAGAGCCTGTTCCCGAAAAGGCAAACGTCCGGCTCCTTGTCCCACACGGAAGGTGGCAGCCCGGAAAGCTCTTGCTGGTCTTCACCTTCCCCCTGCAGCCTATTCACAGGCACAACAGGTTTTGGGATCTGTGCTTGCCCAGAGAAGGAACATCTCACGGTGCGCATCCTCGGCAGAGCCTGTTCCCGAAAAGGCAAACGTCCGGCTCCTTGTCCCACACGGAAGGTGGCAGCCCGGAAAGCTGTTGCTGGTCTTCACCTTCCCCCTGCAGCCTATTCACAGGCACAACAGGTTTGGGGATCTGTGCTTGCCCAGAGAAGGAACATCTCACGGTGCGCATCCTCGGCAGAGCCTGTTCCCGAAAAGGCAAACGTCCGGCTCCTTGTCCCACACGGAAGGTGGCAGCCCGGAAAGCTGTTGCTGGTCTTCACCTTCCCCCTGCAGCCTATTCACAGGCACCACCGCACTGGGAATCTCTGCTTTCCCAAAGACGCAATCTCTCATGATGCGCATCCTCGGCAGAGCCTGTTCCCGAAAAGGCAAACGTCCGGCTCCTTGTCCCACACGGAAGGTGGCAGCCCGGAAAGCTGTTGCTGGTCTTCACCTTCCCCCTGCAGCCTATTCACAGGCACAACAGGTTTGGGGATCTCTGCTTGCCCAGAGAAGGAACATCTCACGGTGCGCATCCTCGGCAGAGCCTGTTCCCGAAAAGGCAAACGTCCGGCTCCTTGTCCCACACGGAAGGTGGCAGCCCGGAAAGCTGTTGCTGGTCTTCACCTTCCCCCTGCAGCCTATTCACAGGCACAACAGGTTTGGGGATCTGTGCTTGCCCAGAGAAGGAACATCTCACGGTGCGCATCCTCGGCAGAGCCTGTTCCCGAAAAGGCAAACGTCCGGCTCCTTGTCCCACACGGAAGGTGGCAGCCCGGAAAGCTGGTGCTGGTCTTCACCTTCCCCCTGCAGCCTATTCACAGGCACCACCGCACTGGGAATCTCTGCTTTCCAAAAGACGCAATCTCTCATGGTGCGCATCCTCGGCAGAGCCTGTTCCCGAAAAGGCAAACGTCCGGCTCCTTGTCCCACACGGAAGGTGGCAGCCCGGAAAGCTGTTGCTGGTCTTCACCTTCCCCCTGCAGCCTATTCACAGGCACAACAGGTTTGGGGATCTGTGCTTGCCCAGAGAAGGAACATCTCACGGTGCGCAGCCTCGGCAGAGCCTGTTCCCGAAAAGGCAAACGTCCGGCTCCTTGTCCCACACGGAAGGTGGCAGCCCGGAAAGCTCTTGCTGGTCTTCACCTTCCCCCTGCAGCCTATTCACAGGCACCACCGCACTGGGAATCTCTGCTTTCCCAAAGACGCAATCTCTCATGGTGCGCATCCTCGGCAGAGCCTGTTCCCGAAAAGGCAAACGTCCGGCTCCTTGTCCCACACGGAAGGTGGCAGCCCTGAAAGCTGTTGCTGGTCTTCACCTTCCCCCTGCAGCCTATTCACAGGCACAACAGGTTTTGGGATCTCTGCTTGCCCAGAGAAGGAACATCTCACGGTGCGCATCCTCGGCAGAGCCTGTTCCCGAAAAGGCAAACGTCCGGCTCCTTGTCCCACACGGAAGGTGGCAGCCCGGAAAGCTCTTGCTGGTCTTCACCTTCCCCCTGCAGCCTATTCACAGGCACCACCGCACTGGGAATATCTGCTTTCCCAAAGACGCAATCTCTCATGGTGCGCATCCTCGGCAGAGCCTGTTCCCGAAAAGGCAAACGTCCGGCTCCTTGTCCCACACGGAAGGTGGCAGCCCGGAAAGCTGTTGCTGGTCTTCACCTTCCCCCTGCAGCCTATTCACAGGCACCACCGCACTGGGAATCTCTGCTTTCCCAAAGACGCAATCTCTCATGGTGCGCATCCTCGGCAGAGCCTGTTCCCGAAAAGGCAAACGTCCGGCTCCTTGTCCCACACGGAAGGTGGCAGCCCGGAAAGCTGTTGCTGGTCTTCACCTTCCCCCTGCAGCCTATTCACAGGCACAACAGGTTTGGGGATCTGTGCTTGCCCAGAGAAGGAACATCTCACGGTGCGCATCCTCGGCAGAGCCTGTTCCCGAAAAGGCAAACGTCCGGCTCCTTGTCCCACACGGAAGGTGGCAGCCCGGAAAGCTCTTGCTGGTCTTCACCTTCCCCCTGCAGCCTATTCACAGGCACAACAGGTTTGGGGATCTGTGCTTGCCCAGAGAAGGAACGTCTCACGGTGCGCATCCTCGGCAGAGCCTGTTCCCGAAAAGGCAAACGTCCGGCTCCTTGTCCCACACGGAAGGTGGCAGCCCGGAAAGCTCTTGCTGGTCTTCACCTTCCCCCTGCAGCCTATTCACAGGCACAACAGGTTTTGGGATCTCTGCTTGCCCAGAGAAGGAACATCTCACGGTGCGCATCCTCGGCAGAGCCTGTTCCCGAAAAGGCAAACGTCCGGCTCCTTGTCCCACACGGAAGGTGGCAGACCGGAAAGCTGTTGCTGGTCTTCACCTTCCCCCTGCAGCCTATTCACAGGCACAACAGGTTTGGGGATCTGTGCTTGCCCAGAGAAGGAACATCTCACGGTGCGCATCCTCGGCAGAGCCTGTTCCCGAAAAGGCAAACGTCCGGCTCCTTGTCCCACACGGAAGGTGGCAGCCCGGAAAGCTGTTGCTGGTCTTCACCTTCCCCCTGCAGCCTATTCACAGGCACCACCGCACTGGGAATCTCTGCTTTCCCAAAGACGCAATCTCTCATGGTGCGCATCCTCGGCAGAGCCTGTTCCCGAAAAGGCAAACGTCCGGCTCCTTGTCCCACACGGAAGGTGGCAGCCCGGAAAGCTGTTGCTGGTCTTCACCTTCCCCCTGCAGCCTATTCACAGGCACAACAGGTTTTGGGATCTCTGCTTGCCCAGAGAAGGAACATCTCACGGTGCGCATCCTCGGCAGAGCCTGTTCCCGAAAAGGCAAACGTCCGGCTCCTTGTCCCACACGGAAGGTGGCAGCCCGGAAAGCTCTTGCTGGTCTTCACCTTCCCCCTGCAGCCTATTCACAGGCACCACCGCACTGGGAATATCTGCTTTCCCAAAGACGCAATCTCTCATGGTGCGCATCCTCGGCAGAGCCTGTTCCCGAAAAGGCAAACTTCCGGCTCCTTGTCCCACACGGAAGGTGGCAGCCCGGAAAGCTCTTGCTGGTCTTCACCTTCCCCCTGCAGCCTATTCACAGGCACAACAGGTTTGGGGATCTGTGCTTGCCCAGAGAAGGAACATCTCACGGTGCGCATCCTCGGCAGAGCCTGTTCCCGAAAAGGCAAACGTCCGGCTCCTTGTCCCACACGGAAGGTGGCAGCCCGGAAAGCTGTTGCTGGTCTTCACCTTCCCCCTGCAGCCTATTCACAGGCACAACAGGTTTTGGGATCTGTGCTTGCCCAGAGAAGGAACATCTCACGGTGCGCATCCTCGGCAGAGCCTGTTCCCGAAAAGGCAAACGTCCGGCTCCTTGTCCCACACGGAAGGTGGCAGCCCGGAAAGCTCTTGCTGGTCTTCACCTTCCCCCTGCAGCCTATTCACAGGCACAACAGGTTTGGGGATCTGTGCTTGCCCAGAGAAGGAACATCTCACGGTGCGCATCCTCGGCAGAGCCTGTTCCCGAAAAGGCAAACGTCCGGCTCCTTGTCCCACACGGAAGGTGGCAGCCCGGAAAGCTCTTGCTGGTCTTCACCTTCCCCCTGCAGCCTATTCACAGGCACCACCGCACTGGGAATCTCTGCTTTCCCAAAGACGCAATCTCTCATGGTGCGCATCCTCGGCAGAGCCTGTTCCCGAAAAGGCAAACGTCCGGCTCCTTGTCCCACACGGAAGGTGGCAGCCCGGAAAGCTGTTGCTGGTCTTCACCTTCCCCCTGCAGCCTATTCACAGGCACAACAGGTTTTGGGATCTGTGCTTGCGCAGAGAAGGAACATCTCACGGTGCGCATCCTCGGCAGAGCCTGTTCCCAAAAAGGCAAACGTCCGGCTCCTTGTCCCACACGGAAGGTGGCAGCCCGGAAAGCTGTTGCTGGTCTTCACCTTCCCCCTGCAGCCTATTCACAGGCACAACAGGTTTGGGGATCTGTGCTTGCGCAGAGAAGGAACATCTCACGGTGCGCATCCTCGGCAGAGCCTGTTCCCGAAAAGGCAAACGTCCGGCTCCTTGTCCCACACGGAATGTGGCAGCCCGGAAAGCTGTTGCTGGTCTTCACCTTCCCCCTGCAGCCTATTCACAGGCACAACAGGTTTGGGGATCTGTGCTTGCGCAGAGAAGGAACATCTCACGGTGCGCATCCTCGGCAGAGCCTGTTCCCGAAAAGGCAAACGTCCGGCTCCTTGTCCCACACGGAAGGTGGCAGCCCGGAAAGCTGTTGCTGGTCTTCACCTTCCCCCTGCAGCCTATTCACAGGCACCACCGCACTGGGAATCTCTGCTTTCCCAAAGACGCAATCTCTCATGGTGCGCATCCTCGGCAGAGCCTGTTCCCGAAAAGGCAAACGTCCGGCTCCTTGTCCCACACGGAAGGTGGCAGCCCGGAAAGCTGTTGCTGGTCTTCACCTTCCCCCTGCAGCCTATTCACAGGCACAACAGGTTTGGGGATCTGTGCTTGCCCAGAGAAGGAACATCTCACGGTGCGCATCCTCGGCAGAGCCTGTTCCCGAAAAGGCAAACGTCCGGCTCCTTGTCCCACACGGAAGGTGGCAGCCCGGAAAGCTGTTGCTGGTCTTCACCTTCCCCCTGCAGCCTATTCACAGGCACCACCGCACTGGGAATCTCTGCTTTCCAAAAGACGCAATCTCTCATGGTGCGCATCCTCGGCAGAGCCTGTTCCCGAAAAGGCAAACGTCCGGCTCCTTGTCCCACACGGAAGGTGGCAGCCCGGAAAGCTGTTGCTGGTCTTCACCTTCCCCCTGCAGCCTATTCACAGGCACAACAGGTTTGGGGATCTGTGGTTGCCCAGAGAAGGAACATCTCACGGTGCGCATCCTCGGCAGAGCCTGTTCCCGAAAAGGCAAACGTCCGGCTCCTTGTCCCACACGGAAGGTGGCAGACCGGAAAGCTGTTGCTGGTCTTCACCTTCCCCCTGCAGCCTATTCACAGGCACAACAGGTTTGGGGATCTGTGCTTGCCCAGAGAAGGAACATCTCACGGTGCGCATCCTCGGCAGAGCCTGTTCCCGAAAAGGCAAACGTCCGGCTCCTTGTCCCACACGGAAGGTGGCAGCCCGGAAAGCTGTTGCTGGTCTTCACCTTCCCCCTGCAGCCTATTCACAGGCACCACCGCACTGGGAATCTCTGCTTTCCCAAAGACGCAATCTCTCATGGTGCGCATCCTCGGCAGAGCCTGTTCCCGAAAAGGCAAACGTCCGGCTCCTTGTCCCACACGGAAGGTGGCAGCCCGGAAAGCTGTTGCTGGTCTTCACCTTCCCCCTGCAGCCTATTCACAGGCACAACAGGTTTGGGGATCTGTGCTTGCGCAGAGAAGGAACATCTCACGGTGCGCATCCTCGGCAGAGCCTGTTCCCGAAAAGGCAAACGTCCGGCTCCTTGTCCCACACGGAAGGTGGCAGCCCGGAAAGCTGTTGCTGGTCTTCACCTTCCCCCTGCAGCCTATTCACAGGCACCACCGCACTGGGAATCTCTGCTTTCCCAAAGACGCAATCTCTCATGGTGCGCATCCTCGGCAGAGCCTGTTCCCGAAAAGGCAAACGTCCGGCTCCTTGTCCCACACGGAAGGTGGCAGCCCGGAAAGCTGTTGCTGGTCTTCACCTTCCCCCTGCAGCCTATTCACAGGCACAACAGGTTTGGGGATCTGTGCTTGCCCAGAGAAGGAACATCTCACGGTGCGCATCCTCGGCAGAGCCTGTTCCCGAAAAGGCAAACGTCCGGCTCCTTGTCCCACACGGAAGGTGGCAGCCCGGAAAGCTCTTGCTGGTCTTCACCTTCCCCCTGCAGCCTATTCACAGGCACAACAGGTTTGGGGATCTGTGCTTGCCCAGAGAAGGAACGTCTCACGGTGCGCATCCTCGGCAGAGCCTGTTCCCGAAAAGGCAAACGTCCGGCTCCTTGTCCCACACGGAAGGTGGCAGCCCGGAAAGCTGTTGCTGGTCTTCACCTTCCCCCTGCAGCCTATTCACAGGCACAACAGGTTTGGGGATCTGTGGTTGCCCAGAGAAGGAACATCTCACGGTGCGCATCCTCGGCAGAGCCTGTTCCCGAAAAGGCAAACGTCCGGCTCCTTGTCCCACACGGAAGGTGGCAGACCGGAAAGCTGTTGCTGGTCTTCACCTTCCCCCTGCAGCCTATTCACAGGCACAACAGGTTTGGGGATCTGTGCTTGCCCAGAGAAGGAACATCTCACGGTGCGCATCCTCGGCAGAGCCTGTTCCCGAAAAGGCAAACGTCCGGCTCCTTGTCCCACACGGAAGGTGGCAGCCCGGAAAGCTGTTGCTGGTCTTCACCTTCCCCCTGCAGCCTATTCACAGGCACCACCGCACTGGGAATCTCTGCTTTCCCAAAGACGCAATCTCTCATGGTGCGCATCCTCGGCAGAGCCTGTTCCCGAAAAGGCAAACGTCCGGCTCCTTGTCCCACACGGAAGGTGGCAGCCCGGAAAGCTGTTGCTGGTCTTCACCTTCCCCCTGCAGCCTATTCACAGGCACAACAGGTTTTGGGATCTCTGCTTGCCCAGAGAAGGAACATCTCACGGTGCGCATCCTCGGCAGAGCCTGTTCCCGAAAAGGCAAACGTCCGGCTCCTTGTCCCACACGGAAGGTGGCAGCCCGGAAAGCTCTTGCTGGTCTTCACCTTCCCCCTGCAGCCTATTCACAGGCACCACCGCACTGGGAATATCTGCTTTCCCAAAGACGCAATCTCTCATGGTGCGCATCCTCGGCAGAGCCTGTTCCCGAAAAGGCAAACTTCCGGCTCCTTGTCCCACACGGAAGGTGGCAGCCCGGAAAGCTCTTGCTGGTCTTCACCTTCCCCCTGCAGCCTATTCACAGGCACAACAGGTTTGGGGATCTGTGCTTGCCCAGAGAAGGAACATCTCACGGTGCGCATCCTCGGCAGAGCCTGTTCCCGAAAAGGCAAACGTCCGGCTCCTTGTCCCACACGGAAGGTGGCAGCCCGGAAAGCTGTTGCTGGTCTTCACCTTCCCCCTGCAGCCTATTCACAGGCACAACAGGTTTTGGGATCTGTGCTTGCCCAGAGAAGGAACATCTCACGGTGCGCATCCTCGGCAGAGCCTGTTCCCGAAAAGGCAAACGTCCGGCTCCTTGTCCCACACGGAAGGTGGCAGCCCGGAAAGCTCTTGCTGGTCTTCACCTTCCCCCTGCAGCCTATTCACAGGCACAACAGGTTTGGGGATCTGTGCTTGCCCAGAGAAGGAACATCTCACGGTGCGCATCCTCGGCAGAGCCTGTTCCCAAAAAGGCAAACGTCCGGCTCCTTGTCCCACACGGAAGGTGGCAGCCCGGAAAGCTCTTGCTGGTCTTCACCTTCCCCCTGCAGCCTATTCACAGGCACCACCGCACTGGGAATCTCTGCTTTCCCAAAGACGCAATCTCTCATGGTGCGCATCCTCGGCAGAGCCTGTTCCCGAAAAGGCAAACGTCCGGCTCCTTGTCCCACACGGAAGGTGGCAGCCCGGAAAGCTGTTGCTGGTCTTCACCTTCCCCCTGCAGCCTATTCACAGGCACAACAGGTTTTGGGATCTGTGCTTGCGCAGAGAAGGAACATCTCACGGTGCGCATCCTCGGCAGAGCCTGTTACCAAAAAGGCAAACGTCCGGCTCCTTGTCCCACACGGAAGGTGGCAGCCCGGAAAGCTGTTGCTGGTCTTCACCTTCCCCCTGCAGCCTATTCACAGGCACAACAGGTTTGGGGATCTGTGCTTGCGCAGAGAAGGAACATCTCACGGTGCGCATCCTCGGCAGAGCCTGTTCCCGAAAAGGCAAACGTCCGGCTCCTTGTCCCACACGGAATGTGGCAGCCCGGAAAGCTGTTGCTGGTCTTCACCTTCCCCCTGCAGCCTATTCACAGGCACAACAGGTTTGGGGATCTGTGCTTGCGCAGAGAAGGAACATCTCACGGTGCGCATCCTCGGCAGAGCCTGTTCCCGAAAAGGCAAACGTCCGGCTCCTTGTCCCACACGGAAGGTGGCAGCCCGGAAAGCTGTTGCTGGTCTTCACCTTCCCCCTGCAGCCTATTCACAGGCACCACCGCACTGGGAATCTCTGCTTTCCAAAAGACGCAATCTCTCATGGTGCGCATCCTCGGCAGAGCCTGTTCCCGAAAAGGCAAACGTCCGGCTCCTTGTCCCACACGGAAGGTGGCAGCCCGGAAAGCTGTTGCTGGTCTTCACCTTCCCCCTGCAGCCTATTCACAGGCACAACAGGTTTGGGGATCTGTGCTTGCCCAGAGAAGGAACATCTCACGGTGCGCATCCTCGGCAGAGCCTGTTCCCGAAAAGGCAAACGTCCGGCTCCTTGTCCCACACGGAAGGTGGCAGCCCGGAAAGCTGTTGCTGGTCTTCACCTTCCCCCTGCAGCCTATTCACAGGCACCACCGCACTGGGAATCTCTGCTTTCCCAAAGACGCAATCTCTCATGGTGCGCATCCTCGGCAGAGCCTGTTCCCGAAAAGGCAAACGTCCGGCTCCTTGTCCCACACGGAAGGTGGCAGCCCTGAAAGCTCTTGCTGGTCTTCACCTTCCCCCTGCAGCCTATTCACAGGCACAACAGGTTTTGGGATCTCTGCTTGCCCAGAGAAGGAACATCTCACGGTGCGCATCCTCGGCAGAGCCTGTTCCCGAAAAGGCAAACGTCCGGCTCCTTGTCCCACACGGAAGGTGGCAGCCCGGAAAGCTGTTGCTGGTCTTCACCTTCCCCCTGCAGCCTATTCACAGGCACAACAGGTTTGGGGATCTGTGCTTGCCCAGAGAAGGAACATCTCACGGTGCGCATCCTCGGCAGAGCCTGTTCCCGAAAAGGCAAACGTCCGGCTCCTTGTCCCACACGGAAGGTGGCAGCCCGGAAAGCTGTTGCTGGTCTTCACCTTCCCCCTGCAGCCTATTCACAGGCACAACAGGTTTGGGGATCTGTGCTTGCCCAGAGAAGAAACATCTCACGGTGCGCACCCACGGCAGAGCCTGTTCCCGAAAAGGCAAACGTCCGGCTCCTTGTCCCACACGGAAGGTGGCAGCCCTGAAAGCTGGTGCTGGTCTTCACCTTCCCCCTGCAGCCTATTCACAGGCACCACCGCACTGGGAATCTCTGCTTTCCAAAAGACGCAATCTCTCATGGTGCGCATCCTCGGCAGAGCCTGTTCCCGAAAAGGCAAACGTCCGGCTCCTTGTCCCACACGGAAGGTGGCAGCCCGGAAAGCTGTTGCTGGTCTTCACCTTCCCCCTGCAGCCTATTCACAGGCACAACAGGTTTGGGGATCTGTGCTTGCCCAGAGAAGGAACATCTCACGGTGCGCATCCTCGGCAGAGCCTGTTCCCGAAAAGGCAAACGTCCGGCTCCTTGTCCCACACGGAAGGTGGCAGCCCGGAAAGCTGTTGCTGGTCTTCATCTTCCCCCTGCAGCCTATTCACATGCACCACCGCACTGGGAATCTCTGCTTTCCCAAAGACGCAATCTCTCATGGTGCGCATCCTCGGCAGAGCCTGTTCCCGAAAAGGCAAACGTCCGGCTCCTTGTCCCACACGGAAGGTGGCAGCCCTGAAAGCTGTTGCTGGTCTTCACCTTCCCCCTGCAGCCTATTCACAGGCACAACAGGTTTTGGGATCTGTGCTTGCCCAGAGAAGGAACATCTCACGGTGCGCATCCTCGGCAGAGCCTGTTCCCGAAAAGGCAAACGTCCGGCTCCTTGTCCCACATGGAAGGTGGCAGCCCTGAAAGCTGTTGCTGGTCTTCACCTTCCCCCTGCAGCCTATTCACAGGCACCACCGCACTGGGAATATCTGCTTTCCCAAAGACGCAATCTCTCATGGTGCGCATCCTCGGCAGAGCCTGTTCCCGAAAAGGCAAACGTCCGGCTCCTTGTCCCACACGGAAGGTGGCAGCCCGGAAAGCTCTTGCTGGTCTTCACCTTCCCCCTGCAGCCTATTCACAGGCACCACCGCACTGGGAATCTCTGCTTTCCCAAAGACGCAATCTCTCATGGTGCGCATCCTCGGCAGAGCCTGTTCCCGAAAAGGCAAACGTCCGGCTCCTTGTCCCACACGGAAGGTGGCAGCCCGGAAAGCTGTTGCTGGTCTTCACCTTCCCCCTGCAGCCTATTCACAGGCACAACAGGTTTGGGGATCTCTGCTTGCCCAGAGAAGGAACATCTCACGGTGCGCATCCTCGGCAGAGCCTGTTCCCGAAAAGGCAAACGTCCGGCTCCTTGTCCCACACGGAAGGTGGCAGCCCGGAAAGCTGTTGCTGGTCTTCACCTTCCCCCTGCAGCCTATTCACAGGCACAACAGGTTTGGGGATCTCTGCTTGCCCAGAGAAGGAACATCTCACGGTGCGCATCCTCGGCAGAGCCTGTTCCCGAAAAGGCAAACGTCCGGCTCCTTGTCCCACACGGTAGGTGGCAGCCCGGAAAGCTGTTGCTGGTCTTCACCTTCCCCCTGCAGCCTATTCACAGGCACAACAGGTTTGGGGATCTCTGCTTGCCCAGAGAAGGAACATCTCACGGTGCGCATCCTCGGCAGAGCCTGTTCCCGAAAAGGCAAACGTCCGGCTCCTTGTCCCACACGGAAGGTGGCAGCCCGGAAAGCTGTTGCTGGTCTTCACCTTCCCCCTGCAGCCTAGTCACAGGCACAACAGGTTTGGGGATCTGTGCTTGCCCAGAGAAGGAACATCTCACGGTGCGCATCCTCGGCCCAGCCTGTTCCCGAAAAGGCAAACGTCCGGCTCCTTGTCCCACACGGAAGGTGGCAGCCCGGAAAGCTGTTGCTGGTCTTCACCTTCCCCCTGCAGCCTAGTCACAGGCACAACAGGTTTGGGGATCTGTGCTTGCCCAGAGAAGGAACATCTCACGGTGCGCAGCCTCGGCAGAGCCTGTTCCCAAAAAGGCAAACGTCCGGCTCCTTGTCCCACACGGAAGGTGGCAGCCCGGAAAGCTGTTGCTGGTCTTCACCTTCCCCCTGCAGCCTATTCACAGGCACCACCGCACTGGGAATCTCTGCTTTCCCAAAGACGCAATCTCTCATGGTGCGCATCCTCGGCAGAGCCTGTTCCCGAAAAGGCAAACGTCCGGCTCCTTGTCCCACACGGAAGGTGGCAGCCCGGAAAGCTGTTGCTGGTCTTCACCTTCCCCCTGCAGCCTATTCACAGGCACAACAGGTTTGGGGATCTCTGCTTGCCCAGAGAAGGAACATCTCACGGTGCGCATCCTCGGCAGAGCCTGTTCCCGAAAAGGCAAACGTCCGGCTCCTTGTCCCACACGGAAGGTGGCAGCCCGGAAAGCTCTTGCTGGTCTTCACCTTCCCCCTGCAGCCTATTCACAGGCACCACCGCACTGGGAATATCTGCTTTCCCAAAGACGCAATCTCTCATGGTGCGCATCCTCGGCAGAGCCTGTTCCCGAAAAGGCAAACGTCCGGCTCCTTGTCCCACACGGAAGGTGGCAGCCCGGAAAGCTCTTGCTGGTCTTCACCTTCCCCCTGCAGCCTATTCACAGGCACAACAGGTTTTGGGATCTGTGCTTGCCCAGAGAAGGAACATCTCACGGTGCGCATCCTCGGCAGAGCCTGTTCCCGAAAAGGCAAACGTCCGGCTCCTTGTCCCACACGGAAGGTGGCAGCCCGGAAAGCTGTTGCTGGTCTTCACCTTCCCCCTGCAGCCTATTCACAGGCACAACAGGTTTGGGGATCTGTGCTTGCGCAGAGAAGGAACATCTCACGGTGCGCATCCTCGGCAGAGCCTGTTCCCGAAAAGGCAAACGTCCGGCTCCTTGTCCCACACGGAAGGTGGCAGCCCGGAAAGCTGTTGCTGGTCTTCACCTTCCCCCTGCAGCCTATTCACAGGCACAACAGGTTTTGGGATCTCTGCTTGCCCAGAGAAGGAACATCTCACGGTGCGCATCCTCGGCAGAGCCTGTTCCCGAAAAGGCAAACGTCCGGCTCCTTGTCCCACACGGAAGGTGGCAGCCCTGAAAGCTGGTGCTGGTCTTCACCTTCCCCCTGCAGCCTATTCACAGGCACCACCGCACTGGGAATCTCTGCTTTCCCAAAGACGCAATCTCTCATGGTGCGCATCCTCGGCAGAGCCTGTTCCCGAAAAGGCAAACGTCCGGCTCCTTGTCCCACACGGAAGGTGGCAGCCCTGAAAGCTGTTGCTGGTCTTCACCTTCCCCCTGCAGCCTATTCACAGGCACAACAGGTTTGGGGATCTGTGCTTGCCCAGAGAAGGAACATCTCACGGTGCGCATCCTCGGCAGAGCCTGTTCCCGAAAAGGCAAACGTCCGGCTCCTTGTCCCACACGGAAGGTGGCAGCCCGGAAAGCTGTTGCTGGTCTTCACCTTCCCCCTGCAGCCTATTCACAGGCACCACCGCACTGGGAATCTCTGCTTTCCCAAAGACGCAATCTCTCATGGTGCGCATCCTCGGCAGAGCCTGTTCCCGAAAAGGCAAACGTCCGGCTCCTTGTCCCACACGGAAGGTGGCAGCCCTGAAAGCTCTTGCTGGTCTTCACCTTCCCCCTGCAGCCTATTCACAGGCACAACAGGTTTTGGGATCTCTGCTTGCCCAGAGAAGGAACATCTCACGGTGCGCATCCTCGGCAGAGCCTGTTCCCGAAAAGGCAAACGTCCGGCTCCTTGTCCCACACGGAAGGTGGCAGCCCGGAAAGCTGTTGCTGGTCTTCACCTTCCCCCTGCAGCCTATTCACAGGCACAACAGGTTTGGGGATCTGTGCTTGCCCAGAGAAGGAACATCTCACGGTGCGCATCCTCGGCAGAGCCTGTTCCCGAAAAGGCAAACGTCCGGCTCCTTGTCCCACACGGAAGGTGGCAGCCCGGAAAGCTGTTGCTGGTCTTCACCTTCCCCCTGCAGCCTATTCACAGGCACAACAGGTTTGGGGATCTGTGCTTGCCCAGAGAAGAAACATCTCACGGTGCGCACCCACGGCAGAGCCTGTTCCCGAAAAGGCAAACGTCCGGCTCCTTGTCCCACACGGAAGGTGGCAGCCCTGAAAGCTGGTGCTGGTCTTCACCTTCCCCCTGCAGCCTATTCACAGGCACCACCGCACTGGGAATCTCTGCTTTCCAAAAGACGCAATCTCTCATGGTGCGCATCCTCGGCAGAGCCTGTTCCCGAAAAGGCAAACGTCCGGCTCCTTGTCCCACACGGAAGGTGGCAGCCCGGAAAGCTGTTGCTGGTCTTCACCTTCCCCCTGCAGCCTATTCACAGGCACAACAGGTTTGGGGATCTGTGCTTGCCCAGAGAAGGAACATCTCACGGTGCGCATCCTCGGCAGAGCCTGTTCCCGAAAAGGCAAACGTCCGGCTCCTTGTCCCACACGGAAGGTGGCAGCCCGGAAAGCTGTTGCTGGTCTTCACCTTCCCCCTGCAGCCTATTCACATGCACCACCGCACTGGGAATCTCTGCTTTCCCAAAGACGCAATCTCTCATGGTGCGCATCCTCGGCAGAGCCTGTTCCCGAAAAGGCAAACGTCCGGCTCCTTGTCCCACACGGAAGGTGGCAGCCCTGAAAGCTGTTGCTGGTCTTCACCTTCCCCCTGCAGCCTATTCACAGGCACAACAGGTTTTGGGATCTGTGCTTGCCCAGAGAAGGAACATCTCACGGTGCGCATCCTCGGCAGAGCCTGTTCCCGAAAAGGCAAACGTCCGGCTCCTTGTCCCACATGGAAGGTGGCAGCCCTGAAAGCTGTTGCTGGTCTTCACCTTCCCCCTGCAGCCTATTCACAGGCACCACCGCACTGGGAATATCTGCTTTCCCAAAGACGCAATCTCTCATGGTGCGCATCCTCGGCAGAGCCTGTTCCCGAAAAGGCAAACGTCCGGCTCCTTGTCCCACACGGAAGGTGGCAGCCCGGAAAGCTCTTGCTGGTCTTCACCTTCCCCCTGCAGCCTATTCACAGGCACCACCGCACTGGGAATCTCTGCTTTCCCAAAGACGCAATCTCTCATGGTGCGCATCCTCGGCAGAGCCTGTTCCCGAAAAGGCAAACGTCCGGCTCCTTGTCCCACACGGAAGGTGGCAGCCCGGAAAGCTGTTGCTGGTCTTCACCTTCCCCCTGCAGCCTATTCACAGGCACAACAGGTTTGGGGATCTGTGCTTGCCCAGAGAAGGAACATCTCACGGTGCGCATCCTCGGCAGAGCCTGTTCCCGAAAAGGCAAACGTCCGGCTCCTTGTCCCACACGGAAGGTGGCAGCCCGGAAAGCTGTTGCTGGTCTTCACCTTCCCCCTGCAGCCTATTCACAGGCACAACAGGTTTGGGGATCTCTGCTTGCCCAGAGAAGGAACATCTCACGGTGCGCATCCTCGGCAGAGCCTGTTCCCGAAAAGGCAAACGTCCGGCTCCTTGTCCCACACGGTAGGTGGCAGCCCGGAAAGCTGTTGCTGGTCTTCACCTTCCCCCTGCAGCCTATTCACAGGCACAACAGGTTTGGGGATCTCTGCTTGCCCAGAGAAGGAACATCTCACGGTGCGCATCCTCGGCAGAGCCTGTTCCCGAAAAGGCAAACGTCCGGCTCCTTGTCCCACACGGAAGGTGGCAGCCCGGAAAGCTGTTGCTGGTCTTCACCTTCCCCCTGCAGCCTAGTCACAGGCACAACAGGTTTGGGGATCTGTGCTTGCCCAGAGAAGGAACATCTCACGGTGCGCATCCTCGGCCCAGCCTGTTCCCGAAAAGGCAAACGTCCGGCTCCTTGTCCCACACGGAAGGTGGCAGCCCGGAAAGCTGTTGCTGGTCTTCACCTTCCCCCTGCAGCCTAGTCACAGGCACAACAGGTTTGGGGATCTGTGCTTGCCCAGAGAAGGAACATCTCACGGTGCGCAGCCTCGGCAGAGCCTGTTCCCAAAAAGGCAAACGTCCGGCTCCTTGTCCCACACGGAAGGTGGCAGCCCGGAAAGCTGTTGCTGGTCTTCACCTTCCCCCTGCAGCCTATTCACAGGCACCACCGCACTGGGAATCTCTGCTTTCCCAAAGACGCAATCTCTCATGGTGCGCATCCTCGGCAGAGCCTGTTCCCGAAAAGGCAAACGTCCGGCTCCTTGTCCCACACGGAAGGTGGCAGCCCGGAAAGCTGTTGCTGGTCTTCACCTTCCCCCTGCAGCCTATTCACAGGCACAACAGGTTTGGGGATCTCTGCTTGCCCAGAGAAGGAACATCTCACGGTGCGCATCCTCGGCAGAGCCTGTTCCCGAAAAGGCAAACGTCCGGCTCCTTGTCCCACACGGAAGGTGGCAGCCCGGAAAGCTCTTGCTGGTCTTCACCTTCCCCCTGCAGCCTATTCACAGGCACCACCGCACTGGGAATATCTGCTTTCCCAAAGACGCAATCTCTCATGGTGCGCATCCTCGGCAGAGCCTGTTCCCGAAAAGGCAAACGTCCGGCTCCTTGTCCCACACGGAAGGTGGCAGCCCGGAAAGCTCTTGCTGGTCTTCACCTTCCCCCTGCAGCCTATTCACAGGCACAACAGGTTTTGGGATCTGTGCTTGCCCAGAGAAGGAACATCTCACGGTGCGCATCCTCGGCAGAGCCTGTTCCCGAAAAGGCAAACGTCCGGCTCCTTGTCCCACACGGAAGGTGGCAGCCCGGAAAGCTGTTGCTGGTCTTCACCTTCCCCCTGCAGCCTATTCACAGGCACAACAGGTTTGGGGATCTGTGCTTGCGCAGAGAAGGAACATCTCACGGTGCGCATCCTCGGCAGAGCCTGTTCCCGAAAAGGCAAACGTCCGGCTCCTTGTCCCACACGGAAGGTGGCAGCCCGGAAAGCTGTTGCTGGTCTTCACCTTCCCCCTGCAGCCTATTCACAGGCACAACAGGTTTTGGGATCTCTGCTTGCCCAGAGAAGGAACATCTCACGGTGCGCATCCTCGGCAGAGCCTGTTCCCGAAAAGGCAAACGTCCGGCTCCTTGTCCCACACGGAAGGTGGCAGCCCTGAAAGCTGTTGCTGGTCTTCACCTTCCCCCTGCAGCCTATTCACAGGCACCACCGCACTGGGAATCTCTGCTTTCCCAAAGACGCAATCTCTCATGGTGCGCATCCTCGGCAGAGCCTGTTCCCGAAAAGGCAAACGTCCGGCTCCTTGTCCCACACGGAAGGTGGCAGCCCTGAAAGCTGTTGCTGGTCTTCACCTTCCCCCTGCAGCCTATTCACAGGCACAACAGGTTTGGGGATCTGTGCTTGCCCAGAGAAGGAACATCTCACGGTGCGCATCCTCGGCAGAGCCTGTTCCCGAAAAGGCAAACGTCCGGCTCCTTGTCCCACACGGAAGGTGGCAGCCCGGAAAGCTCTTGCTGGTCTTCACCTTCCCCCTGCAGCCTAGTCACAGGCACCACCGCACTGGGAATCTCTGCTTTCCCAAAGACGCAATCTCTCATGGTGCGAATCCTCGGCAGAGCCTGTTCCCGAAAAGGCAAACGTCCGGCTCCTTGTCCCACACGGAAGGTGGCAGCCCGGAAAGCTCTTGCTGGTCTTCACCTTCCCCCTGCAGCCTATTCACAGGCACAACAGGTTTGGGGATCTGTGCTTGCGCAGAGAAGGAACATCTCACGGTGCGCATCCTCGGCAGAGCCTGTTCCCGAAAAGGCAAACGTCCGGCTCCTTGTCCCACACGGAAGGTGGCAGCCCGGAAAGCTGTTGCTGGTCTTCACCTTCCCCCTGCAGCCTAGTCACAGGCACAACAGGTTTGGGGATCTGTGCTTGCCCAGAGAAGGAACATCTCACGGTGCACATCCTCGGCAGAGCCTGTTCCCGAAAAGGCAAACGTCCGGCTCCTTGTCCCACACGGAAGGTGGCAGCCCGGAAAGCTCTTGCTGGTCTTCACCTTCCCCCTGCAGCCTATTCACAGGCACAACAGGTTTGGGGATCTGTGCTTGCCCAGAGAAGAAACATCTCACGGTGCGCACCCACGGCAGAGCCTGTTCCCGAAAAGGCAAACGTCCGGCTCCTTGTCCCACACGGAAGGTGGCAGCCCTGAAAGCTGGTGCTGGTCTTCACCTTCCCCCTGCAGCCTATTCACAGGCACCACCGCACTGGGAATCTCTGCTTTCCAAAATACGCAATCTCTCATGGTGCGCATCCTCGGCAGAGCCTGTTCCCGAAAAGGCAAACGTCCGTCTCCTTGTCCCACACGGAAGGTGGCAGCCCGGAAAGCTGTTGCTGGTCTTCACCTTCCCCCTGCAGCCTATTCACAGGCACAACAGGTTTGGGGATCTGTGCTTGCCCAGAGAAGGAACTTCTCACGGTGCGCATCCTCGGCAGAGCCTGTTCCCGAAAAGGCAAACGTCCGGCTCCTTGTCCCACACGGAAGGTGGCAGCCCTGAAAGCTGGTGCTGGTCTTCACCTTCCCCCTGCAGCCTATTCACAGGCACAACAGGTTTGGGGATCTGTGCTTGCGCAGAGAAGGAACATCTCACAGTGCGCATCCTCGGCAGAGCCTGTTCCCGAAAAGGCAAACGTCCGGCTCCTTGTCCCACACGGAAGGTGGCAGCCCGGAAAGCTGTTGCTGGTCTTCACCTTCCCCCTGCAGCCTATTCACAGGCACAACAGGTTTTGGGATCTCTGCTTGCCCAGAGAAGGAACATCTCATGGTGCGCATCCTCGGCAGAGCCTGTTCCCGAAAAGGCAAACGTCCGGCTCCTTGTCCCACACGGAAGGTGGCAGCCCGGAAAGCTGTTGCTGGTCTTCACCTTCCCCCTGCAGCCTATTCACAGGCACAACAGGTTTTGGGATCTCTGCTTGCCCAGAGAAGGAACATCTCACGGTGCGCATCCTCGGCAGAGCCTGTTCCCGAAAAGGCAAACGTCCGGCTCCTTGTCCCACACGGAAGGTGGCAGCCCTGAAAGCTCTTGCTGGTCTTCACCTTCCCCCTGCAGCCTATTCACAGGCACCACCGCACTGGGAATCTCTGCTTTCCAAAAGACGCAATCTCTCATGGTGCGCATCCTCGGCAGAGCCTGTTCCCGAAAAGGCAAACGTCCGGCTCCTTGTCCCACACGGAAGGTGGCAGCCCGGAAAGCTGTTGCTGGTCTTCACCTTCCCCCTGCAGCCTATTCACAGGCACAACAGGTTTGGGGATCTGTGCTTGCCCAGAGAAGGAACATCTCACGGTGCGCATCCTCGGCAGAGCCTGTTCCCGAAAAGGCAAACGTCCGGCTCCTTGTCCCACACGGAAGGTGGCAGCCCGGAAAGCTGGTGCTGGTCTTCACCTTCCCCCTGCAGCCTATTCACAGGCACCACCGCACTGGGAATCTCTGCTTTCCAAAAGACGCAATCTCTCATGGTGCGCATCCTCGGCAGAGCCTGTTCCCGAAAAGGCAAACGTCCGGCTCCTTGTCCCACACGGAAGGTGGCAGCCCGGAAAGCTGTTGCTGGTCTTCACCTTCCCCCTGCAGCCTATTCACAGGCACAACAGGTTTTGGGATCTGTGCTTGCCCAGAGAAGGAACATCTCACGGTGCGCATCCTCGGCAGAGCCTGTTCCCGAAAAGACAAACGTCCGGCTCCTTGTCCCACACGGAAGGTGGCAGCCCGGAAAGCTGTTGCTGGTCTTCACCTTCCCCCTGCAGCCTATTCACAGGCACCACCGCACTGGGAATCTCTGCTTTCCCAAAGACGCAATCTCTCATGGTGCGCATCCTCGGCAGAGCCTGTTCCCGAAAAGGCAAACGTCCGGCTCCTTGTCCCACACGGAAGGTGGCAGCCCGGAAAGCTGTTGCTGGTCTTCACCTTCCCCCTGCAGCCTATTCACAGGCACAACAGGTTTGGGGATCTCTGCTTGCCCAGAGAAGGAACATCTCACGGTGCGCATCCTCGGCAGAGCCTGTTCCCGAAAAGGCAAACGTCCGGCTCCTTGTCCCACACGGAAGGTGGCAGCCCGGAAAGCTGTTGCTGGTCTTCACCTTCCCCCTGCAGCCTATTCACAGGCACCACCGCACTGGGAATCTCTGCTTTCCCAAAGACGCAATCTCTCATGGTGCGCATCCTCGGCAGAGCCTGTTCCCGAAAAGGCAAACGTCCGGCTCCTTGTCCCACACGGAAGGTGGCAGCCCGGAAAGCTGTTGCTGGTCTTCACCTTCCCCCTGCAGCCTATTCACAGGCACAACAGGTTTTGGGATCTCTGCTTGCCCAGAGAAGGAACATCTCACGGTGCGCATCCTCGGCAGAGCCTGTTCCCGAAAAGGCAAACGTCCGGCTCCTTGTCCCACACGGAAGGTGGCAGCCCGGAAAGCTGTTGCTGGTCTTCACCTTCCCCCTGCAGCCTATTCACAGGCACAACAGGTTTGGGGATCTGTGCTTGCCCAGAGAAGGAACATCTCACGGTGCGCATCCTCGGCCCAGCCTGTTCCCGAAAAGGCAAACGTCCGGCTCCTTGTCCCACACGGAAGGTGGCAGCCCGGAAAGCTGTTGCTGGTCTTCACCTTCCCCCTGCAGCCTATTCACAGGCACAACAGGTTTGGGGATCTGTGCTTGCCCAGAGAAGAAACATCTCACGGTGCGCATCCTCGGCAGAGCCTGTTCCCAAAAAGGCAAACGTCCGGCTCCTTGTCCCACACGGAAGGTGGCAGCCCGGAAAGCTGGTGCTGGTCTTCACCTTCCCCCTGCAGCCTATTCACAGGCACCACCGCACTGGGAATCTCTGCTTTCCAAAAGACGCAATCTCTCATGGTGCGCATCCTCGGCAGAGCCTGTTCCCGAAAAGGCAAACGTCCGGCTCCTTGTCCCACACGGAAGGTGGCAGCCCGGAAAGCTGTTGCTGGTCTTCACCTTCCCCCTGCAGCCTATTCACAGGCACAACAGGTTTGGGGATCTGTGCTTGCCCAGAGAAGGAACATCTCACGGTGCGCATCCTCGGCAGAGCCTGTTCCCGAAAAGGCAAACGTCCGGCTCCTTGTCCCACACGGAAGGTGGCAGACCGGAAAGCTGTTGCTGGTCTTCACCTTCCCCCTGCAGCCTATTCACAGGCACAACAGGTTTGGGGATCTGTGCTTGCCCAGAGAAGGAACATCTCACGGTGCGCATCCTCGGCAGAGCCTGTTCCCGAAAAGGCAAACGTCCGGCTCCTTGTCCCACACGGAAGGTGGCAGCCCGGAAAGCTCTTGCTGGTCTTCACCTTCCCCCTGCAGCCTATTCACAGGCACAACAGGTTTGGGGATCTGTGCTTGCCCAGAGAAGGAACATCTCACGGTGCGCATCCTCGGCAGAGCCTGTTCCCGAAAAGGCAAACGTCCGGCTCCTTGTCCCACACGGAAGGTGGCAGCCCGGAAAGCTGTTGCTGGTCTTCACCTTCCCCCTGCAGCCTATTCACAGGCACAACAGGTTTGGGGATCTGTGCTTGCCCAGAGAAGGAACATCTCACGGTGCGCATCCTCGGCAGAGCCTGTTCCCGAAAAGGCAAACGTCCGGCTCCTTGTCCCACACGGAAGGTGGCAGCCCGGAAAGCTCTTGCTGGTCTTCACCTTCCCCCTCCAGCCTATTCACAGGCACAACAGGTTTTGGGATCTGTGCTTGCCCAGAGAAGGAACATCTCACGGTGCGCATCCTCGGCAGAGCCTGTTCCCGAAAAGGCAAACGTCCGGCTCCTTGTCCCACACGGAAGGTGGCAGCCCTGAAAGCTGGTGCTGGTCTTCACCTTCCCCCTGCAGCCTATTCACAGGCACAACAGGTTTGGGGATCTGTGCTTGCCCAGAGAAGGAACATCTCACGGTGCGCATCCTCGGCAGAGCCTGTTCCCGAAAAGGCAAACGTCCGGCTCCTTGTCCCACACGGAAGGTGGCAGCCCGGAAAGCTGTTGCTGGTCTTCACCTTCCCCCTGCAGCCTATTCACAGGCACCACCGCACTGGGAATCTCTGCTTTCCCAAAGACGCAATCTCTCACGGTGCGCATCCTCGGCAGAGCCTGTTCCCGAAAAGGCAAACGTCCGGCTCCTTGTCCCACACGGAAGGTGGCAGCCCTGAAAGCTGTTGCTGGTCTTCACCTTCCCCCTGCAGCCTATTCACAGGCACAACAGGTTTGGGGATCTCTGCTTGCCCAGAGAAGGAACATCTCACGGTGCGCATCCTCGGCAGAGCCTGTTCCCGAAAAGGCAAACGTCCGGCTCCTTGTCCCACACGGAAGGTGGCAGCCCGGAAAGCTCTTGCTGGTCTTCACCTTCCCCCTGCAGCCTATTCACAGGCACCACCGCACTGGGAATCTCTGCTTTCCCAAAGACGCAATCTCTCATGGTGCGCATCCTCGGCAGAGCCTGTTCCCGAAAAGGCAAACGTCCGGCTCCTTGTCCCACACGGAAGGTGGCAGCCCGGAAAGCTCTTGCTGGTCTTCACCTTCCCCCTGCAGCCTATTCACAGGCACAACAGGTTTTGGAATCTGTGCTTGCCCAGAGAAGGAACATCTCACGGTGCGCATCCTCGGCAGAGCCTGTTCCCGAAAAGGCAAACGTCCGGCTCCTTGTCCCACACGGAAGGTGGCAGCCCGGAAAGCTGTTGCTGGTCTTCACCTTCCCCCTGCAGCCTAGTCACAGGCACAACAGGTTTGGGGATCTGTGCTTGCGCAGAGAAGGAACATCTCACGGTGCGCATCCTCGGCAGAGCCTGTTCCCGAAAAGGCAAACGTCCGGCTCCTTGTCCCACACGGAAGGTGGCAGCCCGGAAAGCTGTTGCTGGTCTTCACCTTCCCCCTGCAGCCTATTCACAGGCACAACAGGTTTGGGGATCTGTGCTTGCCCAGAGAAGGAACATCTCACGGTGCGCATCCTCGGCAGAGCCTGTTCCCAAAAAGGCAAACGTCCGGCTCCTTGTCCCACACGGAAGGTGGCAGCCCGGAAAGCTGTTGCTGGTCTTCACCTTCCCCCTGCAGCCTATTCACAGGCACCACCGCACTGGGAATCTCTGCTTTCCAAAAGACGCAATCTCTCATGGTGCGCATCCTCGGCAGAACCTGTTCCCGAAAAGGCAAACGTCCGGCTCCTTGTCCCACACGGAAGGTGGCAGCCCTGAAAGCTCTTGCTGGTCTTCACCTTCCCCCTGCAGCCTATTCACAGGCACAACAGGTTTTGGGATCTGTGCTTGCCCAGAGAAGGAACATCTCACGGTGCGCATCCTCGGCAGAGCCTGTTCCCGAAAAGGCAGACGTCCGGCTCCTTGTCCCACACGGAAGGTGGCAGCCCTGAAAGCTGTTGCTGGTCTTCACCTTCCCCCTGCAGCCTATTCACAGGCACAACAGGTTTGGGGATCTGTGCTTGCCCAGAGAAGGAACATCTCACGGTGCGCATCCTCGGCAGAGCCTGTTCCCGAAAAGGCAAACGTCCGGCTCCTTGTCCCACACGGAAGGTGGCAGCCCTGAAAGCTGTTGCTGGTCTTCACCTTCCCCCTGCAGCCTATTCACAGGCACAACAGGTTTGGGGATCTGTGCTTGCCCAGAGAAGGAACATCTCACGGTGCGCATCCTCGGCAGAGCCTGTTCCCGAAAAGGCAAACGTCCGGCTCCTTGTCCCACACGGAAGGTGGCAGCCCGGAAAGCTGTTGCTGGTCTTCACCTTCCCCCTGCAGCCTATTCACAGGCACAACAGGTTTTGGGATCTCTGCTTGCCCAGAGAAGGAACATCTCACGGTGCGCATCCTCGGCAGAGCCAGTTCCCGAAAAGGCAAACGTCCGGCTCCTTGTCCCACACGGAAGGTGGCAGCCCGGAAAGCTCTTGCTGGTCTTCACCTTCCCCCTGCAGCCTATTCACAGGCACAACAGGTTTGGGGATCTGTGCTTGCCCAGAGAAGGAACATCTCACGGTGCGCATCCTCGGCAGAGCCTGTTCCCGAAAAGGCAAACGTCCGGCTCCTTGTCCCACACGGAAGGTGGCAGCCCGGAAAGCTCTTGCTGGTCTTCACCTTCCCCCTGCAGCCTATTCACAGGCACAACAGGTTTTGGGATCTCTGCTTGCCCAGAGAAGGAACTTCTCACGGTGCGCATCCTCGGCAGAGCCTGTTCCCGAAAAGGCAAACGTCCGGCTCCTTGTCCCACACGGAAGGTGGCAGCCCGGAAAGCTCTTGCTGGTCTTCATCTTCCCCCTGCAGCCTATTCACAGGCACAACAGGTTTTGGGATCTCTGCTTGCCCAGAGAAGGAACATCTCACGGTGCGCATCCTCGGCAGAGCCTGTTCCCGAAAAGGCAAACGTCCGGCTCCTTGTCCCACACGGAAGGTGGCAGCCCTGAAAGCTGTTGCTGGTCTTCACCTTCCCCCTGCAGCCTGTTCACAGGCACCACCGCACTGGGAATCTCTGCTTTCCCAAAGACGCAATCTCTCATGGAGCGCATCCTCGGCAGAGCCTGTTCCCGAAAAGGCAAACGTCCGGCTCCTTGTCCCACACGGAAGGTGGCAGCCCTGAAAGCTGTTGCTGGTCTTCACCTTCCCCCTGCAGCCTATTCACAGGCACAACAGGTTTGGGGATCTGTGCTTGCCCAGAGAAGGAACATCTCACGGTGCGCATCCTCGGCAGAGCCTGTTCCCGAAAAGGCAAACGTCCGGCTCCTTGTCCCACACGGAAGGTGGCAGCCCGGAAAGCTCTTGCTGGTCTTCACCTTCCCCCTGCAGCCTATTCACAGGCACAACAGGTTTGGGGATCTGTGCTTGCCCAGAGAAGGAACATCTCACGGTGCGCATCCTCGGCAGAGCCTGTTCCCGAAAAGGCAAACGTCCGGCTCCTTGTCCCACACGGAAGGTGGCAGCCCGGAAAGCTGTTGCTGGTCTTCACCTTCCCCCTGCAGCCTATTCACAGGCACAACAGGTTTGGGGATCTGTGCTTGCCCAGAGAAGGAACATCTCACGGTGCGCAGCCTCGGCAGAGCCTGTTCCCGAAAAGGCAAACGTCCGGCTCCTTGTCCCACACGGAAGGTGGCAGCCCGGAAAGCTCTTGCTGGTCTTCACCTTCCCCCTGCAGCCTAGTCACAGGCACAACAGGTTTGGGGATCTGTGCTTGCCCAGAGAAGGAACATCTCACGGTGCGCATCCTCGGCAGAGCCTGTTCCCAAAAAGGCAAACGTCCGGCTCCTTGTCCCACACGGAAGGTGGCAGCCCGGAAAGCTGTTGCTGGTCTTCACCTTCCCCCTGCAGCCTATTCACAGGCACCACCGCACTGGGAATCTCTGCTTTACCAAAGACGCAATCTCTCACGGTGCGCATCCTCGGCAGAGCCTGTTCCCGAAAAGGCAAACGTCCGGCTCCTTGTCCCACACGGAAGGTGGCAGCCCGGAAAGCTGTTGCTGGTCTTCACCTTCCCCCTGCAGCCTAGTCACAGGCACAACAGGTTTTGGGATCTGTGCTTGCCCAGAGAAGGAACATCTCACGGTGCGCATCCTCGGCAGAGCCTGTTCCCGAAAAGGCAAACGTCCGGCTCCTTGTCCCACACGGAAGGTGGCAGCCCTGAAAGCTGGTGCTGGTCTTCACCTTCCCCCTGCAGCCTATTCACAGGCACCACCGCACTGGGAATCTCTGCTTTCCAAAAGACGCAATCTCTCATGGTGCGCATCCTCGGCAGAGCCTGTTCCCGAAAAGGCAAACGTCCGGCTCCTTGTCCCACACGGAAGGTGGCAGCCCGGAAAGCTCTTGCTGGTCTTCACCTTCCCCCTGCAGCCTATTCACAGGCACAACAGGTTTGGGGATCTGTGCTTGCCCAGAGAAGGAACATCTCACGGTGCGCATCCTCGGCAGAGCCTGTTCCCGAAAAGGCAAACGTCCGGCTCCTTGTCCCACACGGAAGGTGGCAGCCCGGAAAGCTGTTGCTGGTCTTCACCTTCCCCCTGCAGCCTATTCACAGGCACCACCGCACTGGGAATCTCTGCTTTCCCAAAGACGCAATCTCTCATGGTGCGCATCCTCGGCAGAGCCTGTTCCCGAAAAGGCAAACGTCCGGCTCCTTGTCCCACACGGAAGGTGGCAGCCCGGAAAGCTCTTGCTGGTCTTCACCTTCCCCCTGCAGCCTATTCACAGGCACAACAGGTTTGGGGATCTCTGCTTGCCCAGAGAAGGAACATCTCACGGTGCGCATCCTCGGCAGAGCCTGTTCCCGAAAAGGCAAACGTCCGGCTCCTTGTCCCACACGGAACGTGGCAGCCCGGAAAGCTGTTGCTGGTCTTCACCTTCCCCCTGCAGCCTATTCACAGGCACCACCGCACTGGGAATCTCTGCTTTCCCAAAGACGCAATCTCTCATGGTGCGCATCCTCGGCAGAGCCTGTTCCCGAAAAGGCAAACGTCCGGCTCCTTGTCCCACACGGAAGGTGGCAGCCCTGAAAGCTGTTGCTGGTCTTCACCTTCCCCCTGCAGCCTATTCACAGGCACAACAGTTTTTGGGATCTGTGCTTGCCCAGAGAAGGAACATCTCACGGTGCGCATCCTCGGCAGAGCCTGTTCCCGAAAAGGCAAACGTCCGGCTCCTTGTCCCACACGGAAGGTGGCAGCCCGGAAAGCTCTTGCTGGTCTTCACCTTCCCCCTGCAGCCTATTCACAGGCACAACAGGTTTGGGGATCTGTGCTTGCCCAGAGAAGGAACATCTCACGGTGCGCATCCTCGGCCCAGCCTGTTCCCGAAAAGGCAAACGTCCGGCTCCTTGTCCCACACGGAAGGTGGCAGCCCGGAAAGCTGTTGCTGGTCTTCACCTTCCCCCTGCAGCCTATTCACAGGCACAACAGGTTTGGGGATCTGTGCTTGCCCAGAGAAGAAACATCTCACGGTGCGCATCCTCGGCAGAGCCTGTTCCCAAAAAGGCAAACGTCCGGCTCCTTGTCCCACACGGAAGGTGGCAGCCCGGAAAGCTGTTGCTGGTCTTCACCTTCCCCCTGCAGCCTATTCACAGGCACCACCGCACTGGGAATCTCTGCTTTCCAAAAGACGCAATCTCTCATGGTGCGCATCCTCGGCAGAGCCTGTTCCCGAAAAGGCAAACGTCCGGCTCCTTGTCCCACACGGAAGGTGGCAGCCCGGAAAGCTCTTGCTGGTCTTCACCTTCCCCCTGCAGCCTAGTCACAGGCACAACAGGTTTGGGGATCTGTGCTTGCCCAGAGAAGGAACATCTCACGGTGCGCATCCTCGGCAGAGCCTGTTCCCGAAAAGGCAAACGTCCGGCTCCTTGTCCCACACGGAAGGTGGCAGCCCGGAAAGCTGTTGCTGGTCTTCACCTTCCCCCTGCAGCCTATTCACAGGCACAACAGGTTTGGGGATCTGTGCTTGCCCAGAGAAGGAACATCTCACGGTGCGCATCCTCGGCAGAGCCTGTTCCCGAAAAGGCAAACGTCCGGCTCCTTGTCCCACACGGAAGGTGGCAGCCCGGAAAGCTCTTGCTGGTCTTCACCTTCCCCCTGCAGCCTATTCACAGGCACAACAGGTTTTGGGATCTCTGCTTGCCCAGAGAAGGAACATCTCACGGTGCGCATCCTCGGCAGAGCCTGTTCCCGAAAAGGCAAACGTCCGGCTCCTTGTCCCACACGGAAGGTGGCAGCCCGGAAAGCTGTTGCTGGTCTTCACCTTCCCCCTGCAGCCTATTCACAGGCACAACAGGTTTGGGGATCTGTGCTTGCCCAGAGAAGGAACATCTCACGGTGCGCATCCTCGGCAGAGCCTGTTCCCGAAAAGGCAAACGTCCGGCTCCTTGTCCCACACGGAAGGTGGCAGCCCGGAAAGCTCTTGCTGGTCTTCACCTTCCCCCTGCAGCCTATTCACAGGCACAACAGGTTTTGGGATCTGTGCTTGCCCAGAGAAGGAACATCTCACGGTGCGCATCCTCGGCAGAGCCTGTTCCCGAAAAGGCAAACGTCCGGCTCCTTGTCCCACACGGAAGGTGGCAGCCCTGAAAGCTGTTGCTGGTCTTCACCTTCCCCCTGCAGCCTATTCACAGGCACAACAGGTTTTGGGATCTGTGCTTGCCCAGAGAAGGAACATCTCACGGTGCGCATCCTCGGCAGAGCCTGTTCCCGAAAAGGCAAACGTCCGGCTCCTTGTCCCACACGGAAGGTGGCAGCCCGGAAAGCTGGTGCTGGTCTTCACCTTCCCCCTGCAGCCTATTCACAGGCACAACAGGTTTTGGGATCTCTGCTTTCCCAAAGACGCAATCTCTCACGGTGCGCATCCTCGGCAGAGCCTGTTCCCGAAAAGGCAAACGTCCGGCTCCTTGTCCCACACGGAAGGTGGCAGCCCTGAAAGCTGTTGCTGGTCTTCACCTTCCCCCTGCAGCCTATTCACAGGCACAACAGGTTTGGGGATCTCTGCTTGCCCAGAGAAGGAACATCTCACGGTGCGCATCCTCGGCAGAGCCTGTTCCCGAAAAGGCAAACGTCCGGCTCCTTGTCCCACACGGAAGGTGGCAGCCCGGAAAGCTCTTGCTGGTCTTCACCTTCCCCCTGCAGCCTATTCACAGGCACCACCGCACTGGGAATCTCTGCTTTCCCAAAGACGCAATCTCTCATGGTGCGCATCCTCGGCAGAGCCTGTTCCCGAAAAGGCAAACGTCCGGCTCCTTGTCCCACACGGAAGGTGGCAGCCCGGAAAGCTCTTGCTGGTCTTCACCTTCCCCCTGCAGCCTATTCACAGGCACAACAGGTTTTGGGATCTGTGCTTGCCCAGAGAAGGAACATCTCACGGTGCGCATCCTCGGCAGAGCCTGTTCCCGAAAAGGCAAACGTCCGGCTCCTTGTCCCACACGGAAGGTGGCAGCCCGGAAAGCTGTTGCTGGTCTTCACCTTCCCCCTGCAGCCTAGTCACAGGCACAACAGGTTTGGGGATCTGTGCTTGCGCAGAGAAGGAACATCTCACGGTGCGCATCCTCGGCAGAGCCTGTTCCCGAAAAGGCAAACGTCCGGCTCCTTGTCCCACACGGAAGGTGGCAGCCCGGAAAGCTCTTGCTGGTCTTCACCTTCCCCCTGCAGCCTATTCACAGGCACAACAGGTTTGGGGATCTGTGCTTGCCCAGAGAAGGAACATCTCACGGTGCGCATCCTCGGCAGAGCCTGTTCCCAAAAAGGCAAACGTCCGGCTCCTTGTCCCACACGGAAGGTGGCAGCCCGGAAAGCTGTTGCTGGTCTTCACCTTCCCCCTGCAGCCTATTCACAGGCACCACCGCACTGGGAATCTCTGCTTTCCAAAAGACGCAATCTCTCATGGTGCGCATCCTCGGCAGAACCTGTTCCCGAAAAGGCAAACGTCCGGCTCCTTGTCCCACACGGAAGGTGGCAGCCCTGAAAGCTCTTGCTGGTCTTCACCTTCCCCCTGCAGCCTATTCACAGGCACAACAGGTTTTGGGATCTGTGCTTGCCCAGAGAAGGAACATCTCACGGTGCGCATCCTCGGCAGAGCCTGTTCCCGAAAAGGCAGACGTCCGGCTCCTTGTCCCACACGGAAGGTGGCAGCCCTGAAAGCTGTTGCTGGTCTTCACCTTCCCCCTGCAGCCTATTCACAGGCACAACAGGTTTGGGGATCTGTGCTTGCCCAGAGAAGGAACATCTCACGGTGCGCATCCTCGGCAGAGCCTGTTCCCGAAAAGGCAAACGTCCGGCTCCTTGTCCCACACGGAAGGTGGCAGCCCTGAAAGCTGTTGCTGGTCTTCACCTTCCCCCTGCAGCCTATTCACAGGCACAACAGGTTTGGGGATCTGTGCTTGCCCAGAGAAGGAACATCTCACGGTGCGCATCCTCGGCAGAGCCTGTTCCCGAAAAGGCAAACGTCCGGCTCCTTGTCCCACACGGAAGGTGGCAGCCCGGAAAGCTGTTGCTGGTCTTCACCTTCCCCCTGCAGCCTATTCACAGGCACAACAGGTTTTGGGATCTCTGCTTGCCCAGAGAAGGAACATCTCACGGTGCGCATCCTCGGCAGAGCCAGTTCCCGAAAAGGCAAACGTCCGGCTCCTTGTCCCACACGGAAGGTGGCAGCCCGGAAAGCTCTTGCTGGTCTTCACCTTCCCCCTGCAGCCTATTCACAGGCACAACAGGTTTGGGGATCTGTGCTTGCCCAGAGAAGGAACATCTCACGGTGCGCATCCTCGGCAGAGCCTGTTCCCGAAAAGGCAAACGTCCGGCTCCTTGTCCCACACGGAAGGTGGCAGCCCGGAAAGCTCTTGCTGGTCTTCACCTTCCCCCTGCAGCCTATTCACAGGCACAACAGGTTTTGGGATCTCTGCTTGCCCAGAGAAGGAACTTCTCACGGTGCGCATCCTCGGCAGAGCCTGTTCCCGAAAAGGCAAACGTCCGGCTCCTTGTCCCACACGGAAGGTGGCAGCCCGGAAAGCTCTTGCTGGTCTTCATCTTCCCCCTGCAGCCTATTCACAGGCACAACAGGTTTTGGGATCTCTGCTTGCCCAGAGAAGGAACATCTCACGGTGCGCATCCTCGGCAGAGCCTGTTCCCGAAAAGGCAAACGTCCGGCTCCTTGTCCCACACGGAAGGTGGCAGCCCTGAAAGCTGTTGCTGGTCTTCACCTTCCCCCTGCAGCCTGTTCACAGGCACCACCGCACTGGGAATCTCTGCTTTCCCAAAGACGCAATCTCTCATGGAGCGCATCCTCGGCAGAGCCTGTTCCCGAAAAGGCAAACGTCCGGCTCCTTGTCCCACACGGAAGGTGGCAGCCCGGAAAGCTCTTGCTGGTCTTCACCTTCCCCCTGCAGCCTATTCACAGGCACAACAGGTTTGGGGATCTGTGCTTGCCCAGAGAAGGAACATCTCACGGTGCGCATCCTCGGCAGAGCCTGTTCCCGAAAAGGCAAACGTCCGGCTCCTTGTCCCACACGGAAGGTGGCAGCCCGGAAAGCTGTTGCTGGTCTTCACCTTCCCCCTGCAGCCTATTCACAGGCACCACCGCACTGGGAATCTCTGCTTTCCAAAAGACGCAATCTCTCATGGTGCGCATCCTCGGCAGAGCCTGTTCCCGAAAAGGCAAACGTCCGGCTCCTTGTCCCACACGGAAGGTGGCAGCCCGGAAAGCTCTTGCTGGTCTTCACCTTCCCCCTGCAGCCTAGTCACAGGCACAACAGGTTTTGGGATCTGTGCTTGCCCAGAGAAGGAACATCTCACGGTGCGCATCCTCGGCAGAGCCTGTTCCCGAAAAGGCAAACGTCCGGCTCCTTGTCCCACACGGAAGGTGGCAGACCGGAAAGCTGTTGCTGGTCTTCACCTTCCCCCTGCAGCCTATTCACAGGCACAACAGGTTTGGGGATCTGTGCTTGCCCAGAGAAGGAACATCTCACGGTGCGCATCCTCGGCAGAGCCTGTTCCCGAAAAGGCAAACGTCCGGCTCCTTGTCCCACACGGAAGGTGGCAGCCCGGAAAGCTCTTGCTGGTCTTCACCTTCCCCCTGCAGCCTATTCACAGGCACAACAGGTTTTGGGATCTCTGCTTGCCCAGAGAAGGAACATCTCACGGTGCGCATCCTCGGCAGAGCCTGTTCCCGAAAAGGCAAACGTCCGGCTCCTTGTCCCACACGGAAGGTGGCAGCCCGGAAAGCTGTTGCTGGTCTTCACCTTCCCCCTGCAGCCTATTCACAGGCACAACAGGTTTGGGGATCTGTGCTTGCCCAGAGAAGGAACATCTCACGGTGCGCATCCTCGGCAGAGCCTGTTCCCGAAAAGGCAAACGTCCGGCTCCTTGTCCCACACGGAAGGTGGCAGCCCGGAAAGCTCTTGCTGGTCTTCACCTTCCCCCTGCAGCCTATTCACAGGCACAACAGGTTTTGGGATCTGTGCTTGCCCAGAGAAGGAACATCTCACGGTGCGCATCCTCGGCAGAGCCTGTTCCCGAAAAGGCAAACGTCCGGCTCCTTGTCCCACACGGAAGGTGGCAGCCCGGAAAGCTGTTGCTGGTCTTCACCTTCCCCCTGCAGCCTATTCACAGGCACAACAGGTTTGGGGATCTGTGCTTGCCCAGAGAAGGAACATCTCACGGTGCGCATCCTCGGCAGAGCCTGTTCCCGAAAAGGCAAACGTCCGGCTCCTTGTCCCACACGGAAGGTGGCAGCCCTGAAAGCTGTTGCTGGTCTTCACCTTCCCCCTGCAGCCTATTCACAGGCACAACAGGTTTTGGGATCTGTGCTTGCCCAGAGAAGGAACATCTCACGGTGCGCATCCTCGGCAGAGCCTGTTCCCGAAAAGGCAAACGTCCGGCTCCTTGTCCCACACGGAAGGTGGCAGCCCGGAAAGCTGGTGCTGGTCTTCACCTTCCCCCTGCAGCCTATTCACAGGCACAACAGGTTTTGGGATCTGTGCTTGCCCAGAGAAGGAACATCTCACGGTGCGCATCCTCGGCAGAGCCTGTTCCCGAAAAGGCAAACGTCCGGCTCCTTGTCCCACACGGAAGGTGGCAGCCCGGAAAGCTGTTGCTGGTCTTCACCTTCCCCCTGCAGCCTATTCACAGGCACAACAGGTTTGGGGATCTGTGCTTGCCCAGAGAAGGAACATCTCACGGTGCGCATCCTCGGCAGAGCCTGTTCCCGAAAAGGCAAACGTCCGGCTCCTTGTCCCACACGGAAGGTGGCAGCCCGGAAAGCTCTTGCTGGTCTTCACCTTCCCCCTGCAGCCTATTCACAGGCACAACAGGTTTTGGGATCTGTGCTTGCCCAGAGAAGGAACATCTCACGGTGCGCATCCTCGGCAGAGCCTGTTCCCGAAAAGGCAAACGTCCGGCTCCTTGTCCCACACGGAAGGTGGCAGCCCGGAAAGCTCTTGCTGGTCTTCACCTTCCCCCTGCAGCCTATTCACAGGCACAACAGGTTTGGGGATCTGTGCTTGCCCAGAGAAGGAACATCTCACGGTGCGCATCCTCGGCAGAGCCTGTTCCCGAAAAGGCAAACGTCCGGCTCCTTGTCCCACACGGAAGGTGGCAGCCCGGAAAGCTGTTGCTGGTCTTCACCTTCCCCCTGCAGCCTATTCACAGGCACCACCGCACTGGGAGTCTCTGCTTTCCCAAAGACGCAATCTCTCATGGTGCGCATCCTCGGCAGAGCCTGTTCCCGAAAAGGCAAACGTCCGGCTCCTTGTCCCACACGGAAGGTGGCAGCCCGGAAAGCTCTTGCTGGTCTTCACCTTCCCCCTGCAGCCTATTCACAGGCACAACAGGTTTTGGGATCTGTGCTTGCCCAGAGAAGGAACATCTCACGGTGCGCATCCTCGGCAGAGCCTGTTCCCGAAAAGGCAAACGTCCGGCTCCTTGTCCCACACGGAAGGTGGCAGCCCGGAAAGCTGTTGCTGGTCTTCACCTTCCCCCTGCAGCCTAGTCACAGGCACAACAGGTTTTGGGATCTGTGCTTGCCCAGAGAAGGAACATCTCACGGTGCGCATCCTCGGCAGAGCCTGTTCCCGAAAAGGCAAACGTCCGGCTCCTTGTCCCACACGGAAGGTGGCAGCCCGGAAAGCTGTTGCTGGTCTTCACCTTCCCCCTGCAGCCTATTCACAGGCACAACAGGTTTGGGGATCTGTGCTTGCCCAGAGAAGGAACATCTCACGGTGCGCATCCTCGGCAGAGCCTGTTCCCAAAAAGGCAAACGTCCGGCTCCTTGTCCCACACGGAAGGTGGCAGCCCGGAAAGCTGTTGCTGGTCTTCACCTTCCCCCTGCAGCCTATTCACAGGCACCACCGCACTGGGAATCTCTGCTTTCCAAAAGACGCAATCTCTCATGGTGCGCATCCTCGGCAGAGCCTGTTCCCGAAAAGGCAAACGTCCGGCTCCTTGTCCCACACGGAAGGTGGCAGCCCTGAAAGCTCTTGCTGGTCTTCACCTTCCCCCTGCAGCCTATTCACAGGCACAACAGGTTTTGGGATCTGTGCTTGCCCAGAGAAGGAACATCTCACGGTGCGCATCCTCGGCAGAGCCTGTTCCCGAAAAGGCAAACGTCCGGCTCCTTGTCCCACACGGAAGGTGGCAGCCCTGAAAGCTCTTGCTGGTCTTCACCTTCCCCCTGCAGCCTATTCACAGGCACAACAGGTTTGGGGATCTGTGCTTGCCCAGAGAAGGAACATCTCACGGTGCGCATCCTCGGCAGAGCCTGTTCCCGAAAAGGCAAACGTCCGGCTCCTTGTCCCACACGGAAGGTGGCAGCCCTGAAAGCTGTTGCTGGTCTTCACCTTCCCCCTGCAGCCTAGTCACAGGCACAACAGGTTTGGGGATCTGTGCTTGCCCAGAGAAGGAACATCTCACGGTGCGCATCCTCGGCAGAGCCTGTTCCCGAAAAGGCAAACGTCCGGTTCCTTGTCCCACACGGAAGGTGGCAGCCCTGAAAGCTGTTGCTGGTCTTCACCTTCCCCCTGCAGCCTATTCACAGGCACAACAGGTTTGGGGATCTGTGCTTGCCCAGAGAAGGAACATCTCACGGTGCGCATCCTCGGCAGAGCCTGTTCCCGAAAAGGCAAACGTCCGGTTCCTTGTCCCACACGGAAGGTGGCAGCCCTGAAAGCTGTTGCTGGTCTTCACCTTCCCCCTGCAGCCTATTCACAGGCACAACAGGTTTGGGGATCTGTGCTTGCCCAAAGACGCAATCTCTCACGGTGCGCATCCTCGGCAGAGCCTGTTCCCGAAAAGGCAAACGTCCGGCTCCTTGTCCCACACGGAAGGTGGCAGCCCGGAAAGCTCTTGCTGGTCTTCACCTTCCCCCTGCAGCCTATTCACAGGCACAACAGGTTTGGGGATCTGTGCTTGCCCAGAGAAGGAACATCTCACGGTGCGCATCCTCGGCAGAGCCTGTTCCCGAAAAGGCAAACGTCCGGCTCCTTGTCCCACACGGAAGGTGGCAGCCCGGAAAGCTCTTGCTGGTCTTCACCTTCCCCCTGCAGCCTAGTCACAGGCACCACCACACTGGGAATCTCTGCTTTCCCAAAGACGCAATCTCTCACGGTGCGCATCCTCGGCAGAGCCTGTTCCCGAAAAGGCAAACGTCCGGCTCCTTGTCCCACACGGAAGGTGGCAGCCCGGAAAGCTGTTGCTGGTCTTCACCTTCCCCCTGCAGCCTAGTCACAGGCACAACAGGTTTGGGGATCTGTGCTTGCCCAGAGAAGGAACATCTCACGGTGCGCATCCTCGGCAGAGCCTGTTCCCGAAAAGGCAAACGTCCGGCTCCTTGTCCCACACGGAAGGTGGCAGCCCGGAAAGCTCTTGCTGGTCTTCACCTTCCCCCTGCAGCCTATTCACAGGCACAACAGGTTTTGGGATCTGTGCTTGCCCAGAGAAGGAACATCTCACGGTGCGCATCCTCGGCAGAGCCTGTTCCCGAAAAGGCAAACGTCCGGCTCCTTGTCCCACACGGAAGGTGGCAGCCCGGAAAGCTGTTGCTGGTCTTCACCTTCCCCCTGCAGCCTATTCACAGGCACAACAGGTTTGGGGATCTGTGCTTGCCCAGAGAAGGAACATCTCACGGTGCGCATCCTCGGCAGAGCCTGTTCCCGAAAAGGCAAACGTCCGGCTCCTTGTCCCACACGGAAGGTGGCAGCCCGGAAAGCTGTTGCTGGTCTTCACCTTCCCCCTGCAGCCTAGTCACAGGCACCACCGCACTGGGAATCTCTGCTTTCCCAAAGACGCAATCTCTCACGGTGCGCATCCTCGGCAGAGCCTGTTCCCGAAAAGGCAAACGTCCGGCTCCTTGTCCCACACGGAAGGTGGCAGCCCGGAAAGCTGTTGCTGGTCTTCACCTTCCCCCTGCAGCCTATTCACAGGCACCACCGCACTGGGAATCTCTGCTTTCCCAAAGACGCAATCTCTCACGGTGCACATCCTCGGCAGAGCCTGTTCCCGAAAAGGCAAACGTCCGGCTCCTTGTCCCACACGGAAGGTGGCAGCCCGGAAAGCTGTTGCTGGTCTTCACCTTCCCCCTGCAGCCTATTCACAGGCACAACAGGTTTTGGGATCTGTGCTTGCCCAGAGAAGGAACATCTCACGGTGCGCATCCTCGGCAGAGCCTGTTCCCGAAAAGGCAAACGTCCGGCTCCTTGTCCCACACGGAAGGTGGCAGCCCGGAAAGCTCTTGCTGGTCTTCACCTTCCCCCTGCAGCCTATTCACAGGGACAACAGGTTTGGGGATCTGTGCTTGCCCAGAGAAGGAACATCTCACGGTGCGCATCCTCGGCAGAGCCTGTTCCCGAAAAGGCAAACGTCCGGTTCCTTGTCCCACACGGAAGGTGGCAGCCCGGAAAGCTGTTGCTGGTCTTCACCTTCCCCCTGCAGCCTATTCACAGGCACAACAGGTTTGGGGATCTCTGCTTGCCCAGAGAAGGAACATCTCACGGTGCGCATCCTCGGCAGAGCCTGTTCCCAAAAAGGCAAACGTCCGGCTCCTTGTCCCACACGGAAGGTGGCAGCCCGGAAAGCTGTTGCTGGTCTTCACCTTCCCCCTGCAGCCTATTCACAGGCACAACAGTTTATGGGATCTGTGCTTGCCCAGAGAAGGAACATCTCACGGTGCGCATCCTCGGCAGAGCCTGTTCCCGACAAGGCAAACGTCCGGCTCCTTGTCCTACACGGAAGGTGGCAGCCCTGAAAGCTGTTGCTGGTCTTCACCTTCCCCCTGCAGCCTAGTCACAGGCACAACAGTTTATGGGATCTGTGCTTGCCCAGAGAAGGAATATC
Organism: Haliaeetus albicilla; assembly: GCF_947461875.1. Lineage (NCBI taxonomy): Eukaryota > Metazoa > Chordata > Aves > Accipitriformes > Accipitridae > Haliaeetus > Haliaeetus albicilla. The sequence goes on along the minus strand of NW_027212433.1, from coordinate 3,645,422 downwards.
TCACGGTGCGCATCCTCGGCAGAGCCTGTTCCCGAAAAGGCAAACGTCCGGCTCCTTGTCCCACACGGAAGGTGGCAGCCCGGAAAGCTGTTGCTGGTCTTCACCTTCCCCCTGCAGCCTATTCACAGGCACCACCGCACTGGGAATCTCTGCTTTCCCAAAGACGCAATCTCTCACGGTGCGCATCCTCGGCAGAGCCTGTTCCCGAAAAGGCAAACGTCCGGCTCCTTGTCCCACACGGAAGGTGGCAGCCCGGAAAGCTGTTGCTGGTCTTCACCTTCCCCCTGCAGCCTATTCACAGGCACAACAGGTTTTGGGATCTGTGCTTGCCCAGAGAAGGAACATCTCACGGTGCGCATCCTCGGCAGAGCCTGTTCCCGAAAAGGCAAACGTCCGGCTCCTTGTCCCACACGGAAGGTGGCAGCCCTGAAAGCTGTTGCTGGTCTTCACCTTCCCCCTGCAGCCTAGTCACAGGCACAACAGGTTTGGGGATCTGTGCTTGCCCAGAGAAGGAACATCTCACGGTGCGCATCCTCGGCAGAGCCTGTTCCCGAAAAGGCAAACGTCCGGCTCCTTGTCCCACACGGAAGGTGGCAGCCCGGAAAGCTGTTGCTGGTCTTCACCTTCCCCCTGCAGCCTATTCACAGGCACAACAGGTTTGGGGATCTGTGCTTGCCCAAAGACGCAATCTCTCACGGTGCGCATCCTCGGCAGAGCCTGTTCCCGAAAAGGCAAACGTCCGGCTCCTTGTCCCACACGGAAGGTGGCAGCCCGGAAAGCTGTTGCTGGTCTTCACCTTCCCCCTGCAGCCTATTCACAGGCACAACAGGTTTGGGGATCTCTGCTTGCCCAGAGAAGGAACATCTCACGGTGCGCATCCTCGGCAGAGCCTGTTCCCGAAAAGGCAAACGTCCGGCTCCTTGTCCCACACGGAAAGTGGCAGCCCGGAAAGCTCTTGCTGGTCTTCACCTTCCCCCTGCAGCCTAGTCACAGGCACCACCACACTGGGAATCTCTGCTTTCCCAAAGACGCAATCTCTCACGGTGCGCATCCTCGGCAGAGCCTGTTCCCGAAAAGGCAAACGTCCGGCTCCTTGTCCCACACGGAAGGTGGCAGCCCGGAAAGCTGTTGCTGGTCTTCACCTTCCCCCTGCAGCCTATTCACAGGCACAACAGGTTTGGGGATCTGTGCTTGCCCAGAGAAGGAACATCTCACGGTGCGCATCCTCGGCAGAGCCTGTTCCCGAAAAGGCAAACGTCCGGCTCCTTGTCCCACACGGAAGGTGGCAGCCCGGAAAGCTGTTGCTGGTCTTCACCTTCCCCCTGCAGCCTATTCACAGGCACAACAGGTTTGGGGATCTGTGCTTGCCCAGAGAAGGAACATCTCACGGTGCGCATCCTCGGCAGAGCCTGTTCCCGAAAAGGCAAACGTCCGGCTCCTTGTCCCACACGGAAGGTGGCAGCCCGGAAAGCTGTTGCTGGTCTTCACCTTCCCCCTGCAGCCTATTCACAGGCACAACAGGTTTGGGGATCTGTGCTTGCCCAGAGAAGGAACATCTCACGGTGCGCATCCTCGGCAGAGCCTGTTCCCGAAAAGGCAAACGTCCGGCTCCTTGTCCCACACGGAAGGTGGCAGCCCGGAAAGCTCTTGCTGGTCTTCACCTTCCCCCTGCAGCCTATTCACAGGCACAACAGTTTTTGGGATCTGTGCTTGCCCAGAGAAGGAACATCTCACGGTGCGCATCCTCGGCAGAGCCTGTTCCCGAAAAGGCAAACGTCCGGCTCCTTGTCCCACACGGAAGGTGGCAGCCCGGAAAGCTGTTGCTGGTCTTCACCTTCCCCCTGCAGCCTATTCACAGGCACAACAGGTTTGGGGATCTGTGCTTGCCCAGAGAAGGAACATCTCACGGTGCGCATCCTCGGCCCAGCCTGTTCCCGAAAAGGCAAACGTCCGGCTCCTTGTCCCACACGGAAGGTGGCAGCCCGGAAAGCTGTTGCTGGTCTTCACCTTCCCCCTGCAGCCTATTCACAGGCACAACAGGTTTGGGGATCTGTGCTTGCCCAGAGAAGAAACATCTCACGGTGCGCATCCTCGGCAGAGCCTGTTCCCAAAAAGGCAAACGTCCGGCTCCTTGTCCCACACGGAAGGTGGCAGCCCGGAAAGCTCTTGCTGGTCTTCACCTTCCCCCTGCAGCCTATTCACAGGCACCACCGCACTGGGAGTCTCTGCTTTCCCAAAGACGCAATCTCTCATGGTGCGCATCCTCGGCAGAGCCTGTTCCCGAAAAGGCAAACGTCCGGCTCCTTGTCCCACACGGAAGGTGGCAGCCCGGAAAGCTCTTGCTGGTCTTCACCTTCCCCCTGCAGCCTATTCACAGGCACAACAGGTTTTGGGATCTGTGCTTGCCCAGAGAAGGAACATCTCACGGTGCGCATCCTCGGCAGAGCCTGTTCCCGAAAAGGCAAACGTCCGGCTCCTTGTCCCACACGGAAGGTGGCAGCCCGGAAAGCTGTTGCTGGTCTTCACCTTCCCCCTGCAGCCTAGTCACAGGCACAACAGGTTTGGGGATCTGTGCTTGCGCAGAGAAGGAACATCTCACGGTGCGCATCCTCGGCAGAGCCTGTTCCCGAAAAGGCAAACGTCCGGCTCCTTGTCCCACACGGAAGGTGGCAGCCCGGAAAGCTGTTGCTGGTCTTCACCTTCCCCCTGCAGCCTATTCACAGGCACAACAGGTTTGGGGATCTGTGCTTGCCCAGAGAAGGAACATCTCACGGTGCGCATCCTCGGCAGAGCCTGTTCCCAAAAAGGCAAACGTCCGGCTCCTTGTCCCACACGGAAGGTGGCAGCCCGGAAAGCTGTTGCTGGTCTTCACCTTCCCCCTGCAGCCTATTCACAGGCACCACCGCACTGGGAATCTCTGCTTTCCAAAAGACGCAATCTCTCATGGTGCGCATCCTCGGCAGAGCCTGTTCCCGAAAAGGCAAACGTCCGGCTCCTTGTCCCACACGGAAGGTGGCAGCCCTGAAAGCTCTTGCTGGTCTTCACCTTCCCCCTGCAGCCTATTCACAGGCACAACAGGTTTTGGGATCTGTGCTTGCCCAGAGAAGGAACATCTCACGGTGCGCATCCTCGGCAGAGCCTGTTCCCGAAAAGGCAAACGTCCGGCTCCTTGTCCCACACGGAAGGTGGCAGCCCTGAAAGCTCTTGCTGGTCTTCACCTTCCCCCTGCAGCCTATTCACAGGCACAACAGGTTTGGGGATCTGTGCTTGCCCAGAGAAGGAACATCTCACGGTGCGCATCCTCGGCAGAGCCTGTTCCCGAAAAGGCAAACGTCCGGCTCCTTGTCCCACACGGAAGGTGGCAGCCCGGAAAGCTGTTGCTGGTCTTCACCTTCCCCCTGCAGCCTAGTCACAGGCACAACAGGTTTGGGGATCTGTGCTTGCCCAGAGAAGGAACATCTCACGGTGCGCATCCTCGGCAGAGCCTGTTCCCGAAAAGGCAAACGTCCGGTTCCTTGTCCCACACGGAAGGTGGCAGCCCTGAAAGCTGTTGCTGGTCTTCACCTTCCCCCTGCAGCCTATTCACAGGCACAACAGGTTTGGGGATCTGTGCTTGCCCAAAGACGCAATCTCTCACGGTGCGCATCCTCGGCAGAGCCTGTTCCCGAAAAGGCAAACGTCCGGCTCCTTGTCCCACACGGAAGGTGGCAGCCCGGAAAGCTCTTGCTGGTCTTCACCTTCCCCCTGCAGCCTATTCACAGGCACAACAGGTTTGGGGATCTGTGCTTGCCCAGAGAAGGAACATCTCACGGTGCGCATCCTCGGCAGAGCCTGTTCCCGAAAAGGCAAACGTCCGGCTCCTTGTCCCACACGGAAGGTGGCAGCCCGGAAAGCTCTTGCTGGTCTTCACCTTCCCCCTGCAGCCTAGTCACAGGCACCACCACACTGGGAATCTCTGCTTTCCCAAAGACGCAATCTCTCACGGTGCGCATCCTCGGCAGAGCCTGTTCCCGAAAAGGCAAACGTCCGGCTCCTTGTCCCACACGGAAGGTGGCAGCCCGGAAAGCTGTTGCTGGTCTTCACCTTCCCCCTGCAGCCTAGTCACAGGCACAACAGGTTTGGGGATCTGTGCTTGCCCAGAGAAGGAACATCTCACGGTGCGCATCCTCGGCAGAGCCTGTTCCCGAAAAGGCAAACGTCCGGCTCCTTGTCCCACACGGAAGGTGGCAGCCCGGAAAGCTGTTGCTGGTCTTCACCTTCCCCCTGCAGCCTATTCACAGGCACAACAGGTTTTGGGATCTGTGCTTGCCCAGAGAAGGAACATCTCACGGTGCGCATCCTCGGCAGAGCCTGTTCCCGAAAAGGCAAACGTCCGGCTCCTTGTCCCACACGGAAGGTGGCAGCCCGGAAAGCTGTTGCTGGTCTTCACCTTCCCCCTGCAGCCTATTCACAGGCACAACAGGTTTGGGGATCTGTGCTTGCCCAGAGAAGGAACATCTCACGGTGCGCATCCTCGGCAGAGCCTGTTCCCGAAAAGGCAAACGTCCGGCTCCTTGTCCCACACGGAAGGTGGCAGCCCGGAAAGCTGTTGCTGGTCTTCACCTTCCCCCTGCAGCCTAGTCACAGGCACCACCGCACTGGGAATCTCTGCTTTCCCAAAGACGCAATCTCTCACGGTGCGCATCCTCGGCAGAGCCTGTTCCCGAAAAGGCAAACGTCCGGCTCCTTGTCCCACACGGAAGGTGGCAGCCCGGAAAGCTCTTGCTGGTCTTCACCTTCCCCCTGCAGCCTATTCACAGGCACAACAGGTTTGGGGATCTGTGCTTGCCCAGAGAAGGAACATCTCACGGTGCGCATCCTCGGCAGAGCCTGTTCCCGAAAAGGCAAACGTCCGGCTCCTTGTCCCACACGGAAGGTGGCAGCCCTGAAAGCTGTTGCTGGTCTTCACCTTCCCCCTGCAGCCTAGTCACAGGCACAACAGGTTTGGGGATCTGTGCTTGCCCAGAGAAGGAACATCTCACGGTGCGCATCCTCGGCAGAGCCTGTTCCCGAAAAGGCAAACGTCCGGCTCCTTGTCCCACACGGAAGGTGGCAGCCCGGAAAGCTGTTGCTGGTCTTCACCTTCCCCCTGCAGCCTATTCACAGGCACAACAGGTTTGGGGATCTGTGCTTGCCCAAAGACGCAATCTCTCACGGTGCGCATCCTCGGCAGAGCCTGTTCCCGAAAAGGCAAACGTCCGGCTCCTTGTCCCACACGGAAGGTGGCAGCCCGGAAAGCTCTTGCTGGTCTTCACCTTCCCCCTGCAGCCTATTCACAGGCACAACAGGTTTGGGGATCTCTGCTTGCCCAGAGAAGGAACATCTCACGGTGCGCATCCTCGGCAGAGCCTGTTCCCGAAAAGGCAAACGTCCGGCTCCTTGTCCCACACGGAAAGTGGCAGCCCGGAAAGCTCTTGCTGGTCTTCACCTTCCCCCTGCAGCCTAGTCACAGGCACCACCACACTGGGAATCTCTGCTTTCCCAAAGACGCAATCTCTCACGGTGCGCATCCTCGGCAGAGCCTGTTCCCGAAAAGGCAAACGTCCGGCTCCTTGTCCCACACGGAAGGTGGCAGCCCGGAAAGCTCTTGCTGGTCTTCACCTTCCCCCTGCAGCCTATTCACAGGCACAACAGGTTTGGGGATCTGTGCTTGCCCAGAGAAGGAACATCTCACGGTGCGCATCCTCGGCAGAGCCTGTTCCCGAAAAGGCAAACGTCCGGCTCCTTGTCCCACACGGAAGGTGGCAGCCCGGAAAGCTGTTGCTGGTCTTCACCTTCCCCCTGCAGCCTATTCACAGGCACAACAGGTTTGGGGATCTGTGCTTGCCCAGAGAAGGAACATCTCACGGTGCGCATCCTCGGCAGAGCCTGTTCCCGAAAAGGCAAACGTCCGGCTCCTTGTCCCACACGGAAGGTGGCAGCCCGGAAAGCTGTTGCTGGTCTTCACCTTCCCCCTGCAGCCTATTCACAGGCACAACAGGTTTGGGGATCTGTGCTTGCTCAGAGAAGGAACATCTCACGGTGCGCATCCTCGGCAGAGCCTGTTCCCGAAAAGGCAAACGTCCGGCTCCTTGTCCCACACGGAAGGTGGCAGCCCTGAAAGCTGTTGCTGGTCTTCACCTTCCCCCTGCAGCCTATTCACAGGCACAACAGTTTTTGGGATCTGTGCTTGCCCAGAGAAGGAACATCTCACGGTGCGCATCCTCGGCAGAGCCTGTTCCCGAAAAGGCAAACGTCCGGCTCCTTGTCCCACACGGAAGGTGGCAGCCCGGAAAGCTGTTGCTGGTCTTCACCTTCCCCCTGCAGCCTATTCACAGGCACAACAGGTTTGGGGATCTGTGCTTGCCCAGAGAAGGAACATCTCACGGTGCGCATCCTCGGCCCAGCCTGTTCCCGAAAAGGCAAACGTCCGGCTCCTTGTCCCACACGGAAGGTGGCAGCCCGGAAAGCTGTTGCTGGTCTTCACCTTCCCCCTGCAGCCTATTCACAGGCACAACAGGTTTGGGGATCTGTGCTTGCCCAGAGAAGAAACATCTCACGGTGCGCATCCTCGGCAGAGCCTGTTCCCAAAAAGGCAAACGTCCGGCTCCTTGTCCCACACGGAAGGTGGCAGCCCGGAAAGCTGTTGCTGGTCTTCACCTTCCCCCTGCAGCCTATTCACAGGCACCACCGCACTGGGAATCTCTGCTTTCCAAAAGACGCAATCTCTCATGGTGCGCATCCTCGGCAGAGCCTGTTCCCGAAAAGGCAAACGTCCGGCTCCTTGTCCCACACAGAAGGTGGCAGCCCGGAAAGCTCTTGCTGGTCTTCACCTTCCCCCTGCAGCCTAGTCACAGGCACAACAGGTTTGGGGATCTGTGCTTGCCCAGAGAAGGAACATCTCACGGTGCGCATCCTCGGCAGAGCCTGTTCCCGAAAAGGCAAACGTCCGGCTCCTTGTCCCACACGGAAGGTGGCAGACCGGAAAGCTGTTGCTGGTCTTCACCTTCCCCCTGCAGCCTATTCACAGGCACAACAGGTTTGGGGATCTGTGCTTGCCCAGAGAAGGAACATCTCACGGTGCGCATCCTCGGCAGAGCCTGTTCCCGAAAAGGCAAACGTCCGGCTCCTTGTCCCACACGGAAGGTGGCAGCCCGGAAAGCTCTTGCTGGTCTTCACCTTCCCCCTGCAGCCTATTCACAGGCACCACCGCAGTGGGAATCTCTGCTTTCCCAAAGACGCAATCTCTCACGGTGCGCATCCTCGGCAGAGCCTGTTCCCGAAAAGGCAAACGTCCGGCTCCTTGTCCCACACGGAAGGTGGCAGCCCGGAAAGCTGTTGCTGGTCTTCACCTTCCCCCTGCAGCCTATTCACAGGCACAACAGGTTTGGGGATCTGTGCTTGCCCAGAGAAGGAACATCTCACGGTGCGCATCCTCGGCAGAGCCTGTTCCCGAAAAGGCAAACGTCCGGCTCCTTGTCCCACACGGAAGGTGGCAGCCCGGAAAGCTGTTGCTGGTCTTCACCTTCCCCCTGCAGCCTATTCACAGGCACAACAGTTTATGGGATCTGTGCTTGCCCAGAGAAGGAACATCTCACGGTGCGCATCCTCGGCAGAGCCTGTTCCCGAAAAGGCAAACGTCCGGCTCCTTGTCCCACACGGAAGGTGGCAGCCCGGAAAGCTCTTGCTGGTCTTCACCTTCCCCCTGCAGCCTATTCACAGGCACAACAGGTTTGGGGATCTGTGCTTGCCCAGAGAAGGAACATCTCACGGTGCGCATCCTCGGCAGAGCCTGTTCCCGAAAAGGCAAACGTCCGGCTCCTTGTCCCACACGGAAGGTGGCAGCCCGGAAAGCTGTTGCTGGTCTTCACCTTCCCCCTGCAGCCTATTCACAGGCACCACCGCACTGGGAATCTCTGCTTTCCCAAAGACGCAATCTCTCACGGTGCGCATCCTCGGCAGAGCCTGTTCCCGAAAAGGCAAACGTCCGGCTCCTTGTCCCACACGGAAGGTGGCAGCCCGGAAAGCTGTTGCTGGTCTTCACCTTCCCCCTGCAGCCTATTCACAGGCACAACAGGTTTGGGGATCTGTGCTTGCCCAGAGAAGGAACATCTCACGGTGCGCATCCTCGGCAGAGCCTGTTCCCAAAAAGGCAAACGTCCGGCTCCTTGTCCCACACGGAAGGTGGCAGCCCGGAAAGCTGTTGCTGGTCTTCACCTTCCCCCTGCAGCCTATTCACAGGCACCACCGCACTGGGAATCTCTGCTTTCCAAAAGACGCAATCTCTCATGGTGCGCATCCTCGGCAGAGCCTGTTCCCGAAAAGGCAAACGTCCGGCTCCTTGTCCCACACGGAAGGTGGCAGCCCTGAAAGCTCTTGCTGGTCTTCACCTTCCCCCTGCAGCCTATTCACAGGCACAACAGGTTTTGGGATCTGTGCTTGCCCAGAGAAGGAACATCTCACGGTGCGCATCCTCGGCAGAGCCTGTTCCCGAAAAGGCAAACGTCCGGCTCCTTGTCCCACACGGAAGGTGGCAGCCCTGAAAGCTCTTGCTGGTCTTCACCTTCCCCCTGCAGCCTATTCACAGGCACAACAGGTTTGGGGATCTGTGCTTGCCCAGAGAAGGAACATCTCACGGTGCGCATCCTCGGCAGAGCCTGTTCCCGAAAAGGCAAACGTCCGGCTCCTTGTCCCACACGGAAGGTGGCAGCCCGGAAAGCTGTTGCTGGTCTTCACCTTCCCCCTGCAGCCTAGTCACAGGCACAACAGGTTTGGGGATCTGTGCTTGCCCAGAGAAGGAACATCTCACGGTGCGCATCCTCGGCAGAGCCTGTTCCCGAAAAGGCAAACGTCCGGCTCCTTGTCCCACACGGAAGGTGGCAGCCCTGAAAGCTGTTGCTGGTCTTCACCTTCCCCCTGCAGCCTATTCACAGGCACAACAGGTTTGGGGATCTGTGCTTGCCCAAAGACGCAATCTCTCACGGTGCGCATCCTCGGCAGAGCCTGTTCCCGAAAAGGCAAACGTCCGGCTCCTTGTCCCACACGGAAGGTGGCAGCCCGGAAAGCTCTTGCTGGTCTTCACCTTCCCCCTGCAGCCTATTCACAGGCACAACAGGTTTGGGGATCTGTGCTTGCCCAGAGAAGGAACATCTCACGGTGCGCATCCTCGGCAGAGCCTGTTCCCGAAAAGGCAAACGTCCGGCTCCTTGTCCCACACGGAAGGTGGCAGCCCGGAAAGCTCTTGCTGGTCTTCACCTTCCCCCTGCAGCCTAGTCACAGGCACCACCACACTGGGAATCTCTGCTTTCCCAAAGACGCAATCTCTCACGGTGCGCATCCTCGGCAGAGCCTGTTCCCGAAAAGGCAAACGTCCGGCTCCTTGTCCCACACGGAAGGTGGCAGCCCGGAAAGCTGTTGCTGGTCTTCACCTTCCCCCTGCAGCCTAGTCACAGGCACAACAGGTTTGGGGATCTGTGCTTGCCCAGAGAAGGAACATCTCACGGTGCGCATCCTCGGCAGAGCCTGTTCCCGAAAAGGCAAACGTCCGGCTCCTTGTCCCACACGGAAGGTGGCAGCCCGGAAAGCTGTTGCTGGTCTTCACCTTCCCCCTGCAGCCTATTCACAGGCACAACAGGTTTTGGGATCTGTGCTTGCCCAGAGAAGGAACATCTCACGGTGCGCATCCTCGGCAGAGCCTGTTCCCGAAAAGGCAAACGTCCGGCTCCTTGTCCCACACGGAAGGTGGCAGCCCGGAAAGCTGTTGCTGGTCTTCACCTTCCCCCTGCAGCCTATTCACAGGCACAACAGGTTTGGGGATCTGTGCTTGCCCAGAGAAGGAACATCTCACGGTGCGCATCCTCGGCAGAGCCTGTTCCCGAAAAGGCAAACGTCCGGCTCCTTGTCCCACACGGAAGGTGGCAGCCCGGAAAGCTGTTGCTGGTCTTCACCTTCCCCCTGCAGCCTAGTCACAGGCACCACCGCACTGGGAATCTCTGCTTTCCCAAAGACGCAATCTCTCACGGTGCGCATCCTCGGCAGAGCCTGTTCCCGAAAAGGCAAACGTCCGGCTCCTTGTCCCACACGGAAGGTGGCAGCCCGGAAAGCTCTTGCTGGTCTTCACCTTCCCCCTGCAGCCTATTCACAGGCACAACAGGTTTGGGGATCTGTGCTTGCCCAGAGAAGGAACATCTCACGGTGCGCATCCTCGGCAGAGCCTGTTCCCGAAAAGGCAAACGTCCGGCTCCTTGTCCCACACGGAAGGTGGCAGCCCTGAAAGCTGTTGCTGGTCTTCACCTTCCCCCTGCAGCCTAGTCACAGGCACAACAGGTTTGGGGATCTGTGCTTGCCCAGAGAAGGAACATCTCACGGTGCGCATCCTCGGCAGAGCCTGTTCCCGAAAAGGCAAACGTCCGGCTCCTTGTCCCACACGGAAGGTGGCAGCCCGGAAAGCTGTTGCTGGTCTTCACCTTCCCCCTGCAGCCTATTCACAGGCACAACAGGTTTGGGGATCTGTGCTTGCCCAAAGACGCAATCTCTCACGGTGCGCATCCTCGGCAGAGCCTGTTCCCGAAAAGGCAAACGTCCGGCTCCTTGTCCCACACGGAAGGTGGCAGCCCGGAAAGCTCTTGCTGGTCTTCACCTTCCCCCTGCAGCCTATTCACAGGCACAACAGGTTTGGGGATCTCTGCTTGCCCAGAGAAGGAACATCTCACGGTGCGCATCCTCGGCAGAGCCTGTTCCCGAAAAGGCAAACGTCCGGCTCCTTGTCCCACACGGAAAGTGGCAGCCCGGAAAGCTCTTGCTGGTCTTCACCTTCCCCCTGCAGCCTAGTCACAGGCACCACCACACTGGGAATCTCTGCTTTCCCAAAGACGCAATCTCTCACGGTGCGCATCCTCGGCAGAGCCTGTTCCCGAAAAGGCAAACGTCCGGCTCCTTGTCCCACACGGAAGGTGGCAGCCCGGAAAGCTCTTGCTGGTCTTCACCTTCCCCCTGCAGCCTATTCACAGGCACAACAGGTTTGGGGATCTGTGCTTGCCCAGAGAAGGAACATCTCACGGTGCGCATCCTCGGCAGAGCCTGTTCCCGAAAAGGCAAACGTCCGGCTCCTTGTCCCACACGGAAGGTGGCAGCCCGGAAAGCTGTTGCTGGTCTTCACCTTCCCCCTGCAGCCTATTCACAGGCACAACAGGTTTGGGGATCTGTGCTTGCCCAGAGAAGGAACATCTCACGGTGCGCATCCTCGGCAGAGCCTGTTCCCGAAAAGGCAAACGTCCGGCTCCTTGTCCCACACGGAAGGTGGCAGCCCGGAAAGCTGTTGCTGGTCTTCACCTTCCCCCTGCAGCCTATTCACAGGCACAACAGGTTTGGGGATCTGTGCTTGCTCAGAGAAGGAACATCTCACGGTGCGCATCCTCGGCAGAGCCTGTTCCCGAAAAGGCAAACGTCCGGCTCCTTGTCCCACACGGAAGGTGGCAGCCCTGAAAGCTGTTGCTGGTCTTCACCTTCCCCCTGCAGCCTATTCACAGGCACAACAGTTTTTGGGATCTGTGCTTGCCCAGAGAAGGAACATCTCACGGTGCGCATCCTCGGCAGAGCCTGTTCCCGAAAAGGCAAACGTCCGGCTCCTTGTCCCACACGGAAGGTGGCAGCCCGGAAAGCTGTTGCTGGTCTTCACCTTCCCCCTGCAGCCTATTCACAGGCACAACAGGTTTGGGGATCTGTGCTTGCCCAGAGAAGGAACATCTCACGGTGCGCATCCTCGGCCCAGCCTGTTCCCGAAAAGGCAAACGTCCGGCTCCTTGTCCCACACGGAAGGTGGCAGCCCGGAAAGCTGTTGCTGGTCTTCACCTTCCCCCTGCAGCCTATTCACAGGCACAACAGGTTTGGGGATCTGTGCTTGCCCAGAGAAGAAACATCTCACGGTGCGCATCCTCGGCAGAGCCTGTTCCCAAAAAGGCAAACGTCCGGCTCCTTGTCCCACACGGAAGGTGGCAGCCCGGAAAGCTGTTGCTGGTCTTCACCTTCCCCCTGCAGCCTATTCACAGGCACCACCGCACTGGGAATCTCTGCTTTCCAAAAGACGCAATCTCTCATGGTGCGCATCCTCGGCAGAGCCTGTTCCCGAAAAGGCAAACGTCCGGCTCCTTGTCCCACACAGAAGGTGGCAGCCCGGAAAGCTCTTGCTGGTCTTCACCTTCCCCCTGCAGCCTAGTCACAGGCACAACAGGTTTGGGGATCTGTGCTTGCCCAGAGAAGGAACATCTCACGGTGCGCATCCTCGGCAGAGCCTGTTCCCGAAAAGGCAAACGTCCGGCTCCTTGTCCCACACGGAAGGTGGCAGACCGGAAAGCTGTTGCTGGTCTTCACCTTCCCCCTGCAGCCTATTCACAGGCACAACAGGTTTGGGGATCTGTGCTTGCCCAGAGAAGGAACATCTCACGGTGCGCATCCTCGGCAGAGCCTGTTCCCGAAAAGGCAAACGTCCGGCTCCTTGTCCCACACGGAAGGTGGCAGCCCGGAAAGCTCTTGCTGGTCTTCACCTTCCCCCTGCAGCCTATTCACAGGCACCACCGCAGTGGGAATCTCTGCTTTCCCAAAGACGCAATCTCTCACGGTGCGCATCCTCGGCAGAGCCTGTTCCCGAAAAGGCAAACGTCCGGCTCCTTGTCCCACACGGAAGGTGGCAGCCCGGAAAGCTGTTGCTGGTCTTCACCTTCCCCCTGCAGCCTATTCACAGGCACAACAGGTTTGGGGATCTGTGCTTGCCCAGAGAAGGAACATCTCACGGTGCGCATCCTCGGCAGAGCCTGTTCCCGAAAAGGCAAACGTCCGGCTCCTTGTCCCACACGGAAGGTGGCAGCCCGGAAAGCTGTTGCTGGTCTTCACCTTCCCCCTGCAGCCTATTCACAGGCACAACAGTTTATGGGATCTGTGCTTGCCCAGAGAAGGAACATCTCACGGTGCGCATCCTCGGCAGAGCCTGTTCCCGAAAAGGCAAACGTCCGGCTCCTTGTCCCACACGGAAGGTGGCAGCCCGGAAAGCTCTTGCTGGTCTTCACCTTCCCCCTGCAGCCTATTCACAGGCACAACAGGTTTGGGGATCTGTGCTTGCCCAGAGAAGGAACATCTCACGGTGCGCATCCTCGGCAGAGCCTGTTCCCGAAAAGGCAAACGTCCGGCTCCTTGTCCCACACGGAAGGTGGCAGCCCGGAAAGCTGTTGCTGGTCTTCACCTTCCCCCTGCAGCCTATTCACAGGCACCACCGCACTGGGAATCTCTGCTTTCCCAAAGACGCAATCTCTCACGGTGCGCATCCTCGGCAGAGCCTGTTCCCGAAAAGGCAAACGTCCGGCTCCTTGTCCCACACGGAAGGTGGCAGCCCGGAAAGCTGTTGCTGGTCTTCACCTTCCCCCTGCAGCCTATTCACAGGCACAACAGGTTTGGGGATCTGTGCTTGCCCAGAGAAGGAACATCTCACGGTGCGCATCCTCGGCAGAGCCTGTTCCCGAAAAGGCAAACGTCCGGCTCCTTGTCCCACACGGAAGGTGGCAGCCCGGAAAGCTCTTGCTGGTCTTCACCTTCCCCCTGCAGCCTATTCACAGGCACCACCGCACTGGGAATCTCTGCTTTCCCAAAGACGCAATCTCTCATGGTGCGCATCCTCGGCAGAGCCTGTTCCCGAAAAGGCAAACGTCCGGCTCCTTGTCCCACACGGAAGGTGGCAGCCCGGAAAGCTCTTGCTGGTCTTCACCTTCCCCCTGCAGCCTATTCACAGGCACAACAGGTTTTGGGATCTGTGCTTGCCCAGAGAAGGAACATCTCACGGTGCGCATCCTCGGCAGAGCCTGTTCCCAAAAAGGCAAACGTCCGGCTCCTTGTCCCACACGGAAGGTGGCAGCCCGGAAAGCTGTTGCTGGTCTTCACCTTCCCCCTGCAGCCTAGTCACAGGCACAACAGGTTTGGGGATCTGTGCTTGCGCAGAGAAGGAACATCTCACGGTGCGCATCCTCGGCAGAGCCTGTTCCCGAAAAGGCAAACGTCCGGCTCCTTGTCCCACACGGAAGGTGGCAGCCCGGAAAGCTGTTGCTGGTCTTCACCTTCCCCCTGCAGCCTAGTCACAGGCACAACAGGTTTGGGGATCTGTGCTTGCCCAGAGAAGGAACATCTCACGGTGCGCATCCTCGGCAGAGCCTGTTCCCAAAAAGGCAAACGTCCGGCTCCTTGTCCCACACGGAAGGTGGCAGCCCGGAAAGCTGTTGCTGGTCTTCACCTTCCCCCTGCAGCCTATTCACAGGCACCACCGCACTGGGAATCTCTGCTTTCCAAAAGACGCAATCTCTCATGGTGCGCATCCTCGGCAGAGCCTGTTCCCGAAAAGGCAAACGTCCGGCTCCTTGTCCCACACGGAAGGTGGCAGCCCTGAAAGCTCTTGCTGGTCTTCACCTTCCCCCTGCAGCCTATTCACAGGCACAACAGGTTTTGGGATCTGTGCTTGCCCAGAGAAGGAACATCTCACGGTGCGCATCCTCGGCAGAGCCTGTTCCCGAAAAGGCAGACGTCCGGCTCCTTGTCCCACACGGAAGGTGGCAGCCCTGAAAGCTGTTGCTGGTCTTCACCTTCCCCCTGCAGCCTATTCACAGGCACAACAGGTTTGGGGATCTGTGCTTGCCCAGAGAAGGAACATCTCACGGTGCGCATCCTCGGCAGAGCCTGTTCCCGAAAAGGCAAACGTCCGGCTCCTTGTCCCACACGGAAGGTGGCAGCCCTGAAAGCTGTTGCTGGTCTTCACCTTCCCCCTGCAGCCTATTCACAGGCACCACCGCACTGGGAATCTCTGCTTTCCCAAAGACGCAATCTCTCACGGTGCGCATCCTCGGCAGAGCCTGTTCCCGAAAAGGCAAACGTCCGGCTCCTTGTCCCACACGGAAGGTGGCAGCCCGGAAAGCTGTTGCTGGTCTTCACCTTCCCCCTGCAGCCTAGTCACAGGCACAACAGGTTTGGGGATCTGTGCTTGCCCAGAGAAGGAACATCTCACGGTGCGCATCCTCGGCAGAGCCTGTTCCCGAAAAGGCAAACGTCCGGCTCCTTGTCCCACACGGAAGGTGGCAGCCCGGAAAGCTGTTGCTGGTCTTCACCTTCCCCCTGCAGCCTATTCACAGGCACAACAGGTTTTGGGATCTGTGCTTGCCCAGAGAAGGAACATCTCACGGTGCGCATCCTCGGCAGAGCCTGTTCCCGAAAAGGCAAACGTCCGGCTCCTTGTCCCACACGGAAGGTGGCAGCCCGGAAAGCTGTTGCTGGTCTTCACCTTCCCCCTGCAGCCTATTCACAGGCACAACAGGTTTGGGGATCTGTGCTTGCCCAGAGAAGGAACATCTCACGGTGCGCATCCTCGGCAGAGCCTGTTCCCGAAAAGGCAAACGTCCGGCTCCTTGTCCCACACGGAAGGTGGCAGCCCGGAAAGCTGTTGCTGGTCTTCACCTTCCCCCTGCAGCCTAGTCACAGGCACCACCGCACTGGGAATCTCTGCTTTCCCAAAGACGCAATCTCTCACGGTGCGCATCCTCGGCAGAGCCTGTTCCCGAAAAGGCAAACGTCCGGCTCCTTGTCCCACACGGAAGGTGGCAGCCCGGAAAGCTGTTGCTGGTCTTCACCTTCCCCCTGCAGCCTATTCACAGGCACAACAGGTTTGGGGATCTGTGCTTGCCCAGAGAAGGAACATCTCACGGTGCGCATCCTCGGCAGAGCCTGTTCCCGAAAAGGCAAACGTCCGGCTCCTTGTCCCACACGGAAGGTGGCAGCCCTGAAAGCTGTTGCTGGTCTTCACCTTCCCCCTGCAGCCTAGTCACAGGCACAACAGGTTTGGGGATCTGTGCTTGCCCAGAGAAGGAACATCTCACGGTGCGCATCCTCGGCAGAGCCTGTTCCCGAAAAGGCAAACGTCCGGCTCCTTGTCCCACACGGAAGGTGGCAGCCCGGAAAGCTGTTGCTGGTCTTCACCTTCCCCCTGCAGCCTATTCACAGGCACAACAGGTTTGGGGATCTGTGCTTGCCCAAAGACGCAATCTCTCACGGTGCGCATCCTCGGCAGAGCCTGTTCCCGAAAAGGCAAACGTCCGGCTCCTTGTCCCACACGGAAGGTGGCAGCCCGGAAAGCTGTTGCTGGTCTTCACCTTCCCCCTGCAGCCTATTCACAGGCACAACAGGTTTGGGGATCTCTGCTTGCCCAGAGAAGGAACATCTCACGGTGCGCATCCTCGGCAGAGCCTGTTCCCGAAAAGGCAAACGTCCGGCTCCTTGTCCCACACGGAAAGTGGCAGCCCGGAAAGCTCTTGCTGGTCTTCACCTTCCCCCTGCAGCCTAGTCACAGGCACCACCACACTGGGAATCTCTGCTTTCCCAAAGACGCAATCTCTCACGGTGCGCATCCTCGGCAGAGCCTGTTCCCGAAAAGGCAAACGTCCGGCTCCTTGTCCCACACGGAAGGTGGCAGCCCGGAAAGCTCTTGCTGGTCTTCACCTTCCCCCTGCAGCCTATTCACAGGCACAACAGGTTTGGGGATCTGTGCTTGCCCAGAGAAGGAACATCTCACGGTGCGCATCCTCGGCAGAGCCTGTTCCCGAAAAGGCAAACGTCCGGCTCCTTGTCCCACACGGAAGGTGGCAGCCCGGAAAGCTGTTGCTGGTCTTCACCTTCCCCCTGCAGCCTATTCACAGGCACAACAGGTTTGGGGATCTGTGCTTGCCCAGAGAAGGAACATCTCACGGTGCGCATCCTCGGCAGAGCCTGTTCCCGAAAAGGCAAACGTCCGGCTCCTTGTCCCACACGGAAGGTGGCAGCCCGGAAAGCTGTTGCTGGTCTTCACCTTCCCCCTGCAGCCTATTCACAGGCACAACAGGTTTGGGGATCTGTGCTTGCTCAGAGAAGGAACATCTCACGGTGCGCATCCTCGGCAGAGCCTGTTCCCGAAAAGGCAAACGTCCGGCTCCTTGTCCCACACGGAAGGTGGCAGCCCTGAAAGCTGTTGCTGGTCTTCACCTTCCCCCTGCAGCCTATTCACAGGCACAACAGTTTTTGGGATCTGTGCTTGCCCAGAGAAGGAACATCTCACGGTGCGCATCCTCGGCAGAGCCTGTTCCCGAAAAGGCAAACGTCCGGCTCCTTGTCCCACACGGAAGGTGGCAGCCCGGAAAGCTGTTGCTGGTCTTCACCTTCCCCCTGCAGCCTATTCACAGGCACAACAGGTTTGGGGATCTGTGCTTGCCCAGAGAAGGAACATCTCACGGTGCGCATCCTCGGCCCAGCCTGTTCCCGAAAAGGCAAACGTCCGGCTCCTTGTCCCACACGGAAGGTGGCAGCCCGGAAAGCTGTTGCTGGTCTTCACCTTCCCCCTGCAGCCTATTCACAGGCACAACAGGTTTGGGGATCTGTGCTTGCCCAGAGAAGAAACATCTCACGGTGCGCATCCTCGGCAGAGCCTGTTCCCAAAAAGGCAAACGTCCGGCTCCTTGTCCCACACGGAAGGTGGCAGCCCGGAAAGCTGTTGCTGGTCTTCACCTTCCCCCTGCAGCCTATTCACAGGCACCACCGCACTGGGAATCTCTGCTTTCCAAAAGACGCAATCTCTCATGGTGCGCATCCTCGGCAGAGCCTGTTCCCGAAAAGGCAAACGTCCGGCTCCTTGTCCCACACAGAAGGTGGCAGCCCGGAAAGCTCTTGCTGGTCTTCACCTTCCCCCTGCAGCCTAGTCACAGGCACAACAGGTTTGGGGATCTGTGCTTGCCCAGAGAAGGAACATCTCACGGTGCGCATCCTCGGCAGAGCCTGTTCCCGAAAAGGCAAACGTCCGGCTCCTTGTCCCACACGGAAGGTGGCAGACCGGAAAGCTGTTGCTGGTCTTCACCTTCCCCCTGCAGCCTATTCACAGGCACAACAGGTTTGGGGATCTGTGCTTGCCCAGAGAAGGAACATCTCACGGTGCGCATCCTCGGCAGAGCCTGTTCCCGAAAAGGCAAACGTCCGGCTCCTTGTCCCACACGGAAGGTGGCAGCCCGGAAAGCTCTTGCTGGTCTTCACCTTCCCCCTGCAGCCTATTCACAGGCACCACCGCAGTGGGAATCTCTGCTTTCCCAAAGACGCAATCTCTCACGGTGCGCATCCTCGGCAGAGCCTGTTCCCGAAAAGGCAAACGTCCGGCTCCTTGTCCCACACGGAAGGTGGCAGCCCGGAAAGCTGTTGCTGGTCTTCACCTTCCCCCTGCAGCCTATTCACAGGCACAACAGGTTTGGGGATCTGTGCTTGCCCAGAGAAGGAACATCTCACGGTGCGCATCCTCGGCAGAGCCTGTTCCCGAAAAGGCAAACGTCCGGCTCCTTGTCCCACACGGAAGGTGGCAGCCCGGAAAGCTGTTGCTGGTCTTCACCTTCCCCCTGCAGCCTATTCACAGGCACAACAGTTTATGGGATCTGTGCTTGCCCAGAGAAGGAACATCTCACGGTGCGCATCCTCGGCAGAGCCTGTTCCCGAAAAGGCAAACGTCCGGCTCCTTGTCCCACACGGAAGGTGGCAGCCCGGAAAGCTCTTGCTGGTCTTCACCTTCCCCCTGCAGCCTATTCACAGGCACAACAGGTTTGGGGATCTGTGCTTGCCCAGAGAAGGAACATCTCACGGTGCGCATCCTCGGCAGAGCCTGTTCCCGAAAAGGCAAACGTCCGGCTCCTTGTCCCACACGGAAGGTGGCAGCCCGGAAAGCTGTTGCTGGTCTTCACCTTCCCCCTGCAGCCTATTCACAGGCACCACCGCACTGGGAATCTCTGCTTTCCCAAAGACGCAATCTCTCACGGTGCGCATCCTCGGCAGAGCCTGTTCCCGAAAAGGCAAACGTCCGGCTCCTTGTCCCACACGGAAGGTGGCAGCCCGGAAAGCTGTTGCTGGTCTTCACCTTCCCCCTGCAGCCTATTCACAGGCACAACAGGTTTGGGGATCTGTGCTTGCCCAGAGAAGGAACATCTCACGGTGCGCATCCTCGGCAGAGCCTGTTCCCGAAAAGGCAAACGTCCGGCTCCTTGTCCCACACGGAAGGTGGCAGCCCGGAAAGCTGTTGCTGGTCTTCACCTTCCCCCTGCAGCCTATTCACAGGCACCACCGCACTGGGAATCTCTGCTTTCCCAAAGACGCAATCTCTCATGGTGCGCATCCTCGGCAGAGCCTGTTCCCGAAAAGGCAAACGTCCGGCTCCTTGTCCCACACGGAAGGTGGCAGCCCGGAAAGCTCTTGCTGGTCTTCACCTTCCCCCTGCAGCCTATTCACAGGCACAACAGGTTTTGGGATCTGTGCTTGCCCAGAGAAGGAACATCTCACGGTGCGCATCCTCGGCAGAGCCTGTTCCCGAAAAGGCAAACGTCCGGCTCCTTGTCCCACACGGAAGGTGGCAGCCCGGAAAGCTGTTGCTGGTCTTCACCTTCCCCCTGCAGCCTAGTCACAGGCACAACAGGTTTGGGGATCTGTGCTTGCGCAGAGAAGGAACATCTCACGGTGCGCATCCTCGGCAGAGCCTGTTCCCGAAAAGGCAAACGTCCGGCTCCTTGTCCCACACGGAAGGTGGCAGCCCGGAAAGCTGTTGCTGGTCTTCACCTTCCCCCTGCAGCCTAGTCACAGGCACAACAGGTTTGGGGATCTGTGCTTGCCCAGAGAAGGAACATCTCACGGTGCGCATCCTCGGCAGAGCCTGTTCCCAAAAAGGCAAACGTCCGGCTCCTTGTCCCACACGGAAGGTGGCAGCCCGGAAAGCTGTTGCTGGTCTTCACCTTCCCCCTGCAGCCTATTCACAGGCACCACCGCACTGGGAATCTCTGCTTTCCAAAAGACGCAATCTCTCATGGTGCGCATCCTCGGCAGAGCCTGTTCCCGAAAAGGCAAACGTCCGGCTCCTTGTCCCACACGGAAGGTGGCAGCCCTGAAAGCTCTTGCTGGTCTTCACCTTCCCCCTGCAGCCTATTCACAGGCACAACAGGTTTTGGGATCTGTGCTTGCCCAGAGAAGGAACATCTCACGGTGCGCATCCTCGGCAGAGCCTGTTCCCGAAAAGGCAGACGTCCGGCTCCTTGTCCCACACGGAAGGTGGCAGCCCTGAAAGCTGTTGCTGGTCTTCACCTTCCCCCTGCAGCCTATTCACAGGCACAACAGGTTTGGGGATCTGTGCTTGCCCAGAGAAGGAACATCTCACGGTGCGCATCCTCGGCAGAGCCTGTTCCCGAAAAGGCAAACGTCCGGCTCCTTGTCCCACACGGAAGGTGGCAGCCCGGAAAGCTGTTGCTGGTCTTCACCTTCCCCCTGCAGCCTATTCACAGGCACAACAGGTTTGGGGATCTGTGCTTGCCCAGAGAAGGAACATCTCACGGTGCGCATCCTCGGCAGAGCCTGTTCCCGAAAAGGCAAACGTCCGGCTCCTTGTCCCACACGGAAGGTGGCAGCCCGGAAAGCTGTTGCTGGTCTTCACCTTCCCCCTGCAGCCTATTCACAGGCACAACAGGTTTTGGGATCTCTGCTTCCCCAGAGAAGGAACATCTCACGGTGCGCATCCTCGGCAGAGCCAGTTCCCGAAAAGGCAAACGTCCGGCTCCTTGTCCCACACGGAAGGTGGCAGCCCGGAAAGCTCTTGCTGGTCTTCACCTTCCCCCTGCAGCCTATTCACAGGCACAACAGGTTTGGGGATCTCTGCTTGCCCAGAGAAGGAACATCTCACGGTGCGCATCCTCGGCAGAGCCTGTTCCCGAAAAGGCAAACGTCCGGCTCCTTGTCCCACACGGAAGGTGGCAGCCCGGAAAGCTGTTGCTGGTCTTCACCTTCCCCCTGCAGCCTATTCACAGGCACAACAGGTTTTGGGATCTGTGCTTGCCCAAAGACGCAATCTCTCATGGTGCGCATCCTCGGCAGAGCCTGTTCCCGAAAAGGCAAACGTCCGGCTCCTTGTCCCACACGGAAGGTGGCAGCCCTGAAAGCTGTTGCTGGTCTTCATCTTCCCCCTGCAGCCTATTCACAGGCACAACAGGTTTGGGGATCTGTGCTTGCCCAGAGAAGGAACATCTCACGGTGCGCATCCTCGGCAGAGCCTGTTCCCGAAAAGGCAAACGTCCGGCTCCTTGTCCCACACGGAAGGTGGCAGCCCGGAAAGCTGTTGCTGGTCTTCACCTTCCCCCTGCAGCCTATTCACAGGCACAACAGGTTTTGGGATCTCTCCTTGCCCAGAGAAGGAACTTCTCACGGTGCGCATCCTCGGCAGAGCCTGTTCCCGAAAAGGCAAATGTCCGGCTCCTTGTCCCACACGGAAGGTGGCAGCCCGGAAAGCTCTTGCTGGTCTTCATCTTCCCCCTGCAGCCTATTCACAGGCACAACAGGTTTTGGGATCTCTGCTTGCCCAGAGAAGGAACATCTCACGGTGCGCATCCTCGGCAGAGCCTGTTCCCGAAAAGGCAAACGTCCGGCTCCTTGTCCCACACGGAAGGTGGCAGCCCGGAAAGCTGTTGCTGGTCTTCACCTTCCCCCTGCAGCCTATTCACAGGCACCACCGCACTGGGAATCTCTGCTTTCCCAAAGACGCAATCTCTCATGGAGCGCATCCTCGGCAGAGCCTGTTCCCGAAAAGGCAAACGTCCGGCTCCTTGTCCCACACGGAAGGTGGCAGCCCTGAAAGCTGTTGCTGGTCTTCACCTTCCCCCTGCAGCCTATTCACAGGCACAACAGGTTTGGGGATCTGTGCTTGCCCAGAGAAGGAACATCTCACGGTGCGCATCCTCGGCAGAGCCTGTTCCCGAAAAGGCAAACGTCCGGCTCCTTGTCCCACACGGAAGGTGGCAGCCCGGAAAGCTGTTGCTGGTCTTCACCTTCCCCCTGCAGCCTATTCACAGGCACCACCGCACTGGGAATCTCTGCTTTCCCAAAGACGCAATCTCTCACGGTGCGCATCCTCGGCAGAGCCTGTTCCCGAAAAGGCAAACGTCCGGCTCCTTGTCCCACACGGAAGGTGGCAGCCCGGAAAGCTCTTGCTGGTCTTCACCTTCCCCCTGCAGCCTATTCACAGGCACAACAGGTTTTGGGATCTGTGCTTGCCCAGAGAAGGAACTTCTCACGGTGCACATCCTCGGCAGAGCCTGTTCCCGAAAAGGCAAACGTCCGGCTCCTTGTCCCACACGGAAGGTGGCAGCCCTGAAAGCTGTTGCTGGTCTTCACCTTCCCCCTGCAGCCTATTCACAGGCACAACAGGTTTGGGGATCTGTGCTTGCCCAGAGAAGGAACATCTCACGGTGCGCATCCTCGGCAGAGCCTGTTCCCGAAAAGGCAAACGTCCGGCTCCTTGTCCCACACGGAAGGTGGCAGCCCGGAAAGCTGTTGCTGGTCTTCACCTTCCCCCTGCAGCCTATTCACAGGCACAACAGGTTTGGGGATCTGTGCTTGCCCAGAGAAGGAACATCTCACGGTGCGCATCCTCGGCAGAGCCTGTTCCCGAAAAGGCAAACGTCCGGCTCCTTGTCCCACACGGAAGGTGGCAGCCCGGAAAGCTGTTGCTGGTCTTCACCTTCCCCCTGCAGCCTATTCACAGGCACAACAGGTTTGGGGATCTGTGCTTGCCCAGAGAAGGAACATCTCACGGTGCGCAGCCTCGGCAGAGCCTGTTCCCGAAAAGGCAAACGTCCGGCTCCTTGTCCCACACGGAAGGTGGCAGCCCGGAAAGCTCTTGCTGGTCTTCACCTTCCCCCTGCAGCCTAGTCACAGGCACAACAGGTTTGGGGATCTGTGCTTGCCCAGAGAAGGAACATCTCACGGTGCGCATCCTCGGCAGAGCCTGTTCCCAAAAAGGCAAACGTCCGGCTCCTTGTCCCACACGGAAGGTGGCAGACCGGAAAGCTGTTGCTGGTCTTCACCTTCCCCCTGCAGCCTATTCACAGGCACCACCGCACTGGGAATCTCTGCTTTACCAAAGACGCAATCTCTCACGGTGCGCATCCTCGGCAGAGCCTGTTCCCGAAAAGGCAAACGTCCGGCTCCTTGTCCCACACGGAAGGTGGCAGCCCGGAAAGCTGTTGCTGGTCTTCACCTTCCCCCTGCAGCCTAGTCACAGGCACAACAGGTTTTGGGATCTGTGCTTGCCCAGAGAAGGAACATCTCACGGTGCGCATCCTCGGCAGAGCCTGTTCCCGAAAAGGCAAACGTCCGGCTCCTTGTCCCACACGGAAGGTGGCAGCCCGGAAAGCTCTTGCTGGTCTTCACCTTCCCCCTGCAGCCTATTCACAGGCACAACAGGTTTGGGGATCTCTGCTTGCCCAGAGAAGGAACATCTCACGGTGCGCATCCTCGGCAGAGCCTGTTCCCGAAAAGGCAAACGTCCGGCTCCTTGTCCCACACGGAAGGTGGCAGCCCGGAAAGCTGTTGCTGGTCTTCACCTTCCCCCTGCAGCCTAGTCACAGGCACAACAGGTTTGGGGATCTGTGCTTGCCCAGAGAAGGAACATCTCACGGTGCGCATCCTCAGCAGAGCCTGTTCCCGAAAAGGCAAACGTCCGGCTCCTTGTCCCACACGGAAGGTGGCAGCCCGGAAAGCTCTTGCTGGTCTTCACCTTCCCCCTGCAGCCTAGTCACAGGCACAACAGGTTTGGGGATCTGTGCTTGCGCAGAGAAGGAACATCTCACGGTGCGCATCCTCGGCAGAGCCTGTTCCCGAAAAGGCAAACGTCCGGCTCCTTGTCCCACACGGAAGGTGGCAGCCCGGAAAGCTCTTGCTGGTCTTCACCTTCCCCCTGCAGCCTATTCACAGGCACAACAGGTTTTGGGATCTCTGCTTGCCCAGAGAAGGAACATCTCACGGTGCGCATCCTCGGCAGAGCCTGTTCCCGAAAAGGCAAACATCCGGCTCCTTGTCCCACACGGAAGGTGGCAGCCCGGAAAGCTCTTGCTGGTCTTCACCTTCCCCCTGCAGCCTATTCACAGGCACAACAGGTTTTGGGATCTCTGCTTGCCCAGAGAAGGAACATCTCACGGTGCGCATCCTCGGCAGAGCCTGTTCCCGAAAAGGCAAACATCCGGCTCCTTGTCCCACACGGAAGGTGGCAGCCCGGAAAGCTCTTGCTGGTCTTCACCTTCCCCCTGCAGCCTATTCACAGGCACAACAGGTTTGGGGATCTGTGCTTGCCCAGAGAAGGAACATCTCACGGTGCGCATCCTCGGCAGAGCCTGTTCCCGAAAAGGCAAACGTCCGGCTCCTTGTCCCACACGGAAGGTGGCAGCCCGGAAAGCTGTTGCTGGTCTTCACCTTCCCCCTGCAGCCTATTCACAGGCACAACAGGTTTTGGGATCTGTGCTTGCCCAGAGAAGGAACATCTCACGGTGCGCATCCTCGGCAGAGCCTGTTCCCGAAAAGGCAAACGTCCGGCTCCTTGTCCCACACGGAAGGTGGCAGCCCGGAAAGCTCTTGCTGGTCTTCACCTTCCCCCTGCAGCCTATTCACAGGCACCACCGCACTGGGAATCTCTGCTTTCCCAAAGACGCAATCTCTCACGATGCGCATCCTCGGCAGAGCCTGTTCCCGAAAAGGCAAACGTCCGGCTCCTTGTCCCACACGGAAGGTGGCAGCCCGGAAAGCTGTTGCTGGTCTTCACCTTCCCCCTGCAGCCTATTCACAGGCACAACAGGTTTTGGGATCTGTGCTTGCGCAGAGAAGGAACATCTCACGGTGCGCATCCTCGGCAGAGCCTGTTCCCGAAAAGGCAAACGTCCGGCTCCTTGTCCCACACGGAAGGTGGCAGCCCGGAAAGCTGTTGCTGGTCTTCACCTTCCCCCTGCAGCCTATTCACAGGCACAACAGGTTTGGGGATCTGTGCTTGCCCAGAGAAGGAACATCTCACGGTGCGCATCCTCGGCAGAGCCTGTTCCCAAAAAGGCAAACGTCCGGCTCCTTGTCCCACACGGAAGGTGGCAGCCCGGAAAGCTCTTGCTGGTCTTCACCTTCCCCCTGCAGCCTATTCACAGGCACAACAGGTTTTGGGATCTGTGCTTGCCCAGAGAAGGAACATCTCACGGTGCGCATCCTCGGCAGAGCCTGTTCCCGAAAAGGCAAACGTCCGGCTCCTTGTCCCACACGGAAGGTGGCAGCCCGGAAAGCTGTTGCTGGTCTTCACCTTCCCCCTGCAGCCCATTCACAGTCACCACCGCACTGGGGATCTGTGCTTGCCCAGAGAAGGAACGTCTCACGGTGCGCATCCTCGGCAGAGCCTGTTCCCGAAAAGGCAAATGTCCGGCTCCTTGTCCCACACGGAAGGTGGCAGCCCTGAAAGCTGTTGCTGGTCTTCACCTTCCCCCTGCAGCCTATTCACAGGCACAACAGGTTTGGGGATCTGTGCTTGCCCAGAGAAGGAACATCTCACGGTGCGCATCCTCGGCAGAGCCTGTTCCCGAAAAGGCAAACGTCCGGCTCCTTGTCCCACACGGAAGGTGGCAGCCCGGAAAGCTCTTGCTGGTCTTCACCTTCCCCCTGCAGCCTATTCACAGGCACAACAGGTTTGGGGATCTGTGCTTGCCCAGAGAAGGAACATCTCACGGTGCGCATCCTCGGCAGAGCCTGTTCCCGAAAAGGCAAACGTCCGGCTCCTTGTCCCACACGGAAGGTGGCAGCCCTGAAAGCTGTTGCTGGTCTTCACCTTCCCCCTGCAGCCTAGTCACAGGCACAACAGGTTTTGGGATCTGTGCTTGCCCAGAGAAGGAACATCTCACGGTGCGCATCCTCGGCAGAGCCTGTTCCCGAAAAGGCAAACGTCCGGCTCCTTGTCCCACACGGAAGGTGGCAGCCCGGAAAGCTGTTGCTGGTCTTCACCTTCCCCCTGCAGCCTATTCACAGGCACAACAGGTTTTGGGATCTCTGCTTGCCCAGAGAAGGAACATCTCACGGTGCGCATCCTCGGCAGAGCCTGTTCCCGAAAAGGCAAACGTCCGGCTCCTTGTCCCACACGGAAGGTGGCAGCCCGGAAAGCTGTTGCTGGTCTTCACCTTCCCCCTGCAGCCTAGTCACAGGCACAACAGGTTTGGGGATCTGTGCTTGCCCAGAGAAGGAACATCTCACGGTGCGCATCCTCGGCAGAGCCTGTTCCCGAAAAGGCAAACGTCCGGCTCCTTGTCCCACACGGAAGGTGGCAGCCCGGAAAGCTCTTGCTGGTCTTCACCTTCCCCCTGCAGCCTATTCACAGGCACAACAGGTTTGGGGATCTGTGCTTGCGCAGAGAAGGAACATCTCACGGTGCGCATCCTCGGCAGAGCCTGTTCCCGAAAAGGCAAACGTCCGGCTCCTTGTCCCACACGGAAGGTGGCAGCCCGGAAAGCTGTTGCTGGTCTTCACCTTCCCCCTGCAGCCTATTCACAGGCACCACCGCACTGGGAATCTCTGCTTTCCCAAAGACGCAATCTCTCACGATGGGCATCCTCGGCAGAGCCTGTTCCCGAAAAGGCAAACGTCCGGCTCCTTGTCCCACACGGAAGGTGGCAGCCCGGAAAGCTCTTGCTGGTCTTCACCTTCCCCCTGCAGCCTAGTCACAGGCACAACAGGTTTGGGGATCTGTGCTTGCCCAGAGAAGGAACATCTCACGGTGCGCATCCTCGGCAGAGCCTGTTCCCGAAAAGGCAAACGTCCGGCTCCTTGTCCCACACGGAAGGTGGCAGCCCTGAAAGCTGTTGCTGGTCTTCACCTTCCCCCTGCAGCCTATTCACAGGCACAACAGGTTTGGGGATCTGTGCTTGCCCAGAGAAGGAACATCTCACGGTGCGCATCCTCGGCAGAGCCTGTTCCCGAAAAGGCAAACGTCCGGCTCCTTGTCCCACACGGAAGGTGGCAGCCCGGAAAGCTCTTGCTGGTCTTCACCTTCCCCCTGCAGCCTATTCACAGGCACAACAGGTTTGGGGATCTGTGCTTGCCCAGAGAAGGAACATCTCACGGTGCGCATCCTCGGCAGAGCCTGTTCCCGAAAAGGCAAACGTCCGGCTCCTTGTCCCACACGGAAGGTGGCAGCCCGGAAAGCTGTTGCTGGTCTTCACCTTCCCCCTGCAGCCTATTCACAGGCACAACAGGTTTGGGGATCTGTGCTTGCCAAGAGAAGGAACATCTCACGGTGCGCATCCTCGGCAGAGCCTGTTCCCGAAAAGGCAAACGTCCGGCTCCTTGTCCCACACGGAAGGTGGCAGCCCGGAAAGCTCTTGCTGGTCTTCACCTTCCCCCTGCATCCTATTCACAGGCACAACAGGTTTGGGGATCTGTGCTTGCCCAGAGAAGGAACATCTCACGGTGCGCATCCTCGGCAGAGCCTGTTCCCGAAAAGGCAAACATCCGGCTCCTTGTCCCACACGGAAGGTGGCAGCCCGGAAAGATCTTGCTGGTCTTCACCTTCCCCCTGCAGCCTATTCACAGGCACAACAGGTTTGGGGATCTGTGCTTGCGCAGAGAAGGAACATCTCACGGTGCGCATCCTCGGCAGAGCCTGTTCCCGAAAAGGCAAACGTCCGGCTCCTTGTCCCACACGGAAGGTGGCAGCCCGGAAAGCTGTTGCTGGTCTTCACCTTCCCCCTGCAGCCTATTCACAGGCACAACAGGTTTGGGGATCTGTGCTTGCCCAGAGAAGGAACATCTCATGGTGCGCATCCTCGGCAGAGCCTGTTCCCGAAAAGGCAAACGTCCGGCTCCTTGTCCCACACGGAAGGTGGCAGCCCGGAAAGCTGTTGCTGGTCTTCACCTTCCCCCTGCAGACTAGTCACAGGCACAACAGTTTATGGGATCTGTGCTTGCCCAGAGAAGGAACATCTCACGGTGCGCATCCTCGGCAGAGCCTGTTCCCGAAAAGGCAAACGTCCGGCTCCTTGTCCCACACGGAAGGTGGCAGCCCGGAAAGCTGTTGCTGGTCTTCACCTTCCCCCTGCAGCCTATTCACAGGCACAACAGGTTTGGGGATCTGTGCTTGCCCAGAGAAGGAACATCTCACGGTGCGCATCCTCGGCAGAGCCTGTTCCCGAAAAGGCAAATGTCCGGCTCCTTGTCCCACACGGAAGGTGGCAGCCCGGAAAGCTGTTGCTGGTCTTCACCTTCCCCCTGCAGCCTATTCACAGGCACAACAGGTTTGGGGATCTGTGCTTGCCCAGAGAAGGAACATCTCACGGTGCGCATCCTCGGCAGAGCCTGTTCCCGAAAAGGCAAACGTCCGGCTCCTTGTCCCACACGGAAGGTGGCAGCCCTGAAAGCTGTTGCTGGTCTTCACCTTCCCCCTGCAGCCTATTCACAGGCACAACAGGTTTGGGGATCTGTGCTTGCCCAGAGAAGGAACTTCTCACGGTGCGCAGCCTCGGCAGAGCCTGTTCCCGAAAAGGCAAACGTCCGGCTCCTTGTCCCACACGGAAGGTGGCAGCCCGGAAAGCTCTTGCTGGTCTTCACCTTCCCCCTGCAGCCTATTCACAGGCACAACAGGTTTGGGGATCTGTGCTTGCCCAGAGAAGGAACATCTCACGGTGCGCATCCTCGGCAGAGCCTGTTCCCGAAAAGGCAAACGTCCGGCTCCTTGTCCCACACGGAAGGTGGCAGCCCGGAAAGCTGTTGCTGGTCTTCACCTTCCCCCTGCAGCCTATTCACAGGCACAACAGGTTTGGGGATCTGTGCTTGCCCAGAGAAGGAACATCTCACGGTGCGCATCCTCGGCAGAGCCTGTTCCCGAAAAGGCAAACGTCCGGCTCCTTGTCCCACACGGAAGGTGGCAGCCCGGAAAGCTCTTGCTGGTCTTCACCTTCCCCCTGCAGCCTAGTCACAGGCACCACCGCACTGGGAATCTCTGCTTTCCCAAAGACGCAATCTCTCACGGTGCGCATCCTCGGCAGAGCCTGTTCCTGAAAAGGCAAATGTCCGGCTCCTTGTCCCACATGGAAGGTGGCAGCCCGGAAAGCTGTTGCTGGTCTTCACCTTCCCCCTGCAGCCTATTCACAGGCACAACAGGTTTGGGGATCTGTGCTTGCCCAGAGAAGGAACATCTCACGGTGCGCATCCTCGGCAGAGCCTGTTCCCGAAAAGGCAAACGTCCGGCTCCTTGTCCCACACGGAAGGTGGCAGCCCGGAAAGCTGTTGCTGGTCTTCACCTTCCCCCTGCAGCCTAGTCACAGGCACAACAGGTTTGGGGATCTGTGCTTGCCCAGAGAAGGAACATCTCACGGTGCGCATCCTCGGCAGAGCCTGTTCCCGAAAAGGCAAACGTCCGGCTCCTTGTCCCACACGGAAGGTGGCAGCCCGGAAAGCTGTTGCTGGTCTTCACCTTCCCCCTGCAGCCTATTCACAGGCACAACAGGTTTGGGGATCTGTGCTTGCCCAGAGAAGGAACATCTCACGGTGCGCATCCTCGGCAGAGCCTGTTCCCGAAAAGGCAAACGTCCGGCTCCTTGTCCCACACGGAAGGTGGCAGCCCGGAAAGCTCTTGCTGGTCTTCACCTTCCCCCTGCAGCCTAGTCACAGGCACAACAGGTTTGGGGATCTGTGCTTGCCCAGAGAAGGAACATCTCACGGTGCGCATCCTCGGCAGAGCCTGTTCCCGAAAAGGCAAACGTCCGGCTCCTTGTCCCACACGGAAGGTGGCAGCCCGGAAAGCTCTTGCTGGTCTTCACCTTCCCCCTGCAGCCTAGTCACAGGCACAACAGGTTTGGGGATCTGTGCTTGCCCAGAGAAGGAACATCTCACGGTGCGCATCCTCGGCAGAGCCTGTTCCCGAAAAGGCAAACGTCCGGCTCCTTGTCCCACACGGAAGGTGGCAGCCCTGAAAGCTGTTGCTGGTCTTCACCTTCCCCCTGCAGCCTATTCACAGGCACAACAGGTTTGGGGATCTGTGCTTGCCCAGAGAAGGAACATCTCACGGTGCGCATCCTCGGCAGAGCCTGTTCCCGAAAAGGCAAACGTCCGGCTCCTTGTCCCACACGGAAGGTGGCAGCCTGGAAAGCTGTTGCTGGTCTTCACCTTCCCCCTGCAGCCTATTCACAGGCACAACAGGTTTGGGGATCTGTGCTTGCCCAGAGAAGGAACATCTCACGGTGCGCATCCTCGGCAGAGCCTGTTCCCGAAAAGGCAAACGTCCGGCTCCTTGTCCCACACGGAAGGTGGCAGCCCGGAAAGCTCTTGCTGGTCTTCACCTTCCCCCTGCAGCCTATTCACAGGCACAACAGGTTTTGGGATCTCTGCTTGCCCAGAGAAGGAACATCTCACGGTGCGCATCCTCGGCAGAGCCTGTTCCCGAAAAGGCAAACATCCGGCTCCTTGTCCCACACGGAAGGTGGCAGCCCGGAAAGCTGTTGCTGGTCTTCACCTTCCCCCTGCAGCCTATTCACAGGCACAACAGGTTTTGGGATCTGTGCTTGCCCAGAGAAGGAACATCTCACGGTGCGCATCCTCGGCAGAGCCTGTTCCCGAAAAGGCAAACGTCCGGCTCCTTGTCCCACACGGAAGGTGGCAGCCCGGAAAGCTGTTGCTGGTCTTCACCTTCCCCCTGCAGCCTATTCACAGGCACAACAGGTTTGGGGATCTGTGCTTGCCCAGAGAAGGAACATCTCACGGTGCGCATCCTCGGCAGAGCCTGTTCCCGAAAAGGCAAACGTCCGGCTCCTTGTCCCACACGGAAGGTGGCAGCCCGGAAAGCTGTTGCTGGTCTTCACCTTCCCCCTGCAGCCTATTCACAGGCACAAGAGGTTTGGGGATCTGTGCTTGCCCAGAGAAGGAACATCTCACGGTGCGCATCCTCGGCAGAGCCTGTTCCCGAAAAGGCAAACGTCCGGCTCCTTGTCCCACACGGAAGGTGGCAGCTCGGAAAGCTGTTGCTGGTCTTCACCTTCCCCCTGCAGCCTATTCACAGGCACAACAGGTTTTGGGATCTGTGCTTGCCCAGAGAAGGAACATCTCACGGTGCGCATCCTCGGCAGAGCCTGTTCCCGAAAAGGCAAACGTCCGGCTCCTTGTCCCACACGGAAGGTGGCAGCCCGGAAAGCTGTTGCTGGTCTTCACCTTCCCCCAGCGGCCTATTCACAGGCACAACAGGTTTGGGGAATCTGTGCTTGCCCAGAGAAGGAACATCTCACGGTGCGCATCCTCGGCAGAGCCTGTTCCCGAAAAGGCAAACGTCCGGCTCCTTGTCCCACACGGATGGTGGCAGCCCTGAAAGCTGTTGCTGGTCTTCACCTTCCCCCTGCAGCCTATTTACAGGCACAACAGGTTTGGGGATCTGTGCTTGCCCAGAGAAGGAACATCTCACGGTGCGCATCCTCGGCAGAGCCTGTTCCCGAAAAGGCAAACGTCCGGCTCCTTGTCCCACACGGAAGGTGGCAGCCCGGAAAGCTGTTGCTGGTCTTCACCTTCCCCCTGCAGCCTAGTCACAGGCACAACAGGTTTGGGGATCTGTGCTTGCCCAGAGAAGGAACATCTCACGGTGCGCATCCTCGGCAGAGCCTGTTCCCGAAAAGGCAAATGTCCGGCTCCTTGTCCCACACGGAAGGTGGCAGCCCTGAAAGCTGTTGCTGGTCTTCACCTTCCCCCTGCAGCCTATTCACAGGCACAACAGGTTTGGGGATCTGTGCTTGCCCAGAGAAGGAACATCTCACGGTGCGCATCCTCGGCAGAGCCTGTTCCCGAAAAGGCAAACGTCCGGCTCCTTGTCCCACACGGAAGGTGGCAGCCCGGAAAGCTCTTGCTGGTCTTCACCTTCCCCCTGCAGCCTATTCACAGGCACAACAGGTTTGGGGATCTGTGCTTGCCCAGAGAAGGAACATCTCACGGTGCGCATCCTCGGCAGAGCCTGTTCCCGAAAAGGCAAACGTCCGGCTCCTTGTCCCACACGGAAGGTGGCAGCCCGGAAAGCTGTTGCTGGTCTTCACCTTCCCCCTGCAGCCTATTCACAGGCACAACAGGTTTGGGGATCTCTGCTTGCCCAGAGAAGGAACATCTCACGGTGCGCATCCTCGGCAGAGCCTGTTCCCGAAAAGGCAAATGTCCGGCTCCTTGTCCCACACGGAAGGTGGCAGCCCGGAAAGCTGTTGCTGGTCTTCACCTTCCCCCTGCAGCCTATTCACAGGCACAACAGGTTTGGGGATCTGTGCTTGCCCAGAGAAGGAACATCTCACGGTGCGCATCCTCGGCAGAGCCTGTTCCCGAAAAGGCAAACGTCCGGCTCCTTGTCCCACACGGAAGGTGGCAGCCCTGAAAGCTGTTGCTGGTCTTCACCTTCCCCCTGCAGCCTATTCACAGGCACAACAGGTTTGGGGATCTGTGCTTGCCCAGAGAAGGAACTTCTCACGGTGCGCAGCCTCGGCAGAGCCTGTTCCCGAAAAGGCAAACGTCCGGCTCCTTGTCCCACACGGAAGGTGGCAGCCCGGAAAGCTCTTGCTGGTCTTCACCTTCCCCCTGCAGCCTATTCACAGGCACAACAGGTTTGGGGATCTGTGCTTGCCCAGAGAAGGAACATCTCACGGTGCGCATCCTCGGCAGAGCCTGTTCCCGAAAAGGCAAACGTCCGGCTCCTTGTCCCACACGGAAGGTGGCAGCCCGGAAAGCTGTTGCTGGTCTTCACCTTCCCCCTGCAGCCTATTCACAGGCACAACAGGTTTGGGGATCTGTGCTTGCCCAGAGAAGGAACATCTCACGGTGCGCATCCTCGGCAGAGCCTGTTCCCGAAAAGGCAAACGTCCGGCTCCTTGTCCCACACGGAAGGTGGCAGCCCGGAAAGCTCTTGCTGGTCTTCACCTTCCCCCTGCAGCCTAGTCACAGGCACCACCGCACTGGGAATCTCTGCTTTCCCAAAGACGCAATCTCTCACGGTGCGCATCCTCGGCAGAGCCTGTTCCTGAAAAGGCAAATGTCCGGCTCCTTGTCCCACATGGAAGGTGGCAGCCCGGAAAGCTGTTGCTGGTCTTCACCTTCCCCCTGCAGCCTATTCACAGGCACAACAGGTTTGGGGATCTGTGCTTGCCCAGAGAAGGAACATCTCACGGTGCGCATCCTCGGCAGAGCCTGTTCCCGAAAAGGCAAACGTCCGGCTCCTTGTCCCACACGGAAGGTGGCAGCCCGGAAAGCTGTTGCTGGTCTTCACCTTCCCCCTGCAGCCTAGTCACAGGCACAACAGGTTTGGGGATCTGTGCTTGCCCAGAGAAGGAACATCTCACGGTGCGCATCCTCGGCAGAGCCTGTTCCCGAAAAGGCAAACGTCCGGCTCCTTGTCCCACACGGAAGGTGGCAGCCCGGAAAGCTGTTGCTGGTCTTCACCTTCCCCCTGCAGCCTATTCACAGGCACAACAGGTTTGGGGATCTGTGCTTGCCCAGAGAAGGAACATCTCACGGTGCGCATCCTCGGCAGAGCCTGTTCCCGAAAAGGCAAACGTCCGGCTCCTTGTCCCACACGGAAGGTGGCAGCCCGGAAAGCTCTTGCTGGTCTTCACCTTCCCCCTGCAGCCTAGTCACAGGCACAACAGGTTTGGGGATCTGTGCTTGCCCAGAGAAGGAACATCTCACGGTGCGCATCCTCGGCAGAGCCTGTTCCCGAAAAGGCAAACGTCCGGCTCCTTGTCCCACACGGAAGGTGGCA
Source organism: Haliaeetus albicilla (assembly GCF_947461875.1). NCBI lineage: Eukaryota > Metazoa > Chordata > Aves > Accipitriformes > Accipitridae > Haliaeetus > Haliaeetus albicilla. The sequence continues at coordinate 3,611,782 of NW_027212433.1, read as the reverse complement.
GCCCGGAAAGCTCTTGCTGGTCTTCACCTTCCCCCTGCAGCCTAGTCACAGGCACAACAGGTTTGGGGATCTGTGCTTGCCCAGAGAAGGAACATCTCACGGTGCGCATCCTCGGCAGAGCCTGTTCCCGAAAAGGCAAACGTCCGGCTCCTTGTCCCACACGGAAGGTGGCAGCCCTGAAAGCTGTTGCTGGTCTTCACCTTCCCCCTGCAGCCTATTCACAGGCACAACAGGTTTGGGGATCTGTGCTTGCCCAGAGAAGGAACATCTCACGGTGCGCATCCTCGGCAGAGCCTGTTCCCGAAAAGGCAAACGTCCGGCTCCTTGTCCCACACGGAAGGTGGCAGCCTGGAAAGCTGTTGCTGGTCTTCACCTTCCCCCTGCAGCCTATTCACAGGCACAACAGGTTTGGGGATCTGTGCTTGCCCAGAGAAGGAACATCTCACGGTGCGCATCCTCGGCAGAGCCTGTTCCCGAAAAGGCAAACGTCCGGCTCCTTGTCCCACACGGAAGGTGGCAGCCCGGAAAGCTCTTGCTGGTCTTCACCTTCCCCCTGCAGCCTATTCACAGGCACAACAGGTTTTGGGATCTCTGCTTGCCCAGAGAAGGAACATCTCACGGTGCGCATCCTCGGCAGAGCCTGTTCCCGAAAAGGCAAACATCCGGCTCCTTGTCCCACACGGAAGGTGGCAGCCCGGAAAGCTGTTGCTGGTCTTCACCTTCCCCCTGCAGCCTATTCACAGGCACAACAGGTTTTGGGATCTGTGCTTGCCCAGAGAAGGAACATCTCACGGTGCGCATCCTCGGCAGAGCCTGTTCCCGAAAAGGCAAACGTCCGGCTCCTTGTCCCACACGGAAGGTGGCAGCCCGGAAAGCTGTTGCTGGTCTTCACCTTCCCCCTGCAGCCTATTCACAGGCACAACAGGTTTGGGGATCTGTGCTTGCCCAGAGAAGGAACATCTCACGGTGCGCATCCTCGGCAGAGCCTGTTCCCGAAAAGGCAAACGTCCGGCTCCTTGTCCCACACGGAAGGTGGCAGCCCGGAAAGCTGTTGCTGGTCTTCACCTTCCCCCTGCAGCCTATTCACAGGCACAAGAGGTTTGGGGATCTGTGCTTGCCCAGAGAAGGAACATCTCACGGTGCGCATCCTCGGCAGAGCCTGTTCCCGAAAAGGCAAACGTCCGGCTCCTTGTCCCACACGGAAGGTGGCAGCTCGGAAAGCTGTTGCTGGTCTTCACCTTCCCCCTGCAGCCTATTCACAGGCACAACAGGTTTTGGGATCTGTGCTTGCCCAGAGAAGGAACATCTCACGGTGCGCATCCTCGGCAGAGCCTGTTCCCGAAAAGGCAAACGTCCGGCTCCTTGTCCCACACGGAAGGTGGCAGCCCGGAAAGCTGTTGCTGGTCTTCACCTTCCCCCAGCGGCCTATTCACAGGCACAACAGGTTTGGGGAATCTGTGCTTGCCCAGAGAAGGAACATCTCACGGTGCGCATCCTCGGCAGAGCCTGTTCCCGAAAAGGCAAACGTCCGGCTCCTTGTCCCACACGGATGGTGGCAGCCCTGAAAGCTGTTGCTGGTCTTCACCTTCCCCCTGCAGCCTATTTACAGGCACAACAGGTTTGGGGATCTGTGCTTGCCCAGAGAAGGAACATCTCACGGTGCGCATCCTCGGCAGAGCCTGTTCCCGAAAAGGCAAACGTCCGGCTCCTTGTCCCACACGGAAGGTGGCAGCCCGGAAAGCTCTTGCTGGTCTTCACCTTCCCCCTGCAGCATATTCACAGGCACAACAGGTTTGGGGATCTGTGCTTGCCCAGAGAAGGAACATCTCACGGTGCGCATCCTCGGCAGAGCCTGTTCCCGAAAAGGCAAACGTCCGGCTCCTTGTCCCACACGGAAGGTGGCAGCCCGGAAAGCTGTTGCTGGTCTTCACCTTCCCCCTGCAGCCTATTCACAGGCACAACAGGTTTGGGGATCTGTGCTTGCCCAGAGAAGGAACATCTCACGGTGCGCATCCTCGGCAGAGCCTGTTCCCGAAAAGGCAAACGTCCGGCTCCTTGTCCCACACGGAAGGTGGCAGCCCGGAAAGCTCTTGCTGGTCTTCACCTTCCCCCAGCGGCCTATTCACAGGCACAACAGGTTTTGGGATCTGTGCTTGCCCAGAGAAGGAACATCTCACGGTGCGCATCCTCGGCAGAGCCTGTTCCCGAAAAGGCAAACGTCCGGCTCCTTGTCCCACACGGAAGGTGGCAGCCCGGAAAGCTGTTGCTGGTCTTCACCTTCCCCCTGCAGCCTATTCACAGGCACAACAGGTTTGGGGATCTGTGCTTGCCCAGAGAAGGAACATCTCACGGTGCGCATCCTCGGCAGAGCCTGTTCCCGAAAAGGCAAACGTCCGGCTCCTTGTCCCACACGGAAGGTGGCAGCCCGGAAAGCTGTTGCTGGTCTTCACCTTCCCCCTGCAGCCTATTCACAGGCACAACAGGTTTGGGGATCTGTGCTTGCCCAGAGAAGGAACATCTCACGGTGCGCATCCTCGGCAGAGCCTGTTCCCGAAAAGGCAAACGTCCGGCTCCTTGTCCCACACGGAAGGTGGCAGCCCTGAAAGCTGTTGCTGGTCTTCACCTTCCCCCTGCAGCCTATTCACAGGCACAACAGGTTTGGGGATCTGTGCTTGCCCAGAGAAGGAACATCTCACGGTGCGCATCCTCGGCAGAGCCTGTTCCCGAAAAGGCAAACGTCCGGCTCCTTGTCCCACACGGAAGGTGGCAGCCCGGAAAGCTGTTGCTGGTCTTCACCTTCCCCCTGCAGCCTAGTCACAGGCACAACAGTTTATGGGATCTGTGCTTGCCCAGAGAAGGAACATCTCACGGTGCGCATCCTCGGCAGAGCCTGTTCCCAAAAAGGCAAACGTCCGGCTCCTTGTCCCACACGGAAGGTGGCAGCCCTGAAAGCTGTTGCTGGTCTTCACCTTCCCCCTGCAGCCTAGTCACAGGCACAACAGGTTTTGGGATCTGTGCTTGCCCAGAGAAGGAACATCTCACGGTGCGCATCCTCGGCAGAGCCTGTTCCCGAAAAGGCAAACGTCCGGCTCCTTGTCCCACACGGAAGGTGGCAGCCCGGAAACCTGTTGCTGGTCTTCACCTTCCCCCTGCAGCCTATTCACAGGCACAACAGGTTTTGGGATCTGTGCTTGCGCAGAGAAGGAACATCTCACGGCGCGCATCCTCGGCAGAGCCTGTTCCCGAAAAGGCAAACGTCCGGCTCCTTGTCCCACACGGAAGGTGGCAGCCCGGAAAGCTGTTGCTGGTCTTCACCTTCCCCCAGCGGCCTATTCACAGGCACAACAGGTTTTGGGATCTGTGCTTGCCCAGAGAAGGAACATCTCACGGTGCGCATCCTCGGCAGAGCCTGTTCCCGAAAAGGCAAACGTCCGGCTCCTTGTCCACACGGAAGGTGGCAGCCCGGAAAGCTGTTGCTGGTCTTCACCTTCCCCCTGCAGCCTAGTCACAGGCACAACAGGTTTGGGGATCTGTGCTTGCCCAGAGAAGGAACATCTCACGGTGCGCATCCTCGGCAGAGCCTGTTCCCGAAAAGGCAAACCTCCGGCTCCTTGTCCCACACGGAAGGTGGCAGCCCGGAAAGCTGTTGCTGGTCTTTCACCTTCCCCCTGCAGCCTATTCACAGGCACAACAGGTTTTGGGATCTGTGCTTGCCCAGAGAAGGAACATCTCACGGTGCGCATCCTCGGCAGAGCCTGTTCCCGAAAAGGCAAACGTCCGGCTCCTTGTCCCACACGGAAGGTGGCAGCCCGGAAAGCTCTTGCTGGTCTTCACCTTCCCCCTGCAGCCTAGTCACAGGCACAACAGGTTTGGGGATCTGTGCTTGCCCAGAGAAGGAACATCTCACGGTGCGCATCCTCGGCAGAGCCTGTTCCCAAAAAGGCAAACGTCCGGCTCCTTGTCCCACACGGAAGGTGGCAGCCCGGAAAGCTGTTGCTGGTCTTCACCTTCCCCCTGCAGCCTATTCACAGGCACAACAGGTTTGGGAATCTGTGCTTGCCCAGAGAAGGAACATCTCACGGTGCGCATCCTCAGCAGAGCCTGTTCCCGAAAAGGCAAACGTCCGGCTCCTTGTCCCACACGGAAGGTGGCAGCCCGGAAAGCTGTTGCTGGTCTTCACCTTCCCCCTGCAGCCTAGTCACAGGCACAACAGTTTATGGGATCTGTGCTTGCCCAGAGAAGGAACATCTCACGGTGCGCATCCTCGGCAGAGCCTGTTCCCGAAAAGGCAAACGTCCGGCTCCTTGTCCCACACGGAAGGTGGCAGCCCGGAAAGCTCTTGCTGGTCTTCACCTTCCCCCTGCAGCCTATTCACAGGCACAACAGGTTTGGGGATCTGTGCTTGCCCAGAGAAGGAACATCTCACGGTGCGCATCCTCGGCAGAGCCTGTTCCCGAAAAGGCAAACGTCCGGCTCCTTGTCCCACACGGAAGGTGGCAGCCCGGAAAGCTCTTGCTGGTCTTCACCTTCCCCCTGCAGCCTATTCACAGGCACAACAGGTTTTGGGATCTGTGCTTGCCCAGAGAAGGAACATCTCACGGTGCGCATCCTCGGCAGAGCCTGTTCCCGAAAAGGCAAACGTCCGGCTCCTTGTCCCACACGGAAGGTGGCAGACCTGAAAGCTGTTGCTGGTCTTCACCTTCCCCCTGCAGCCTATTCACAGGCACAACAGGTTTGGGGATCTGTGCTTGCCCAGAGAAGGAACATCTCACGGTGCGCATCCTCGGCAGAGCCTGTTCCCGAAAAGGCAAACGTCCGGCTCCTTGTCCCACACGGAAGGTGGCAGCCCGGAAAGCTGTTGCTGGTCTTCACCTTCCCCCTGCAGCCTATTCACAGGCACAACAGGTTTGGGGATCTGTGCTTGCCCAGAGAAGGAACATCTCACGGTGCGCATCCTCGGCAGAGCCTGTTCCCGAAAAGGCAAACGTCCGGCTCCTTGTCCCACACGGAAGGTGGCAGCCCGGAAAGCTGTTGCTGGTCTTCACCTTCCCCCTGCAGCCTATTCACAGGCACAACAGGTTTGGGGATCTGTGCTTGCCCAGAGAAGGAACATCTCACGGTGCGCAGCCTCGGCAGAGCCTGTTCCCGAAAAGGCAAACGTCCGGCTCCTTGTCCCACACGGAAGGTGGCAGCCCGGAAAGCTGTTGCTGGTCTTCACCTTCCCCCTGCAGCCTAGTCACAGGCACCACCGCACTGAGAATCTCTGCTTTCCCAAAGACGCAATCTCTCACGGTGCGCATCCTCGGCAGAGCCTGTTCCCGAAAAGGCAAACGTCCGGCTCCTTGTCCCACACGGAAGGTGGCAGCCCGGAAAGCTCTTGCTGGTCTTCACCTTCCCCCTGCAGCCTATTCACAGGCACCACCGCAGTGGGAATCTCTGCTTTCCCAAAGACGCAATCTCTCACGGTGCGCATCCTCGGCAGAGCCTGTTCCCGAAAAGGCAAACGTCCGGCTCCTTGTCCCACACGGAAGGTGGCAGCCCGGAAAGCTGTTGCTGGTCTTCACCTTCCCCCTGCAGCCTATTCACAGGCACAACAGGTTTGGGGATCTGTGCTTGCCCAGAGAAGGAACATCTCACGGTGCGCATCCTCGGCAGAGCCTGTTCCCGAAAAGGCAAACGTCCGGCTCCTTGTCCCACACGGAAGGTGGCAGCCCGGAAAGCTGTTGCTGGTCTTCACCTTCCCCCTGCAGCCTAGTCACAGGCACAACAGTTTATGGGATCTGTGCTTGCCCAGAGAAGGAACATCTCACGGTGCGCATCCTCGGCAGAGCCTGTTCCCGAAAAGGCAAACGTCCGGCTCCTTGTCCCACACGGAAGGTGGCAGCCCGGAAAGCTGTTGCTGGTCTTCACCTTCCCCCTGCAGCCTAGTCACAGGCACAACAGGTTTGGGGATCTCTGCTTGCCCAGAGAAGGAACATCTCACGGTGCGCATCCTCGGCAGAGCCTGTTCCCGAAAAGGCAAACGTCCGGCTCCTTGTCCCACACGGAAGGTGGCAGCCCGGAAAGCTGTTGCTGGTCTTCACCTTCCCCCTGCAGCCTATTCACAGGCACAACAGGTTTGGGGATCTGTGCTTGCCCAGAGAAGGAACATCTCACGGTGCGCATCCTCGGCAGAGCCTGTTCCCGAAAAGGCAAACGTCCGGCTCCTTGTCCCACACGGAAGGTGGCAGCCCGGAAAGCTGTTGCTGGTCTTCACCTTCCCCCTGCAGCCTATTCACAGGCACAACAGGTTTTGGGATCTGTGCTTGCCCAGAGAAGGAACATCTCACGGTGCGCACCCTCGGCAGAGCCTGTTCCCGAAAAGGCAAACGTCCGGCTCCTTGTCCCACACGGAAGGTGGCAGCCCGGAAAGCTGTTGCTGGTCTTCACCTTCCCCCTGCAGCCTATTCACAGGCACAACAGGTTTGGGGATCTGTGCTTGCCCAGAGAAGGAACATCTCACGGTGCGCATCCTCGGCAGAGCCTGTTCCCGAAAAGGCAAACGTCCGGCTCCTTGTCCCACACGGAAGGTGGCAGCCCGGAAAGCTGTTGCTGGTCTTCACCTTCCCCCTGCAGCCTATTCACAGGCACAACAGGTTTGGGGATCTGTGCTTGCCCAGAGAAGGAACATCTCACGGTGCGCAGCCTCGGCAGAGCCTGTTCCCGAAAAGGCAAACGTCCGGCTCCTTGTCCCACACGGAAGGTGGCAGCCCGGAAAGCTGTTGCTGGTCTTCACCTTCCCCCTGCAGCCTATTCACAGGCACAACAGGTTTGGGGATCTGTGCTTGCCCAGAGAAGGAACATCTCACGGTGCGCATCCTCGGCAGAGCCTGTTCCCGAAAAGGCAAACGTCCGGCTCCTTGTCCCACACGGAAGGTGGCAGCCCGGAAAGCTGTTGCTGGTCTTCACCTTCCCCCTGCAGCCTATTCACAGGCACAACAGGTTTGGGGATCTCTGCTTGCCCAGAGAAGGAACATCTCACGGTGCGCATCCTCGGCAGAGCCTGTTCCCGAAAAGGCAAACGTCTGGCTCCTTGTCCCACACGGAAGGTGGCAGCCCGGAAAGCTGTTGCTGGTCTTCACCTTCCCCCTGCAGCCTATTCACAGGCACAACAGGTTTGGGGATCTGTGCTTGCCCAGAGAAGGAACATCTCACGGTGCGCATCCTCGGCAGAGCCTGTTCCCGAAAAGGCAAACGTCCGGCTCCTTGTCCCACACGGAAGGTGGCAGCCCGGAAAGCTCTTGCTGGTCTTCACCTTCCCCCTGCAGCCTAGTCACAGGCACCACCGCACTGGGAATCTCTGCTTTCCCAAAGACGCAATCTCTCACGGTGCGCATCCTCGGCAGAGCCTGTTCCCGAAAAGGCAAACGTCCGGCTCCTTGTCCCACACGGAAGGTGGCAGCCCGGAAAGCTGTTGCTGGTCTTCACCTTCCCCCTGCAGCCTATTCACAGGCACAACAGGTTTGGGGATCTGTGCTTGCCCAGAGAAGGAACATCTCATGGTGCGCAGCCTCGGCAGAGCCTGTTCCCGAAAAGGCAAACGTCCGGCTCCTTGTCCCACACGGAAGGTGGCAGCCCGGAAAGCTGTTGCTGGTCTTCACCTTCCCCCTGCAGCCTATTCACAGGCACAACAGTTTATGGGATCTGTGCTTGCCCAGAGAAGGAACATCTCACGGTGCGCATCCTCGGCAGAGCCTGTTCCCGAAAAGGCAAACCTCCGGCTCCTTGTCCCACACGGAAGGTGGCAGCCCGGAAAGCTCTTGCTGGTCTTCACCTTCCCCCTGCAGCCTATTCACAGGCACCACCGCAGTGGGAATCTCTGCTTTCCCAAAGACGCAATCTCTCACGGTGCGCATCCTCGGCAGAGCCTGTTCCCGAAAAGGCAAACGTCCGGCTCCTTGTCCCACACGGAAGGTGGCAGCCCGGAAAGCTGTTGCTGGTCTTCACCTTCCCCCTGCAGCCTATTCACAGGCACAACAGGTTTGGGGATCTGTGCTTGCCCAGAGAAGGAACATCTCACGGTGCGCATCCTCGGCAGAGCCTGTTCCCGAAAAGGCAAACGTCCGGCTCCTTGTCCCACACGGAAGGTGGCAGCCCGGAAAGCTGTTGCTGGTCTTCACCTTCCCCCTGCAGCCTAGTCACAGGCACAACAGGTTTGGGGATCTGTGCTTGCCCAGAGAAGGAACATCTCACGGTGCGCATCCTCGGCAGAGCCTGTTCCCGAAAAGGCAAACGTCCGGCTCCTTGTCCCACACGGAAGGTGGCAGCCCTGAAAGCTGTTGCTGGTCTTCACCTTCCCCCTGCAGCCTATTCACAGGCACAACAGGTTTGGGGATCTGTGCTTGCGCAGAGAAGGAACATCTCACGGTGCGCATCCTCGGCAGAGCCTGTTCCCGAAAAGGCAAACGTCCGGCTCCTTGTCCCACACGGAAGGTGGCAGCCCGGAAAGCTGTTGCTGGTCTTCACCTTCCCCCTGCAGCCTATTCACAGGCACAACAGGTTTGGGAATCTGTGCTTGCCCAGAGAAGGAACATCTCACGGTGCGCATCCTCGGCAGAGCCTGTTCCCGAAAAGGCAAACGTCCGGCTCCTTGTCCCACACGGAAGGTGGCAGCCCGGAAAGCTGTTGCTGGTCTTCACCTTCCCCCTGCAGCCTAGTCACAGGCACAACAGGTTTGGGGATCTCTGCTTGCCCAGAGAAGGAACATCTCACGGTGCGCATCCTCGGCAGAGCCTGTTCCCGAAAAGGCAAACGTCCGGCTCCTTGTCCCACACGGAAGGTGGCAGCCCGGAAAGCTGTTGCTGGTCTTCACCTTCCCCCTGCAGCCTATTCACAGGCACAACAGGTTTGGGGATCTGTGCTTGCCCAGAGAAGGAACATCTCACGGTGCGCATCCTCGGCAGAGCCTGTTCCCGAAAAGGCAAACGTCCGGCTCCTTGTCCCACACGGAAGGTGGCAGCCCGGAAAGCTGTTGCTGGTCTTCACCTTCCCCCTGCAGCCTATTCACAGGCACAACAGGTTTGGGGATCTGTGCTTGCCCAGAGAAGGAACATCTCACGGTGCGCATCCTCGGCAGAGCCTGTTCCCGAAAAGGCAAACGTCCGGCTCCTTGTCCCACACGGAAGGTGGCAGACCTGAAAGCTGTTGCTGGTCTTCACCTTCCCCCTGCAGCCTATTCACAGGCACAACAGGTTTGGGGATCTGTGCTTGCCCAGAGAAGGAACATCTCACGGTGCGCATCCTCGGCAGAGCCTGTTCCCGAAAAGGCAAACGTCCGGCTCCTTGTCCCACACGGAAGGTGGCAGCCCGGAAAGCTCTTGCTGGTCTTCACCTTCCCCCTGCAGCCTATTCACAGGCACAACAGGTTTGGGGATCTGTGCTTGCCCAGAGAAGGAACATCTCACGGTGCGCATCCTCGGCAGAGCCTGTTCCCGAAAAGGCAAACGTCCGGCTCCTTGTCCCACACGGAAGGTGGCAGCCCGGAAAGCTGTTGCTGGTCTTCACCTTCCCCCTGCAGCCTAGTCACAGGCACAACAGGTTTGGGGATCTCTGCTTGCCCAGAGAAGGAACATCTCACGGTGCGCAGCCTCGGCAGAGCCTGTTCCCGAAAAGGCAAACGTCCGGCTCCTTGTCCCACACGGAAGGTGGCAGCCCGGAAAGCTGTTGCTGGTCTTCACCTTCCCCCTGCAGCCTAGTCACAGGCACCACCGCACTGAGAATCTCTGCTTTCCCAAAGACGCAATCTCTCACGGTGCGCATCCTCGGCAGAGCCTGTTCCCGAAAAGGCAAACGTCCGGCTCCTTGTCCCACACGGAAGGTGGCAGCCCGGAAAGCTCTTGCTGGTCTTCACCTTCCCCCTGCAGCCTATTCACAGGCACAACAGGTTTGGGGATCTGTGCTTGCGCAGAGAAGGAACATCTCACGGTGCGCATCCTCGGCAGAGCCTGTTCCCGAAAAGGCAAACGTCCGGCTCCTTGTCCCACACGGAAGGTGGCAGCCCGGAAAGCTCTTGCTGGTCTTCACCTTCCCCCTGCAGCCTAGTCACAGGCACCACCGCACTGGGAATCTCTGCTTTCCCAAAGACGCAATCTCTCACGGTGCGCATCCTCGGCAGAGCCTGTTCCCGAAAAGGCAAACGTCCGGCTCCTTGTCCCACACGGAAGGTGGCAGCCCGGAAAGCTGTTGCTGGTCTTCACCTTCCCCCTGCAGCCTATTCACAGGCACAACAGGTTTTGGGATCTGTGCTTGCCCAGAGAAGGAACATCTCATGGTGCGCAGCCTCGGCAGAGCCTGTTCCCGAAAAGGCAAACGTCCGGCTCCTTGTCCCACACGGAAGGTGGCAGCCCGGAAAGCTGTTGCTGGTCTTCACCTTCCCCCTGCAGCCTAGTCACAGGCACAACAGTTTATGGGATCTGTGCTTGCCCAGAGAAGGAACATCTCACGGTGCGCATCCTCGGCAGAGCCTGTTCCCGAAAAGGCAAACCTCCGGCTCCTTGTCCCACACGGAAGGTGGCAGCCCGGAAAGCTGTTGCTGGTCTTCACCTTCCCCCTGCAGCCTATTCACAGGCACCACCGCAGTGGGAATCTCTGCTTTCCCAAAGACGCAATCTCTCACGGTGCGCATCCTCGGCAGAGCCTGTTCCCGAAAAGGCAAACGTCCGGCTCCTTGTCCCACACGGAAGGTGGCAGCCCGGAAAGCTGTTGCTGGTCTTCACCTTCCCCCTGCAGCCTATTCACAGGCACAACAGGTTTGGGGATCTGTGCTTGCCCAGAGAAGGAACATCTCACGGTGCGCATCCTCGGCAGAGCCTGTTCCCGAAAAGGCAAACGTCCGGCTCCTTGTCCCACACGGAACGTGGCAGCCCGGAAAGCTGTTGCTGGTCTTCACCTTCCCCCTGCAGCCTAGTCACAGGCACAACAGGTTTGGGGATCTGTGCTTGCCCAGAGAAGGAACATCTCACGGTGCGCATCCTCGGCAGAGCCTGTTCCCGAAAAGGCAAACGTCCGGCTCCTTGTCCCACACGGAAGGTGGCAGCCCTGAAAGCTGTTGCTGGTCTTCACCTTCCCCCTGCAGCCTATTCACAGGCACAACAGGTTTGGGGATCTGTGCTTGCGCAGAGAAGGAACATCTCACGGTGCGCATCCTCGGCAGAGCCTGTTCCCGAAAAGGCAAACGTCCGGCTCCTTGTCCCACACGGAAGGTGGCAGCCCGGAAAGCTGTTGCTGGTCTTCACCTTCCCCCTGCAGCCTATTCACAGGCACAACAGGTTTGGGAATCTGTGCTTGCCCAGAGAAGGAACATCTCACGGTGCGCATCCTCGGCAGAGCCTGTTCCCGAAAAGGCAAACGTCCGGCTCCTTGTCCCACACGGAAGGTGGCAGCCCGGAAAGCTGTTGCTGGTCTTCACCTTCCCCCTGCAGCCTAGTCACAGGCACAACAGTTTATGGAACTGTGCTTGCCCAGAGAAGGAACATCTCACAGTGCGCATCCTCGGCAGAGCCTGTTCCCGAAAAGGCAAACGTCCGGCTCCTTGTCCCACACGGAAGGTGGCAGCCCGGAAAGCTGTTGCTGGTCTTCACCTTCCCCCTGCAGCCTATTCACAGGCACAACAGGTTTGGGGATCTGTGCTTGCCCAGAGAAGGAACATCTCACGGTGCGCATCCTCGGCAGAGCCTGTTCCCGAAAAGGCAAACGTCCGGCTCCTTGTCCCACACGGAAGGTGGCAGCCCGGAAAGCTGTTGCTGGTCTTCACCTTCCCCCTGCAGCCTATTCACAGGCACAACAGGTTTGGGGATCTGTGCTTGCCCAGAGAAGGAACATCTCACGGTGCGCATCCTCGGCAGAGCCTGTTCCCGAAAAGGCAAACGTCCGGCTCCTTGTCCCACACGGAAGGTGGCAGCCCGGAAAGCTGTTGCTGGTCTTCACCTTCCCCCTGCAGCCTATTCACAGGCACAACAGGTTTGGGGATCTGTGCTTGCCCAGAGAAGGAACATCTCACGGTGCGCATCCTCGGCAGAGCCTGTTCCCGAAAAGGCAAACGTCCGGCTCCTTGTCCCACACGGAAGGTGGCACCCCGGAAAGCTGTTGCTGGTCTTCACCTTCCCCCTGCAGCCTATTCACAGGCACAACAGGTTTGGGGATCTGTGCTTGCCCAGAGAAGGAACATCTCACGGTGCGCATCCTCGGCAGAGCCTGTTCCCGAAAAGGCAAACGTCCGGCTCCTTGTCCCACACGGAAGGTGGCAGCCCGGAAAGCTGTTGCTGGTCTTCACCTTCCCCCTGCAGCCTATTCACAGGCACAACAGGTTTGGGGATCTGTGCTTGCCCAGAGAAGGAACATCTCACGGTGCGCAGCCTCGGCAGAGCCTGTTCCCGAAAAGGCAAACGTCCGGCTCCTTGTCCCACACGGAAGGTGGCAGCCCGGAAAGCTGTTGCTGGTCTTCACCTTCCCCCTGCAGCCTAGTCACAGGCACCACCGCACTGAGAATCTCTGCTTTCCCAAAGACGCAATCTCTCACGGTGCGCATCCTCGGCAGAGCCTGTTCCCGAAAAGGCAAACGTCCGGCTCCTTGTCCCACACGGAAGGTGGCAGCCCGGAAAGCTCTTGCTGGTCTTCACCTTCCCCCTGCAGCCTATTCACAGGCACAACAGGTTTGGGGATCTGTGCTTGCCCAGAGAAGGAACATCTCACGGTGCGCATCCTCGGCAGAGCCTGTTCCCGAAAAGGCAAACGTCCGGCTCCTTGTCCCACACGGAAGGTGGCAGCCCGGAAAGCTGTTGCTGGTCTTCACCTTCCCCCTGCAGCCTAGTCACAGGCACAACAGTTTATGGGATCTGTGCTTGCCCAGAGAAGGAACATCTCACGGTGCGCATCCTCGGCAGAGCCTGTTCCCGAAAAGGCAAACCTCCGGCTCCTTGTCCCACACGGAAGGTGGCAGCCCGGAAAGCTCTTGCTGGTCTTCACCTTCCCCCTGCAGCCTATTCACAGGCACCACCGCAGTGGGAATCTCTGCTTTCCCAAAGACGCAATCTCTCACGGTGCGCATCCTCGGCAGAGCCTGTTCCCGAAAAGGCAAACGTCCGGCTCCTTGTCCCACACGGAAGGTGGCAGCCCGGAAAGCTGTTGCTGGTCTTCACCTTCCCCCTGCAGCCTATTCACAGGCACAACAGGTTTGGGGATCTGTGCTTGCCCAGAGAAGGAACATCTCACGGTGCGCATCCTCGGCAGAGCCTGTTCCCGAAAAGGCAAACGTCCGGCTCCTTGTCCCACACGGAAGGTGGCAGCCCGGAAAGCTGTTGCTGGTCTTCACCTTCCCCCTGCAGCCTATTCACAGGCACAACAGTTTATGGGATCTGTGCTTGCCCAGAGAAGGAACATCTCACGGTGCGCATCCTCGGCAGAGCCTGTTCCCGAAAAGGCAAACGTCCGGCTCCTTGTCCCACACGGAAGGTGGCAGCCCGGAAAGCTGTTGCTGGTCTTCACCTTCCCCCTGCAGCCTATTCACAGGCACAACAGGTTTGGGGATCTCTGCTTGCCCAGAGAAGGAACATCTCACGGTGCGCATCCTCGGCAGAGCCTGTTCCCGAAAAGGCAAACGTCCGGCTCCTTGTCCCACACGGAAGGTGGCAGCCCGGAAAGCTGTTGCTGGTCTTCACCTTCCCCCTGCAGCCTATTCACAGGCACAACAGGTTTGGGGATCTGTGCTTGCCCAGAGAAGGAACATCTCACGGTGCGCATCCTCGGCAGAGCCTGTTCCCGAAAAGGCAAACGTCCGGCTCCTTGTCCCACACGGAAGGTGGCAGCCCGGAAAGCTGTTGCTGGTCTTCACCTTCCCCCTGCAGCCTATTCACAGGCACAACAGGTTTTGGGATCTGTGCTTGCCCAGAGAAGGAACATCTCACGGTGCGCACCCTCGGCAGAGCCTGTTCCCGAAAAGGCAAACGTCCGGCTCCTTGTCCCACACGGAAGGTGGCAGCCCGGAAAGCTGTTGCTGGTCTTCACCTTCCCCCTGCAGCCTATTCACAGGCACAACAGGTTTGGGGATCTGTGCTTGCCCAGAGAAGGAACATCTCACGGTGCGCATCCTCGGCAGAGCCTGTTCCCGAAAAGGCAAACGTCCGGCTCCTTGTCCCACACGGAAGGTGGCAGCCCGGAAAGCTGTTGCTGGTCTTCACCTTCCCCCTGCAGCCTATTCACAGGCACAACAGGTTTGGGGATCTGTGCTTGCCCAGAGAAGGAACATCTCACGGTGCGCATCCTCGGCAGAGCCTGTTCCCGAAAAGGCAAACGTCCGGCTCCTTGTCCCACACGGAAGGTGGCAGCCCGGAAAGCTGTTGCTGGTCTTCACCTTCCCCCTGCAGCCTATTCACAGGCACAACAGGTTTGGGGATCTGTGCTTGCCCAGAGAAGGAACATCTCACGGTGCGCATCCTCGGCAGAGCCTGTTCCCGAAAAGGCAAACGTCCGGCTCCTTGTCCCACACGGAAGGTGGCAGCCCGGAAAGCTGTTGCTGGTCTTCACCTTCCCCCTGCAGCCTATTCACAGGCACAACAGGTTTGGGGATCTCTGCTTGCCCAGAGAAGGAACATCTCACGGTGCGCATCCTCGGCAGAGCCTGTTCCCGAAAAGGCAAACCTCCGGCTCCTTGTCCCACACGGAAGGTGGCAGCCCGGAAAGCTGTTGCTGGTCTTCACCTTCCCCCTGCAGCCTATTCACAGGCACAACAGGTTTGGGGATCTGTGCTTGCGCAGAGAAGGAACATCTCACGGTGCGCATCCTCGGCAGAGCCTGTTCCCGAAAAGGCAAACGTCCGGCTCCTTGTCCCACACGGAAGGTGGCAGCCCGGAAAGCTCTTGCTGGTCTTCACCTTCCCCCTGCAGCCTAGTCACAGGCACCACCGCACTGGGAATCTCTGCTTTCCCAAAGACGCAATCTCTCACGGTGCGCATCCTCGGCAGAGCCTGTTCCCGAAAAGGCAAACGTCCGGCTCCTTGTCCCACACGGAAGGTGGCAGCCCGGAAAGCTGTTGCTGGTCTTCACCTTCCCCCTGCAGCCTATTCACAGGCACAACAGGTTTGGGGATCTGTGCTTGCCCAGAGAAGGAACATCTCATGGTGCGCATCCTCGGCAGAGCCTGTTCCCGAAAAGGCAAACGTCCGGCTCCTTGTCCCACACGGAAGGTGGCAGCCCGGAAAGCTGTTGCTGGTCTTCACCTTCCCCCTGCAGCCTAGTCACAGGCACAACAGTTTATGGGATCTGTGCTTGCCCAGAGAACGAACATCTCACGGTGCGCATCCTCGGCAGAGCCTGTTCCCGAAAAGGCAAACCTCCGGCTCCTTGTCCCACACGGAAGGTGGCAGCCCGGAAAGCTCTTGCTGGTCTTCACCTTCCCCCTGCAGCCTATTCACAGGCACTACCGCAGTGGGAATCTCTGCTTTCCCAAAGACGCAATCTCTCACGGTGCGCATCCTCGGCAGAGCCTGTTCCCGAAAAGGCAAACGTCCGGCTCCTTGTCCCACACGGAAGGTGGCAGCCCGGAAAGCTGTTGCTGGTCTTCACCTTCCCCCTGCAGCCTATTCACAGGCACAACAGGTTTGGGGATCTGTGCTTGCCCAGAGAAGGAACATCTCACGGTGCGCAGCCTCGGCAGAGCCTGTTCCCGAAAAGGCAAACGTCCGGCTCCTTGTCCCACACGGAAGGTGGCAGCCCGGAAAGCTGTTGCTGGTCTTCACCTTCCCCCTGCAGCCTAGTCACAGGCACAACAGGTTTGGGGATCTGTGCTTGCCCAGAGAAGGAACATCTCACGGTGCGCATCCTCGGCAGAGCCTGTTCCCGAAAAGGCAAACCTCCGGCTCCTTGTCCCACACGGAAGGTGGCAGCCCTGAAAGCTGTTGCTGGTCTTCACCTTCCCCCTGCAGCCTATTCACAGGCACAACAGGTTTGGGGATCTGTGCTTGCGCAGAGAAGGAACATCTCACGGTGCGCATCCTCGGCAGAGCCTGTTCCCGAAAAGGCAAACGTCCGGCTCCTTGTCCCACACGGAAGGTGGCAGCCCGGAAAGCTGTTGCTGGTCTTCACCTTCCCCCTGCAGCCTATTCACAGGCACAACAGGTTTGGGAATCTGTGCTTGCCCAGAGAAGGAACATCTCACGGTGCGCATCCTCGGCAGAGCCTGTTCCCGAAAAGGCAAACGTCCGGCTCCTTGTCCCACACGGAAGGTGGCAGCCCGGAAAGCTGTTGCTGGTCTTCACCTTCCCCCTGCAGCCTAGTCACAGGCACAACAGTTTATGGGATCTGTGCTTGCCCAGAGAAGGAACATCTCACAGTGCGCATCCTCGGCAGAGCCTGTTCCCGAAAAGGCAAACGTCCGGCTCCTTGTCCCACACGGAAGGTGGCAGCCCGGAAAGCTCTTGCTGGTCTTCACCTTCCCCCTGCAGCCTAGTCACAGGCACAACAGTTTATGGGATCTGTGCTTGCCCAGAGAAGGAACATCTCACAGTGCGCATCCTCGGCAGAGCCTGTTCCCGAAAAGGCAAACGTCCGGCTCCTTGTCCCACACGGAAGGTGGCAGCCCGGAAAGCTGTTGCTGGTCTTCACCTTCCCCCTGCAGCCTATTCACAGGCACAACAGGTTTGGGGATCTGTGCTTGCCCAGAGAAGGAACATCTCACGGTGCGCATCCTCGGCAGAGCCTGTTCCCGAAAAGGCAAACGTCCGGCTCCTTGTCCCACACGGAAGGTGGCAGCCCGGAAAGCTGTTGCTGGTCTTCACCTTCCCCCTGCAGCCTATTCACAGGCACAACAGGTTTGGGGATCTGTGCTTGCCCAGAGAAGGAACATCTCACGGTGCGCATCCTCGGCAGAGCCTGTTCCCGAAAAGGCAAACGTCCGGCTCCTTGTCCCACACGGAAGGTGGCAGACCTGAAAGCTGTTGCTGGTCTTCACCTTCCCCCTGCAGCCTATTCACAGGCACAACAGGTTTGGGGATCTGTGCTTGCCCAGAGAAGGAACATCTCACGGTGCGCATCCTCGGCAGAGCCTGTTCCCGAAAAGGCAAACGTCCGGCTCCTTGTCCCACACGGAAGGTGGCACCCCGGAAAGCTGTTGCTGGTCTTCACCTTCCCCCTGCAGCCTATTCACAGGCACAACAGGTTTGGGGATCTGTGCTTGCCCAGAGAAGGAACATCTCACGGTGCGCATCCTCGGCAGAGCCTGTTCCCGAAAAGGCAAACGTCCGGCTCCTTGTCCCACACGGAAGGTGGCAGCCCGGAAAGCTCTTGCTGGTCTTCACCTTCCCCCTGCAGCCTATTCACAGGCACAACAGGTTTGGGGATCTGTGCTTGCCCAGAGAAGGAACATCTCACGGTGCGCATCCTCGGCAGAGCCTGTTCCCGAAAAGGCAAACGTCCGGCTCCTTGTCCCACACGGAAGGTGGCAGCCCGGAAAGCTGTTGCTGGTCTTCACCTTCCCCCTGCAGCCTAGTCACAGGCACAACAGTTTATGGGATCTGTGCTTGCCCAGAGAAGGAACATCTCACGGTGCACATCCTCGGCAGAGCCTGTTCCCGAAAAGGCAAACCTCCGGCTCCTTGTCCCACACGGAAGGTGGCAGCCCGGAAAGCTCTTGCTGGTCTTCACCTTCCCCCTGCAGCCTATTCACAGGCACCACCGCAGTGGGAATCTCTGCTTTCCCAAAGACGCAATCTCTCACGGTGCGCATCCTCGGCAGAGCCTGTTCCCGAAAAGGCAAACGTCCGGCTCCTTGTCCCACACGGAAGGTGGCAGCCCGGAAAGCTGTTGCTGGTCTTCACCTTCCCCCTGCAGCCTATTCACAGGCACAACAGGTTTGGGGATCTGTGCTTGCCCAGAGAAGGAACATCTCACGGTGCGCATCCTCGGCAGAGCCTGTTCCCGAAAAGGCAAACGTCCGGCTCCTTGTCCCACACGGAAGGTGGCAGCCCGGAAAGCTGTTGCTGGTCTTCACCTTCCCCCTGCAGCCTAGTCACAGGCACAACAGTTTATGGGATCTGTGCTTGCCCAGAGAAGGAACATCTCACGGTGCGCATCCTCGGCAGAGCCTGTTCCCGAAAAGGCAAACGTCCGGCTCCTTGTCCCACACGGAAGGTGGCAGCCCGGAAAGCTGTTGCTGGTCTTCACCTTCCCCCTGCAGCCTATTCACAGGCACAACAGGTTTGGGGATCTGTGCTTGCCCAGAGAAGGAACATCTCACGGTGCGCATCCTCGGCAGAGCCTGTTCCCGAAAAGGCAAACGTCCGGCTCCTTGTCCCACACGGAAGGTGGCAGCCCGGAAAGCTGTTGCTGGTCTTCACCTTCCCCCTGCAGCCTATTCACAGGCACAACAGGTTTGGGGATCTGTGCTTGCCCAGAGAAGGAACATCTCACGGTGCGCATCCTCGGCAGAGCCTGTTCCCGAAAAGGCAAACGTCCGGCTCCTTGTCCCACACGGAAGGTGGCAGCCCGGAAAGCTGTTGCTGGTCTTCACCTTCCCCCTGCAGCCTATTCACAGGCACAACAGGTTTGGGGATCTGTGCTTGCCCAGAGAAGGAACATCTCACGGTGCGCACCCTCGGCAGAGCCTGTTCCCGAAAAGGCAAACGTCTGGCTCCTTGTCCCACACGGAAGGTGGCAGCCCGGAAACCTGTTGCTGGTCTTCACCTTCCCCCTGCAGCCTATTCACAGGCACAACAGGTTTGGGGATCTGTGCTTGCCCAGAGAAGGAACATCTCACGGTGCGCATCCTCGGCAGAGCCTGTTCCCGAAAAGGCAAACGTCCGGCTCCTTGTCCCACACGGAAGGTGGCAGCCCGGAAAGCTGTTGCTGGTCTTCACCTTCCCCCTGCAGCCTATTCACAGGCACAACAGGTTTGGGGATCTGTGCTTGCCCAGAGAAGGAACATCTCACGGTGCGCAGCCTCGGCAGAGCCTGTTCCCGAAAAGGCAAACGTCCGGCTCCTTGTCCCACACGGAAGGTGGCAGCCCGGAAAGCTGTTGCTGGTCTTCACCTTCCCCCTGCAGCCTATTCACAGGCACAACAGGTTTGGGGATCTGTGCTTGCCCAGAGAAGGAACATCTCACGGTGCGCATCCTCGGCAGAGCCTGTTCCCGAAAAGGCAAACGTCCGGCTCCTTGTCCCACACGGAAGGTGGCACCCCGGAAAGCTGTTGCTGGTCTTCACCTTCCCCCTGCAGCCTATTCACAGGCACAACAGGTTTGGGGATCTGTGCTTGCCCAGAGAAGGAACATCTCACGGTGCGCATCCTCGGCAGAGCCTGTTCCCGAAAAGGCAAACGTCTGGCTCCTTGTCCCACACGGAAGGTGGCAGCCCGGAAAGCTGTTGCTGGTCTTCACCTTCCCCCTGCAGCCTATTCACAGGCACAACAGGTTTGGGGATCTGTGCTTGCCCAGAGAAGGAACATCTCACGGTGCGCATCCTCGGCAGAGCCTGTTCCCGAAAAGGCAAACCTCCGGCTCCTTGTCCCACACGGAAGGTGGCAGCCCGGAAAGCTGTTGCTGGTCTTCACCTTCCCCCTGCAGCCTATTCACAGGCACAACAGGTTTGGGGATCTGTGCTTGCGCAGAGAAGGAACATCTCACGGTGCGCATCCTCGGCAGAGCCTGTTCCCGAAAAGGCAAACGTCCGGCTCCTTGTCCCACACGGAAGGTGGCAGCCCGGAAAGCTCTTGCTGGTCTTCACCTTCCCCCTGCAGCCTAGTCACAGGCACCACCGCACTGGGAATCTCTGCTTTCCCAAAGACGCAATCTCTCACGGTGCGCATCCTCGGCAGAGCCTGTTCCCGAAAAGGCAAACGTCCGGCTCCTTGTCCCACACGGAAGGTGGCAGCCCGGAAAGCTGTTGCTGGTCTTCACCTTCCCCCTGCAGCCTATTCACAGGCACAACAGGTTTGGGGATCTGTGCTTGCCCAGAGAAGGAACATCTCATGGTGCGCATCCTCGGCAGAGCCTGTTCCCGAAAAGGCAAACGTCCGGCTCCTTGTCCCACACGGAAGGTGGCAGCCCGGAAAGCTGTTGCTGGTCTTCACCTTCCCCCTGCAGCCTAGTCACAGGCACAACAGTTTATGGGATCTGTGCTTGCCCAGAGAAGGAACATCTCACGGTGCGCATCCTCGGCAGAGCCTGTTCCCGAAAAGGCAAACGTCCGGCTCCTTGTCCCACACGGAAGGTGGCAGCCCGGAAAGCTGTTGCTGGTCTTCACCTTCCCCCTGCAGCCTATTCACAGGCACAACAGGTTTGGGGATCTGTGCTTGCCCAGAGAAGGAACTTCTCACGGTGCGCATCCTCGGCAGAGCCTGTTCCCGAAAAGGCAAACGTCTGGCTCCTTGTCCCACACGGAAGGTGGCAGCCCGGAAAGCTGTTGCTGGTCTTCACCTTCCCCCTGCAGCCTATTCACAGGCACAACAGGTTTGGGGATCTGTGCTTGCCCAGAGAAGGAACATCTCACGGTGCGCATCCTCGGCAGAGCCTGTTCCCGAAAAGGCAAACGTCCGGCTCCTTGTCCCACACGGAAGGTGGCAGCCCGGAAAGCTGTTGCTGGTCTTCACCTTCCCCCTGCAGCCTAGTCACAGGCACAACAGGTTTGGGGATCTGTGCTTGCCCAGAGAAGGAACATCTCACGGTGCGCATCCTCGGCAGAGCCTGTTCCCGAAAAGGCAAACCTCCGGCTCCTTGTCCCACACGGAAGGTGGCAGCCCGGAAAGCTGTTGCTGGTCTTCACCTTCCCCCTGCAGCCTATTCACAGGCACAACAGGTTTGGGGATCTGTGCTTGCCCAGAGAAGGAACATCTCACGGTGCGCATCCTCGGCAGAGCCTGTTCCCGAAAAGGCAAACGTCCGGCTCCTTGTCCCACACGGAAGGTGGCAGCCCGGAAAGCTGTTGCTGGTCTTCACCTTCCCCCTGCAGCCTATTCACAGGCACAACAGGTTTGGGAATCTGTGCTTGCCCAGAGAAGGAACATCTCACGGTGCGCATCCTCGGCAGAGCCTGTTCCCAAAAAGGCAAACGTCCGGCTCCTTGTCCCACACGGAAGGTGGCAGCCCGGAAAGCTGTTGCTGGTCTTCACCTTCCCCCTGCAGCCTAGTCACAGGCACAACAGTTTATGGGATCTGTGCTTGCCCAGAGAAGGAACATCTCACGGTGCGCATCCTCGGCAGAGCCTGTTCCCGAAAAGGCAAACGTCCGGCTCCTTGTCCCACACGGAAGGTGGCAGCCCGGAAAGCTCTTGCTGGTCTTCACCTTCCCCCTGCAGCCTATTCACAGGCACAACAGGTTTGGGGATCTGTGCTTGCCCAGAGAAGGAACATCTCACGGTGCGCATCCTCGGCAGAGCCTGTTCCCGAAAAGGCAAACGTCCGGCTCCTTGTCCCACACGGAAGGTGGCAGACCTGAAAGCTGTTGCTGGTCTTCACCTTCCCCCTGCAGCCTATTCACAGGCACAACAGGTTTGGGGATCTGTGCTTGCCCAGAGAAGGAACATCTCACGGTGCGCATCCTCGGCAGAGCCTGTTCCCGAAAAGGCAAACGTCCGGCTCCTTGTCCCACACGGAAGGTGGCACCCCGGAAAGCTGTTGCTGGTCTTCACCTTCCCCCTGCAGCCTATTCACAGGCACAACAGGTTTGGGGATCTCTGCTTGCCCAGAGAAGGAACATCTCACGGTGCGCATCCTCGGCAGAGCCTGTTCCCGAAAAGGCAAACGTCCGGCTCCTTGTCCCACACGGAAGGTGGCAGCCCGGAAAGCTGTTGCTGGTCTTCACCTTCCCCCTGCAGCCTATTCACAGGCACAACAGGTTTGGGGATCTCTGCTTGCCCAGAGAAGGAACATCTCACGGTGCGCATCCTCGGCAGAGCCTGTTCCCGAAAAGGCAAACGTCCGGCTCCTTGTCCCACACGGAAGGTGGCAGACCTGAAAGCTGTTGCTGGTCTTCACCTTCCCCCTGCAGCCTATTCACAGGCACAACAGGTTTGGGGATCTGTGCTTGCCCAGAGAAGGAACATCTCACGGTGCGCATCCTCGGCAGAGCCTGTTCCCGAAAAGGCAAACGTCCGGCTCCTTGTCCCACACGGAAGGTGGCAGCCCGGAAAGCTCTTGCTGGTCTTCACCTTCCCCCTGCAGCCTATTCACAGGCACAACAGGTTTTGGGATCTCTGCTTGCCCAGAGAAGGAACATCTCACGGTGCGCATCCTCGGCAGAGCCTGTTCCCGAAAAGGCAAACGTCCGGCTCCTTGTCCCACACGGAAGGTGGCAGCCCGGAAAGCTGTTGCTGGTCTTCACCTTCCCCCTGCAGCCTATTCACAGGCACAACAGGTTTGGGGATCTGTGCTTGCCCAGAGAAGGAACATCTCACGGTGCGCATCCTCGGCAGAGCCTGTTCCCGAAAAGGCAAACGTCCGGCTCCTTGTCCCACACGGAAGGTGGCAGCCCGGAAAGCTGTTGCTGGTCTTCACCTTCCCCCTGCAGCCTATTCACAGGCACAACAGGTTTGGGGATCTGTGCTTGCCCAGAGAAGGAACATCTCACGGTGCGCAGCCTCGGCAGAGCCTGTTCCCGAAAAGGCAAACCTCCGGCTCCTTGTCCCACACGGAAGGTGGCAGCCCGGAAAGCTCTTGCTGGTCTTCACCTTCCCCCTGCAGCCTATTCACAGGCACCACCGCAGTGGGAATCTCTGCTTTCCCAAAGACGCAATCTCTCACGGTGCGCATCCTCGGCAGAGCCTGTTCCCGAAAAGGCAAACGTCCGGCTCCTTGTCCCACACGGAAGGTGGCAGCCCGGAAAGCTGTTGCTGGTCTTCACCTTCCCCCTGCAGCCTATTCACAGGCACAACAGGTTTGGGGATCTGTGCTTGCCCAGAGAAGGAACATCTCACGGTGCGCATCCTCGGCAGAGCCTGTTCCCGAAAAGGCAAACGTCCGGCTCCTTGTCCCACACGGAAGGTGGCAGCCCGGAAAGCTGTTGCTGGTCTTCACCTTCCCCCTGCAGCCTAGTCACAGGCACAACAGTTTATGGGATCTGTGCTTGCCCAGAGAAGGAACATCTCACGGTGCGCATCCTCGGCAGAGCCTGTTCCCGAAAAGGCAAACGTCCGGCTCCTTGTCCCACACGGAAGGTGGCAGCCCGGAAAGCTGTTGCTGGTCTTCACCTTCCCCCTGCAGCCTATTCACAGGCACAACAGGTTTGGGGATCTGTGCTTGCCCAGAGAAGGAACATCTCACGGTGCGCATCCTCGGCAGAGCCTGTTCCCGAAAAGGCAAACGTCCGGCTCCTTGTCCCACACGGAAGGTGGCAGCCCGGAAAGCTGTTGCTGGTCTTCACCTTCCCCCTGCAGCCTATTCACAGGCACAACAGGTTTGGGGATCTGTGCTTGCCCAGAGAAGGAACATCTCACGGTGCGCATCCTCGGCAGAGCCTGTTCCCGAAAAGGCAAACGTCCGGCTCCTTGTCCCACACGGAAGGTGGCAGCCCGGAAAGCTGTTGCTGGTCTTCACCTTCCCCCTGCAGCCTATTCACAGGCACAACAGGTTTTGGGATCTGTGCTTGCCCAGAGAAGGAACATCTCACGGTGCGCACCCTCGGCAGAGCCTGTTCCCGAAAAGGCAAACGTCCGGCTCCTTGTCCCACACGGAAGGTGGCAGCCCGGAAACCTGTTGCTGGTCTTCACCTTCCCCCTGCAGCCTATTCACAGGCACAACAGGTTTGGGGATCTGTGCTTGCCCAGAGAAGGAACATCTCACGGTGCGCATCCTCGGCAGAGCCTGTTCCCGAAAAGGCAAACGTCCGGCTCCTTGTCCCACACGGAAGGTGGCAGCCCGGAAAGCTGTTGCTGGTCTTCACCTTCCCCCTGCAGCCTATTCACAGGCACAACAGGTTTGGGGATCTGTGCTTGCCCAGAGAAGGAACATCTCACGGTGCGCATCCTCGGCAGAGCCTGTTCCCGAAAAGGCAAACCTCCGGCTCCTTGTCCCACACGGAAGGTGGCAGCCCGGAAAGCTGTTGCTGGTCTTCACCTTCCCCCTGCAGCCTATTCACAGGCACAACAGGTTTGGGGATCTGTGCTTGCCCAGAGAAGGAACATCTCACGGTGCGCATCCTCGGCAGAGCCTGTTCCCGAAAAGGCAAACGTCCGGCTCCTTGTCCCACACGGAAGGTGGCAGCCCGGAAAGCTGTTGCTGGTCTTCACCTTCCCCCTGCAGCCTATTCACAGGCACAACAGGTTTGGGGATCTGTGCTTGCCCAGAGAAGGAACATCTCACGGTGCGCATCCTCGGCAGAGCCTGTTCCCGAAAAGGCAAACGTCTGGCTCCTTGTCCCACACGGAAGGTGGCAGCCCGGAAAGCTGTTGCTGGTCTTCACCTTCCCCCTGCAGCCTATTCACAGGCACAACAGGTTTGGGGATCTGTGCTTGCCCAGAGAAGGAACATCTCACGGTGCGCATCCTCGGCAGAGCCTGTTCCCGAAAAGGCAAACGTCCGGCTCCTTGTCCCACACGGAAGGTGGCAGCCCGGAAAGCTGTTGCTGGTCTTCACCTTCCCCCTGCAGCCTATTCACAGGCACAACAGGTTTGGGGATCTGTGCTTGCGCAGAGAAGGAACATCTCACGGTGCGCATCCTCGGCAGAGCCTGTTCCCGAAAAGGCAAACGTCCGGCTCCTTGTCCCACACGGAAGGTGGCAGCCCGGAAAGCTCTTGCTGGTCTTCACCTTCCCCCTGCAGCCTAGTCACAGGCACCACCGCACTGGGAATCTCTGCTTTCCCAAAGACGCAATCTCTCACGGTGCGCATCCTCGGCAGAGCCTGTTCCCGAAAAGGCAAACGTCCGGCTCCTTGTCCCACACGGAAGGTGGCAGCCCGGAAAGCTGTTGCTGGTCTTCACCTTCCCCCTGCAGCCTATTCACAGGCACAACAGGTTTGGGGATCTGTGCTTGCCCAGAGAAGGAACATCTCATGGTGCGCATCCTCGGCAGAGCCTGTTCCCGAAAAGGCAAACGTCCGGCTCCTTGTCCCACACGGAAGGTGGCAGCCCGGAAAGCTGTTGCTGGTCTTCACCTTCCCCCTGCAGCCTAGTCACAGGCACAACAGTTTATGGGATCTGTGCTTGCCCAGAGAAGGAACATCTCACGGTGCGCATCCTCGGCAGAGCCTGTTCCCGAAAAGGCAAACCTCCGGCTCCTTGTCCCACACGGAAGGTGGCAGCCCGGAAAGCTGTTGCTGGTCTTCACCTTCCCCCTGCAGCCTATTCACAGGCACAACAGGTTTGGGGATCTGTGCTTGCCCAGAGAAGGAACATCTCACGGTGCGCATCCTCGGCAGAGCCTGTTCCCGAAAAGGCAAACGTCCGGCTCCTTGTCCCACACGGAAGGTGGCAGCCCGGAAAGCTGTTGCTGGTCTTCACCTTCCCCCTGCAGCCTATTCACAGGCACAACAGGTTTGGGGATCTGTGCTTGCCCAGAGAAGGAACATCTCACGGTGCGCATCCTCGGCAGAGCCTGTTCCCGAAAAGGCAAACGTCCGGCTCCTTGTCCCACACGGAAGGTGGCAGCCCGGAAAGCTGTTGCTGGTCTTCACCTTCCCCCTGCAGCCTAGTCACAGGCACAACAGGTTTGGGGATCTGTGCTTGCCCAGAGAAGGAACATCTCACGGTGCGCATCCTCGGCAGAGCCTGTTCCCGAAAAGGCAAACCTCCGGCTCCTTGTCCCACACGGAAGGTGGCAGCCCGGAAAGCTCTTGCTGGTCTTCACCTTCCCCCTGCAGCCTATTCACAGGCACAACAGGTTTTGGGATCTCTGCTTGCCCAAAGACGCAATCTCTCACGGTGCGCATCCTCGGCAGAGCCTGTTCCCGAAATGGCAAACGTCCAGCTCCTTGTCCCACACGGAAGGTGGCAGCCCTGAAAGCTGTTGCTGGTCTTCACCTTCCCCCTGCAGCCTAGTCACAGGCACAACAGGTTTGGGGATCTGTGCTTGCCCAGAGAAGGAACATCTCACGGTGCGCATCCTCGGCAGAGCCTGTTCCCGAAAAGGCAAACGTCCGGCTCCTTGTCCCACACGGAAGGTGGCAGCCCGGAAAGCTGTTGCTGGTCTTCACCTTCCCCCTGCAGCCTATTCACAGGCACAACAGGTTTGGGGATCTGTGCTTGCCCAGAGAAGGAACATCTCACGGTGCGCATCCTCGGCAGAGCCTGTTCCCGAAAAGGCAAACGTCCGGCTCCTTGTCCCACACGGAAGGTGGCAGCCCGGAAAGCTGTTGCTGGTCTTCACCTTCCCCCTGCAGCCTATTCACAGGCACAACAGGTTTGGGGATCTGTGCTTGCCCAGAGAAGGAACATCTCACGGTGCGCATCCTCGGCAGAGCCTGTTCCCGAAAAGGCAAACGTCCGGCTCCTTGTCCCACACGGAAGGTGGCAGCCCGGAAAGCTCTTGCTGGTCTTCACCTTCCCCCTGCAGCCTATTCACAGGCACAACAGGTTTGGGGATCTGTGCTTGCCCAGAGAAGGAACATCTCACGGTGCGCATCCTCGGCAGAGCCTGTTCCCGAAAAGGCAAACGTCCGGCTCCTTGTCCCACACGGAAGGTGGCAGCCCGGAAAGCTGTTGCTGGTCTTCACCTTCCCCCTGCAGCCTAGTCACAGGCACAACAGTTTATGGGATCTGTGCTTGCCCAGAGAAGGAACATCTCACGGTGCACATCCTCGGCAGAGCCTGTTCCCGAAAAGGCAAACCTCCGGCTCCTTGTCCCACACGGAAGGTGGCAGCCCGGAAAGCTCTTGCTGGTCTTCACCTTCCCCCTGCAGCCTATTCACAGGCACCACCGCAGTGGGAATCTCTGCTTTCCCAAAGACGCAATCTCTCACGGTGCGCATCCTCGGCAGAGCCTGTTCCCGAAAAGGCAAACGTCCGGCTCCTTGTCCCACACGGAAGGTGGCAGCCCGGAAAGCTGTTGCTGGTCTTCACCTTCCCCCTGCAGCCTATTCACAGGCACAACAGGTTTGGGGATCTGTGCTTGCCCAGAGAAGGAACATCTCACGGTGCGCATCCTCGGCAGAGCCTGTTCCCGAAAAGGCAAACGTCCGGCTCCTTGTCCCACACGGAAGGTGGCAGCCCGGAAAGCTGTTGCTGGTCTTCACCTTCCCCCTGCAGCCTATTCACAGGCACAACAGGTTTGGGGATCTGTGCTTGCCCAGAGAAGGAACATCTCACGGTGCGCATCCTCGGCAGAGCCTGTTCCCGAAAAGGCAAACGTCCGGCTCCTTGTCCCACACGGAAGGTGGCAGCCCGGAAAGCTGTTGCTGGTCTTCACCTTCCCCCTGCAGCCTATTCACAGGCACAACAGGTTTGGGGATCTGTGCTTGCCCAGAGAAGGAACATCTCACGGTGCGCATCCTCGGCAGAGCCTGTTCCCGAAAAGGCAAACGTCCGGCTCCTTGTCCCACACGGAAGGTGGCAGCCCGGAAAGCTGTTGCTGGTCTTCACCTTCCCCCTGCAGCCTAGTCACAGGCACAACAGTTTATGGGATCTGTGCTTGCCCAGAGAAGGAACATCTCACGGTGCGCATCCTCGTCAGAGCCTGTTCCCGAAAAGGCAAACGTCCGGCTCCTTGTCCCACACGGAAGGTGGCAGCCCTGAAAGCTGTTGCTGGTCTTCACCTTCCCCCTGCAGCCTAGTCACAGGCACAACAGTTTATGGGATCTGTGCTTGCCCAGAGAAGGAACATCTCACGGTGCGCATCCTCGGCAGAGCCTGTTCCCGAAAAGGCAAACGTCCGGCTCCTTGTCCCACACGGAAGGTGGCAGCCCGGAAAGCTGTTGCTGGTCTTCACCTTCCCCCTGCAGCCTAGTCACAGGCACAACAGGTTTTGGGATCTGTGCTTGCCCAGAGAAGGAACATCTCACGGCGCGCATCCTCGGCAGAGCCTGTTCCCGAAAAGGCAAACGTCCGGCTCCTTGTCCCACACGGAAGGTGGCAGCCCGGAAAGCTCTTGCTGGTCTTCACCTTCCCCCTGCAGCCTATTCACAGGCACAACAGGTTTGGGGATCTGTGCTTGCCCAGAGAAGGAACATCTCACGGTGCGCATCCTCGGCAGAGCCTGTTCCCGAAAAGGCAAACGTCCGGCTCCTTGTCCCACACGGAAGGTGGCAGCCCGGAAAGCTGTTGCTGGTCTTCACCTTCCCCCTGCAGCCTAGTCACAGGCACAACAGGTTTGGGGATCTGTGCTTGCCCAGAGAAGGAACATCTCACGGTGCGCATCCTCGGCAGAGCCTGTTCCCGAAAAGGCAAACGTCCGGCTCCTTGTCCCACACGGAAGGTGGCAGCCCGGAAAGCTGTTGCTGGTCTTCACCTTCCCCCTGCAGCCTATTCACAGGCACAACAGGTTTGGGGATCTGTGCTTGCCCAGAGAAGGAACATCTCACGGTGCGCATCCTCGGCAGAGCCTGTTCCCGAAAAGGCAAACCTCCGGCTCCTTGTCCCACACGGAAGGTGGCAGCCCGGAAAGCTGTTGCTGGTCTTCACCTTCCCCCTGCAGCCTATTCACAGGCACAACAGGTTTGGGGATCTGTGCTTGCCCAGAGAAGGAACATCTCACGGTGCGCATCCTCGGCAGAGCCTGTTCCCGAAAAGGCAAATGTCCGGCTCCTTGTCCCACACGGATGGTGGCAGCCCGGAAAGCTGTTGCTGGTCTTCACCTTCCCCCTGCAGCCTATTCACAGGCACAACAGGTTTGGGGATCTGTGCTTGCCCAGAGAAGGAACATCTCACGGTGCGCATCCTCGGCAGAGCCTGTTCCCGAAAAGGCAAACCTCCGGCTCCTTGTCCCACACGGAAGGTGGCAGCCCGGAAAGCTCTTGCTGGTCTTCACCTTCCCCCTGCAGCATATTCACAGGCACAACAGGTTTGGGGATCTGTGCTTGCCCAGAGAAGGAACATCTCACGGTGCGCATCCTCGGCAGAGCCTGTTCCCGAAAAGGCAAACGTCCGGCTCCTTGTCCCACACGGAAGGTGGCAGCCCGGAAAGCTCTTGCTGGTCTTTCACCTTCCCCCTGCAGCCTATTCACAGGCACAACAGGTTTTGGGATCTGTGCTTGCCCAGAGAAGGAACATCTCACGGTGCGCATCCTCGTGAGAGCCTGTTCCCGAAAAGGCAAACGTCCGGCTCCTTGTCCCACACGGAAGGTGGCAGCCCGGAAACCTGTTGCTGGTCTTCACTTTCCCCTGCAGCCTATTCACAGGCACAACAGGTTTGGGGATCTGTGCTTGCCCAGAGAAGGAACATCTCACGGTGCGCATCCTCGGCAGAGCCTGTTCCCGAAAAGGCAAACGTCCGGCTCCTTGTCCCACACGGAAGGTGGCAGCCCGGAAAGCTGTTGCTGGTCTTCACCTTCCCCCTGCAGCCTATTCACAGGCACAACAGGTTTGGGGATCTGTGCTTGCCCAGAGAAGGAACATCTCACGGTGTGCATCCTCGGCAGAGCCTGTTCCCGAAAAGGCAAACGTCCGGCTCCTTGTCCCACACGGAAGGTGGCAGCCCTGAAAGCTGTTGCTGGTCTTCACCTTCCCCCTGCAGCCTAGTCACAGGCACAACAGTTTATGGGATCTGTGCTTGCCCAGAGAAGGAACATCTCACGGTGTGCATCCTCGGCAGAGCCTGTTCCCGAAAAGGCAAACGTCCGGCTCCTTGTCCCACACGGAAGGTGGCAGCCCGGAAAGCTCTTGCTGGTCTTCACCTTCCCCCTGCAGCCTATTCACAGGCACAACAGGTTTGGGGATCTGTGCTTGCGCAGAGAAGGAACATCTCACGGTGCGCATCCTCGGCAGAGCCTGTTCCCGAAAAGGCAAACGTCCGGCTCCTTGTCCCACACGGAAGGTGGCAGCCCGGAAAGCTGTTGCTGGTCTTCACCTTCCCCCTGCAGCCTATTCACAGGCACAACAGTTTATGGGATCTGTGCTTGCCCAGAGAAGGAACATCTCACGGTGCGCATCCTCGGCAGAGCCTGTTCCCGAAAAGGCAAACGTCCGGCTCCTTGTCCCACACGGAAGGTGGCAGCCCGGAAAGCTGTTGCTGGTCTTCACCTTCCCCCTGCAGCCTATTCACAGGCACAACAGGTTTGGGGATCTGTGCTTGCCCAGAGAAGGAACATCTCACGGTGCGCATCCTCGGCAGAGCCTGTTCCCGAAAAGGCAAACGTCCGGCTCCTTGTCCCACACGGAAGGTGGCAGCCCGGAAAGCTCTTGCTGGTCTTCACCTTCCCCCTGCAGCCTATTCACAGGCACAACAGGTTTTGGGATCTGTGCTTGCCCAGAGAAGGAACATCTCACGGTGCGCATCCTCGGCAGAGCCTGTTCCCGAAAAGGCAAACGTCCGGCTCCTTGTCCCACACGGAAGGTGGCAGCCCGGAAAGCTGTTGCTGGTCTTCACCTTCCCCCTGCAGCCTATTCACAGGCACAACAGGTTTGGGGATCTGTGCTTGCCCAGAGAAGGAACATCTCACGGTGCGCATCCTCGGCAGAGCCTGTTCCCGAAAAGGCAAACGTCCGGCTCCTTGTCCCACACGGAAGGTGGCAGCCCGGAAAGCTGTTGCTGGTCTTCACCTTCCCCCTGCAGCCTATTCACAGGCACAACAGGTTTGGGGATCTCTGCTTGCCCAGAGAAGGAACATCTCACGGTGCGCATCCTCGGCAGAGCCTGTTCCCGAAAAGGCAAACGTCCGGCTCCTTGTCCCACACGGAAGGTGGCAGCCCGGAAAGCTGTTGCTGGTCTTCACCTTCCCCCTGCAGCCTAGTCACAGGCACAACAGGTTTGGGGATCTGTGCTTGCGCAGAGAAGGAACATCTCACGGTGCGCATCCTCGGCAGAGCCTGTTCCCGAAAAGGCAAACGTCCGGCTCCTTGTCCCACACGGAAGGTGGCAGACCTGAAAGCTGTTGCTGGTCTTCACCTTCCCCCTGCAGCCTATTCACAGGCACAACAGTTTATGGGATCTGTGCTTGCCCAGAGAAGGAACATCTCACGGTGCGCATCCTCGGCAGAGCCTGTTCCCGAAAAGGCAAACGTCCGGCTCCTTGTCCCACACGGAAGGTGGCAGCCCGGAAAGCTGTTGCTGGTCTTCACCTTCCCCCTGCAGCCTATTCACAGGCACCACCGCACTGGGAATCTCTGCTTTCCCAAAGACGCAATCTCTCACGGTGCGCATCCTCGGCAGAGCCTGTTCCCGAAAAGGCAAACGTCCGGCTCCTTGTCCCACACGGAAGGTGGCAGCCCTGAAAGCTGTTGCTGGTCTTCACCTTCCCCCTGCAGCCTAGTCACAGGCACAACAGGTTTGGGGATCTGTGCTTGCCCAGAGAAGGAACATCTCACGGTGCGCATCCTCGGCAGAGCCTGTTCCCGAAAAGGCAAACGTCCGGCTCCTTGTCCCACACGGAAGGTGGCAGCCCTGAAAGCTCTTGCTGGTCTTCACCTTCCCCCTGCAGCCTAGTCACAGGCACAACAGTTTATGGGATCTGTGCTTGCCCAGAGAAGGAACATCTCACGGTGCGCATCCTCGGCAGAGCCTGTTCCCGAAAAGGCAAACGTCCGGCTCCTTGTCCCACACGGAAGGTGGCAGCCCGGAAAGCTCTTGCTGGTCTTCACCTTCCCCCTGCAGCCTAGTCACAGGCACAACAGTTTATGGGATCTGTGCTTGCCCAGAGAAGGAACATCTCATGGTGCGCATCCTCGGCAGAGCCTGTTCCCGAAAAGGCAAACGTCCGGCTCCTTGTCCCACACGGAAGGTGGCAGCCCGGAAAGCTGTTGCTGGTCTTCACCTTCCCCCTGCAGCCTAGTCACAGGCACAACAGTTTATGGGATCTGTGCTTGCCCAGAGAAGGAACATCTCACGGTGCGCATCCTCGGCAGAGCCTGTTCCCGAAAAGGCAAACGTCCGGCTCCTTGTCCCACACGGAAGGTGGCAGCCCGGAAAGCTGTTGCTGGTCTTCACCTTCCCCCTGCAGCCTATTCACAGGCACAACAGGTTTGGGGATCTGTGCTTGCCCAGAGAAGGAACATCTCACGGTGCGCATCCTCGGCAGAGCCTGTTCCCGAAAAGGCAAACGTCCGGCTCCTTGTCCCACACGGAAGGTGGCAGCCCGGAAAGCTGTTGCTGGTCTTCACCTTCCCCCTGCAGCCTAGTCACAGGCACAACAGGTTTGGGGATCTGTGCTTGCCCAGAGAAGGAACATCTCACGGTGCGCATCCTCGGCAGAGCCTGTTCCCGAAAAGGCAAACGTCCGGCTCCTTGTCCCACACGGAAGGTGGCAGCCCGGAAAGCTGTTGCTGGTCTTCACCTTCCCCCTGCAGCCTATTCACAGGCACAACAGGTTTGGGGATCTGTGCTTGCCCAGAGAAGGAACATCTCACGGTGCGCATCCTCGGCAGAGCCTGTTCCCGAAAAGGCAAACGTCCGGCTCCTTGTCCCACACGGAAGGTGGCAGCCCGGAAAGCTGTTGCTGGTCTTCACCTTCCCCCTGCAGCCTATTCACAGGCACAACAGGTTTGGGGATCTGTGCTTGCCCAGAGAAGGAACATCTCACGGTGCGCATCCTCGGCAGAGCCTGTTCCCGAAAAGGCAAACCTCCGGCTCCTTGTCCCACACGGAAGGTGGCAGCCCGGAAAGCTGTTGCTGGTCTTCACCTTCCCCCTGCAGCCTAGTCACAGGCACAACAGGTTTGGGGATCTGTGCTTGCCCAGAGAAGGAACATCTCACGGTGCGCATCCTCGGCAGAGCCTGTTCCCGAAAAGGCAAACGTCCGGCTCCTTGTCCCACACGGAAGGTGGCACCCCGGAAAGCTGTTGCTGGTCTTCACCTTCCCCCTGCAGCCTATTCACAGGCACAACAGTTTATGGGATCTGTGCTTGCCCAGAGAAGGAACATCTCACGGTGCGCATCCTCGGCAGAGCCTGTTCCCGAAAAGGCAAACGTCCGGCTCCTTGTCCCACACGGAAGGTGGCAGCCCGGAAAGCTGTTGCTGGTCTTCACCTTCCCCCTGCAGCCTAGTCACAGGCACAACAGGTTTGGGGATCTGTGCTTGCCCAGAGAAGGAACATCTCACGGTGCGCACCCTCGGCAGAGCCTGTTCCCGAAAAGGCAAACGTCCGGCTCCTTGTCCCACACGGAAGGTGGCAGCCCGGAAAGCTGTTGCTGGTCTTCACCTTCCCCCTGCAGCCTAGTCACAGGCACAACAGGTTTGGGGATCTGTGCTTGCCCAGAGAAGGAACATCTCACGGTGCGCATCCTCGGCAGAGCCTGTTCCCGAAAAGGCAAACGTCCGGCTCCTTGTCCCACACGGAAGGTGGCAGCCCGGAAAGCTGTTGCTGGTCTTCACCTTCCCCCTGCAGCCTATTCACAGGCACAACAGGTTTGGGGATCTGTGCTTGCCCAGAGAAGGAACATCTCACGGTGCGCATCCTCGGCAGAGCCTGTTCCCGAAAAGGCAAACGTCCGGCTCCTTGTCCCACACGGAAGGTGGCAGCCCGGAAAGCTGTTGCTGGTCTTCACCTTCCCCCTGCAGCCTAGTCACAGGCACAACAGGTTTGGGGATCTGTGCTTGCCCAGAGAAGGAACATCTCACGGTGCGCATCCTCGGCAGAGCCTGTTCCCGAAAAGGCAAACGTCCGGCTCCTTGTCCCACACGGAAGGTGGCAGCCCGGAAAGCTGTTGCTGGTCTTCACCTTCCCCCTGCAGCCTATTCACAGGCACAACAGGTTTGGGGATCTGTGCTTGCCCAGAGAAGGAACATCTCACGGTGCGCATCCTCGGCAGAGCCTGTTCCCGAAAAGGCAAACCTCCGGCTCCTTGTCCCACACGGAAGGTGGCAGCCCGGAAAGCTGTTGCTGGTCTTCACCTTCCCCCTGCAGCCTATTCACAGGCACAACAGGTTTTGGGATCTGTGCTTGCCCAGAGAAGGAACATCTCACGGTGCGCATCCTCGGCAGAGCCTGTTCCCGAAAAGGCAAATGTCCGGCTCCTTGTCCCACACGGATGGTGGCAGCCCTGAAAGCTGTTGCTGGTCTTCACCTTCCCCCTGCAGCCTATTCACAGGCACAACAGGTTTGGGGATCTGTGCTTGCCCAGAGAAGGAACATCTCACGGTGCGCATCCTCGGCAGAGCCTGTTCCCGAAAAGGCAAACGTCCGGCTCCTTGTCCCACACGGAAGGTGGCAGCCCGGAAAGCTGTTGCTGGTCTTCACCTTCCCCCTGCAGCATATTCACAGGCACAACAGGTTTGGGGATCTCTGCTTGCCCAGAGAAGGAACATCTCACGGTGCGCATCCTCGGCAGAGCCTGTTCCCGAAAAGGCAAACCTCCGGCTCCTTGTCCCACACGGAAGGTGGCAGCCCGGAAACCTGTTGCTGGTCTTCACCTTCCCCCTGCAGCCTATTCACAGGCACAACAGGTTTGGGGATCTGTGCTTGCCCAGAGAAGGAACATCTCACGGTGCGCATCCTCGGCAGAGCCTGTTCCCGAAAAGGCAAACGTCCGGCTCCTTGTCCCACACGGAAGGTGGCAGCCCGGAAACCTGTTGCTGGTCTTCACTTTCCCCTGCAGCCTATTCACAGGCACAACAGGTTTGGGGATCTGTGCTTGCCCAGAGAAGGAACATCTCACGGTGCGCATCCTCGGCAGAGCCTGTTCCCGAAAAGGCAAACGTCCGGCTCCTTGTCCCACACGGAAGGTGGCAGCCCGGAAAGCTGTTGCTGGTCTTCACCTTCCCCCTGCAGCCTATTCACAGGCACAACAGGTTTGGGGATCTGTGCTTGCCCAGAGAAGGAACATCTCACGGTGCGCATCCTCGGCAGAGCCTGTTCCCGAAAAGGCAAACCTCCAGCTCCTTGTCCCACACGGAAGGTGGCAGCCCGGAAAGCTCTTGCTGGTCTTCACCTTCCCCCTGCAGCCTAGTCACAGGCACAACAGTTTATGGGATCTGTGCTTGCCCAGAGAAGGAACATCTCACGGTGCGCATCCTCGGCAGAGCCTGTTCCCGAAAAGGCAAACGTCCGGCTCCTTGTCCCACACGGAAGGTGGCAGCCCGGAAACCTGTTGCTGGTCTTCACCTTCCCCCTGCAGCCTAGTCACAGGCACAACAGTTTATGGGATCTGTGCTTGCCCAGAGAAGGAACATCTCACGGTGCGCATCCTCGGCAGAGCCTGTTCCCGAAAAGGCAAACGTCCGGCTCCTTGTCCCACACGGAAGGTGGCAGCCCGGAAACCTGTTGCTGGTCTTCACCTTCCCCCTGCAGCCTATTCACAGGCACAACAGGTTTGGGGATCTGTGCTTGCGCAGAGAAGGAACATCTCACGGCGCGCATCCTCGGCAGAGCCTGTTCCCGAAAAGGCAAACGTCCGGCTCCTTGTCCCACACGGAAGGTGGCAGCCCGGAAAGCTCTTGCTGGTCTTCACCTTCCCCCTGCAGCCTATTCACAGGCACAACAGGTTTGGGGATCTGTGCTTGCCCAGAGAAGGAACATCTCACGGTGCGCATCCTCGGCAGAGCCTGTTCCCGAAAAGGCAAACGTCCGGCTCCTTGTCCACACGGAAGGTGGCAGCCCGGAAAGCTGTTGCTGGTCTTCACCTTCCCCCTGCAGCCTAGTCACAGGCACAACAGGTTTGGGGATCTGTGCTTGCCCAGAGAAGGAACATCTCACGGTGCGCATCCTCGGCAGAGCCTGTTCCCGAAAAGGCAAACGTCCGGCTCCTTGTCCCACACGGAAGGTGGCAGCCCGGAAAGCTGTTGCTGGTCTTTCACCTTCCCCCTGCAGCCTATTCACAGGCACAACAGGTTTTGGGATCTCTGCTTGCCCAGAGAAGGAACATCTCACGGTGCGCATCCTCGGCAGAGCCTGTTCCCGAAAAGGCAAACATCCGGCTCCTTGTCCCACACGGAAGGTGGCAGCCCGGAAAGCTCTTGCTGGTCTTCACCTTCCCCCTGCAGCCTATTCACAGGCACAACAGGTTTTGGGATCTGTGCTTGCGCAGAGAAGGAACATCTCACGGTGCGCATCCTCGGCAGAGCCTGTTCCCGAAAAGGCAAACGTCCGGCTCCTTGTCCCACACGGAAGGTGGCAGCCCGGAAAGCTCTTGCTGGTCTTCACCTTCCCCCTGCAGCCTAGTCACAGGCACAACAGGTTTGGGGATCTGTGCTTGCCCAGAGAAGGAACATCTCACGGTGCACATCCTCGGCAGAGCCTGTTCCCGAAAAGGCAAACGTCCGGCTCCTTGTCCCACACGGAAGGTGGCAGCCCGGAAAGCTGTTGCTGGTCTTCACCTTCCCCCTGCAGCCTAGTCACAGGCACAACAGGTTTGGGGATCTGTGCTTGCCCAGAGAAGGAACATCTCACCGTGCGCATCCTCGGCAGAGCCTGTTCCCGAAAAGGCAAACGTCCGGCTCCTTGTCCCACACGGAAGGTGGCAGCCCTGAAAGCTGTTGCTGGTCTTCACCTTCCCCCTGCAGCCTATTCACAGGCACAACAGGTTTTGGGATCTCTGCTTGCCCAGAGAAGGAACATCTCACGGTGCGCATCCTCGGCAGAGCCTGTTCCCAAAAAGGCAAACGTCCGGCTCCTTGTCCCACACGGAAGGTGGCAGCCCGGAAAGCTCTTGCTGGTCTTCACCTTCCCCCTGCAGCCTATTCACAGGCACAACAGGTTTGGGGATCTGTGCTTGCCCAGAGAAGGAACATCTCACGGTGCGCAGCCTCGGCAGAGCCTGTTCCCGAAAAGGCAAACGTCCGGCTCCTTGTCCCACACGGAAGGTGGCAGACCTGAAAGCTGTTGCTGGTCTTCACCTTCCCCCTGCAGCCTATTCACAGGCACAACAGGTTTTGGGATCTGTGCTTGCCCAGAGAAGGAACATCTCACGGTGCGCATCCTCGGCAGAGCCTGTTCCCGAAAAGGCAAACGTCCGGCTCCTTGTCCCACACGGAAGGTGGCAGCCCGGAAAGCTCTTGCTGGTCTTCACCTTCCCCCTGCAGCCTAGTCACAGGCACAACAGGTTTGGGGATCTGTGCTTGCCCAGAGAAGGAACATCTCACGGTGCGCATCCTCGGCAGAGCCTGTTCCCGAAAAGGCAAACGTCCGGCTCCTTGTCCCACACGGAAGGTGGCAGCCCGGAAAGCTGTTGCTGGTCTTCACCTTCCCCCTGCAGCCTAGTCACAGGCACAACAGTTTATGGGATCTGTGCTTGCCCAGAGAAGGAACATCTCACGGTGCGCATCCTCGGCAGAGCCTGTTCCCGAAAAGGCAAACGTCCGGCTCCTTGTCCCACACGGAAGGTGGCAGCCCGGAAAGCTGTTGCTGGTCTTCACCTTCCCCCTGCAGCCTAGTCACAGGCACAACAGTTTATGGGATCTGTGCTTGCCCAGAGAAGGAACATCTCACGGTGCGCATCCTCGGCAGAGCCTGTTCCCGAAAAGGCAAACGTCCGGCTCCTTGTCCCACACGGAAGGTGGCAGCCCGGAAAGCTGTTGCTGGTCTTCACCTTCCCCCTGCAGCCTATTCACAGGCACAACAGGTTTGGGGATCTGTGCTTGCCCAGAGAAGGAACATCTCACGGTGCGCACCCTCGGCAGAGCCTGTTCCCGAAAAGGCAAACGTCCGGCTCCTTGTCCCACACGGAAGGTGGCAGCCCGGAAAGCTGTTGCTGGTCTTCACCTTCCCCCTGCAGCCTATTCACAGGCACAACAGGTTTGGGGATCTGTGCTTGCCCAGAGAAGGAACATCTCACGGTGCGCATCCTCGGCAGAGCCTGTTCCCGAAAAGGCAAACGTCTGGCTCCTTGTCCCACACGGAAGGTGGCACCCCGGAAAGCTGTTGCTGGTCTTCACCTTCCCCCTGCAGCCTATTCACAGGCACAACAGGTTTGGGGATCTGTGCTTGCCCAGAGAAGGAACATCTCACGGTGCGCATCCTCGGCAGAGCCTGTTCCCGAAAAGGCAAACGTCCGGCTCCTTGTCCAACACGGAAGGTGGCAGCCCGGAAAGCTGTTGCTGGTCTTCACCTTCCCCCTGCAGCCTATTCACAGGCACCACCGCACTGGGAATCTCTGCTTTCCCAAAGACGCAATCTCTCACGGTGCGCATCCTCGGCAGAGCCTGTTCCCGAAAAGGCAAACGTCCGGCTCCTTGTCCCACACGGAAGGTGGCAGCCCGGAAAGCTCTTGCTGGTCTTCACCTTCCCCCTGCAGCCTATTCACAGGCACAACAGGTTTGGGGATCTGTGCTTGCGCAGAGAAGGAACATCTCACGGTGCGCATCCTCGGCACAGCCTGTTCCCGAAAAGGCAAACGTCCGGCTCCTTGTCCCACACGGAAGGTGGCAGCCCGGAAAGCTGTTGCTGGTCTTCACCTTCCCCCTGCAGCCTAGTCACAGGCACAACAGTTTATGGGATCTGTGCTTGCCCAGAGAAGGAACATCTCACGGTGCGCATCCTCGGCAGAGCCTGTTCCCGAAAAGGCAAACCTCCGGCTCCTTGTCCCACACGGAAGGTGGCAGCCCGGAAAGCTGTTGCTGGTCTTCACCTTCCCCCTGCAGCCTAGTCACAGGCACCACCGCAGTGGGAATCTCTGCTTTCCCAAAGACGCAATCTCTCACGGTGCGCATCCTCGGCAGAGCCTGTTCCCGAAAAGGCAAACGTCCGGCTCCTTGTCCCACACGGAAGGTGGCAGCCCGGAAAGCTGTTGCTGGTCTTCACCTTCCCCCTGCAGCCTATTCACAGGCACAACAGGTTTTGGGATCTGTGCTTGCCCAGAGAAGGAACATCTCACGGTGCGCAGCCTCGGCAGAGCCTGTTCCCGAAAAGGCAAACGTCCGGCTCCTTGTCCCACACGGAAGGTGGCAGCCCGGAAAGCTGTTGCTGGTCTTCACCTTCCCCCTGCAGCCTAGTCACAGGCACAACAGGTTTGGGGATCTGTGCTTGCCCAGAGAAGGAACATCTCACGGTGCGCATCCTCGGCAGAGCCTGTTCCCGAAAAAGCAAACGTCCGGCTCCTTGTCCCACACGGAAGGTGGCAGCCCGGAAAGCTGTTGCTGGTCTTCACCTTCCCCCTGCAGCCTAGTCACAGGCACCACCGCAATGGGAATCTCTGCTTTCCCAAAGACGCAATCTCTCACGGTGCGCATCCTCGGCAGAGCCTGTTCCCGAAAAGGCAAACGTCCGGCTCCTTGTCCCACACGGAAGGTGGCAGCCCGGAAAGCTGTTGCTGGTCTTCACCTTCCCCCTGCAGCCTAGTCACAGGCACAACAGGTTTGGGGATCTGTGCTTGCCCAGAGAAGGAACATCTCACAGTGCGCATCCTCGGCAGAGCCTGTTCCCAAAAAGGCAAACGTCCGGCTCCTTGTCCCACACGGAAGGTGGCAGCCCGGAAAGCTGTTGCTGGTCTTCACCTTCCCCCTGCAGCCTAGTCACAGGCACAACAGGTTTGGGGATCTGTGCTTGCCCAGAGAAGGAACATCTCACGGTGCGCATCCTCGGCAGAGCCTGTTCCCGAAAAGGCAAACGTCCGGCTCCTTGTCCCACACGGAAGGTGGCAGCCCGGAAAGCTGTTGCTGGTCTTCACCTTCCCCCTGCAGCCTATTCACAGGCACAACAGGTTTTGGGATCTGTGCTTGCCCAGAGAAGGAACATCTCACGGTGCGCATCCTCGGCAGAGCCTGTTCCCGAAAAGGCAAACGTCCGGCTCCTTGTCCCACACGGAA
The DNA here is from genome assembly GCF_947461875.1 of Haliaeetus albicilla. NCBI lineage: Eukaryota > Metazoa > Chordata > Aves > Accipitriformes > Accipitridae > Haliaeetus > Haliaeetus albicilla. The sequence continues at coordinate 3,572,000 of NW_027212433.1, read as the reverse complement.
GGTGGCAGCCCGGAAAGCTCTTGCTGGTCTTCACCTTCCCCCTGCAGCCTATTCACAGGCACAACAGGTTTGGGGATCTGTGCTTGCCCAGAGAAGGAACATCTCACGGTGCGCATCCTCGGCAGAGCCTGTTCCCGAAAAGGCAAACGTCCGGCTCTTTGTCCCACACGGAAGGTGGCAGCCCGGAAAGCTGTTGCTGGTCTTCACCTTCCCCCTGCATCCTATTCACAGGCACAACAGGTTTTGGGATCTGTGCTTGCCCAGAGAAGGAACATCTCACGGTGCGCATCCTCGGCAGAGCCTGTTCCCGAAAAGGCAAACGTCCGGCTCCTTGTCCCACACGGAAGGTGGCAGCCCGGAAAGCTGTTGCTGGTCTTCACCTTCCCCCTGCAGCCTAGTCACAGGCACAACAGGTTTGGGGATCTCTGCTTGCCCAGAGAAGGAACATCTCACGGTGCGCATCCTCGGCAGAGCCTGTTCCCGAAAAGGCAAACGTCCGGCTCTTTGTCCCACACGGAAGGTGGCAGCCCGGAAAGCTGTTGCTGGTCTTCACCTTCCCCCTGCAGCCTATTCACAGGCACAACAGGTTTTGGGATCTGTGCTTGCCCAGAGAAGGAACATCTCACGGTGCGCATCCTCGGCAGAGCCTGTTCCCGAAAAGGCAAACGTCCGGCTCCTTGTCCCACACGGAAGGTGGCAGCCCGGAAAGCTGTTGCTGGTCTTCACCTTCCCCCTGCAGCCTATTCACAGGCACAACAGGTTTGGGGATCTGTGCTTGCCCAGAGAAGGAACATCTCACGGTGCGCATCCTCGGCAGAGCCTGTTCCCGAAAAGGCAAACGTCCGGCTCCTTGTCCCACACGGAAGGTGGCAGCCCGGAAAGCTGTTGCTGGTCTTCACCTTCCCCCTGCAGCCTATTCACAGGCACAACAGGTTTGGGGATCTGTGCTTGCCCAGAGAAGGAACATCTCACGGTGCGCATCCTCGGCAGAGCCTGTTCCCGAAAAGGCAAACGTCCGGCTCCTTGTCCCACACGGAAGGTGGCAGCCCGGAAAGCTGTTGCTGGTCTTCACCTTCCCCCTGCAGCCTATTCACAGGCACAACAGGTTTGGGGATCTGTGCTTGCCCAGAGAAGGAACATCTCACGGTGCGCATCCTCGGCAGAGCCTGTTCCCAAAAAGGCAAACGTCCGGCTCCTTGTCCCACACGGAAGGTGGCAGCCCGGAAAGCTCTTGCTGGTCTTCACCTTCCCCCTGCAGCCTATTCACAGGCACAACAGGTTTTGGGATCTGTGCTTGCCCAGAGAAGGAACATCTCACGGTGCGCATCCTCGGCAGAGCCTGTTCCCGAAAAGGCAAACGTCCGGCTCCTTGTCCCACACGGAAGGTGGCAGCCCTGAAAGCTGTTGCTGGTCTTCACCTTCCCCCTGCAGCCTAGTCACAGGCACAACAGTTTATGGGATCTGTGCTTGCCCAGAGAAGGAACATCTCACGGTGCGCATCCTCGGCAGAGCCTGTTCCCAAAAAGGCAAACGTCCGGCTCCTTGTCCCACACGGAAGGTGGCAGCCCGGAAAGCTGTTGCTGGTCTTCACCTTCCCCCTGCAGCCTATTTACAGGCACAACAGGTTTGGGGATCTGTGCTTGCCCAGAGAAGGAACATCTCACGGTGCGCATCCTCGGCAGAGCCTGTTCCCGAAAAGGCAAACGTCCGGCTCTTTGTCCCACACGGAAGGTGGCAGCCCGGAAAGCTGTTGCTGGTCTTCACCTTCCCCCTGCATCCTATTCACAGGCACAACAGGTTTTGGGATCTGTGCTTGCCCAGAGAAGGAACATCTCACGGTGCGCATCCTCGGCAGAGCCTGTTCCCAAAAAGGCAAACGTCCGGCTCCTTGTCCCACACGGAAGGTGGCAGCCCGGAAAGCTGTTGCTGGTCTTCACCTTCCCCCTGCAGCCTATTCACAGGCACAACAGGTTTTGGGATCTGTGCTTGCCCAGAGAAGGAACATCTCACGGTGAGCATCCTCGGCAGAGCCTGTTCCCGAAAAGGCAAACGTCCGGCTCCTTGTCCCACACGGAAGGTGGCAGCCCGGAAAGCTGTTGCTGGTCTTCACCTTCCCCCTGCAGCCTATTCACAGGCACAACAGGTTTTGGGATCTGTGCTTGCCCAGAGAAGGAACATCTCACGGTGCGCATCCTCGGCAGAGCCTGTTCCCGAAAAGGCAAACGTCCGGCTCCTTGTCCCACACGGAAGGTGGCAGCCCGGAAAGCTGTTGCTGGTCTTCACCTTCCCCCTGCAGCCTATTCACAGGCACAACAGGTTTGGGGATCTGTGCTTGCCCAGAGAAGGAACATCTCACGGTGCGCACCCTCGGCAGAGCCTGTTCCCGAAAAGGCAAACGTCCGGCTCCTTGTCCCACACGGAAGGTGGCAGCCCTGAAAGCTGTTGCTGGTCTTCACCTTCCCCCTGCAGCCTATTCACAGGCACAACAGGTTTGGGGATCTGTGCTTGCGCAGAGAAGGAACATCTCACGGTGCGCATCCTCGGCAGAGCCTGTTCCCGAAAAGGCAAACGTCCGGCTCCTTGTCCCACACGGAAGGTGGCAGCCCGGAAAGCTGTTGCTGGTCTTCACCTTCCCCCTGCAGCCTAGTCACAGGCACAACAGTTTATGGGATCTGTGCTTGCCCAGAGAAGGAACATCTCACGGTGCGCATCCTCGGCAGAACCTGTTCCCGAAAAGGCAAACGTCCGGCTCCTTGTCCCACACGGAAGGTGGCAGCCCGGAAAGCTGTTGCTGGTCTTCACCTTCCCCCTGCAGCCTAGTCACAGGCACCACCGCAGTGGGAATCTCTGCTTTCCCAAAGACGCAACCTCTCACGGTGCGCATCCTCGGCAGAGCCTGTTCCCGAAAAGGCAAACGTCCGGCTCCTTGTCCCACACGGAAGGTGGCAGCCCGGAAAGCTCTTGCTGGTCTTCACCTTCCCCCTGCAGCCTAGTCACAGGCACAACAGGTTTGGGGATCTCTGCTTGCCCAGAGAAGGAACATCTCACGGTGCGCATCCTCGGCAGAGCCTGTTCCCGAAAAGGCAAACGTCCGGCTCCTTGTCCCACACGGAAGGTGGCAGCCCGGAAAGCTGTTGCTGGTCTTCACCTTCCCCCTGCAGCCTATTCACAGGCACAACAGGTTTGGGGATCTGTGCTTGCCCAGAGAAGGAACATCTCACGGTGCGCATCCTCGGCAGAGCCTGTTCCCGAAAAGGCAAACGTCCGGCTCCTTGTCCCACACGGAAGGTGGCAGCCCGGAAAGCTGTTGCTGGTCTTCACCTTCCCCCTGCAGCCTATTCACAGGCACAACAGGTTTGGGGATCTGTGCTTGCCCAGAGAAGGAACATCTCACGGTGCGCATCCTCGGCAGAGCCTGTTCCCGAAAAGGCAAACGTCCGGCTCCTTGTCCCACACGGAAGGTGGCAGCCCGGAAAGCTGTTGCTGGTCTTCACCTTCCCCCTGCAGCCTATTCACAGGCACAACAGGTTTGGGCATCTGTGCTTGCCCAGAGAAGGAACATCTCACGGTGCGCATCCTCGGCAGAGCCTGTTCCCGAAAAGGCAAACGTCCGGCTCCTTGTCCCACACGGAAGGTGGCAGCCCTGAAAGCTGTTGCTGGTCTTCACCTTCCCCCTGCAGCCTAGTCACAGGCACAACAGTTTATGGGATCTGTGCTTGCCCAGAGAAGGAACATCTCACGGTGCGCATCCTCGGCAGAGCCTGTTCCCGAAAAGGCAAACGTCCGGCTCCTTGTCCCACATGGAAGGTGGCAGCCCGGAAAGCTGTTGCTGGTCTTCACCTTCCCCCTGCAGCCTATTCACAGGCACCACCGCAGTGGGAATCTCTGCTTTCCCAAAGACGCAATCTCTCACGGTGCGCATCCTCGGCAGAGCCTGTTCCCGAAAAGGCAAACGTCCGGCTCCTTGTCCCACACGGAAGGTGGCAGCCCTGAAAGCTGTTGCTGGTCTTCACCTTCCCCCTGCAGCCTATTCACAGGCACAACAGGTTTGGGCATCTGTGCTTGCCCAGAGAAGGAACATCTCACGGTGCGCATCCTCGGCAGAGCCTGTTCCCGAAAAGGCAAACGTCCGGCTCCTTGTCCCACACGGAAGGTGGCAGCCCGGAAAGCTGTTGCTGGTCTTCACCTTCCCCCTGCAGCCTATTCACAGGCACAACAGGTTTGGGGATCTGTGCTTGCCCAGAGAAGGAACATCTCACGGTGCGCATCCTCGGCAGAGCCTGTTCCCGAAAAGGCAAACGTCCGGCTCCTTGTCCCACACGGAAGGTGGCAGCCCGGAAAGCTGTTGCTGGTCTTCACCTTCCCCCTGCAGCCTAGTCACAGGCACAACAGGTTTGGGGATCTGTGCTTGCCCAGAGAAGGAACATCTCACGGTGCGCATCCTCGGCAGAGCCTGTTCCCGAAAAGGCAAACGTCCGGCTCCTTGTCCCACACGGAAGGTGGCAGCCCGGAAAGCTGTTGCTGGTCTTCACCTTCCCCCTGCAGCCTAGTCACAGGCACAACAGGTTTGGGGATCTGTGCTTGCCCAGAGAAGGAACATCTCACGGTGCGCAGCCTCGGCAGAGCCTGTTCCCGAAAAGGCAAACGTCCGGCTCCTTGTCCCACACGGAAGGTGGCAGCCCGGAAAGCTGTTGCTGGTCTTCACCTTCCCCCTGCAGCCTAGTCACAGGCACAACAGTTTATGGGATCTGTGCTTGCCCAGAGAAGGAACATCTCACGGTGCGCATCCTCGGCAGAGCCTGTTCCCGAAAAGGCAAACGTCCGGCTCCTTGTCCCACATGGAAGGTGGCAGCCCGGAAAGCTGTTGCTGGTCTTCACCTTCCCCCTGCAGCCTAGTCACAGGCACCACCGCAATGGGAATCTCTGCTTTCCCAAAGACGCAATCTCTCACGGTGCGCATCCTCGGCAGAGCCTGTTCCCGAAAAGGCAAACGTCCGGCTCCTTGTCCCACACGGAAGGTGGCAGCCCTGAAAGCTGTTGCTGGTCTTCACCTTCCCCCTGCAGCCTATTCACAGGCACAACAGGTTTGGGCATCTGTGCTTGCCCAGAGAAGGAACATCTCACGGTGCGCATCCTCGGCAGAGCCTGTTCCCGAAAAGGCAAACGTCCGGCTCCTTGTCCCACACGAAAGGTGGCAGCCCGGAAAGCTGTTGCTGGTCTTCACCTTCCCCCTGCAGCCTATTCACAGGCACAACAGGTTTGGGGATCTCTGCTTGCCCAGAGAAGGAACATCTCACGGTGCGCATCCTCGGCAGAGCCTGTTCCCGAAAAGGCAAACGTCCGGCTCCTTGTCCCACACGGAAGGTGGCAGCCCGGAAAGCTCTTGCTGGTCTTCACCTTCCCCCTGCAGCCTAGTCACAGGCACAACAGTTTATGGGATCTGTGCTTGCCCAGAGAAGGAACATCTCACGGTGCGCATCCTCGGCAGAGCCTGTTCCCGAAAAGGCAAACGTCCGGCTCCTTGTCCCACACGGAAGGTGGCAGCCCGGAAAGCTGTTGCTGGTCTTCACCTTCCCCCTGCAGCCTATTCACAGGCACAACAGGTTTGGGGATCTGTGCTTGCCCAGAGAAGGAACATCTCACGGTGCGCATCCTCGGCAGAGCCTGTTCCCGAAAAGGCAAACGTCCGGCTCCTTGTCCCACACGGAAGGTGGCAGCCCGGAAAGCTCTTGCTGGTCTTCACCTTCCCCCTGCAGCCTAGTCACAGGCACCACCGCATGGGAATCTCTGCTTTCCCAAAGACGCAATCTCTCACGGTGCGCATCCTCGGCAGAGCCTGTTCCCGAAAAGGCAAACGTCCGGCTCCTTGTCCCACACGGAAGGTGGCAGCCCGGAAAGCTGTTGCTGGTCTTCACCTTCCCCCTGCAGCCTATTCACAGGCACAACAGGTTTGGGGATCTGTGCTTGCCCAGAGAAGGAACATCTCACGGTGCGCATCCTCGGCAGAGCCTGTTCCCGAAAAGGCAAACGTCCGGCTCCTTGTCCCACACGGAAGGTGGCAGCCCGGAAAGCTGTTGCTGGTCTTCACCTTCCCCCTGCAGCCTATTCACAGGCACAACAGGTTTTGGGATCTGTGCTTGCCCAGAGAAGGAACATCTCACGGTGCGCATCCTCGGCAGAGCCTGTTCCCGAAAAGGCAAACGTCCGGCTCCTTGTCCCACACGGAAGGTGGCAGCCCGGAAAGCTGTTGCTGGTCTTCACCTTCCCCCTGCAGCCTATTCAGAGGCACCACCGCATGGGAATCTCTGCTTTCCCAAAGACGCAATCTCTCACGGTGCGCATCCTCGGCAGAGCCTGTTCCCGAAAAGGCAAACGTCCGGCTCCTTGTCCCACACGGAAGGTGGCAGCCCGGAAAGCTGTTGCTGGTCTTCACCTTCCCCCTGCAGCCTAGTCACAGGCACAACAGTTTATGGGATCTGTGCTTGCCCAGAGAATGAACATCTCACGGTGCGCATCCTCGGCAGAGCCTGTTCCCGAAAAGGCAAACGTCCGGCTCCTTGTCCCACACGGAAGGTGGCAGCCCGGAAAGCTGTTGCTGGTCTTCACCTTCCCCCTGCAGCCTAGTCACAGGCACAACAGTTTATGGGATCTGTGCTTGCCCAGAGAATGAACATCTCACGGTGCGCATCCTCGGCAGAGCCTGTTCCCGAAAAGGCAAACGTCCGGCTCCTTGTCCCACACGGAAGGTGGCAGCCCGGAAAGCTGTTGCTGGTCTTCACCTTCCCCCTGCAGCCTAGTCACAGGCACCACCGCAGTGGGAATCTCTGCTTTCCCAAAGACGCAACCTCTCACGGTGCGCATCCTCGGCAGAGCCTGTTCCCGAAAAGGCAAACGTCCGGCTCCTTGTCCCACACGGAAGGTGGCAGCCCTGAAAGCTGTTGCTGGTCTTCACCTTCCCCGTGCAGCCTATTCACAGGCACAACAGGTTTGGGGATCTGTGCTTGCCCAGAGAAGGAACATCTCACGGTGCGCATCCTCGGCAGAGCCTGTTCCCGAAAAGGCAAACGTCCGGCTCCTTGTCCCACACGGAAGGTGGCAGCCCGGAAAGCTGTTGCTGGTCTTCACCTTCCCCCTGCAGCCTATTCACAGGCACAACAGGTTTGGGGATCTGTGCTTGCCCAGAGAAGGAACATCTCACGGTGCGCATCCTCGGCAGAGCCTGTTCCCGAAAAGGCAAACGTCCGGCTCCTTGTCCCACACGGAAGGTGGCAGCCCGGAAAGCTGTTGCTGGTCTTCACCTTCCCCCTGCAGCCTATTCACAGGCACAACAGGTTTGGGGATCTGTGCTTGCCCAGAGAAGGAACATCTCACGGTGCGCATCCTCGGCAGAGCCTGTTCCCGAAAAGGCAAACGTCCGGCTCCTTGTCCCACACGGAAGGTGGCAGCCCGGAAAGCTGTTGCTGGTCTTCACCTTCCCCCTGCAGCCTATTCACAGGCACAACAGGTTTGGGGATCTGTGCTTGCCCAGAGAAGGAACATCTCACGGTGCGCAGCCTCGGCAGAGCCTGTTCCCGAAAAGGCAAACGTCCGGCTCCTTGTCCCACACGGAAGGTGGCAGCCCGGAAAGCTGTTGCTGGTCTTCACCTTCCCCCTGCAGCCTAGTCACAGGCACAACAGTTTATGGGATCTGTGCTTGCCCAGAGAAGGAACATCTCACGGTGCGCATCCTCGGCAGAGCCTGTTCCCGAAAAGGCAAACGTCCGGCTCCTTGTCCCACATGGAAGGTGGCAGCCCGGAAAGCTGTTGCTGGTCTTCACCTTCCCCCTGCAGCCTAGTCACAGGCACCACCGCAATGGGAATCTCTGCTTTCCCAAAGACGCAATCTCTCACGGTGCGCATCCTCGGCAGAGCCTGTTCCCGAAAAGGCAAACGTCCGGCTCCTTGTCCCACACGGAAGGTGGCAGCCCGGAAAGCTGTTGCTGGTCTTCACCTTCCCCCTGCAGCCTATTCACAGGCACAACAGGTTTGGGCATCTGTGCTTGCCCAGAGAAGGAACATCTCACGGTGCGCATCCTCGGCAGAGCCTGTTCCCGAAAAGGCAAACGTCCGGCTCCTTGTCCCACACGGAAGGTGGCAGCCCGGAAAGCTGTTGCTGGTCTTCACCTTCCCCCTGCAGCCTATTCACAGGCACAACAGGTTTGGGGATCTCTGCTTGCCCAGAGAAGGAACATCTCACGGTGCGCATCCTCGGCAGAGCCTGTTCCCGAAAAGGCAAACGTCCGGCTCCTTGTCCCACACGGAAGGTGGCAGCCCAGAAAGCTCTTGCTGGTCTTCACCTTCCCCCTGCAGCCTAGTCACAGGCACAACAGTTTATGGGATCTGTGCTTGCCCAGAGAAGGAACATCTCACGGTGCGCATCCTCGGCACAGCCTGTTCCCAAAAAGGCAAACCTCCGGCTCCTTGTCCCACACGGAAGGTGGCAGCCCGGAAAGCTGTTGCTGGTCTTCACCTTCCCCCTGCAGCCTATTCACAGGCACAACAGGTTTTGGGATCTGTGCTTGCCCAGAGAAGGAACATCTCACGGTGCGCATCCTCGGCAGAGCCTGTTCCCGAAAAGGCAAACGTCCGGCTCCTTGTCCCACACGGAAGGTGGCAGCCCTGAAAGCTGTTGCTGGTCTTCACCTTCCCCCTGCAGCCTATTCACAGGCACAACAGGTTTGGGGATCTGTGCTTGCCCAGAGAAGGAACATCTCACGGTGCGCATCCTCGGCAGAGCCTGTTCCCGAAAAGGCAAACGTCCGGCTCCTTGTCCCACACGGAAGGTGGCAGCCCGGAAAGCTGTTGCTGGTCTTCACCTTCCCCCTGCAGCCTAGTCACAGGCACAACAGTTTATGGGATCTGTGCTTGCCCAGAGAAGGAACATCTCACGGTGCGCATCCTCGGCAGAGCCTGTTCCCAAAAAGGCAAACGTCCGGCTCCTTGTCCCACACGGAAGGTGGCAGCCCGGAAAGCTGTTGCTGGTCTTCACCTTCCCCCTGCAGCCTATTCAGAGGCACCACCGCATGGGAATCTCTGCTTTCCCAAAGACGCAATCTCTCACGGTGCGCATCCTCGGCAGAGCCTGTTCCCGAAAAGGCAAACGTCCGGCTCCTTGTCCCACACGGAAGGTGGCAGCCCGGAAAGCTGTTGCTGGTCTTCACCTTCCCCCTGCAGCCTAGTCACAGGCACAACAGTTTATGGGATCTGTGCTTGCCCAGAGAATGAACATCTCACGGTGCGCATCCTCGGCAGAGCCTGTTCCCGAAAAGGCAAACGTCCGGCTCCTTCTCCCACACGGAAGGTGGCAGCCCGGAAAGCTGTTGCTGGTCTTCACCTTCCCCCTGCAGCCTATTCACAGGCACAACAGGTTTTGGGATCTGTGCTTGCCCAGAGAAGGAACATCTCACGGTGCGCATCCTCGGCAGAGCCTGTTCCCGAAAAGGCAAACGTCCGGCTCCTTGTCCCACACAGAAGGTGGCAGCCCTGAAAGCTGTTGCTGGTCTTCACCTTCCCCCTGCAGCCTATTCACAGGCACAACAGGTTTTGGGATCTGTGCTTGCCCAGAGAAGGAACATCTCACGGTGCGCATCCTCGGCAGAGCCTGTTCCCGAAAAGGCAAACGTCCGGCTCCTTGTCCCACACGGAAGGTGGCAGCCCGGAAAGCTGTTGCTGGTCTTCACCTTCCCCCTGCAGCCTATTCACAGGCACAACAGGTTTTGGGATCTGTGCTTGCCCAGAGAAGGAACATCTCACGGTGCGCAGCCTCGGCAGAGCCTGTTCCCGAAAAGGCAAACGTCCGGCTCCTTGTCCCACACGGAAGGTGGCAGCCCGGAAAGCTGTTGCTGGTCTTCACCTTCCCCCTGCAGCCTATTCACAGGCACAACAGGTTTGGGGATCTGTGCTTGCCCAGAGAAGGAACATCTCACGGTGCGCATCCTCGGCAGAGCCTGTTCCCAAAAAGGCAAACGTCCGGCTCCTTGTCCCACACGGAAGGTGGCAGCCCGGAAAGCTGTTGCTGGTCTTCACCTTCCCCCTGCAGCCTATTCACAGGCACCACCGCAGTGGGAATCTCTGCTTTCCCAAAGACGCAACCTCTCACGGTGCGCATCCTCGGCAGAGCCTGTTCCCGAAAAGGCAAACGTCCGGCTCCTTGTCCCACACGGAAGGTGGCAGCCCGGAAAGCTGTTGCTGGTCTTCACCTTCCCCCTGCAGCCTATTCACAGGCACAACAGGTTTTGGGATCTGTGCTTGCCCAGAGAAGGAACATCTCACGGTGCGCATCCTCGGCAGAGCCTGTTCCCGAAAAGGCAAACGTCCGGCTCCTTGTCCCACACGGAAGGTGGCAGCCCGGAAAGCTCTTGCTGGTCTTCACCTTCCCCCTGCAGCCTAGTCACAGGCACAACAGTTTATGGGATCTGTGCTTGCCCAGAGAAGGAACATCTCACGGTGCGCATCCTCGGCACAGCCTGTTCCCAAAAAGGCAAACCTCCGGCTCCTTGTCCCACACGGAAGGTGGCAGCCCGGAAAGCTGTTGCTGGTCTTCACCTTCCCCCTGCAGCCTATTCACAGGCACAACAGGTTTGGGGATCTGTGCTTGCCCAGAGAAGGAACATCTCACGGTGCGCATCCTCGGCAGAGCCTGTTCCCGAAAAGGCAAACGTCCGGCTCCTTGTCCCACACGGAAGGTGGCAGCCCGGAAAGCTCTTGCTGGTCTTCACCTTCCCCCTGCAGCCTAGTCACAGGCACCACCACATGGGAATCTCTGCTTTCCCAAAGACGCAATCTCTCACGGTGCGCATCCTCGGCAGAGCCTGTTCCCGAAAAGGCAAACGTCCGGCTCCTTGTCCCACACGGAAGGTGGCAGCCCGGAAAGCTGTTGCTGGTCTTCACCTTCCCCCTGCAGCCTATTCACAGGCACAACAGGTTTTGGGATCTGTGCTTGCCCAGAGAAGGAACATCTCACGGTGCGCATCCTCGGCAGAGCCTGTTCCCGAAAAGGCAAACGTCCGGCTCCTTGTCCCACACGGAAGGTGGCAGCCCGGAAAGCTGTTGCTGGTCTTCACCTTCCCCCTGCAGCCTATTCACAGGCACAACAGGTTTGGGGATCTGTGCTTGCCCAGAGAAGGAACATCTCACGGTGCGCATCCTCGGCAGAGCCTGTTCCCGAAAAGGCAAACGTCCGGCTCCTTGTCCCACACGGAAGGTGGCAGCCCGGAAAGCTGTTGCTGGTCTTCACCTTCCCCCTGCAGCCTAGTCACAGGCACAACAGTTTATGGGATCTGTGCTTGCCCAGAGAAGGAACATCTCACGGTGCGCATCCTCGGCAGAGCCTGTTCCCAAAAAGGCAAACGTCCGGCTCCTTGTCCCACACGGAAGGTGGCAGCCCGGAAAGCTGTTGCTGGTCTTCACCTTCCCCCTGCAGCCTATTCAGAGGCACCACCGCATGGGAATCTCTGCTTTCCCAAAGACGCAATCTCTCACGGTGCGCATCCTCGGCAGAGCCTGTTCCCGAAAAGGCAAACGTCCGGCTCCTTGTCCCACACGGAAGGTGGCAGCCCGGAAAGCTGTTGCTGGTCTTCACCTTCCCCCTGCAGCCTAGTCACAGGCACAACAGTTTATGGGATCTGTGCTTGCCCAGAGAATGAACATCTCACGGTGCGCATCCTCGGCAGAGCCTGTTCCCGAAAAGGCAAACGTCCGGCTCCTTCTCCCACACGGAAGGTGGCAGCCCGGAAAGCTCTTGCTGGTCTTCACCTTCCCCCTGCAGCCTATTCACAGGCACAACAGGTTTTGGGATCTGTGCTTGCCCAGAGAAGGAACATCTCACGGTGCGCATCCTCGGCAGAGCCTGTTCCCGAAAAGGCAAACGTCCGGCTCCTTGTCCCACACAGAAGGTGGCAGCCCTGAAAGCTGTTGCTGGTCTTCACCTTCCCCCTGCAGCCTATTCACAGGCACAACAGGTTTTGGGATCTGTGCTTGCCCAGAGAAGGAACATCTCACGGTGCGCATCCTCGGCAGAGCCTGTTCCCGAAAAGGCAAACGTCCGGCTCCTTGTCCCACACGGAAGGTGGCAGCCCGGAAAGCTGTTGCTGGTCTTCACCTTCCCCCTGCAGCCTATTCACAGGCACAACAGGTTTGGGGATCTGTGCTTGCCCAGAGAAGGAACATCTCACGGTGCGCATCCTCGGCAGAGCCTGTTCCCGAAAAGGCAAACGTCCGGCTCCTTGTCCCACACGGAAGGTGGCAGCCCGGAAAGCTGTTGCTGGTCTTCACCTTCCCCCTGCAGCCTATTCACAGGCACAACAGGTTTGGGGATCTGTGCTTGCCCAGAGAAGGAACATCTCACGGTGCGCATCCTCGGCAGAGCCTGTTCCCAAAAAGGCAAACGTCCGGCTCCTTGTCCCACACGGAAGGTGGCAGCCCGGAAAGCTGTTGCTGGTCTTCACCTTCCCCCTGCAGCCTATTCACAGGCACCACCGCAGTGGGAATCTCTGCTTTCCCAAAGACGCAACCTCTCACGGTGCGCATCCTCGGCAGAGCCTGTTCCCGAAAAGGCAAACGTCCGGCTCCTTGTCCCACACGGAAGGTGGCAGCCCGGAAAGCTGTTGCTGGTCTTCACCTTCCCCCTGCAGCCTATTCACAGGCACAACAGGTTTGGGGATCTGTGCTTGCCCAGAGAAGGAACATCTCACGGTGCGCATCCTCGGCAGAGCCTGTTCCCAAAAAGGCAAACATCCGGCTCCTTGTCCCACACGGAAGGTGGCAGCCCTGAAAGCTGTTGCTGGTCTTCACCTTCCCCCTGCAGCCTATTCACAGGCACAACAGGTTTTGGGATCTGTGCTTGCCCAGAGAAGGAACATCTCACGGTGCGCATCCTCGGCAGAGCCTGTTCCCGAAAAGGCAAACGTCCGGCTCCTTGTCCCACACGGAAGGTGGCAGCCCGGAAAGCTGTTGCTGGTCTTCACCTTCCCCCTGCAGCCTAGTCACAGGCACAACAGGTTTGGGGATCTGTGCTTGCCCAGAGAAGGAACATCTCACGGTGCGCATCCTCGGCAGAGCCTGTTCCCGAAAAGGCAAACGTCCGGCTCCTTGTCCCACACGGAAGGTGGCAGCCCGGAAAGCTGTTGCTGGTCTTCACCTTCCCCCTGCAGCCTAGTCACAGGCACAACAGTTTATGGGATCTGTGCTTGCCCAGAGAAGGAACATCTCACGGTGCGCATCCTCGGCAGAGCCTGTTCCCGAAAAGGCAAACCTCCGGCTCCTTGTCCCACACGGAAGGTGGCAGCCCGGAAAGCTGTTGCTGGTCTTCACCTTCCCCCTGCAGCCTATTCACAGGCACCACCGCAGTGGGAATCTCTGCTTTCCCAAAGACGCAATCTCTCACGGTGCGCATCCTCGGCAGAGCCTGTTCCCGAAAAGGCAAACGTCCGGCTCCTTGTCCCACACGGAAGGTGGCAGCCCGGAAAGCTGTTGCTGGTCTTCACCTTCCCCCTGCAGCCTATTCACAGGCACCACCGCGCTGGGAATCTCTGCTTTCGCAAAGACGCAATCTCTCATGGTGCGCATCCTCGGCAGAGCCTGTTCCCGAAAAGGCAAACGTCCGGCTCCTTGTCCCACACGGAAGGTGGCAGCCCGGAAAGCTGTTGCTGGTCTTCACCTTCCCCCTGCAGCCTAGTCACAGGCACAACAGTTTATGGGATCTGTGCTTGCCCAGAGAAGGAACGTCTCACGGTGCGCATCCTCGGCAGAGCCTGTTCCCAAAAAGGCAAACGTCCGGCTCCTTGTCCCACACGGAAGGTGGCAGCCCGGAAAGCTGTTGCTGGTCTTCACCTTCCCCCTGCAGCCTATTCACAGGCACAACAGGTTTTGGGATCTGTGCTTGCCCAGAGAAGGAACATCTCACGGTGCGCATCCTCGGCAGAGCCTGTTCCCGAAAAGGCAAACGTCCGGCTCCTTGTCCCACACGGAAGGTGGCAGCCCGGAAAGCTGTTGCTGGTCTTCACCTTCCCCCTGCAGCCTAGTCACAGGCACCACCGCAGTGGGAATCTCTGCTTTCCCAAAGACGCAATCTCTCACGGTGCGCATCCTCGGCAGAGCCTGATCCCGAAAAGGCAAACGTCCGGCTCCTTGTCCCACACGGAAGGTGGCAGCCCGGAAAGCTCTTGCTGGTCTTCACCTTCCCCCTGCAGCCTATTCACAGGCACAACAGGTTTTGGGATCTGTGCTTGCCCAGAGAAGGAACATCTCACGGTGCGCATCCTCGGCAGAGCCTGTTCCCAAAAAGGCAAACGTCCGGCTCCTTGTCCCACACGGAAGGTGGCAGCCCGGAAAGCTGTTGCTGGTCTTCACCTTCCCCCTGCAGCCTATTCACAGGCACAACAGGTTTGGGGATCTCTGCTTGCGCAGAGAAGGAACATCTCACGGTACGCATCCTCGGCAGAGCCTGTTCCCGAAAAGGCAAACGTCCGGCTCCTTGTCCCACACGGAAGGTGGCAGCCCGGAAAGCTCTTGCTGGTCTTCACCTTCCCCCTGCAGCCTAGTCACAGGCACAACAGGTTTGGGGATCTGTGCTTGCGCAGAGAAGGAACATCTCACGGTGCGCATCCTCGGCAGAGCCTGTTCCCGAAAAGGCAAACGTCCGGCTCCTTGTCCCACACGGAAGGTGGCAGCCCGGAAAGCTGTTGCTGGTCTTCACCTTCCCCCTGCAGCCTATTCACAGGCACAACAGGTTTTGGGATCTGTGCTTGCCCAGAGAAGGAACATCTCACGGTGCGCATCCTCGGCAGAGCCTGTTCCCGAAAAGGCAAACGTCCGGCTCCTTGTCCCACACGGAAGGTGGCAGCCCGGAAAGCTGTTGCTGGTCTTCACCTTCCCCCTGCAGCCTATTCACAGGCACAACAGGTTTGGGGATCTGTGCTTGCCCAGAGAAGGAACATCTCACGGTGCGCATCCTCGGCAGAGCCTGTTCCCGAAAAGGCAAACGTCCGGCTCCTTGTCCCACACGGAAGGTGGCAGCCCGGAAAGCTGTTGCTGGTCTTCACCTTCCCCCTGCAGCCTAGTCACAGGCACAACAGTTTATGGGATCTGTGCTTGCCCAGAGAAGGAACATCTCACGGTGCGCATCCTCGGCAGAGCCTGTTCCCAAAAAGGCAAACGTCCGGCTCCTTGTCCCACACGGAAGGTGGCAGCCCGGAAAGCTGTTGCTGGTCTTCACCTTCCCCCTGCAGCCTATTCAGAGGCACCACCGCATGGGAATCTCTGCTTTCCCAAAGACGCAATCTCTCACGGTGCGCATCCTCGGCAGAGCCTGTTCCCGAAAAGGCAAACGTCCGGCTCCTTGTCCCACACGGAAGGTGGCAGCCCGGAAAGCTGTTGCTGGTCTTCACCTTCCCCCTGCAGCCTAGTCACAGGCACAACAGTTTATGGGATCTGTGCTTGCCCAGAGAATGAACATCTCACGGTGCGCATCCTCGGCAGAGCCTGTTCCCGAAAAGGCAAACGTCCGGCTCCTTCTCCCACACGGAAGGTGGCAGCCCGGAAAGCTCTTGCTGGTCTTCACCTTCCCCCTGCAGCCTATTCACAGGCACAACAGGTTTTGGGATCTGTGCTTGCCCAGAGAAGGAACATCTCACGGTGCGCATCCTCGGCAGAGCCTGTTCCCGAAAAGGCAAACGTCCGGCTCCTTGTCCCACACAGAAGGTGGCAGCCCTGAAAGCTGTTGCTGGTCTTCACCTTCCCCCTGCAGCCTATTCACAGGCACAACAGGTTTTGGGA
The DNA here is from genome assembly GCF_947461875.1 of Haliaeetus albicilla. Taxonomy (NCBI): domain Eukaryota; kingdom Metazoa; phylum Chordata; class Aves; order Accipitriformes; family Accipitridae; genus Haliaeetus; species Haliaeetus albicilla. The sequence continues at coordinate 3,556,187 of NW_027212433.1, read as the reverse complement.
TCTGTGCTTGCCCAGAGAAGGAACATCTCACGGTGCGCATCCTCGGCAGAGCCTGTTCCCGAAAAGGCAAACGTCCGGCTCCTTGTCCCACACGGAAGGTGGCAGCCCGGAAAGCTGTTGCTGGTCTTCACCTTCCCCCTGCAGCCTATTCACAGGCACAACAGGTTTGGGGATCTGTGCTTGCCCAGAGAAGGAACATCTCACGGTGCGCATCCTCGGCAGAGCCTGTTCCCGAAAAGGCAAACGTCCGGCTCCTTGTCCCACACGGAAGGTGGCAGCCCGGAAAGCTGTTGCTGGTCTTCACCTTCCCCCTGCAGCCTATTCACAGGCACAACAGGTTTGGGGATCTGTGCTTGCCCAGAGAAGGAACATCTCACGGTGCGCATCCTCGGCAGAGCCTGTTCCCAAAAAGGCAAACGTCCGGCTCCTTGTCCCACACGGAAGGTGGCAGCCCGGAAAGCTGTTGCTGGTCTTCACCTTCCCCCTGCAGCCTATTCACAGGCACCACCGCAGTGGGAATCTCTGCTTTCCCAAAGACGCAACCTCTCACGGTGCGCATCCTCGGCAGAGCCTGTTCCCGAAAAGGCAAACGTCCGGCTCCTTGTCCCACACGGAAGGTGGCAGCCCGGAAAGCTGTTGCTGGTCTTCACCTTCCCCCTGCAGCCTATTCACAGGCACAACAGGTTTGGGGATCTGTGCTTGCCCAGAGAAGGAACATCTCACGGTGCGCATCCTCGGCAGAGCCTGTTCCCAAAAAGGCAAACATCCGGCTCCTTGTCCCACACGGAAGGTGGCAGCCCTGAAAGCTGTTGCTGGTCTTCACCTTCCCCCTGCAGCCTATTCACAGGCACAACAGGTTTTGGGATCTGTGCTTGCCCAGAGAAGGAACATCTCACGGTGCGCATCCTCGGCAGAGCCTGTTCCCGAAAAGGCAAACGTCCGGCTCCTTGTCCCACACGGAAGGTGGCAGCCCGGAAAGCTGTTGCTGGTCTTCACCTTCCCCCTGCAGCCTAGTCACAGGCACAACAGGTTTGGGGATCTGTGCTTGCCCAGAGAAGGAACATCTCACGGTGCGCATCCTCGGCAGAGCCTGTTCCCGAAAAGGCAAACGTCCGGCTCCTTGTCCCACACGGAAGGTGGCAGCCCGGAAAGCTGTTGCTGGTCTTCACCTTCCCCCTGCAGCCTAGTCACAGGCACAACAGTTTATGGGATCTGTGCTTGCCCAGAGAAGGAACATCTCACGGTGCGCATCCTCGGCAGAGCCTGTTCCCGAAAAGGCAAACCTCCGGCTCCTTGTCCCACACGGAAGGTGGCAGCCCGGAAAGCTGTTGCTGGTCTTCACCTTCCCCCTGCAGCCTATTCACAGGCACCACCGCAGTGGGAATCTCTGCTTTCCCAAAGACGCAATCTCTCACGGTGCGCATCCTCGGCAGAGCCTGTTCCCGAAAAGGCAAACGTCCGGCTCCTTGTCCCACACGGAAGGTGGCAGCCCGGAAAGCTGTTGCTGGTCTTCACCTTCCCCCTGCAGCCTATTCACAGGCACCACCGCGCTGGGAATCTCTGCTTTCGCAAAGACGCAATCTCTCATGGTGCGCATCCTCGGCAGAGCCTGTTCCCGAAAAGGCAAACGTCCGGCTCCTTGTCCCACACGGAAGGTGGCAGCCCGGAAAGCTGTTGCTGGTCTTCACCTTCCCCCTGCAGCCTAGTCACAGGCACAACAGTTTATGGGATCTGTGCTTGCCCAGAGAAGGAACGTCTCACGGTGCGCATCCTCGGCAGAGCCTGTTCCCAAAAAGGCAAACGTCCGGCTCCTTGTCCCACACGGAAGGTGGCAGCCCGGAAAGCTGTTGCTGGTCTTCACCTTCCCCCTGCAGCCTATTCACAGGCACAACAGGTTTTGGGATCTGTGCTTGCCCAGAGAAGGAACATCTCACGGTGCGCATCCTCGGCAGAGCCTGTTCCCGAAAAGGCAAACGTCCGGCTCCTTGTCCCACACGGAAGGTGGCAGCCCGGAAAGCTGTTGCTGGTCTTCACCTTCCCCCTGCAGCCTAGTCACAGGCACCACCGCAGTGGGAATCTCTGCTTTCCCAAAGACGCAATCTCTCACGGTGCGCATCCTCGGCAGAGCCTGATCCCGAAAAGGCAAACGTCCGGCTCCTTGTCCCACACGGAAGGTGGCAGCCCGGAAAGCTCTTGCTGGTCTTCACCTTCCCCCTGCAGCCTATTCACAGGCACAACAGGTTTTGGGATCTGTGCTTGCCCAGAGAAGGAACATCTCACGGTGCGCATCCTCGGCAGAGCCTGTTCCCAAAAAGGCAAACGTCCGGCTCCTTGTCCCACACGGAAGGTGGCAGCCCGGAAAGCTGTTGCTGGTCTTCACCTTCCCCCTGCAGCCTATTCACAGGCACAACAGGTTTGGGGATCTCTGCTTGCGCAGAGAAGGAACATCTCACGGTACGCATCCTCGGCAGAGCCTGTTCCCGAAAAGGCAAACGTCCGGCTCCTTGTCCCACACGGAAGGTGGCAGCCCGGAAAGCTCTTGCTGGTCTTCACCTTCCCCCTGCAGCCTAGTCACAGGCACAACAGGTTTGGGGATCTGTGCTTGCGCAGAGAAGGAACATCTCACGGTGCGCATCCTCGGCAGAGCCTGTTCCCGAAAAGGCAAACGTCCGGCTCCTTGTCCCACACGGAAGGTGGCAGCCCGGAAAGCTGTTGCTGGTCTTCACCTTCCCCCTGCAGCCTAGTCACAGGCACAACAGGTTTGGGGATCTGTGCTTGCCCAGAGAAGGAACATCTCACGGTGCACATCCTCGGCAGAGCCTGTTCCCGAAAAGGCAAACGTCCGGCTCCTTGTCCCACACGGAAGGTGGCAGCCCGGAAAGCTGTTGCTGGTCTTCACCTTCCCCCTGCAGCCTATTCACAGGCACAACAGGTTTTGGGATCTCTGCTTTCCCAAAGACGCAATCTCTCACGGTGCGCATCCTCGGCAGAGCCTGTTCCCGAAAAGGCAAACGTCCGGCTCCTTGTCCCACACGGAAGGTGGCAGCCCGGAAAGCTGTTGCTGGTCTTCACCTTCCCCCTGCAGCCTAGTCACAGGCACAACAGGTTTGGGGATCTGTGCTTGCCCAGAGAAGGAACATCTCACGGTGCGCACCCTCGGCAGAGCCTGTTCCCGAAAAGGCAAACGTCCGGCTCCTTGTCCCACATGGAAGGTGGCAGCCCGGAAAGCTGTTGCTGGTCTTCACCTTCCCCCTGCAGCCTAGTCACAGGCACAACAGGTTTTGGGATCTGTGCTTGCCCAGAGAAGGAACATCTCACGGTGCGCATCCTCGGCAGAGCCTGTTCCCAAAAAGGCAAACCTCCGGCTCCTTGTCCCACACGGAAGGTGGCAGCCCGGAAAGCTGTTGCTGGTCTTCACCTTCCCCCTGCAGCCTATTCACAGGCACAACAGGTTTGGGGATCTGTGCTTGCCCAGAGAAGGAACATCTCACGGTGCGCATCCTCGGCAGAGCCTGTTCCCGAAAAGGCAAACGTCCGGCTCCTTGTCCCACACGGAAGGTGGCAGCCCGGAAAGCTCTTGCTGGTCTTCACCTTCCCCCTGCAGCCTATTCACAGGCACCACCGCATGGGACTCTCTGCTTTCCCAAAGACGCAATCTCTCACGGTGCGCATCCTCGGCAGAGCCTGTTCCCGAAAAGGCAAACGTCCGGCTCCTTGTCCCACACGGAAGGTGGCAGCCCGGAAAGCTGTTGCTGGTCTTCACCTTCCCCCTGCAGCCTATTCACAGGCACAACAGGTTTTGGGATCTGTGCTTGCCCAGAGAAGGAACATCTCACGGTGCGCATCCTCGGCAGAGCCTGTTCCCGAAAAGGCAAACGTCCGGCTCCTTGTCCCACACGGAAGGTGGCAGCCCGGAAAGCTGTTGCTGGTCTTCACCTTCCCCCTGCAGCCTATTCACAGGCACAACAGGTTTTGGGATCTGTGCTTGCCCAGAGAAGGAACATCTCACGGTGCGCATCCTCGGCAGAGCCTGTTCCCGAAAAGGCAAACGTCCGGCTCCTTGTCCCACACGGAAGGTGGCAGCCCGGAAAGCTGTTGCTGGTCTTCACCTTCCCCCTGCAGCCTAGTCACAGGCACAACAGTTTATGGGATCTGTGCTTGCCCAGAGAAGGAACATCTCACGGTGCGCATCCTCGGCAGAGCCTGTTCCCAAAAAGGCAAACGTCCGGCTCCTTGTCCCACACGGAAGGTGGCAGCCCGGAAAGCTGTTGCTGGTCTTCACCTTCCCCCTGCAGCCTATTCACAGGCACCACCGCATGGGAATCTCTGCTTTCCCAAAGACGCAATCTCTCACGGTGCGCATCCTCGGCAGAGCCTGTTCCCGAAAAGGCAAACGTCCGGCTCCTTGTCCCACACGGAAGGTGGCAGCCCGGAAAGCTCTTGCTGGTCTTCACCTTCCCCCTGCAGCCTATTCACAGGCACAACAGGTTTGGGGATCTGTGCTTGCCCAGAGAATGAACATCTCACGGTGCGCATCCTCGGCAGAGCCTGTTCCCGAAAAGGCAAACGTCCGGCTCCTTGTCCCACACGGAAGGTGGCAGCCCGGAAAGCTGTTGCTGGTCTTCACCTTCCCCCTGCAGCCTATTCACAGGCACAACAGGTTTGGGGATCTGTGCTTGCCCAGAGAAGGAACATCTCACGGTGCGCATCCTCGGCAGAGCCTGTTCCCGAAAAGGCAAACGTCCGGCTCCTTGTCCCACATGGAAGGTGGCAGCCCGGAAAGCTGTTGCTGGTCTTCACCTTCCCCCTGCAGCCTATTCACAGGCACAACAGGTTTGGGGATCTGTGCTTGCCCAGAGAAGGAACATCTCACGGTGCGCATCCTCGGCAGAGCCTGTTCCCGAAAAGGCAAACGTCCGGCTCCTTGTCCCACACGGAAGGTGGCAGCCCGGAAAGCTGTTGCTGGTCTTCACCTTCCCCCTGCAGCCTATTCACAGGCACAACAGGTTTGGGGATCTGTGCTTGCCCAGAGAAGGAACATCTCACGGTGCGCATCCTCGGCAGAGCCTGTTCCCAAAAAGGCAAACGTCCGGCTCCTTGTCCCACACGGAAGGTGGCAGCCCGGAAAGCTGTTGCTGGTCTTCACCTTCCCCCTGCAGCCTATTCACAGGCACCACCGCAGTGGGAATCTCTGCTTTCCCAAACACGCAACCTCTCACGGTGCGCATCCTCGGCAGAGCCTGTTCCCGAAAAGGCAAACGTCCGGCTCCTTGTCCCACACGGAAGGTGGCAGCCCGGAAAGCTGTTGCTGGTCTTCACCTTCCCCCTGCAGCCTATTCACAGGCACCACCGCACTGGGAATCTCTGCTTTCGCAAAGACGCAATCTCTCATGGTGCGCATCCTCGGCAGAGCCTGTTCCCGAAAAGGCAAACGTCCGGCTCCTTGTCCCACACGGAAGGTGGCAGCCCGGAAAGCTGTTGCTGGTCTTCACCTTCCCCCTGCAGCCTAGTCACAGGCACAACAGTTTATGGGATCTGTGCTTGCCCAGAGAAGGAACATCTCACGGTGCGCATCCTCGGCAGAGCCTGTTCCCAAAAAGGCAAACGTCCGGCTCCTTGTCCCACACGGAAGGTGGCAGCCCGGAAAGCTGTTGCTGGTCTTCACCTTCCCCCTGCAGCCTATTCACAGGCACAACAGGTTTGGGGATCTGTGCTTGCCCAGAGAAGGAACATCTCACGGTGCGCATCCTCGGCAGAGCCTGTTCCCGAAAAGGCAAACGTCCGGCTCCTTGTCCCACACGGAAGGTGGCAGCCCGGAAAGCTGTTGCTGGTCTTCACCTTCCCCCTGCAGCCTAGTCACAGGCACCACCGCAGTGGGAATCTCTGCTTTCCCAAAGACGCAATCTCTCACGGTGCGCATCCTCGGCAGAGCCTGATCCCGAAAAGGCAAACGTCCAGCTCCTTGTCCCACACGGAAGGTGGCAGCCCGGAAAGCTCTTGCTGGTCTTCACCTTCCCCCTGCAGCCTATTCACAGGCACAACAGGTTTTGGGATCTGTGCTTGCCCAGAGAAGGAACATCTCACGGTGCGCATCCTCGGCAGAGCCTGTTCCCAAAAAGGCAAACGTCCGGCTCCTTGTCCCACACGGAAGGTGGCAGCCCGGAAAGCTGTTGCTGGTCTTCACCTTCCCCCTGCAGCCTATTCACAGGCACAACAGGTTTGGGGATCTCTGCTTGCACAGAGAAGGAACATCTCACGGTGCGCATCCTCGGCAGAGCCTGTTCCCGAAAAGGCAAACGTCCGGCTCCTTGTCCCACACGGAAGGTGGCAGCCCGGAAAGCTGTTGCTGGTCTTCACCTTCCCCCTGCAGCCTAGTCACAGGCACAACAGGTTTGGGGATCTGTGCTTGCCCAGAGAAGGAACATCTCACGGTGCGCATCCTCGGCAGAGCCTGTTCCCAAAAAGGCAAACGTCCGGCTCCTTGTCCCACACGGAAGGTGGCAGCCCGGAAAGCTGTTGCTGGTCTTCACCTTCCCCCTGCAGCCTAGTCACAGGCACAACAGGTTTGGGGATCTGTGCTTGCCCAGAGAAGGAACATCTCACGGTGCGCATCCTCGGCAGAGCCTGTTCCCGAAAAGGCAAACGTCCGGCTCCTTGTCCCACACGGAAGGTGGCAGCCCGGAAAGCTGTTGCTGGTCTTCACCTTCCCCCTGCAGCCTATTCACAGGCACAACAGGTTTTGGGATCTCTGCTTTCCCAAAGACGCAATCTCTCACGGTGCGCATCCTCGGCAGAGCCTGTTCCCGAAAAGGCAAACGTCCGGCTCCTTGTCCCACACGGAAGGTGGCAGCCCGGAAAGCTGTTGCTGGTCTTCACCTTCCCCCTGCAGCCTATTCACAGGCACAACAGGTTTTGGGATCTGTGCTTGCCCAGAGAAGGAACATCTCACGGTGCGCACCCTCGGCAGAGCCTGTTCCCGAAAAGGCAAACGTCCGGCTCCTTGTCCCACATGGAAGGTGGCAGCCCGGAAAGCTGTTGCTGGTCTTCACCTTCCCCCTGCAGCCTAGTCACAGGCACCACCGCACTGGGAATCTCTGCTTTCCCAAAGACGCAATCTCTCATGGTGCGCATCCTCGGCAGAGCCTGTTCCCGAAAAGGCAAACGTCCGGCTCCTTGTCCCACACGGAAGGTGGCAGCCCGGAAAGCTGTTGCTGGTCTTCACCTTCCCCCTGCAGCCTAGTCACAGGCACAACAGGTTTGGGGATCTGTGCTTGCGCAGAGAAGGAACATCTCACGGCGCGCATCCTCGGCAGAGCCTGTTCCCGAAAAGGCAAACGTCCGGCTCCTTGTCCCACACGGAAGGTGGCAGCCCGGAAAGCTGTTGCTGGTCTTCACCTTCCCCCTGCAGCCTAGTCACAGGCACAACAGGTTTGGGGATCTGTGCTTGCCCAGAGAAGGAACATCTCACGGTGCGCATCCTCGGCAGAGCCTGTTCCCGAAAAGGCAAACCTCCGGCTCCTTGTCCCACACGGAAGGTGGCAGCCCGGAAAGCTGTTGCTGGTCTTCACCTTCCCCCTGCAGCCTATTCACAGGCACAACAGGTTTGGGGATCTCTGCTTGCCCAGAGAAGGAACATCTCACGGTGCGCATCCTCGGCAGAGCCTGTTCCCAAAAAGGCAAACGTCCGGCTCCTTGTCCCACACGGAAGGTGGCAGCCCGGAAAGCTGTTGCTGGTCTTCACCTTCCCCCTGCAGCCTATTCACAGGCACAACAGTTTATGGGATCTGTGCTTGCCCAGAGAAGGAACATCTCACGGTGCGCATCCTCGGCAGAGCCTGTTCCCGAAAAGGCAAACGTCCGGCTCCTTGTCCCACACGGAAGGTGGCAGCCCGGAAAGCTCTTGCTGGTCTTCACCTTCCCCCTGCAGCCTAGTCACAGGCACAACAGGTTTGGGGATCTGTGCTTGCCCAGAGAAGGAACATCTCACGGTGCGCATCCTCGGCAGAGCCTGTTCCCAAAAAGGCAAACGTCCGGCTCCTTGTCCCACACGGAAGGTGGCAGCCCGGAAAGCTGTTGCTGGTCTTCACCTTCCCCCTGCAGCCTAGTCACAGGCACAACAGGTTTGGGGATCTGTGCTTGCCCAGAGAAGGAACATCTCACGGTGCGCATCCTCGGCAGAGCCTGTTCCCGAAAAGGCAAACGTCCGGCTCCTTGTCCCACACGGATGGTGGCAGCCCTGAAAGCTGTTGCTGGTCTTCACCTTCCCCCTGCAGCCTATTCACAGGCACAACAGGTTTGGGGATCTGTGCTTGCCCAGAGAAGGAACATCTCACGGTGCGCATCCTCGGCAGAGCCTGTTCCCGAAAAGGCAAACGTCCGGCTCCTTGTCCCACACGGAAGGTGGCAGCCCGGAAAGCTGTTGCTGGTCTTCACCTTCCCCCTGCAGCCTATTCACAGGCACAACAGGTTTTGGGATCTGTGCTTGCCCAGAGAAGGAACATCTCACGGTGCGCACCCTCGGCAGAGCCTGTTCCCGAAAAGGCAAACGTCCGGCTCCTTGTCCCACACGGAAGGTGGCAGCCCGGAAAGCTGTTGCTGGTCTTCACCTTCCCCCTGCAGCCTAGTCACAGGCACAACAGGTTTGGGGATCTGTGCTTGCGCAGAGAAGGAACATCTCACGGTGCGCATCCTCGGCAGAGCCTGTTCCCGAAAAGGCAAACGTCCGGCTCCTTGTCCCACACGGAAGGTGGCAGCCCTGAAAGCTGTTGCTGGTCTTCACCTTCCCCCTGCAGCCTATTCACAGGCACAACAGGTTTGGGGATCTGTGCTTGCCCAGAGAAGGAACATCTCACGGTGCGCATCCTCGGCAGAGCCTGTTCCCGAAAAGGCAAACGTCCGGCTCCTTGTCCCACACGGAAGGTGGCAGCCCGGAAAGCTGTTGCTGGTCTTCACCTTCCCCCTGCAGCCTAGTCACAGGCACAACAGGTTTGGGGATCTGTGCTTGCCCAGAGAAGGAACATCTCACGGTGCGCACCCTCGGCTGAGCCTGTTCCCGAAAAGGCAAACGTCCGGCTCCTTGTCCCACACGGAAGGTGGCAGCCCGGAAAGCTGTTGCTGGTCTTCACCTTCCCCCTGCAGCCTAGTCACAGGCACAACAGGTTTGGGGATCTGTGCTTGCCCAGAGAAGGAACATCTCACGGTGCGCATCCTCGGCAGAGCCTGTTCCCGAAAAGGCAAACCTCCGGCTCCTTGTCCCACACGGAAGGTGGCAGCCCGGAAAGCTGTTGCTGGTCTTCACCTTCCCCCTGCAGCCTATTCACAGGCACAACAGGTTTGGGGATCTGTGCTTGCCCAGAGAAGGAACATCTCACGGTGCGCATCCTCGGCAGAGCCTGTTCCCGAAAAGGCAAACGTCCGGCTCCTTGTCCCACACGGATGGTGGCAGCCCTGAAAGCTGTTGCTGGTCTTCACCTTCCCCCTGCAGCCTATTCACAGGCACAACAGGTTTTGGGATCTCTGCTTGCGCAGAGAAGGAACATCTCACGGTGCGCATCCTCGGCAGAGCCTGTTCCCGAAAAGGCAAACGTCCGGCTCCTTGTCCCACACGGAAGGTGGCAGCCCGGAAAGCTGTTGCTGGTCTTCACCTTCCCCCTGCAGCCTAGTCACAGGCACAACAGGTTTGGGGATCTGTGCTTGCCCAGAGAAGGAACATCTCACGGTGCGCATCCTCGGCAGAGCCTGTTCCCGAAAAGGCAAACGTCCGGCTCCTTGTCCCACACGGAAGGTGGCAGCCCGGAAAGCTGTTGCTGGTCTTCACCTTCCCCCTGCAGCCTATTCACAGGCACAACAGGTTTGGGGATCTGTGCTTGCCCAGAGAAGGAACATCTCACGGTGCGCATCCTCGGCAGAGCCTGTTCCCGAAAAGGCAAACGTCCGGCTCCTTGTCCCACACGGATGGTGGCAGCCCGGAAAGCTGTTGCTGGTCTTCACCTTCCCCCTGCAGCCTAGTCACAGGCACAACAGGTTTTGGGATCTGTGCTTGCGCAGAGAAGGAACATCTCACGGTGCGCACCCTCGGCAGAGCCTGTTCCCGAAAAGGCAAAAGTCCGGCTCCTTGTCCCACACGGAAGGTGGCAGCCCGGAAAGCTGTTGCTGGTCTTCACCTTCCCCCTGCAGCCTAGTCACAGGCACAACAGGTTTGGGGATCTGTGCTTGCCCAGAGAAGGAACATCTCACGGTGCGCATCCTCGGCAGAGCCTTTTCCCAAAAAGGCAAACGTCCGGCTCCTTGTCCCACACGGAAGGTGGCAGCCCGGAAAGCTGTTGCTGGTCTTCACCTTCCCCCTGCAGCCTAGTCACAGGCACAACAGGTTTGGGGATCTGTGCTTGCCCAGAGAAGGAACATCTCACGGTGCGCATCCTCGGCAGAGCCTGTTCCCGAAAAGGCAAACGTCCGGCTCCTTGTCCCACACGGAAGGTGGCAGCCCGGAAAGCTGTTGCTGGTCTTCACCTTCCCCCTGCAGCCTATTCACAGGCACAACAGTTTATGGGATCTGTGCTTGCCCAGAGAAGGAACATCTCACGGTGCGCATCCTCGGCAGAGCCTGTTCCCGAAAAGGCAAACGTCCGGCTCCTTGTCCCACACGGAAGGTGGCAGCCCGGAAAGCTGTTGCTGGTCTTCACCTTCCCCCTGCAGCCTATTCACAGGCACAACAGGTTTGGGGATCTGTGCTTGCCCAGAGAAGGAACATCTCACGGTGCGCATCCTCGGCAGAGCCTGTTCCCGAAAAGGCAAACGTCCGGCTCCTTGTCCCACACGGAAGGTGGCAGCCCGGAAAGCTGTTGCTGGTCTTCACCTTCCCCCTGCAGCCTATTCACAGGCACAACAGGTTTTGGGATCTGTGCTTGCCCAGAGAAGAAACATCTCACGGTGCGCATCCTCGGCAGAGCCTGTTCCCGAAAAGGCAAACGTCCGGCTCCTTGTCCCACACGGATGGTGGCAGCCCTGAAAGCTGTTGCTGGTCTTCACCTTCCCCCTGCAGCCTATTCACAGGCACAACAGGTTTTGGGATCTCTGCTTGCGCAGAGAAGGAACATCTCACGGTGCGCATCCTCGGCAGAGCCTGTTCCCGAAAAGGCAAACGTCCGGCTCCTTGTCCCACACGGAAGGTGGCAGCCCGGAAAGCTGTTGCTGGTCTTCACCTTCCCCCTGCAGCCTAGTCACAGGCACAACAGGTTTGGGGATCTGTGCTTGCCCAGAGAAGGAACATCTCACCGTGCGCATCCTCGGCAGAGCCTGTTCCCGAAAAGGCAAACGTCCGGCTCCTTGTCCCACACGGAAGGTGGCAGCCCGGAAAGCTGTTGCTGGTCTTCACCTTCCCCCTGCAGCCTAGTCACAGGCACAACAGGTTTGGGGATCTGTGCTTGCCCAGAGAAGGAACATCTCACCGTGCGCATCCTCGGCAGAGCCTGTTCCCGAAAAGGCAAACGTCCGGCTCCTTGTCCCACACGGAAGGTGGCAGCCCTGAAAGCTGTTGCTGGTCTTCACCTTCCCCCTGCAGCCTATTCACAGGCACAACAGGTTTGGGGATCTGTGCTTGCCCAGAGAAGGAACATCTCACGGTGCGCATCCTCGGCAGAGCCTGTTCCCAAAAAGGCAAACATCCGGCTCCTTGTCCCACACGGAAGGTGGCAGCCCGGAAAGCTGTTGCTGGTCTTCACCTTCCCCCTGCAGCCTATTCACAGGCACAACAGGTTTGGGGATCTGTGCTTGCCCAGAGAAGGAACATCTCACGGTGCGCATCCTCGGCAGAGCCTGTTCCCGAAAAGGCAAACATCCGGCTCCTTGTCCCACACGGAAGGTGGCAGCCCGGAAAGCTCTTGCTGGTCTTCACCTTCCCCCTGCAGCCTATTCACAGGCACAACAGGTTTGGGGATCTGTGCTTGCCCAGAGAAGGAACATCTCACGGTGCGCACCCTCGGCAGAGCCTGTTCCCGAAAAGGCAAACGTCCGGCTCCTTGTCCCACACGGAAGGTGGCAGCCCGGAAAGCTGTTGCTGGTCTTCACCTTCCCCCTGCAGCCTATTCACAGGCACAACAGGTTTGGGGATCTGTGCTTGCCCAGAGAAGGAACATCTCACCGTGCGCATCCTCGGCAGAGCCTGTTCCCGAAAAGGCAAACGTCCGGCTCCTTGTCCCACACGGAAGGTGGCAGCCCTGAAAGCTGTTGCTGGTCTTCACCTTCCCCCTGCAGCCTATTCACAGGCACAACAGGTTTGGGGATCTGTGCTTGCGCAGAGAAGGAACATCTCACGGTGCGCATCCTCGGCAGAGCCTGTTCCCAAAAAGGCAAACGTCCGGCTCCTTGTCCCACACGGAAGGTGGCAGCCCGGAAAGCTGTTGCTGGTCTTCACCTTCCCCCTGCAGCCTATTCACAGGCACAACAGGTTTGGGGATCTGTGCTTGCCCAGAGAAGGAACATCTCACGGTGCGCATCCTCGGCAGAGCCTGTTCCCGAAAAGGCAAACGTCCGGCTCCTTGTCCCACACGGAAGGTGGCAGCCCGGAAAGCTGTTGCTGGTCTTCACCTTCCCCCTGCAGCCTAGTCACAGGCACAACAGGTTTGGGGATCTGTGCTTGCCCAGAGAAGGAACATCTCACGGTGCGCATCCTCGGCAGAGCCTGTTCCCGAAAAGGCAAACGTCCGGCTCCTTGTCCCACATGGAAGGTGGCAGCCCGGAAAGCTGTTGCTGGTCTTCACCTTCCCCCTGCAGCCTATTCACAGGCACAACAGGTTTGGGGATCTGTGCTTGCCCAGAGAAGGAACATCTCACGGTGCGCATCCTCGGCAGAGCCTGTTCCCGAAAAGGCAAACGTCCGGCTCCTTGTCCCACACGGATGGTGGCAGCCCTGAAAGCTGTTGCTGGTCTTCACCTTCCCCCTGCAGCCTAGTCACAGGCACAACAGGTTTGGGGATCTGTGCTTGCCCAGAGAAGGAACATCTCACGGTGCGCATCCTCGGCAGAGCCTGTTCCCGAAAAGGCAAACGTCCGGCTCCTTGTCCCACACGGAAGGTGGCAGCCCGGAAAGCTCTTGCTGGTCTTCACCTTCCCCCTGCAGCCTATTCACAGGCACAACAGGTTTGGGGATCTCTGCTTTCCCAAAGACGCAATCTCTCACGGTGCGCATCCTCGGCAGAGCCTGTTCCCGAAAAGGCAAATGTCCGGCTCCTTGTCCCACACGGAAGGTGGCAGCCCGGAAAGCTCTTGCTGGTCTTCACCTTCCCCCTGCAGCCTATTCACAGGCACAACAGGTTTGGGGATCTGTGCTTGCCCAGAGAAGGAACATCTCACGGTGCGCATCCTCGGCAGAGCCTGTTCCCGAAAAGGCAAACGTCCGGCTCCTTGTCCCACACGGAAGGTGGCAGCCCGGAAAGCTGTTGCTGGTCTTCACCTTCCCCCTGCAGCCTATTCACAGGCACAACAGGTTTGGGGATCTGTGCTTGCCCAGAGAAGGAACATCTCACGGTGCGCATCCTCGGCAGAGCCTGTTCCCGAAAAGGCAAACGTCCGGCTCCTTGTCCCACACGGAAGGTGGCAGCCCGGAAAGCTGTTGCTGGTCTTCACCTTCCCCCTGCAGCCTAGTCACAGGCACAACAGGTTTGGGGATCTGTGCTTGCCCAGAGAAGGAACATCTCACGGTGCGCATCCTCGGCAGAGCCTGTTCCCGAAAAGGCAAACGTCCGGCTCCTTGTCCCACACGGAAGGTGGCAGCCCGGAAAGCTGTTGCTGGTCTTCACCTTCCCCCTGCAGCCTATTCACAGGCACAACAGGTTTGGGGATCTGTGCTTGCCCAGAGAAGGAACATCTCACGGTGCGCATCCTCGGCAGAGCCTGTTCCCGAAAAGGCAAACGTCCGGCTCCTTGTCCCACACGGAAGGTGGCAGCCCGGAAAGCTGTTGCTGGTCTTCACCTTCCCCCTGCAGCCTATTCACAGGCACAACAGTTTATGGGATCTGTGCTTGCCCAGAGAAGGAACATCTCACGGTGCGCATTCTCGGCAGAGCCTGTTCCCGAAAAGGCAAACGTCCGGCTCCTTGTCCCACACGGAAGGTGGCAGCCCGGAAAGCTGTTGCTGGTCTTCACCTTCCCCCTGCAGCCTATTCACAGGCACAACAGGTTTGGGGATCTGTGCTTGCCCAGAGAAGGAACTTCTCACGGTGCGCATCCTCGGCAGAGCCTGTTCCCGAAAAGGCAAACGTCCGGCTCCTTGTCCCACACGGAAGGTGGCAGCCCGGAAAGCTCTTGCTGGTCTTCACCTTCCCCCTGCAGCCTATTCACAGGCACAACAGGTTTGGGGATCTGTGCTTGCCCAGAGAAGGAACATCTCACGGTGCGCATCCTCGGCAGAGCCTGTTCCCGAAAAGGCAAACGTCCGGCTCCTTGTCCCACACGGAAGGTGGCAGCCCTGAAAGCTGTTGCTGGTCTTCACCTTCCCCCTGCAGCCTATTCACAGGCACAACAGATTTTGGGATCTGTGCTTGCCCAGAGAAGGAACATCTCACGGTGCGCATCCTCGGCAGAGCCTGTTCCCGAAAAGGCAAACGTCCGGCTCCTTGTCCCACACGGAAGGTGGCAGCCCGGAAAGCTCTTGCTGGTCTTCACCTTCCCCCTGCAGCCTATTCACAGGCACAACAGGTTTGGGGATCTGTGCTTGCCCAGAGAAGGAACATCTCACGGTGCGCATCCTCGGCAGAGCCTGTTCCCGAGAAAGGCAAACGTCCGGCTCCTTGTCCCACACGGAAGGTGGCAGCCCGGAAAGCTGTTGCTGGTCTTCACCTTCCCCCTGCAGCCTATTCACAGGCACAACAGGTTTGGGGATCTGTGCTTGCCCAGAGAAGGAACTTCTCACGGTGCGCATCCTCGGCAGAGCCTGTTCCCGAAAAGGCAAACGTCCGGCTCCTTGTCCCACACGGAAGGTGGCAGCCCGGAAAGCTGTTGCTGGTCTTCACCTTCCCCCTGCAGCCTATTCACAGGCACAACAGGTTTGGGGATCTGTGCTTGCCCAGAGAAGGAACATCTCACGGTGCGCATCCTCGGCAGAGCCTGTTCCCGAAAAGGCAAACGTCCGGCTCCTTGTCCCACACGGAAGGTGGCAGCCCGGAAAGCTGTTGCTGGTCTTCACCTTCCCCCTGCAGCCTATTCACAGGCACAACAGGTTTGGGGATCTGTGCTTGCCCAGAGAAGGAACATCTCACGGTGCGCATCCTCGGCAGAGCCTGTTCCCGAAAAGGCAAACGTCCGGCTCCTTGTCCCACACGGAAGGTGGCAGCCCGGAAAGCTGTTGCTGGTCTTCACCTTCCCCCTGCAGCCTATTCACAGGCACAACAGGTTTGGGGATCTGTGCTTGCCCAGAGAAGGAACATCTCACGGTGCGCATCCTCGGCAGAGCCTGTTCCCGAAAAGGCAAACGTCCGGCTCCTTGTCCCACACGGAAGGTGGCAGCCCGGAAAGCTGTTGCTGGTCTTCACCTTCCCCCTGCAGCCTATTCACAGGCACAACAGGTTTGGGCATCTGTGCTTGCCCAGAGAAGGAACATCTCACGGTGCGCATCCTCGGCAGAGCCTGTTCCCGAAAAGGCAAACGTCCGGCTCCTTGTCCCACACGGAAGGTGGCAGCCCGGAAAGCTGTTGCTGGTCTTCACCTTCCCCCTGCAGCCTATTCACAGGCACAACAGGTTTGGGGATCTGTGCTTGCGCAGAGAAGGAACATCTCACGGTGCGCATCCTCGGCAGAGCCTGTTCCCGAAAAGGCAAACGTCCGGCTCCTTGTCCCACACGGAAGGTGGCAGCCCGGAAAGCTGTTGCTGGTCTTCACCTTCCCCCTGCAGCCTAGTCACAGGCACAACAGGTTTGGGGATCTGTGCTTGCCCAGAGAAGGAACATCTCACGGTGCGCATCCTCGGCAGAGCCTGTTCCCGAAAAGGCAAACGTCCGGCTCCTTGTCCCACACGGAAGGTGGCAGCCCGGAAAGCTGTTGCTGGTCTTCACCTTCCCCCTGCAGCCTAGTCACAGGCACAACAGGTTTGGGGATCTGTGCTTGCCCAGAGAAGGAACATCTCACGGTGCGCACCCTCGGCTGAGCCTGTTCCCGAAAAGGCAAACGTCCGGCTCCTTGTCCCACACGGAAGGTGGCAGCCCGGAAAGCTCTTGCTGGTCTTCACCTTCCCCCTGCAGCCTATTCACAGGCACAACAGGTTTGGGGATCTGTGCTTGCCCAGAGAAGGAACATCTCACGGTGCGCATCCTCGGCAGAGCCTGTTCCCGAAAAGGCAAACGTCCGGCTCCTTGTCCCACACGGAAGGTGGCAGCCCGGAAAGCTGTTGCTGGTCTTCACCTTCCCCCTGCAGCCTATTCACAGGCACAACAGGTTTGGGGATCTCTGCTTGCCCAGAGAAGGAACATCTCACGGTGCGCATCCTCGGCAGAGCCTGTTCCCGAAAAGGCAAACGTCCGGCTCCTTGTCCCACACGGATGGTGGCAGCCCTGAAAGCTGTTGCTGGTCTTCACCTTCCCCCTGCAGCCTATTCACAGGCACAACAGGTTTTGGGATCTCTGCTTGCGCAGAGAAGGAACATCTCACGGTGCGCATCCTCGGCAGAGCCTGTTCCCGAAAAGGCAAACGTCCGGCTCCTTGTCCCACACGGAAGGTGGCAGCCCGGAAAGCTGTTGCTGGTCTTCACCTTCCCCCTGCAGCCTATTCACAGGCACAACAGGTTTGGGGATCTGTGCTTGCCCAGAGAAGGAACATCTCACGGTGCGCATCCTCGGCAGAGCCTGTTCCCGAAAAGGCAAACGTCCGGCTCCTTGTCCCACACGGAAGGTGGCAGCCCGGAAAGCTGTTGCTGGTCTTCACCTTCCCCCTGCAGCCTAGTCACAGGCACAACAGGTTTGGGGATCTGTGCTTGCCCAGAGAAGAAACATCTCACGGTGCGCATCCTCGGCAGAGCCTGTTCCCGAAAAGGCAAACGTCCGGCTCCTTGTCCCACACGGATGGTGGCAGCCCGGAAAGCTGTTGCTGGTCTTCACCTTCCCCCTGCAGCCTATTCACAGGCACAACAGGTTTTGGGATCTCTGCTTGCGCAGAGAAGGAACATCTCACGGTGCGCATCCTCGGCAGAGCCTGTTCCCGAAAAGGCAAACGTCCGGCTCCTTGTCCCACACGGAAGGTGGCAGCCCGGAAAGCTGTTGCTGGTCTTCACCTTCCCCCTGCAGCCTAGTCACAGGCACAACAGGTTTGGGGATCTGTGCTTGCCCAGAGAAGGAACATCTCACGGTGCGCATCCTCGGCAGAGCCTGTTCCCAAAAAGGCAAACGTCCGGCTCCTTGTCCCACACGGAAGGTGGCAGCCCGGAAAGCTGTTGCTGGTCTTCACCTTCCCCCTGCAGCCTATTCACAGGCACAACAGGTTTGGGGATCTGTGCTTGCCCAGAGAAGGAACATCTCACGGTGCGCATCCTCGGCAGAGCCTGTTCCCGAAAAGGCAAACGTCCGGCTCCTTGTCCCACACGGAAGGTGGCAGCCCGGAAAGCTGTTGCTGGTCTTCACCTTCCCCCTGCAGCCTATTCACAGGCACAACAGGTTTGGGGATCTGTGCTTGCCCAGAGAAGGAACATCTCACGGTGCGCATCCTCGGCAGAGCCTGTTCCCGAAAAGGCAAACGTCCGGCTCCTTGTCCCACACGGAAGGTGGCAGCCCGGAAAGCTGTTGCTGGTCTTCACCTTCCCCCTGCAGCCTATTCACAGGCACAACAGGTTTGGGGATCTGTGCTTGCCCAGAGAAGAAACATCTCACGGTGCGCATCCTCGGCACAGCCTGTTCCCAAAAAGGCAAATGTCCGGCTCCTTGTCCCACACGGATGGTGGCAGCCCTGAAAGCTGTTGCTGGTCTTCACCTTCCCCCTGCAGCCTATTCACAGGCACAACAGGTTTTGGGATCTCTGCTTGCGCAGAGAAGGAACATCTCACGGTGCGCATCCTCGGCAGAGCCTGTTCCCGAAAAGGCAAACGTCCGGCTCCTTGTCCCACACGGAAGGTGGCAGCCCGGAAAGCTGTTGCTGGTCTTCACCTTCCCCCTGCAGCCTAGTCACAGGCACAACAGGTTTGGGGATCTGTGCTTGCCCAGAGAAGGAACATCTCACGGTGCGCATCCTCGGCAGAGCCTGTTCCCAAAAAGGCAAACGTCCGGCTCCTTGTCCCACACGGAAGGTGGCAGCCCGGAAAGCTGTTGCTGGTCTTCACCTTCCCCCTGCAGCCTAGTCACAGGCACAACAGGTTTGGGGATCTGTGCTTGCCCAGAGAAGGAACATCTCACCGTGCGCATCCTCGGCAGAGCCTGTTCCCGAAAAGGCAAACGTCCGGCTCCTTGTCCCACACGGAAGGTGGCAGCCCGGAAAGCTGTTGCTGGTCTTCACCTTCCCCCTGCAGCCTATTCACAGGCACAACAGGTTTGGGGATCTGTGCTTGCCCAGAGAAGGAACATCTCACGGTGCGCATCCTCGGCAGAGCCTGTTCCCGAAAAGGCAAACGTCCGGCTCCTTGTCCCACACGGAAGGTGGCAGCCCGGAAAGCTGTTGCTGGTCTTCACCTTCCCCCTGCAGCCTATTCACAGGCACAACAGGTTTGGGGATTTGTGCTTGCCCAGAGAAGGAACATCTCACGGTGCGCATCCTCGGCAGAGCCTGTTCCCGAAAAGGCAAACGTCCGGCTCCTTGTCCCACACGGATGGTGGCAGCCCTGAAATCTGTTGCTGGTCTTCACCTTCCCCCTGCAGCCTATTCACAGGCACAACAGGTTTTGGGATCTGTGCTTGCCCAGAGAAGGAACATCTCACGGTGCGCACCCTCGGCAGAGCCTGTTCCCGAAAAGGCAAACGTCCGGCTCCTTGTCCCACACGGAAGGTGGCAGCCCGGAAAGCTGTTGCTGGTCTTCACCTTCCCCCTGCAGCCTAGTCACAGGCACAACAGGTTTGGGGATCTGTGCTTGCCCAGAGAAGGAACATCTCACGGTGCGCACCCTCGGCAGAGCCTGTTCCCGAAAAGGCAAACGTCCGGCTCCTTGTCCCACACGGAAGGTGGCAGCCCGGAAAGCTGTTGCTGGTCTTCACCTTCCCCCTGCAGCCTATTCACAGGCACAACAGGTTTGGGGATCTGTGCTTGCCCAGAGAAGGAACATCTCACGGTGCGCATCCTCGGCAGAGCCTGTTCCCGAAAAGGCAAACGTCCGGCTCCTTGTCCCACACGGAAGGTGGCAGCCCGGAAAGCTGTTGCTGGTCTTCACCTTCCCCCTGCAGCCTATTCACAGGCACAACAGGTTTTGGGATCTCTGCTTGCGCAGAGAAGGAACATCTCACGGTGCGCATCCTCGGCAGAGCCTGTTCCCGAAAAGGCAAACGTCCGGCTCCTTGTCCCACACGGAAGGTGGCAGCCCGGAAAGCTGTTGCTGGTCTTCACCTTCCCCCTGCAGCCTATTCACAGGCACAACAGGTTTGGGGATCTCTGCTTGCCCAGAGAAGGAACATCTCACGGTGCGCATCCTCGGCAGAGCCTGTTCCCGAAAAGGCAAACCTCCGGCTCCTTGTCCCACACGGAAGGTGGCAGCCCGGAAAGCTGTTGCTGGTCTTCACCTTCCCCCTGCAGCCTAGTCACAGGCACAACAGGTTTGGGGATCTGTGCTTGCCCAGAGAAGGAACATCTCACGGTGCGCATCCTCGGCAGAGCCTGTTCCCGAAAAGGCAAACGTCCGGCTCCTTGTCCCACACGGAAGGTGGCAGCCTGGAAAGCTGTTGCTGGTCTTCACCTTCCCCCTGCAGCCTATTCACAGGCACAACAGGTTTGGGGATCTGTGCTTGCCCAGAGAAGGAACATCTCACGGTGCGCATCCTCGGCAGAGCCTGTTCCCGAAAAGGCAAACGTCCGGCTCCTTGTCCCACACGGAAGGTGGCAGCCCGGAAAGCTGTTGCTGGTCTTCACCTTCCCCCTGCAGCCTATTCACAGGCACAACAGGTTTGGGGATCTGTGCTTGCCCAGAGAAGGAACATCTCACGGTGCGCACCCTCGGCAGAGCCTGTTCCCGAAAAGGCAAACGTCCGGCTCCTTGTCCCACACGGAAGGTGGCAGCCCGGAAAGCTGTTGCTGGTCTTCACCTTCCCCCTGCAGCCTATTCACAGGCACAACAGGTTTGGGGATCTGTGCTTGCCCAGAGAAGGAACATCTCACGGTGCGCATCCTCGGCAGAGCCTGTTCCCGAAAAGGCAAACGTCCGGCTCCTTGTCCCACACGGAAGGTGGCAGCCCGGAAAGCTGTTGCTGGTCTTCACCTTCCCCCTGCAGCCTATTCACAGGCACAACAATTTATGGGATCTGTGCTTGCCCAGAGAAGGAACATCTCACGGTGCGCATCCTCGGCAGAGCCCGTTCCCGAAAAGGCAAATGTCCGGCTCCTTGTCCCACACGGAAGGTGGCAGCCCTGAAAGCTGTTGCTGGTCTTCACCTTCCCCCTGCAGCCTAGTCACAGGCACAACAGTTTATGGGATCTGTGCTTGCCCAGAGAAGGAACATCTCACGGTGCGCATTCTCGGCAGAGCCTGTTCCCGAAAAGGCAAACGTCCGGCTCCTTGTCCCACACGGAAGGTGGCAGCCCGGAAAGCTGTTGCTGGTCTTCACCTTCCCCCTGCAGCCTAGTCACAGGCACAACAGGTTTGGGGATCTGTGCTTGCCCAGAGAAGGAACTTCTCACGGTGCGCATCCTCGGCAGAGCCTGTTCCCGAAAAGGCAAACGTCCGGCTCCTTGTCCCACACGGAAGGTGGCAGCCCGGAAAGCTCTTGCTGGTCTTCACCTTCCCCCTGCAGCCTATTCACAGGCACAACAGGTTTGGGGATCTGTGCTTGCCCAGAGAAGGAACTTCTCACGGTGCGCATCCTCGGCAGAGCCTGTTCCCGAAAAGGCAAACGTCCGGCTCCTTGTCCCACACGGAAGGTGGCAGCCCGGAAAGCTGTTGCTGGTCTTCACCTTCCCCCTGCAGCCTATTCACAGGCACAACAGGTTTGGGGATCTGTGCTTGCCCAGAGAAGGAACATCTCACGGTGCGCATCCTCGGCAGAGCCTGTTCCCGAAAAGGCAAACGTCCGGCTCCTTGTCCCACACGGAAGGTGGCAGCCCGGAAAGCTGTTGCTGGTCTTCACCTTCCCCCTGCAGCCTATTCACAGGCACAACAGGTTTGGGGATCTGTGCTTGCCCAGAGAATGAACATCTCACGGTGCGCATCCTCGGCAGAGCCTGTTCCCGAAAAGGCAAACGTCCGGCTCCTTGTCCCACACGGAAGGTGGCAGCCCGGAAAGCTGTTGCTGGTCTTCACCTTCCCCCTGCAGCCTATTCACAGGCACAACAGGTTTGGGGATCTGTGCTTGCCCAGAGAAGGAACATCTCACGGTGCGCATCCTCGGCAGAGCCTGTTCCCGAAAAGGCAAACGTCCGGCTCCTTGTCCCACACGGAAGGTGGCAGCCCGGAAAGCTGTTGCTGGTCTTCACCTTCCCCCTGCAGCCTATTCACAGGCACAACAGGTTTGGGGATCTGTGCTTGCCCAGAGAAGGAACATCTCACGGTGCGCATCCTCGGCAGAGCCTGTTCCCGAAAAGGCAAACGTCCGGCTCCTTGTCCCACACGGAAGGTGGCAGACCTGAAAGCTGTTGCTGGTCTTCACCTTCCCCCTGCAGCCTATTCACAGGCACAACAGGTTTGGGGATCTGTGCTTGCCCAGAGAAGGAACATCTCACGGTGCGCACCCTCGGCAGAGCCTGTTCCCGAAAAGGCAAACGTCCGGCTCCTTGTCCCACACGGAAGGTGGCAGCCCGGAAAGCTCTTGCTGGTCTTCACCTTCCCCCTGCAGCCTATTCACAGGCACAACAGGTTTGGGGATCTGTGCTTGCCCAGAGAAGGAACATCTCACGGTGCGCATCCTCGGCAGAGCCTGTTCCCGAAAAGGCAAACGTCCGGCTCCTTGTCCCACACGGAAGGTGGCAGCCTGGAAAGCTGTTGCTGGTCTTCACCTTCCCCCTGCAGCCTATTCACAGGCACAACAGGTTTGGGGATCTCTGCTTGCCCAGAGAAGGAACATCTCACGGTGCGCATCCTCGGCAGAGCCTGTTCCCGAAAAGGCAAACGTCCGGCTCCTTGTCCCACACGGAAGGTGGCAGCCCGGAAAGCTGTTGCTGGTCTTCACCTTCCCCCTGCAGCCTATTCACAGGCACAACAGGTTTGGGGATCTGTGCTTGCCCAGAGAAGGAACATCTCACGGTGCGCATCCTCGGCAGAGCCTGTTCCCGAAAAGGCAAACGTCCGGCTCCTTGTCCCACACGGAAGGTGGCAGCCCTGAAAGCTGTTGCTGGTCTTCACCTTCCCCCTGCAGCCTAGTCACAGGCACAACAGGTTTTGGGATCTGTGCTTGCGCAGAGAAGGAACATCTCACGGTGCGCATCCTCGGCAGAGCCTGTTCCCGAAAAGGCAAACGTCCGGCTCCTTGTCCCACACGGAAGGTGGCAGCCCGGAAAGCTGTTGCTGGTCTTCACCTTCCCCCTGCAGCCTAGTCACAGGCACAACAGGTTTGGGGATCTGTGCTTGCCCAGAGAAGGAACATCTCACGGTGCGCACCCTCGGCTGAGCCTGTTCCCGAAAAGGCAAACGTCCGGCTCCTTGTCCCACACGGAAGGTGGCAGCCCGGAAAGCTGTTGCTGGTCTTCACCTTCCCCCTGCAGCCTATTCACAGGCACAACAGGTTTGGGGATCTGTGCTTGCCCAGAGAAGGAACATCTCACGGTGCGCATCCTCGGCAGAGCCTGTTCCCGAAAAGGCAAACGTCCGGCTCCTTGTCCCACACGGAAGGTGGCAGCCCGGAAAGCTGTTGCTGGTCTTCACCTTCCCCCTGCAGCCTAGTCACAGGCACAACAGGTTTGGGGATCTCTGCTTGCCCAGAGAAGGAACATCTCACGGTGCGCATCCTCGGCAGAGCCTGTTCCCGAAAAGGCAAACGTCCGGCTCCTTGTCCCACACGGAAGGTGGCAGCCCTGAAAGCTGTTGCTGGTCTTCACCTTCCCCCTGCAGCCTATTCACAGGCACAACAGGTTTTGGGATCTCTGCTTGCGCAGAGAAGGAACATCTCACGGTGCGCATCCTCGGCAGAGCCTGTTCCCGAAAAGGCAAACGTCCGGCTCCTTGTCCCACACGGAAGGTGGCAGCCCGGAAAGCTCTTGCTGGTCTTCACCTTCCCCCTGCAGCCTAGTCACAGGCACAACAGGTTTGGGGATCTGTGCTTGCCCAGAGAAGGAACATCTCACGGTGCGCATCCTCGGCAGAGCCTGTTCCCAAAAAGGCAAACGTCCGGCTCCTTGTCCCACACGGAAGGTGGCAGCCCGGAAAGCTGTTGCTGGTCTTCACCTTCCCCCTGCAGCCTATTCACAGGCACAACAGGTTTGGGGATCTGTGCTTGCCCAGAGAAGGAACATCTCACGGTGCGCATCCTCGGCAGAGCCTGTTCCCGAAAAGGCAAACGTCCGGCTCCTTGTCCCACACGGAAGGTGGCAGCCTGGAAAGCTGTTGCTGGTCTTCACCTTCCCCCTGCAGCCTAGTCACAGGCACAACAGGTTTGGGGATCTCTGCTTGCCCAGAGAAGGAACATCTCACGGTGCGCATCCTCGGCAGAGCCTGTTCCCGAAAAGGCAAACGTCCGGCTCCTTGTCCCACACGGAAGGTGGCAGCCCGGAAAGCTCTTGCTGGTCTTCACCTTCCCCCTGCAGCCTATTCACAGGCACAACAGGTTTGGGGATCTGTGCTTGCCCAGAGAAGGAACATCTCACGGTGCGCATCCTCGGCAGAGCCTGTTCCCGAAAAGGCAAACGTCCGGCTCCTTGTCCCACACGGAAGGTGGCAGCCCTGAAAGCTGTTGCTGGTCTTCACCTTCCCCCTGCAGCCTAGTCACAGGCACAACAGGTTTTGGGATCTGTGCTTGCGCAGAGAAGGAACATCTCACGGTGCGCATCCTCGGCAGAGCCTGTTCCCGAAAAGGCAAACGTCCGGCTCCTTGTCCCACACGGAAGGTGGCAGCCCGGAAAGCTGTTGCTGGTCTTCACCTTCCCCCTGCAGCCTAGTCACAGGCACAACAGGTTTGGGGATCTGTGCTTGCCCAGAGAAGGAACATCTCACGGTGCGCACCCTCGGCTGAGCCTGTTCCCGAAAAGGCAAACGTCCGGCTCCTTGTCCCACACGGAAGGTGGCAGCCCGGAAAGCTCTTGCTGGTCTTCACCTTCCCCCTGCAGCCTATTCACAGGCACAACAGGTTTGGGGATCTGTGCTTGCCCAGAGAAGGAACATCTCACGGTGCGCATCCTCGGCAGAGCCTGTTCCCGAAAAGGCAAACGTCCGGCTCCTTGTCCCACACGGAAGGTGGCAGCCCGGAAAGCTCTTGCTGGTCTTCACCTTCCCCCTGCAGCCTAGTCACAGGCACAACAGGTTTGGGGATCTCTGCTTGCCCAGAGAAGGAACATCTCACGGTGCGCATCCTCGGCAGAGCCTGTTCCCGAAAAGGCAAACGTCCGGCTCCTTGTCCCACACGGAAGGTGGCAGCCCTGAAAGCTGTTGCTGGTCTTCACCTTCCCCCTGCAGCCTATTCACAGGCACAACAGGTTTTGGGATCTCTGCTTGCGCAGAGAAGGAACATCTCACGGTGCGCATCCTCGGCAGAGCCTGTTCCCGAAAAGGCAAACGTCCGGCTCCTTGTCCCACACGGAAGGTGGCAGCCCGGAAAGCTGTTGCTGGTCTTCACCTTCCCCCTGCAGCCTAGTCACAGGCACAACAGGTTTGGGGATCTGTGCTTGCCCAGAGAAGGAACATCTCACGGTGCGCATCCTCGGCAGAGCCTGTTCCCAAAAAGGCAAACGTCCGGCTCCTTGTCCCACACGGAAGGTGGCAGCCCGGAAAGCTGTTGCTGGTCTTCACCTTCCCCCTGCAGCCTATTCACAGGCACAACAGGTTTGGGGATCTGTGCTTGCCCAGAGAAGGAACATCTCACGGTGCGCATCCTCGGCAGAGCCTGTTCCCGAAAAGGCAAACGTCCGGCTCCTTGTCCCACACGGAACGTGGCAGCCCGGAAAGCTGTTGCTGGTCTTCACCTTCCCCCTGCAGCCTATTCACAGGCACAACAGGTTTGGGGATCTGTGCTTGCCCAGAGAAGGAACATCTCACGGTGCGCATCCTCGGCAGAGCCTGTTCCCGAAAAGGCAAACGTCCGGCTCCTTGTCCCACACGGAAGGTGGCAGCCCGGAAAGCTGTTGCTGGTCTTCACCTTCCCCCTGCAGCCTATTCACAGGCACAACAGGTTTGGGGATCTGTGCTTGCCCAGAGAAGAAACATCTCACGGTGCGCATCCTCGGCAGAGCCTGTTCCCGAAAAGGCAAATGTCCGGCTCCTTGTCCCACACGGATGGTGGCAGCCCTGAAAGCTGTTGCTGGACTTCACCTTCCCCCTGCAGCCTATTCACAGGCACAACAGGTTTTGGGATCTCTGCTTCCGCAGAGAAGGAACATCTCACGGTGCGCATCCTCGGCAGAGCCTGTTCCCGAAAAGGCAAACGTCCGGCTCCTTGTCCCACACGGAAGGTGGCAGCCCGGAAAGCTGTTGCTGGTCTTCACCTTCCCCCTGCAGCCTATTCACAGGCACAACAGGTTTGGGGATCTGTGCTTGCCCAGAGAAGGAACATCTCACGGTGCGCATCCTCGGCAGAGCCTGTTCCCGAAAAGGCAAACGTCCGGCTCCTTGTCCCACACGGAAGGTGGCAGCCCGGAAAGCTGTTGCTGGTCTTCACCTTCCCCCTGCAGCCTAGTCACAGGCACAACAGGTTTGGGGATCTGTGCTTGCCCAGAGAAGGAACATCTCACGGTGCGCATCCTCGGCAGAGCCTGTTCCCGAAAAGGCAAACGTCCGGCTCCTTGTCCCACACGGAAGGTGGCAGCCCGGAAAGCTGTTGCTGGTCTTCACCTTCCCCCTGCAGCCTATTCACAGGCACAACAGGTTTGGGGATCTGTGCTTGCCCAGAGAAGGAACATCTCACGGTGCGCATCCTCGGCAGAGCCTGTTCCCGAAAAGGCAAACGTCCGGCTCCTTGTCCCACACGGAAGGTGGCAGCCCGGAAAGCTGTTGCTGGTCTTCACCTTCCCCCTGCAGCCTATTCACAGGCACAACAGGTTTTGGGATCTGTGCTTGCCCAGAGAAGAAACATCTCACGGTGCGCATCCTCGGCAGAGCCTGTTCCCGAAAAGGCAAATGTCCGGCTCCTTGTCCCACACGGATGGTGGCAGCCCTGAAAGCTGTTGCTGGTCTTCACCTTCCCCCTGCAGCCTATTCACAGGCACAACAGGTTTTGGGATCTCTGCTTGCGCAGAGAAGGAACATCTCACGGTGCGCATCCTCGGCAGAGCCTGTTCCCGAAAAGGCAAACGTCCGGCTCCTTGTCCCACACGGAAGGTGGCAGCCCGGAAAGCTGTTGCTGGTCTTCACCTTCCCCCTGCAGCCTATTCACAGGCACAACAGGTTTGGGGATCTGTGCTTGCCCAGAGAAGGAACATCTCACGGTGCGCATCCTCGGCAGAGCCTGTTCCCGAAAAGGCAAACGTCCGGCTCCTTGTCCCACACGGAAGGTGGCAGCCCGGAAAGCTGTTGCTGGTCTTCACCTTCCCCCTGCAGCCTAGTCACAGGCACAACAGGTTTGGGGATCTGTGCTTGCCCAGAGAAGGAACATCTCACCGTGCGCATCCTCGGCAGAGCCTGTTCCCGAAAAGGCAAACGTCCGGCTCCTTGTCCCACACGGAAGGTGGCAGCCCGGAAAGCTGTTGCTGGTCTTCACCTTCCCCCTGCAGCCTATTCACAGGCACCACCGCACTCGGAATCTCTACTTTCGCAAAGACGCAATCTCTCATGGTGCGCATCCTCGGCAGAGCCTGTTCCCGAAAAGGCAAACGTCCGGCTCCTTGTCCCACACGGAAGGTGGCAGCCCGGAAAGCTGTTGCTGGTCTTCACCTTCCCCCTGCAGCCTATTCACAGGCACAACAGGTTTGGGGATCTGTGCTTGCCCAGAGAAGGAACATCTCACGGTGCGCATCCTCGGCAGAGCCTGTTCCCGAAAAGGCAAACGTCCGGCTCCTTGTCCCACACGGGAGGTGGCAGCCCGGAAAGCTGTTGCTGGTCTTCACCTTCCCCCTGCAGCCTATTCACAGGCACAACAGGTTTTGGGATCTGTGCTTGCCCAGAGAAGGAACATCTCACGGTGCGCATCCTCGGCAGAGCCTGTTCCCGAAAAGGCAAACGTCCGGCTCCTTGTCCCACACGGAAGGTGGCAGCCTGGAAAGCTGTTGCTGGTCTTCACCTTCCCCCTGCAGCCTATTCACAGGCACAACAGGTTTGGGGATCTGTGCTTGCCCAGAGAAGGAACATCTCACGGTGCGCATCCTCGGCAGAGCCTGTTCCCGAAAAGGCAAACGTCCGGCTCCTTGTCCCACACGGAAGGTGGCAGCCCGGAAAGCTGTTGCTGGTCTTCACCTTCCCCCTGCAGCCTAGTCACAGGCACAACAGGTTTGGGGATCTGTGCTTGCCCAGAGAAGGAACATCTCACGGTGCGCACCCTCGGCAGAGCCTGTTCCCGAAAAGGCAAACGTCCGGCTCCTTGTCCCACACGGAAGGTGGCAGCCCGGAAAGCTGTTGCTGGTCTTCACCTTCCCCCTGCAGCCTAGTCACAGGCACAACAGGTTTGGGGATCTGTGCTTGCCCAGAGAAGGAACATCTCACGGTGCGCATCCTCGGCAGAGCCTGTTCCCGAAAAGGCAAACGTCCGGCTCCTTGTCCCACACGGAAGGTGGCAGCCCGGAAAGCTGTTGCTGGTCTTCACCTTCCCCCTGCAGCCTATTCACAGGCACAACAGGTTTGGGGATCTCTGCTTGCGCAGAGAAGGAACATCTCACGGTGCGCATCCTCGGCAGAGCCTGTTCCCGAAAAGGCAAACGTCCGGCTCCTTGTCCCACACGGAAGGTGGCAGCCCGGAAAGCTGTTGCTGGTCTTCACCTTCCCCCTGCAGCCTATTCACAGGCACAACAGGTTTGGGGATCTGTGCTTGCCCAGAGAAGGAACATCTCACGGTGCGCATCCTCGGCAGAGCCTGTTCCCGAAAAGGCAAACGTCCGGCTCCTTGTCCCACACGGAAGGTGGCAGCCTGGAAAGCTGTTGCTGGTCTTCACCTTCCCCCTGCAGCCTATTCACAGGCACAACAGGTTTTGGGATCTGTGCTTGCCCAGAGAAGGAACATCTCACGGTGCGCATCCTCGGCAGAGCCTGTTCCCGAAAAGGCAAACGTCCGGCTCCTTGTCCCACACGGAAGGTGGCAGCCCGGAAAGCTCTTGCTGGTCTTCACCTTCCCCCTGCAGCCTATTCACAGGCACAACAGGTTTGGGGATCTGTGCTTGCCCAGAGAAGGAACATCTCACGGTGCGCACCCTCGGCAGAGCCTGTTCCCGAAAAGGCAAACGTCCGGCTCCTTGTCCCACACGGAAGGTGGCAGCCCGGAAAGCTGTTGCTGGTCTTCACCTTCCCCCTGCAGCCTATTCACAGGCACAACAGGTTTGGGCATCTGTGCTTGCCCAGAGAAGGAACATCTCACGGTGCGCATCCTCGGCAGAGCCTGTTCCCGAAAAGGCAAACGTCCGGCTCCTTGTCCCACACGGAAGGTGGCAGCCCGGAAAGCTCTTGCTGGTCTTCACCTTCCCCCTGCAGCCTATTCACAGGCACAACAATTTATGGGATCTGTGCTTGCCCAGAGAAGGAACATCTCACGGTGCGCATCCTCGGCAGAGCCCGTTCCCGAAAAGGCAAATGTCCGGCTCCTTGTCCCACACGGAAGGTGGCAGCCCTGAAAGCTGTTGCTGGTCTTCACCTTCCCCCTGCAGCCTAGTCACAGGCACAACAGTTTATGGGATCTGTGCTTGCCCAGAGAAGGAACATCTCACGGTGCGCATTCTCGGCAGAGCCTGTTCCCAAAAAGGCAAACGTCCGGCTCCTTGTCCCACACGGAAGGTGGCAGCCCGGAAAGCTGTTGCTGGTCTTCACCTTCCCCCTGCAGCCTAGTCACAGGCACAACAGGTTTGGGGATCTGTGCTTGCCCAGAGAAGGAACATCTCACGGTGCGCATCCTCGGCAGAGCCTGTTCCCGAAAAGGCAAACGTCCGGCTCCTTGTCCCACACGGAAGGTGGCAGCCCGGAAAGCTGTTGCTGGTCTTCACCTTCCCCCTGCAGCCTATTCACAGGCACAACAGGTTTGGGGATCTGTGCTTGCCCAGAGAAGGAACATCTCACGGTGCGCATCCTCGGCAGAGCCTGTTCCCGAAAAGGCAAACGTCCGGCTCCTTGTCCCACACGGAAGGTGGCAGCCCTGAAAGCTCTTGCTGGTCTTCACCTTCCCCCTGCAGCCTATTCACAGGCACAACAGGTTTGGGGATTTGTGCTTGCCCAGAGAAGGAACATCTCACGGTGCGCATCCTCGGCAGAGCCTGTTCCCGAAAAGGCAAACGTCCGGCTCCTTGTCCCACACGGATGGTGGCAGCCCTGAAATCTGTTGCTGGTCTTCACCTTCCCCCTGCAGCCTATTCACAGGCACAACAGGTTTGGGGATCTGTGCTTGCCCAGAGAAGGAACATCTCACGGTGCGCATCCTCGGCAGAGCCTGTTCCCGAAAAGGCAAACGTCCGGCTCCTTGTCCCACACGGAAGGTGGCAGCCCGGAAAGCTGTTGCTGGTCTTCACCTTCCCCCTGCAGCCTATTCACAGGCACAACAGGTTTGGGGATCTGTGCTTGCCCAGAGAAGGAACATCTCACGGTGCGCATCCTCGGCAGAGCCTGTTCCCGAAAAGGCAAACGTCCGGCTCCTTGTCCCACACGGAAGGTGGCAGCCCGGAAAGCTGTTGCTGGTCTTCACCTTCCCCCTGCAGCCTATTCACAGGCACAACAGGTTTGGGGATCTGTGCTTGCCCAGAGAAGGAACATCTCACGGTGCGCACCCTCGGCAGAGCCTGTTCCCGAAAAGGCAAACGTCCGGCTCCTTGTACCACACGGGAGGTGGCAGCCCGGAAAGCTGTTGCTGGTCTTCACCTTCCCCCTGCAGCCTATTCACAGGCACAACAGGTTTTGGGATCTGTGCTTGCCCAGAGAAGGAACATCTCACGGTGCGCATCCTCGGCAGAGCCTGTTCCCGAAAAGGCAAACGTCCGGCTCCTTGTCCCACACGGAAGGTGGCAGCCTGGAAAGCTGTTGCTGGTCTTCACCTTCCCCCTGCAGCCTATTCACAGGCACAACAGGTTTGGGGATCTGTGCTTGCCCAGAGAAGGAACATCTCACGGTGCGCATCCTCGGCAGAGCCTGTTCCCGAAAAGGCAAACGTCCGGCTCCT
Source organism: Haliaeetus albicilla (assembly GCF_947461875.1). Lineage (NCBI taxonomy): Eukaryota > Metazoa > Chordata > Aves > Accipitriformes > Accipitridae > Haliaeetus > Haliaeetus albicilla. Next base: position 3,525,657 of record NW_027212433.1, on the reverse strand, counting down.
TGTCCCACACGGAAGGTGGCAGCCCGGAAAGCTGTTGCTGGTCTTCACCTTCCCCCTGCAGCCTATTCACAGGCACAACAGGTTTGGGGATCTGTGCTTGCCCAGAGAAGGAACATCTCACGGTGCGCACCCTCGGCAGAGCCTGTTCCCGAAAAGGCAAACGTCCGGCTCCTTGTCCCACACGGAAGGTGGCAGCCCGGAAAGCTGTTGCTGGTCTTCACCTTCCCCCTGCAGCCTATTCACAGGCACAACAGGTTTGGGGATCTGTGCTTGCCCAGAGAAGGAACATCTCACGGTGCGCATCCTCGGCAGAGCCTGTTCCCGAAAAGGCAAACGTCCGGCTCCTTGTCCCACACGGAAGGTGGCAGCCCGGAAAGCTGTTGCTGGTCTTCACCTTCCCCCTGCAGCCTATTCACAGGCACAACAGGTTTTGGGATCTCTGCTTGCGCAGAGAAGGAACATCTCACGGTGCGCATCCTCGGCAGAGCCTGTTCCCGAAAAGGCAAACGTCCGGCTCCTTGTCCCACACGGAAGGTGGCAGCCCGGAAAGCTGTTGCTGGTCTTCACCTTCCCCCTGCAGCCTATTCACAGGCACAACAGGTTTGGGGATCTCTGCTTGCCCAGAGAAGGAACATCTCACGGTGCGCATCCTCGGCAGAGCCTGTTCCCGAAAAGGCAAACGTCCGGCTCCTTGTCCCACACGGAAGGTGGCAGCCCGGAAAGCTGTTGCTGGTCTTCACCTTCCCCCTGCAGCCTATTCACAGGCACAACAGGTTTGGGGATCTGTGCTTGCCCAGAGAAGGAACATCTCACGGTGCGCATCCTCGGCAGAGCCTGTTCCCGAAAAGGCAAACGTCCGGCTCCTTGTCCCACACGGAAGGTGGCAGCCTGGAAAGCTGTTGCTGGTCTTCACCTTCCCCCTGCAGCCTATTCACAGGCACAACAGGTTTTGGGATCTGTGCTTGCCCAGAGAAGGAACATCTCACGGTGCGCATCCTCGGCAGAGCCTGTTCCCGAAAAGGCAAACGTCCGGCTCCTTGTCCCACACGGAAGGTGGCAGCCCGGAAAGCTCTTGCTGGTCTTCACCTTCCCCCTGCAGCCTATTCACAGGCACAACAGGTTTGGGGATCTGTGCTTGCCCAGAGAAGGAACATCTCACGGTGCGCACCCTCGGCAGAGCCTGTTCCCGAAAAGGCAAACGTCCGGCTCCTTGTCCCACACGGAAGGTGGCAGCCCGGAAAGCTGTTGCTGGTCTTCACCTTCCCCCTGCAGCCTAGTCACAGGCACAACAGGTTTGGGGATCTCTGCTTGCCCAGAGAAGGAACATCTCACGGTGCGCATCCTCGGCAGAGCCTGTTCCCGAAAAGGCAAACGTCCGGCTCCTTGTCCCACACGGAAGGTGGCAGCCCTGAAAGCTGTTGCTGGTCTTCACCTTCCCCCTGCAGCCTATTCACAGGCACAACAGGTTTGGGGATCTGTGCTTGCCCAGAGAAGGAACATCTCACGGTGCGCATCCTCGGCAGAGCCTGTTCCCGAAAAGGCAAACGTCCGGCTCCTTGTCCCACACGGAAGGTGGCAGCCCGGAAAGCTCTTGCTGGTCTTCACCTTCCCCCTGCAGCCTATTCACAGGCACAACAGGTTTGGGGATCTGTGCTTGCCCAGAGAAGGAACATCTCACGGTGCGCATCCTCGGCAGAGCCTGTTCCCGAAAAGGCAAACGTCCGGCTCCTTGTCCCACACGGAAGGTGGCAGCCCGGAAAGCTGTTGCTGGTCTTCACCTTCCCCCTGCAGCCTATTCACAGGCACAACAGGTTTTGGGATCTCTGCTTGCGCAGAGAAGGAACATCTCACGGTGCGCATCCTCGGCAGAGCCTGTTCCCGAAAAGGCAAACGTCCGGCTCCTTGTCCCACACGGAAGGTGGCAGCCCGGAAAGCTCTTGCTGGTCTTCACCTTCCCCCTGCAGCCTATTCACAGGCACAACAGATTTTGGGATCTGTGCTTGCCCAGAGAAGGAACATCTCACGGTGCGCATCCTCGGCAGAGCCTGTTCCCAAAAAGGCAAACGTCCGGCTCCTTGTCCCACACGGAAGGTGGCAGCCCTGAAAGCTGTTGCTGGTCTTCACCTTCCCCCTGCAGCCTAGTCACAGGCACAACAGGTTTGGGGATCTGTGCTTGCCCAGAGAAGGAACATCTCACGGTGCGCATCCTCGGCAGAGCCTGTTCCCGAAAAGGCAAACGTCCGGCTCCTTGTCCCACACGGATGGTGGCAGCCCGGAAAGCTCTTGCTGGTCTTCACCTTCCCCCTGCAGCCTATTCACAGGCACAACAGATTTTGGGATCTGTGCTTGCCCAGAGAAGGAACATCTCACGGTGCGCATCCTCGGCAGAGCCTGTTCCCGAAAAGGCAAACGTCCGGCTCCTTGTCCCACACGGAAGGTGGCAGCCCGGAAAGCTCTTGCTGGTCTTCACCTTCCCCCTGCAGCCTAGTCACAGGCACAACAGGTTTGGGGATCTGTGCTTGCCCAGAGAAGGAACATCTCACGGTGCGCATCCTCGGCAGAGCCTGTTCCCGAAAAGGCAAACGTCCGGCTCCTTGTCCCACACGGAAGGTGGCAGCCCGGAAAGCTGTTGCTGGTCTTCACCTTCCCCCTGCAGCCTATTCACAGGCACAACAGGTTTGGGGATCTGTGCTTGCCCAGAGAAGGAACATCTCACGGTGCGCACCCTCGGCAGAGCCTGTTCCCGAAAAGGCAAACGTCCGGCTCCTTGTCCCACACGGAAGGTGGCAGCCCGGAAAGCTGTTGCTGGTCTTCACCTTCCCCCTGCAGCCTATTCACAGGCACAACAGGTTTGGGGATCTGTGCTTGCCCAGAGAAGGAACATCTCACGGTGCGCATCCTCGGCAGAGCCTGTTCCCGAAAAGGCAAACGTCCGGCTCCTTGTCCCACACGGAAGGTGGCAGCCCGGAAAGCTGTTGCTGGTCTTCACCTTCCCCCTGCAGCCTATTCACAGGCACAACAGGTTTTGGGATCTCTGCTTGCGCAGAGAAGGAACATCTCACGGTGCGCATCCTCGGCAGAGCCTGTTCCCGAAAAGGCAAACGTCCGGCTCCTTGTCCCACACGGAAGGTGGCAGCCCGGAAAGCTGTTGCTGGTCTTCACCTTCCCCCTGCAGCCTATTCACAGGCACAACAGGTTTGGGGATCTCTGCTTGCCCAGAGAAGGAACATCTCACGGTGCGCATCCTCGGCAGAGCCTGTTCCCGAAAAGGCAAACGTCCGGCTCCTTGTCCCACACGGAAGGTGGCAGCCCGGAAAGCTGTTGCTGGTCTTCACCTTCCCCCTGCAGCCTATTCACAGGCACAACAGGTTTGGGGATCTGTGCTTGCCCAGAGAAGGAACATCTCACGGTGCGCATCCTCGGCAGAGCCTGTTCCCGAAAAGGCAAACGTCCGGCTCCTTGTCCCACACGGAAGGTGGCAGCCTGGAAAGCTGTTGCTGGTCTTCACCTTCCCCCTGCAGCCTATTCACAGGCACAACAGGTTTTGGGATCTGTGCTTGCCCAGAGAAGGAACATCTCACGGTGCGCATCCTCGGCAGAGCCTGTTCCCGAAAAGGCAAACGTCCGGCTCCTTGTCCCACACGGAAGGTGGCAGCCCGGAAAGCTCTTGCTGGTCTTCACCTTCCCCCTGCAGCCTATTCACAGGCACAACAGGTTTGGGGATCTGTGCTTGCCCAGAGAAGGAACATCTCACGGTGCGCACCCTCGGCAGAGCCTGTTCCCGAAAAGGCAAACGTCCGGCTCCTTGTCCCACACGGAAGGTGGCAGCCCGGAAAGCTCTTGCTGGTCTTCACCTTCCCCCTGCAGCCTAGTCACAGGCACAACAGGTTTGGGGATCTCTGCTTGCCCAGAGAAGGAACATCTCACGGTGCGCATCCTCGGCAGAGCCTGTTCCCGAAAAGGCAAACGTCCGGCTCCTTGTCCCACACGGAAGGTGGCAGCCCTGAAAGCTGTTGCTGGTCTTCACCTTCCCCCTGCAGCCTATTCACAGGCACAACAGGTTTGGGGATCTGTGCTTGCCCAGAGAAGGAACATCTCACGGTGCGCATCCTCGGCAGAGCCTGTTCCCGAAAAGGCAAACGTCCGGCTCCTTGTCCCACACGGAAGGTGGCAGCCCGGAAAGCTCTTGCTGGTCTTCACCTTCCCCCTGCAGCCTATTCACAGGCACAACAGGTTTGGGGATCTGTGCTTGCCCAGAGAAGGAACATCTCACGGTGCGCATCCTCGGCAGAGCCTGTTCCCGAAAAGGCAAACGTCCGGCTCCTTGTCCCACACGGAAGGTGGCAGCCCTGAAAGCTGTTGCTGGTCTTCACCTTCCCCCTGCAGCCTATTCACAGGCACAAGAGGTTTGGGGATCTGTGCTTGCCCAGAGAAGGAACATCTCACGGTGCGCATCCTCGGCAGAGCCTGTTCCCGAAAAGGCAAACGTCCGGCTCCTTGTCCCACACGGAAGGTGGCAGCCCGGAAAGCTCTTGCTGGTCTTCACCTTCCCCCTGCAGCCTATTCACAGGCACAACAGATTTTGGGATCTGTGCTTGCCCAGAGAAGGAACATCTCACGGTGCGCATCCTCGGCAGAGCCTGTTCCCAAAAAGGCAAACGTCCGGCTCCTTGTCCCACACGGAAGGTGGCAGCCCTGAAAGCTGTTGCTGGTCTTCACCTTCCCCCTGCAGCCTAGTCACAGGCACAACAGGTTTGGGGATCTGTGCTTGCCCAGAGAAGGAACATCTCACGGTGCGCATCCTCGGCAGAGCCTGTTCCCGAAAAGGCAAACGTCCGGCTCCTTGTCCCACACGGATGGTGGCAGCCCGGAAAGCTCTTGCTGGTCTTCACCTTCCCCCTGCAGCCTATTCACAGGCACAACAGATTTTGGGATCTGTGCTTGCCCAGAGAAGGAACATCTCACGGTGCGCATCCTCGGCAGAGCCTGTTCCCGAAAAGGCAAACGTCCGGCTCCTTGTCCCACACGGAAGGTGGCAGCCCGGAAAGCTCTTGCTGGTCTTCACCTTCCCCCTGCAGCCTAGTCACAGGCACAACAGGTTTGGGGATCTGTGCTTGCCCAGAGAAGGAACATCTCACGGTGCGCATCCTCGGCAGAGCCTGTTCCCGAGAAAGGCAAACGTCCGGCTCCTTGTCCCACACGGAAGGTGGCAGCCCGGAAAGCTGTTGCTGGTCTTCACCTTCCCCCTGCAGCCTATTCACAGGCACAACAGGTTTGGGGATCTGTGCTTGCCCAGAGAAGGAACTTCTCACGGTGCTCATCCTCGGCAGAGCCTGTTCCCAAAAAGGCAAACGTCCGGCTCCTTGTCCCACACGGAAGGTGGCAGACCTGAAAGCTGTTGCTGGTCTTCACCTTCCCCCTGCAGCCTATTCACAGGCACAACAGGTTTGGGGATCTGTGCTTGCCCAGAGAAGGAACATCTCACGGTGCGCATCCTCGGCAGAGCCTGTTCCCGAAAAGGCAAACGTCCGGCTCCTTGTCCCACACGGAAGGTGGCAGCCCAGAAAGCTGTTGCTGGTCTTCACCTTCCCCCTGCAGCCTATTCACAGGCACAACAGGTTTGGGGATCTGTGCTTGCCCAGAGAAGGAACATCTCACGGTGCGCATCCTCGGCAGAGCCTGTTCCCGAAAAGGCAAAAGTCCGGCTCCTTGTCCCACACGGATGGTGGCAGCCCGGAAAGCTCTTGCTGGTCTTCACCTTCCCCCTGCAGCCTATTCACAGGCACAACAGATTTTGGGATCTGTGCTTGCCCAGAGAAGGAACATCTCACGGCGCGCATCCTCGGCAGAGCCTGTTCCCGAAAAGGCAAACGTCCGGCTCCTTGTCCCACACGGAAGGTGGCAGCCCGGAAAGCTGTTGCTGGTCTTCACCTTCCCCCTGCAGCCTATTCACAGGCACAACAGGTTTGGGGATCTGTGCTTGCCCAGAGAAGGAACATCTCACGGTGCGCATCCTCGGCAGAGCCTGTTCCCGAAAAGGCAAACGTCCGGCTCCTTGTCCCACACGGAAGGTGGCAGCCCGGAAAGCTGTTGCTGGTCTTCACCTTCCCCCTGCAGCCTAGTCACAGGCACAACAGATTTTGGGATCTGTGCTTGCCCAGAGAAGGAACATCTCACGGTGCGCATCCTCGGCAGAGCCTGTTCCCAAAAAGGCAAACGTCCGGCTCCTTGTCCCACACGGAAGGTGGCAGCCCGGAAAGCTGTTGCTGGTCTTCACCTTCCCCCTGCAGCCTATTCACAGGCACAACAGGTTTGGGGATCTGTGCTTGCCCAGAGAAGGAACATCTCACGGTGCGCATCCTCGGCAGAGCCTGTTCCCAAAAAGGCAAACGTCCGGCTCCTTGTCCCACACGGAAGGTGGCAGCCCGGAAGGCTGTTGCTGGTCTTCACCTTCCCCCTGCAGCCTATTCACAGGCACAACAGGTTTGGGGATCTCTGCTTGCCCAGAGAAGGAACATCTCACGGTGCGCATCCTCGGCAGAGCCTGTTCCCGAAAAGGCAAACGTCCGGCTCCTTGTCCCACACGGAAGGTGGCAGCCCGGAAAGCTGTTGCTGGTCTTCACCTTCCCCCTGCAGCCTATTCACAGGCACAACAGGTTTGGGGATCTGTGCTTGCCCAGAGAAGGAACATCTCACGGTGCGCATCCTCGGCAGAGCCTGTTCCCGAAAAGGCAAACGTCCGGCTCCTTGTCCCACACGGAAGGTGGCAGCCCGGAAAGCTCTTGCTGGTCTTCACCTTCCCCCTGCAGCCTATTCACAGGCACAACAGGTTTTGGGATCTGTGCTTGCCCAGAGAAGGAACATCTCACGGTGCGCATCCTCGGCAGAGCCTGTTCCCGAAAAGGCAAACGTCCGGCTCCTTGTCCCACACGGAAGGTGGCAGCCCGGAAAGCTGTTGCTGGTCTTCACCTTCCCCCTGCAGCCTAGTCACAGGCACAACAGGTTTGGGGATCTGTGCTTGCCCAGAGAAGGAACATCTCACGGTGCGCATCCTCGGCAGAGCCTGTTCCCGAAAAGGCAAACGTCCGGCTCCTTGTCCCACACGGAAGGTGGCAGCCCGGAAAGCTCTTGCTGGTCTTCACCTTCCCCCTGCAGCCTAGTCACAGGCACAACAGGTTTGGGGATCTGTGCTTGCCCAGAGAAGGAACATCTCACGGTGCGCATCCTCGGCAGAGCCTGTTCCCGAAAAGGCAAACGTCCGGCTCCTTGTCCCACACGGAAGGTGGCAGCCCGGAAAGCTGTTGCTGGTCTTCACCTTCCCCCTGCAGCCTATTCACAGGCACAACAGGTTTGGGGATCTGTGCTTGCCCAGAGAAGGAACATCTCACGGTGCGCATCCTCGGCAGAGCCTGTTCCCGAAAAGGCAAACGTCCGGCTCCTTGTCCCACACGGAAGGTGGCAGCCCGGAAAGCTCTTGCTGGTCTTCACCTTCCCCCTGCAGCCTATTCACAGGCACAACAGGTTTGGGGATCTGTGCTTGCCCAGAGAAGGAACATCTCACGGTGCGCATCCTCGGCAGAGCCTGTTCCCGAAAAGGCAAACGTCCGGCTCCTTGTCCCACACGGAAGGTGGCAGCCCGGAAAGCTCTTGCTGGTCTTCACCTTCCCCCTGCAGCCTATTCACAGGCACAACAGGTTTGGGGATCTGTGCTTGCCCAGAGAAGGAACATCTCACGGTGCGCATCCTCGGCAGAGCCTGTTCCCGAAAAGGCAAACGTCCGGCTCCTTGTCCCACACGGAAGGTGGCAGCCCTGAAAGCTGTTGCTGGTCTTCACCTTCCCCCTGCAGCCTATTCACAGGCACAACAGGTTTTGGGATCTCTGCTTGCCCAGAGAAGGAACATCTCACGGTGTGCATCCTCGGCAGAGCCTGTTCCCGAAAAGGCAAACGTCCGGCTCCTTGTCCCACACGGAAGGTGGCAGCCCGGAAAGCTGTTGCTGGTCTTCACCTTCCCCCTGCAGCCTATTCACAGGCACAACAGGTTTGGGGATCTGTGCTTGCCCAGAGAAGGAACATCTCACGGTGCGCATCCTCGGCAGAGCCTGTTCCCGAAAAGGCAAACGTCCGGCTCCTTGTCCCACACGGAAGGTGGCAGCCCGGAAAGCTGTTGCTGGTCTTCACCTTCCCCCTGCAGCCTAGTCACAGGCACAACAGGTTTGGGGATCTGTGCTTGCCCAGAGAAGGAACATCTCACGGTGCGCATCCTCGGCAGAGCCTGTTCCCGAAAAGGCAAACGTCCGGCTCCTTGTCCCACACGGAAGGTGGCAGCCCGGAAAGCTGTTGCTGGTCTTCACCTTCCCCCTGCAGCCTAGTCACAGGCACAACAGGTTTTGGGATCTGTGCTTGCCCAGAGAAGGAACATCTCACGGTGCGCATCCTCGGCAGAGCCTGTTCCCGAAAAGGCAAACGTCCGGCTCCTTGTCCCACACGGAAGGTGGCAGCCCGGAAAGCTCTTGCTGGTCTTCACCTTCCCCCTGCAGCCTAGTCACAGGCACAACAGGTTTGGGGATCTGTGCTTGCCCAGAGAAGGAACATCTCACGGTGCGCATCCTCGGCAGAGCCTGTTCCCGAAAAGGCAAACGTCCGGCTCCTTGTCCCACACGGAAGGTGGCAGCCCGGAAAGCTGTTGCTGGTCTTCACCTTCCCCCTGCAGCCTATTCACAGGCACAACAGGTTTTGGGATCTCTGCTTGCGCAGAGAAGGAACATCTCACGGTGCGCATCCTCGGCAGAGCCTGTTCCCGAAAAGGCAAACGTCCGGCTCCTTGTCCCACACGGAAGGTGGCAGCCCGGAAAGCTCTTGCTGGTCTTCACCTTCCCCCTGCAGCCTATTCACAGGCACAACAGGTTTGGGGATCTGTGCTTGCCCAGAGAAGGAACATCTCACGGTGCGCATCCTCGGCAGAGCCTGTTCCCGAAAAGGCAAACGTCCGGCTCCTTGTCCCACACGGAAGGTGGCAGCCCGGAAAGCTCTTGCTGGTCTTCACCTTCCCCCTGCAGCCTATTCACAGGCACAACAGGTTTGGGGATCTGTGCTTGCCCAGAGAAGGAACATCTCACGGTGCGCATCCTCGGCAGAGCCTGTTCCCAAAAAGGCAAACGTCCGGCTCCTTGTCCCACACGGAAGGTGGCAGCCCGGAAAGCTGTTGCTGGTCTTCACCTTCCCCCTGCAGCCTATTCACAGGCACAACAGGTTTGGGGATCTGTGCTTGCCCAGAGAAGGAACATCTCACGGCGCGCATCCTCGGCAGAGCCTGTTCCCGAAAAGGCAAACGTCCGGCTCCTTGTCCCACACGGAAGGTGGCAGCCCGGAAAGCTGTTGCTGGTCTTCACCTTCCCCCTGCAGCCTAGTCACAGGCACAACAGGTTTGGGGATCTGTGCTTGCCCAGAGAAGGAACATCTCACGGTGCGCATCCTCGGCAGAGCCTGTTCCCGAAAAGGCAAACGTCCGGCTCCTTGTCCCACACGGAAGGTGGCAGCCCGGAAAGCTGTTGCTGGTCTTCACCTTCCCCCTGCAGCCTATTCACAGGCACAACAGGTTTGGGGATCTGTGCTTGCCCAGAGAAGGAACATCTCACGGTGCGCATCCTCGGCAGAGCCTGTTCCCGAAAAGGCAAACCTCCGGCTCCTTGTCCCACACGGAAGGTGGCAGCCCGGAAAGCTGTTGCTGGTCTTCACCTTCCCCCTGCAGCCTATTCACAGGCACAACAGGTTTGGGGATCTGTGCTTGCCCAGAGAAGGAACATCTCACGGTGCGCATCCTCGGCAGAGCCTGTTCCCGAAAAGGCAAACGTCCGGCTCCTTGTCCCACACGGAAGGTGGCAGCCCGGAAAGCTGTTGCTGGTCTTCACCTTCCCCCTGCAGCCTAGTCACAGGCACAACAGGTTTGGGGATCTGTGCTTGCCCAGAGAAGGAACATCTCACGGTGCGCATCCTCGGCAGAGCCTGTTCCCGAAAAGGCAAACGTCCGGCTCCTTGTCCCACACGGAAGGTGGCAGCCCGGAAAGCTCTTGCTGGTCTTCACCTTCCCCCTGCAGCCTATTCACAGGCACAACAGGTTTTGGGATCTGTGCTTGCCCAGAGAAGGAACATCTCACGGTGCGCATCCTCGGCAGAGCCTCTTCCCGAAAAGGCAAACGTCCGGCTCCTTGTCCCACACGGAAGGTGGCAGCCCGGAAAGCTGTTGCTGGTCTTCACCTTCCCCCTGCAGCCTATTCACAGGCACAACAGGTTTGGGGATCTGTGCTTGCCCAGAGAAGGAACATCTCACGGTGCGCATCCTCGGCAGAGCCTGTTCCCGAAAAGGCAAACCTCCGGCTCCTTGTCCCACACGGAAGGTGGCAGCCCGGAAAGCTGTTGCTGGTCTTCACCTTCCCCCTGCAGCCTATTCACAGGCACAACAGGTTTGGGGATCTGTGCTTGCCCAGAGAAGGAACATCTCACGGTGCGCATCCTCGGCAGAGCCTGTTCCCGAAAAGGCAAACCTCCGGCTCCTTGTCCCACACGGAAGGTGGCAGCCCGGAAAGCTGTTGCTGGTCTTCACCTTCCCCCTGCAGCCTATTCACAGGCACAACAGGTTTGGGGATCTGTGCTTGCCCAGAGAAGGAACATCTCACGGTGCGCATCCTCGGCAGAGCCTGTTCCCGAAAAGGCAAACGTCCGGCTCCTTGTCCCACACGGAAGGTGGCAGCCCTGAAAGCTGTTGCTGGTCTTCACCTTCCCCCTGCAGCCTATTCACAGGCACAACAGATTTTGGGATCTGTGCTTGCCCAGAGAAGGAACATCTCACGGTGCGCATCCTCGGCAGAGCCTGTTCCCGAAAAGGCAAACCTCCGGCTCCTTGTCCCACATGGAAGGTGGCAGCCCGGAAAGCTGTTGCTGGTCTTCACCTTCCCCCTGCAGCCTAGTCACAGGCACAACAGGTTTTGGGATCTGTGCTTGCCCAGAGAAGGAACATCTCACGGTGCGCATCCTCGGCAGAGCCTGTTCCCGAAAAGGCAAACGTCCGGCTCCTTGTCCCACACGGAAGGTGGCAGCCCGGAAAGCTGTTGCTGGTCTTCACCTTCCCCCTGCAGCCTATTCACAGGCACAACAGGTTTGGGGATCTGTGCTTGCCCAGAGAAGGAACATCTCACGGTGCGCATCCTCGGCAGAGCCTGTTCCCGAAAAGGCAAACGTCCGGCTCCTTGTCCCACACGGAAGGTGGCAGCCCGGAAAGCTGTTGCTGGTCTTCACCTTCCCCCTGCAGCCTAGTCACAGGCACAACAGGTTTGGGGATCTCTGCTTGCCCAGAGAAGGAACATCTCACGGTGCGCATCCTCGGCAGAGCCTGTTCCCGAAAAGGCAAACGTCCGGCTCCTTGTCCCACACGGAAGGTGGCAGCCCGGAAAGCTGTTGCTGGTCTTCACCTTCCCCCTGCAGCCTAGTCACAGGCACAACAGGTTTGGGGATCTGTGCTTGCCCAGAGAAGGAACATCTCACGGTGCGCATCCTCGGCAGAGCCTGTTCCCGAAAAGGCAAACGTCCGGCTCCTTGTCCCACACGGAAGGTGGCAGCCCGGAAAGCTCTTGCTGGTCTTCACCTTCCCCCTGCAGCCTAGTCACAGGCACAACAGGTTTGGGGATCTGTGCTTGCCCAGAGAAGGAACATCTCACGGTGCGCATCCTCGGCAGAGCCTGTTCCCGAAAAGGCAAACGTCCGGCTCCTTGTCCCACACGGAAGGTGGCAGCCCTGAAAGCTGTTGCTGGTCTTCACCTTCCCCCTGCAGCCTATTCACAGGCACAACAGGTTTTGGGATCTCTGCTTGCCCAGAGAAGGAACATCTCACGGTGCGCATCCTCGGCAGAGCCTGTTCCCGAAAAGGCAAACGTCCGGCTCCTTGTCCCACACGGAAGGTGGCAGCCCGGAAAGCTCTTGCTGGTCTTCACCTTCCCCCTGCAGCCTATTCACAGGCACAACAGGTTTGGGGATCTGTGCTTGCCCAGAGAAGGAACATCTCACGGTGCGCATCCTCGGCAGAGCCTGTTCCCGAAAAGGCAAACGTCCGGCTCCTTGTCCCACACGGAAGGTGGCAGCCCGGAAAGCTGTTGCTGGTCTTCACCTTCCCCCTGCAGCCTAGTCACAGGCACAACAGGTTTTGGGATCTGTGCTTGCCCAGAGAAGGAACATCTCACGGTGCGCATCCTCGGCAGAGCCTGTTCCCGAAAAGGCAAACGTCCGGCTCCTTGTCCCACACGGAAGGTGGCAGCCCGGAAAGCTGTTGCTGGTCTTCACCTTCCCCCTGCAGCCTAGTCACAGGCACAACAGGTTTTGGGATCTGTGCTTGCCCAGAGAAGGAACATCTCACGGTGCGCATCCTCGGCAGAGCCTGTTCCCGAAAAGGCAAACGTCCGGCTCCTTGTCCCACACGGAAGGTGGCAGCCCGGAAAGCTGTTGCTGGTCTTCACCTTCCCCCTGCAGCCTATTCACAGGCACAACAGGTTTGGGGATCTGTGCTTGCGCAGAGAAGGAACATCTCACGGTGCGCATCCTCGGCAGAGCCTGTTCCCGAAAAGGCAAACGTCCGGCTCCTTGTCCCACACGGAAGGTGGCAGCCCGGAAAGCTGTTGCTGGTCTTCACCTTCCCCCTGCAGCCTATTCACAGGCACAACAGGTTTGGGGATCTGTGCTTGCCCAGAGAAGGAACATCTCACGGTGCGCATCCTCGGCAGAGCCTGTTCCCGAAAAGGCAAACGTCCGGCTCCTTGTCCCACACGGAAGGTGGCAGCCCGGAAAGCTGTTGCTGGTCTTCACCTTCCCCCTGCAGCCTATTCACAGGCACAACAGGTTTGGGGATCTGTGCTTGCCCAGAGAAGGAACATCTCACGGTGCGCATCCTCGGCAGAGCCTGTTCCCGAAAAGGCAAACGTCCGGCTCCTTGTCCCACACGGAAGGTGGCAGCCCTGAAAGCTCTTGCTGGTCTTCACCTTCCCCCTGCAGCCTAGTCACAGGCACAACAGGTTTTGGGATCTGTGCTTGCCCAGAGAAGGAACATCTCACGGTGTGCATCCTCGGCAGAGCCTGTTCCCGAAAAGGCAAACGTCCGGCTCCTTGTCCCACACGGAAGGTGGCAGCCCGGAAAGCTCTTGCTGGTCTTCACCTTCCCCCTGCAGCCTATTCACAGGCACAACAGGTTTGGGGATCTGTGCTTGCCCAGAGAAGGAACATCTCACGGTGCGCATCCTCGGCAGAGCCTGTTCCCGAAAAGGCAAACGTCCGGCTCCTTGTCCCACACGGAAGGTGGCAGCCCGGAAAGCTGTTGCTGGTCTTCACCTTCCCCCTGCAGCCTATTCACAGGCACAACAGGTTTGGGCATCTGTGCTTGCCCAGAGAAGGAACATCTCACGGTGCGCATCCTCGGCAGAGCCTGTTCCCGAAAAGGCAAACCTCCGGCTCCTTGTCCCACACGGAAGGTGGCAGCCCGGAAAGCTGTTGCTGGTCTTCACCTTCCCCCTGCAGCCTAGTCACAGGCACAACAGGTTTGGGGATCTGTGCTTGCGCAGAGAAGGAACATCTCACGGTGCGCATCCTCGGCAGAGCCTGTTCCCGAAAAGGCAAACGTCCGGCTCCTTGTCCCACACGGAAGGTGGCAGCCCGGAAAGCTGTTGCTGGTCTTCACCTTCCCCCTGCAGCCTAGTCACAGGCACAACAGGTTTGGGGATCTGTGCTTGCCCAGAGAAGGAACATCTCACGGTGCGCATCCTCGGCAGAGCCTGTTCCCGAAAAGGCAAACGTCCGGCTCCTTGTCCCACACGGAAGGTGGCAGCCCGGAAAGCTGTTGCTGGTCTTCACCTTCCCCCTGCAGCCTAGTCACAGGCACAAGAGGTTTGGGGATCTGTGCTTGCCCAGAGAAGGAACATCTCACGGTGCGCATCCTCGGCAGAGCCTGTTCCCGAAAAGGCAAACGTCCGGCTCCTTGTCCCACACGGAAGGTGGCAGCCCGGAAAGCTGTTGCTGGTCTTCACCTTCCCCCTGCAGCCTATTCACAGGCACAACAGGTTTGGGGATCTGTGCTTGCGCAGAGAAGGAACATCTCACGGTGCGCATCCTCGGCAGAGCCTGTTCCCGAAAAGGCAAACGTCCGGCTCCTTGTCCCACACGGAAGGTGGCAGCCCGGAAAGCTGTTGCTGGTCTTCACCTTCCCCCTGCAGCCTATTCACAGGCACAACAGGTTTGGGGATCTGTGCTTGCCCAGAGAAGGAACATCTCACGGTGCGCATCCTCGGCAGAGCCTGTTCCCGAAAAGGCAAACGTCCGGCTCCTTGTCCCACACGGAAGGTGGCAGCCCGGAAAGCTGTTGCTGGTCTTCACCTTCCCCCTGCAGCCTAGTCACAGGCACAACAGGTTTTGGGATCTGTGCTTGCCCAGAGAAGGAACATCTCACGGTGCGCATCCTCGGCAGAGCCTGTTCCCGAAAAGGCAAACGTCCGGCTCCTTGTCCCACACGGAAGGTGGCAGCCCGGAAAGCTCTTGCTGGTCTTCACCTTCCCCCTGCAGCCTATTCACAGGCACAACAGGTTTGGGGATCTGTGCTTGCCCAGAGAAGGAACATCTCACGGTGCGCATCCTCGGCAGAGCCTGTTCCCGAAAAGGCAAACGTCCGGCTCCTTGTCCCACACGGAAGGTGGCAGCCCGGAAAGCTGTTGCTGGTCTTCACCTTCCCCCTGCAGCCTATTCACAGGCACAACAGGTTTTGGGATCTCTGCTTGCGCAGAGAAGGAACATCTCACGGTGCGCATCCTCGGCAGAGCCTGTTCCCGAAAAGGCAAACGTCCGGCTCCTTGTCCCACACGGAAGGTGGCAGCCCGGAAAGCTCTTGCTGGTCTTCACCTTCCCCCTGCAGCCTATTCACAGGCACAACAGGTTTGGGGATCTGTGCTTGCCCAGAGAAGGAACATCTCACGGTGCGCATCCTCGGCAGAGCCTGTTCCCGAAAAGGCAAACGTCCGGCTCCTTGTCCCACACGGAAGGTGGCAGCCCGGAAAGCTCTTGCTGGTCTTCACCTTCCCCCTGCAGCCTATTCACAGGCACAACAGGTTTGGGGATCTGTGCTTGCCCAGAGAAGGAACATCTCACGGTGCGCATCCTCGGCAGAGCCTGTTCCCGAAAAGGCAAACGTCCGGCTCCTTGTCCCACACGGAAGGTGGCAGCCCGGAAAGCTGTTGCTGGTCTTCACCTTCCCCCTGCAGCCTATTCACAGGCACAACAGGTTTGGGGATCTGTGCTTGCCCAGAGAAGGAACATCTCACGGCGCGCATCCTCGGCAGAGCCTGTTCCCGAAAAGGCAAACGTCCGGCTCCTTGTCCCACACGGAAGGTGGCAGCCCGGAAAGCTGTTGCTGGTCTTCACCTTCCCCCTGCAGCCTATTCACAGGCACAACAGGTTTGGGGATCTGTGCTTGCCCAGAGAAGGAACATCTCACGGTGCGCATCCTCGGCAGAGCCTGTTCCCGAAAAGGCAAACGTCCGGCTCCTTGTCCCACACGGAAGGTGGCAGCCCTGAAAGCTGTTGCTGGTCTTCACCTTCCCCCTGCAGCCTATTCACAGGCACAACAGGTTTGGGGATCTGTGCTTGCCCAGAGAAGGAACATCTCACGGTGCGCATCCTCGGCAGAGCCTGTTCCCGAAAAGGCAAACCTCCGGCTCCTTGTCCCACACGGAAGGTGGCAGCCCGGAAAGCTGTTGCTGGTCTTCACCTTCCCCCTGCAGCCTATTCACAGGCACAACAGGTTTGGGGATCTGTGCTTGCCCAGAGAAGGAACATCTC
The DNA here is from genome assembly GCF_947461875.1 of Haliaeetus albicilla. Lineage (NCBI taxonomy): Eukaryota > Metazoa > Chordata > Aves > Accipitriformes > Accipitridae > Haliaeetus > Haliaeetus albicilla. The sequence goes on along the minus strand of NW_027212433.1, from coordinate 3,509,794 downwards.
ACGGTGCGCATCCTCGGCAGAGCCTGTTCCCGAAAAGGCAAACGTCCGGCTCCTTGTCCCACACGGAAGGTGGCAGCCCGGAAAGCTCTTGCTGGTCTTCACCTTCCCCCTGCAGCCTAGTCACAGGCACAACAGGTTTGGGGATCTGTGCTTGCCCAGAGAAGGAACATCTCACGGTGCGCATCCTCGGCAGAGCCTGTTCCCGAAAAGGCAAACGTCCGGCTCCTTGTCCCACACGGAAGGTGAAAGCCCGGAAAGCTGTTGCTGGTCTTCACCTTCCCCCTGCAGCCTAGTCACAGGCACAACAGGTTTGGGGATCTGTGCTTGCCCAGAGAAGGAACATCTCACGGTGCGCATCCTCGGCAGAGCCTGTTCCCGAAAAGGCAAACGTCCGGCTCCTTGTCCCACACGGAAGGTGGCAGCCCGGAAAGCTCTTGCTGGTCTTCACCTTCCCCCTGCAGCCTATTCACAGGCACAACAGGTTTTGGGATCTCTGCTTGCCCAGAGAAGGAACATCTCACGGTGCGCATCCTCGGCAGAGCCTCTTCCCGAAAAGGCAAACGTCCGGCTCCTTGTCCCACACGGAAGGTGGCAGCCCGGAAAGCTCTTGCTGGTCTTCACCTTCCCCCTGCAGCCTATTCACAGGCACAACAGGTTTGGGGATCTGTGCTTGCCCAGAGAAGGAACATCTCACGGTGCGCATCCTCGGCAGAGCCTGTTCCCGAAAAGGCAAACGTCCGGCTCCTTGTCCCACACGGAAGGTGGCAGCCCGGAAAGCTGTTGCTGGTCTTCACCTTCCCCCTGCAGCCTAGTCACAGGCACAACAGGTTTGGGGATCTGTGCTTGCCCAGAGAAGGAACATCTCACGGTGCGCATCCTCGGCAGAGCCTGTTCCCGAAAAGGCAAACGTCCGGCTCCTTGTCCCACACGGAAGGTGGCAGCCCGGAAAGCTGTTGCTGGTCTTCACCTTCCCCCTGCAGCCTATTCACAGGCACAACAGGTTTGGGGATCTGTGCTTGCCCAGAGAAGGAACATCTCACGGTGCGCATCCTCGGCAGAGCCTGTTCCCGAAAAGGCAAACGTCCGGCTCCTTGTCCCACACGGAAGGTGGCAGCCCTGAAAGCTGTTGCTGGTCTTCACCTTCCCCCTGCAGCCTATTCACAGGCACAACAGATTTTGGGATCTGTGCTTGCCCAGAGAAGGAACATCTCACGGTGCGCATCCTCGGCAGAGCCTGTTCCCGAAAAGGCAAACGTCCGGCTCCTTGTCCCACATGGAAGGTGGCAGCCCGGAAAGCTGTTGCTGGTCTTCACCTTCCCCCTGCAGCCTAGTCACAGGCACAACAGGTTTTGGGATCTGTGCTTGCCCAGAGAAGGAACATCTCACGGTGCGCATCCTCGGCAGAGCCTGTTCCCGAAAAGGCAAACGTCCGGCTCCTTGTCCCACACGGAAGGTGGCAGCCCGGAAAGCTGTTGCTGGTCTTCACCTTCCCCCTGCAGCCTATTCACAGGCACAACAGGTTTGGGGATCTGTGCTTGCCCAGAGAAGGAACATCTCACGGTGCGCATCCTCGGCAGAGCCTGTTCCCGAAAAGGCAAACGTCCGGCTCCTTGTCCCACACGGAAGGTGGCAGCCCGGAAAGCTGTTGCTGGTCTTCACCTTCCCCCTGCAGCCTATTCACAGGCACAACAGGTTTGGGGATCTGTGCTTGCCCAGAGAAGGAACATCTCACGGTGCGCATCCTCGGCAGAGCCTGTTCCCGAAAAGGCAAACGTCCGGCTCCTTGTCCCACACGGAAGGTGGCAGCCCGGAAAGCTGTTGCTGGTCTTCACCTTCCCCCTGCAGCCTATTCACAGGCACAAGAGGTTTGGGGATCTGTGCTTGCCCAGAGAAGGAACATCTCACGGTGCGCATCCTCGGCAGAGCCTGTTCCCGAAAAGGCAAACGTCCGGCTCCTTGTCCCACACGGAAGGTGGCAGCCCGGAAAGCTCTTGCTGGTCTTCACCTTCCCCCTGCAGCCTAGTCACAGGCACAACAGGTTTGGGGATCTGTGCTTGCCCAGAGAAGGAACATCTCACGGTGCGCATCCTCGGCAGAGCCTGTTCCCGAAAAGGCAAACGTCCGGCTCCTTGTCCCACACGGAAGGTGGCAGCCCTGAAAGCTGTTGCTGGTTTTCACCTTCCCCCTGCAGCCTATTCACAGGCACAACAGGTTTTGGGATCTCTGCTTGCCCAGAGAAGGAACATCTCACGGTGCGCATCCTCGGCAGAGCCTGTTCCCGAAAAGGCAAACGTCCGGCTCCTTGTCCCACACGGAAGGTGGCAGCCCGGAAAGCTGTTGCTGGTCTTCACCTTCCCCCTGCAGCCTAGTCACAGGCACAACAGGTTTTGGGATCTGTGCTTGCCCAGAGAAGGAACATCTCACGGTGCGCATCCTCGGCAGAGCCTGTTCCCGAAAAGGCAAACGTCCGGCTCCTTGTCCCACACGGAAGGTGGCAGCCCGGAAAGCTGTTGCTGGTCTTCACCTTCCCCCTGCAGCCTAGTCACAGGCACAACAGGTTTTGGGATCTGTGCTTGCCCAGAGAAGGAACATCTCACGGTGCGCATCCTCGGCAGAGCCTGTTCCCGAAAAGGCAAACGTCCGGCTCCTTGTCCCACACGGAAGGTGGCAGCCCGGAAAGCTGTTGCTGGTCTTCACCTTCCCCCTGCAGCCTATTCACAGGCACAACAGGTTTGGGGATCTGTGCTTGCCCAGAGAAGGAACATCTCACGGTGCGCATCCTCGGCAGAGCCTGTTCCCGAAAAGGCAAACGTCCGGCTCCTTGTCCCACACGGAAGGTGGCAGCCCGGAAAGCTGTTGCTGGTCTTCACCTTCCCCCTGCAGCCTATTCACAGGCACAACAGGTTTGGGGATCTGTGCTTGCCCAGAGAAGGAACATCTCACGGTGCGCATCCTCGGCAGAGCCTGTTCCCGAAAAGGCAAACGTCCGGCTCCTTGTCCCACACGGAAGGTGGCAGCCCGGAAAGCTGTTGCTGGTCTTCACCTTCCCCCTGCAGCCTATTCACAGGCACAACAGGTTTGGGGATCTGTGCTTGCCCAGAGAAGGAACATCTCACGGTGCGCATCCTCGGCAGAGCCTGTTCCCGAAAAGGCAAACGTCCGGCTCCTTGTCCCACACGGAAGGTGGCAGCCCTGAAAGCTCTTGCTGGTCTTCACCTTCCCCCTGCAGCCTAGTCACAGGCACAACAGGTTTTGGGATCTGTGCTTGCCCAGAGAAGGAACATCTCACGGTGTGCATCCTCGGCAGAGCCTGTTCCCGAAAAGGCAAACGTCCGGCTCCTTGTCCCACACGGAAGGTGGCAGCCCGGAAAGCTGTTGCTGGTCTTCACCTTCCCCCTGCAGCCTATTCACAGGCACAACAGGTTTGGGGATCTGTGCTTGCCCAGAGAAGGAACATCTCACGGTGCGCATCCTCGGCAGAGCCTGTTCCCGAAAAGGCAAACGTCCGGCTCCTTGTCCCACACGGAAGGTGGCAGCCCGGAAAGCTGTTGCTGGTCTTCACCTTCCCCCTGCAGCCTATTCACAGGCACAACAGGTTTGGGGATCTGTGCTTGCCCAGAGAAGGAACATCTCACGGTGCGCATCCTCGGCAGAGCCTGTTCCCGAAAAGGCAAACGTCCGGCTCCTTGTCCCACACGGAAGGTGGCAGCCCGGAAAGCTCTTGCTGGTCTTCACCTTCCCCCTGCAGCCTATTCACAGGCACAACAGGTTTGGGGATCTGTGCTTGCCCAGAGAAGGAACATCTCACGGTGCGCATCCTCGGCAGAGCCTGTTCCCGAAAAGGCAAACGTCCGGCTCCTTGTCCCACACGGAAGGTGGCAGCCCGGAAAGCTGTTGCTGGTCTTCACCTTCCCCCTGCAGCCTAGTCACAGGCACAACAGGTTTGGGGATCTGTGCTTGCCCAGAGAAGGAACATCTCACGGTGCGCATCCTCGGCAGAGCCTGTTCCCGAAAAGGCAAACGTCCGGCTCCTTGTCCCACACGGAAGGTGGCAGCCCGGAAAGCTGTTGCTGGTCTTCACCTTCCCCCTGCAGCCTAGTCACAGGCACAACAGGTTTGGGGATCTGTGCTTGCCCAGAGAAGGAACATCTCACGGTGCGCATCCTCGGCAGAGCCTGTTCCCGAAAAGGCAAACGTCCGGCTCCTTGTCCCACACGGAAGGTGGCAGCCCGGAAAGCTGTTGCTGGTCTTCACCTTCCCCCTGCAGCCTATTCACAGGCACAACAGGTTTGGGGATCTGTGCTTGCCCAGAGAAGGAACATCTCACGGTGCGCATCCTCGGCAGAGCCTGTTCCCGAAAAGGCAAACGTCCGGCTCCTTGTCCCACACGGAAGGTGGCAGCCCGGAAAGCTGTTGCTGGTCTTCACCTTCCCCCTGCAGCCTAGTCACAGGCACAACAGGTTTGGGGATCTGTGCTTGCCCAGAGAAGGAACATCTCACGGTGCGCATCCTCGGCAGAGCCTGTTCCCGAAAAGGCAAACGTCCGGCTCCTTGTCCCACACGGAAGGTGGCAGCCCGGAAAGCTGTTGCTGGTCTTCACCTTCCCCCTGCAGCCTAGTCACAGGCACAACAGGTTTGGGGATCTGTGCTTGCGCAGAGAAGGAACATCTCACGGTGCGCATCCTCGGCAGAGCCTGTTCCCGAAAAGGCAAACGTCCGGCTCCTTGTCCCACACGGAAGGTGGCAGCCCGGAAAGCTCTTGCTGGTCTTCACCTTCCCCCTGCAGCCTATTCACAGGCACAACAGGTTTGGGGATCTGTGCTTGCCCAGAGAAGGAACATCTCACGGTGCGCATCCTCGGCAGAGCCTGTTCCCGAAAAGGCAAACGTCCGGCTCCTTGTCCCACATGGAAGGTGGCAGCCCGGAAAGCTGTTGCTGGTCTTCACCTTCCCCCTGCAGCCTATTCACAGGCACAACAGGTTTGGGGATCTGTGCTTGCCCAGAGAAGGAACATCTCACGGTGCGCATCCTCGGCAGAGCCTGTTCCCGAAAAGGCAAACGTCCGGCTCCTTGTCCCACACGGAAGGTGGCAGCCCGGAAAGCTGTTGCTGGTCTTCACCTTCCCCCTGCAGCCTATTCACAGGCACAACAGGTTTGGGGATCTGTGCTTGCCCAGAGAAGGAACATCTCACGGTGCGCATCCTCGGCAGAGCCTGTTCCCGAAAAGGCAAACGTCCGGCTCCTTGTCCCACACGGAAGGTGGCAGCCCGGAAAGCTGTTGCTGGTCTTCACCTTCCCCCTGCAGCCTATTCACAGGCACAACAGGTTTGGGGATCTGTGCTTGCCCAGAGAAGGAACATCTCACGGTGCGCATCCTCGGCAGAGCCTGTTCCCGAAAAGGCAAACGTCCGGCTCCTTGTCCCACACGGAAGGTGGCAGCCCGGAAAGCTGTTGCTGGTCTTCACCTTCCCCCTGCAGCCTAGTCACAGGCACAACAGGTTTGGGGATCTGTGCTTGCGCAGAGAAGGAACATCTCACGGTGCGCATCCTCGGCAGAGCCTGTTCCCGAAAAGGCAAACGTCCGGCTCCTTGTCCCACACGGAAGGTGGCAGCCCGGAAAGCTCTTGCTGGTCTTCACCTTCCCCCTGCAGCCTATTCACAGGCACAACAGGTTTGGGGATCTGTGCTTGCCCAGAGAAGGAACATCTCACGGTGCGCATCCTCGGCAGAGCCTGTTCCCGAAAAGGCAAACGTCCGGCTCCTTGTCCCACATGGAAGGTGGCAGCCCGGAAAGCTGTTGCTGGTCTTCACCTTCCCCCTGCAGCCTATTCACAGGCACAACAGGTTTGGGGATCTGTGCTTGCCCAGAGAAGGAACATCTCACGGTGCGCATCCTCGGCAGAGCCTGTTCCCGAAAAGGCAAACGTCCGGCTCCTTGTCCCACACGGAAGGTGGCAGCCCGGAAAGCTGTTGCTGGTCTTCACCTTCCCCCTGCAGCCTATTCACAGGCACAACAGGTTTGGGGATCTGTGCTTGCGCAGAGAAGGAACATCTCACGGTGCGCATCCTCGGCAGAGCCTGTTCCCGAAAAGGCAAACGTCCGGCTCCTTGTCCCACACGGAAGGTGGCAGCCCGGAAAGCTCTTGCTGGTCTTCACCTTCCCCCTGCAGCCTATTCACAGGCACAACAGATTTTGGGATCTGTGCTTGCCCAGAGAAGGAACATCTCACGGTGCGCATCCTCGGCAGAGCCTGTTCCCGAAAAGGCAAACGTCCGGCTCCTTGTCCCACACGGAAGGTGGCAGCCCGGAAAGCTGTTGCTGGTCTTCACCTTCCCCCTGCAGCCTATTCACAGGCACAACAGGTTTGGGGATCTGTGCTTGCCCAGAGAAGGAACATCTCACGGTGCGCATCCTCGGCAGAGCCTGTTCCCGAAAAGGCAAACGTCCGGCTCCTTGTCCCACACGGAAGGTGGCAGCCCGGAAAGCTGTTGCTGGTCTTCACCTTCCCCCTGCAGCCTATTCACAGGCACAACAGGTTTGGGGATCTGTGCTTGCCCAGAGAAGGAACATCTCACGGTGCGCATCCTCGGCAGAGCCTGTTCCCGAAAAGGCAAACGTCCGGCTCCTTGTCCCACACGGAAGGTGGCAGCCCGGAAAGCTGTTGCTGGTCTTCACCTTCCCCCTGCAGCCTATTCACAGGCACAACAGGTTTGGGGATCTGTGCTTGCCCAGAGAAGGAACATCTCACGGTGCGCATCCTCGGCAGAGCCTGTTCCCGAAAAGGCAAACGTCCGGCTCCTTGTCCCACACGGAAGGTGGCAGCCCGGAAAGCTGTTGCTGGTCTTCACCTTCCCCCTGCAGCCTAGTCACAGGCACAACAGGTTTGGGGATCTGTGCTTGCCCAGAGAAGGAACATCTCACGGTGCGCATCCTCGGCAGAGCCTGTTCCCGAAAAGGCAAACGTCCGGCTCCTTGTCCCACACGGAAGGTGGCAGCCCTGAAAGCTGTTGCTGGTCTTCACCTTCCCCCTGCAGCCTATTCACAGGCACAACAGGTTTGGGGATCTGTGCTTGCCCAGAGAAGGAACATCTCACGGTGCGCATCCTCGGCAGAGCCTGTTCCCGAAAAGGCAAACGTCCGGCTCCTTGTCCCACACGGAAGGTGGCAGCCCGGAAAGCTGTTGCTGGTCTTCACCTTCCCCCTGCAGCCTATTCACAGGCACAACAGGTTTGGGGATCTGTGCTTGCCCAGAGAAGGAACATCTCACGGTGCGCATCCTCGGCAGAGCCTGTTCCCGAAAAGGCAAACGTCCGGCTCCTTGTCCCACACGGAAGGTGGCAGCCCGGAAAGCTCTTGCTGGTCTTCACCTTCCCCCTGCAGCCTATTCACAGGCACAACAGGTTTGGGGATCTGTGCTTGCCCAGAGAAGGAACATCTCACGGTGCGCATCCTCGGCAGAGCCTGTTCCCGAAAAGGCAAACGTCCGGCTCCTTGTCCCACACGGAAGGTGGCAGCCCGGAAAGCTCTTGCTGGTCTTCACCTTCCCCCTGCAGCCTATTCACAGGCACAACAGGTTTGGGGATCTGTGCTTGCCCAGAGAAGGAACATCTCACGGTGCGCATCCTCGGCAGAGCCTGTTCCCGAAAAGGCAAACGTCCGGCTCCTTGTCCCACACGGAAGGTGGCAGCCCGGAAAGCTGTTGCTGGTCTTCACCTTCCCCCTGCAGCCTAGTCACAGGCACAACAGGTTTGGGGATCTGTGCTTGCCCAGAGAAGGAACATCTCACGGTGCGCATCCTCGGCAGAGCCTGTTCCCGAAAAGGCAAACCTCCGGCTCCTTGTCCCACACGGAAGGTGGCAGCCCTGAAAGCTGTTGCTGGTCTTCACCTTCCCCCTGCAGCCTATTCACAGGCACAACAGGTTTGGGGATCTGTGCTTGCCCAGAGAAGGAACATCTCACGGTGCGCATCCTCGGCAGAGCCTGTTCCCGAAAAGGCAAACGTCCGGCTCCTTGTCCCACACGGAAGGTGGCAGACCTGAAAGCTGTTGCTGGTCTTCACCTTCCCCCTGCAGCCTATTCACAGGCACAACAGGTTTGGGGATCTGTGCTTGCCCAGAGAAGGAACATCTCACGGTGCGCATCCTCGGCAGAGCCTGTTCCCGAAAAGGCAAACGTCCGGCTCCTTGTCCCACACGGAAGGTGGCAGCCCGGAAAGCTCTTGCTGGTCTTCACCTTCCCCCTGCAGCCTATTCACAGGCACAACAGGTTTGGGGATCTGTGCTTGCCCAGAGAAGGAACATCTCACGGTGCACATCCTCGGCAGAGCCTGTTCCCGAAAAGGCAAACGTCCGGCTCCTTGTCCCACACGGAAGGTGGCAGCCCGGAAAGCTGTTGCTGGTCTTCACCTTCCCCCTGCAGCCTATTCACAGGCACAACAGGTTTGGGGATCTGTGCTTGCCCAGAGAAGGAACATCTCACGGTGCGCATCCTCGGCAGAGCCTGTTCCCGAAAAGGCAAACGTCCGGCTCCTTGTCCCACACGGAAGGTGGCAGCCCGGAAAGCTGTTGCTGGTCTTCACCTTCCCCCTGCAGCCTATTCACAGGCACAACAGGTTTGGGGATCTGTGCTTGCCCAGAGAAGGAACATCTCACGGTGCGCATCCTCGGCAGAGCCTGTTCCCGAAAAGGCAAACGTCCGGCTCCTTGTCCCACACGGAAGGTGGCAGCCCGGAAAGCTCTTGCTGGTCTTCACCTTCCCCCTGCAGCCTATTCACAGGCACAACAGGTTTGGGGATCTGTGCTTGCCCAGAGAAGGAACATCTCACGGTGCGCATCCTCGGCAGAGCCTGTTCCCGAAAAGGCAAACGTCCGGCTCCTTGTCCCACACGGAAGGTGGCAGCCCGGAAAGCTGTTGCTGGTCTTCACCTTCCCCCTGCAGCCTATTCACAGGCACAACAGGTTTGGGGATCTGTGCTTGCGCAGAGAAGGAACATCTCACGGTGCGCATCCTCGGCAGAGCCTGTTCCCGAAAAGGCAAACGTCCGGCTCCTTGTCCCACACGGAAGGTGGCAGCCCGGAAAGCTGTTGCTGGTCTTCACCTTCCCCCTGCAGCCTATTCACAGGCACAACAGGTTTGGGGATCTGTGCTTGCCCAGAGAAGGAACATCTCACGGTGCGCATCCTCGGCAGAGCCTGTTCCCGAAAAGGCAAACGTCCGGCTCCTTGTCCCACACGGAAGGTGGCAGCCCGGAAAGCTGTTGCTGGTCTTCACCTTCCCCCTGCAGCCTATTCACAGGCACAACAGGTTTGGGGATCTGTGCTTGCCCAGAGAAGGAACATCTCACGGTGCGCATCCTCGGCAGAGCCTGTTCCCGAAAAGGCAAACGTCCGGCTCCTTGTCCCACACGGAAGGTGGCAGCCCGGAAAGCTGTTGCTGGTCTTCACCTTCCCCCTGCAGCCTAGTCACAGGCACAACAGGTTTGGGGATCTGTGCTTGCGCAGAGAAGGAACATCTCACGGTGCGCATCCTCGGCAGAGCCTGTTCCCGAAAAGGCAAACGTCCGGCTCCTTGTCCCACACGGAAGGTGGCAGCCCGGAAAGCTCTTGCTGGTCTTCACCTTCCCCCTGCAGCCTATTCACAGGCACAACAGGTTTGGGGATCTGTGCTTGCCCAGAGAAGGAACATCTCACGGTGCGCATCCTCGGCAGAGCCTGTTCCCGAAAAGGCAAACGTCCGGCTCCTTGTCCCACATGGAAGGTGGCAGCCCGGAAAGCTGTTGCTGGTCTTCACCTTCCCCCTGCAGCCTATTCACAGGCACAACAGGTTTGGGGATCTGTGCTTGCCCAGAGAAGGAACATCTCACGGTGCGCATCCTCGGCAGAGCCTGTTCCCGAAAAGGCAAACGTCCGGCTCCTTGTCCCACACGGAAGGTGGCAGCCCGGAAAGCTGTTGCTGGTCTTCACCTTCCCCCTGCAGCCTATTCACAGGCACAACAGGTTTGGGGATCTGTGCTTGCCCAGAGAAGGAACATCTCACGGTGCGCATCCTCGGCAGAGCCTGTTCCCGAAAAGGCAAACGTCCGGCTCCTTGTCCCACACGGAAGGTGGCAGCCCGGAAAGCTGTTGCTGGTCTTCACCTTCCCCCTGCAGCCTATTCACAGGCACAACAGGTTTGGGGATCTGTGCTTGCCCAGAGAAGGAACATCTCACGGTGCGCATCCTCGGCAGAGCCTGTTCCCGAAAAGGCAAACGTCCGGCTCCTTGTCCCACACGGAAGGTGGCAGCCCGGAAAGCTGTTGCTGGTCTTCACCTTCCCCCTGCAGCCTAGTCACAGGCACAACAGGTTTGGGGATCTGTGCTTGCCCAGAGAAGGAACATCTCACGGTGCGCATCCTCGGCAGAGCCTGTTCCCGAAAAGGCAAACGTCCGGCTCCTTGTCCCACACGGAAGGTGGCAGCCCGGAAAGCTCTTGCTGGTCTTCACCTTCCCCCTGCAGCCTATTCACAGGCACAACAGGTTTGGGGATCTGTGCTTGCCCAGAGAAGGAACATCTCACGGTGCGCATCCTCGGCAGAGCCTGTTCCCGAAAAGGCAAACGTCCGGCTCCTTGTCCCACATGGAAGGTGGCAGCCCGGAAAGCTGTTGCTGGTCTTCACCTTCCCCCTGCAGCCTATTCACAGGCACAACAGGTTTGGGGATCTGTGCTTGCCCAGAGAAGGAACATCTCACGGTGCGCATCCTCGGCAGAGCCTGTTCCCGAAAAGGCAAACGTCCGGCTCCTTGTCCCACACGGAAGGTGGCAGCCCGGAAAGCTGTTGCTGGTCTTCACCTTCCCCCTGCAGCCTATTCACAGGCACAACAGGTTTGGGGATCTGTGCTTGCGCAGAGAAGGAACATCTCACGGTGCGCATCCTCGGCAGAGCCTGTTCCCGAAAAGGCAAACGTCCGGCTCCTTGTCCCACACGGAAGGTGGCAGCCCGGAAAGCTCTTGCTGGTCTTCACCTTCCCCCTGCAGCCTATTCACAGGCACAACAGATTTTGGGATCTGTGCTTGCCCAGAGAAGGAACATCTCACGGTGCGCATCCTCGGCAGAGCCTGTTCCCGAAAAGGCAAACGTCCGGCTCCTTGTCCCACACGGAAGGTGGCAGCCCGGAAAGCTGTTGCTGGTCTTCACCTTCCCCCTGCAGCCTATTCACAGGCACAACAGGTTTGGGGATCTGTGCTTGCCCAGAGAAGGAACATCTCACGGTGCGCATCCTCGGCAGAGCCTGTTCCCGAAAAGGCAAACGTCCGGCTCCTTGTCCCACACGGAAGGTGGCAGCCCGGAAAGCTGTTGCTGGTCTTCACCTTCCCCCTGCAGCCTATTCACAGGCACAACAGGTTTGGGGATCTGTGCTTGCCCAGAGAAGGAACATCTCACGGTGCGCATCCTCGGCAGAGCCTGTTCCCGAAAAGGCAAACGTCCGGCTCCTTGTCCCACACGGAAGGTGGCAGCCCGGAAAGCTGTTGCTGGTCTTCACCTTCCCCCTGCAGCCTATTCACAGGCACAACAGGTTTGGGGATCTGTGCTTGCCCAGAGAAGGAACATCTCACGGTGCGCATCCTCGGCAGAGCCTGTTCCCGAAAAGGCAAACGTCCGGCTCCTTGTCCCACACGGAAGGTGGCAGCCCGGAAAGCTGTTGCTGGTCTTCACCTTCCCCCTGCAGCCTAGTCACAGGCACAACAGGTTTGGGGATCTGTGCTTGCCCAGAGAAGGAACATCTCACGGTGCGCATCCTCGGCAGAGCCTGTTCCCGAAAAGGCAAACGTCCGGCTCCTTGTCCCACACGGAAGGTGGCAGCCCTGAAAGCTGTTGCTGGTCTTCACCTTCCCCCTGCAGCCTATTCACAGGCACAACAGGTTTGGGGATCTGTGCTTGCCCAGAGAAGGAACATCTCACGGTGCGCATCCTCGGCAGAGCCTGTTCCCGAAAAGGCAAACGTCCGGCTCCTTGTCCCACACGGAAGGTGGCAGCCCGGAAAGCTGTTGCTGGTCTTCACCTTCCCCCTGCAGCCTATTCACAGGCACAACAGGTTTGGGGATCTGTGCTTGCCCAGAGAAGGAACATCTCACGGTGCGCATCCTCGGCAGAGCCTGTTCCCGAAAAGGCAAACGTCCGGCTCCTTGTCCCACACGGAAGGTGGCAGCCCGGAAAGCTCTTGCTGGTCTTCACCTTCCCCCTGCAGCCTATTCACAGGCACAACAGGTTTGGGGATCTGTGCTTGCCCAGAGAAGGAACATCTCACGGTGCGCATCCTCGGCAGAGCCTGTTCCCGAAAAGGCAAACGTCCGGCTCCTTGTCCCACACGGAAGGTGGCAGCCCGGAAAGCTCTTGCTGGTCTTCACCTTCCCCCTGCAGCCTATTCACAGGCACAACAGGTTTGGGGATCTGTGCTTGCCCAGAGAAGGAACATCTCACGGTGCGCATCCTCGGCAGAGCCTGTTCCCGAAAAGGCAAACGTCCGGCTCCTTGTCCCACACGGAAGGTGGCAGCCCGGAAAGCTGTTGCTGGTCTTCACCTTCCCCCTGCAGCCTAGTCACAGGCACAACAGGTTTGGGGATCTGTGCTTGCCCAGAGAAGGAACATCTCACGGTGCGCATCCTCGGCAGAGCCTGTTCCCGAAAAGGCAAACCTCCGGCTCCTTGTCCCACACGGAAGGTGGCAGCCCTGAAAGCTGTTGCTGGTCTTCACCTTCCCCCTGCAGCCTATTCACAGGCACAACAGGTTTGGGGATCTGTGCTTGCCCAGAGAAGGAACATCTCACGGTGCGCATCCTCGGCAGAGCCTGTTCCCGAAAAGGCAAACGTCCGGCTCCTTGTCCCACACGGAAGGTGGCAGACCTGAAAGCTGTTGCTGGTCTTCACCTTCCCCCTGCAGCCTATTCACAGGCACAACAGGTTTGGGGATCTGTGCTTGCCCAGAGAAGGAACATCTCACGGTGCGCATCCTCGGCAGAGCCTGTTCCCGAAAAGGCAAACGTCCGGCTCCTTGTCCCACACGGAAGGTGGCAGCCCGGAAAGCTCTTGCTGGTCTTCACCTTCCCCCTGCAGCCTATTCACAGGCACAACAGGTTTGGGGATCTGTGCTTGCCCAGAGAAGGAACATCTCACGGTGCACATCCTCGGCAGAGCCTGTTCCCGAAAAGGCAAACGTCCGGCTCCTTGTCCCACACGGAAGGTGGCAGCCCGGAAAGCTGTTGCTGGTCTTCACCTTCCCCCTGCAGCCTATTCACAGGCACAACAGGTTTGGGGATCTGTGCTTGCCCAGAGAAGGAACATCTCACGGTGCGCATCCTCGGCAGAGCCTGTTCCCGAAAAGGCAAACGTCCGGCTCCTTGTCCCACACGGAAGGTGGCAGCCCGGAAAGCTGTTGCTGGTCTTCACCTTCCCCCTGCAGCCTATTCACAGGCACAACAGGTTTGGGGATCTGTGCTTGCCCAGAGAAGGAACATCTCACGGTGCGCATCCTCGGCAGAGCCTGTTCCCGAAAAGGCAAACGTCCGGCTCCTTGTCCCACACGGAAGGTGGCAGCCCGGAAAGCTCTTGCTGGTCTTCACCTTCCCCCTGCAGCCTATTCACAGGCACAACAGGTTTGGGGATCTGTGCTTGCCCAGAGAAGGAACATCTCACGGTGCGCATCCTCGGCAGAGCCTGTTCCCGAAAAGGCAAACGTCCGGCTCCTTGTCCCACACGGAAGGTGGCAGCCCGGAAAGCTGTTGCTGGTCTTCACCTTCCCCCTGCAGCCTATTCACAGGCACAACAGGTTTGGGGATCTGTGCTTGCGCAGAGAAGGAACATCTCACGGTGCGCATCCTCGGCAGAGCCTGTTCCCGAAAAGGCAAACGTCCGGCTCCTTGTCCCACACGGAAGGTGGCAGCCCGGAAAGCTGTTGCTGGTCTTCACCTTCCCCCTGCAGCCTATTCACAGGCACAACAGGTTTGGGGATCTGTGCTTGCCCAGAGAAGGAACATCTCACGGTGCGCATCCTCGGCAGAGCCTGTTCCCGAAAAGGCAAACGTCCGGCTCCTTGTCCCACACGGAAGGTGGCAGCCCGGAAAGCTGTTGCTGGTCTTCACCTTCCCCCTGCAGCCTATTCACAGGCACAACAGGTTTGGGGATCTGTGCTTGCCCAGAGAAGGAACATCTCACGGTGCGCATCCTCGGCAGAGCCTGTTCCCGAAAAGGCAAACGTCCGGCTCCTTGTCCCACACGGAAGGTGGCAGCCCGGAAAGCTGTTGCTGGTCTTCACCTTCCCCCTGCAGCCTAGTCACAGGCACAACAGGTTTGGGGATCTGTGCTTGCGCAGAGAAGGAACATCTCACGGTGCGCATCCTCGGCAGAGCCTGTTCCCGAAAAGGCAAACGTCCGGCTCCTTGTCCCACACGGAAGGTGGCAGCCCGGAAAGCTCTTGCTGGTCTTCACCTTCCCCCTGCAGCCTATTCACAGGCACAACAGGTTTGGGGATCTGTGCTTGCCCAGAGAAGGAACATCTCACGGTGCGCATCCTCGGCAGAGCCTGTTCCCGAAAAGGCAAACGTCCGGCTCCTTGTCCCACACGGAAGGTGGCAGCCCGGAAAGCTGTTGCTGGTCTTCACCTTCCCCCTGCAGCCTATTCACAGGCACAACAGGTTTGGGGATCTGTGCTTGCCCAGAGAAGGAACATCTCACGGTGCGCATCCTCGGCAGAGCCTGTTCCCGAAAAGGCAAACGTCCGGCTCCTTGTCCCACACGGAAGGTGGCAGCCCGGAAAGCTGTTGCTGGTCTTCACCTTCCCCCTGCAGCCTATTCACAGGCACAACAGGTTTGGGGATCTGTGCTTGCGCAGAGAAGGAACATCTCACGGTGCGCATCCTCGGCAGAGCCTGTTCCCGAAAAGGCAAACGTCCGGCTCCTTGTCCCACACGGAAGGTGGCAGCCCGGAAAGCTCTTGCTGGTCTTCACCTTCCCCCTGCAGCCTATTCACAGGCACAACAGATTTTGGGATCTGTGCTTGCCCAGAGAAGGAACATCTCACGGTGCGCATCCTCGGCAGAGCCTGTTCCCGAAAAGGCAAACGTCCGGCTCCTTGTCCCACACGGAAGGTGGCAGCCCGGAAAGCTGTTGCTGGTCTTCACCTTCCCCCTGCAGCCTATTCACAGGCACAACAGGTTTGGGGATCTGTGCTTGCCCAGAGAAGGAACATCTCACGGTGCGCATCCTCGGCAGAGCCTGTTCCCGAAAAGGCAAACGTCCGGCTCCTTGTCCCACACGGAAGGTGGCAGCCCGGAAAGCTGTTGCTGGTCTTCACCTTCCCCCTGCAGCCTATTCACAGGCACAACAGGTTTGGGGATCTGTGCTTGCCCAGAGAAGGAACATCTCACGGTGCGCATCCTCGGCAGAGCCTGTTCCCGAAAAGGCAAACGTCCGGCTCCTTGTCCCACACGGAAGGTGGCAGCCCGGAAAGCTGTTGCTGGTCTTCACCTTCCCCCTGCAGCCTATTCACAGGCACAACAGGTTTGGGGATCTGTGCTTGCCCAGAGAAGGAACATCTCACGGTGCGCATCCTCGGCAGAGCCTGTTCCCGAAAAGGCAAACGTCCGGCTCCTTGTCCCACACGGAAGGTGGCAGCCCGGAAAGCTGTTGCTGGTCTTCACCTTCCCCCTGCAGCCTAGTCACAGGCACAACAGGTTTGGGGATCTGTGCTTGCGCAGAGAAGGAACATCTCACGGTGCGCATCCTCGGCAGAGCCTGTTCCCGAAAAGGCAAACGTCCGGCTCCTTGTCCCACACGGAAGGTGGCAGCCCTGAAAGCTGTTGCTGGTCTTCACCTTCCCCCTGCAGCCTATTCACAGGCACAACAGGTTTGGGGATCTGTGCTTGCCCAGAGAAGGAACATCTCACGGTGCGCATCCTCGGCAGAGCCTGTTCCCGAAAAGGCAAACGTCCGGCTCCTTGTCCCACACGGAAGGTGGCAGCCCGGAAAGCTGTTGCTGGTCTTCACCTTCCCCCTGCAGCCTATTCACAGGCACAACAGGTTTGGGGATCTGTGCTTGCCCAGAGAAGGAACATCTCACGGTGCGCATCCTCGGCAGAGCCTGTTCCCGAAAAGGCAAACGTCCGGCTCCTTGTCCCACACGGAAGGTGGCAGCCCGGAAAGCTGTTGCTGGTCTTCACCTTCCCCCTGCAGCCTATTCACAGGCACAACAGGTTTGGGGATCTGTGCTTGCCCAGAGAAGGAACATCTCACGGTGCGCATCCTCGGCAGAGCCTGTTCCCGAAAAGGCAAACGTCCGGCTCCTTGTCCCACACGGAAGGTGGCAGCCCGGAAAGCTGTTGCTGGTCTTCACCTTCCCCCTGCAGCCTATTCACAGGCACAACAGGTTTGGGGATCTGTGCTTGCCCAGAGAAGGAACATCTCACGGTGCGCATCCTCGGCAGAGCCTGTTCCCGAAAAGGCAAACGTCCGGCTCCTTGTCCCACACGGAAGGTGGCAGCCCGGAAAGCTGTTGCTGGTCTTCACCTTCCCCCTGCAGCCTAGTCACAGGCACAACAGGTTTGGGGATCTGTGCTTGCCCAGAGAAGGAACATCTCACGGTGCGCATCCTCGGCAGAGCCTGTTCCCGAAAAGGCAAACGTCCGGCTCCTTGTCCCACACGGAAGGTGGCAGCCCTGAAAGCTGTTGCTGGTCTTCACCTTCCCCCTGCAGCCTATTCACAGGCACAACAGGTTTGGGGATCTGTGCTTGCCCAGAGAAGGAACATCTCACGGTGCGCATCCTCGGCAGAGCCTGTTCCCGAAAAGGCAAACGTCCGGCTCCTTGTCCCACACGGAAGGTGGCAGCCCGGAAAGCTGTTGCTGGTCTTCACCTTCCCCCTGCAGCCTATTCACAGGCACAACAGGTTTGGGGATCTGTGCTTGCCCAGAGAAGGAACATCTCACGGTGCGCATCCTCGGCAGAGCCTGTTCCCGAAAAGGCAAACGTCCGGCTCCTTGTCCCACACGGAAGGTGGCAGCCCGGAAAGCTCTTGCTGGTCTTCACCTTCCCCCTGCAGCCTATTCACAGGCACAACAGGTTTGGGGATCTGTGCTTGCCCAGAGAAGGAACATCTCACGGTGCGCATCCTCGGCAGAGCCTGTTCCCGAAAAGGCAAACGTCCGGCTCCTTGTCCCACACGGAAGGTGGCAGCCCGGAAAGCTCTTGCTGGTCTTCACCTTCCCCCTGCAGCCTATTCACAGGCACAACAGGTTTGGGGATCTGTGCTTGCCCAGAGAAGGAACATCTCACGGTGCGCATCCTCGGCAGAGCCTGTTCCCGAAAAGGCAAACGTCCGGCTCCTTGTCCCACACGGAAGGTGGCAGCCCGGAAAGCTGTTGCTGGTCTTCACCTTCCCCCTGCAGCCTAGTCACAGGCACAACAGGTTTGGGGATCTGTGCTTGCCCAGAGAAGGAACATCTCACGGTGCGCATCCTCGGCAGAGCCTGTTCCCGAAAAGGCAAACCTCCGGCTCCTTGTCCCACACGGAAGGTGGCAGCCCTGAAAGCTGTTGCTGGTCTTCACCTTCCCCCTGCAGCCTATTCACAGGCACAACAGGTTTGGGGATCTGTGCTTGCCCAGAGAAGGAACATCTCACGGTGCGCATCCTCGGCAGAGCCTGTTCCCGAAAAGGCAAACGTCCGGCTCCTTGTCCCACACGGAAGGTGGCAGACCTGAAAGCTGTTGCTGGTCTTCACCTTCCCCCTGCAGCCTATTCACAGGCACAACAGGTTTGGGGATCTGTGCTTGCCCAGAGAAGGAACATCTCACGGTGCGCATCCTCGGCAGAGCCTGTTCCCGAAAAGGCAAACGTCCGGCTCCTTGTCCCACACGGAAGGTGGCAGCCCGGAAAGCTCTTGCTGGTCTTCACCTTCCCCCTGCAGCCTATTCACAGGCACAACAGGTTTGGGGATCTGTGCTTGCCCAGAGAAGGAACATCTCACGGTGCACATCCTCGGCAGAGCCTGTTCCCGAAAAGGCAAACGTCCGGCTCCTTGTCCCACACGGAAGGTGGCAGCCCGGAAAGCTGTTGCTGGTCTTCACCTTCCCCCTGCAGCCTATTCACAGGCACAACAGGTTTGGGGATCTGTGCTTGCCCAGAGAAGGAACATCTCACGGTGCGCATCCTCGGCAGAGCCTGTTCCCGAAAAGGCAAACGTCCGGCTCCTTGTCCCACACGGAAGGTGGCAGCCCGGAAAGCTGTTGCTGGTCTTCACCTTCCCCCTGCAGCCTATTCACAGGCACAACAGGTTTGGGGATCTGTGCTTGCCCAGAGAAGGAACATCTCACGGTGCGCATCCTCGGCAGAGCCTGTTCCCGAAAAGGCAAACGTCCGGCTCCTTGTCCCACACGGAAGGTGGCAGCCCGGAAAGCTCTTGCTGGTCTTCACCTTCCCCCTGCAGCCTATTCACAGGCACAACAGGTTTGGGGATCTGTGCTTGCCCAGAGAAGGAACATCTCACGGTGCGCATCCTCGGCAGAGCCTGTTCCCGAAAAGGCAAACGTCCGGCTCCTTGTCCCACACGGAAGGTGGCAGCCCGGAAAGCTGTTGCTGGTCTTCACCTTCCCCCTGCAGCCTATTCACAGGCACAACAGGTTTGGGGATCTGTGCTTGCCCAGAGAAGGAACATCTCACGGTGCGCATCCTCGGCAGAGCCTGTTCCCGAAAAGGCAAACGTCCGGCTCCTTGTCCCACACGGAAGGTGGCAGCCCTGAAAGCTGTTGCTGGTCTTCACCTTCCCCCTGCAGCCTATTCACAGGCACAACAGGTTTGGGGATCTGTGCTTGCCCAGAGAAGGAACATCTCACGGTGCGCATCCTCGGCAGAGCCTGTTCCCGAAAAGGCAAACGTCCGGCTCCTTGTCCCACACGGAAGGTGGCAGCCCGGAAAGCTGTTGCTGGTCTTCACCTTCCCCCTGCAGCCTATTCACAGGCACAACAGGTTTGGGGATCTGTGCTTGCCCAGAGAAGGAACATCTCACGGTGCGCATCCTCGGCAGAGCCTGTTCCCGAAAAGGCAAACGTCCGGCTCCTTGTCCCACACGGAAGGTGGCAGCCCGGAAAGCTCTTGCTGGTCTTCACCTTCCCCCTGCAGCCTATTCACAGGCACAACAGGTTTGGGGATCTGTGCTTGCCCAGAGAAGGAACATCTCACGGTGCGCATCCTCGGCAGAGCCTGTTCCCGAAAAGGCAAACGTCCGGCTCCTTGTCCCACACGGAAGGTGGCAGCCCGGAAAGCTGTTGCTGGTCTTCACCTTCCCCCTGCAGCCTAGTCACAGGCACAACAGGTTTGGGGATCTGTGCTTGCCCAGAGAAGGAACATCTCACGGTGCGCAGCCTCGGCAGAGCCTGTTCCCGAAAAGGCAAACGTCCGGCTCCTTGTCCCACACGGAAGGTGGCAGCCCTGAAAGCTGTTGCTGGTCTTCACCTTCCCCCTGCAGCCTATTCACAGGCACAACAGGTTTGGGGATCTGTGCTTGCCCAGAGAAGGAACATCTCACGGTGCGCATCCTCGGCAGAGCCTGTTCCCGAAAAGGCAAACGTCCGGCTCCTTGTCCCACACGGAAGGTGGCAGCCCGGAAAGCTCTTGCTGGTCTTCACCTTCCCCCTGCAGCCTATTCACAGGCACAACAGGTTTTGGGATCTGTGCTTGCCCAGAGAAGGAACATCTCACGGTGCACATCCTCGGCAGAGCCTGTTCCCGAAAAGGCAAACGTCCGGCTCCTTGTCCCACACGGAAGGTGGCAGCCCGGAAAGCTGTTGCTGGTCTTCACCTTCCCCCTGCAGCCTATTCACAGGCACAACAGGTTTGGGGATCTGTGCTTGCCCAGAGAAGGAACATCTCACGGTGCGCATCCTCGGCAGAGCCTGTTCCCGAAAAGGCAAACGTCCGGCTCCTTGTCCCACACGGAAGGTGGCAGCCCGGAAAGCTGTTGCTGGTCTTCACCTTCCCCCTGCAGCCTATTCACAGGCACAACAGGTTTGGGGATCTGTGCTTGCCCAGAGAAGGAACATCTCACGGTGCGCATCCTCGGCAGAGCCTGTTCCCGAAAAGGCAAACGTCCGGCTCCTTGTCCCACACGGAAGGTGGCAGCCCGGAAAGCTCTTGCTGGTCTTCACCTTCCCCCTGCAGCCTATTCACAGGCACAACAGGTTTGGGGATCTGTGCTTGCCCAGAGAAGGAACATCTCACGGTGCGCATCCTCGGCAGAGCCTGTTCCCGAAAAGGCAAACGTCCGGCTCCTTGTCCCACACGGAAGGTGGCAGCCCGGAAAGCTGTTGCTGGTCTTCACCTTCCCCCTGCAGCCTATTCACAGGCACAACAGGTTTGGGGATCTGTGCTTGCCCAGAGAAGGAACATCTCACGGTGCGCATCCTCGGCAGAGCCTGTTCCCGAAAAGGCAAACGTCCGGCTCCTTGTCCCACACGGAAGGTGGCAGCCCTGAAAGCTGTTGCTGGTCTTCACCTTCCCCCTGCAGCCTATTCACAGGCACAACAGGTTTGGGGATCTGTGCTTGCCCAGAGAAGGAACATCTCACGGTGCGCATCCTCGGCAGAGCCTGTTCCCGAAAAGGCAAACGTCCGGCTCCTTGTCCCACACGGAAGGTGGCAGCCCGGAAAGCTGTTGCTGGTCTTCACCTTCCCCCTGCAGCCTATTCACAGGCACAACAGGTTTGGGGATCTGTGCTTGCCCAGAGAAGGAACATCTCACGGTGCGCATCCTCGGCAGAGCCTGTTCCCGAAAAGGCAAACGTCCGGCTCCTTGTCCCACACGGAAGGTGGCAGCCCGGAAAGCTCTTGCTGGTCTTCACCTTCCCCCTGCAGCCTAGTCACAGGCACAACAGGTTTGGGGATCTGTGCTTGCCCAGAGAAGGAACATCTCACGGTGCGCATCCTCGGCAGAGCCTGTTCCCGAAAAGGCAAACGTCCGGCTCCTTGTCCCACACGGAAGGTGGCAGCCCGGAAAGCTCTTGCTGGTCTTCACCTTCCCCCTGCAGCCTATTCACAGGCACAACAGGTTTGGGGATCTGTGCTTGCCCAGAGAAGGAACATCTCACGGTGCGCATCCTCGGCAGAGCCTGTTCCCGAAAAGGCAAACGTCCGGCTCCTTGTCCCACACGGAAGGTGGCAGCCCGGAAAGCTGTTGCTGGTCTTCACCTTCCCCCTGCAGCCTAGTCACAGGCACAACAGGTTTGGGGATCTGTGCTTGCCCAGAGAAGGAACATCTCACGGTGCGCATCCTCGGCAGAGCCTGTTCCCGAAAAGGCAAACGTCCGGCTCCTTGTCCCACACGGAAGGTGGCAGCCCGGAAAGCTGTTGCTGGTCTTCACCTTCCCCCTGCAGCCTAGTCACAGGCACCACCGCACTGGGAATCTCTTCTTTCCCAAAGACGCAATCTCTCATGGTGCGCATCCTCGGCAGAGCCTGTTCCCGAAAAGGCAAACGTCCGGCTCCTTGTCCCACACGGAAGGTGGCAGCCCTGAAAGCTGTTGCTGGTCTTCACCTTCCCCCTGCAGCCTATTCACAGGCACAACAGGTTTGGGGATCTGTGCTTGCCCAGAGAAGGAACATCTCACGGTGCGCATCCTCGGCAGAGCCTGTTCCCGAAAAGGCAAACGTCCGGCTCCTTGTCCCACACGGAAGGTGGCAGCCCGGAAAGCTGTTGCTGGTCTTCACCTTCCCCCTGCAGCCTATTCACAGGCACAACAGGTTTGGGGATCTGTGCTTGCCCAGAGAAGGAACATCTCACGGTGCGCATCCTCGGCAGAGCCTGTTCCCGAAAAGGCAAACGTCCGGCTCCTTGTCCCACACGGAAGGTGGCAGCCCGGAAAGCTCTTGCTGGTCTTCACCTTCCCCCTGCAGCCTATTCACAGGCACAACAGGTTTGGGGATCTGTGCTTGCCCAGAGAAGGAACATCTCACGGTGCGCATCCTCGGCAGAGCCTGTTCCCGAAAAGGCAAACGTCCGGCTCCTTGTCCCACACGGAAGGTGGCAGCCCGGAAAGCTGTTGCTGGTCTTCACCTTCCCCCTGCAGCCTATTCACAGGCACAACAGGTTTGGGGATCTGTGCTTGCCCAGAGAAGGAACATCTCACGGTGCGCATCCTCGGCAGAGCCTGTTCCCGAAAAGGCAAACCTCCGGCTCCTTGTCCCACACGGAAGGTGGCAGCCCGGAAAGCTGTTGCTGGTCTTCACCTTCCCCCTGCAGCCTATTCACAGGCACAACAGGTTTGGGGATCTGTGCTTGCCCAGAGAAGGAACATCTCACGGTGCGCATCCTCGGCAGAGCCTGTTCCCGAAAAGGCAAACGTCCGGCTCCTTGTCCCACACGGAAGGTGGCAGCCCGGAAAGCTGTTGCTGGTCTTCACCTTCCCCCTGCAGCCTATTCACAGGCACAACAGGTTTGGGGATCTGTGCTTGCCCAGAGAAGGAACATCTCACGGTGCGCATCCTCGGCAGAGCCTGTTCCCGAAAAGGCAAACGTCCGGCTCCTTGTCCCACACGGAAGGTGGCAGCCCGGAAAGCTCTTGCTGGTCTTCACCTTCCCCCTGCAGCCTAGTCACAGGCACAACAGGTTTGGGGATCTGTGCTTGCCCAGAGAAGGAACATCTCACGGTGCGCATCCTCGGCAGAGCCTGTTCCCGAAAAGGCAAACGTCCGGCTCCTTGTCCCACACGGAAGGTGGCAGCCCTGAAAGCTGTTGCTGGTCTTCACCTTCCCCCTGCAGCCTATTCACAGGCACAACAGGTTTGGGGATCTGTGCTTGCCCAGAGAAGGAACATCTCACGGTGCGCATCCTCGGCAGAGCCTGTTCCCGAAAAGGCAAACGTCCGGCTCCTTGTCCCACACGGAAGGTGGCAGCCCGGAAAGCTCTTGCTGGTCTTCACCTTCCCCCTGCAGCCTATTCACAGGCACAACAGGTTTTGGGATCTCTGCTTGCCCAAAGACGCAATCTCTCACGGTGCGCATCCTCGGCAGAGCCTGTTCCCGAAAAGGCAAACGTCCGGCTCCTTGTCCCACACGGAAGGTGGCAGCCCGGAAAGCTCTTGCTGGTCTTCACCTTCCCCCTGCAGCCTATTCACAGGCACAACAGGTTTGGGGATCTGTGCTTGCCCAGAGAAGGAACATCTCACGGTGCGCAGCCTCGGCAGAGCCTGTTCCCGAAAAGGCAAACGTCCGGCTCCTTGTCCCACACGGAAGGTGGCAGCCCGGAAAGCTCTTGCTGGTCTTCACCTTCCCCCTGCAGCCTATTCACAGGCACAACAGGTTTGGGGATCTGTGCTTGCCCAGAGAAGGAACATCTCACGGTGCGCATCCTCGGCAGAGCCTGTTCCCGAAAAGGCAAACGTCCGGCTCCTTGTCCCACACGGAAGGTGGCAGCCCCGAAAGCTGTTGCTGGTCTTCACCTTCCCCCTGCAGCCTATTCACAGGCACAAGAGGTTTGGGGATCTGTGCTTGCCCAGAGAAGGAACATCTCACGGTGCGCATCCTCGGCAGAGCCTGTTCCCGAAAAGGCAAACGTCCGGCTCCTTGTCCCACACGGAAGGTGGCAGCCCGGAAAGCTCTTGCTGGTCTTCACCTTCCCCCTGCAGCCTATTCACAGGCACAACAGGTTTGGGGATCTGTGCTTGCCCAGAGAAGGAACATCTCACGGTGCGCATCCTCGGCAGAGCCTGTTCCCGAAAAGGCAAACGTCCGGCTCCCTGTCCCACACGGAAGGTGGCAGCCCTGAAAGCTGTTGCTGGTCTTCACCTTCCCCCTGCAGCCTATTCACAGGCACAACAGGTTTGGGGATCTGTGCTTGCCCAGAGAAGGAACATCTCACGGTGCGCATCCTCGGCAGAGCCTGTTCCCAAAAAGGCAAACGTCCGGCTCCTTGTCCCACACGGAAGGTGGCAGCCCGGAAAGCTGTTGCTGGTCTTCACCTTCCCCCTGCAGCCTATTCACAGGCACAACAGGTTTGGGGATCTGTGCTTGCCCAGAGAAGGAACATCTCACGGTGCGCATCCTCGGCAGAGCCTGTTCCCGAAAAGGCAAACGTCCGGCTCCTTGTCCCACACGGAAGGTGGCAGCCCGGAAAGCTCTTGCTGGTCTTCACCTTCCCCCTGCAGCCTATTCACAGGCACAACAGGTTTGGGGATCTGTGCTTGCCCAGAGAAGGAACATCTCACGGTGCGCATCCTCGGCAGAGCCTGTTCCCGAAAAGGCAAACGTCCGGCTCCTTGTCCCACACGGAAGGTGGCAGCCCGGAAAGCTGTTGCTGGTCTTCACCTTCCCCCTGCAGCCTAGTCACAGGCACAACAGGTTTGGGGATCTGTGCTTGCCCAGAGAAGGAACATCTCACGGTGCGCATCCTCGGCAGAGCCTGTTCCCGAAAAGGCAAACGTCCGGCTCCTTGTCCCACACGGAAGGTGGCAGCCCGGAAAGCTGTTGCTGGTCTTCACCTTCCCCCTGCAGCCTATTCACAGGCACAACAGGTTTGGGGATCTGTGCTTGCCCAGAGAAGGAACATCTCACGGTGCGCATCCTCGGCAGAGCCTGTTCCCGAAAAGGCAAACGTCCGGCTCCTTGTCCCACACGGAAGGTGGCAGCCCGGAAAGCTGTTGCTGGTCTTCACCTTCCCCCTGCAGCCTATTCACAGGCACAACAGGTTTGGGGATCTGTGCTTGCCCAGAGAAGGAACATCTCACGGTGCGCAGCCTCGGCAGAGCCTGTTCCCGAAAAGGCAAACGTCTGGCTCCTTGTCCCACACGGAAGGTGGCAGCCCGGAAAGCTGTTGCTGGTCTTCACCTTCCCCCTGCAGCCTATTCACAGGCACAACAGGTTTGGGGATCTGTGCTTGCCCAGAGAAGGAACATCTCACGGTGCGCATCCTCGGCAGAGCCTGTTCCCGAAAAGGCAAACGTCCGGCTCCTTGTCCCACACGGAAGGTGGCAGCCCGGAAAGCTGTTGCTGGTCTTCACCTTCCCCCTGCAGCCTATTCACAGGCACAACAGGTTTGGGGATCTGTGCTTGCCCAGAGAAGGAACATCTCACGGTGCGCATCCTCGGCAGAGCCTGTTCCCGAAAAGGCAAACGTCCGGCTCCTTGTCCCACACGGAAGGTGGCAGCCCGGAAAGCTGTTGCTGGTCTTCACCTTCCCCCTGCAGCCTATTCACAGGCACAACAGGTTTGGGGATCTGTGCTTGCCCAGAGAAGGAACATCTCACGGTGCGCATCCTCGGCAGAGCCTGTTCCCGAAAAGGCAAACGTCCGGCTCCTTGTCCCACACGGAAGGTGGCAGCCCGGAAAGCTGTTGCTGGTCTTCACCTTCCCCCTGCAGCCTATTCACAGGCACAACAGGTTTTGGGATCTGTGCTTGCCCAGAGAAGGAACATCTCACGGTGCGCATCCTCGGCAGAGCCTGTTCCCGAAAAGGCAAACGTCCGGCTCCTTGTCCCACACGGAAGGTGGCAGCCCGGAAAGCTGTTGCTGGTCTTCACCTTCCCCCTGCAGCCTATTCACAGGCACAACAGGTTTGGGGATCTGTGCTTGCCCAGAGAAGGAACATCTCACGGTGCGCATCCTCGGCAGAGCCTGTTCCCGAAAAGGCAAACGTCCGGCTCCTTGTCCCACACGGAAGGTGGCAGCCCGGAAAGCTGTTGCTGGTCTTCACCTTCCCCCTGCAGCCTATTCACAGGCACAACAGGTTTGGGGATCTGTGCTTGCGCAGAGAAGGAACATCTCACGGTGCGCAGCCTCGGCAGAGCCTGTTCCCGAAAAGGCAAACGTCCGGCTCCTTGTCCCACACGGAAGGTGGCAGCCCGGAAAGCTGTTGCTGGTCTTCACCTTCCCCCTGCAGCCTATTCACAGGCACAACAGGTTTGGGGATCTGTGCTTGCCCAGAGAAGGAACATCTCACGGTGCGCATCCTCGGCAGAGCCTGTTCCCGAAAAGGCAAACGTCCGGCTCCTTGTCCCACACGGAAGGTGGCAGCCCGGAAAGCTGTTGCTGGTCTTCACCTTCCCCCTGCAGCCTATTCACAGGCACAACAGGTTTGGGGATCTGTGCTTGCCCAGAGAAGGAACATCTCACGGTGCGCAGCCTCGGCAGAGCCTGTTCCCGAAAAGGCAAACGTCCGGCTCCTTGTCCCACACGGAAGGTGGCAGCCCGGAAAGCTGTTGCTGGTCTTCACCTTCCCCCTGCAGCCTATTCACAGGCACAACAGGTTTGGGGATCTGTGCTTGCCCAGAGAAGGAACATCTCACGGTGCGCATCCTCGGCAGAGCCTGTTCCCGAAAAGGCAAACGTCCGGCTCCTTGTCCCACACGGAAGGTGGCAGCCCGGAAAGCTCTTGCTGGTCTTCACCTTCCCCCTGCAGCCTATTCACAGGCACAACAGATTTTGGGATCTGTGCTTGCCCAGAGAAGGAACATCTCACGGTGCGCATCCTCGGCAGAGCCTGTTCCCGAAAAGGCAAACGTCCGGCTCCTTGTCCCACACGGAAGGTGGCAGCCCGGAAAGCTGTTGCTGGTCTTCACCTTCCCCCTGCAGCCTATTCACAGGCACAACAGGTTTGGGGATCTGTGCTTGCCCAGAGAAGGAACATCTCACGGTGCGCATCCTCGGCAGAGCCTGTTCCCGAAAAGGCAAACGTCCGGCTCCTTGTCCCACACGGAAGGTGGCAGCCCGGAAAGCTGTTGCTGGTCTTCACCTTCCCCCTGCAGCCTATTCACAGGCACAACAGGTTTGGGGATCTGTGCTTGCCCAGAGAAGGAACATCTCACGGTGCGCATCCTCGGCAGAGCCTGTTCCCGAAAAGGCAAACGTCCGGCTCCTTGTCCCACACGGAAGGTGGCAGCCCGGAAAGCTGTTGCTGGTCTTCACCTTCCCCCTGCAGCCTATTCACAGGCACAACAGGTTTGGGGATCTGTGCTTGCCCAGAGAAGGAACATCTCACGGTGCGCATCCTCGGCAGAGCCTGTTCCCGAAAAGGCAAACCTCCGGCTCCTTGTCCCACACGGAAGGTGGCAGCCCGGAAAGCTGTTGCTGGTCTTCACCTTCCCCCTGCGGCCTATTCACAGGCACAACAGGTTTGGGGATCTGTGCTTGCCCAGAGAAGGAACATCTCACGGTGCGCAGCCTCGGCAGAGCCTGTTCCCGAAAAGGCAAACGTCCGGCTCCTTGTCCCACACGGAAGGTGGCAGCCCGGAAAGCTGTTGCTGGTCTTCACCTTCCCCCTGCAGCCTAGTCACAGGCACAACAGGTTTGGGGATCTGTGCTTGCCCAGAGAAGGAACATCTCACGGTGCGCATCCTCGGCAGAGCCTGTTCCCGAAAAGGCAAACGTCCGGCTCCTTGTCCCACACGGAAGGTGGCAGCCCTGAAAGCTGTTGCTGGTCTTCACCTTCCCCCTGCAGCCTATTCACAGGCACAACAGGTTTGGGGATCTGTGCTTGCCCAGAGAAGGAACATCTCACGGTGCGCATCCTCGGCAGAGCCTGTTCCCGAAAAGGCAAACGTCCAGCTCCTTGTCCCACACGGAAGGTGGCAGCCCGGAAAGCTCTTGCTGGTCTTCACCTTCCCCCTGCAGCCTATTCACAGGCACAACAGGTTTGGGGATCTGTGCTTGCCCAGAGAAGGAACATCTCACGGTGCGCATCCTCGGCAGAGCCTGTTCCCGAAAAGGCAAACGTCCGGCTCCTTGTCCCACACGGAAGGTGGCAGCCCTGAAAGCTGTTGCTGGTCTTCACCTTCCCCCTGCAGCCTATTCACAGGCACAACAGGTTTTGGGATCTGTGCTTGCCCAGAGAAGGAACATCTCACGGTGCGCATCCTCGGCAGAGCCTGTTCCCGAAAAGGCAAACGTCCGGCTCCTTGTCCCACACGGAAGGTGGCAGCCCGGAAAGCTGTTGCTGGTCTTCACCTTCCCCCTGCAGCCTATTCACAGGCACAACAGGTTTGGGGATCTGTGCTTGCCCAGAGAAGGAACATCTCACGGTGCGCATCCTCGGCAGAGCCTGTTCCCGAAAAGGCAAACGTCCGGCTCCTTGTCCCACACGGAAGGTGGCAGCCCGGAAAGCTCTTGCTGGTCTTCACCTTCCCCCTGCAGCCTATTCACAGGCACAACAGGTTTGGGGATCTGTGCTTGCCCAGAGAAGGAACATCTCACGGTGCGCATCCTCGGCAGAGCCTGTTCCCGAAAAGGCAAACGTCCGGCTCCTTGTCCCACACGGAAGGTGGCAGCCCGGAAAGCTGTTGCTGGTCTTCACCTTCCCCCTGCAGCCTATTCACAGGCACAACAGGTTTGGGGATCTGTGCTTGCCCAGAGAAGGAACATCTCACGGTGCGCATCCTCGGCAGAGCCTGTTCCCGAAAAGGCAAACGTCCGGCTCCTTGTCCCACACGGAAGGTGGCAGCCCGGAAAGCTCTTGCTGGTCTTCACCTTCCCCCTGCAGCCTATTCACAGGCACAACAGGTTTGGGGATCTGTGCTTGCCCAGAGAAGGAACATCTCACGGTGCGCATCCTCGGCAGAGCCTGTTCCCGAAAAGGCAAACGTCCGGCTCCTTGTCCCACACGGAAGGTGGCAGCCCTGAAAGCTGTTGCTGGTCTTCACCTTCCCCCTGCAGCCTATTCACAGGCACAACAGGTTTGGGGATCTGTGCTTGCGCAGAGAAGGAACATCTCACGGTGCGCATCCTCGGCAGAGCCTGTTCCCGAAAAGGCAAACGTCCGGCTCCTTGTCCCACACGGAAGGTGGCAGCCCGGAAAGCTCTTGCTGGTCTTCACCTTCCCCCTGCAGCCTATTCACAGGCACAACAGGTTTGGGGATCTGTGCTTGCCCAGAGAAGGAACATCTCACGGTGCGCATCCTCGGCAGAGCCTGTTCCCGAAAAGGCAAACGTCCGGCTCCTTGTCCCACACGGAAGGTGGCAGCCCCGAAAGCTGTTGCTGGTCTTCACCTTCCCCCTGCAGCCTATTCACAGGCACAAGAGGTTTGGGGATCTGTGCTTGCCCAGAGAAGGAACATCTCACGGTGCGCATCCTCGGCAGAGCCTGTTCCCGAAAAGGCAAACGTCCGGCTCCTTGTCCCACACGGAAGGTGGCAGCCCGGAAAGCTGTTGCTGGTCTTCACCTTCCCCCTGCAGCCTATTCACAGGCACAACAGGTTTGGGGATCTGTGCTTGCCCAGAGAAGGAACATCTCACGGTGCGCATCCTCGGCAGAGCCTGTTCCCGAAAAGGCAAACGTCCGGCTCCTTGTCCCACACGGAAGGTGGCAGCCCGGAAAGCTCTTGCTGGTCTTCACCTTCCCCCTGCAGCCTATTCACAGGCACAACAGGTTTGGGGATCTGTGCTTGCCCAGAGAAGGAACATCTCACGGTGCGCATCCTCGGCAGAGCCTGTTCCCGAAAAGGCAAACGTCCGGCTCCTTGTCCCACACGGAAGGTGGCAGACCTGAAAGCTGTTGCTGGTCTTCACCTTCCCCCTGCAGCCTATTCACAGGCACAACAGGTTTGGGGATCTGTGCTTGCCCAGAGAAGGAACATCTCACGGTGCGCATCCTCGGCAGAGCCTGTTCCCGAAAAGGCAAACGTCCGGCTCCTTGTCCCACACGGAAGGTGGCAGCCCGGAAAGCTCTTGCTGGTCTTCACCTTCCCCCTGCAGCCTATTCACAGGCACAACAGGTTTTGGGATCTGTGCTTGCCCAGAGAAGGAACATCTCACGGTGCACATCCTCGGCAGAGCCTGTTCCCGAAAAGGCAAACGTCCGGCTCCTTGTCCCACACGGAAGGTGGCAGCCCGGAAAGCTGTTGCTGGTCTTCACCTTCCCCCTGCAGCCTATTCACAGGCACAACAGGTTTGGGGATCTGTGCTTGCCCAGAGAAGGAACATCTCACGGTGCGCATCCTCGGCAGAGCCTGTTCCCGAAAAGGCAAACGTCCGGCTCCTTGTCCCACACGGAAGGTGGCAGCCCGGAAAGCTGTTGCTGGTCTTCACCTTCCCCCTGCAGCCTATTCACAGGCACAACAGGTTTGGGGATCTGTGCTTGCCCAGAGAAGGAACATCTCACGGTGCGCATCCTCGGCAGAGCCTGTTCCCGAAAAGGCAAACGTCCGGCTCCTTGTCCCACACGGAAGGTGGCAGCCCGGAAAGCTCTTGCTGGTCTTCACCTTCCCCCTGCAGCCTATTCACAGGCACAACAGGTTTGGGGATCTGTGCTTGCCCAGAGAAGGAACATCTCACGGTGCGCATCCTCGGCAGAGCCTGTTCCCGAAAAGGCAAACGTCCGGCTCCTTGTCCCACACGGAAGGTGGCAGCCCGGAAAGCTGTTGCTGGTCTTCACCTTCCCCCTGCAGCCTATTCACAGGCACAACAGGTTTGGGGATCTGTGCTTGCCCAGAGAAGGAACATCTCACGGTGCGCATCCTCGGCAGAGCCTGTTCCCGAAAAGGCAAACGTCCGGCTCCTTGTCCCACACGGAAGGTGGCAGCCCTGAAAGCTGTTGCTGGTCTTCACCTTCCCCCTGCAGCCTATTCACAGGCACAACAGGTTTGGGGATCTGTGCTTGCCCAGAGAAGGAACATCTCACGGTGCGCATCCTCGGCAGAGCCTGTTCCCGAAAAGGCAAACGTCCGGCTCCTTGTCCCACACGGAAGGTGGCAGCCCGGAAAGCTGTTGCTGGTCTTCACCTTCCCCCTGCAGCCTATTCACAGGCACAACAGGTTTGGGGATCTGTGCTTGCCCAGAGAAGGAACATCTCACGGTGCGCATCCTCGGCAGAGCCTGTTCCCGAAAAGGCAAACGTCCGGCTCCTTGTCCCACACGGAAGGTGGCAGCCCGGAAAGCTCTTGCTGGTCTTCACCTTCCCCCTGCAGCCTATTCACAGGCACAACAGGTTTGGGGATCTGTGCTTGCCCAGAGAAGGAACATCTCACGGTGCGCATCCTCGGCAGAGCCTGTTCCCGAAAAGGCAAACGTCCGGCTCCTTGTCCCACACGGAAGGTGGCAGCCCGGAAAGCTGTTGCTGGTCTTCACCTTCCCCCTGCAGCCTATTCACAGGCACAACAGGTTTGGGGATCTGTGCTTGCCCAGAGAAGGAACATCTCACGGTGCGCATCCTCGGCAGAGCCTGTTCCCGAAAAGGCAAACGTCCGGCTCCTTGTCCCACACGGAAGGTGGCAGCCCGGAAAGCTGTTGCTGGTCTTCACCTTCCCCCTGCAGCCTAGTCACAGGCACAACAGGTTTGGGGATCTGTGCTTGCCCAGAGAAGGAACATCTCACGGTGCGCATCCTCGGCAGAGCCTGTTCCCGAAAAGGCAAACGTCCGGCTCCTTGTCCCACACGGAAGGTGGCAGCCCGGAAAGCTGTTGCTGGTCTTCACCTTCCCCCTGCAGCCTAGTCACAGGCACCACCGCACTGGGAATCTCTTCTTTCCCAAAGACGCAATCTCTCATGGTGCGCATCCTCGGCAGAGCCTGTTCCCGAAAAGGCAAACGTCCGGCTCCTTGTCCCACACGGAAGGTGGCAGCCCTGAAAGCTGTTGCTGGTCTTCACCTTCCCCCTGCAGCCTATTCACAGGCACAACAGGTTTGGGGATCTGTGCTTGCCCAGAGAAGGAACATCTCACGGTGCGCATCCTCGGCAGAGCCTGTTCCCGAAAAGGCAAACGTCCGGCTCCTTGTCCCACACGGAAGGTGGCAGCCCGGAAAGCTGTTGCTGGTCTTCACCTTCCCCCTGCAGCCTATTCACAGGCACAACAGGTTTGGGGATCTGTGCTTGCCCAGAGAAGGAACATCTCACGGTGCGCATCCTCGGCAGAGCCTGTTCCCGAAAAGGCAAACGTCCGGCTCCTTGTCCCACACGGAAGGTGGCAGCCCGGAAAGCTCTTGCTGGTCTTCACCTTCCCCCTGCAGCCTATTCACAGGCACAACAGGTTTGGGGATCTGTGCTTGCCCAGAGAAGGAACATCTCACGGTGCGCATCCTCGGCAGAGCCTGTTCCCGAAAAGGCAAACGTCCGGCTCCTTGTCCCACACGGAAGGTGGCAGACCTGAAAGCTGTTGCTGGTCTTCACCTTCCCCCTGCAGCCTATTCACAGGCACAACAGGTTTGGGGATCTGTGCTTGCCCAGAGAAGGAACATCTCACGGTGCGCATCCTCGGCAGAGCCTGTTCCCGAAAAGGCAAACCTCCGGCTCCTTGTCCCACACGGAAGGTGGCAGCCCGGAAAGCTCTTGCTGGTCTTCACCTTCCCCCTGCAGCCTATTCACAGGCACAACAGGTTTGGGGATCTGTGCTTGCCCAGAGAAGGAACATCTCACGGTGCGCATCCTCGGCAGAGCCTGTTCCCGAAAAGGCAAACGTCCGGCTCCTTGTCCCACACGGAAGGTGGCAGCCCGGAAAGCTGTTGCTGGTCTTCACCTTCCCCCTGCAGCCTATTCACAGGCACAACAGGTTTGGGGATCTGTGCTTGCCCAGAGAAGGAACATCTCACGGTGCGCATCCTCGGCAGAGCCTGTTCCCGAAAAGGCAAACGTCCGGCTCCTTGTCCCACACGGAAGGTGGCAGCCCGGAAAGCTCTTGCTGGTCTTCACCTTCCCCCTGCAGCCTAGTCACAGGCACAACAGGTTTGGGGATCTGTGCTTGCCCAGAGAAGGAACATCTCACGGTGCGCATCCTCGGCAGAGCCTGTTCCCGAAAAGGCAAACGTCCGGCTCCTTGTCCCACACGGAAGGTGGCAGCCCTGAAAGCTGTTGCTGGTCTTCACCTTCCCCCTGCAGCCTATTCACAGGCACAACAGGTTTGGGGATCTGTGCTTGCCCAGAGAAGGAACATCTCACGGTGCGCATCCTCGGCAGAGCCTGTTCCCGAAAAGGCAAACGTCCGGCTCCTTGTCCCACACGGAAGGTGGCAGCCCGGAAAGCTCTTGCTGGTCTTCACCTTCCCCCTGCAGCCTATTCACAGGCACAACAGGTTTTGGGATCTCTGCTTGCCCAAAGACGCAATCTCTCACGGTGCGCATCCTCGGCAGAGCCTGTTCCCGAAAAGGCAAACGTCCGGCTCCTTGTCCCACACGGAAGGTGGCAGCCCGGAAAGCTCTTGCTGGTCTTCACCTTCCCCCTGCAGCCTATTCACAGGCACAACAGGTTTGGGGATCTGTGCTTGCCCAGAGAAGGAACATCTCACGGTGCGCAGCCTCGGCAGAGCCTGTTCCCGAAAAGGCAAACGTCCGGCTCCTTGTCCCACACGGAAGGTGGCAGCCCGGAAAGCTCTTGCTGGTCTTCACCTTCCCCCTGCAGCCTATTCACAGGCACAACAGGTTTGGGGATCTGTGCTTGCCCAGAGAAGGAACATCTCACGGTGCGCATCCTCGGCAGAGCCTGTTCCCGAAAAGGCAAACGTCCGGCTCCTTGTCCCACACGGAAGGTGGCAGCCCCGAAAGCTGTTGCTGGTCTTCACCTTCCCCCTGCAGCCTATTCACAGGCACAAGAGGTTTGGGGATCTGTGCTTGCCCAGAGAAGGAACATCTCACGGTGCGCATCCTCGGCAGAGCCTGTTCCCGAAAAGGCAAACGTCCGGCTCCTTGTCCCACACGGAAGGTGGCAGCCCGGAAAGCTGTTGCTGGTCTTCACCTTCCCCCTGCAGCCTATTCACAGGCACAACAGGTTTGGGGATCTGTGCTTGCCCAGAGAAGGAACATCTCACGGTGCGCATCCTCGGCAGAGCCTGTTCCCGAAAAGGCAAACGTCCGGCTCCTTGTCCCACACGGAAGGTGGCAGCCCGGAAAGCTGTTGCTGGTCTTCACCTTCCCCCTGCAGCCTATTCACAGGCACAACAGGTTTGGGGATCTGTGCTTGCCCAGAGAAGGAACATCTCACGGTGCGCATCCTCGGCAGAGCCTGTTCCCGAAAAGGCAAACGTCCGGCTCCCTGTCCCACACGGAAGGTGGCAGCCCTGAAAGCTGTTGCTGGTCTTCACCTTCCCCCTGCAGCCTATTCACAGGCACAACAGGTTTGGGGATCTGTGCTTGCCCAGAGAAGGAACATCTCACGGTGCGCATCCTCGGCAGAGCCTGTTCCCGAAAAGGCAAACGTCCGGCTCCTTGTCCCACACGGAAGGTGGCAGCCCGGAAAGCTCTTGCTGGTCTTCACCTTCCCCCTGCAGCCTATTCACAGGCACAACAGGTTTGGGGATCTGTGCTTGCGCAGAGAAGGAACATCTCACGGTGCGCATCCTCGGCAGAGCCTGTTCCCGAAAAGGCAAACCTCCGGCTCCTTGTCCCACACGGAAGGTGGCAGCCCCGAAAGCTGTTGCTGGTCTTCACCTTCCCCCTGCAGCCTATTCACAGGCACAACAGGTTTGGGGATCTGTGCTTGCCCAGAGAAGGAACATCTCACGGTGCGCATCCTCGGCAGAGCCTGTTCCCGAAAAGGCAAACGTCCGGCTCCCTGTCCCACACGGAAGGTGGCAGCCCTGAAAGCTGTTGCTGGTCTTCACCTTCCCCCTGCAGCCTAGTCACAGGCACAACAGGTTTGGGGATCTGTGCTTGCCCAGAGAAGGAACATCTCACGGTGCGCATCCTCGGCAGAGCCTGTTCCCAAAAAGGCAAACGTCCGGCTCCTTGTCCCACACGGAAGGTGGCAGCCCGGAAAGCTGTTGCTGGTCTTCACCTTCCCCCTGCAGCCTATTCACAGGCACAACAGGTTTGGGGATCTGTGCTTGCCCAGAGAAGGAACATCTCACGGTGCGCATCCTCGGCAGAGCCTGTTCCCGAAAAGGCAAACGTCCGGCTCCTTGTCCCACACGGAAGGTGGCAGCCCGGAAAGCTGTTGCTGGTCTTCACCTTCCCCCTGCAGCCTATTCACAGGCACAACAGGTTTGGGGATCTGTGCTTGCCCAGAGAAGGAACATCTCACGGTGCGCATCCTCGGCAGAGCCTGTTCCCGAAAAGGCAAACGTCCGGCTCCTTGTCCCACACGGAAGGTG
The DNA here is from genome assembly GCF_947461875.1 of Haliaeetus albicilla. NCBI lineage: Eukaryota > Metazoa > Chordata > Aves > Accipitriformes > Accipitridae > Haliaeetus > Haliaeetus albicilla. The sequence goes on along the minus strand of NW_027212433.1, from coordinate 3,474,776 downwards.
GCAGCCCTGAAAGCTGTTGCTGGTCTTCACCTTCCCCCTGCAGCCTATTCACAGGCACAACAGGTTTTGGGATCTGTGCTTGCCCAGAGAAGGAACATCTCACGGTGCGCATCCTCGGCAGAGCCTGTTCCCGAAAAGGCAAACGTCCGGCTCCTTGTCCCACACGGAAGGTGGCAGCCCGGAAAGCTGTTGCTGGTCTTCACCTTCCCCCTGCAGCCTATTCACAGGCACAACAGGTTTGGGGATCTGTGCTTGCCCAGAGAAGGAACATCTCACGGTGCGCATCCTCGGCAGAGCCTGTTCCCGAAAAGGCAAACGTCCGGCTCCTTGTCCCACACGGAAGGTGGCAGCCCGGAAAGCTCTTGCTGGTCTTCACCTTCCCCCTGCAGCCTAGTCACAGGCACAACAGGTTTGGGGATCTGTGCTTGCCCAGAGAAGGAACATCTCACGGTGCGCATCCTCGGCAGAGCCTGTTCCCGAAAAGGCAAACGTCCGGCTCCTTGTCCCACACGGAAGGTGGCAGCCCGGAAAGCTCTTGCTGGTCTTCACCTTCCCCCTGCAGCCTATTCACAGGCACAACAGGTTTGGGGATCTGTGCTTGCCCAGAGAAGGAACATCTCACGGTGCGCATCCTCGGCAGAGCCTGTTCCCGAAAAGGCAAACGTCCGGCTCCTTGTCCCACACAGAAGGTGGCAGCCCGGAAAGCTCTTGCTGGTCTTCACCTTCCCCCTGCAGCCTATTCACAGGCACAACAGGTTTGGGGATCTGTGCTTGCCCAGAGAAGGAACATCTCACGGTGCGCATCCTCGGCAGAGCCTGTTCCCGAAAAGGCAAACGTCCGGCTCCTTGTCCCACACGGAAGGTGGCAGCCCGGAAAGCTGTTGCTGGTCTTCACCTTCCCCCTGCAGCCTAGTCACAGGCACAACAGGTTTGGGGATCTGTGCTTGCCCAGAGAAGGAACATCTCACGGTGCGCATCCTCGGCAGAGCCTGTTCCCGAAAAGGCAAACGTCCGGCTCCTTGTCCCACACGGAAGGTGGCAGCCCGGAAAGCTGTTGCTGGTCTTCACCTTCCCCCTGCAGCCTATTCACAGGCACAACAGGTTTGGGGATCTGTGCTTGCCCAGAGAAGGAACATCTCACGGTGCGCATCCTCGGCAGAGCCTGTTCCCGAAAAGGCAAACGTCCGGCTCCTTGTCCCACACGGAAGGTGGCAGCCCGGAAAGCTGTTGCTGGTCTTCACCTTCCCCCTGCAGCCTATTCACAGGCACAAGAGGTTTGGGGATCTGTGCTTGCCCAGAGAAGGAACATCTCACGGTGCGCATCCTCGGCAGAGCCTGTTCCCGAAAAGGCAAACGTCCGGCTCCTTGTCCCACACGGAAGGTGGCAGCCCCGAAAGCTGTTGCTGGTCTTCACCTTCCCCCTGCAGCCTATTCACAGGCACAACAGGTTTGGGGATCTGTGCTTGCCCAGAGAAGGAACATCTCACGGTGCGCATCCTCGGCAGAGCCTGTTCCCGAAAAGGCAAACGTCCGGCTCCTTGTCCCACACGGAAGGTGGCAGCCCGGAAAGCTCTTGCTGGTCTTCACCTTCCCCCTGCAGCCTATTCACAGGCACAACAGGTTTGGGGATCTGTGCTTGCCCAGAGAAGGAACATCTCACGGTGCGCATCCTCGGCAGAGCCTGTTCCCGAAAAGGCAAACGTCCGGCTCCTTGTCCCACACGGAAGGTGGCAGCCCGGAAAGCTGTTGCTGGTCTTCACCTTCCCCCTGCAGCCTATTCACAGGCACAACAGGTTTGGGGATCTGTGCTTGCCCAGAGAAGGAACATCTCACGGTGCGCATCCTCGGCAGAGCCTGTTCCCGAAAAGGCAAACGTCCGGCTCCTTGTCCCACACGGAAGGTGGCAGCCCGGAAAGCTGTTGCTGGTCTTCACCTTCCCCCTGCAGCCTATTCACAGGCACAACAGGTTTGGGGATCTGTGCTTGCGCAGAGAAGGAACATCTCACGGTGCGCAGCCTCGGCAGAGCCTGTTCCCGAAAAGGCAAACGTCCGGCTCCTTGTCCCACACGGAAGGTGGCAGCCCGGAAAGCTGTTGCTGGTCTTCACCTTCCCCCTGCAGCCTATTCACAGGCACAACAGGTTTGGGGATCTGTGCTTGCCCAGAGAAGGAACATCTCACGGTGCGCATCCTCGGCAGAGCCTGTTCCCGAAAAGGCAAACGTCCGGCTCCTTGTCCCACACGGAAGGTGGCAGCCCGGAAAGCTGTTGCTGGTCTTCACCTTCCCCCTGCAGCCTATTCACAGGCACAACAGGTTTGGGGATCTGTGCTTGCCCAGAGAAGGAACATCTCACGGTGCGCATCCTCGGCAGAGCCTGTTCCCGAAAAGGCAAACGTCCGGCTCCTTGTCCCACACGGAAGGTGGCAGCCCGGAAAGCTGTTGCTGGTCTTCACCTTCCCCCTGCAGCCTATTCACAGGCACAACAGGTTTGGGGATCTGTGCTTGCCCAGAGAAGGAACATCTCACGGTGCGCATCCTCGGCAGAGCCTGTTCCCGAAAAGGCAAACGTCCGGCTCCTTGTCCCACACGGAAGGTGGCAGCCCGGAAAGCTCTTGCTGGTCTTCACCTTCCCCCTGCAGCCTATTCACAGGCACAACAGATTTTGGGATCTGTGCTTGCCCAGAGAAGGAACATCTCACGGTGCGCATCCTCGGCAGAGCCTGTTCCCGAAAAGGCAAACGTCCGGCTCCTTGTCCCACACGGAAGGTGGCAGCCCGGAAAGCTGTTGCTGGTCTTCACCTTCCCCCTGCAGCCTATTCACAGGCACAACAGGTTTGGGGATCTGTGCTTGCCCAGAGAAGGAACATCTCACGGTGCGCATCCTCGGCAGAGCCTGTTCCCGAAAAGGCAAACGTCCGGCTCCTTGTCCCACACGGAAGGTGGCAGCCCGGAAAGCTGTTGCTGGTCTTCACCTTCCCCCTGCAGCCTATTCACAGGCACAACAGGTTTGGGGATCTGTGCTTGCCCAGAGAAGGAACATCTCACGGTGCGCATCCTCGGCAGAGCCTGTTCCCGAAAAGGCAAACGTCCGGCTCCTTGTCCCACACGGAAGGTGGCAGCCCGGAAAGCTGTTGCTGGTCTTCACCTTCCCCCTGCAGCCTATTCACAGGCACAACAGGTTTGGGGATCTGTGCTTGCCCAGAGAAGGAACATCTCACGGTGCGCATCCTCGGCAGAGCCTGTTCCCGAAAAGGCAAACCTCCGGCTCCTTGTCCCACACGGAAGGTGGCAGCCCGGAAAGCTGTTGCTGGTCTTCACCTTCCCCCTGCGGCCTATTCACAGGCACAACAGGTTTGGGGATCTGTGCTTGCCCAGAGAAGGAACATCTCACGGTGCGCAGCCTCGGCAGAGCCTGTTCCCGAAAAGGCAAACGTCCGGCTCCTTGTCCCACACGGAAGGTGGCAGCCCGGAAAGCTGTTGCTGGTCTTCACCTTCCCCCTGCAGCCTATTCACAGGCACAACAGGTTTGGGGATCTGTGCTTGCCCAGAGAAGGAACATCTCACGGTGCGCATCCTCGGCAGAGCCTGTTCCCGAAAAGGCAAACGTCCGGCTCCTTGTCCCACACGGAAGGTGGCAGCCCTGAAAGCTGTTGCTGGTCTTCACCTTCCCCCTGCAGCCTATTCACAGGCACAACAGGTTTGGGGATCTGTGCTTGCCCAGAGAAGGAACATCTCACGGTGCGCATCCTCGGCAGAGCCTGTTCCCGAAAAGGCAAACGTCCGGCTCCTTGTCCCACACGGAAGGTGGCAGCCCGGAAAGCTCTTGCTGGTCTTCACCTTCCCCCTGCAGCCTATTCACAGGCACAACAGGTTTGGGGATCTGTGCTTGCCCAGAGAAGGAACATCTCACGGTGCGCATCCTCGGCAGAGCCTGTTCCCGAAAAGGCAAACGTCCGGCTCCTTGTCCCACACGGAAGGTGGCAGCCCTGAAAGCTGTTGCTGGTCTTCACCTTCCCCCTGCAGCCTATTCACAGGCACAACAGGTTTTGGGATCTGTGCTTGCCCAGAGAAGGAACATCTCACGGTGCGCATCCTCGGCAGAGCCTGTTCCCGAAAAGGCAAACGTCCGGCTCCTTGTCCCACACGGAAGGTGGCAGCCCGGAAAGCTGTTGCTGGTCTTCACCTTCCCCCTGCAGCCTATTCACAGGCACAACAGGTTTGGGGATCTGTGCTTGCCCAGAGAAGGAACATCTCACGGTGCGCAGCCTCGGCAGAGCCTGTTCCCGAAAAGGCAAACGTCCGGCTCCTTGTCCCACACGGAAGGTGGCAGCCCGGAAAGCTCTTGCTGGTCTTCACCTTCCCCCTGCAGCCTATTCACAGGCACAACAGGTTTGGGGATCTGTGCTTGCCCAGAGAAGGAACATCTCACGGTGCGCATCCTCGGCAGAGCCTGTTCCCGAAAAGGCAAACGTCCGGCTCCTTGTCCCACACGGAAGGTGGCAGCCCTGAAAGCTGTTGCTGGTCTTCACCTTCCCCCTGCAGCCTATTCACAGGCACAACAGGTTTGGGGATCTGTGCTTGCGCAGAGAAGGAACATCTCACGGTGCGCAGCCTCGGCAGAGCCTGTTCCCGAAAAGGCAAACGTCCGGCTCCTTGTCCCACACGGAAGGTGGCAGCCCGGAAAGCTGTTGCTGGTCTTCACCTTCCCCCTGCAGCCTATTCACAGGCACAACAGGTTTGGGGATCTGTGCTTGCCCAGAGAAGGAACATCTCACGGTGCGCATCCTCGGCAGAGCCTGTTCCCGAAAAGGCAAACGTCCGGCTCCTTGTCCCACACGGAAGGTGGCAGCCCTGAAAGCTGTTGCTGGTCTTCACCTTCCCCCTGCAGCCTATTCACAGGCACAACAGGTTTGGGGATCTGTGCTTGCGCAGAGAAGGAACATCTCACGGTGCGCATCCTCGGCAGAGCCTGTTCCCGAAAAGGCAAACGTCCGGCTCCTTGTCCCACACGGAAGGTGGCAGCCCGGAAAGCTCTTGCTGGTCTTCACCTTCCCCCTGCAGCCTATTCACAGGCACAACAGGTTTGGGGATCTGTGCTTGCCCAGAGAAGGAACATCTCACGGTGCGCATCCTCGGCAGAGCCTGTTCCCGAAAAGGCAAACGTCCGGCTCCTTGTCCCACACGGAAGGTGGCAGCCCCGAAAGCTGTTGCTGGTCTTCACCTTCCCCCTGCAGCCTATTCACAGGCACAAGAGGTTTGGGGATCTGTGCTTGCCCAGAGAAGGAACATCTCACGGTGCGCATCCTCGGCAGAGCCTGTTCCCGAAAAGGCAAACGTCCGGCTCCTTGTCCCACACGGAAGGTGGCAGCCCGGAAAGCTGTTGCTGGTCTTCACCTTCCCCCTGCAGCCTATTCACAGGCACAACAGGTTTTGGGATCTGTGCTTGCCCAGAGAAGGAACATCTCACGGTGCGCATCCTCGGCAGAGCCTGTTCCCGAAAAGGCAAACGTCCGGCTCCTTGTCCCACACGGAAGGTGGCAGCCCTGAAAGCTCTTGCTGGTCTTCACCTTCCCCCTGCAGCCTATTCACAGGCACAACAGGTTTGGGGATCTGTGCTTGCCCAGAGAAGGAACATCTCACGGTGCGCATCCTCGGCAGAGCCTGTTCCCGAAAAGGCAAACGTCCGGCTCCTTGTCCCACACGGACGGTGGCAGCCCGGAAAGCTGTTGCTGGTCTTCACCTTCCCCCTGCAGCCTATTCACAGGCACAACAGGTTTGGGGATCTGTGCTTGCCCAGAGAAGGAACAGCTCACGGTGCGCATCCTCGGCAGAGCCTGTTCCCGAAAAGGCAAACCTCCGGCTCCTTGTCCCACACGGAAGGTGGCAGCCCGGAAAGCTGTTGCTGGTCTTCACCTTCCCCCTGCAGCCTATTCACAGGCACAACAGGTTTGGGGATCTGTGCTTGCCCAGAGAAGGAACATCTCACGGTGCGCATCCTCGGCAGAGCCTGTTCCCGAAAAGGCAAACGTCCGGCTCCTTGTCCCACACGGAAGGTGGCAGCCCGGAAAGCTGTTGCTGGTCTTCACCTTCCCCCTGCAGCCTATTCACAGGCACAACAGGTTTGGGGATCTGTGCTTGCCCAGAGAAGGAACATCTCACGGTGCGCATCCTCGGCAGAGCCTGTTCCCGAAAAGGCAAACGTCCGGCTCCTTGTCCCACACGGAAGGTGGCAGCCCGGAAAGCTGTTGCTGGTCTTCACCTTCCCCCTGCAGCCTATTCACAGGCACAACAGGTTTGGGGATCTGTGCTTGCCCAGAGAAGGAACATCTCACGGTGCGCATCCTCGGCAGAGCCTGTTCCCGAAAAGGCAAACGTCCGGCTCCTTGTCCCACACGGAAGGTGGCAGCCCGGAAAGCTGTTGCTGGTCTTCACCTTCCCCCTGCAGCCTATTCACAGGCACAACAGGTTTGGGGATCTGTGCTTGCCCAGAGAAGGAACATCTCACGGTGCGCATCCTCGGCAGAGCCTGTTCCCGAAAAGGCAAACGTCCGGCTCCTTGTCCCACACGGAAGGTGGCAGCCCGGAAAGCTCTTGCTGGTCTTCACCTTCCCCCTGCAGCCTATTCACAGGCACAACAGGTTTGGGGATCTGTGCTTGCCCAGAGAAGGAACATCTCACGGTGCGCATCCTTGGCAGAGCCTGTTCCCGAAAAGGCAAACGTCCGGCTCCTTGTCCCACACGGAAGGTGGCAGCCCGGAAAGCTGTTGCTGGTCTTCACCTTCCCCCTGCAGCCTATTCACAGGCACAACAGGTTTGGGCATCTGTGCTTGCCCAGAGAAGGAACATCTCACGGTGCGCATCCTCGGCAGAGCCTGTTCCCGAAAAGGCAAACGTCCGGCTCCTTGTCCCACACAGAAGGTGGCAGCCCGGAAAGCTGTTGCTGGTCTTCACCTTCCCCCTGCAGCCTATTCACAGGCACAACAGGTTTGGGGATCTGTGCTTGCTCAGAGAAGGAACATCTCACGGTGCGCATCCTCGGCAGAGCCTGTTCCCGAAAAGGCAAACGTCCGGCTCCTTGTCCCACACGGAAGGTGGCAGCCCGGAAAGCTGTTGCTGGTCTTCACCTTCCCCCTGCAGCCTATTCACAGGCACAACAGGTTTGGGGATCTGTGCTTGCCCAGAGAAGGAACTTCTCACGGTGCGCATCCTCGGCAGAGCCTGTTCCCGAAAAGGCAAACGTCCGGCTCCTTGTCCCACACGGAAGGTGGCAGCCCGGAAAGCTCTTGCTGGTCTTCACCTTCCCCCTGCAGCCTATTCACAGGCACAACAGGTTTGGGGATCTGTGCTTGCCCAGAGAAGGAACATCTCACGGTGCGCATCCTCGGCAGAGCCTGTTCCCGAAAAGGCAAACGTCCGGCTCCTTGTCCCACACGGAAGGTGGCAGCCCGGAAAGCTGTTGCTGGTCTTCACCTTCCCCCTGCAGCCTATTCACAGGCACAACAGGTTTGGGGATCTGTGCTTGCCCAGAGAAGGAACATCTCACGGTGCGCATCCTCGGCAGAGCCTGTTCCCGAAAAGGCAAACGTCCGGCTCCTTGTCCCACACGGAAGGTGGCAGCCCGGAAAGCTGTTGCTGGTCTTCACCTTCCCCCTGCAGCCTATTCACAGGCACAACAGGTTTGGGGATCTGTGCTTGCCCAGAGAAGGAACATCTCACGGTGCGCATCCTCGGCAGAGCCTGTTCACGAAAAGGCAAACGTCCGGCTCCTTGTCCCACACGGAAGGTGGCAGCCCGGAAAGCTCTTGCTGGTCTTCACCTTCCCCCTGCAGCCTATTCACAGGCACAAGAGGTTTGGGGATCTGTGCTTGCCCAGAGAAGGAACATCTCACGGTGCGCATCCTCGGCAGAGCCTGTTCCCGAAAAGGCAAACGTCCGGCTCCTTGTCCCACACGGAAGGTGGCAGCCCGGAAAGCTCTTGCTGGTCTTCACCTTCCCCCTGCAGCCTATTCACAGGCACAACAGGTTTGGGGATCTGTGCTTGCCCAGAGAAGGAACATCTCACGGTGCGCATCCTCGGCAGAGCCTGTTCCCGAAAAGGCAAACGTCCGGCTCCTTGTCCCACACGGAAGGTGGCAGCCCGGAAAGCTCTTGCTGGTCTTCACCTTCCCCCTGCAGCCTATTCACAGGCACAACAGGTTTGGGGATCTGTGCTTGCCCAGAGAAGGAACATCTCACGGTGCGCATCCTCGGCAGAGCCTGTTCCCGAAAAGGCAAACGTCCGGCTCCTTGTCCCACACGGAAGGTGGCAGCCCCGAAAGCTGTTACTGGTCTTCACCTTCCCCCTGCAGCCTAGTCACAGGCACAACAGGTTTGGGGATCTGTGCTTGCCCAGAGAAGGAACATCTCACGGTGCGCATCCTCGGCAGAGCCTGTTCCCGAAAAGGCAAACGTCCGGCTCCTTGTCCCACACGGAAGGTGGCAGCCCGGAAAGCTCTTGCTGGTCTTCACCTTCCCCCTGCAGCCTATTCACAGGCACAACAGGTTTGGGGATCTGTGCTTGCCCAGAGAAGGAACATCTCACGGTGCGCATCCTCGGCAGAGCCTGTTCCCGAAAAGGCAAACGTCCGGCTCCTTGTCCCACACGGAAGGTGGCAGCCCTGAAAGCTGTTGCTGGTCTTCACCTTCCCCCTGCAGCCTATTCACAGGCACAACAGGTTTTGGGATCTGTGCTTGCCCAGAGAAGGAACATCTCACGGTGCGCATCCTCGGCAGAGCCTGTTCCCGAAAAGGCAAACGTCCGGCTCCTTGTCCCACACGGAAGGTGGCAGCCCGGAAAGCTGTTGCTGGTCTTCACCTTCCCCCTGCAGCCTATTCACAGGCACAAGAGGTTTGGGGATCTGTGCTTGCCCAGAGAAGGAACATCTCACGGTGCGCATCCTCGGCAGAGCCTGTTCCCGAAAAGGCAAACGTCCGGCTCCTTGTCCCACACGGAAGGTGGCAGCCCGGAAAGCTCTTGCTGGTCTTCACCTTCCCCCTGCAGCCTATTCACAGGCACAACAGGTTTGGGGATCTGTGCTTGCCCAGAGAAGGAACATCTCACGGTGCGCATCCTCGGCAGAGCCTGTTCCCGAAAAGGCAAACGTCCGGCTCCTTGTCCCACACGGAAGGTGGCAGCCCGGAAAGCTCTTGCTGGTCTTCACCTTCCCCCTGCAGCCTATTCACAGGCACAACAGGTTTGGGGATCTGTGCTTGCTCAGAGAAGGAACATCTCACGGTGCGCATCCTCGGCAGAGCCTGTTCCCGAAAAGGCAAACGTCCGGCTCCTTGTCCCACACGGAAGGTGGCAGCCCGGAAAGCTGTTGCTGGTCTTCACCTTCCCCCTGCAGCCTATTCACAGGCACAACAGGTTTGGGGATCTGTGCTTGCCCAGAGAAGGAACATCTCACGGTGCGCATCCTCGGCAGAGCCTGTTCCCGAAAAGGCAAACGTCCGGCTCCTTGTCCCACACGGAAGGTGGCAGCCCGGAAAGCTGTTGCTGGTCTTCACCTTCCCCCTGCAGCCTATTCACAGGCACAACAGGTTTGGGGATCTGTGCTTGCCCAGAGAAGGAACATCTCACGGTGCGCATCCTCGGCAGAGCCTGTTCCCGAAAAGGCAAACCTCCGGCTCCTTGTCCCACACGGAAGGTGGCAGCCCGGAAAGCTGTTGCTGGTCTTCACCTTCCCCCTGCAGCCTAGTCACAGGCACAAGAGGTTTGGGGATCTCTGCTTGCCCAGAGAAGGAACATCTCACGGTGCGCATCCTCGGCAGAGCCTGTTCCCGAAAAGGCAAACGTCCGGCTCCTTGTCCCACACGGAAGGTGGCAGCCCTGAAAGCTGTTGCTGGTCTTCACCTTCCCCCTGCAGCCTATTCACAGGCACAACAGGTTTGGGGATCTGTGCTTGCCCAGAGAAGGAACATCTCACGGTGCGCATCCTCGGCAGAGCCTGTTCCCGAAAAGGCAAACGTCCGGCTCCTTGTCCCACACGGAAGGTGGCAGCCCGGAAAGCTCTTGCTGGTCTTCACCTTCCCCCTGCAGCCTATTCACAGGCACAACAGGTTTGGGGATCTGTGCTTGCCCAGAGAAGGAACATCTCACGGTGCGCATCCTCGGCAGAGCCTGTTCCCGAAAAGGCAAACCTCCGGCTCCTTGTCCCACACGGAAGGTGGCAGCCCGGAAAGCTCTTGCTGGTCTTCACCTTCCCCCTGCAGCCTATTCACAGGCACAACAGGTTTGGGGATCTGTGCTTGCCCAGAGAAGGAACATCTCACGGTGCGCATCCTCGGCAGAGCCTGTTCCCGAAAAGGCAAACGTCCGGCTCCTTGTCCCACACGGAAGGTGGCAGCCCGGAAAGCTGTTGCTGGTCTTCACCTTCCCCCTGCAGCCTATTCACAGGCACAACAGGTTTGGGGATCTGTGCTTGCCCAGAGAAGGAACATCTCACGGTGCGCATCCTCGGCAGAGCCTGTTCCCGAAAAGGCAAACGTCCGGCTCCTTGTCCCACACGGAAGGTGGCAGCCCGGAAAGCTCTTGCTGGTCTTCACCTTCCCCCTGCAGCCTATTCACAGGCACAACAGGTTTGGGGATCTGTGCTTGCCCAGAGAAGGAACATCTCACGGTGCGCATCCTCGGCAGAGCCTGTTCCCGAAAAGGCAAACGTCCGGCTCCTTGTCCCACACGGAAGGTGGCAGCCCGGAAAGCTGTTGCTGGTCTTCACCTTCCCCCTGCAGCCTATTCACAGGCACAACAGGTTTGGGGATCTGTGCTTGCCCAGAGAAGGAACATCTCACGGTGCGCATCCTCGGCAGAGCCTGTTCCCGAAAAGGCAAACGTCCGGCTCCTTGTCCCACACGGAAGGTGGCAGCCCGGAAAGCTCTTGCTGGTCTTCACCTTCCCCCTGCAGCCTAGTCACAGGCACAACAGGTTTGGGGATCTGTGCTTGCCCAGAGAAGGAACATCTCACGGTGCGCATCCTCGGCAGAGCCTGTTCCCGAAAAGGCAAACCTCCGGCTCCTTGTCCCACACGGAAGGTGGCAGCCCGGAAAGCTGTTGCTGGTCTTCACCTTCCCCCTGCAGCCTATTCACAGGCACAACAGGTTTGGGGATCTGTGCTTGCCCAGAGAAGGAACATCTCACGGTGCGCATCCTCGGCAGAGCCTGTTCCCGAAAAGGCAAACCTCCGGCTCCTTGTCCCACACGGAAGGTGGCAGACCTGAAAGCTGTTGCTGGTCTTCACCTTCCCCCTGCAGCCTATTCACAGGCACAACAGGTTTGGGGATCTGTGCTTGCCCAGAGAAGGAACATCTCACGGTGCGCATCCTCGGCAGAGCCTGTTCCCGAAAAGGCAAACGTCCGGCTCCTTGTCCCACACGGAAGGTGGCAGCCCGGAAAGCTGTTGCTGGTCTTCACCTTCCCCCTGCAGCCTATTCACAGGCACAACAGGTTTGGGGATCTGTGCTTGCCCAGAGAAGGAACATCTCACGGTGCGCATCCTCGGCAGAGCCTGTTCCCGAAAAGGCAAACGTCCGGCTCCTTGTCCCACACGGAAGGTGGCAGCCCGGAAAGCTGTTGCTGGTCTTCACCTTCCCCCTGCAGCCTATTCACAGGCACAACAGGTTTGGGGATCTGTGCTTGCGCAGAGAAGGAACATCTCACGGTGCGCATCCTCGGCAGAGCCTGTTCCCGAAAAGGCAAACCTCCGGCTCCTTGTCCCACACGGAAGGTGGCAGCCCAGAAAGCTGTTGCTGGTCTTCACCTTCCCCCTGCAGCCTATTCACAGGCACAACAGGTTTGGGGATCTGTGCTTGCCCAGAGAAGGAACATCTCACGGTGCGCATCCTCGGCAGAGCCTGTTCCCGAAAAGGCAAACGTCCGGCTCCTTGTCCCACACGGAAGGTGGCAGCCCGGAAAGCTGTTGCTGGTCTTCACCTTCCCCCTGCAGCCTATTCACAGGCACAACAGGTTTGGGGATCTCTGCTTGCCCAGAGAAGGAACATCTCACGGTGCGCATCCTCGGCAGAGCCTGTTCCCGAAAAGGCAAACGTCCGGCTCCTTGTCCCACACGGAAGGTGGCAGCCCGGAAAGCTGTTGCTGGTCTTCACCTTCCCCCTGCAGCCTAGTCACAGGCACAACAGGTTTGGGGATCTGTGCTTGCCCAGAGAAGGAACATCTCACGGTGCGCATCCTCGGCAGAGCCTGTTCCCGAAAAGGCAAACGTCCGGCTCCTTGTCCCACACGGAAGGTGGCAGCCCGGAAAGCTGTTGCTGGTCTTCACCTTCCCCCTGCAGCCTATTCACAGGCACAACAGGTTTGGGGATCTGTGCTTGCCCAGAGAAGGAACATCTCACGGTGCGCATCCTCGGCAGAGCCTGTTCCCGAAAAGGCAAACGTCCGGCTCCTTGTCCCACACGGAAGGTGGCAGCCCGGAAAGCTCTTGCTGGTCTTCACCTTCCCCCTGCAGCCTATTCACAGGCACAACAGGTTTGGGGATCTGTGCTTGCCCAGAGAAGGAACATCTCACGGTGCGCATCCTCGGCAGAGCCTGTTCCCGAAAAGGCAAACGTCCGGCTCCTTGTCCCACACGGAAGGTGGCAGCCCTGAAAGCTGTTGCTGGTCTTCACCTTCCCCCTGCAGCCTATTCACAGGCACAACAGGTTTTGGGATCTGTGCTTGCCCAGAGAAGGAACATCTCACGGTGCGCATCCTCGGCAGAGCCTGTTCCCGAAAAGGCAAACGTCCGGCTCCTTGTCCCACATGGAAGGTGGCAGCCCGGAAAGCTCTTGCTGGTCTTCACCTTCCCCCTGCAGCCTATTCACAGGCACAAGAGGTTTGGGGATCTGTGCTTGCCCAGAGAAGGAACATCTCACGGTGCGCAGCCTCGGCAGAGCCTGTTCCCGAAAAGGCAAACGTCCGGCTCCTTGTCCCACACGGAAGGTGGCAGCCCGGAAAGCTGTTGCTGGTCTTCACCTTCCCCCTGCAGCCTATTCACAGGCACAACAGGTTTGGGGATCTGTGCTTGCCCAGAGAAGGAACATCTCACGGTGCGCATCCTCGGCAGAGCCTGTTCCCGAAAAGGCAAACGTCCGGCTCCTTGTCCCACACGGAAGGTGGCAGCCCGGAAAGCTCTTGCTGGTCTTCACCTTCCCCCTGCAGCCTAGTCACAGGCACAACAGGTTTGGGGATCTGTGCTTGCCCAGAGAAGGAACATCTCACGGTGCGCATCCTCGGCAGAGCCTGTTCCCGAAAAGGCAAACGTCCGGCTCCTTGTCCCACACGGAAGGTGGCAGCCCGGAAAGCTGTTGCTGGTCTTCACCTTCCCCCTGCAGCCTATTCACAGGCACAACAGGTTTGGGGATCTGTGCTTGCCCAGAGAAGGAACATCTCACGGTGCGCATCCTCGGCAGAGCCTGTTCCCGAAAAGGCAAACGTCCGGCTCCTTGTCCCACACGGAAGGTGGCAGCCCGGAAAGCTGTTGCTGGTCTTCACCTTCCCCCTGCAGCCTATTCACAGGCACAACAGGTTTGGGGATCTGTGCTTGCCCAGAGAAGGAACATCTCACGGTGCGCATCCTCGGCAGAGCCTGTTCCCGAAAAGGCAAACGTCCGGCTCCTTGTCCCACACGGAAGGTGGCAGCCCTGAAAGCTGTTGCTGGTCTTCACCTTCCCCCTGCAGCCTATTCACAGGCACAACAGGTTTGGGGATCTGTGCTTGCCCAGAGAAGGAACATCTCACGGTGCGCATCCTCGGCAGAGCCTGTTCCCGAAAAGGCAAACGTCCGGCTCCTTGTCCCACACGGAAGGTGGCAGCCCGGAAAGCTGTTGCTGGTCTTCACCTTCCCCCTGCAGCCTATTCACAGGCACAACAGGTTTGGGCATCTGTGCTTGCCCAGAGAAGGAACATCTCACGGTGCGCATCCTCGGCAGAGCCTGTTCCCGAAAAGGCAAACGTCCGGCTCCTTGTCCCACACGGAAGGTGGCAGACCTGAAAGCTGTTGCTGGTCTTCACCTTCCCCCTGCAGCCTATTCACAGGCACAACAGGTTTGGGGATCTGTGCTTGCCCAGAGAAGGAACATCTCACGGTGCGCATCCTCGGCAGAGCCTGTTCCCGAAAAGGCAAACCTCCGGCTCCTTGTCCCACACGGAAGGTGGCAGCCCGGAAAGCTGTTGCTGGTCTTCACCTTCCCCCTGCAGCCTATTCACAGGCACAACAGGTTTGGGGATCTGTGCTTGCCCAGAAAAGGAACATCTCACGGTGCGCATCCTCGGCAGAGCCTGTTCCCGAAAAGGCAAACCTCCGGCTCCTTGTCCCACACGGAAGGTGGCAGCCCGGAAAGCTGTTGCTGGTCTTCACCTTCCCCCTGCAGCCTATTCACAGGCACAACAGGTTTGGGGATCTGTGCTTGCCCAGAGAAGGAACATCTCACGGTGCGCATCCTCGGCAGAGCCTGTTCCCGAAAAGGCAAACGTCCGGCTCCTTGTCCCACACGGAAGGTGGCAGCCCGGAAAGCTCTTGCTGGTCTTCACCTTCCCCCTGCAGCCTATTCACAGGCACAACAGGTTTGGGGATCTGTGCTTGCCCAGAGAAGGAACATCTCACGGTGCGCATCCTCGGCAGAGCCTGTTCCCGAAAAGGCAAACGTCCGGCTCCTTGTCCCACACGGAAGGTGGCAGCCCTGAAAGCTCTTGCTGGTCTTCACCTTCCCCCTGCAGCCTATTCACAGGCACAACAGGTTTGGGGATCTGTGCTTGCCCAGAGAAGGAACATCTCACGGTGCGCATCCTCGGCAGAGCCTGTTCCCGAAAAGGCAAACCTCCGGCTCCTTGTCCCACACGGAAGGTGGCAGCCCGGAAAGCTGTTGCTGGTCTTCACCTTCCCCCTGCAGCCTAGTCACAGGCACAAGAGGTTTGGGGATCTCTGCTTGCCCAGAGAAGGAACATCTCACGGTGCGCATCCTCGGCAGAGCCTGTTCCCGAAAAGGCAAACGTCCGGCTCCTTGTCCCACACGGAAGGTGGCAGCCCGGAAAGCTGTTGCTGGTCTTCACCTTCCCCCTGCAGCCTATTCACAGGCACAACAGGTTTGGGGATCTGTGCTTGCCCAGAGAAGGAACATCTCACGGTGCGCATCCTCGGCAGAGCCTGTTCCCGAAAAGGCAAACGTCCGGCTCCTTGTCCCACACGGAAGGTGGCAGACCTGAAAGCTCTTGCTGGTCTTCACCTTCCCCCTGCAGCCTATTCACAGGCACAACAGGTTTGGGGATCTGTGCTTGCGCAGAGAAGGAACATCTCACGGTGCGCATCCTCGGCAGAGCCTGTTCCCGAAAAGGCAAACGTCCGGCTCCTTGTCCCACACGGAAGGTGGCAGCCCGGAAAGCTGTTGCTGGTCTTCACCTTCCCCCTGCAGCCTATTCACAGGCACAACAGGTTTGGGGATCTGTGCTTGCCCAGAGAAGGAACATCTCACGGTGCGCATCCTCGGCAGAGCCTGTTCCCGAAAAGGCAAACGTCCGGCTCCTTGTCCCACACGGAAGGTGGCAGCCCGGAAAGCTCTTGCTGGTCTTCACCTTCCCCCTGCAGCCTATTCACAGGCACAACAGGTTTGGGGATCTGTGCTTGCCCAGAGAAGGAACATCTCACGGTGCGCATCCTCGGCAGAGCCTGTTCCCGAAAAGGCAAACGTCCGGCTCCTTGTCCCACACGGAAGGTGGCAGCCCGGAAAGCTGTTGCTGGTCTTCACCTTCCCCCTGCAGCCTATTCACAGGCACAACAGGTTTGGGGATCTGTGCTTGCCCAGAGAAGGAACATCTCACGGTGCGCATCCTCGGCAGAGCCTGTTCCCGAAAAGGCAAACGTCCGGCTCCTTGTCCCACACGGAAGGTGGCAGCCCGGAAAGCTCTTGCTGGTCTTCACCTTCCCCCTGCAGCCTAGTCACAGGCACAACAGGTTTGGGGATCTGTGCTTGCCCAGAGAAGGAACATCTCACGGTGCGCATCCTCGGCAGAGCCTGTTCCCGAAAAGGCAAACCTCCGGCTCCTTGTCCCACACGGAAGGTGGCAGCCCGGAAAGCTGTTGCTGGTCTTCACCTTCCCCCTGCAGCCTATTCACAGGCACAACAGGTTTGGGGATCTGTGCTTGCCCAGAGAAGGAACATCTCACGGTGCGCATCCTCGGCAGAGCCTGTTCCCGAAAAGGCAAACCTCCGGCTCCTTGTCCCACACGGAAGGTGGCAGACCTGAAAGCTGTTGCTGGTCTTCACCTTCCCCCTGCAGCCTATTCACAGGCACAACAGGTTTGGGGATCTGTGCTTGCCCAGAGAAGGAACATCTCACGGTGCGCATCCTCGGCAGAGCCTGTTCCCGAAAAGGCAAACGTCCGGCTCCTTGTCCCACACGGAAGGTGGCAGCCCGGAAAGCTGTTGCTGGTCTTCACCTTCCCCCTGCAGCCTATTCACAGGCACAACAGGTTTGGGGATCTGTGCTTGCCCAGAGAAGGAACATCTCACGGTGCGCATCCTCGGCAGAGCCTGTTCCCGAAAAGGCAAACGTCCGGCTCCTTGTCCCACACGGAAGGTGGCAGCCCGGAAAGCTGTTGCTGGTCTTCACCTTCCCCCTGCAGCCTATTCACAGGCACAACAGGTTTGGGGATCTGTGCTTGCGCAGAGAAGGAACATCTCACGGTGCGCATCCTCGGCAGAGCCTGTTCCCGAAAAGGCAAACCTCCGGCTCCTTGTCCCACACGGAAGGTGGCAGCCCAGAAAGCTGTTGCTGGTCTTCACCTTCCCCCTGCAGCCTATTCACAGGCACAACAGGTTTGGGGATCTGTGCTTGCCCAGAGAAGGAACATCTCACGGTGCGCATCCTCGGCAGAGCCTGTTCCCGAAAAGGCAAACGTCCAGCTCCTTGTCCCACACGGAAGGTGGCAGCCCGGAAAGCTGTTGCTGGTCTTCACCTTCCCCCTGCAGCCTATTCACAGGCACAACAGGTTTGGGGATCTCTGCTTGCCCAGAGAAGGAACATCTCACGGTGCGCATCCTCGGCAGAGCCTGTTCCCGAAAAGGCAAACGTCCGGCTCCTTGTCCCACACGGAAGGTGGCAGCCCGGAAAGCTGTTGCTGGTCTTCACCTTCCCCCTGCAGCCTAGTCACAGGCACAACAGGTTTGGGGATCTGTGCTTGCCCAGAGAAGGAACATCTCACGGTGCGCATCCTCGGCAGAGCCTGTTCCCGAAAAGGCAAACGTCCGGCTCCTTGTCCCACACGGAAGGTGGCAGCCCGGAAAGCTCTTGCTGGTCTTCACCTTCCCCCTGCAGCCTATTCACAGGCACAACAGGTTTGGGGATCTGTGCTTGCCCAGAGAAGGAACATCTCACGGTGCGCATCCTCGGCAGAGCCTGTTCCCGAAAAGGCAAACGTCCGGCTCCTTGTCCCACACGGAAGGTGGCAGCCCGGAAAGCTCTTGCTGGTCTTCACCTTCCCCCTGCAGCCTATTCACAGGCACAACAGGTTTGGGGATCTGTGCTTGCCCAGAGAAGGAACATCTCACGGTGCGCATCCTCGGCAGAGCCTGTTCCCGAAAAGGCAAACGTCCGGCTCCTTGTCCCACACGGAAGGTGGCAGCCCTGAAAGCTGTTGCTGGTCTTCACCTTCCCCCTGCAGCCTATTCACAGGCACAACAGGTTTTGGGATCTGTGCTTGCCCAGAGAAGGAACATCTCACGGTGCGCATCCTCGGCAGAGCCTGTTCCCGAAAAGGCAAACGTCCGGCTCCTTGTCCCACATGGAAGGTGGCAGCCCGGAAAGCTCTTGCTGGTCTTCACCTTCCCCCTGCAGCCTATTCACAGGCACAAGAGGTTTGGGGATCTGTGCTTGCCCAGAGAAGGAACATCTCACGGTGCGCATCCTCGGCAGAGCCTGTTCCCGAAAAGGCAAACGTCCGGCTCCTTGTCCCACACGGAAGGTGGCAGCCCGGAAAGCTCTTGCTGGTCTTCACCTTCCCCCTGCAGCCTATTCACAGGCACAACAGGTTTGGGGATCTGTGCTTGCCCAGAGAAGGAACATCTCACGGTGCGCATCCTCGGCAGAGCCTGTTCCCGAAAAGGCAAACGTCCGGCTCCTTGTCCCACACGGAAGGTGGCAGCCCGGAAAGCTCTTGCTGGTCTTCACCTTCCCCCTGCAGCCTAGTCACAGGCACAAGAGGTTTGGGGATCTGTGCTTGCCCAGAGAAGGAACATCTCACGGTGCGCATCCTCGGCAGAGCCTGTTCCCGAAAAGGCAAACGTCCGGCTCCTTGTCCCACACGGAAGGTGGCAGCCCGGAAAGCTGTTGCTGGTCTTCACCTTCCCCCTGCAGCCTATTCACAGGCACAACAGGTTTGGGGATCTGTGCTTGCCCAGAGAAGGAACATCTCACGGTGCGCATCCTCGGCAGAGCCTGTTCCCGAAAAGGCAAACGTCCGGCTCCTTGTCCCACACGGAAGGTGGCAGCCCGGAAAGCTGTTGCTGGTCTTCACCTTCCCCCTGCAGCCTATTCACAGGCACAACAGGTTTGGGGATCTGTGCTTGCCCAGAGAAGGAACATCTCACGGTGCGCATCCTCGGCAGAGCCTGTTCCCGAAAAGGCAAACGTCCGGCTCCTTGTCCCACACGGAAGGTGGCAGACCTGAAAGCTGTTGCTGGTCTTCACCTTCCCCCTGCAGCCTATTCACAGGCACAACAGGTTTGGGGATCTGTGCTTGCCCAGAGAAGGAACATCTCACGGTGCGCATCCTCGGCAGAGCCTGTTCCCGAAAAGGCAAACGTCCGGCTCCTTGTCCCACACGGAAGGTGGCAGCCCGGAAAGCTGTTGCTGGTCTTCACCTTCCCCCTGCAGCCTATTCACAGGCACAACAGGTTTGGGCATCTGTGCTTGCCCAGAGAAGGAACATCTCACGGTGCGCATCCTCGGCAGAGCCTGTTCCCGAAAAGGCAAACGTCCGGCTCCTTGTCCCACACGGAAGGTGGCAGACCTGAAAGCTGTTGCTGGTCTTCACCTTCCCCCTGCAGCCTATTCACAGGCACAACAGGTTTGGGGATCTGTGCTTGCCCAGAGAAGGAACATCTCACGGTGCGCATCCTCGGCAGAGCCTGTTCCCGAAAAGGCAAACCTCCGGCTCCTTGTCCCACACGGAAGGTGGCAGCCCGGAAAGCTGTTGCTGGTCTTCACCTTCCCCCTGCAGCCTATTCACAGGCACAACAGGTTTGGGGATCTGTGCTTGCCCAGAAAAGGAACATCTCACGGTGCGCATCCTCGGCAGAGCCTGTTCCCGAAAAGGCAAACCTCCGGCTCCTTGTCCCACACGGAAGGTGGCAGCCCGGAAAGCTGTTGCTGGTCTTCACCTTCCCCCTGCAGCCTATTCACAGGCACAACAGGTTTGGGGATCTGTGCTTGCCCAGAGAAGGAACATCTCACGGTGCGCATCCTCGGCAGAGCCTGTTCCCGAAAAGGCAAACGTCCGGCTCCTTGTCCCACACGGAAGGTGGCAGCCCTGAAAGCTGTTGCTGGTCTTCACCTTCCCCCTGCAGCCTATTCACAGGCACAACAGGTTTGGGGATCTGTGCTTGCCCAGATAAGGAACGTCTCACGGTGCGCATCCTCGGCAGAGCCTGTTCCCGAAAAGGCAAACGTCCGGCTCCTTGTCCCACACGGAAGGTGGCAGCCCGGAAAGCTGTTGCTGGTCTTCACCTTCCCCCTGCAGCCTATTCACAGGCACAACAGGTTTGGGGATCTGTGCTTGCCCAGAGAAGGAACATCTCACGGTGCGCATCCTCGGCAGAGCCTGTTCCCGAAAAGGCAAACGTCCGGCTCCTTGTCCCACACGGAAGGTGGCAGCCCGGAAAGCTCTTGCTGGTCTTCACCTTCCCCCTGCAGCCTATTCACAGGCACAACAGGTTTGGGGATCTGTGCTTGCCCAGAGAAGGAACATCTCACGGTGCGCATCCTCGGCAGAGCCTGTTCCCGAAAAGGCAAACGTCCGGCTCCTTGTCCCACACGGAAGGTGGCAGCCCGGAAAGCTGTTGCTGGTCTTCACCTTCCCCCTGCAGCCTAGTCACAGGCACAACAGGTTTGGGGATCTGTGCTTGCCCAGAGAAGGAACATCTCACGGTGCGCATCCTCGGCAGAGCCTGTTCCCGAAAAGGCAAACGTCCGGCTCCTTGTCCCACACGGAAGGTGGCAGCCCGGAAAGCTGTTGCTGGTCTTCACCTTCCCCCTGCAGCCTATTCACAGGCACAACAGGTTTGGGGATCTGTGCTTGCCCAGAGAAGGAACATCTCACGGTGCGCATCCTCGGCAGAGCCTGTTCCCGAAAAGGCAAACGTCCGGCTCCTTGTCCCACACGGAAGGTGGCAGCCCGGAAAGCTCTTGCTGGTCTTCACCTTCCCCCTGCAGCCTATTCACAGGCACAACAGGTTTGGGGATCTCTGCTTGCCCAGAGAAGGAACATCTCACGGTGCGCATCCTCGGCAGAGCCTGTTCCCGAAAAGGCAAACGTCCGGCTCCTTGTCCCACACGGAAGGTGGCAGCCCGGAAAGCTGTTGCTGGTCTTCACCTTCCCCCTGCAGCCTATTCACAGGCACAACAGGTTTGGGGATCTGTGCTTGCCCAGAGAAGGAACTTCTCACGGTGCGCATCCTCGGCAGAGCCTGTTCCCGAAAAGGCAAACGTCCGGCTCCTTGTCCCACACGGAAGGTGGCAGCCCGGAAAGCTCTTGCTGGTCTTCACCTTCCCCCTGCAGCCTATTCACAGGCACAACAGGTTTGGGGATCTGTGCTTGCGCAGAGAAGGAACATCTCACGGTGCGCATCCTCGGCAGAGCCTGTTCCCGAAAAGGCAAACGTCCGGCTCCATGTCCCACACGGAAGGTGGCAGCCCGGAAAGCTCTTGCTGGTCTTCACCTTCCCCCTGCAGCCTATTCACAGGCACAACAGGTTTGGGGATCTGTGCTTGCCCAGAGAAGGAACATCTCACGCTGCGCATCCTCGGCAGAGCCTGTTCCCGAAAAGGCAAACGTCCGGCTCCTTGTCCCACACGGAAGGTGGCAGCCCGGAAAGCTCTTGCTGGTCTTCACCTTCCCCCTGCAGCCTAGTCACAGGCACAACAGGTTTGGGGATCTGTGCTTGCGCAGAGAAGGAACATCTCACGGTGCGCATCCTCGGCAGAGCCTGTTCCCGAAAAGGCAAACCTCCGGCTCCTTGTCCCACACGGAAGGTGGCAGCCCGGAAAGCTGTTGCTGGTCTTCACCTTCCCCCTGCAGCCTATTCACAGGCACAACAGGTTTGGGGATCTGTGCTTGCCCAGAGAAGGAACATCTCACGGTGCGCACCCACGGCAGAGCCTGTTCCCGAAAAGGCAAACGTCCGGCTCCTTGTCCCACACGGAAGGTGGCAGCCCTGAAAGCTGTTGCTGGTCTTCACCTTCCCCCTGCAGCCTATTCACAGGCACCACCGCACTGGGAATGTCTGCTTTCCCAAAGACGCAATCTCTCACGGTGCGCATCCTCGGCAGAGCCTGTTCCCGAAAAGGCAAACGTCCGGCTCCTTGTCCCACACGGAAGGTGGCAGCCCGGAAAGCTGTTGCTGGTCTTCACCTTCCCCCTGCAGCCTATTCACAGGCACAACAGGTTTGGGGATCTGTGCTTGCGCAGAGAAGGAACATCTCACGGTGCGCATCCTCGGCAGAGCCTGTTCCCGAAAAGGCAAACCTCCGGCTCCTTGTCCCACACGGAAGGTGGCAGCCCGGAAAGCTCTTGCTGGTCTTCACCTTCCCCCTGCAGCCTATTCACAGGCACAACAGGTTTGGGGATCTGTGCTTGCCCAGAGAAGGAACATCTCACGGTGCGCATCCTCGGCAGAGCCTGTTCCCGAAAAGGCAAACCTCCGGCTCCTTGTCCCACACGGAAGATGGCAGCCCGGAATGCTCTTGCTGGTCTTCACCTTCCCCCTGCAGCCTATTCACAGGCACAACAGGTTTGGGGATCTGTGCTTGCCCAGAGAAGGAACATCTCACGGTGCGCATCCTCGGCAGAGCCTGTTCCCGAAAAGGCAAACGTCCGGCTCCTTGTCCCACACGGAAGGTGGCAGCCCGGAAAGCTGTTGCTGGTCTTCACCTTCCCCCTGCAGCCTATTCACAGGCACAACAGGTTTGGGGATCTGTGCTTGCCCAGAGAAGGAACTTCTCACGGTGCGCATCCTCGGCAGAGCCTGTTCCCGAAAAGGCAAACGTCCGGCTCCTTGTCCCACACGGAAGGTGGCAGCCCGGAAAGCTCTTGCTGGTCTTCACCTTCCCCCTGCAGCCTATTCACAGGCACAACAGGTTTGGGGATCTGTGCTTGCTCAGAGAAGGAACATCTCACGGTGCGCATCCTCGGCAGAGCCTGTTCCCGAAAAGGCAAACGTCCGGCTCCTTGTCCCACACGGAAGGTGGCAGCCCGGAAAGCTGTTGCTGGTCTTCACCTTCCCCCTGCAGCCTATTCACAGGCACAACAGGTTTTGGGATCTGTGCTTGCCCAGAGAAGGAACTTCTCACGGTGCGCATCCTCGGCAGAGCCTGTTCCCGAAAAGGCAAACGTCCGGCTCCTTGTCCCACACGGAAGGTGGCAGCCTGGAAAGCTCTTGCTGGTCTTCACCTTCCCCCTGCAGCCTATTCACAGGCACAACAGGTTTGGGGATCTGTGCTTGCCCAGAGAAGGAACATCTCACGGTGCACATCCTCGGCAGAGCCTGTTCCCGAAAAGGCAAACGTCCGGCTCCTTGTCCCACACGGAAGGTGGCAGCCCGGAAAGCTCTTGCTGGTCTTCACCTTCCCCCTGCAGCCTATTCACAGGCACAACAGGTTTGGGGATCTGTGCTTGCCCAGAGAAGGAACATCTCACGGTGCGCATCCTCGGCAGAGCCTGTTCACGAAAAGGCAAACGTCCGGCTCCTTGTCCCACACGGAAGGTGGCAGCCCGGAAAGCTCTTGCTGGTCTTCACCTTCCCCCTGCAGCCTATTCACAGGCACAACAGGTTTGGGGATCTGTGCTTGCCCAGAGAAGGAACATCTCACGGTGCGCATCCTCGGCAGAGCCTGTTCCCGAAAAGGCAAACGTCCGGCTCCTTGTCCCACACGGAAGGTGGCAGCCCGGAAAGCTCTTGCTGGTCTTCACCTTCCCCCTGCAGCCTATTCACAGGCACAACAGGTTTGGGGATCTGTGCTTGCCCAGAGAAGGAACATCTCACGGTGCGCATCCTCGGCAGAGCCTGTTCCCGAAAAGGCAAACGTCCGGCTCCTTGTCCCACACGGAAGGTGGCAGCCCGGAAAGCTCTTGCTGGTCTTCACCTTCCCCCTGCAGCCTATTCACAGGCACAACAGGTTTGGGGATCTGTGCTTGCCCAGAGAAGGAACATCTCACGGTGCGCATCCTCGGCAGAGCCTGTTCCCGAAAAGGCAAACGTCCGGCTCCTTGTCCCACACGGAAGGTGGCAGCCCGGAAAGCTGTTGCTGGTCTTCACCTTCCCCCTGCAGCCTATTCACAGGCACAACAGGTTTGGGGATCTGTGCTTGCCCAGAGAAGGAACATCTCACGGTGCGCATCCTCGGCAGAGCCTGTTCCCGAAAAGGAAAACCTCCGGCTCCTTGTCCCACACGGAAGGTGGCAGCCCGGAAAGCTGTTGCTGGTCTTCACCTTCCCCCTGCAGCCTATTCACAGGCACAACAGGTTTGGGGATCTGTGCTTGCCCAGAGAAGGAACATCTCACGGTGCGCATCCTCGGCAGAGCCTGTTCCCGAAAAGGCAAACGTCCGGCTCCTTGTCCCACACGGAAGGTGGCAGCCCGGAAAGCTGTTGCTGGTCTTCACCTTCCCCCTGCAGCCTATTCACAGGCACAACAGGTTTGGGGATCTGTGCTTGCCCAGAGAAGGAACATCTCACGGTGCGCATCCTCGGCAGAGCCTGTTCCCGAAAAGGCAAACGTCCGGCTCCTTGTCCCACACGGAAGGTGGCAGCCCGGAAAGCTCTTGCTGGTCTTCACCTTCCCCCTGCAGCCTATTCACAGGCACAACAGGTTTGGGGATCTGTGCTTGCTCAGAGAAGGAACATCTCACGGTGCGCATCCTCGGCAGAGCCTGTTCCCGAAAAGGCAAACGTCCGGCTCCTTGTCCCACACGGAAGGTGGCAGCCCGGAAAGCTCTTGCTGGTCTTCACCTTCCCCCTGCAGCCTAGTCACAGGCACAACAGGTTTGGGGATCTGTGCTTGCCCAGAGAAGGAACATCTCACGGTGCGCATCCTCGGCAGAGCCTGTTCCCGAAAAGGCAAACGTCCGGCTCCTTGTCCCACACGGAAGGTGGCAGCCCGGAAAGCTGTTGCTGGTCTTCACCTTCCCCCTGCAGCCTATTCACAGGCACAACAGGTTTGGGGATCTGTGCTTGCCCAGAGAAGGAACATCTCACGGTGCGCATCCTCGGCAGAGCCTGTTCCCGAAAAGGCAAACGTCCGGCTCCTTGTCCCACACGGAAGGTGGCAGCCCGGAAAGCTGTTGCTGGTCTTCACCTTCCCCCTGCAGCCTAGTCACAGGCACAACAGGTTTGGGGATCTGTGCTTGCCCAGAGAAGGAACATCTCACGGTGCGCATCCTCGGCAGAGCCTGTTCCCGAAAAGGCAAACGTCCGGCTCCTTGTCCCACACGGAAGGTGGCAGCCCGGAAAGCTGTTGCTGGTCTTCACCTTCCCCCTGCAGCCTATTCACAGGCACAAGAGGTTTGGGGATCTGTGCTTGCCCAGAGAAGGAACATCTCACGGTGCGCATCCTCGGCAGAGCCTGTTCCCGAAAAGGCAAACGTCCGGCTCCTTGTCCCACACGGAAGGTGGCAGCCCGGAAAGCTGTTGCTGGTCTTCACCTTCCCCCTGCAGCCTATTCACAGGCACAAGAGGTTTGGGGATCTGTGCTTGCCCAGAGAAGGAACATCTCACGGTGCGCATCCTCGGCAGAGCCTGTTCCCGAAAAGGCAAACGTCCGGCTCCTTGTCCCACACGGAAGGTGGCAGCCCGGAAAGCTCTTGCTGGTCTTCACCTTCCCCCTGCAGCCTATTCACAGGCACAACAGGTTTGGGGATCTGTGCTTGCCCAGAGAAGGAACATCTCACGGTGCGCATCCTCGGCAGAGCCTGTTCCCGAAAAGGCAAACGTCCGGCTCCTTGTCCCACACGGAAGGTGGCAGCCCGGAAAGCTCTTGCTGGTCTTCACCTTCCCCCTGCAGCCTATTCACAGGCACAACAGGTTTGGGGATCTGTGCTTGCCCAGAGAAGGAACATCTCACGGTGCGCATCCTCGGCAGAGCCTGTTCCCGAAAAGGCAAACGTCCGGCTCCTTGTCCCACACGGAAGGTGGCAGCCCGGAAAGCTGTTGCTGGTCTTCACCTTCCCCCTGCAGCCTATTCACAGGCACAACAGGTTTGGGGATCTCTGCTTGCCCAGAGAAGGAACATCTCACGGTGCGCATCCTCGGCAGAGCCTGTTCCCGAAAAGGCAAACCTCCGGCTCCTTGTCCCACACGGAAGGTGGCAGCCCGGAAAGCTGTTGCTGGTCTTCACCTTCCCCCTGCAGCCTATTCACAGGCACAACAGGTTTGGGGATCTGTGCTTGCGCAGAGAAGGAACATCTCACGGTGCGCATCCTCGGCAGAGCCTGTTCCCGAAAAGGCAAACGTCCGGCTCCTTGTCCCACACGGAAGGTGGCAGCCCGGAAAGCTGTTGCTGGTCTTCACCTTCCCCCTGCAGCCTATTCACAGGCACAACAGGTTTGGGGATCTGTGCTTGCCCAGAGAAGGAACATCTCACGGTGCGCATCCTCGGCAGAGCCTGTTCCCGAAAAGGCAAACGTCCGGCTCCTTGTCCCACACGGAAGGTGGCAGCCCGGAAAGCTGTTGCTGGTCTTCACCTTCCCCCTGCAGCCTAGTCACAGGCACAAGAGTTTTGGGGATCTGTGCTTGCCCAGAGAAGGAACATCTCACGGTGCGCATCCTCGGCAGAGCCTGTTCCCGAAAAGGCAAACGTCCGGCTCCTTGTCCCACACGGAAGGTGGCAGCCCTGAAAGCTGTTGCTGGTCTTCACCTTCCCCCTGCAGCCTATTCACAGGCACAACAGGTTTGGGGATCTGTGCTTGCCCAGAGAAGGAACATCTCACGGTGCGCATCCTCGGCAGAGCCTGTTCCCGAAAAGGCAAACGTCCGGCTCCTTGTCCCACACGGAAGGTGGGAGCCCGGAAAGCTCTTGCTGGTCTTCACCTTCCCCCTGCAGCCTAGTCACAGGCACAACAGGTTTGGGGATCTGTGCTTGCCCAGAGAAGGAACATCTCACGGTGCGCATCCTCGGCAGAGCCTGTTCCCGAAAAGGCAAACGTCCGGCTCCTTGTCCCACACGGAAGGTGGCAGCCCGGAAAGCTCTTGCTGGTCTTCACCTTCCCCCTGCAGCCTATTCACAGGCACCACCGCACTGGGAATCTCTTCTTTCCCAAAGACGCAATCTCTCATGGTGCGCATCCTCGGCAGAGCCTGTTCCCGAAAAGGCAAACGTCCGGCTCCTTGTCCCACACGGAAGGTGGCAGCCCGGAAAGCTGTTGCTGGTCTTCACCTTCCCCCTGCAGCCTATTCACAGGCACAACAGGTTTGGGGATCTGTGCTTGCCCAGAGAAGGAACATCTCACGGTGCGCATCCTCGGCAGAGCCTGTTCCCGAAAAGGCAAATGTCCGGCTCCTTGTCCCACACGGAAGGTGGCAGCCCGGAAAGCTGTTGCTGGTCTTCACCTTCCCCCTGCAGCCTATTCACAGGCACAACAGGTTTGGGGATCTGTGCTTGCCCAGAGAAGGAACATCTCACGGTGCGCATCCTCGGCAGAGCCTGTTCCCGAAAAGGCAAACGTCCGGCTCCTTGTCCCACACGGAAGGTGGCAGCCCGGAAAGCTGTTGCTGGTCTTCACCTTCCCCCTGCAGCCTATTCACAGGCACAACAGGTTTGGGGATCTGTGCTTGCCCAGAGAAGGAACATCTCACGGTGCGCATCCTCGGCAGAGCCTGTTCCCGAAAAGGCAAACGTCCGGCTCCTTGTCCCACACGGAAGGTGGCAGCCCGGAAAGCTCTTGCTGGTCTTCACCTTCCCCCTGCAGCCTATTCACAGGCACAACAGGTTTGGGGATCTGTGCTTGCCCAGAGAAGGAACATCTCACGGTGCGCATCCTCGGCAGAGCCTGTTCCCGAAAAGGCAAACGTCCGGCTCCTTGTCCCACACGGAAGGTGGCAGCCCGGAAAGCTCTTGCTGGTCTTCACCTTCCCCCTGCAGCCTATTCACAGGCACAACAGGTTTGGGGATCTCTGCTTGCCCAGAGAAGGAACATCTCACGGTGCGCATCCTCGGCAGAGCCTGTTCCCGAAAAGGCAAACGTCCGGCTCCTTGTCCCACACGGAAGGTGGCAGCCCGGAAAGCTGTTGCTGGTCTTCACCTTCCCCCTGCAGCCTATTCACAGGCACAACAGGTTTGGGGATCTGTGCTTGCGCAGAGAAGGAACATCTCACGGTGCGCATCCTCGGCAGAGCCTGTTCCCGAAAAGGCAAACGTCCGGCTCCTTGTCCCACACGGAAGGTGGCAGCCCGGAAAGCTGTTGCTGGTCTTCACCTTCCCCCTGCAGCCTAGTCACAGGCACAACAGGTTTGGGGATCTGTGCTTGCCCAGAGAAGGAACATCTCACGGTGCGCATCCTCGGCAGAGCCTGTTCCCGAAAAGGCAAACGTCCGGCTCCTTGTCCCACACGGAAGGTGGCAGCCCGGAAAGCTGTTGCTGGTCTTCACCTTCCCCCTGCAGCCTATTCACAGGCACAACAGGTTTGGGGATCTGTGCTTGCGCAGAGAAGGAACATCTCACGGTGCGCATCCTCGGCAGAGCCTGTTCCCGAAAAGGCAAACGTCCGGCTCCTTGTCCCACACGGAAGGTGGCAGACCTGAAAGCTGTTGCTGGTCTTCACCTTCCCCCTGCAGCCTATTCACAGGCACAACAGGTTTGGGGATCTGTGCTTGCCCAGAGAAGGAACATCTCACGGTGCGCATCCTCGGCAGAGCCTGTTCCCGAAAAGGCAAACGTCCGGCTCCTTGTCCCACACGGAAGGTGGCAGCCCTGAAAGCTGTTGCTGGTCTTCACCTTCCCCCTGCAGCCTAGTCACAGGCACAACAGGTTTGGGGATCTGTGCTTGCCCAGAGAAGGAACATCTCACGGTGCGCATCCTCGGCAGCGCCTGTTCCCGAAAAGGCAAACGTCCGGCTCCTTGTCCCACACGGAAGGTGGGAGCCCGGAAAGCTCTTGCTGGTCTTCACCTTCCCCCTGCAGCCTAGTCACAGGCACAACAGGTTTGGGGATCTGTGCTTGCCCAGAGAAGGAACATCTCACGGTGCGCATCCTCGGCAGAGCCTGTTCCCGAAAAGGCAAACGTCCGGCTCCTTGTCCCACACGGAAGGTGGCAGCCCGGAAAGCTCTTGCTGGTCTTCACCTTCCCCCTGCAGCCTATTCACAGGCACCACCGCACTGGGAATCTCTTCTTTCCCAAAGACGCAATCTCTCATGGTGCGCATCCTCGGCAGAGCCTGTTCCCGAAAAGGCAAACGTCCGGCTCCTTGTCCCACACGGAAGGTGGCAGCCCGGAAAGCTCTTGCTGGTCTTCACCTTCCCCCTGCAGCCTATTCACAGGCACAACAGGTTTGGGGATCTGTGCTCGCCCAGAGAAGGAACATCTCACGGTGCGCATCCTCGGCAGAGCCTGTTCCCGAAAAGGCAAACGTCCGGCTCCTTGTCCCACACGGAAGGTGGCAGCCCGGAAAGCTGTTGCTGGTCTTCACCTTCCCCCTGCAGCCTATTCACAGGCACAACAGGTTTGGGGATCTGTGCTTGCCCAGAGAAGGAACATCTCACGGTGCGCATCCTCGGCAGAGCCTGTTCCCGAAAAGGCAAACGTCCGGCTCCTTGTCCCACACGGAAGGTGGCAGCCCGGAAAGCTGTTGCTGGTCTTCACCTTCCCCCTGCAGCCTATTCACAGGCACAACAGGTTTGGGGATCTGTGCTTGCCCAGAGAAGGAACATCTCACGGTGCGCATCCTCGGCAGAGCCTGTTCCCGAAAAGGCAAACGTCCGGCTCCTTGTCCCACACGGAAGGTGGCAGCCCGGAAAGCTCTTGCTGGTCTTCACCTTCCCCCTGCAGCCTATTCACAGGCACAACAGGTTTGGGGATCTGTGCTTGCCCAGAGAAGGAACATCTCACGGTGCGCATCCTCGGCAGAGCCTGTTCCCGAAAAGGCAAACGTCCGGCTCCTTGTCCCACACGGAAGGTGGCAGCCCGGAAAGCTCTTGCTGGTCTTCACCTTCCCCCTGCAGCCTATTCACAGGCACAACAGGTTTGGGGATCTCTGCTTGCCCAGAGAAGGAACATCTCACGGTGCGCATCCTCGGCAGAGCCTGTTCCCGAAAAGGCAAACGTCCGGCTCCTTGTCCCACACGGAAGGTGGCAGCCCGGAAAGCTGTTGCTGGTCTTCACCTTCCCCCTGCAGCCTATTCACAGGCACAACAGGTTTGGGGATCTGTGCTTGCGCAGAGAAGGAACATCTCACGGTGCGCATCCTCGGCAGAGCCTGTTCCCGAAAAGGCAAACGTCCGGCTCCTTGTCCCACACGGAAGGTGGCAGCCCGGAAAGCTGTTGCTGGTCTTCACCTTCCCCCTGCAGCCTAGTCACAGGCACAACAGGTTTGGGGATCTGTGCTTGCCCAGAGAAGGAACATCTCACGGTGCGCATCCTCGGCAGAGCCTGTTCCCGAAAAGGCAAACGTCCGGCTCCTTGTCCCACACGGAAGGTGGCAGCCCGGAAAGCTGTTGCTGGTCTTCACCTTCCCCCTGCAGCCTATTCACAGGCACAACAGGTTTGGGGATCTGTGCTTGCGCAGAGAAGGAACATCTCACGGTGCGCATCCTCGGCAGAGCCTGTTCCCGAAAAGGCAAACGTCCGGCTCCTTGTCCCACACGGAAGGTGGCAGACCTGAAAGCTGTTGCTGGTCTTCACCTTCCCCCTGCAGCCTATTCACAGGCACAACAGGTTTGGGGATCTGTGCTTGCCCAGAGAAGGAACATCTCACGGTGCGCATCCTCGGCAGAGCCTGTTCCCGAAAAGGCAAACGTCCGGCTCCTTGTCCCACACGGAAGGTGGCAGCCCTGAAAGCTGTTGCTGGTCTTCACCTTCCCCCTGCAGCCTAGTCACAGGCACAACAGGTTTGGGGATCTGTGCTTGCCCAGAGAAGGAACATCTCACGGTGCGCATCCTCGGCAGCGCCTGTTCCCGAAAAGGCAAACGTCCGGCTCCTTGTCCCACACGGAAGGTGGCAGCCCGGAAAGCTCTTGCTGGTCTTCACCTTCCCCCTGCAGCCTATTCACAGGCACAACAGGTTTTGGGATCTCTGCTTGCCCAGAGAAGGAACATCTCACGGTGCGCATCCTCGGCAGAGCCTGTTCCCGAAAAGGCAAACGTCCGGCTCCTTGTCCCACACGGAAGGTGGCAGCCCGGAAAGCTCTTGCTGGTCTTCACCTTCCCCCTGCAGCCTATTCACAGGCACAACAGGTTTTGGGATCTCTGCTTGCCCAGAGAAGGAACATCTCACGGTGCGCATCCTCGGCAGAGCCTGTTCCCGAAAAGGCAAACGTCCGGCTCCTTGTCCCACACGGAAGGTGGCAGCCCGGAAAGCTGTTGCTGGTCTTCACCTTCCCCCTGCAGCCTATTCACAGGCACAACAGGTTTGGGGATCTGTGCTTGCCCAGAGAAGGAACATCTCACGGTGCGCATCCTCGGCAGAGCCTGTTCCCGAAAAGGCAAACGTCCGGCTCCTTGTCCCACACGGAAGGTGGCAGCCCTGAAAGCTGTTGCTGGTCTTCACCTTCCCCCTGCAGCCTATTCACAGGCACAACAGGTTTGGGGATCTGTGCTTGCCCAGAGAAGGAACTTCTCACGGTGCGCATCCTCGGCAGAGCCTGTTCCCGAAAAGGCAAACGTCCGGCTCCTTGTCCCACACGGAAGGTGGCAGCCCGGAAAGCTGTTGCTGGTCTTCACCTTCCCCCTGCAGCCTATTCACAGGCACAACAGGTTTGGGGATCTGTGCTTGCGCAGAGAAGGAACATCTCACGGTGCGCATCCTCGGCAGAGCCTGTTCCCGAAAAGGCAAACGTCCGGCTCCTTGTCCCACACGGAAGGTGGCAGCCCGGAAAGCTGTTGCTGGTCTTCACCTTCCCCCTGCAGCCTATTCACAGGCACAACAGGTTTGGGGATCTGTGCTTGCCCAGAGAAGGAACATCTCACGGTGCGCATCCTCGGCAGCGCCTGTTCCCGAAAAGGCAAACGTCCGGCTCCTTGTCCCACACGGAAGGTGGCAGACCTGAAAGCTGTTGCTGGTCTTCACCTTCCCCCTGCAGCCTATTCACAGGCACAACAGGTTTGGGGATCTGTGCTTGCCCAGAGAAGGAACATCTCACGGTGCGCATCCTCGGCAGAGCCTGTTCCCGAAAAGGCAAACCTCCGGCTCCTTGTCCCACACGGAAGGTGGCAGCCCGGAAAGCTCTTGCTGGTCTTCACCTTCCCCCTGCAGCCTATTCACAGGCACAACAGGTTTGGGGATCTGTGCTTGCCCAGAGAAGGAACATCTCACGGTGCGCATCCTCGGCAGAGCCTGTTCCCGAAAAGGCAAACGTCCGGCTCCTTGTCCCACACGGAAGGTGGCAGCCCGGAAAGCTGTTGCTGGTCTTCACCTTCCCCCTGCAGCCTAGTCACAGGCACAACAGGTTTGGGGATCTCTGCTTGCCCAGAGAAGGAACATCTCACGGTGCGCATCCTCGGCAGAGCCTGTTCCCGAAAAGGCAAACGTCCGGCTCCTTGTCCCACACGGAAGGTGGCAGCCCGGAAAGCTGTTGCTGGTCTTCACCTTCCCCCTGCAGCCTATTCACAGGCACAACAGGTTTTGGGATCTCTGCTTGCCCAGAGAAGGAACATCTCACGGTGCGCATCCTCGGCAGAGCCTGTTCCCGAAAAGACAAACGTCCGGCTCCTTGTCCCACACGGAAGGTGGCAGCCCGGAAAGCTCTTGCTGGTCTTCACCTTCCCCCTGCAGCCTATTCACAGGCACAACAGGTTTGGGGATCTCTGCTTGCCCAGAGAAGGAACATCTCACGGTGCGCATCCTCGGCAGAGCCTGCTCCCGAAAAGGCAAACGTCCGGCTCCTTGTCCCACACGGAAGGTGGCAGCCCGGAAAGCTGTTGCTGGTCTTCACCTTCCCCCTGCAGCCTATTCACAGGCACAACAGGTTTGGGGATCTCTGCTTGCCCAGAGAAGGAACATCTCACGGTGCGCATC
This sequence comes from Haliaeetus albicilla, assembly GCF_947461875.1. Lineage (NCBI taxonomy): Eukaryota > Metazoa > Chordata > Aves > Accipitriformes > Accipitridae > Haliaeetus > Haliaeetus albicilla. The sequence goes on along the minus strand of NW_027212433.1, from coordinate 3,442,312 downwards.
CTCGGCAGAGCCTGTTCCCGAAAAGGCAAACGTCCGGCTCCTTGTCCCACACGGAAGGTGGCAGCCCGGAAAGCTGTTGCTGGTCTTCACCTTCCCCCTGCAGCCTATTCACAGGCACAACAGGTTTTGGGATCTCTGCTTGCCCAGAGAAGGAACATCTCACGGTGCGCACCCACGGCAGAGCCTGTTCCCGAAAAGGCAAACGTCCGGCTCCTTGTCCCACACGGAAGGTGGCAGCCCTGAAAGCTGTTGCTGGTCTTCACCTTCCCCCTGCAGCCTAGTCACAGGCACAACAGGTTTGGGGATCTGTGCTTGCCCAGAGAAGGAACTTCTCACGGTGCGCATCCTCGGCAGAGCCTGTTCCCGAAAAGGTAAACGTCCGGCTCCTTGTCCCACACGGAAGGTGGCAGCCCGGAAAGCTCTTGCTGGTCTTCACCTTCCCCCTGCAGCCTATTCACAGGCACAACAGGTTTGGGGATCTGTGCTTGCCCAGAGAAGGAACATCTCACGGTGCGCATCCTCGGCAGAGCCTGTTCCCGAAAAGGCAAACGTCCGGCTCCTTGTCCCACACGGAAGGTGGCAGCCCGGAAAGCTCTTGCTGGTCTTCACCTTCCCCCTGCAGCCTATTCACAGGCACAACAGGTTTGGGGATCTGTGCTTGCCCAGAGAAGGAACATCTCACGGTGCGCATCCTCGGCAGAGCCTGTTCCCGAAAAGGCAAACGTCCGGCTCCTTGTCCCACACGGAAGGTGGCAGACCTGAAAGCTGTTGCTGGTCTTCACCTTCCCCCTGCAGCCTATTCACAGGCACAACAGGTTTGGGGATCTGTGCTTGCCCAGAGAAGGAACATCTCACGGTGCGCATCCTCGGCAGAGCCTGTTCCCGAAAAGGCAAACGTCCGGCTCCTTGTCCCACACGGAAGGTGGCAGCCCGGAAAGCTGTTGCTGGTCTTCACCTTCCCCCTGCAGCCTAGTCACAGGCACAACAGGTTTGGGGATCTGTGCTTGCCCAGAGAAGGAACATCTCACGGTGCGCATCCTCGGCAGAGCCTGTTCCCGAAAAGGCAAACGTCCGGCTCCTTGTCCCACACGGAAGGTGGCAGCCCGGAAAGCTGTTGCTGGTCTTCACCTTCCCCCTGCAGCCTATTCACAGGCACAACAGGTTTGGGGATCTGTGCTTGCGCAGAGAAGGAACATCTCACGGTGCGCATCCTCGGCAGAGCCTGTTCCCGAAAAGGCAAACGTCCGGCTCCTTGTCCCACACGGAAGGTGGCAGACCTGAAAGCTGTTGCTGGTCTTCACCTTCCCCCTGCAGCCTATTCACAGGCACAACAGGTTTTGGGATCTGTGCTTGCCTAGAGAAGGAACATCTCACGGTGCGCATCCTCGGCAGAGCCTGTTCCCGAAAAGGCAAACGTCCGGCTCCTTGTCCCACACGGAAGGTGGCAGCCCGGAAAGCTGTTGCTGGTCTTCACCTTCCCCCTGCAGCCTATTCACAGGCACAACAGGTTTGGGGATCTGTGCTTGCCCAGAGAAGGAACATCTCACGGTGCGCATCCTCGGCAGAGCCTGTTCCCGAAAAGGCAAACGTCCGGCTCCTTGTCCCACACGGAAGGTGGCAGCCCGGAAAGCTGTTGCTGGTCTTCACCTTCCCCCTGCAGCCTAGTCACAGGCACAACAGGTTTGGGGATCTGTGCTTGCCCAGAGAAGGAACATCTCACGGTGCGCATCCTCGGCAGAGCCTGTTCCCGAAAAGGCAAACGTCCGGCTCCTTGTCCCACACGGAAGGTGGCAGACCTGAAAGCTGTTGCTGGTCTTCACCTTCCCCCTGCAGCCTATTCACAGGCACAACAGGTTTTGGGATCTGTGCTTGCCTAGAGAAGGAACATCTCACGGTGCGCATCCTCGGCAGAGCCTGTTCCCGAAAAGGCAAACGTCCGGCTCCTTGTCCCACACGGAAGGTGGCAGCCCGGAAAGCTGTTGCTGGTCTTCACCTTCCCCCTGCAGCCTAGTCACAGGCACAACAGGTTTGGGGATCTGTGCTTGCCCAGAGAAGGAACATCTCACGGTGCGCATCCTCGGCAGAGCCTGTTCCCGAAAAGGCAAACCTCCGGCTCCTTGTCCCACACGGAAGGTGGCAGCCCGGAAAGCTGTTGCTGGTCTTCACCTTCCCCCTGCAGCCTATTCACAGGCACAACAGGTTTGGGGATCTGTGCTTGCCCAGAGAAGAAACATCTCACGGTGCGCACCCACGGCAGAGCCTGTTCCCGAAAAGGCAAACGTCCGGCTCCTTGTCCCACACGGAAGGTGGCAGCCCTGAAAGCTGTTGCTGGTCTTCACCTTCCCCCTGCAGCCTATTCACAGGCACCACCGCACTGGGAATGTCTGCTTTCCCAAAGACGCAATCTCTCACGGTGCGCATCCTCGGCAGAGCCTGTTCCCGAAAAGGCAAACGTCCGGCTCCTTGTCCCACACGGAAGGTGGCAGCCCTGAAAGCTGTTGCTGGTCTTCACCTTCCCCCTGCAGCCTAGTCACAGGCACAACAGGTTTGGGGATCTGTGCTTGCCTAGAGAAGGAACATCTCACGGTGCGCATCCTCGGCAGAGCCTGTTCCCGAAAAGGCAAACGTCCGGCTCCTTGTCCCACACGGAAGGTGGCAGCCCGGAAAGCTGTTGCTGGTCTTCACCTTCCCCCTGCAGCCTAGTCACAGGCACAACAGGTTTGGGGATCTGTGCTTGCCCAGAGAAGGAACATCTCACGGTGCGCATCCTCGGCAGAGCCTGTTCCCGAAAAGGCAAACCTCCGGCTCCTTGTCCCACACGGAAGGTGGCAGCCCGGAAAGCTGTTGCTGGTCTTCACCTTCCCCCTGCAGCCTAGTCACAGGCACAACAGGTTTGGGGATCTGTGCTTGCCCAGAGAAGGAACATCTCACGGTGCGCACCCACGGCAGAGCCTGTTCCCGAAAAGGCAAACGTCCGGCTCCTTGTCCCACACGGAAGGTGGCAGCCCTGAAAGCTGTTGCTGGTCTTCACCTTCCCCCTGCAGCCTATTCACAGGCACCACCGCACTGGGAATGTCTGCTTTCCCAAAGACGCAATCTCTCACGGTGCGCATCCTCGGCAGAGCCTGTTCCCGAAAAGGCAAACGTCCGGCTCCTTGTCCCACACGGAAGGTGGCAGCCCGGAAAGCTGTTGCTGGTCTTCACCTTCCCCCTGCAGCCTATTCACAGGCACAACAGGTTTGGGGATCTGTGCTTGCCCAGAGAAGGAACATCTCACGGTGCGCATCCTCGGCAGAGCCTGTTCCCGAAAAGGCAAACGTCCGGCTCCTTGTCCCACACGGAAGGTGGCAGCCCGGAAAGCTCTTGCTGGTCTTCACCTTCCCCCTGCAGCCTAGTCACAGGCACAACAGGTTTGGGGATCTGTGCTTGCCCAGAGAAGGAACATCTCACGGTGCGCATCCTCGGCAGAGCCTGTTCCCGAAAAGGCAAACGTCCGGCTCCTTGTCCCACACGGAAGGTGGCAGCCCGGAAAGCTGTTGCTGGTCTTCACCTTCCCCCTGCAGCCTAGTCACAGGCACAACAGGTTTGGGGATCTGTGCTTGCCCAGAGAAGGAACATCTCACGGTGCGCATCCTCGGCAGAGCCTGTTCCCGAAAAGGCAAACCTCCGGCTCCTTGTCCCACACGGAAGGTGGCAGCCCGGAAAGCTGTTGCTGGTCTTCACCTTCCCCCTGCAGCCTAGTCACAGGCACAACAGGTTTGGGGATCTGTGCTTGCCCAGAGAAGAAACATCTCACGGTGCGCACCCACGGCAGAGCCTGTTCCCGAAAAGGCAAACGTCCGGCTCCTTGTCCCACACGGAAGGTGGCAGCCCGGAAAGCTCTTGCTGGTCTTCACCTTCCCCCTGCAGCCTATTCACAGGCACAACAGGTTTGGGGATCTGTGCTTGCCCAGAGAAGGAACATCTCACGGTGCGCATCCTCGGCAGAGCCTGTTCCCGAAAAGGCAAACGTCCGGCTCCTTGTCCCACACGGAAGGTGGCAGCCCGGAAAGCTGTTGCTGGTCTTCACCTTCCCCCTGCAGCCTATTCACAGGCACAACAGGTTTGGGGATCTGTGCTTGCGCAGAGAAGGAACATCTCACGGTGCGCATCCTCGGCAGAGCCTGTTCCCGAAAAGGCAAACGTCCGGCTCCTTGTCCCACACGGAAGGTGGCAGCCCGGAAAGCTGTTGCTGGTCTTCACCTTCCCCCTGCAGCCTAGTCACAGGCACAACAGGTTTGGGGATCTGTGCTTGCCCAGAGAAGGAACATCTCACGGTGCGCATCCTCGGCAGAGCCTGTTCCCGAAAAGGCAAACCTCCGGCTCCTTGTCCCACACGGAAGGTGGCAGCCCGGAAAGCTGTTGCTGGTCTTCACCTTCCCCCTGCAGCCTATTCACAGGCACAACAGGTTTTGGGATCTGTGCTTGCCCAGAGAAGGAACATCTCACGGTGCGCACCCACGGCAGAGCCTGTTCCCGAAAAGGCAAACGTCCGGCTCCTTGTCCCACACGGAAGGTGGCAGCCCGGAAAGCTCTTGCTGGTCTTCACCTTCCCCCTGCAGCCTATTCACAGGCACCACCGCACTGGGAATGTCTGCTTTCCCAAAGACGCAATCTCTCACGGTGCGCATCCTCGGCAGAGCCTGTTCCCGAAAAGGCAAACGTCCGGCTCCTTGTCCCACACGGAAGGTGGCAGCCCGGAAAGCTGTTGCTGGTCTTCACCTTCCCCCTGCAGCCTAGTCACAGGCACAACAGGTTTGGGGATCTGTGCTTGCCCAGAGAAGGAACATCTCACGGTGCGCATCCTCGGCAGAGCCTGTTCCCGAAAAGGCAAACCTCCGGCTCCTCGTCCCACACGGAAGGTGGCAGACCTGAAAGCTGTTGCTGGTCTTCACCTTCCCCCTGCAGCCTATTCACAGGCACAACAGGTTTGGGGATCTGTGCTTACCCAGAGAAGAAACATCTCACGGTGCGCACCCACGGCAGAGCCTGTTCCCGAAAAGGCAAACGTCCGGCTCCTTGTCCCACACGGAAGGTGGCAGCCCTGAAAGCTGTTGCTGGTCTTCACCTTCCCCCTGCAGCCTATTCACAGGCACCACCGCACTGGGAATGTCTGCTTTCCCAAAGACGCAATCTCTCACGGTGCGCATCCTCGGCAGAGCCTGTTCCCGAAAAGGCAAACGTCCGGCTCCTTGTCCCACACGGAAGGTGACAGCCCGGAAAGCTGTTGCTGGTCTTCACCTTCCCCCTGCAGCCTAGTCACAGGCACAACAGGTTTTGGGATCTGTGCTTGCCCAGAGAAGGAACATCTCACGGTGCGCATCCTCGGCAGAGCCTGTTCCCGAAAAGGCAAACGTCCGGCTCCTTGTCCCACACGGAAGGTGGCAGCCCGGAAAGCTCTTGCTGGTCTTCACCTTCCCCCTGCAGCCTATTCACAGGCACAACAGGTTTGGGGATCTGTGCTTGCCCAGAGAAGGAACATCTCACGGTGCGCATCCTCGGCAGAGCCTGTTCCCGAAAAGGCAAACGTCCGGCTCCTTGTCCCACACGGAAGGTGGCAGCCCGGAAAGCTCTTGCTGGTCTTCACCTTCCCCCTGCAGCCTATTCACAGGCACAACAGGTTTGGGGATCTGTGCTTGCCCAGAGAAGGAACATCTCACGGTGCGCATCCTCGGCAGAGCCTGTTCCCGAAAAGGCAAACATTCCGGCTCCTTGTCCCACACGGAAGGTGGCAGCCCGGAAAGCTGTTGCTGGTCTTCACCTTCCCCCTGCAGCCTATTCACAGGCACAACAGGTTTGGGGATCTGTGCTTGCCCAGAGAAGGAACATCTCACGGTGCGCATCCTCGGCAGAGCCTGTTCCCGAAAAGGCAAACGTCCGGCTCCTTGTCCCACACGGAAGGTGGCAGCCCGGAAAGCTGTTGCTGGTCTTCACCTTCCCCCTGCAGCCTATTCACAGGCACAACAGGTTTGGGGATCTGTGCTTGCGCAGAGAAGGAACATCTCACGGTGCGCATCCTCGGCAGAGCCTGTTCCCGAAAAGGCAAACGTCCGGCTCCTTGTCCCACATGGAAGGTGGCAGCCCGGAAAGCTCTTGCTGGTCTTCACCTTCCCCCTGCAGCCTATTCACAGGCACAACAGGTTTGGGGATCTGTGCTTGCCCAGAGAAGGAACATCTCACGGTGCGCATCCTCGGCAGAGCCTGTTCCCGAAAAGGCAAACGTCCGGCTCCTTGTCCCACACGGAAGGTGGCAGACCTGAAAGCTGTTGCTGGTCTTCACCTTCCCCCTGCAGCCTATTCACAGGCACCACCGCAGTGGGAATCTCTGCTTTCCCAAAGACGCAATCTCTCATGGTGCGCATCCTCGGCAGAGCCTGTTCCCGAAAAGGCAAACGTCCGGCTCCTTGTCCCACACGGAAGGTGGCAGCCCGGAAAGCTGTTGCTGGTCTTCACCTTCCCCCTGCAGCCTATTCACAGGCACAACAGGTTTGGGGATCTGTGCTTGCCCAGAGAAGGAACATCTCACGGTGCGCATCCTCGGCAGAGCCTGTTCCCAAAAAGGCAAACGTCCGGCTCCTTGTCCCACACGGAAGGTGGCAGCCCGGAAAGCTGTTGCTGGTCTTCACCTTCCCCCTGCAGCCTATTCACAGGCACAACAGGATTTGGGATCTGTGCTTGCCCAGAGAAGGAACATCTCACGGTGCGCATCCTCGGCAGAGCCTGTTCCCGAAAAGGCAAACCTCCGGCTCCTTGTCCCACACGGAAGGTGGCAGCCCGGAAAGCTGTTGCTGGTCTTCACCTTCCCCCTGCAGCCTATTCACAGGCACAACAGGTTTGGGGATCTGTGCTTGCGCAGAGAAGGAACATCTCACTGTGCGCATCCTCGGCAGAGCCTGTTCCCGAAAAGGCAAACGTCCGGCTCCTTGTCCCACACGGAAGGTGGCAGCCCGGAAAGCTCTTGCTGGTCTTCACCTTCCCCCTGCAGCCTATTCACAGGCACAACAGGTTTGGGGATCTGTGCTTGCCCAGAGAAGGAACATCTCACGGTGCGCATCCTCGGCAGAGCCTGTTCCCGAAAAGGCAAACGTCCGGCTCCTTGTCCCACACGGAAGGTGGCAGCCCGGAAAGCTCTTGCTGGTCTTCACCTTCCCCCTGCAGCCTATTCACAGGCACAACAGGTTTGGGGATCTGTGCTTGCGCAGAGAAGGAACATCTCACGGTGCGCATCCTCGGCAGAGCCTGTTCCCGAAAAGGCAAACGTCCGGCTCCTTGTCCCACACGGAAGGTGGCAGACCTGAAAGCTGTTGCTGGTCTTCACCTTCCCCCTGCAGCCTATTCACAGGCACAACAGGTTTGGGGATCTGTGCTTGCCCAGAGAAGGAACATCTCACGGTGCGCATCCTCGGCAGAGCCTGTTCCCGAAAAGGCAAACGTCCGGCTCCTTGTCCCACACGGAAGGTGGCAGCCCGGAAAGCTCTTGCTGGTCTTCACCTTCCCCCTGCAGCCTAGTCACAGGCACAACAGGTTTGGGGATCTGTGCTTGCCCAGAGAAGGAACATCTCACGGTGCGCATCCTCGGCAGAGCCTGTTCCCGAAAAGGCAAACGTCCGGCTCCTTGTCCCACACGGAAGGTGGCAGCCCGGAAAGCTGTTGCTGGTCTTCACCTTCCCCCTGCAGCCTATTCACAGGCACAACAGGTTTGGGGATCTGTGCTTGCCCAGAGAAGGAACATCTCACGGTGCGCATCCTCGGCAGAGCCTGTTCCCGAAAAGGCAAACGTCCGGCTCCTTGTCCCACACGGAAGGTGGCAGCCCGGAAAGCTCTTGCTGGTCTTCACCTTCCCCCTGCAGCCTATTCACAGGCACAACAGGTTTTGGGATCTGTGCTTGCCCAGAGAAGGAACATCTCACGGTGCGCATCCTCGGCAGAGCCTGTTCCCGAAAAGGCAAACGTCCGGCTCCTTGTCCCACACGGAAGGTGGCAGCCCTGAAAGCTGTTGCTGGTCTTCACCTTCCCCCTGCAGCCTATTCACAGGCACAACAGGTTTGGGGATCTGTGCTTGCCCAGAGAAGGAACATCTCACGGTGCGCATCCTCGGCAGAGCCTGTTCCCGAAAAGGCAAACGTCCGGCTCCTTGTCCCACACGGAAGGTGGCAGCCCGGAAAGCTCTTGCTGGTCTTCACCTTCCCCCTGCAGCCTATTCACAGGCACAACAGGTTTTGGGATCTGTGCTTGCCCAGAGAAGGAACATCTCACGGTGCGCATCCTCGGCAGAGCCTGTTCCCGAAAAGGCAAACGTCCGGCTCCTTGTCCCACACGGAAGGTGGCAGCCCGGAAAGCTCTTGCTGGTCTTCACCTTCCCCCTGCAGCCTAGTCACAGGCACAACAGGTTTGGGGATCTGTGCTTGCCCAGAGAAGGAACATCTCACGGTGCGCATCCTCGGCAGAGCCTGTTCCCGAAAAGGCAAACGTCTGGCTCCTTGTCCCACACGGAAGGTGGCAGCCCGGAAAGCTCTTGCTGGTCTTCACCTTCCCCCTGCAGCCTATTCACAGGCACAACAGGTTTTGGGATCTCTGCTTGCCCAGAGAAGGAACATCTCACGGTGCGCATCCTCGGCAGAGCCTGTTCCCGAAAAGGCAAACGTCCGGCTCCTTGTCCCACACGGAAGGTGGCAGCCCGGAAAGCTCTTGCTGGTCTTCACCTTCCCCCTGCAGCCTATTCACAGGCACAACAGGTTTGGGGATCTCTGCTTGCCCAGAGAAGGAACATCTCACGGTGCGCATCCTCGGCAGAGCCTGCTCCCGAAAAGGCAAACGTCCGGCTCCTTGTCCCACACGGAAGGTGGCAGCCCTGAAAGCTGTTGCTGGTCTTCACCTTCCCCCTGCAGCCTATTCACAGGCACAACAGGTTTGGGGATCTGTGCTTGCCCAGAGAAGGAACATCTCACGGTGCGCATCCTCGGCAGAGCCTGTTCCCGAAAAGGCAAACGTCCGGCTCCTTGTCCCACACGGAAGGTGGCAGACCTGAAAGCTGTTGCTGGTCTTCACCTTCCCCCTGCAGCCTATTCACAGGCACAACAGGTTTGGGGATCTGTGCTTGCCCAGAGAAGGAACATCTCACGGTGCGCATCCTCGGCAGAGCCTGTTCCCGAAAAGGCAAACGTCCGGCTCCTTGTCCCACACGGAAGGTGGCAGCCCGGAAAGCTGTTGCTGGTCTTCACCTTCCCCCTGCAGCCTATTCACAGGCACAACAGGTTTGGGGATCTGTGCTTGCCCAGAGAAGGAACATCTCACGGTGCGCATCCTCGGCAGAGCCTGTTCCCGAAAAGGCAAACGTCCGGCTCCTTGTCCCACACGGAAGGTGGCAGCCCGGAAAGCTGTTGCTGGTCTTCACCTTCCCCCTGCAGCCTATTCACAGGCACAACAGGTTTTGGGATCTGTGCTTGCCCAGAGAAGGAACATCTCACGGTGCGCATCCTCGGCAGAGCCTGTTCCCGAAAAGGCAAACGTCCGGCTCCTTGTCCCACACGGAAGGTGGCAGACCTGAAAGCTGTTGCTGGTCTTCACCTTCCCCCTGCAGCCTATTCACAGGCACAACAGGTTTGGGGATCTGTGCTTGCCCAGAGAAGGAACATCTCACGGTGCGCATCCTCGGCAGAGCCTGTTCCCGAAAAGGCAAACGTCCGGCTCCTTGTCCCACACGGAAGGTGGCAGCCCGGAAAGCTGTTGCTGGTCTTCACCTTCCCCCTGCAGCCTAGTCACAGGCACAACAGGTTTGGGGATCTGTGCTTGCCCAGAGAAGGGACATCTCACGGTGCGCATCCTCGACAGAGCCTGTTCCCGAAAAGGCAAACGTCCGGCTCCTTGTCCCACACGGAAGGTGGCAGCCCGGAAAGCTGTTGCTGGTCTTCACCTTCCCCCTGCAGCCTAGTCACAGGCACAACAGGTTTTGGGATCTGTGCTTGCCCAGAGAAGGAACATCTCACGGTGCGCATCCTCGGCAGAGCCTGTTCCCGAAAAGGCAAACGTCCGGCTCCTTGTCCCACACGGAAGGTGGCAGCCCGGAAAGCTGTTGCTGGTCTTCACCTTCCCCCTGCAGCCTATTCACAGGCACAACAGGTTTTGGGATCTGTGCTTGCCCAGAGAAGGAACATCTCACGGTGCGCATCCTCGGCAGAGCCTGTTCCCGAAAAGGCAAACGTCCGGCTCCTTGTCCCACACGGAAGGTGGCAGCCCGGAAAGCTGTTGCTGGTCTTCACCTTCCCCCTGCAGCCTATTCACAGGCACAACAGGTTTGGGGATCTGTGCTTGCCCAGAGAAGGAACATCTCACGGTGCGCATCCTCGGCAGAGCCTGTTCCCGAAAAGGCAAACGTCCGGCTCCTTGTCCCACACGGAAGGTGGCAGCCCGGAAAGCTCTTGCTGGTCTTCACCTTCCCCCTGCAGCCTATTCACAGGCACAACAGGTTTGGGGATCTCTGCTTGCCCAGAGAAGGAACATCTCACGGTGCGCATCCTCGGCAGAGCCTGTTCCCGAAAAGGCAAACGTCCGGCTCCTTGTCCCACACGGAAGGTGGCAGCCCGGAAAGCTGTTGCTGGTCTTCACCTTCCCCCTGCAGCCTATTCACAGGCACCACCGCAGTGGGAATCTCTGCTTTCCCAAAGACGCAATCTCTCACGGTGCGCATCCTCGGCAGAGCCTGTTCCCGAAAAGGCAAACGTCCGGCTCCTTGTCCCACACGGAAGGTGGCAGCCCGGAAAGCTCTTGCTGGTCTTCACCTTCCCCCTGCAGCCTATTCACAGGCACAACAGGTTTGGGGATCTGTGCTTGCCCAGAGAAGGAACATCTCACGGTGCGCATCCTCGGCAGAGCCTGTTCCCGAAAAGGCAAACGTCCGGCTCCTTGTCCCACACGGAAGGTGGCAGCCCGGAAAGCTCTTGCTGGTCTTCACCTTCCCCCTGCAGCCTATTCACAGGCACAACAGGTTTGGGGATCTGTGCTTGCCCAGAGAAGGAACATCTCACGGTGCGCATCCTCGGCAGAGCCTGTTCCCGAAAAGGCAAACGTCCGGCTCCTTGTCCCACACGGAAGGTGGCAGCCCGGAAAGCTGTTGCTGGTCTTCACCTTCCCCCTGCAGCCTATTCACAGGCACAACAGGTTTGGGGATCTGTGCTTGCCCAGAGAAGGAACATCTCACGGTGCGCATCCTCGGCAGAGCCTGTTCCCGAAAAGGCAAACGTCCGGCTCCTTGTCCCACACGGAAGGTGGCAGCCCGGAAAGCTCTTGCTGGTCTTCACCTTCCCCCTGCAGCCTAGTCACAGGCACAACAGGTTTGGGGATCTGTGCTTGCCCAGAGAAGGAACATCTCACGGTGCGCATCCTCGGCAGAGCCTGTTCCCGAAAAGGCAAACGTCCGGCTCCTTGTCCCACACGGAAGGTGGCAGCCCGGAAAGCTGTTGCTGGTCTTCACCTTCCCCCTGCAGCCTATTCACAGGCACAACAGGTTTGGGGATCTGTGCTTGCCCAGAGAAGGAACATCTCACGGTGCGCATCCTCGGCAGAGCCTGTTCCCGAAAAGGCAAACATTCCGGCTCCTTGTCCCACACGGAAGGTGGCAGCCCGGAAAGCTGTTGCTGGTCTTCACCTTCCCCCTGCAGCCTATTCACAGGCACCACCGCAGTGGGAATCTCTGCTTTCCCAAAGACGCAATCTCTCATGGTGCGCATCCTCGGCAGAGCCTGTTCCCGAAAAGGCAAACGTCCGGCTCCTTGTCCCACACGGAAGGTGGCAGCCCGGAAAGCTGTTGCTGGTCTTCACCTTCCCCCTGCAGCCTATTCACAGGCACAACAGGTTTGGGGATCTGTGCTTGCCCAGAGAAGGAACATCTCACGGTGCGCATCCTCGGCAGAGCCTGTTCCCAAAAAGGCAAACGTCCGGCTCCTTGTCCCACACGGAAGGTGGCAGCCCGGAAAGCTGTTGCTGGTCTTCACCTTCCCCCTGCAGCCTATTCACAGGCACAACAGGATTTGGGATCTGTGCTTGCCCAGAGAAGGAACATCTCACGGTGCGCATCCTCGGCAGAGCCTGTTCCCGAAAAGGCAAACCTCCGGCTCCTTGTCCCACACGGAAGGTGGCAGCCCGGAAAGCTGTTGCTGGTCTTCACCTTCCCCCTGCAGCCTATTCACAGGCACAACAGGTTTGGGGATCTGTGCTTGCGCAGAGAAGGAACATCTCACTGTGCGCATCCTCGGCAGAGCCTGTTCCCGAAAAGGCAAACGTCCGGCTCCTTGTCCCACACGGAAGGTGGCAGCCCGGAAAGCTCTTGCTGGTCTTCACCTTCCCCCTGCAGCCTATTCACAGGCACAACAGGTTTGGGGATCTGTGCTTGCCCAGAGAAGGAACATCTCACGGTGCGCATCCTCGGCAGAGCCTGTTCCCGAAAAGGCAAACGTCCGGCTCCTTGTCCCACACGGAAGGTGGCAGCCCGGAAAGCTCTTGCTGGTCTTCACCTTCCCCCTGCAGCCTATTCACAGGCACAACAGGTTTGGGGATCTGTGCTTGCGCAGAGAAGGAACATCTCACGGTGCGCATCCTCGGCAGAGCCTGTTCCCGAAAAGGCAAACGTCCGGCTCCTTGTCCCACACGGAAGGTGGCAGACCTGAAAGCTGTTGCTGGTCTTCACCTTCCCCCTGCAGCCTATTCACAGGCACAACAGGTTTGGGGATCTGTGCTTGCCCAGAGAAGGAACATCTCACGGTGCGCATCCTCGGCAGAGCCTGTTCCCGAAAAGGCAAACGTCCGGCTCCTTGTCCCACACGGAAGGTGGCAGCCCGGAAAGCTCTTGCTGGTCTTCACCTTCCCCCTGCAGCCTAGTCACAGGCACAACAGGTTTGGGGATCTGTGCTTGCCCAGAGAAGGAACATCTCACGGTGCGCATCCTCGGCAGAGCCTGTTCCCGAAAAGGCAAACGTCCGGCTCCTTGTCCCACACGGAAGGTGGCAGCCCGGAAAGCTGTTGCTGGTCTTCACCTTCCCCCTGCAGCCTATTCACAGGCACAACAGGTTTGGGGATCTGTGCTTGCCCAGAGAAGGAACATCTCACGGTGCGCATCCTCGGCAGAGCCTGTTCCCGAAAAGGCAAACGTCCGGCTCCTTGTCCCACACGGAAGGTGGCAGCCCGGAAAGCTCTTGCTGGTCTTCACCTTCCCCCTGCAGCCTATTCACAGGCACAACAGGTTTTGGGATCTGTGCTTGCCCAGAGAAGGAACATCTCACGGTGCGCATCCTCGGCAGAGCCTGTTCCCGAAAAGGCAAACGTCCGGCTCCTTGTCCCACACGGAAGGTGGCAGCCCTGAAAGCTGTTGCTGGTCTTCACCTTCCCCCTGCAGCCTATTCACAGGCACAACAGGTTTGGGGATCTGTGCTTGCCCAGAGAAGGAACATCTCACGGTGCGCATCCTCGGCAGAGCCTGTTCCCGAAAAGGCAAACGTCCGGCTCCTTGTCCCACACGGAAGGTGGCAGCCCGGAAAGCTCTTGCTGGTCTTCACCTTCCCCCTGCAGCCTATTCACAGGCACAACAGGTTTTGGGATCTGTGCTTGCCCAGAGAAGGAACATCTCACGGTGCGCATCCTCGGCAGAGCCTGTTCCCGAAAAGGCAAACGTCCGGCTCCTTGTCCCACACGGAAGGTGGCAGCCCGGAAAGCTCTTGCTGGTCTTCACCTTCCCCCTGCAGCCTAGTCACAGGCACAACAGGTTTGGGGATCTGTGCTTGCCCAGAGAAGGAACATCTCACGGTGCGCATCCTCGGCAGAGCCTGTTCCCGAAAAGGCAAACGTCTGGCTCCTTGTCCCACACGGAAGGTGGCAGCCCGGAAAGCTCTTGCTGGTCTTCACCTTCCCCCTGCAGCCTATTCACAGGCACAACAGGTTTTGGGATCTCTGCTTGCCCAGAGAAGGAACATCTCACGGTGCGCATCCTCGGCAGAGCCTGTTCCCGAAAAGGCAAACGTCCGGCTCCTTGTCCCACACGGAAGGTGGCAGCCCGGAAAGCTGTTGCTGGTCTTCACCTTCCCCCTGCAGCCTATTCACAGGCACAACAGGTTTGGGGATCTCTGCTTGCCCAGAGAAGGAACATCTCACGGTGCGCATCCTCGGCAGAGCCTGCTCCCGAAAAGGCAAACGTCCGGCTCCTTGTCCCACACGGAAGGTGGCAGCCCTGAAAGCTGTTGCTGGTCTTCACCTTCCCCCTGCAGCCTATTCACAGGCACAACAGGTTTGGGGATCTGTGCTTGCCCAGAGAAGGAACATCTCACGGTGCGCATCCTCGGCAGAGCCTGTTCCCGAAAAGGCAAACGTCCGGCTCCTTGTCCCACACGGAAGGTGGCAGACCTGAAAGCTGTTGCTGGTCTTCACCTTCCCCCTGCAGCCTATTCACAGGCACAACAGGTTTGGGGATCTGTGCTTGCCCAGAGAAGGAACATCTCACGGTGCGCATCCTCGGCAGAGCCTGTTCCCGAAAAGGCAAACGTCCGGCTCCTTGTCCCACACGGAAGGTGGCAGCCCGGAAAGCTGTTGCTGGTCTTCACCTTCCCCCTGCAGCCTATTCACAGGCACAACAGGTTTGGGGATCTGTGCTTGCCCAGAGAAGGAACATCTCACGGTGCGCATCCTCGGCAGAGCCTGTTCCCGAAAAGGCAAACGTCCGGCTCCTTGTCCCACACGGAAGGTGGCAGCCCGGAAAGCTGTTGCTGGTCTTCACCTTCCCCCTGCAGCCTAGTCACAGGCACAACAGGTTTGGGGATCTGTGCTTGCCCAGAGAAGGAACATCTCACGGTGCGCATCCTCGGCAGAGCCTGTTCCCGAAAAGGCAAACGTCCGGCTCCTTGTCCCACACGGAAGGTGGCAGACCTGAAAGCTGTTGCTGGTCTTCACCTTCCCCCTGCAGCCTATTCACAGGCACAACAGGTTTGGGGATCTGTGCTTGCCCAGAGAAGGAACATCTCACGGTGCGCATCCTCGGCAGAGCCTGTTCCCGAAAAGGCAAACGTCCGGCTCCTTGTCCCACACGGAAGGTGGCAGCCCGGAAAGCTGTTGCTGGTCTTCACCTTCCCCCTGCAGCCTAGTCACAGGCACAACAGGTTTGGGGATCTGTGCTTGCCCAGAGAAGGGACATCTCACGGTGCGCATCCTCGACAGAGCCTGTTCCCGAAAAGGCAAACGTCCGGCTCCTTGTCCCACACGGAAGGTGGCAGCCCGGAAAGCTGTTGCTGGTCTTCACCTTCCCCCTGCAGCCTATTCACAGGCACAACAGGTTTTGGGATCTGTGCTTGCCCAGAGAAGGAACATCTCACGGTGCGCATCCTCGGCAGAGCCTGTTCCCGAAAAGGCAAACGTCCGGCTCCTTGTCCCACACGGAAGGTGGCAGCCCGGAAAGCTCTTGCTGGTCTTCACCTTCCCCCTGCAGCCTATTCACAGGCACAACAGGTTTGGGGATCTGTGCTTGCCCAGAGAAGGAACATCTCACGGTGCGCATCCTCGGCAGAGCCTGTTCCCGAAAAGGCAAACGTCCGGCTCCTTGTCCCACACGGAAGGTGGCAGCCCGGAAAGCTGTTGCTGGTCTTCACCTTCCCCCTGCAGCCTATTCACAGGCACAACAGGTTTGGGGATCTGTGCTTGCCCAGAGAAGGAACATCTCACGGTGCGCATCCTCGGCAGAGCCTGTTCCCGAAAAGGCAAACGTCCGGCTCCTTGTCCCACACGGAAGGTGGCAGCCCGGAAAGCTCTTGCTGGTCTTCACCTTCCCCCTGCAGCCTATTCACAGGCACAACAGGTTTGGGGATCTCTGCTTGCCCAGAGAAGGAACATCTCACGGTGCGCATCCTCGGCAGAGCCTGTTCCCGAAAAGGCAAACGTCCGGCTCCTTGTCCCACACGGAAGGTGGCAGCCCGGAAAGCTGTTGCTGGTCTTCACCTTCCCCCTGCAGCCTATTCACAGGCACCACCGCAGTGGGAATCTCTGCTTTCCCAAAGACGCAATCTCTCACGGTGCGCATCCTCGGCAGAGCCTGTTCCCGAAAAGGCAAACGTCCGGCTCCTTGTCCCACACGGAAGGTGGCAGCCCGGAAAGCTCTTGCTGGTCTTCACCTTCCCCCTGCAGCCTATTCACAGGCACAACAGGTTTGGGGATCTGTGCTTGCCCAGAGAAGGAACATCTCACGGTGCGCATCCTCGGCAGAGCCTGTTCCCGAAAAGGCAAACGTCCGGCTCCTTGTCCCACACGGAAGGTGGCAGCCCGGAAAGCTCTTGCTGGTCTTCACCTTCCCCCTGCAGCCTATTCACAGGCACAACAGGTTTGGGGATCTGTGCTTGCCCAGAGAAGGAACATCTCACGGTGCGCATCCTCGGCAGAGCCTGTTCCCGAAAAGGCAAACGTCCGGCTCCTTGTCCCACACGGAAGGTGGCAGCCCGGAAAGCTGTTGCTGGTCTTCACCTTCCCCCTGCAGCCTATTCACAGGCACAACAGGTTTGGGGATCTGTGCTTGCCCAGAGAAGGAACATCTCACGGTGCGCATCCTCGGCAGAGCCTGTTCCCGAAAAGGCAAACGTCCGGCTCCTTGTCCCACACGGAAGGTGGCAGCCCGGAAAGCTCTTGCTGGTCTTCACCTTCCCCCTGCAGCCTAGTCACAGGCACAACAGGTTTGGGGATCTGTGCTTGCCCAGAGAAGGAACATCTCACGGTGCGCATCCTCGGCAGAGCCTGTTCCCGAAAAGGCAAACGTCCGGCTCCTTGTCCCACACGGAAGGTGGCAGCCCGGAAAGCTCTTGCTGGTCTTCACCTTCCCCCTGCAGCCTATTCACAGGCACAACAGGTTTGGGGATCTGTGCTTGCCCAGAGAAGGAACATCTCACGGTGCGCATCCTCGGCAGAGCCTGTTCCCGAAAAGGCAAACATTCCGGCTCCTTGTCCCACACGGAAGGTGGCAGCCCGGAAAGCTGTTGCTGGTCTTCACCTTCCCCCTGCAGCCTAGTCACAGGCACAACAGGTTTGGGGATCTGTGCTTGCCCAGAGAAGGAACATCTCACGGTGCGCATCCTCGGCAGAGCCTGTTCCCGAAAAGGCAAACGTCCGGCTCCTTGTCCCACACGGAAGGTGGCAGCCCGGAAAGCTCTTGCTGGTCTTCACCTTCCCCCTGCAGCCTATTCACAGGCACAACAGGTTTGGGGATCTGTGCTTGCCCAGAGAAGGAACATCTCACGGTGCGCATCCTCGGCAGAGCCTGTTCCCGAAAAGGCAAACGTCCGGCTCCTTGTCCCACACGGAAGGTGGCAGCCCGGAAAGCTGTTGCTGGTCTTCACCTTCCCCCTGCAGCCTAGTCACAGGCACAACAGGTTTGGGGATCTGTGCTTGCCCAGAGAAGGAACATCTCACGGTGCGCATCCTCGGCAGAGCCTGTTCCCGAAAAGGCAAACGTCCGGCTCCTTGTCCCACACGGAAGGTGGCAGCCCGGAAAGCTCTTGCTGGTCTTCACCTTCCCCCTGCAGCCTAGTCACAGGCACAACAGGTTTGGGGATCTGTGCTTGCCCAGAGAAGGAACATCTCACGGTGCGCATCCTCGGCAGAGCCTGTTCCCGAAAAGGCAAACCTCCGGCTCCTTGTCCCACACGGAAGGTGGCAGCCCGTAAAGCTGTTGCTGGTCTTCACCTTCCCCCTGCAGCCTATTCACAGGCACAACAGGTTTTGGGATCTCTGCTTGCGCAGAGAAGGAACATCTCACGGTGCGCATCCTCGGCAGAGCCTGTTCCCGAAAAGGCAAACGTCCGGCTCCTTGTCCCACACGGAAGGTGGCAGCCCGGAAAGCTGTTGCTGGTCTTCACCTTCCCCCTGCAGCCTAGTCACAGGCACAACAGGTTTGGGGATCTGTGCTTGCCCAGAGAAGGAACATCTCACGGTGCGCATCCTCGGCAGAGCCTGTTCCCGAAAAGGCAAACGTCCGGCTCCTTGTCCCACACGGAAGGTGGCAGCCCGGAAAGCTGTTGCTGGTCTTCACCTTCCCCCTGCAGCCTAGTCACAGGCACAACAGGTTTGGGGATCTGTGCTTGCCCAGAGAAGGAACATCTCACGGTGCGCATCCTCGGCAGAGCCTGTTCCCGAAAAGGCAAACGTCCGGCTCCTTGTCCCACACGGAAGGTGGCAGCCCGGAAAGCTCTTGCTGGTCTTCACCTTCCCCCTGCAGCCTAGTCACAGGCACAACAGGTTTGGGGATCTGTGCTTGCCCAGAGAAGGAACATCTCACGGTGCGCATCCTCGGCAGAGCCTGTTCCCGAAAAGGCAAACGTCCGGCTCCTTGTCCCACACGGAAGGTGGCAGCCCGGAAAGCTCTTGCTGGTCTTCACCTTCCCCCTGCAGCCTAGTCACAGGCACAACAGGTTTGGGGATCTGTGCTTGCCCAGAGAAGGAACATCTCACGGTGCGCATCCTCGGCAGAGCCTGTTCCCGAAAAGGCAAACGTCCGGCTCCTTGTCCCACACGGAAGGTGGCAGCCCGGAAAGCTCTTGCTGGTCTTCACCTTCCCCCTGCAGCCTATTCACAGGCACAACAGGTTTGGGGATCTCTGCTTGCCCAGAGAAGGAACATCTCACGGTGCGCATCCTCGGCAGAGCCTGTTCCCGAAAAGGCAAACGTCCGGCTCCTTGTCCCACACGGAAGGTGGCAGCCCTGAAAGCTCTTGCTGGTCTTCACCTTCCCCCTGCAGCCTAGTCACAGGCACAACAGGTTTGGGGATCTGTGCTTGCCCAGAGAAGGAACATCTCACGGTGCGCATCCTCGGCAGAGCCTGTTCCCGAAAAGGCAAACGTCCGGCTCCTTGTCCCACACGGAAGGTGGCAGCCCGGAAAGCTCTTGCTGGTCTTCACCTTCCCCCTGCAGCCTAGTCACAGGCACAACAGGTTTGGGGATCTGTGCTTGCCCAGAGAAGGAACATCTCACGGTGCGCATCCTCGGCAGAGCCTGTTCCCGAAAAGGCAAACGTCCGGCTCCTTGTCCCACACGGAAGGTGGCAGCCCGGAAAGCTCTTGCTGGTCTTCACCTTCCCCCTGCAGCCTAGTCACAGGCACAACAGGTTTGGGGATCTGTGCTTGCCCAGAGAAGGAACATCTCACGGTGCGCATCCTCGGCAGAGCCTGTTCCCGAAAAGGCAAACGTCCGGCTCCTTGTCCCACACGGAAGGTGGCAGCCCGGAAAGCTCTTGCTCGTCTTCACCTTCCCCCTGCAGCCTATTCACAGGCACAACAGGTTTTGGGATCTGTGCTTGCCCAGAGAAGGAACATCTCACGGTGCGCATCCTCGGCAGAGCCTGTTCCCGAAAAGGCAAACATTCCGGCTCCTTGTCCCACACGGAAGGTGGCAGCCCGGAAAGCTCTTGCTGGTCTTCACCTTCCCCCTGCAGCCTATTCACAGGCACAACAGGTTTGGGGATCTGTGCTTGCCCAGAGAAGGAATATCTCACGGTGCGCATCCTCGGCAGAGCCTGTTCCCGAAAAGGCAAACGTCCGGCTCCTTGTCCCACACGGAAGGTGGCAGCCCGGAAAGCTGTTGCTGGTCTTCACCTTCCCCCTGCAGCCTAGTCACAGGCACAACAGGTTTGGGGATCTGTGCTTGCCCAGAGAAGGAACATCTCACGGTGCGCATCCTCGGCAGAGCCTGTTCCCGAAAAGGCAAACGTCCGGCTCCTTGTCCCACACGGAAGGTGGCAGCCCGGAAAGCTCTTGCTGGTCTTCACCTTCCCCCTGCAGCCTAGTCACAGGCACAACAGGTTTGGGGATCTGTGCTTGCCCAGAGAAGGAACATCTCACGGTGCGCATCCTCGGCAGAGCCTGTTCCCGAAAAGGCAAACGTCCGGCTCCTTGTCCCACACGGAAGGTGGCAGCCCGGAAAGCTCTTGCTGGTCTTCACCTTCCCCCTGCAGCCTATTCACAGGCACAACAGGTTTGGGGATCTGTGCTTGCCCAGAGAAGGAACATCTCACGGTGCGCATCCTCGGCAGAGCCTGTTCCCGAAAAGGCAAACGTCCGGCTCCTTGTCCCACACGGAAGGTGGCAGCCCGGAAAGCTGTTGCTGGTCTTCACCTTCCCCCTGCAGCCTATTCACAGGCACAACAGGTTTGGGGATCTGTGCTTGCCCAGAGAAGGAATATCTCACGGTGCGCATCCTCGGCAGAGCCTGTTCCCGAAAAGGCAAACGTCCGGCTCCTTGTCCCACACGGAAGGTGGCAGCCCGGAAAGCTGTTGCTGGTCTTCACCTTCCCCCTGCAGCCTATTCACAGGCACAACAGGTTTGGGGATCTGTGCTTGCCCAGAGAAGGAATATCTCACGGTGCGCATCCTCGGCAGAGCCTGTTCCCGAAAAGGCAAACGTCCGGCTCCTTGTCCCACACGGAAGGTGGCAGCCCTGAAAGCTGTTGCTGGTCTTCACCTTCCCCCTGCAGCCTATTCACAGGCACAACAGGTTTGGGGATCTGTGCTTGCCCAGAGAAGGAACATCTCACGGTGCGCATCCTCGGCAGAGCCTGTTCCCGAAAAGGCAAACGTCCGGCTCCTTGTCCCACACGGAAGGTGGCAGCCCGGAAAGCTGTTGCTGGTCTTCACCTTCCCCCTGCAGCCTATTCACAGGCACAACAGGTTTGGGGATCTGTGCTTGCCCAGAGAAGGAACATCTCACGGTGCGCATCCTCGGCAGAGCCTGTTCCCGAAAAGGCAAACGTCCGGCTCCTTGTCCCACACGGAAGGTGGCAGCCCGGAAAGCTCTTGCTGGTCTTCACCTTCCCCCTGCAGCCTATTCACAGGCACAACAGGTTTGGGGATCTGTGCTTGCCCAGAGAAGGAACATCTCACGGTGCGCATCCTCGGCAGAGCCTGTTCCCGAAAAGGCAAACGTCCGGCTCCTTGTCCCACACGGAAGGTGGCAGCCCGGAAAGCTCTTGCTGGTCTTCACCTTCCCCCTGCAGCCTATTCACAGGCACAACAGGTTTGGGGATCTGTGCTTGCCCAGAGAAGGAACATCTCACGGTGCGCATCCTCGGCAGAGCCTGTTCCCGAAAAGGCAAACATCCGGCTCCTTGTCCCACACGGAAGGTGGCAGCCCGGAAAGCTCTTGCTGGTCTTCACCTTCCCCCTGCAGCCTATTCACAGGCACAACAGGTTTGGGGATCTGTGCTTGCCCAGAGAAGGAACATCTCACGGTGCGCATCCTCGGCAGAGCCTGTTCCCGAAAAGGCAAACGTCCGGCTCCTTGTCCCACACGGAAGGTGGCAGCCCGGAAAGCTGTTGCTGGTCTTCACCTTCCCCCTGCAGCCTATTCACAGGCACAACAGGTTTGGGGATCTGTGCTTGCCCAGAGAAGGAACATCTCATGGTGCGCATCCTCGGCAGAGCCTGTTCCCGAAAAGGCAAACGTCCGGCTCCTTGTCCCACACGGAAGGTGGCAGCCCGGAAAGCTGTTGCTGGTCTTCACCTTCCCCCTGCAGCCTAGTCACAGGCACAACAGGTTTGGGGATCTGTGCTTGCCCAGAGAAGGAACATCTCACGGTGCGCATCCTCGGCAGAGCCTGTTCCCGAAAAGGCAAACGTCCGGCTCCTTGTCCCACACGGAAGGTGGCAGCCCGGAAAGCTCTTGCTGGTCTTCACCTTCCCCCTGCAGCCTATTCACAGGCACAACAGGTTTGGGGATCTGTGCTTGCCCAGAGAAGGAACATCTCACGGTGCGCATCCTCGGCAGAGCCTGTTCCCGAAAAGGCAAACGTCCGGCTCCTTGTCCCACACGGAAGGTGGCAGCCCGGAAAGCTGTTGCTGGTCTTCACCTTCCCCCTGCAGCCTATTCACAGGCACAACAGGTTTGGGGATCTGTGCTTGCCCAGAGAAGGAATATCTCACGGTGCGCATCCTCGGCAGAGCCTATTCCCGAAAAGGCAAACGTCCGGCTCCTTGTCCCACACGGAAGGTGGCAGCCCGGAAAGCTGTTGCTGGTCTTCACCTTCCCCCTGCAGCCTAGTCACAGGCACAACAGGTTTGGGGATCTGTGCTTGCCCAGAGAAGGAACATCTCACGGTGCGCATCCTCGGCAGAGCCTGTTCCCGAAAAGGCAAACGTCCGGCTCCTTGTCCCACACGGAAGGTGGCAGCCCGGAAAGCTGTTGCTGGTCTTCACCTTCCCCCTGCAGCCTATTCACAGGCACAACAGGTTTGGGGATCTGTGCTTGCCCAGAGAAGGAACATCTCACGGTGCGCATCCTCGGCAGAGCCTGTTCCCGAAAAGGCAAACGTCCGGCTCCTTGTCCCACACGGAAGGTGGCAGCCCGGAAAGCTCTTGCTGGTCTTCACCTTCCCCCTGCAGCCTATTCACAGGCACAACAGGTTTGGGGATCTGTGCTTGCCCAGAGAAGGAACATCTCACGGTGCGCATCCTCGGCAGAGCCTGTTCCCGAAAAGGCAAACGTCCGGCTCCTTGTCCCACACGGAAGGTGGCAGCCCGGAAAGCTCTTGCTGGTCTTCACCTTCCCCCTGCAGCCTATTCACAGGCACAACAGGTTTGGGGATCTGTGCTTGCCCAGAGAAGGAACATCTCACGGTGTGCATCCTCGGCAGAGCCTGTTCCCGAAAAGGCAAACGTCCGGCTCCTTGTCCCACACGGAAGGTGGCAGCCCGGAAAGCTGTTGCTGGTCTTCACCTTCCCCCTGCAGCCTATTCACAGGCACAACAGGTTTGGGGATCTGTGCTTGCCCAGAGAAGGAATATCTCACGGTGCGCATCCTCGGCAGAGCCTGTTCCCGAAAAGGCAAACGTCCGGCTCCTTGTCCCACACGGAAGGTGGCAGCCCAGAAAGCTGTTGCTGGTCTTCACCTTCCCCCTGCAGCCTATTCACAGGCACAACAGGTTTGGGGATCTGTGCTTGCCCAGAGAAGGAACATCTCACGGTGCGCATCCTCGGCAGAGCCTGTTCCCGAAAAGGCAAACGTCCGGCTCCTTGTCCCACACGGAAGGTGGCAGCCCGGAAAGCTCTTGCTGGTCTTCACCTTCCCCCTGCAGCCTATTCACAGGCACAACAGGTTTGGGGATCTGTGCTTGCCCAGAGAAGGAACATCTCACGGTGCGCATCCTCGGCAGAGCCTGTTCCCGAAAAGGCAAACGTCCGGCTCCTTGTCCCACACGGAAGGTGGCAGCCCGGAAAGCTGTTGCTGGTCTTCACCTTCCTCCTGCAGCCTATTCACAGGCACAACAGGTTTGGGGATCTGTGCTTGCCCAGAGAAGGAACATCTCACGGTGCGCATCCTCGGCAGAGCCTGTTCCCGAAAAGGCAAACGTCCGGCTCCTTGTCCCACACGGAAGGTGGCAGCCCGGAAAGCTGTTGCTGGTCTTCACCTTCCCCCTGCAGCCTATTCACAGGCACAACAGGTTTGGGGATCTGTGCTTGCCCAGAGAAGGAACATCTCACGGTGCGCATCCTCGGCAGAGCCTGTTCCCGAAAAGGCAAACGTCCGGCTCCTTGTCCCACACGGAAGGTGGCAGCCCGGAAAGCTGTTGCTGGTCTTCACCTTCCCCCTGCAGCCTATTCACAGGCACAACAGGTTTGGGGATCTGTGCTTGCCCAGAGAAGGAACATCTCACGGTGCGCATCCTCGGCAGAGCCTGTTCCCGAAAAGGCAAACGTCCGGCTCCTTGTCCCACACGGAAGGTGGCAGCCCGGAAAGCTGTTGCTCGTCTTCACCTTCCCCCTGCAGCCTAGTCACAGGCACAACAGGTTTGGGGATCTGTGCTTGCCCAGAGAAGGAACATCTCACGGTGCGCATCCTCGGCAGAGCCTGTTCCCGAAAAGGCAAACGTCCGGCTCCTTGTCCCACACGGAAGGTGGCAGCCCGGAAAGCTGTTGCTGGTCTTCACCTTCCCCCTGCAGCCTATTCACAGGCACAACAGGTTTGGGGATCTGTGCTTGCCCAGAGAAGGAACATCTCACGGTGCGCATCCTCGGCAGAGCCTGTTCCCGAAAAGGCAAACGTCCGGCTCCTTGTCCCACACGGAAGGTGGCAGCCCGGAAAGCTGTTGCTGGTCTTCACCTTCCCCGTGCAGCCTATTCACAGGCACAACAGGTTTTGGGATCTGTGCGTGCCCAGAGAAGGAACATCTCACGGTGCGCATCCTCGGCAGAGCCTGTTCCCGAAAAGGCAAATGTCCGGCTCCTTGTCCCACACGGAAGGTGGCAGCCCGGAAAGCTGTTGCTGGTCTTCACCTTCCCCCTGCAGCCTATTCACAGGCACAACAGGTTTGGGGATCTGTGCTTGCCCAGAGAAGGAACATCTCACGGTGCGCATCCTCGGCAGAGCCTGTTCCCGAAAAGGCAAACGTCCGGCTCCTTGTCCCACACGGAAGGTGGCAGCCCGGAAAGCTCTTGCTGGTCTTCACCTTCCCCCTGCAGCCTAGTCACAGGCACAACAGGTTTGGGGATCTGTGCTTGCCCAGAGAAGGAACATCTCACGGTGCGCATCCTCGGCAGAGCCTGTTCCCGAAAAGGCAAACGTCCGGCTCCTTGTCCCACACGGAAGGTGGCAGCCCGGAAAGCTGTTGCTGGTCTTCACCTTCCCCCTGCAGCCTAGTCACAGGCACAACAGGTTTGGGGATCTGTGCTTGCCCAGAGAAGGAACATCTCACGGTGCGCATCCTCGGCAGAGCCTGTTCCCGAAAAGGCAAACGTCCGGCTCCTTGTCCCACACGGAAGGTGGCAGCCCGGAAAGCTCTTGCTGGTCTTCACCTTCCCCCTGCAGCCTATTCACAGGCACAACAGGTTTGGGGATCTGTGCTTGCCCAGAGAAGGAACATCTCACGGTGCGCATCCTCGGCAGAGCCTGTTCCCGAAAAGGCAAACGTCCGGCTCCTTGTCCCACACGGAAGGTGGCAGCCCGGAAAGCTGTTGCTGGTCTTCACCTTCCCCCTGCAGCCTATTCACAGGCACAACAGGTTTTGGGATCTCTGCTTGCCCAGAGAAGGAACATCTCACGGTGCGCATCCTCGGCAGAGCCTGTTCCCGAAAAGGCAAACGTCCGGCTCCTTGTCCCACACGGAAGGTGGCAGCCCGGAAAGCTGTTGCTGGTCTTCACCTTCCCCCTGCAGCCTATTCACAGGCACAACAGGTTTGGGGATCTGTGCTTGCGCAGAGAAGGAACATCTCACGGTGCGCATCCTCGGCAGAGCCTGTTCCCGAAAAGGCAAACGTCCGGCTCCTTGTCCCACACGGAAGGTGGCAGCCCGGAAAGCTGTTGCTGGTCTTCACCTTCCCCCTGCAGCCTATTCACAGGCACAACAGGTTTGGGGATCTGTGCTTGCCCAGAGAAGGAACATCTCACGGTGCGCATCCTCGGCAGAGCCTGTTCCCGAAAAGGCAAACATTCCGGCTCCTTGTCCCACACGGAAGGTGGCAGCCCGGAAAGCTCTTGCTGGTCTTCACCTTCCCCCTGCAGCCTAGTCACAGGCACAACAGGTTTGGGGATCTGTGCTTGCCCAGAGAAGGAACATCTCACGGTGCGCATCCTCGGCAGAGCCTGTTCCCGAAAAGGCAAACGTCCGGCTCCTTGTCCCACACGGAAGGTGGCAGCCCGGAAAGCTGTTGCTGGTCTTCACCTTCCCCCTGCAGCCTATTCACAGGCACAACAGGTTTGGGGATCTGTGCTTGCCCAGAGAAGGAACATCTCACGGTGCGCATCCTCGGCAGAGCCTGTTCCCGAAAAGGCAAACGTCCGGCTCCTTGTCCCACACGGAAGGTGGCAGCCCGTAAAGCTGTTGCTGGTCTTCACCTTCCCCCTGCAGCCTATTCACAGGCACAACAGGTTTTGGGATCTCTGCTTGCGCAGAGAAGGAACATCTCACGGTGCGCATCCTCGGCAGAGCCTATTCCCGAAAAGGCAAACGTCCGGCTCCTTGTCCCACACGGAAGGTGGCAGCCCGGAAAGCTGTTGCTGGTCTTCACCTTCCCCCTGCAGCCTATTCACAGGCACAACAGGTTTGGGGATCTGTGCTTGCCCAGAGAAGGAACATCTCACGGTGCGCATCCTCGGCAGAGCCTGTTCCCGAAAAGGCAAACGTCCGGCTCCTTGTCCCACACGGAAGGTGGCAGCCCGGAAAGCTCTTGCTGGTCTTCACCTTCCCCCTGCAGCCTATTCACAGGCACAACAGGTTTGGGGATCTGTGCTTGCCCAGAGAAGGAACATCTCACGGTGCGCATCCTCGGCAGAGCCTGTTCCCGAAAAGGCAAACGTCCGGCTCCTTGTCCCACACGGAAGGTGGCAGCCCGGAAAGCTCTTGCTGGTCTTCACCTTCCCCCTGCAGCCTATTCACAGGCACAACAGGTTTGGGGATCTGTGCTTGCCCAGAGAAGGAACATCTCACGGTGCGCATCCTCGGCAGAGCCTGTTCCCGAAAAGGCAAACGTCCGGCTCCTTGTCCCACACGGAAGGTGGCAGCCCGGAAAGCTGTTGCTGGTCTTCACCTTCCCCCTGCAGCCTATTCACAGGCACAACAGGTTTTGGGATCTGTGCTTGCCCAGAGAAGGAACATCTCACGGTGCGCATCCTCGGCAGAGCCTGTTCCCGAAAAGGCAAACGTCCGGCTCCTTGTCCCACACGGAAGGTGGCAGCCCGGAAAGCTCTTGCTGGTCTTCACCTTCCCCCTGCAGCCTAGTCACAGGCACAACAGGTTTGGGGATCTGTGCTTGCCCAGAGAAGGAACATCTCACGGTGCGCATCCTCGGCAGAGCCTGTTCCCGAAAAGGCAAACGTCCGGCTCCTTGTCCCACACGGAAGGTGGCAGCCCGGAAAGCTCTTGCTGGTCTTCACCTTCCCCCTGCAGCCTATTCACAGGCACAACAGGTTTGGGGATCTGTGCTTGCCCAGAGAAGGAACATCTCACGGTGCGCATCCTCGGCAGAGCCTGTTCCCGAAAAGGCAAACGTCCGGCTCCTTGTCCCACACGGAAGGTGGCAGCCCGTAAAGCTGTTGCTGGTCTTCACCTTCCCCCTGCAGCCTATTCACAGGCACAACAGGTTTGGGGATCTGTGCTTGCCCAGAGAAGGAACATCTCACGGTGCGCATCCTCGGCAGAGCCTGTTCCCGAAAAGGCAAACGTCCGGCTCCTTGTCCCACACGGAAGGTGGCAGCCCTGAAAGCTCTTGCTGGTCTTCACCTTCCCCCTGCAGCCTATTCACAGGCACAACAGGTTTGGGGATCTGTGCTTGCCCAGAGAAGGAACATCTCACGGTGCGCATCCTCGGCAGAGCCTGTTCCCGAAAAGGCAAACGTCCGGCTCCTTGTCCCACACGGAAGGTGGCAGCCCGGAAAGCTGTTGCTGGTCTTCACCTTCCCCCTGCAGCCTAGTCACAGGCACAACAGGTTTGGGGATCTGTGCTTGCCCAGAGAAGGAACATCTCACGGTGCGCATCCTCGGCAGAGCCTGTTCCCGAAAAGGCAAACGTCCGGCTCCTTGTCCCACACGGAAGGTGGCAGCCCGGAAAGCTCTTGCTGGTCTTCACCTTCCCCCTGCAGCCTATTCACAGGCACAACAGGTTTGGGGATCTGTGCTTGCCCAGAGAAGGAACATCTCACGGTGCGCATCCTCGGCAGAGCCTGTTCCCGAAAAGGCAAACGTCCGGCTCCTTGTCCCACACGGAAGGTGGCAGCCCGGAAAGCTCTTGCTGGTCTTCACCTTCCCCCTGCAGCCTATTCACAGGCACAACAGGTTTGGGGATCTCTGCTTGCCCAGAGAAGGAACATCTCACGGTGCGCATCCTCGGCAGAGCCTGTTCCCGAAAAGGCAAACGTCCGGCTCCTTGTCCCACACGGAAGGTGGCAGCCCGGAAAGCTGTTGCTGGTCTTCACCTTCCCCCTGCAGCCTATTCACAGGCACAACAGGTTTTGGGATCTGTGCTTGCCCAGAGAAGGAACATCTCACGGTGCGCATCCTCGGCAGAGCCTGTTCCCGAAAAGGCAAACGTCCGGCTCCTTGTCCCACACGGAAGGTGGCAGCCCGGAAAGCTCTTGCTGGTCTTCACCTTCCCCCTGCAGCCTATTCACAGGCACAACAGGTTTGGGGATCTGTGCTTGCCCAGAGAAGGAACATCTCACGGTGCGCATCCTCGGCAGAGCCTGTTCCCGAAAAGGCAAACGTCCGGCTCCTTGTCCCACACGGAAGGTGGCAGCCCGGAAAGCTCTTGCTGGTCTTCACCTTCCCCCTGCAGCCTATTCACAGGCACAACAGGTTTGGGGATCTGTGCTTGCCCAGAGAAGGAACATCTCACGGTGCGCATCCTCGGCAGAGCCTGTTCCCGAAAAGGCAAACGTCCGGCTCCTTGTCCCACACGGAAGGTGGCAGCCCGTAAAGCTGTTGCTGGTCTTCACCTTCCCCCTGCAGCCTATTCACAGGCACAACAGGTTTGGGGATCTGTGCTTGCCCAGAGAAGGAACATCTCACGGTGCGCATCCTCGGCAGAGCCTGTTCCCGAAAAGGCAAACGTCCGGCTCCTTGTCCCACACGGAAGGTGGCAGCCCTGAAAGCTCTTGCTGGTCTTCACCTTCCCCCTGCAGCCTATTCACAGGCACAACAGGTTTGGGGATCTGTGCTTGCCCAGAGAAGGAACATCTCACGGTGCGCATCCTCGGCAGAGCCTGTTCCCGAAAAGGCAAACGTCCGGCTCCTTGTCCCACACGGAAGGTGGCAGCCCGGAAAGCTGTTGCTGGTCTTCACCTTCCCCCTGCAGCCTAGTCACAGGCACAACAGGTTTGGGGATCTGTGCTTGCCCAGAGAAGGAACATCTCACGGTGCGCATCCTCGGCAGAGCCTGTTCCCGAAAAGGCAAACGTCCGGCTCCTTGTCCCACACGGAAGGTGGCAGCCCGGAAAGCTCTTGCTGGTCTTCACCTTCCCCCTGCAGCCTATTCACAGGCACAACAGGTTTGGGGATCTGTGCTTGCCCAGAGAAGGAACATCTCACGGTGCGCATCCTCGGCAGAGCCTGTTCCCGAAAAGGCAAACGTCCGGCTCCTTGTCCCACACGGAAGGTGGCAGCCCGGAAAGCTGTTGCTCGTCTTCACCTTCCCCCTGCAGCCTATTCACAGGCACAACAGGTTTTGGGATCTGTGCTTGCCCAGAGAAGGAACATCTCACGGTGCGCATCCTCGGCAGAGCCTGTTCCCGAAAAGGCAAACATTCCGGCTCCTTGTCCCACACGGAAGGTGGCAGCCCGGAAAGCTCTTGCTGGTCTTCACCTTCCCCCTGCAGCCTATTCACAGGCACAACAGGTTTGGGGATCTGTGCTTGCCCAGAGAAGGAATATCTCACGGTGCGCATCCTCGGCAGAGCCTATTCCCGAAAAGGCAAACGTCCGGCTCCTTGTCCCACACGGAAGGTGGCAGCCCGGAAAGCTGTTGCTGGTCTTCACCTTCCCCCTGCAGCCTAGTCACAGGCACAACAGGTTTGGGGATCTGTGCTTGCCCAGAGAAGGAATATCTCACGGTGCGCATCCTCGGCAGAGCCTGTTCCCGAAAAGGCAAACGTCCGGCTCCTTGTCCCACACGGAAGGTGGCAGCCCGGAAAGCTGTTGCTGGTCTTCACCTTCCCCCTGCAGCCTATTCACAGGCACAACAGGTTTGGGGATCTGTGCTTGCCCAGAGAAGGAATATCTCACGGTGCGCATCCTCGGCAGAGCCTGTTCCCGAAAAGGCAAACGTCCGGCTCCTTGTCCCACACGGAAGGTGGCAGCCCGGAAAGCTGTTGCTGGTCTTCACCTTCCCCCTGCAGCCTATTCACAGGCACAACAGGTTTGGGGATCTGTGCTTGCCCAGAGAAGGAACATCTCACGGTGCGCATCCTCGGCAGAGCCTGTTCCCGAAAAGGCAAACGTCCGGCTCCTTGTCCCACACGGAAGGTGGCAGCCCGGAAAGCTCTTGCTGGTCTTCACCTTCCCCCTGCAGCCTAGTCACAGGCACAACAGGTTTGGGGATCTGTGCTTGCCCAGAGAAGGAACATCTCACGGTGCGCATCCTCGGCAGAGCCTGTTCCCGAAAAGGCAAACGTCCGGCTCCTTGTCCCACACGGAAGGTGGCAGCCCGGAAAGCTCTTGCTGGTCTTCACCTTCCCCCTGCAGCCTAGTCACAGGCACAACAGGTTTGGGGATCTGTGCTTGCCCAGAGAAGGAACATCTCACGGTGCGCATCCTCGGCAGAGCCTGTTCCCGAAAAGGCAAACGTCCGGCTCCTTGTCCCACACGGAAGGTGGCAGCCCGGAAAGCTCTTGCTGGTCTTCACCTTCCCCCTGCAGCCTATTCACAGGCACAACAGGTTTGGGGATCTGTGCTTGCCCAGAGAAGGAACATCTCACGGTGCGCATCCTCGGCAGAGCCTGTTCCCGAAAAGGCAAACGTCCGGCTCCTTGTCCCACACGGAAGGTGGCAGCCCGGAAAGCTCTTGCTGGTCTTCACCTTCCCCCTGCAGCCTAGTCACAGGCACAACAGGTTTGGGGATCTGTGCTTGCCCAGAGAAGGAACATCTCACGGTGCGCATCCTCGGCAGAGCCTGTTCCCGAAAAGGCAAACGTCCGGCTCCTTGTCCCACACGGAAGGTGGCAGCCCGGAAAGCTCTTGCTGGTCTTCACCTTCCCCCTGCAGCCTATTCACAGGCAAAACAGGTTTGGGGATCTGTGCTTGCCCAGAGAAGGAACATCTCACGGTGCGCATCCTCGGCAGAGCCTGTTCCCGAAAAGGCAAACGTCCGGCTCCTTGTCCCACACGGAAGGTGGCAGCCCGGAAAGCTCTTGCTGGTCTTCACCTTCCCCCTGCAGCCTATTCACAGGCACAACAGGTTTGGGGATCTGTGCTTGCCCAGAGAAGGAACATCTCACGGTGCGCATCCTCGGCAGAGCCTGTTCCCGAAAAGGCAAACGTCCGGCTCCTTGTCCCACACGGAAGGTGGCAGCCCGGAAAGCTCTTGCTGGTCTTCACCT
Organism: Haliaeetus albicilla; assembly: GCF_947461875.1. Taxonomy (NCBI): domain Eukaryota; kingdom Metazoa; phylum Chordata; class Aves; order Accipitriformes; family Accipitridae; genus Haliaeetus; species Haliaeetus albicilla. Next base: position 3,411,247 of record NW_027212433.1, on the reverse strand, counting down.
TCCCCCTGCAGCCTATTCACAGGCACAACAGGTTTGGGGATCTGTGCTTGCCCAGAGAAGGAACATCTCACGGTGCGCATCCTCGGCAGAGCCTGTTCCCGAAAAGGCAAACCTCCGGCTCCTTGTCCCACACGGAAGGTGGCAGCCCGGAAAGCTCTTGCTGGTCTTCACCTTCCCCCTGCAGCCTATTCACAGGGACAACAGATTTTGGGATCTGTGCTTGCGCAGAGAAGGAACATCTCACGGTGCGCATCCTCGGCAGAGCCTGTTCCCGAAAAGGCAAACGTCCGGCTCCTTGTCCCACACGGAAGGTGGCAGCCCGGAAAGCTCTTGCTGGTCTTCACCTTCCCCCTGCAGCCTATTCACAGGCACAACAGGTTTTGGGATCTGTGCTTGCCCAGAGAAGGAACATCTCACGGTGCGCATCCTCGGCAGAGCCTGTTCCCGAAAAGGCAAACGTCCGGCTCCTTGTCCCACACGGAAGGTGGCAGCCCGGAAAGCTGTTGCTGGTCTTCACCTTCCCCCTGCAGCCTATTCACAGGCACAACAGGTTTGGGGATCTGTGCTTGCCCAGAGAAGGAATATATCACGGTGCGCATCCTCGGCAGAGCCTGTTCCCGAAAAGGCAAATGTCCGGCTCCTTGTCCCACACGGAAGGTGGCAGCCCGGAAAGCTCTTGCTGGTCTTCACCTTCCCCCTGCAGCCTATTCACAGGCACAACAGGTTTGGGGATCTGTGCTTGCCCAGAGAAGGAACATCTCACGGTGCGCATCCTCGGCAGAGCCTGTTCCCGAAAAGGCAAACGTCCGGCTCCTTGTCCCACACGGAAGGTGGCAGCCCGGAAAGCTCTTGCTGGTCTTCACCTTCCCCCTGCAGCCTAGTCACAGGCACAACAGGTTTGGGGATCTCTGCTTGCCCAGAGAAGGAACATCTCACGGTGCGCATCCTCGGCAGAGCCTGTTCCCGAAAAGGCAAACGTCCGGCTCCTTGTCCCACACGGAAGGTGGCAGCCCGGAAAGCTCTTGCTGGTCTTCACCTTCCCCCTGCAGCCTAGTCACAGGCACAACAGGTTTGGGGATCTGTGCTTGCGCAGAGAAGGAACATCTCACGGTGCGCATCCTCGGCAGAGCCTGTTCCCGAAAAGGCAAACGTCCGGCTCCTTGTCCCACACGGAAGGTGGCAGCCCGGAAAGCTGTTGCTGGTCTTCACCTTCCCCCTGCAGCCTATTCACAGGCACAACAGGTTTGGGGATCTGTGCTTGCGCAGAGAAGGAACATCTCACGGTGCGCATCCTCGGCAGAGCCTGTTCCCGAAAAGGCAAACCTCCGGCTCCTTGTCCCACACGGAAGGTGGCAGCCCGGAAAGCTGTTGCTGGTCTTCACCTTCCCCCTGCAGCCTATTCACAGGCACAACAGGTTTTGGGATCTCTGCTTGCCCAGAGAAGGAACATCTCACGGTGCGCATCCTCGGCAGAGCCTGTTCCCGAAAAGGCAAACGTCCGGCTCCTTGTCCCACACGGAAGGTGGCAGCCCGGAAAGCTCTTGCTGGTCTTCACCTTCCCCCTGCAGCCTATTCACAGGCACAACAGGTTTGGGGATCTGTGCTTGCCCAGAGAAGGAACATCTCACGGTGCGCATCCTCGGCAGAGCCTGTTCCCGAAAAGGCAAACGTCCGGCTCCTTGTCCCACACGGAAGGTGGCAGCCCGGAAAGCTCTTGCTGGTCTTCACCTTCCCCCTGCAGCCTATTCACAGGCACAACAGGTTTGGGGATCTGTGCTTGCCCAGAGAAGGAACATCTCACGGTGCGCATCCTCGGCAGAGCCTGTTCCCGAAAAGGCAAACGTCCGGCTCCTTGTCCCACACGGAAGGTGGCAGCCCGGAAAGCTCTTGCTGGTCTTCACCTTCCCCCTGCAGCCTATTCACAGGCACAACAGGTTTGGGGATCTGTGCTTGCCCAGAGAAGGAACATCTCACGGTGCGCATCCTCGGCAGAGCCTGTTCCCGAAAAGGCAAACATTCCGGCTCCTTGTCCCACACGGAAGGTGGCAGCCCGGAAAGCTCTTGCTGGTCTTCACCTTCCCCCTGCAGCCTAGTCACAGGCACAACAGGTTTGGGGATCTGTGCTTGCCCAGAGAAGGAACATCTCACGGTGCGCATCCTCGGCAGAGCCTGTTCCCGAAAAGGCAAACGTCCGGCTCCTTGTCCCACACGGAAGGTGGCAGCCCGGAAAGCTCTTGCTGGTCTTCACCTTCCCCCTGCAGCCTATTCACAGGCACAACAGGTTTGGGGATCTGTGCTTGCCCAGAGAAGGAACATCTCACGGTGCGCATCCTCGGCAGAGCCTGTTCCCGAAAAGGCAAACGTCCGGCTCCTTGTCCCACACGGAAGGTGGCAGCCCGGAAAGCTCTTGCTGGTCTTCACCTTCCCCCTGCAGCCTATTCACAGGCACAACAGGTTTGGGGATCTGTGCTTGCCCAGAGAAGGAACATCTCACGGTGCGCATCCTCGGCAGAGCCTGTTCCCGAAAAGGCAAACGTCCGGCTCCTTGTCCCACACGGAAGGTGGCAGCCCTGAAAGCTGTTGCTGGTCTTCACCTTCCCCCTGCAGCCTATTCACAGGCACAACAGGTTTGGGGATCTGTGCTTGCCCAGAGAAGGAACATCTCACGGTGCGCATCCTCGGCAGAGCCTGTTCCCGAAAAGGCAAACGTCCGGCTCCTTGTCCCACACGGAAGGTGGCAGCCCGGAAAGCTGTTGCTGGTCTTCACCTTCCCCCTGCAGCCTATTCACAGGCACAACAGGTTTGGGGATCTGTGCTTGCCCAGAGAAGGAACATCTCACGGTGCGCATCCTCGGCAGAGCCTGTTCCCGAAAAGGCAAACGTCCGGCTCCTTGTCCCACACGGAAGGTGGCAGCCCGGAAAGCTCTTGCTGGTCTTCACCTTCCCCCTGCAGCCTATTCACAGGCACAACAGGTTTGGGGATCTGTGCTTGCCCAGAGAAGGAACATCTCACGGTGCGCATCCTCGGCAGAGCCTGTTCCCGAAAAGGCAAACGTCCGGCTCCTTGTCCCACACGGAAGGTGGCAGCCCGGAAAGCTGTTGCTGGTCTTCACCTTCCCCCTGCAGCCTATTCACAGGGACAACAGGTTTGGGGATCTGTGCTTGCCCAGAGAAGGAACATCTCACGGTGCGCATCCTCGGCAGAGCCTGTTCCCGAAAAGGCAAACGTCCGGCTCCTTGTCCCACACGGAAGGTGGCAGCCCGGAAAGCTGTTGCTGGTCTTCACCTTCCCCCTGCAGCCTAGTCACAGGCACAACAGGTTTGGGGATCTGTGCTTGCCCAGAGAAGGAACATCTCACGGTGCGCATCCTCGGCAGAGCCTGTTCCCGAAAAGGCAAACGTCCGGCTCCTTGTCCCACACGGAAGGTGGCAGCCCGGAAAGCTCTTGCTGGTCTTCACCTTCCCCCTGCAGCCTATTCACAGGCACAACAGGTTTGGGGATCTGTGCTTGCCCAGAGAAGGAACATCTCACGGTGCGCATCCTCGGCAGAGCCTGTTCCCGAAAAGGCAAACGTCCGGCTCCTTGTCCCACACGGAAGGTGGCAGCCCGTAAAGCTGTTGCTGGTCTTCACCTTCCCCCTGCAGCCTATTCACAGGCACAACAGGTTTGGGGATCTCTGCTTGCCCAGAGAAGGAACATCTCACGGTGCGCATCCTCGGCAGAGCCTATTCCCGAAAAGGCAAACGTCCGGCTCCTTGTCCCACACGGAAGGTGGCAGCCCGGAAAGCTCTTGCTGGTCTTCACCTTCCCCCTGCAGCCTATTCACAGGCACAACAGGTTTGGGGATCTGTGCTTGCCCAGAGAAGGAACATCTCACGGTGCGCATCCTCGGCAGAGCCTGTTCCCGAAAAGGCAAACGTCCGGCTCCTTGTCCCACACGGAAGGTGGCAGCCCGGAAAGCTCTTGCTGGTCTTCACCTTCCCCCTGCAGCCTATTCACAGGCACAACAGGTTTGGGGATCTGTGCTTGCCCAGAGAAGGAACATCTCACGGTGCGCATCCTCGGCAGAGCCTGTTCCCGAAAAGGCAAACGTCCGGCTCCTTGTCCCACACGGAAGGTGGCAGCCCGGAAAGCTGTTGCTGGTCTTCACCTTCCCCCTGCAGCCTATTCACAGGCACAACAGGTTTTGGGATCTGTGCTTGCCCAGAGAAGGAACATCTCACGGTGCGCATCCTCGGCAGAGCCTGTTCCCGAAAAGGCAAACGTCCGGCTCCTTGTCCCACACGGAAGGTGGCAGCCCGGAAAGCTGTTGCTGGTCTTCACCTTCCCCCTGCAGCCTATTCACAGGGACAACAGGTTTGGGGATCTGTGCTTGCCCAGAGAAGGAACATCTCACGGTGCGCATCCTCGGCAGAGCCTGTTCCCGAAAAGGCAAACGTCCGGCTCCTTGTCCCACACGGAAGGTGGCAGCCCGGAAAGCTGTTGCTGGTCTTCACCTTCCCCCTGCAGCCTAGTCACAGGCACAACAGGTTTGGGGATCTGTGCTTGCCCAGAGAAGGAACATCTCACGGTGCGCATCCTCGGCAGAGCCTGTTCCCGAAAAGGCAAACGTCCGGCTCCTTGTCCCACACGGAAGGTGGCAGCCCGGAAAGCTCTTGCTGGTCTTCACCTTCCCCCTGCAGCCTATTCACAGGCACAACAGGTTTGGGGATCTGTGCTTGCCCAGAGAAGGAACATCTCACGGTGCGCATCCTCGGCAGAGCCTGTTCCCGAAAAGGCAAACGTCCGGCTCCTTGTCCCACACGGAAGGTGGCAGCCCGGAAAGCTCTTGCTGGTCTTCACCTTCCCCCTGCAGCCTATTCACAGGCACAACAGGTTTGGGGATCTGTGCTTGCCCAGAGAAGGAACATCTCACGGTGCGCATCCTCGGCAGAGCCTGTTCCCGAAAAGGCAAACGTCCGGCTCCTTGTCCCACACGGAAGGTGGCAGCCCTGAAAGCTGTTGCTGGTCTTCACCTTCCCCCTGCAGCCTATTCACAGGCACAACAGGTTTGGGGATCTGTGCTTGCCCAGAGAAGGAACATCTCACGGTGCGCATCCTCGGCAGAGCCTGTTCCCGAAAAGGCAAACGTCCGGCTCCTTGTCCCACACGGAAGGTGGCAGCCCGGAAAGCTCTTGCTGGTCTTCACCTTCCCCCTGCAGCCTATTCACAGGCACAACAGGTTTGGGGATCTGTGCTTGCCCAGAGAAGGAACATCTCACGGTGCGCATCCTCGGCAGAGCCTGTTCCCGAAAAGGCAAACGTCCGGCTCCTTGTCCCACACGGAAGGTGGCAGCCCGGAAAGCTCTTGCTGGTCTTCACCTTCCCCCTGCAGCCTATTCACAGGCACAACAGGTTTGGGGATCTGTGCTTGCCCAGAGAAGGAACATCTCACGGTGCGCATCCTCGGCAGAGCCTGTTCCCGAAAAGGCAAACGTCCGGCTCCTTGTCCCACACGGAAGGTGGCAGCCCGGAAAGCTGTTGCTGGTCTTCACCTTCCCCCTGCAGCCTATTCACAGGGACAACAGGTTTGGGGATCTGTGCTTGCCCAGAGAAGGAACATCTCACGGTGCGCATCCTCGGCAGAGCCTGTTCCCGAAAAGGCAAACGTCCGGCTCCTTGTCCCACACGGAAGGTGGCAGCCCGGAAAGCTGTTGCTGGTCTTCACCTTCCCCCTGCAGCCTATTCACAGGCACAACAGGTTTGGGGATCTCTGCTTGCCCAGAGAAGGAACATCTCACGGTGCGCATCCTCGGCAGAGCCTGTTCCCGAAAAGGCAAACGTCCGGCTCCTTGTCCCACACGGAAGGTGGCAGCCCGGAAAGCTCTTGCTGGTCTTCACCTTCCCCCTGCAGCCTATTCACAGGCACAACAGGTTTGGGGATCTGTGCTTGCCCAGAGAAGGAACATCTCACGGTGCGCATCCTCGGCAGAGCCTGTTCCCGAAAAGGCAAACGTCCGGCTCCTTGTCCCACACGGAAGGTGGCAGCCCGGAAAGCTCTTGCTGGTCTTCACCTTCCCCCTGCAGCCTATTCACAGGCACAACAGGTTTGGGGATCTGTGCTTGCCCAGAGAAGGAACATCTCACGGTGCGCATCCTCGGCAGAGCCTGTTCCCGAAAAGGCAAACGTCCGGCTCCTTGTCCCACACGGAAGGTGGCAGCCCGGAAAGCTGTTGCTGGTCTTCACCTTCCCCCTGCAGCCTATTCACAGGCACAACAGGTTTTGGGATCTGTGCTTGCCCAGAGAAGGAACATCTCACGGTGCGCATCCTCGGCAGAGCCTGTTCCCGAAAAGGCAAACGTCCGGCTCCTTGTCCCACACGGAAGGTGGCAGCCCGGAAAGCTGTTGCTGGTCTTCACCTTCCCCCTGCAGCCTATTCACAGGCACAACAGGTTTGGGGATCTGTGCTTGCCCAGAGAAGGAACATCTCACGGTGCGCATCCTCGGCAGAGCCTGTTCCCGAAAAGGCAAACGTCCGGCTCCTTGTCCCACACGGAAGGTGGCAGCCCGGAAAGCTCTTGCTGGTCTTCACCTTCCCCCTGCAGCCTATTCACAGGCACAACAGGTTTGGGGATCTGTGCTTGCCCAGAGAAGGAACATCTCACGGTGCGCATCCTCGGCAGAGCCTGTTCCCGAAAAGGCAAACGTCCGGCTCCTTGTCCCACACGGAAGGTGGCAGCCCGGAAAGCTCTTGCTGGTCTTCACCTTCCCCCTGCAGCCTAGTCACAGGCACAACAGGTTTGGGGATCTGTGCTTGCCCAGAGAAGGAACATCTCACGGTGCGCATCCTCGGCAGAGCCTGTTCCCGAAAAGGCAAACGTCCGGCTCCTTGTCCCACACGGAAGGTGGCAGCCCGGAAAGCTCTTGCTGGTCTTCACCTTCCCCCTGCAGCCTATTCACAGGCACAACAGGTTTGGGGATCTGTGCTTGCCCAGAGAAGGAACATCTCACGGTGCGCATCCTCGGCAGAGCCTGTTCCCGAAAAGGCAAACGTCCGGCTCCTTGTCCCACACGGAAGGTGGCAGCCCTGAAAGCTCTTGCTGGTCTTCACCTTCCCCCTGCAGCCTATTCACAGGCACAACAGGTTTGGGGATCTGTGCTTGCCCAGAGAAGGAACATCTCACGGTGCGCATCCTCGGCAGAGCCTGTTCCCGAAAAGGCAAACGTCCGGCTCCTTGTCCCACACGGAAGGTGGCAGCCCGGAAAGCTCTTGCTGGTCTTCACCTTCCCCCTGCAGCCTAGTCACAGGCACAACAGGTTTGGGGATCTGTGCTTGCCCAGAGAAGGAACATCTCACGGTGCGCATCCTCGGCAGAGCCTGTTCCCGAAAAGGCAAACGTCCGGCTCCTTGTCCCACACGGAAGGTGGCAGCCCGGAAAGCTCTTGCTGGTCTTCACCTTCCCCCTGCAGCCTATTCACAGGCACAACAGGTTTGGGGATCTGTGCTTGCCCAGAGAAGGAACATCTCACAGTGCGCATCCTCGGCAGAGCCTGTTCCCGAAAAGGCAAACGTCCGGCTCCTTGTCCCACACGGAAGGTGGCAGCCCGGAAAGCTGTTGCTCGTCTTCACCTTCCCCCTGCAGCCTATTCACAGGCACAACAGGTTTTGGGATCTGTGCTTGCCCAGAGAAGGAACATCTCACGGTGCGCATCCTCGGCAGAGCCTGTTCCCGAAAAGGCAAACATTCCGGCTCCTTGTCCCACACGGAAGGTGGCAGCCCGGAAAGCTCTTGCTGGTCTTCACCTTCCCCCTGCAGCCTATTCACAGGCACAACAGGTTTGGGGATCTCTGCTTGCCCAGAGAAGGAACATCTCACGGTGCGCATCCTCGGCAGAGCCTGTTCCCGAAAAGGCAAACGTCCGGCTCCTTGTCCCACACGGAAGGTGGCAGCCCGGAAAGCTCTTGCTGGTCTTCACCTTCCCCCTGCAGCCTATTCACAGGCACAACAGGTTTGGGGATCTGTGCTTGCCCAGAGAAGGAACATCTCACGGTGCGCATCCTCGGCAGAGCCTGTTCCCGAAAAGGCAAACGTCCGGCTCCTTGTCCCACACGGAAGGTGGCAGCCCGGAAAGCTCTTGCTGGTCTTCACCTTCCCCCTGCAGCCTAGTCACAGGCACAACAGGTTTGGGGATCTGTGCTTGCCCAGAGAAGGAACATCTCACGGTGCGCATCCTCGGCAGAGCCTGTTCCCGAAAAGGCAAACGTCCGGCTCCTTGTCCCACACGGAAGGTGGCAGCCCGGAAAGCTCTTGCTGGTCTTCACCTTCCCCCTGCAGCCTAGTCACAGGCACAACAGGTTTGGGGATCTGTGCTTGCCCAGAGAAGGAACATCTCACGGTGCGCATCCTCGGCAGAGCCTGTTCCCGAAAAGGCAAACGTCCGGCTCCTTGTCCCACACGGAAGGTGGCAGCCCGGAAAGCTCTTGCTGGTCTTCACCTTCCCCCTGCAGCCTATTCACAGGCACAACAGGTTTGGGGATCTGTGCTTGCCCAGAGAAGGAACATCTCACGGTGCGCATCCTCGGCAGAGCCTGTTCCCGAAAAGGCAAACGTCCGGCTCCTTGTCCCACACGGAAGGTGGCAGCCCGGAAAGCTCTTGCTGGTCTTCACCTTCCCCCTGCAGCCTATTCACAGGCACAACAGGTTTGGGGATCTGTGCTTGCCCAGAGAAGGAATATCTCACGGTGCGCATCCTCGGCAGAGCCTGTTCCCGAAAAGGCAAACGTCCGGCTCCTTGTCCCACACGGAAGGTGGCAGCCCTGAAAGCTGTTGCTGGTCTTCACCTTCCCCCTGCAGCCTATTCACAGGCACAACAGGTTTGGGGATCTGTGCTTGCCCAGAGAAGGAACATCTCACGGTGCGCATCCTCGGCAGAGCCTGTTCCCGAAAAGGCAAACGTCCGGCTCCTTGTCCCACACGGAAGGTGGCAGCCCGGAAAGCTGTTGCTGGTCTTCACCTTCCCCCTGCAGCCTATTCACAGGCACAACAGGTTTGGGGATCTGTGCTTGCCCAGAGAAGGAACATCTCACGGTGCGCATCCTCGGCAGAGCCTGTTCCCGAAAAGGCAAACGTCCGGCTCCTTGTCCCACACGGAAGGTGGCAGCCCGGAAAGCTCTTGCTGGTCTTCACCTTCCCCCTGCAGCCTATTCACAGGCACAACAGGTTTGGGGATCTGTGCTTGCCCAGAGAAGGAACATCTCACGGTGCGCATCCTCGGCAGAGCCTGTTCCCGAAAAGGCAAACGTCCGGCTCCTTGTCCCACACGGAAGGTGGCAGCCCGGAAAGCTGTTGCTGGTCTTCACCTTCCCCCTGCAGCCTATTCACAGGCACAACAGGTTTGGGGATCTGTGCTTGCCCAGAGAAGGAACATCTCACGGTGCGCATCCTCGGCAGAGCCTGTTCCCGAAAAGGCAAACGTCCGGCTCCTTGTCCCACACGGAAGGTGGCAGCCCGGAAAGCTGTTGCTGGTCTTCACCTTCCCCCTGCAGCCTAGTCACAGGCACAACAGGTTTGGGGATCTGTGCTTGCGCAGAGAAGGAACATCTCACGGTGCGCATCCTCGGCAGAGCCTGTTCCCGAAAAGGCAAACGTCCGGCTCCTTGTCCCACACGGAAGGTGGCAGCCCGGAAAGCTGTTGCTGGTCTTCACCTTCCCCCTGCAGCCTATTCACAGGCACAACAGGTTTGGGGATCTGTGCTTGCCCAGAGAAGGAACATCTCACGGTGCGCATCCTCGGCAGAGCCTGTTCCCGAAAAGGCAAACGTCCGGCTCCTTGTCCCACACGGAAGGTGGCAGCCCGGAAAGCTCTTGCTGGTCTTCACCTTCCCCCTGCAGCCTATTCACAGGCACAACAGGTTTGGGGATCTGTGCTTGCCCAGAGAAGGAACATCTCACGGTGCGCATCCTCGGCAGAGCCTGTTCCCGAAAAGGCAAACGTCCGGCTCCTTGTCCCACACGGAAGGTGGCAGCCCGGAAAGCTGTTGCTGGTCTTCACCTTCCCCCTGCAGCCTATTCACAGGCACAACAGGTTTTGGGATCTGTGCTTGCCCAGAGAAGGAACATCTCACGGTGCGCATCCTCGGCAGAGCCTGTTCCCGAAAAGGCAAACGTCCGGCTCCTTGTCCCACACGGAAGGTGGCAGCCCGGAAAGCTCTTGCTGGTCTTCACCTTCCCCCTGCAGCCTATTCACAGGCACAACAGGTTTGGGGATCTGTGCTTGCCCAGAGAAGGAACATCTCACGGTGCGCATCCTCGGCAGAGCCTGTTCCCGAAAAGGCAAACGTCCGGCTCCTTGTCCCACACGGAAGGTGGCAGCCCGGAAAGCTCTTGCTGGTCTTCACCTTCCCCCTGCAGCCTATTCACAGGCACAACAGGTTTGGGGATCTGTGCTTGCCCAGAGAAGGAACATCTCACGGTGCGCATCCTCGGCAGAGCCTGTTCCCGAAAAGGCAAACGTCCGGCTCCTTGTCCCACACGGAAGGTGGCAGCCCGGAAAGCTCTTGCTGGTCTTCACCTTCCCCCTGCAGCCTAGTCACAGGCACAACAGGTTTGGGGATCTGTGCTTGCCCAGAGAAGGAACATCTCACGGTGCGCATCCTCGGCAGAGCCTGTTCCCGAAAAGGCAAACGTCCGGCTCCTTGTCCCACACGGAAGGTGGCAGCCCTGAAAGCTCTTGCTGGTCTTCACCTTCCCCCTGCAGCCTATTCACAGGCACAACAGGTTTGGGGATCTGTGCTTGCCCAGAGAAGGAACATCTCACGGTGCGCATCCTCGGCAGAGCCTGTTCCCGAAAAGGCAAACGTCCGGCTCCTTGTCCCACACGGAAGGTGGCAGCCCTGAAAGCTCTTGCTGGTCTTCACCTTCCCCCTGCAGCCTATTCACAGGCACAACAGGTTTGGGGATCTGTGCTTGCCCAGAGAAGGAACATCTCACGGTGCGCATCCTCGGCAGAGCCTGTTCCCGAAAAGGCAAACGTCCGGCTCCTTGTCCCACACGGAAGGTGGCAGCCCGGAAAGCTCTTGCTGGTCTTCACCTTCCCCCTGCAGCCTAGTCACAGGCACAACAGGTTTGGGGATCTGTGCTTGCCCAGAGAAGGAACATCTCACGGTGCGCATCCTCGGCAGAGCCTGTTCCCGAAAAGGCAAACGTCCGGCTCCTTGTCCCACACGGAAGGTGGCAGCCCGGAAAGCTCTTGCTGGTCTTCACCTTCCCCCTGCAGCCTATTCACAGGCACAACAGGTTTGGGGATCTGTGCTTGCCCAGAGAAGGAACATCTCACAGTGCGCATCCTCGGCAGAGCCTGTTCCCGAAAAGGCAAACGTCCGGCTCCTTGTCCCACACGGAAGGTGGCAGCCCGGAAAGCTGTTGCTCGTCTTCACCTTCCCCCTGCAGCCTATTCACAGGCACAACAGGTTTTGGGATCTGTGCTTGCCCAGAGAAGGAACATCTCACGGTGCGCATCCTCGGCAGAGCCTGTTCCCGAAAAGGCAAACGTCCGGCTCCTTGTCCCACACGGAAGGTGGCAGCCCGGAAAGCTCTTGCTGGTCTTCACCTTCCCCCTGCAGCCTATTCACAGGCACAACAGGTTTGGGGATCTGTGCTTGCCCAGAGAAGGAACATCTCACGGTGCGCATCCTCGGCAGAGCCTGTTCCCGAAAAGGCAAACGTCCGGCTCCTTGTCCCACACGGAAGGTGGCAGCCCGGAAAGCTCTTGCTGGTCTTCACCTTCCCCCTGCAGCCTAGTCACAGGCACAACAGGTTTGGGGATCTGTGCTTGCCCAGAGAAGGAACATCTCACGGTGCGCATCCTCGGCAGAGCCTGTTCCCGAAAAGGCAAACGTCCGGCTCCTTGTCCCACACGGAAGGTGGCAGCCCGGAAAGCTCTTGCTGGTCTTCACCTTCCCCCTGCAGCCTATTCACAGGCACAACAGGTTTGGGGATCTGTGCTTGCCCAGAGAAGGAACATCTCACGGTGCGCATCCTCGGCAGAGCCTGTTCCCGAAAAGGCAAACGTCCGGCTCCTTGTCCCACACGGAAGGTGGCAGCCCGGAAAGCTGTTGCTGGTCTTCACCTTCCCCCTGCAGCCTATTCACAGGCACAACAGGTTTGGGGATCTGTGCTTGCCCAGAGAAGGAATATCTCACGGTGCGCATCCTCGGCAGAGCCTGTTCCCGAAAAGGCAAACGTCCGGCTCCTTGTCCCACACGGAAGGTGGCAGCCCGGAAAGCTGTTGCTGGTCTTCACCTTCCCCCTGCAGCCTAGTCACAGGCACAACAGGTTTGGGGATCTGTGCTTGCCCAGAGAAGGAATATCTCACGGTGCGCATCCTCGGCAGAGCCTGTTCCCGAAAAGGCAAACGTCCGGCTCCTTGTCCCACACGGAAGGTGGCAGCCCTGAAAGCTGTTGCTGGTCTTCACCTTCCCCCTGCAGCCTATTCACAGGCACAACAGGTTTGGGGATCTGTGCTTGCCCAGAGAAGGAACATCTCACGGTGCGCATCCTCGGCAGAGCCTGTTCCCGAAAAGGCAAACGTCCGGCTCCTTGTCCCACACGGAAGGTGGCAGCCCGGAAAGCTGTTGCTGGTCTTCACCTTCCCCCTGCAGCCTATTCACAGGCACAACAGGTTTGGGGATCTGTGCTTGCCCAGAGAAGGAACATCTCACGGTGCGCATCCTCGGCAGAGCCTGTTCCCGAAAAGGCAAACGTCCGGCTCCTTGTCCCACACGGAAGGTGGCAGCCCGGAAAGCTCTTGCTGGTCTTCACCTTCCCCCTGCAGCCTATTCACAGGCACAACAGGTTTGGGGATCTGTGCTTGCCCAGAGAAGGAACATCTCACGGTGCGCATCCTCGGCAGAGCCTGTTCCCGAAAAGGCAAACGTCCGGCTCCTTGTCCCACACGGAAGGTGGCAGCCCGGAAAGCTGTTGCTGGTCTTCACCTTCCCCCTGCAGCCTATTCACAGGCACAACAGGTTTGGGGATCTGTGCTTGCCCAGAGAAGGAACATCTCATGGTGCGCATCCTCGGCAGAGCCTGTTCCCGAAAAGGCAAACGTCCGGCTCCTTGTCCCACACGGAAGGTGGCAGCCCGGAAAGCTGTTGCTGGTCTTCACCTTCCCCCTGCAGCCTAGTCACAGGCACAACAGGTTTGGGGATCTGTGCTTGCGCAGAGAAGGAACATCTCACGGTGCGCATCCTCGGCAGAGCCTGTTCCCGAAAAGGCAAACGTCCGGCTCCTTGTCCCACACGGAAGGTGGCAGCCCGGAAAGCTGTTGCTGGTCTTCACCTTCCCCCTGCAGCCTATTCACAGGCACAACAGGTTTGGGGATCTGTGCTTGCCCAGAGAAGGAACATCTCACGGTGCGCATCCTCGGCAGAGCCTGTTCCCGAAAAGGCAAACGTCCGGCTCCTTGTCCCACACGGAAGGTGGCAGCCCGGAAAGCTCTTGCTGGTCTTCACCTTCCCCCTGCAGCCTATTCACAGGCACAACAGGTTTGGGGATCTGTGCTTGCCCAGAGAAGGAACATCTCACGGTGCGCATCCTCGGCAGAGCCTGTTCCCGAAAAGGCAAACGTCCGGCTCCTTGTCCCACACGGAAGGTGGCAGCCCGGAAAGCTGTTGCTGGTCTTCACCTTCCCCCTGCAGCCTATTCACAGGCACAACAGGTTTGGGGATCTGTGCTTGCCCAGAGAAGGAATATCTCACGGTGCGCATCCTCGGCAGAGCCTATTCCCGAAAAGGCAAACGTCCGGCTCCTTGTCCCACACGGAAGGTGGCAGCCCGGAAAGCTCTTGCTGGTCTTCACCTTCCCCCTGCAGCCTAGTCACAGGCACAACAGGTTTGGGGATCTGTGCTTGCCCAGAGAAGGAACATCTCACGGTGCGCATCCTCGGCAGAGCCTGTTCCCGAAAAGGCAAACGTCCGGCTCCTTGTCCCACACGGAAGGTGGCAGCCCGGAAAGCTGTTGCTGGTCTTCACCTTCCCCCTGCAGCCTATTCACAGGCACAACAGGTTTGGGGATCTGTGCTTGCCCAGAGAAGGAACATCTCACGGTGCGCATCCTCGGCAGAGCCTGTTCCCGAAAAGGCAAACGTCCGGCTCCTTGTCCCACACGGAAGGTGGCAGCCCGGAAAGCTGTTGCTGGTCTTCACCTTCCCCCTGCAGCCTATTCACAGGCACAACAGGTTTGGGGATCTGTGCTTGCCCAGAGAAGGAACATCTCACGGTGCGCATCCTCGGCAGAGCCTGTTCCCGAAAAGGCAAACGTCCGGCTCCTTGTCCCACACGGAAGGTGGCAGCCCGGAAAGCTCTTGCTGGTCTTCACCTTCCCCCTGCAGCCTATTCACAGGCACAACAGGTTTGGGGATCTGTGCTTGCCCAGAGAAGGAACATCTCACGGTGTGCATCCTCGGCAGAGCCTGTTCCCGAAAAGGCAAACGTCCGGCTCCTTGTCCCACACGGAAGGTGGCAGCCCGGAAAGCTGTTGCTGGTCTTCACCTTCCCCCTGCAGCCTATTCACAGGCACAACAGGTTTGGGGATCTGTGCTTGCCCAGAGAAGGAATATCTCACGGTGCGCATCCTCGGCAGAGCCTGTTCCCGAAAAGGCAAACGTCCGGCTCCTTGTCCCACACGGAAGGTGGCAGCCCAGAAAGCTGTTGCTGGTCTTCACCTTCCCCCTGCAGCCTATTCACAGGCACAACAGGTTTTGGGATCTGTGCTTGCCCAGAGAAGGAACATCTCACGGTGCGCATCCTCGGCAGAGCCTGTTCCCGAAAAGGCAAACGTCCGGCTCCTTGTCCCACACGGAAGGTGGCAGCCCGGAAAGCTCTTGCTGGTCTTCACCTTCCCCCTGCAGCCTATTCACAGGCACAACAGGTTTGGGGATCTGTGCTTGCCCAGAGAAGGAACATCTCACGGTGCGCATCCTCGGCAGAGCCTGTTCCCGAAAAGGCAAACGTCCGGCTCCTTGTCCCACACGGAAGGTGGCAGCCCGGAAAGCTGTTGCTGGTCTTCACCTTCCCCCTGCAGCCTATTCACAGGCACAACAGGTTTGGGGATCTGTGCTTGCCCAGAGAAGGAACATCTCACGGTGCGCATCCTCGGCAGAGCCTGTTCCCGAAAAGGCAAACGTCCGGCTCCTTGTCCCACACGGAAGGTGGCAGCCCAGAAAGCTGTTGCTGGTCTTCACCTTCCCCCTGCAGCCTATTCACAGGCACAACAGGTTTGGGGATCTGTGCTTGCCCAGAGAAGGAACATCTCACGGTGCGCATCCTCGGCAGAGCCTGTTCCCGAAAAGGCAAACGTCCGGCTCCTTGTCCCACACGGAAGGTGGCAGCCCGGAAAGCTGTTGCTGGTCTTCACCTTCCCCCTGCAGCCTATTCACAGGCACAACAGGTTTGGGGATCTGTGCTTGCCCAGAGAAGGAACATCTCACGGTGCGCATCCTCGGCAGAGCCTGTTCCCGAAAAGGCAAACGTCCGGCTCCTTGTCCCACACGGAAGGTGGCAGCCCGGAAAGCTCTTGCTCGTCTTCACCTTCCCCCTGCAGCCTAGTCACAGGCACAACAGGTTTGGGGATCTGTGCTTGCCCAGAGAAGGAACATCTCACGGTGCGCATCCTCGGCAGAGCCTGTTCCCGAAAAGGCAAACGTCCGGCTCCTTGTCCCACACGGAAGGTGGCAGCCCGGAAAGCTCTTGCTGGTCTTCACCTTCCCCCTGCAGCCTATTCACAGGCACAACAGGTTTGGGGATCTGTGCTTGCCCAGAGAAGGAACATCTCACGGTGCGCATCCTCGGCAGAGCCTGTTCCCGAAAAGGCAAACGTCCGGCTCCTTGTCCCACACGGAAGGTGGCAGCCCGGAAAGCTGTTGCTGGTCTTCACCTTCCCCCTGCAGCCTAGTCACAGGCACAACAGGTTTGGGGATCTGTGCTTGCCCAGAGAAGGAACATCTCACGGTGCGCATCCTCGGCAGAGCCTGTTCCCGAAAAGGCAAACGTCCGGCTCCTTGTCCCACACGGAAGGTGGCAGCCCGGAAAGCTCTTGCTGGTCTTCACCTTCCCCCTGCAGCCTATTCACAGGCACAACAGGTTTGGGGATCTGTGCTTGCCCAGAGAAGGAATATCTCACGGTGCGCATCCTCGGCAGAGCCTGTTCCCGAAAAGGCAAATGTCCGGCTCCTTGTCCCACACGGAAGGTGGCAGCCCGGAAAGCTGTTGCTGGTCTTCACCTTCCCCCTGCAGCCTATTCACAGGCACAACAGGTTTGGGGATCTGTGCTTGCCCAGAGAAGGAACATCTCACGGTGCGCATCCTCGGCAGAGCCTGTTCCCGAAAAGGCAAACGTCCGGCTCCTTGTCCCACACGGAAGGTGGCAGCCCGGAAAGCTCTTGCTGGTCTTCACCTTCCCCCTGCAGCCTAGTCACAGGCACAACAGGTTTGGGGATCTGTGCTTGCCCAGAGAAGGAACATCTCACGGTGCGCATCCTCGGCAGAGCCTGTTCCCGAAAAGGCAAACGTCCGGCTCCTTGTCCCACACGGAAGGTGGCAGCCCGGAAAGCTGTTGCTGGTCTTCACCTTCCCCCTGCAGCCTATTCACAGGCACAACAGGTTTGGGGATCTGTGCTTGCGCAGAGAAGGAACATCTCACGGTGCGCATCCTCGGCAGAGCCTGTTCCCGAAAAGGCAAACGTCCGGCTCCTTGTCCCACACGGAAGGTGGCAGCCCGGAAAGCTGTTGCTGGTCTTCACCTTCCCCCTGCAGCCTATTCACAGGCACAACAGGTTTGGGGATCTGTGCTTGCCCAGAGAAGGAACATCTCACGGTGCGCATCCTCGGCAGAGCCTGTTCCCGAAAAGGCAAACGTCCGGCTCCTTGTCCCACACGGAAGGTGGCAGCCCGGAAAGCTCTTGCTGGTCTTCACCTTCCCCCTGCAGCCTATTCACAGGCACAACAGGTTTTGGGATCTGTGCTTGCCCAGAGAAGGAACATCTCACGGTGCGCATCCTCGGCAGAGCCTGTTCCCGAAAAGGCAAACGTCCGGCTCCTTGTCCCACACGGAAGGTGGCAGCCCGGAAAGCTCTTGCTGGTCTTCACCTTCCCCCTGCAGCCTATTCACAGGCACAACAGGTTTGGGGATCTGTGCTTGCGCAGAGAAGGAACATCTCACGGTGCGCATCCTCGGCAGAGCCTGTTCCCGAAAAGGCAAACGTCCGGCTCCTTGTCCCACACGGAAGGTGGCAGCCCGGAAAGCTGTTGCTGGTCTTCACCTTCCCCCTGCAGCCTATTCACAGGCACAACAGGTTTGGGGATCTGTGCTTGCCCAGAGAAGGAACATCTCACGGTGCGCATCCTCGGCAGAGCCTGTTCCCGAAAAGGCAAACATTCCGGCTCCTTGTCCCACACGGAAGGTGGCAGCCCGGAAAGCTGTTGCTGGTCTTCACCTTCCCCCTGCAGCCTAGTCACAGGCACAACAGGTTTGGGGATCTGTGCTTGCCCAGAGAAGGAACATCTCACGGTGCGCATCCTCGGCAGAGCCTGTTCCCGAAAAGGCAAACGTCCGGCTCCTTGTCCCACACGGAAGGTGGCAGCCCGGAAAGCTGTTGCTGGTCTTCACCTTCCCCCTGCAGCCTATTCACAGGCACAACAGGTTTGGGGATCTGTGCTTGCCCAGAGAAGGAACATCTCACGGTGCGCATCCTCGGCAGAGCCTGTTCCCGAAAAGGCAAACGTCCGGCTCCTTGTCCCACACGGAAGGTGGCAGCCCGTAAAGCTGTTGCTGGTCTTCACCTTCCCCCTGCAGCCTATTCACAGGCACAACAGGTTTTGGGATCTCTGCTTGCGCAGAGAAGGAACATCTCACGGTGCGCATCCTCGGCAGAGCCTATTCCCGAAAAGGCAAACGTCCGGCTCCTTGTCCCACACGGAAGGTGGCAGCCCGGAAAGCTGTTGCTGGTCTTCACCTTCCCCCTGCAGCCTATTCACAGGCACAACAGGTTTGGGGATCTGTGCTTGCCCAGAGAAGGAACATCTCACGGTGCGCATCCTCGGCAGAGCCTGTTCCCGAAAAGGCAAACGTCCGGCTCCTTGTCCCACACGGAAGGTGGCAGCCCGGAAAGCTCTTGCTGGTCTTCACCTTCCCCCTGCAGCCTAGTCACAGGCACAACAGGTTTGGGGATCTGTGCTTGCCCAGAGAAGGAACATCTCACGGTGCGCATCCTCGGCAGAGCCTGTTCCCGAAAAGGCAAACGTCCGGCTCCTTGTCCCACACGGAAGGTGGCAGCCCGGAAAGCTCTTGCTGGTCTTCACCTTCCCCCTGCAGCCTATTCACAGGCACAACAGGTTTGGGGATCTGTGCTTGCCCAGAGAAGGAACATCTCACGGTGCGCATCCTCGGCAGAGCCTGTTCCCGAAAAGGCAAACGTCCGGCTCCTTGTCCCACACGGAAGGTGGCAGCCCGGAAAGCTGTTGCTGGTCTTCACCTTCCCCCTGCAGCCTATTCACAGGCACAACAGGTTTTGGGATCTGTGCTTGCCCAGAGAAGGAACATCTCACGGTGCGCATCCTCGGCAGAGCCTGTTCCCGAAAAGGCAAATGTCCGGCTCCTTGTCCCACACGGAAGGTGGCAGCCCGGAAAGCTGTTGCTGGTCTTCACCTTCCCCCTGCAGCCTATTCACAGGCACAACAGGTTTGGGGATCTGTGCTTGCGCAGAGAAGGAACATCTCACGGTGCGCATCCTCGGCAGAGCCTGTTCCCGAAAAGGCAAACGTCCGGCTCCTTGTCCCACACGGAAGGTGGCAGCCCGGAAAGCTCTTGCTGGTCTTCACCTTCCCCCTGCAGCCTAGTCACAGGCACAACAGGTTTGGGGATCTGTGCTTGCCCAGAGAAGGAACATCTCACGGTGCGCATCCTCGGCAGAGCCTGTTCCCGAAAAGGCAAACGTCCGGCTCCTTGTCCCACACGGAAGGTGGCAGCCCGGAAAGCTGTTGCTGGTCTTCACCTTCCCCCTGCAGCCTATTCACAGGCACAACAGGTTTGGGGATCTGTGCTTGCGCAGAGAAGGAACATCTCACGGTGCGCATCCTCGGCAGAGCCTGTTCCCGAAAAGGCAAACGTCCGGCTCCTTGTCCCACACGGAAGGTGGCAGCCCGGAAAGCTGTTGCTGGTCTTCACCTTCCCCCTGCAGCCTATTCACAGGCACAACAGGTTTGGGGATCTGTGCTTGCCCAGAGAAGGAACATCTCACGGTGCGCATCCTCGGCAGAGCCTGTTCCCGAAAAGGCAAACGTCCGGCTCCTTGTCCCACACGGAAGGTGGCAGCCCGGAAAGCTGTTGCTGGTCTT
The DNA here is from genome assembly GCF_947461875.1 of Haliaeetus albicilla. Classification (NCBI taxonomy): domain Eukaryota; kingdom Metazoa; phylum Chordata; class Aves; order Accipitriformes; family Accipitridae; genus Haliaeetus; species Haliaeetus albicilla. The sequence goes on along the minus strand of NW_027212433.1, from coordinate 3,391,873 downwards.
CACCTTCCCCCTGCAGCCTATTCACAGGCACAACAGGTTTTGGGATCTCTGCTTGCCCAGAGAAGGAACATCTCACGGTGCGCATCCTCGGCAGAGCCTGTTCCCGAAAAGGCAAACGTCCGGCTCCTTGTCCCACACGGAAGGTGGCAGCCCGGAAAGCTGTTGCTGGTCTTCACCTTCCCCCTGCAGCCTATTCACAGGCACAACAGGTTTGGGGATCTGTGCTTGCGCAGAGAAGGAACATCTCACGGTGCGCATCCTCGGCAGAGCCTGTTCCCGAAAAGGCAAACGTCCGGCTCCTTGTCCCACACGGAAGGTGGCAGCCCGGAAAGCTGTTGCTGGTCTTCACCTTCCCCCTGCAGCCTATTCACAGGCACAACAGGTTTGGGGATCTGTGCTTGCCCAGAGAAGGAACATCTCACGGTGCGCATCCTCGGCAGAGCCTGTTCCCGAAAAGGCAAACATTCCGGCTCCTTGTCCCACACGGAAGGTGGCAGCCCGGAAAGCTGTTGCTGGTCTTCACCTTCCCCCTGCAGCCTAGTCACAGGCACAACAGGTTTGGGGATCTGTGCTTGCCCAGAGAAGGAACATCTCACGGTGCGCATCCTCGGCAGAGCCTGTTCCCGAAAAGGCAAACGTCCGGCTCCTTGTCCCACACGGAAGGTGGCAGCCCGGAAAGCTGTTGCTGGTCTTCACCTTCCCCCTGCAGCCTATTCACAGGCACAACAGGTTTGGGGATCTGTGCTTGCCCAGAGAAGGAACATCTCACGGTGCGCATCCTCGGCAGAGCCTGTTCCCGAAAAGGCAAACGTCCGGCTCCTTGTCCCACACGGAAGGTGGCAGCCCGGAAAGCTCTTGCTGGTCTTCACCTTCCCCCTGCAGCCTATTCACAGGCACAACAGGTTTGGGGATCTGTGCTTGCCCAGAGAAGGAACATCTCACGGTGCGCATCCTCGGCAGAGCCTGTTCCCGAAAAGGCAAACGTCCGGCTCCTTGTCCCACACGGAAGGTGGCAGCCCGGAAAGCTGTTGCTGGTCTTCACCTTCCCCCTGCAGCCTATTCACAGGCACAACAGGTTTTGGGATCTGTGCTTGCCCAGAGAAGGAACATCTCACGGTGCGCATCCTCGGCAGAGCCTGTTCCCGAAAAGGCAAATGTCCGGCTCCTTGTCCCACACGGAAGGTGGCAGCCCGGAAAGCTGTTGCTGGTCTTCACCTTCCCCCTGCAGCCTATTCACAGGCACAACAGGTTTGGGGATCTGTGCTTGCCCAGAGAAGGAACATCTCACGGTGCGCATCCTCGGCAGAGCCTGTTCCCGAAAAGGCAAACGTCCGGCTCCTTGTCCCACACGGAAGGTGGCAGCCCGGAAAGCTCTTGCTGGTCTTCACCTTCCCCCTGCAGCCTAGTCACAGGCACAACAGGTTTGGGGATCTGTGCTTGCCCAGAGAAGGAACATCTCACGGTGCGCATCCTCGGCAGAGCCTGTTCCCGAAAAGGCAAACGTCCGGCTCCTTGTCCCACACGGAAGGTGGCAGCCCGGAAAGCTGTTGCTGGTCTTCACCTTCCCCCTGCAGCCTATTCACAGGCACAACAGGTTTGGGGATCTGTGCTTGCGCAGAGAAGGAACATCTCACGGTGCGCATCCTCGGCAGAGCCTGTTCCCGAAAAGGCAAACGTCCGGCTCCTTGTCCCACACGGAAGGTGGCAGCCCGGAAAGCTGTTGCTGGTCTTCACCTTCCCCCTGCAGCCTATTCACAGGCACAACAGGTTTTGGGATCTGTGCTTGCCCAGAGAAGGAACATCTCACGGTGCGCATCCTCGGCAGAGCCTGTTCCCGAAAAGGCAAACGTCCGGCTCCTTGTCCCACACGGAAGGTGGCAGCCCGGAAAGCTGTTGCTGGTCTTCACCTTCCCCCTGCAGCCTATTCACAGGCACAACAGGTTTTGGGATCTCTGCTTGCCCAGAGAAGGAACATCTCACGGTGCGCATCCTCGGCAGAGCCTGTTCCCGAAAAGGCAAACGTCCGGCTCCTTGTCCCACACGGAAGGTGGCAGCCCGGAAAGCTGTTGCTGGTCTTCACCTTCCCCCTGCAGCCTATTCACAGGCACAACAGGTTTGGGGATCTGTGCTTGCGCAGAGAAGGAACATCTCACGGTGCGCATCCTCGGCAGAGCCTGTTCCCGAAAAGGCAAACGTCCGGCTCCTTGTCCCACACGGAAGGTGGCAGCCCGGAAAGCTGTTGCTGGTCTTCACCTTCCCCCTGCAGCCTATTCACAGGCACAACAGGTTTGGGGATCTGTGCTTGCCCAGAGAAGGAACATCTCACGGTGCGCATCCTCGGCAGAGCCTGTTCCCGAAAAGGCAAACATTCCGGCTCCTTGTCCCACACGGAAGGTGGCAGCCCGGAAAGCTGTTGCTGGTCTTCACCTTCCCCCTGCAGCCTAGTCACAGGCACAACAGGTTTGGGGATCTGTGCTTGCCCAGAGAAGGAACATCTCACGGTGCGCATCCTCGGCAGAGCCTGTTCCCGAAAAGGCAAACGTCCGGCTCCTTGTCCCACACGGAAGGTGGCAGCCCGGAAAGCTGTTGCTGGTCTTCACCTTCCCCCTGCAGCCTATTCACAGGCACAACAGGTTTGGGGATCTGTGCTTGCCCAGAGAAGGAACATCTCACGGTGCGCATCCTCGGCAGAGCCTGTTCCCGAAAAGGCAAACGTCCGGCTCCTTGTCCCACACGGAAGGTGGCAGCCCGGAAAGCTCTTGCTGGTCTTCACCTTCCCCCTGCAGCCTATTCACAGGCACAACAGGTTTGGGGATCTGTGCTTGCCCAGAGAAGGAACATCTCACGGTGCGCATCCTCGGCAGAGCCTGTTCCCGAAAAGGCAAACGTCCGGCTCCTTGTCCCACACGGAAGGTGGCAGCCCGGAAAGCTCTTGCTGGTCTTCACCTTCCCCCTGCAGCCTATTCACAGGCACAACAGGTTTGGGGATCTGTGCTTGCCCAGAGAAGGAACATCTCACGGTGCGCATCCTCGGCAGAGCCTGTTCCCGAAAAGGCAAACGTCCGGCTCCTTGTCCCACACGGAAGGTGGCAGCCCGGAAAGCTGTTGCTGGTCTTCACCTTCCCCCTGCAGCCTATTCACAGGCACAACAGGTTTTGGGATCTGTGCTTGCCCAGAGAAGGAACATCTCACGGTGCGCATCCTCGGCAGAGCCTGTTCCCGAAAAGGCAAACGTCCGGCTCCTTGTCCCACACGGAAGGTGGCAGCCCGGAAAGCTCTTGCTGGTCTTCACCTTCCCCCTGCAGCCTATTCACAGGCACAACAGGTTTGGGGATCTGTGCTTGCCCAGAGAAGGAACATCTCACGGTGCGCATCCTCGGCAGAGCCTGTTCCCGAAAAGGCAAACGTCCGGCTCCTTGTCCCACATGGAAGGTGGCAGCCCTGAAAGCTCTTGCTGGTCTTCACCTTCCCCCTGCAGCCTATTCACAGGCACAACAGGTTTGGGGATCTGTGCTTGCCCAGAGAAGGAACATCTCACGGTGCGCATCCTCGGCAGAGCCTGTTCCCGAAAAGGCAAACGTCCGGCTCCTTGTCCCACACGGAAGGTGGCAGCCCGGAAAGCTGTTGCTGGTCTTCACCTTCCCCCTGCAGCCTAGTCACAGGCACAACAGGTTTGGGGATCTGTGCTTGCCCAGAGAAGGAACATCTCACGGTGCGCATCCTCGGCAGAGCCTGTTCCCGAAAAGGCAAACGTCCGGCTCCTTGTCCCACACGGAAGGTGGCAGCCCGGAAAGCTCTTGCTGGTCTTCACCTTCCCCCTGCAGCCTAGTCACAGGCACAACAGGTTTGGGGATCTGTGCTTGCCCAGAGAAGGAACATCTCACGGTGCGCATCCTCGGCAGAGCCTGTTCCCGAAAAGGCAAACGTCCGGCTCCTTGTCCCACACGGAAGGTGGCAGCCCGGAAAGCTGTTGCTCGTCTTCACCTTCCCCCTGCAGCCTATTCACAGGCACAACAGGTTTTGGGATCTGTGCTTGCCCAGAGAAGGAACATCTCACGGTGCGCATCCTCGGCAGAGCCTGTTCCCGAAAAGGCAAACATTCCGGCTCCTTGTCCCACACGGAAGGTGGCAGCCCGGAAAGCTCTTGCTGGTCTTCACCTTCCCCCTGCAGCCTATTCACAGGCACAACAGGTTTGGGGATCTGTGCTTGCCCAGAGAAGGAATATCTCACGGTGCGCATCCTCGGCAGAGCCTATTCCCGAAAAGGCAAACGTCCGGCTCCTTGTCCCACACGGAAGGTGGCAGCCCGGAAAGCTCTTGCTGGTCTTCACCTTCCCCCTGCAGCCTATTCACAGGCACAACAGGTTTGGGGATCTGTGCTTGCCCAGAGAAGGAACATCTCACGGTGCGCATCCTCGGCAGAGCCTGTTCCCGAAAAGGCAAACGTCCGGCTCCTTGTCCCACACGGAAGGTGGCAGCCCGGAAAGCTGTTGCTGGTCTTCACCTTCCCCCTGCAGCCTAGTCACAGGCACAACAGGTTTGGGGATCTGTGCTTGCCCAGAGAAGGAACATCTCACGGTGCGCATCCTCGGCAGAGCCTGTTCCCGAAAAGGCAAACGTCCGGCTCCTTGTCCCACACGGAAGGTGGCAGCCCGGAAAGCTCTTGCTGGTCTTCACCTTCCCCCTGCAGCCTAGTCACAGGCACAACAGGTTTGGGGATCTGTGCTTGCCCAGAGAAGGAACATCTCACGGTGCGCATCCTCGGCAGAGCCTGTTCCCGAAAAGGCAAACGTCCGGCTCCTTGTCCCACACGGAAGGTGGCAGCCCGGAAAGCTCTTGCTGGTCTTCACCTTCCCCCTGCAGCCTATTCACAGGCACAACAGGTTTGGGGATCTGTGCTTGCCCAGAGAAGGAACATCTCACGGTGCGCATCCTCGGCAGAGCCTGTTCCCGAAAAGGCAAACGTCCGGCTCCTTGTCCCACACGGAAGGTGGCAGCCCGGAAAGCTGTTGCTGGTCTTCACCTTCCCCCTGCAGCCTAGTCACAGGCACAACAGGTTTGGGGATCTGTGCTTGCCCAGAGAAGGAATATCTCACGGTGCGCATCCTCGGCAGAGCCTGTTCCCGAAAAGGCAAACGTCCGGCTCCTTGTCCCACACGGAAGGTGGCAGCCCGGAAAGCTGTTGCTGGTCTTCACCTTCCCCCTGCAGCCTATTCACAGGCACAACAGGTTTGGGGATCTGTGCTTGCCCAGAGAAGGAATATCTCACGGTGCGCATCCTCGGCAGAGCCTGTTCCCGAAAAGGCAAACGTCCGGCTCCTTGTCCCACACGGAAGGTGGCAGCCCTGAAAGCTCTTGCTGGTCTTCACCTTCCCCCTGCAGCCTATTCACAGGCACAACAGGTTTGGGGATCTGTGCTTGCCCAGAGAAGGAACATCTCACGGTGCGCATCCTCGGCAGAGCCTGTTCCCGAAAAGGCAAACGTCCGGCTCCTTGTCCCACACGGAAGGTGGCAGCCCGTAAAGCTGTTGCTGGTCTTCACCTTCCCCCTGCAGCCTAGTCACAGGCACAACAGGTTTGGGGATCTGTGCTTGCGCAGAGAAGGAACATCTCACGGTGCGCATCCTCGGCAGAGCCTGTTCCCGAAAAGGCAAACGTCCGGCTCCTTGTCCCACACGGAAGGTGGCAGCCCGGAAAGCTGTTGCTGGTCTTCACCTTCCCCCTGCAGCCTATTCACAGGCACAACAGGTTTTGGGATCTGTGCTTGCCCAGAGAAGGAACATCTCACGGTGCGCATCCTCGGCAGAGCCTGTTCCCGAAAAGGCAAATATTCCGGCTCCTTGTCCCACACGGAAGGTGGCAGCCCGGAAAGCTCTTGCTGGTCTTCACCTTCCCCCTGCAGCCTATTCACAGGCACAACAGGTTTTGGGATCTCTGCTTGCCCAGAGAAGGAACATCTCACGGTGCGCATCCTCGGCAGAGCCTGTTCCCGAAAAGGCAAACGTCCGGCTCCTTGTCCCACACGGAAGGTGGCAGCCCGGAAAGCTCTTGCTGGTCTTCACCTTCCCCCTGCAGTCTATTCACAGGCACAACAGGTTTGGGGATCTGTGCTTGCCCAGAGAAGGAATATCTCACGGTGCGCATCCTCGGCAGAGCCTATTCCCGAAAAGGCAAACGTCCGGCTCCTTGTCCCACACGGAAGGTGGCAGCCCGGAAAGCTGTTGCTGGTCTTCACCTTCCCCCTGCAGCCTAGTCACAGGCACAACAGGTTTGGGGATCTGTGCTTGCCCAGAGAAGGAACATCTCACGGTGCGCATCCTCGGCAGAGCCTGTTCCCGAAAAGGCAAACGTCCGGCTCCTTGTCCCACACGGAAGGTGGCAGCCCGGAAAGCTGTTGCTGGTCTTCACCTTCCCCCTGCAGCCTATTCACAGGCACAACAGGTTTGGGGATCTGTGCTTGCCCAGAGAAGGAACATCTCACGGTGCGCATCCTCGGCAGAGCCTGTTCCCGAAAAGGCAAACGTCCGGCTCCTTGTCCCACACGGAAGGTGGCAGCCCGGAAAGCTCTTGCTGGTCTTCACCTTCCCCCTGCAGCCTATTCACAGGCACAACAGGTTTGGGGATCTGTGCTTGCCCAGAGAAGGAACATCTCACGGTGCGCATCCTCGGCAGAGCCTGTTCCCGAAAAGGCAAACGTCCGGCTCCTTGTCCCACACGGAAGGTGGCAGCCCGGAAAGCTGTTGCTGGTCTTCACCTTCCCCCTGCAGCCTAGTCACAGGCACAACAGGTTTGGGGATCTGTGCTTGCCCAGAGAAGGAACATCTCACGGTGCGCATCCTCGGCAGAGCCTGTTCCCGAAAAGGCAAACGTCCGGCTCCTTGTCCCACACGGAAGGTGGCAGCCCGGAAAGCTGTTGCTGGTCTTCACCTTCCCCCTGCAGCCTATTCACAGGCACAACAGGTTTGGGGATCTGTGCTTGCCCAGAGAAGGAACATCTCACGGTGCGCATCCTCGGCAGAGCCTGTTCCCGAAAAGGCAAACGTCCGGCTCCTTGTCCCACACGGAAGGTGGCAGCCCGGAAAGCTCTTGCTGGTCTTCACCTTCCCCCTGCAGCCTAGTCACAGGCACAACAGGTTTGGGGATCTGTGCTTGCCCAGAGAAGGAACATCTCACGGTGCGCATCCTCGGCAGAGCCTGTTCCCGAAAAGGCAAACGTCCGGCTCCTTGTCCCACACGGAAGGTGGCAGCCCGGAAAGCTCTTGCTGGTCTTCACCTTCCCCCTGCAGCCTATTCACAGGCACAACAGGTTTGGGGATCTGTGCTTGCCCAGAGAAGGAACATCTCACGGTGTGCATCCTCGGCAGAGCCTGTTCCCGAAAAGGCAAACGTCCGGCTCCTTGTCCCACACGGAAGGTGGCAGCCCGGAAAGCTGTTGCTGGTCTTCACCTTCCCCCTGCAGCCTATTCACAGGCACAACAGGTTTGGGGATCTGTGCTTGCCCAGAGAAGGAATATCTCACGGTGCGCATCCTCGGCAGAGCCTGTTCCCGAAAAGGCAAACGTCCGGCTCCTTGTCCCACACGGAAGGTGGCAGCCGAGAAAGCTGTTGCTGGTCTTCACCTTCCCCCTGCAGCCTATTCACAGGCACAACAGGTTTGGGGATCTGTGCTTGCCCAGAGAAGGAACATCTCACGGTGCGCATCCTCGGCAGAGCCTGTTCCCGAAAAGGCAAACGTCCGGCTCCTTGTCCCACACGGAAGGTGGCAGCCCGGAAAGCTCTTGCTGGTCTTCACCTTCCCCCTGCAGCCTATTCACAGGCACAACAGGTTTGGGGATCTGTGCTTGCCCAGAGAAGGAACATCTCACGGTGCGCATCCTCGGCAGAGCCTGTTCCCGAAAAGGCAAACGTCCGGCTCCTTGTCCCACACGGAAGGTGGCAGCCCGGAAAGCTGTTGCTGGTCTTCACCTTCCCCCTGCAGCCTATTCACAGGCACAACAGGTTTGGGGATCTGTGCTTGCCCAGAGAAGGAACATCTCACGGTGCGCATCCTCGGCAGAGCCTGTTCCCGAAAAGGCAAACGTCCGGCTCCTTGTCCCACACGGAAGGTGGCAGCCCGGAAAGCTGTTGCTGGTCTTCACCTTCCCCCTGCAGCCTATTCACAGGCACAACAGGTTTGGGGATCTGTGCTTGCCCAGAGAAGGAACATCTCACGGTGCGCATCCTCGGCAGAGCCTGTTCCCGAAAAGGCAAACGTCCGGCTCCTTGTCCCACACGGAAGGTGGCAGCCCGGAAAGCTGTTGCTGGTCTTCACCTTCCCCCTGCAGCCTATTCACAGGCACAACAGGTTTGGGGATCTGTGCTTGCCCAGAGAAGGAACATCTCACGGTGCGCATCCTCGGCAGAGCCTGTTCCCGAAAAGGCAAACGTCCGGCTCCTTGTCCCACACGGAAGGTGGCAGCCCGGAAAGCTGTTGCTCGTCTTCACCTTCCCCCTGCAGCCTAGTCACAGGCACAACAGGTTTGGGGATCTGTGCTTGCCCAGAGAAGGAACATCTCACGGTGCGCATCCTCGGCAGAGCCTGTTCCCGAAAAGGCAAACGTCCGGCTCCTTGTCCCACACGGAAGGTGGCAGCCCGGAAAGCTCTTGCTGGTCTTCACCTTCCCCCTGCAGCCTATTCACAGGCACAACAGGTTTGGGGATCTGTGCTTGCCCAGAGAAGGAACATCTCACGGTGCGCATCCTCGGCAGAGCCTGTTCCCGAAAAGGCAAACGTCCGGCTCCTTGTCCCACACGGAAGGTGGCAGCCCGGAAAGCTGTTGCTGGTCTTCACCTTCCCCCTGCAGCCTATTCACAGGCACAACAGGTTTTGGGATCTGTGCTTGCCCAGAGAAGGAACATCTCACGGTGCGCATCCTCGGCAGAGCCTGTTCCCGAAAAGGCAAATGTCCGGCTCCTTGTCCCACACGGAAGGTGGCAGCCCGGAAAGCTGTTGCTGGTCTTCACCTTCCCCCTGCAGCCTATTCACAGGCACAACAGGTTTGGGGATCTGTGCTTGCCCAGAGAAGGAACATCTCACGGTGCGCATCCTCGGCAGAGCCTGTTCCCGAAAAGGCAAACGTCCGGCTCCTTGTCCCACACGGAAGGTGGCAGCCCGGAAAGCTCTTGCTGGTCTTCACCTTCCCCCTGCAGCCTAGTCACAGGCACAACAGGTTTGGGGATCTGTGCTTGCCCAGAGAAGGAACATCTCACGGTGCGCATCCTCGGCAGAGCCTGTTCCCGAAAAGGCAAACGTCCGGCTCCTTGTCCCACACGGAAGGTGGCAGCCCGGAAAGCTGTTGCTGGTCTTCACCTTCCCCCTGCAGCCTAGTCACAGGCACAACAGGTTTGGGGATCTGTGCTTGCCCAGAGAAGGAACATCTCACGGTGCGCATCCTCGGCAGAGCCTGTTCCCGAAAAGGCAAACGTCCGGCTCCTTGTCCCACACGGAAGGTGGCAGCCCGGAAAGCTGTTGCTGGTCTTCACCTTCCCCCTGCAGCCTATTCACAGGCACAACAGGTTTGGGGATCTGTGCTTGCGCAGAGAAGGAACATCTCACGGTGCGCATCCTCGGCAGAGCCTGTTCCCGAAAAGGCAAACGTCCGGCTCCTTGTCCCACACGGAAGGTGGCAGCCCGGAAAGCTGTTGCTGGTCTTCACCTTCCCCCTGCAGCCTATTCACAGGCACAACAGGTTTGGGGATCTGTGCTTGCCCAGAGAAGGAACATCTCACGGTGCGCATCCTCGGCAGAGCCTGTTCCCGAAAAGGCAAACGTCCGGCTCCTTGTCCCACACGGAAGGTGGCAGCCCGGAAAGCTGTTGCTGGTCTTCACCTTCCCCCTGCAGCCTATTCACAGGCACAACAGGTTTTGGGATCTGTGCTTGCGCAGAGAAGGAACATCTCACGGTGCGCATCCTCGGCAGAGCCTGTTCCCGAAAAGGCAAACGTCCGGCTCCTTGTCCCACACGGAAGGTGGCAGCCCGGAAAGCTGTTGCTGGTCTTCACCTTCCCCCTGCAGCCTATTCACAGGCACAACAGGTTTGGGGATCTGTGCTTGCCCAGAGAAGGAACATCTCACGGTGCGCATCCTCGGCAGAGCCTGTTCCCGAAAAGGCAAACATTCCGGCTCCTTGTCCCACACGGAAGGTGGCAGCCCGGAAAGCTGTTGCTGGTCTTCACCTTCCCCCTGCAGCCTAGTCACAGGCACAACAGGTTTGGGGATCTGTGCTTGCCCAGAGAAGGAACATCTCACGGTGCGCATCCTCGGCAGAGCCTGTTCCCGAAAAGGCAAACATTCCGGCTCCTTGTCCCACACGGAAGGTGGCAGCCCGGAAAGCTGTTGCTGGTCTTCACCTTCCCCCTGCAGCCTAGTCACAGGCACAACAGGTTTGGGGATCTGTGCTTGCCCAGAGAAGGAACATCTCACGGTGCGCATCCTCGGCAGAGCCTGTTCCCGAAAAGGCAAACGTCCGGCTCCTTGTCCCACACGGAAGGTGGCAGCCCGGAAAGCTGTTGCTGGTCTTCACCTTCCCCCTGCAGCCTATTCACAGGCACAACAGGTTTGGGGATCTGTGCTTGCCCAGAGAAGGAACATCTCACGGTGCGCATCCTCGGCAGAGCCTGTTCCCGAAAAGGCAAACGTCCGGCTCCTTGTCCCACACGGAAGGTGGCAGCCCGTAAAGCTGTTGCTGGTCTTCACCTTCCCCCTGCAGCCTATTCACAGGCACAACAGGTTTTGGGATCTCTGCTTGCGCAGAGAAGGAACATCTCACGGTGCGCATCCTCGGCAGAGCCTATTCCCGAAAAGGCAAACGTCCGGCTCCTTGTCCCACACGGAAGGTGGCAGCCCGGAAAGCTGTTGCTGGTCTTCACCTTCCCCCTGCAGCCTATTCACAGGCACAACAGGTTTGGGGATCTGTGCTTGCCCAGAGAAGGAACATCTCACGGTGCGCATCCTCGGCAGAGCCTGTTCCCGAAAAGGCAAACGTCCGGCTCCTTGTCCCACACGGAAGGTGGCAGCCGAGAAAGCTGTTGCTGGTCTTCACCTTCCCCCTGCAGCCTAGTCACAGGCACAACAGGTTTGGGGATCTGTGCTTGCCCAGAGAAGGAACATCTCACGGTGCGCATCCTCGGCAGAGCCTGTTCCCGAAAAGGCAAACGTCCGGCTCCTTGTCCCACACGGAAGGTGGCAGCCCGGAAAGCTCTTGCTGGTCTTCACCTTCCCCCTGCAGCCTATTCACAGGCACAACAGGTTTGGGGATCTGTGCTTGCCCAGAGAAGGAACATCTCACGGTGCGCATCCTCGGCAGAGCCTGTTCCCGAAAAGGCAAACGTCCGGCTCCTTGTCCCACACGGAAGGTGGCAGCCCGGAAAGCTGTTGCTGGTCTTCACCTTCCCCCTGCAGCCTATTCACAGGCACAACAGGTTTTGGGATCTGTGCTTGCCCAGAGAAGGAACATCTCACGGTGCGCATCCTCGGCAGAGCCTGTTCCCGAAAAGGCAAACGTCCGGCTCCTTGTCCCACACGGAAGGTGGCAGCCCGGAAAGCTCTTGCTGGTCTTCACCTTCCCCCTGCAGCCTATTCACAGGCACAACAGGTTTGGGGATCTGTGCTTGCGCAGAGAAGGAACATCTCACGGTGCGCATCCTCGGCAGAGCCTGTTCCCGAAAAGGCAAACGTCCGGCTCCTTGTCCCACACGGAAGGTGGCAGCCCGGAAAGCTCTTGCTGGTCTTCACCTTCCCCCTGCAGCCTATTCACAGGCACAACAGGTTTTGGGATCTGTGCTTGCCCAGAGAAGGAACATCTCACGGTGCGCATCCTCGGCAGAGCCTATTCCCGAAAAGGCAAACGTCCGGCTCCTTGTCCCACACGGAAGGTGGCAGCCCGTAAAGCTGTTGCTGGTCTTCACCTTCCCCCTGCAGCCTATTCACAGGCACAACAGGTTTGGGGATCTGTGCTTGCCCAGAGAAGGAACATCTCACGGTGCGCATCCTCGGCAGAGCCTGTTCCCGAAAAGGCAAACGTCCGGCTCCTTGTCCCACACGGAAGGTGGCAGCCCTGAAAGCTCTTGCTGGTCTTCACCTTCCCCCTGCAGCCTATTCACAGGCACAACAGGTTTGGGGATCTGTGCTTGCCCAGAGAAGGAACATCTCACGGTGCGCATCCTCGGCAGAGCCTGTTCCCGAAAAGGCAAACGTCCGGCTCCTTGTCCCACACGGAAGGTGGCAGCCCGGAAAGCTGTTGCTGGTCTTCACCTTCCCCCTGCAGCCTAGTCACAGGCACAACAGGTTTGGGGATCTGTGCTTGCCCAGAGAAGGAACATCTCACGGTGCGCATCCTCGGCAGAGCCTGTTCCCGAAAAGGCAAACGTCCGGCTCCTTGTCCCACACGGAAGGTGGCAGCCCGGAAAGCTCTTGCTGGTCTTCACCTTCCCCCTGCAGCCTATTCACAGGCACAACAGGTTTGGGGATCTGTGCTTGCCCAGAGAAGGAACATCTCACGGTGCGCATCCTCGGCAGAGCCTGTTCCCGAAAAGGCAAACGTCCGGCTCCTTGTCCCACACGGAAGGTGGCAGCCCGGAAAGCTGTTGCTCGTCTTCACCTTCCCCCTGCAGCCTATTCACAGGCACAACAGGTTTTGGGATCTGTGCTTGCCCAGAGAAGGAACATCTCACGGTGCGCATCCTCGGCAGAGCCTGTTCCCGAAAAGGCAAACATTCCGGCTCCTTGTCCCACACGGAAGGTGGCAGCCCGGAAAGCTCTTGCTGGTCTTCACCTTCCCCCTGCAGCCTATTCACAGGCACAACAGGTTTGGGGATCTGTGCTTGCCCAGAGAAGGAATATCTCACGGTGCGCATCCTCGGCAGAGCCTGTTCCCGAAAAGGCAAACCTCCGGCTCCTTGTCCCACACGGAAGGTGGCAGCCCGGAAAGCTGTTGCTGGTCTTCACCTTCCCCCTGCAGCCTATTCACAGGCACAACAGGTTTTGGGATCTCTGCTTGCCCAGAGAAGGAACATCTCACGGTGCGCATCCTCGGCAGAGCCTGTTCCCGAAAAGGCAAACGTCCGGCTCCTTGTCCCACACGGAAGGTGGCAGCCCGGAAAGCTCTTGCTGGTCTTCACCTTCCCCCTGCAGCCTATTCACAGGCACAACAGGTTTGGGGATCTGTGCTTGCCCAGAGAAGGAACATCTCACGGTGCGCATCCTCGGCAGAGCCTGTTCCCGAAAAGGCAAACGTCCGGCTCCTTGTCCCACACGGAAGGTGGCAGCCCGGAAAGCTCTTGCTGGTCTTCACCTTCCCCCTGCAGCCTAGTCACAGGCACAACAGGTTTGGGGATCTGTGCTTGCCCAGAGAAGGAACATCTCACGGTGCGCATCCTCGGCAGAGCCTGTTCCCGAAAAGGCAAACGTCCGGCTCCTTGTCACACACGGAAGGTGGCAGCCCGGAAAGCTCTTGCTGGTCTTCACCTTCCCCCTGCAGCCTATTCACAGGCACAACAGGTTTGGGGATCTGTGCTTGCCCAGAGAAGGAACATCTCACGGTGCGCATCCTCGGCAGAGCCTGTTCCCGAAAAGGCAAACGTCCGGCTCCTTGTCCCACACGGAAGGTGGCAGCCCGGAAAGCTCTTGCTGGTCTTCACCTTCCCCCTGCAGCCTAGTCACAGGCACAACAGGTTTGGGGATCTGTGCTTGCCCAGAGAAGGAATATCTCACGGTGCGCATCCTCGGCAGAGCCTGTTCCCGAAAAGGCAAACGTCCGGCTCCTTGTCCCACACGGAAGGTGGCAGCCCGGAAAGCTGTTGCTGGTCTTCACCTTCCCCCTGCAGCCTATTCACAGGCACAACAGGTTTGGGGATCTGTGCTTGCCCAGAGAAGGAATATCTCACGGTGCGCATCCTCGGCAGAGCCTGTTCCCGAAAAGGCAAACGTCCGGCTCCTTGTCCCACACGGAAGGTGGCAGCCCGGAAAGCTGTTGCTGGTCTTCACCTTCCCCCTGCAGCCTATTCAGAGGCACAACAGGTTTGGGGATCTGTGCTTGCCCAGAGAAGGAACATCTCACGGTGCGCATCCTCGGCAGAGCCTGTTCCCGAAAAGGCAAACGTCCGGCTCCTTGTCCCACACGGAAGGTGGCAGCCCGGAAAGCTCTTGCTGGTCTTCACCTTCCCCCTGCAGCCTAGTCACAGGCACAACAGGTTTGGGGATCTGTGCTTGCCCAGAGAAGGAACATCTCACGGTGCGCATCCTCGGCAGAGCCTGTTCCCGAAAAGGCAAACGTCCGGCTCCTTGTCCCACACGGAAGGTGGCAGCCCGGAAAGCTCTTGCTGGTCTTCACCTTCCCCCTGCAGCCTATTCACAGGCACAACAGGTTTGGGGATCTGTGCTTGCCCAGAGAAGGAACATCTCACGGTGCGCATCCTCGGCAGAGCCTGTTCCCGAAAAGGCAAACGTCCGGCTCCTTGTCCCACACGGAAGGTGGCAGCCCGGAAAGCTGTTGCTGGTCTTCACCTTCCCCCTGCAGCCTATTCACAGGCACAACAGGTTTTGGGATCTGTGCTTGCCCAGAGAAGGAACATCTCACGGTGCGCATCCTCGGCAGAGCCTGTTCCCGAAAAGGCAAACGTCCGGCTCCTTGTCCCACACGGAAGGTGGCAGCCCGGAAAGCTCTTGCTGGTCTTCACCTTCCCCCTGCAGCCTATTCACAGGCACAACAGGTTTGGGGATCTGTGCTTGCCCAGAGAAGGAACATCTCACGGTGCGCATCCTCGGCAGAGCCTGTTCCCGAAAAGGCAAACGTCCGGCTCCTTGTCCCACACGGAAGGTGGCAGCCCGGAAAGCTCTTGCTGGTCTTCACCTTCCCCCTGCAGCCTATTCACAGGCAAAACAGGTTTGGGGATCTGTGCTTGCCCAGAGAAGGAACATCTCACGGTGCGCATCCTCGGCAGAGCCTGTTCCCGAAAAGGCAAACGTCCGGCTCCTTGTCCCACACGGAAGGTGGCAGCCCGGAAAGCTCTTGCTGGTCTTCACCTTCCCCCTGCAGCCTATTCACAGGCACAACAGGTTTGGGGATCTGTGCTTGCCCAGAGAAGGAACATCTCACGGTGCGCATCCTCGGCAGAGCCTGTTCCCGAAAAGGCAAACGTCCGGCTCCTTGTCCCACACGGAAGGTGGCAGCCCGGAAAGCTCTTGCTGGTCTTCACCTTCCCCCTGCAGCCTATTCACAGGCACAACAGGTTTGGGGATCTGTGCTTGCCCAGAGAAGGAACATCTCACGGTGCGCATCCTCGGCAGAGCCTGTTCCCGAAAAGGCAAACGTCCGGCTCCTTGTCCCACACGGAAGGTGGCAGCCCGGAAAGCTCTTGCTGGTCTTCACCTTCCCCCTGCAGCCTATTCACAGGCACAACAGATTTTGGGATCTGTGCTTGCGCAGAGAAGGAACATCTCACGGTGCGCATCCTCGGCAGAGCCTGTTCCCGAAAAGGCAAACGTCCGGCTCCTTGTCCCACACGGAAGGTGGCAGCCCGGAAAGCTCTTGCTGGTCTTCACCTTCCCCCTGCAGCCTATTCACAGGCACAACAGGTTTTGGGATCTGTGCTTGCCCAGAGAAGGAACATCTCACGGTGCGCATCCTCGGCAGAGCCTGTTCCCGAAAAGGCAAACGTCCGGCTCCTTGTCCCACACGGAAGGTGGCAGCCCGGAAAGCTCTTGCTGGTCTTCACCTTCCCCCTGCAGCCTATTCACAGGCACAACAGGTTTGGGGATCTGTGCTTGCCCAGAGAAGGAATATATCACGGTGCGCATCCTCGGCAGAGCCTGTTCCCGAAAAGGCAAACGTCCGGCTCCTTGTCCCACACGGAAGGTGGCAGCCCGGAAAGCTCTTGCTGGTCTTCACCTTCCCCCTGCAGCCTATTCACAGGCACAACAGGTTTGGGGATCTGTGCTTGCCCAGAGAAGGAACATCTCACGGTGCGCATCCTCGGCAGAGCCTGTTCCCGAAAAGGCAAACGTCCGGCTCCTTGTCCCACACGGAAGGTGGCAGCCCGGAAAGCTGTTGCTGGTCTTCACCTTCCCCCTGCAGCCTAGTCACAGGCACAACAGGTTTGGGGATCTGTGCTTGCCCAGAGAAGGAACATCTCACGGTGCGCATCCTCGGCAGAGCCTGTTCCCGAAAAGGCAAACGTCCGGCTCCTTGTCCCACACGGAAGGTGGCAGCCCGGAAAGCTCTTGCTGGTCTTCACCTTCCCCCTGCAGCCTATTCACAGGCACAACAGGTTTGGGGATCTGTGCTTGCGCAGAGAAGGAACATCTCACGGTGCGCATCCTCGGCAGAGCCTGTTCCCGAAAAGGCAAACGTCCGGCTCCTTGTCCCACACGGAAGGTGGCAGCCCGGAAAGCTGTTGCTGGTCTTCACCTTCCCCCTGCAGCCTATTCACAGGCACAACAGGTTTTGGGATCTCTGCTTGCCCAGAGAAGGAACATCTCACGGTGCGCATCCTCGGCAGAGCCTGTTCCCGAAAAGGCAAACGTCCGGCTCCTTGTCCCACACGGAAGGTGGCAGCCCGGAAAGCTCTTGCTGGTCTTCACCTTCCCCCTGCAGCCTATTCACAGGCACAACAGGTTTGGGGATCTGTGCTTGCCCAGAGAAGGAACATCTCACGGTGCGCATCCTCGGCAGAGCCTGTTCCCGAAAAGGCAAACGTCCGGCTCCTTGTCCCACACGGAAGGTGGCAGCCCGGAAAGCTCTTGCTGGTCTTCACCTTCCCCCTGCAGCCTATTCACAGGCACAACAGGTTTGGGGATCTGTGCTTGCCCAGAGAAGGAACATCTCACGGTGCGCATCCTCGGCAGAGCCTGTTCCCGAAAAGGCAAACGTCCGGCTCCTTGTCCCACACGGAAGGTGGCAGCCCGGAAAGCTCTTGCTGGTCTTCACCTTCCCCCTGCAGCCTATTCACAGGCAAAACAGGTTTGGGGATCTGTGCTTGCCCAGAGAAGGAACATCTCACGGTGCGCATCCTCGGCAGAGCCTGTTCCCGAAAAGGCAAACGTCCGGCTCCTTGTCCCACACGGAAGGTGGCAGCCCGGAAAGCTCTTGCTGGTCTTCACCTTCCCCCTGCAGCCTATTCACAGGCACAACAGGTTTGGGGATCTGTGCTTGCCCAGAGAAGGAACATCTCACGGTGCGCATCCTCGGCAGAGCCTGTTCCCGAAAAGGCAAACGTCCGGCTCCTTGTCCCACACGGAAGGTGGCAGCCCGGAAAGCTGTTGCTGGTCTTCACCTTCCCCCTGCAGCCTATTCACAGGCACAACAGGTTTGGGGATCTGTGCTTGCCCAGAGAAGGAACATCTCACGGTGCGCATCCTCGGCAGAGCCTGTTCCCGAAAAGGCAAACCTCCGGCTCCTTGTCCCACACGGAAGGTGGCAGCCCGGAAAGCTCTTGCTGGTCTTCACCTTCCCCCTGCAGCCTATTCACAGGCACAACAGATTTTGGGATCTGTGCTTGCGCAGAGAAGGAACATCTCACGGTGCGCATCCTCGGCAGAGCCTGTTCCCGAAAAGGCAAACGTCCGGCTCCTTGTCCCACACGGAAGGTGGCAGCCCGGAAAGCTCTTGCTGGTCTTCACCTTCCCCCTGCAGCCTATTCACAGGCACAACAGGTTTTGGGATCTGTGCTTGCCCAGAGAAGGAACATCTCACGGTGCGCATCCTCGGCAGAGCCTGTTCCCGAAAAGGCAAACGTCCGGCTCCTTGTCCCACACGGAAGGTGGCAGCCCGGAAAGCTCTTGCTGGTCTTCACCTTCCCCCTGCAGCCTATTCACAGGCACAACAGGTTTGGGGATCTGTGCTTGCCCAGAGAAGGAATATATCACGGTGCGCATCCTCGGCAGAGCCTGTTCCCGAAAAGGCAAATGTCCGGCTCCTTGTCCCACACGGAAGGTGGCAGCCCGGAAAGCTCTTGCTGGTCTTCACCTTCCCCCTGCAGCCTATTCACAGGCACAACAGGTTTGGGGATCTGTGCTTGCCCAGAGAAGGAACATCTCACGGTGCGCATCCTCGGCAGAGCCTGTTCCCGAAAAGGCAAACGTCCGGCTCCTTGTCCCACACGGAAGGTGGCAGCCTGGAAAGCTCTTGCTGGTCTTCACCTTCCCCCTGCAGCCTAGTCACAGGCACAACAGGTTTGGGGATCTGTGCTTGCCCAGAGAAGGAACATCTCACGGTGCGCATCCTCGGCAGAGCCTGTTCCCGAAAAGGCAAACGTCCGGCTCCTTGTCCCACACGGAAGGTGGCAGCCCGGAAAGCTCTTGCTGGTCTTCACCTTCCCCCTGCAGCCTAGTCACAGGCACAACAGGTTTGGGGATCTGTGCTTGCGCAGAGAAGGAACATCTCACGGTGCGCATCCTCGGCAGAGCCTGTTCCCGAAAAGGCAAACGTCCGGCTCCTTGTCCCACACGGAAGGTGGCAGCCCGGAAAGCTGTTGCTGGTCTTCACCTTCCCCCTGCAGCCTATTCACAGGCACAACAGGTTTGGGGATCTGTGCTTGCGCAGAGAAGGAACATCTCACGGTGCGCATCCTCGGCAGAGCCTGTTCCCGAAAAGGCAAACCTCCGGCTCCTTGTCCCACACGGAAGGTGGCAGCCCGGAAAGCTGTTGCTGGTCTTCACCTTCCCCCTGCAGCCTATTCACAGGCACAACAGGTTTTGGGATCTCTGCTTGCCCAGAGAAGGAACATCTCACGGTGCGCATCCTCGGCAGAGCCTGTTCCCGAAAAGGCAAACGTCCGGCTCCTTGTCCCACACGGAAGGTGGCAGCCCGGAAAGCTCTTGCTGGTCTTCACCTTCCCCCTGCAGCCTATTCACAGGCACAACAGGTTTGGGGATCTGTGCTTGCCCAGAGAAGGAACATCTCACGGTGCGCATCCTCGGCAGAGCCTGTTCCCGAAAAGGCAAACGTCCGGCTCCTTGTCCCACACGGAAGGTGGCAGCCCGGAAAGCTCTTGCTGGTCTTCACCTTCCCCCTGCAGCCTATTCACAGGCACAACAGGTTTGGGGATCTGTGCTTGCCCAGAGAAGGAACATCTCACGGTGCGCATCCTCGGCAGAGCCTGTTCCCGAAAAGGCAAACGTCCGGCTCCTTGTCCCACACGGAAGGTGGCAGCCCGGAAAGCTCTTGCTGGTCTTCACCTTCCCCCTGCAGCCTATTCACAGGCACAACAGGTTTGGGGATCTGTGCTTGCCCAGAGAAGGAACATCTCACGGTGCGCATCCTCGGCAGAGCCTGTTCCCGAAAAGGCAAACGTCCGGCTCCTTGTCCCACACGGAAGGTGGCAGCCCTGAAAGCTGTTGCTGGTCTTCACCTTCCCCCTGCAGCCTATTCACAGGCACAACAGGTTTGGGGATCTGTGCTTGCCCAGAGAAGGAACATCTCACGGTGCGCATCCTCGGCAGAGCCTGTTCCCGAAAAGGCAAACGTCCGGCTCCTTGTCCCACACGGAAGGTGGCAGCCCGGAAAGCTGTTGCTGGTCTTCACCTTCCCCCTGCAGCCTATTCACAGGCACAACAGGTTTGGGGATCTGTGCTTGCCCAGAGAAGGAACATCTCACGGTGCGCATCCTCGGCAGAGCCTGTTCCCGAAAAGGCAAACGTCCGGCTCCTTGTCCCACACGGAAGGTGGCAGCCCGGAAAGCTCTTGCTGGTCTTCACCTTCCCCCTGCAGCCTATTCACAGGCACAACAGGTTTGGGGATCTGTGCTTGCCCAGAGAAGGAACATCTCACGGTGCGCATCCTCGGCAGAGCCTGTTCCCGAAAAGGCAAACGTCCGGCTCCTTGTCCCACACGGAAGGTGGCAGCCCGGAAAGCTGTTGCTGGTCTTCACCTTCCCCCTGCAGCCTATTCACAGGGACAACAGGTTTGGGGATCTGTGCTTGCCCAGAGAAGGAACATCTCACGGTGCGCATCCTCGGCAGAGCCTGTTCCCGAAAAGGCAAACGTCCGGCTCCTTGTCCCACACGGAAGGTGGCAGCCCGGAAAGCTGTTGCTGGTCTTCACCTTCCCCCTGCAGCCTAGTCACAGGCACAACAGGTTTGGGGATCTGTGCTTGCCCAGAGAAGGAACATCTCACGGTGCGCATCCTCGGCAGAGCCTGTTCCCGAAAAGGCAAACGTCCGGCTCCTTGTCCCACACGGAAGGTGGCAGCCCGGAAAGCTCTTGCTGGTCTTCACCTTCCCCCTGCAGCCTATTCACAGGCACAACAGGTTTGGGGATCTGTGCTTGCCCAGAGAAGGAACATCTCACGGTGCGCATCCTCGGCAGAGCCTGTTCCCGAAAAGGCAAACGTCCGGCTCCTTGTCCCACACGGAAGGTGGCAGCCCGTAAAGCTGTTGCTGGTCTTCACCTTCCCCCTGCAGCCTATTCACAGGCACAACAGGTTTGGGGATCTCTGCTTGCCCAGAGAAGGAACATCTCACGGTGCGCATCCTCGGCAGAGCCTATTCCCGAAAAGGCAAACGTCCGGCTCCTTGTCCCACACGGAAGGTGGCAGCCCGGAAAGCTCTTGCTGGTCTTCACCTTCCCCCTGCAGCCTATTCACAGGCACAACAGGTTTGGGGATCTGTGCTTGCCCAGAGAAGGAACATCTCACGGTGCGCATCCTCGGCAGAGCCTGTTCCCGAAAAGGCAAACGTCCGGCTCCTTGTCCCACACGGAAGGTGGCAGCCCGGAAAGCTCTTGCTGGTCTTCACCTTCCCCCTGCAGCCTATTCACAGGCACAACAGGTTTGGGGATCTGTGCTTGCCCAGAGAAGGAACATCTCACGGTGCGCATCCTCGGCAGAGCCTGTTCCCGAAAAGGCAAACGTCCGGCTCCTTGTCCCACACGGAAGGTGGCAGCCCGGAAAGCTGTTGCTGGTCTTCACCTTCCCCCTGCAGCCTATTCACAGGCACAACAGGTTTGGGGATCTGTGCTTGCCCAGAGAAGGAACATCTCACGGTGCGCATCCTCGGCAGAGCCTGTTCCCGAAAAGGCAAACGTCCGGCTCCTTGTCCCACACGGAAGGTGGCAGCCCTGAAAGCTCTTGCTGGTCTTCACCTTCCCCCTGCAGCCTATTCACAGGCACAACAGGTTTGGGGATCTGTGCTTGCCCAGAGAAGGAACATCTCACGGTGCGCATCCTCGGCAGAGCCTGTTCCCGAAAAGGCAAACGTCCGGCTCCTTGTCCCACACGGAAGGTGGCAGCCCGGAAAGCTCTTGCTGGTCTTCACCTTCCCCCTGCAGCCTATTCACAGGCACAACAGGTTTGGGGATCTGTGCTTGCCCAGAGAAGGAACATCTCACGGTGCGCATCCTCGGCAGAGCCTGTTCCCGAAAAGGCAAACGTCCGGCTCCTTGTCCCACACGGAAGGTGGCAGCCCGGAAAGCTCTTGCTGGTCTTCACCTTCCCCCTGCAGCCTAGTCACAGGCACAACAGGTTTGGGGATCTGTGCTTGCCCAGAGAAGGAACATCTCACGGTGCGCATCCTCGGCAGAGCCTGTTCCCGAAAAGGCAAACGTCCGGCTCCTTGTCCCACACGGAAGGTGGCAGCCCGGAAAGCTCTTGCTGGTCTTCACCTTCCCCCTGCAGCCTATTCACAGGCACAACAGGTTTGGGGATCTGTGCTTGCCCAGAGAAGGAACATCTCACGGTGCGCATCCTCGGCAGAGCCTGTTCCCGAAAAGGCAAACGTCCGGCTCCTTGTCCCACACGGAAGGTGGCAGCCCTGAAAGCTCTTGCTGGTCTTCACCTTCCCCCTGCAGCCTATTCACAGGCACAACAGGTTTGGGGATCTGTGCTTGCCCAGAGAAGGAACATCTCACGGTGCGCATCCTCGGCAGAGCCTGTTCCCGAAAAGGCAAACGTCCGGCTCCTTGTCCCACACGGAAGGTGGCAGCCCGGAAAGCTCTTGCTGGTCTTCACCTTCCCCCTGCAGCCTAGTCACAGGCACAACAGGTTTGGGGATCTGTGCTTGCCCAGAGAAGGAACATCTCACGGTGCGCATCCTCGGCAGAGCCTGTTCCCGAAAAGGCAAACGTCCGGCTCCTTGTCCCACACGGAAGGTGGCAGCCCGGAAAGCTCTTGCTGGTCTTCACCTTCCCCCTGCAGCCTATTCACAGGCACAACAGGTTTGGGGATCTGTGCTTGCCCAGAGAAGGAACATCTCACAGTGCGCATCCTCGGCAGAGCCTGTTCCCGAAAAGGCAAACGTCCGGCTCCTTGTCCCACACGGAAGGTGGCAGCCCGGAAAGCTGTTGCTCGTCTTCACCTTCCCCCTGCAGCCTATTCACAGGCACAACAGGTTTTGGGATCTGTGCTTGCCCAGAGAAGGAACATCTCACGGTGCGCATCCTCGGCAGAGCCTGTTCCCGAAAAGGCAAACATTCCGGCTCCTTGTCCCACACGGAAGGTGGCAGCCCGGAAAGCTCTTGCTGGTCTTCACCTTCCCCCTGCAGCCTATTCACAGGCACAACAGGTTTGGGGATCTGTGCTTGCCCAGAGAAGGAACATCTCACGGTGCGCATCCTCGGCAGAGCCTGTTCCCGAAAAGGCAAACGTCCGGCTCCTTGTCCCACACGGAAGGTGGCAGCCCGGAAAGCTCTTGCTGGTCTTCACCTTCCCCCTGCAGCCTATTCACAGGCACAACAGGTTTGGGGATCTGTGCTTGCCCAGAGAAGGAACATCTCACGGTGCGCATCCTCGGCAGAGCCTGTTCCCGAAAAGGCAAACGTCCGGCTCCTTGTCCCACACGGAAGGTGGCAGCCCGGAAAGCTCTTGCTGGTCTTCACCTTCCCCCTGCAGCCTAGTCACAGGCACAACAGGTTTGGGGATCTGTGCTTGCCCAGAGAAGGAACATCTCACGGTGCGCATCCTCGGCAGAGCCTGTTCCCGAAAAGGCAAACGTCCGGCTCCTTGTCCCACACGGAAGGTGGCAGCCCGGAAAGCTCTTGCTGGTCTTCACCTTCCCCCTGCAGCCTATTCACAGGCACAACAGGTTTGGGGATCTGTGCTTGCCCAGAGAAGGAACATCTCACGGTGCGCATCCTCGGCAGAGCCTGTTCCCGAAAAGGCAAACCTCCGGCTCCTTGTCCCACACGGAAGGTGGCAGCCCGGAAAGCTGTTGCTGGTCTTCACCTTCCCCCTGCAGCCTATTCACAGGCACAACAGGTTTGGGGATCTGTGCTTGCCCAGAGAAGGAATATCTCACGGTGCGCATCCTCGGCAGAGCCTGTTCCCGAAAAGGCAAACGTCCGGCTCCTTGTCCCACACGGAAGGTGGCAGCCCGGAAAGCTGTTGCTGGTCTTCACCTTCCCCCTGCAGCCTATTCACAGGCACAACAGGTTTGGGGATCTGTGCTTGCCCAGAGAAGGAATATCTCACGGTGCGCATCCTCGGCAGAGCCTGTTCCCGAAAAGGCAAACGTCCGGCTCCTTGTCCCACACGGAAGGTGGCAGCCCGGAAAGCTGTTGCTGGTCTTCACCTTCCCCCTGCAGCCTATTCACAGGCACAACAGGTTTGGGGATCTGTGCTTGCCCAGAGAAGGAACATCTCACGGTGCGCATCCTCGGCAGAGCCTGTTCCCGAAAAGGCAAACGTCCGGCTCCTTGTCCCACACGGAAGGTGGCAGCCCGGAAAGCTCTTGCTGGTCTTCACCTTCCCCCTGCAGCCTATTCACAGGCACAACAGGTTTGGGGATCTGTGCTTGCCCAGAGAAGGAACATCTCACGGTGCGCATCCTCGGCAGAGCCTGTTCCCGAAAAGGCAAACGTCCGGCTCCTTGTCCCACACGGAAGGTGGCAGCCCGGAAAGCTGTTGCTGGTCTTCACCTTCCCCCTGCAGCCTATTCACAGGCACAACAGGTTTGGGGATCTGTGCTTGCCCAGAGAAGGAACATCTCACGGTGCGCATCCTCGGCAGAGCCTGTTCCCGAAAAGGCAAACGTCCGGCTCCTTGTCCCACACGGAAGGTGGCAGCCCGGAAAGCTGTTGCTGGTCTTCACCTTCCCCCTGCAGCCTAGTCACAGGCACAACAGGTTTGGGGATCTGTGCTTGCGCAGAGAAGGAACATCTCACGGTGCGCATCCTCGGCAGAGCCTGTTCCCGAAAAGGCAAACGTCCGGCTCCTTGTCCCACACGGAAGGTGGCAGCCCGGAAAGCTGTTGCTGGTCTTCACCTTCCCCCTGCAGCCTATTCACAGGCACAACAGGTTTGGGGATCTGTGCTTGCCCAGAGAAGGAACATCTCACGGTGCGCATCCTCGGCAGAGCCTGTTCCCGAAAAGGCAAACGTCCGGCTCCTTGTCCCACACGGAAGGTGGCAGCCCGGAAAGCTCTTGCTGGTCTTCACCTTCCCCCTGCAGCCTATTCACAGGCACAACAGGTTTGGGGATCTGTGCTTGCCCAGAGAAGGAACATCTCACGGTGCGCATCCTCGGCAGAGCCTGTTCCCGAAAAGGCAAACGTCCGGCTCCTTGTCCCACACGGAAGGTGGCAGCCCGGAAAGCTGTTGCTGGTCTTCACCTTCCCCCTGCAGCCTATTCACAGGCACAACAGGTTTTGGGATCTGTGCTTGCCCAGAGAAGGAACATCTCACGGTGCGCATCCTCGGCAGAGCCTGTTCCCGAAAAGGCAAACGTCCGGCTCCTTGTCCCACACGGAAGGTGGCAGCCCGGAAAGCTCTTGCTGGTCTTCACCTTCCCCCTGCAGCCTATTCACAGGCACAACAGGTTTGGGGATCTGTGCTTGCCCAGAGAAGGAACATCTCACGGTGCGCATCCTCGGCAGAGCCTGTTCCCGAAAAGGCAAACGTCCGGCTCCTTGTCCCACACGGAAGGTGGCAGCCCGGAAAGCTCTTGCTGGTCTTCACCTTCCCCCTGCAGCCTATTCACAGGCACAACAGGTTTGGGGATCTGTGCTTGCCCAGAGAAGGAACATCTCACGGTGCGCATCCTCGGCAGAGCCTGTTCCCGAAAAGGCAAACGTCCGGCTCCTTGTCCCACACGGAAGGTGGCAGCCCGGAAAGCTCTTGCTGGTCTTCACCTTCCCCCTGCAGCCTAGTCACAGGCACAACAGGTTTGGGGATCTGTGCTTGCCCAGAGAAGGAACATCTCATGGTGCGCATCCTCGGCAGAGCCTGTTCCCGAAAAGGCAAACGTCCGGCTCCTTGTCCCACACGGAAGGTGGCAGCCCTGAAAGCTCTTGCTGGTCTTCACCTTCCCCCTGCAGCCTATTCACAGGCACAACAGGTTTGGGGATCTGTGCTTGCCCAGAGAAGGAACATCTCACGGTGCGCATCCTCGGCAGAGCCTGTTCCCGAAAAGGCAAACGTCCGGCTCCTTGTCCCACACGGAAGGTGGCAGCCCTGAAAGCTCTTGCTGGTCTTCACCTTCCCCCTGCAGCCTATTCACAGGCACAACAGGTTTGGGGATCTGTGCTTGCCCAGAGAAGGAACATCTCACGGTGCGCATCCTCGGCAGAGCCTGTTCCCGAAAAGGCAAACGTCCGGCTCCTTGTCCCACACGGAAGGTGGCAGCCCGGAAAGCTCTTGCTGGTCTTCACCTTCCCCCTGCAGCCTATTCACAGGCACAACAGGTTTGGGGATCTGTGCTTGCCCAGAGAAGGAACATCTCACGGTGCGCATCCTCGGCAGAGCCTGTTCCCGAAAAGGCAAACGTCCGGCTCCTTGTCCCACACGGAAGGTGGCAGCCCGGAAAGCTGTTGCTGGTCTTCACCTTCCCCCTGCAGCCTATTCACAGGCACAACAGGTTTGGGGATCTGTGCTTGCCCAGAGAAGGAACATCTCACAGTGCGCATCCTCGGCAGAGCCTGTTCCCGAAAAGGCAAACGTCCGGCTCCTTGTCCCACACGGAAGGTGGCAGCCCGGAAAGCTGTTGCTCGTCTTCACCTTCCCCCTGCAGCCTATTCACAGGCACAACAGGTTTTGGGATCTGTGCTTGCCCAGAGAAGGAACATCTCACGGTGCGCATCCTCGGCAGAGCCTGTTCCCGAAAAGGCAAACATTCCGGCTCCTTGTCCCACACGGAAGGTGGCAGCCCGGAAAGCTCTTGCTGGTCTTCACCTTCCCCCTGCAGCCTATTCACAGGCACAACAGGTTTGGGGATCTGTGCTTGCCCAGAGAAGGAACATCTCACGGTGCGCATCCTCGGCAGAGCCTGTTCCCGAAAAGGCAAACGTCCGGCTCCTTGTCCCACACGGAAGGTGGCAGCCCGGAAAGCTCTTGCTGGTCTTCACCTTCCCCCTGCAGCCTATTCACAGGCACAACAGGTTTGGGGATCTGTGCTTGCGCAGAGAAGGAACATCTCACGGTGCGCATCCTCGGCAGAGCCTGTTCCCGAAAAGGCAAACGTCCGGCTCCTTGTCCCACACGGAAGGTGGCAGCCCGGAAAGCTCTTGCTGGTCTTCACCTTCCCCCTGCAGCCTATTCACAGGCACAACAGGTTTGGGGATCTGTGCTTGCCCAGAGAAGGAACATCTCACGGTGCGCATCCTCGGCAGAGCCTGTTCCCGAAAAGGCAAACGTCCGGCTCCTTGTCCCACACGGAAGGTGGCAGCCCGGAAAGCTCTTGCTGGTCTTCACCTTCCCCCTGCAGCCTATTCACAGGCACAACAGGTTTGGGGATCTGTGCTTGCCCAGAGAAGGAACATCTCACGGTGCGCATCCTCGGCAGAGCCTGTTCCCGAAAAGGCAAACGTCCGGCTCCTTGTCCCACACGGAAGGTGGCAGCCCGGAAAGCTGTTGCTGGTCTTCACCTTCCCCCTGCAGCCTATTCACAGGCACAACAGGTTTGGGGATCTGTGCTTGCCCAGAGAAGGAATATCTCACGGTGCGCATCCTCGGCAGAGCCTGTTCCCGAAAAGGCAAACGTCCGGCTCCTTGTCCCACACGGAAGGTGGCAGCCCGGAAAGCTGTTGCTGGTCTTCACCTTCCCCCTGCAGCCTATTCACAGGCACAACAGGTTTGGGGATCTGTGCTTGCCCAGAGAAGGAATATCTCACGGTGCGCATCCTCGGCAGAGCCTGTTCCCGAAAAGGCAAACGTCCGGCTCCTTGTCCCACACGGAAGGTGGCAGCCCTGAAAGCTGTTGCTGGTCTTCACCTTCCCCCTGCAGCCTATTCACAGGCACAACAGGTTTGGGGATCTGTGCTTGCCCAGAGAAGGAACATCTCACGGTGCGCATCCTCGGCAGAGCCTGTTCCCGAAAAGGCAAACGTCCGGCTCCTTGTCCCACACGGAAGGTGGCAGCCCGGAAAGCTGTTGCTGGTCTTCACCTTCCCCCTGCAGCCTATTCACAGGCACAACAGGTTTGGGGATCTGTGCTTGCCCAGAGAAGGAACATCTCACGGTGCGCATCCTCGGCAGAGCCTGTTCCCGAAAAGGCAAACGTCCGGCTCCTTGTCCCACACGGAAGGTGGCAGCCCGGAAAGCTCTTGCTGGTCTTCACCTTCCCCCTGCAGCCTATTCACAGGCACAACAGGTTTGGGGATCTGTGCTTGCCCAGAGAAGGAACATCTCACGGTGCGCATCCTCGGCAGAGCCTGTTCCCGAAAAGGCAAACGTCCGGCTCCTTGTCCCACACGGAAGGTGGCAGCCCGGAAAGCTGTTGCTGGTCTTCACCTTCCCCCTGCAGCCTATTCACAGGCACAACAGGTTTGGGGATCTGTGCTTGCCCAGAGAAGGAACATCTCACGGTGCGCATCCTCGGCAGAGCCTGTTCCCGAAAAGGCAAACGTCCGGCTCCTTGTCCCACACGGAAGGTGGCAGCCCGGAAAGCTGTTGCTGGTCTTCACCTTCCCCCTGCAGCCTAGTCACAGGCACAACAGGTTTGGGGATCTGTGCTTGCGCAGAGAAGGAACATCTCACGGTGCGCATCCTCGGCAGAGCCTGTTCCCGAAAAGGCAAACGTCCGGCTCCTTGTCCCACACGGAAGGTGGCAGCCCGGAAAGCTGTTGCTGGTCTTCACCTTCCCCCTGCAGCCTATTCACAGGCACAACAGGTTTGGGGATCTGTGCTTGCCCAGAGAAGGAACATCTCACGGTGCGCATCCTCGGCAGAGCCTGTTCCCGAAAAGGCAAACGTCCGGCTCCTTGTCCCACACGGAAGGTGGCAGCCCGGAAAGCTCTTGCTGGTCTTCACCTTCCCCCTGCAGCCTATTCACAGGCACAACAGGTTTGGGGATCTGTGCTTGCCCAGAGAAGGAACATCTCACGGTGCGCATCCTCGGCAGAGCCTGTTCCCGAAAAGGCAAACGTCCGGCTCCTTGTCCCACACGGAAGGTGGCAGCCCGGAAAGCTGTTGCTGGTCTTCACCTTCCCCCTGCAGCCTATTCACAGGCACAACAGGTTTGGGGATCTGTGCTTGCCCAGAGAAGGAATATCTCACGGTGCGCATCCTCGGCAGAGCCTGTTCCCGAAAAGGCAAACGTCCGGCTCCTTGTCCCACACGGAAGGTGGCAGCCCGGAAAGCTCTTGCTGGTCTTCACCTTCCCCCTGCAGCCTAGTCACAGGCACAACAGGTTTGGGGATCTGTGCTTGCCCAGAGAAGGAACATCTCACGGTGCGCATCCTCGGCAGAGCCTGTTCCCGAAAAGGCAAACGTCCGGCTCCTTGTCCCACACGGAAGGTGGCAGCCCGGAAAGCTGTTGCTGGTCTTCACCTTCCCCCTGCAGCCTATTCACAGGCACAACAGGTTTGGGGATCTGTGCTTGCCCAGAGAAGGAACATCTCACGGTGCGCATCCTCGGCAGAGCCTGTTCCCGAAAAGGCAAACGTCCGGCTCCTTGTCCCACACGGAAGGTGGCAGCCCGGAAAGCTGTTGCTGGTCTTCACCTTCCCCCTGCAGCCTATTCACAGGCACAACAGGTTTGGGGATCTGTGCTTGCCCAGAGAAGGAACATCTCACGGTGCGCATCCTCGGCAGAGCCTGTTCCCGAAAAGGCAAACGTCCGGCTCCTTGTCCCACACGGAAGGTGGCAGCCCGGAAAGCTGTTGCTGGTCTTCACCTTCCCCCTGCAGCCTATTCACAGGCACAACAGGTTTGGGGATCTGTGCTTGCCCAGAGAAGGAACATCTCACGGTGTGCATCCTCGGCAGAGCCTGTTCCCGAAAAGGCAAACGTCCGGCTCCTTGTCCCACACGGAAGGTGGCAGCCCGGAAAGCTGTTGCTGGTCTTCACCTTCCCCCTGCAGCCTATTCACAGGCACAACAGGTTTGGGGATCTGTGCTTGCCCAGAGAAGGAATATCTCACGGTGCGCATCCTCGGCAGAGCCTGTTCCCGAAAAGGCAAACGTCCGGCTCCTTGTCCCACACGGAAGGTGGCAGCCCAGAAAGCTGTTGCTGGTCTTCACCTTCCCCCTGCAGCCTATTCACAGGCACAACAGGTTTTGGGATCTGTGCTTGCACAGAGAAGGAACATCTCACGGTGCGCATCCTCGGCAGAGCCTGTTCCCGAAAAGGCAAACGTCCGGCTCCTTGTCCCACACGGAAGGTGGCAGCCCGGAAAGCTCTTGCTGGTCTTCACCTTCCCCCTGCAGCCTATTCACAGGCACAACAGGTTTGGGGATCTGTGCTTGCCCAGAGAAGGAACATCTCACGGTGCGCATCCTCGGCAGAGCCTGTTCCCGAAAAGGCAAACGTCCGGCTCCTTGTCCCACACGGAAGGTGGCAGCCCGGAAAGCTCTTGCTGGTCTTCACCTTCCCCCTGCAGCCTATTCACAGGCACAACAGGTTTGGGGATCTGTGCTTGCCCAGAGAAGGAACATCTCACGGTGCGCATCCTCGGCAGAGCCTGTTCCCGAAAAGGCAAACGTCCGGCTCCTTGTCCCACACGGAAGGTGGCAGCCCAGAAAGCTGTTGCTGGTCTTCACCTTCCCCCTGCAGCCTATTCACAGGCACAACAGGTTTGGGGATCTGTGCTTGCCCAGAGAAGGAACATCTCACGGTGCGCATCCTCGGCAGAGCCTGTTCCCGAAAAGGCAAACGTCCGGCTCCTTGTCCCACACGGAAGGTGGCAGCCCGGAAAGCTGTTGCTGGTCTTCACCTTCCCCCTGCAGCCTATTCACAGGCACAACAGGTTTGGGGATCTGTGCTTGCCCAGAGAAGGAACATCTCACGGTGCGCATCCTCGGCAGAGCCTGTTCCCGAAAAGGCAAACGTCCGGCTCCTTGTCCCACACGGAAGGTGGCAGCCCGGAAAGCTGTTGCTCGTCTTCACCTTCCCCCTGCAGCCTAGTCACAGGCACAACAGGTTTGGGGATCTGTGCTTGCCCAGAGAAGGAACATCTCACGGTGCGCATCCTCGGCAGAGCCTGTTCCCGAAAAGGCAAACGTCCGGCTCCTTGTCCCACACGGAAGGTGGCAGCCCGGAAAGCTGTTGCTGGTCTTCACCTTCCCCCTGCAGCCTAGTCACAGGCACAACAGGTTTGGGGATCTGTGCTTGCCCAGAGAAGGAACATCTCACGGTGCGCATCCTCGGCAGAGCCTGTTCCCGAAAAGGCAAACGTCCGGCTCCTTGTCCCACACGGAAGGTGGCAGCCCGGAAAGCTGTTGCTGGTCTTCACCTTCCCCCTGCAGCCTATTCACAGGCACAACAGGTTTGGGGATCTGTGCTTGCCCAGAGAAGGAACATCTCACGGTGCGCATCCTCGGCAGAGCCTGTTCCCGAAAAGGCAAACGTCCGGCTCCTTGTCCCACACGGAAGGTGGCAGCCCGGAAAGCTCTTGCTGGTCTTCACCTTCCCCCTGCAGCCTATTCACAGGCACAACAGGTTTGGGGATCTGTGCTTGCCCAGAGAAGGAATATCTCACGGTGCGCATCCTCGGCAGAGCCTGTTCCCGAAAAGGCAAACGTCCGGCTCCTTGTCCCACACGGAAGGTGGCAGCCCGGAAAGCTGTTGCTGGTCTTCACCTTCCCCCTGCAGCCTATTCACAGGCACAACAGGTTTGGGGATCTGTGCTTGCCCAGAGAAGGAACATCTCACGGTGCGCATCCTCGGCAGAGCCTGTTCCCGAAAAGGCAAACGTCCGGCTCCTTGTCCCACACGGAAGGTGGCAGCCCGGAAAGCTCTTGCTGGTCTTCACCTTCCCCCTGCAGCCTAGTCACAGGCACAACAGGTTTGGGGATCTGTGCTTGCCCAGAGAAGGAACATCTCACGGTGCGCATCCTCGGCAGAGCCTGTTCCCGAAAAGGCAAACGTCCGGCTCCTTGTCCCACACGGAAGGTGGCAGCCCGGAAAGCTGTTGCTGGTCTTCACCTTCCCCCTGCAGCCTATTCACAGGCACAACAGGTTTGGGGATCTGTGCTTGCGCAGAGAAGGAACATCTCACGGTGCGCATCCTCGGCAGAGCCTGTTCCCGAAAAGGCAAACGTCCGGCTCCTTGTCCCACACGGAAGGTGGCAGCCCGGAAAGCTGTTGCTGGTCTTCACCTTCCCCCTGCAGCCTATTCACAGGCACAACAGGTTTGGGGATCTGTGCTTGCCCAGAGAAGGAACATCTCACGGTGCGCATCCTCGGCAGAGCCTGTTCCCGAAAAGGCAAACGTCCGGCTCCTTGTCCCACACGGAAGGTGGCAGCCCGGAAAGCTCTTGCTGGTCTTCACCTTCCCCCTGCAGCCTATTCACAGGCACAACAGGTTTTGGGATCTCTGCTTGCCCAGAGAAGGAACATCTCACGGTGCGCATCCTCGGCAGAGCCTGTTCCCGAAAAGGCAAACGTCCGGCTCCTTGTCCCACACGGAAGGTGGCAGCCCGGAAAGCTCTTGCTGGTCTTCACCTTCCCCCTGCAGCCTATTCACAGGCACAACAGGTTTGGGGATCTGTGCTTGCCCAGAGAAGGAACATCTCACGGTGCGCATCCTCGGCAGAGCCTGTTCCCGAAAAGGCAAACGTCCGGCTCCTTGTCCCACACGGAAGGTGGCAGCCCGGAAAGCTGTTGCTGGTCTTCACCTTCCCCCTGCAGCCTATTCACAGGCACAACAGGTTTGGGGATCTGTGCTTGCCCAGAGAAGGAACATCTCACGGTGCGCATCCTCGGCAGAGCCTGTTCCCGAAAAGGCAAACATTCCGGCTCCTTGTCCCACACGGAAGGTGGCAGCCCGGAAAGCTGTTGCTGGTCTTCACCTTCCCCCTGCAGCCTAGTCACAGGCACAACAGGTTTGGGGATCTGTGCTTGCCCAGAGAAGGAACATCTCACGGTGCGCATCCTCGGCAGAGCCTGTTCCCGAAAAGGCAAACGTCCGGCTCCTTGTCCCACACGGAAGGTGGCAGCCCGGAAAGCTGTTGCTGGTCTTCACCTTCCCCCTGCAGCCTATTCACAGGCACAACAGGTTTGGGGATCTGTGCTTGCCCAGAGAAGGAACATCTCACGGTGCGCATCCTCGGCAGAGCCTGTTCCCGAAAAGGCAAACGTCCGGCTCCTTGTCCCACACGGAAGGTGGCAGCCCGTAAAGCTGTTGCTGGTCTTCACCTTCCCCCTGCAGCCTATTCACAGGCACAACAGGTTTTGGGATCTCTGCTTGCGCAGAGAAGGAACATCTCACGGTGCGCATCCTCGGCAGAGCCTATTCCCGAAAAGGCAAACGTCCGGCTCCTTGTCCCACACGGAAGGTGGCAGCCCGGAAAGCTGTTGCTGGTCTTCACCTTCCCCCTGCAGCCTATTCACAGGCACAACAGGTTTGGGGATCTGTGCTTGCCCAGAGAAGGAACATCTCACGGTGCGCATCCTCGGCAGAGCCTGTTCCCGAAAAGGCAAACGTCCGGCTCCTTGTCCCACACGGAAGGTGGCAGCCCGGAAAGCTCTTGCTGGTCTTCACCTTCCCCCTGCAGCCTAGTCACAGGCACAACAGGTTTGGGGATCTGTGCTTGCCCAGAGAAGGAACATCTCACGGTGCGCATCCTCGGCAGAGCCTGTTCCCGAAAAGGCAAACGTCCGGCTCCTTGTCCCACACGGAAGGTGGCAGCCCGGAAAGCTCTTGCTGGTCTTCACCTTCCCCCTGCAGCCTATTCACAGGCACAACAGGTTTGGGGATCTGTGCTTGCCCAGAGAAGGAACATCTCACGGTGCGCATCCTCGGCAGAGCCTGTTCCCGAAAAGGCAAACGTCCGGCTCCTTGTCCCACACGGAAGGTGGCAGCCCGGAAAGCTGTTGCTGGTCTTCACCTTCCCCCTGCAGCCTATTCACAGGCACAACAGGTTTTGGGATCTGTGCTTGCCCAGAGAAGGAACATCTCACGGTGCGCATCCTCGGCAGAGCCTGTTCCCGAAAAGGCAAATGTCCGGCTCCTTGTCCCACACGGAAGGTGGCAGCCCGGAAAGCTGTTGCTGGTCTTCACCTTCCCCCTGCAGCCTATTCACAGGCACAACAGGTTTGGGGATCTGTGCTTGCCCAGAGAAGGAACATCTCACGGTGCGCATCCTCGGCAGAGCCTGTTCCCGAAAAGGCAAACGTCCGGCTCCTTGTCCCACACGGAAGGTGGCAGCCCGGAAAGCTCTTGCTGGTCTTCACCTTCCCCCTGCAGCCTAGTCACAGGCACAACAGGTTTGGGGATCTGTGCTTGCCCAGAGAAGGAACATCTCACGGTGCGCATCCTCGGCAGAGCCTGTTCCCGAAAAGGCAAACGTCCGGCTCCTTGTCCCACACGGAAGGTGGCAGCCCGGAAAGCTGTTGCTGGTCTTCACCTTCCCCCTGCAGCCTATTCACAGGCACAACAGGTTTGGGGATCTGTGCTTGCGCAGAGAAGGAACATCTCACGGTGCGCATCCTCGGCAGAGCCTGTTCCCGAAAAGGCAAACGTCCGGCTCCTTGTCCCACACGGAAGGTGGCAGCCCGGAAAGCTGTTGCTGGTCTTCACCTTCCCCCTGCAGCCTATTCACAGGCACAACAGGTTTGGGGATCTGTGCTTGCCCAGAGAAGGAACATCTCACGGTGCGCATCCTCGGCAGAGCCTGTTCCCGAAAAGGCAAACGTCCGGCTCCTTGTCCCACACGGAAGGTGGCAGCCCGGAAAGCTGTTGCTGGTCTTCACCTTCCCCCTGCAGCCTATTCACAGGCACAACAGGTTTTGGGATCTCTGCTTGCCCAGAGAAGGAACATCTCACGGTGCGCATCCTCGGCAGAGCCTGTTCCCGAAAAGGCAAACGTCCGGCTCCTTGTCCCACACGGAAGGTGGCAGCCCGGAAAGCTCTTGCTGGTCTTCACCTTCCCCCTGCAGCCTATTCACAGGCACAACAGGTTTGGGGATCTGTGCTTGCGCAGAGAAGGAACATCTCACGGTGCGCATCCTCGGCAGAGCCTGTTCCCGAAAAGGCAAACGTCCGGCTCCTTGTCCCACACGGAAGGTGGCAGCCCGGAAAGCTGTTGCTGGTCTTCACCTTCCCCCTGCAGCCTATTCACAGGCACAACAGGTTTGGGGATCTGTGCTTGCCCAGAGAAGGAACATCTCACGGTGCGCATCCTCGGCAGAGCCTGTTCCCGAAAAGGCAAACATTCCGGCTCCTTGTCCCACACGGAAGGTGGCAGCCCGGAAAGCTGTTGCTGGTCTTCACCTTCCCCCTGCAGCCTAGTCACAGGCACAACAGGTTTGGGGATCTGTGCTTGCCCAGAGAAGGAACATCTCACGGTGCGCATCCTCGGCAGAGCCTGTTCCCGAAAAGGCAAACGTCCGGCTCCTTGTCCCACACGGAAGGTGGCAGCCCGGAAAGCTCTTGCTGGTCTTCACCTTCCCCCTGCAGCCTATTCACAGGCACAACAGGTTTGGGGATCTGTGCTTGCCCAGAGAAGGAACATCTCACGGTGCGCATCCTCGGCAGAGCCTGTTCCCGAAAAGGCAAACGTCCGGCTCCTTGTCCCACACGGAAGGTGGCAGCCCGGAAAGCTCTTGCTGGTCTTCACCTTCCCCCTGCAGCCTATTCACAGGCACAACAGGTTTGGGGATCTGTGCTTGCCCAGAGAAGGAACATCTCACGGTGCGCATCCTCGGCAGAGCCTGTTCCCGAAAAGGCAAACGTCCGGCTCCTTGTCCCACACGGAAGGTGGCAGCCCGGAAAGCTCTTGCTGGTCTTCACCTTCCCCCTGCAGCCTATTCACAGGCACAACAGGTTTGGGGATCTGTGCTTGCCCAGAGAAGGAACATCTCACGGTGCGCATCCTCGGCAGAGCCTGTTCCCGAAAAGGCAAACGTCCGGCTCCTTGTCCCACACGGAAGGTGGCAGCCCGGAAAGCTGTTGCTGGTCTTCACCTTCCCCCTGCAGCCTATTCACAGGCACAACAGGTTTTGGGATCTGTGCTTGCCCAGAGAAGGAACATCTCACGGTGCGCATCCTCGGCAGAGCCTGTTCCCGAAAAGGCAAACGTCCGGCTCCTTGTCCCACACGGAAGGTGGCAGCCCGGAAAGCTCTTGCTGGTCTTCACCTTCCCCCTGCAGCCTATTCACAGGCACAACA
Organism: Haliaeetus albicilla; assembly: GCF_947461875.1. NCBI lineage: Eukaryota > Metazoa > Chordata > Aves > Accipitriformes > Accipitridae > Haliaeetus > Haliaeetus albicilla. The sequence continues at coordinate 3,356,362 of NW_027212433.1, read as the reverse complement.
GGTTTGGGGATCTGTGCTTGCCCAGAGAAGGAACATCTCACGGTGCGCATCCTCGGCAGAGCCTGTTCCCGAAAAGGCAAACGTCCGGCTCCTTGTCCCACATGGAAGGTGGCAGCCCTGAAAGCTCTTGCTGGTCTTCACCTTCCCCCTGCAGCCTATTCACAGGCACAACAGGTTTGGGGATCTGTGCTTGCCCAGAGAAGGAACATCTCACGGTGCGCATCCTCGGCAGAGCCTGTTCCCGAAAAGGCAAACGTCCGGCTCCTTGTCCCACACGGAAGGTGGCAGCCCGGAAAGCTGTTGCTGGTCTTCACCTTCCCCCTGCAGCCTAGTCACAGGCACAACAGGTTTGGGGATCTGTGCTTGCCCAGAGAAGGAACATCTCACGGTGCGCATCCTCGGCAGAGCCTGTTCCCGAAAAGGCAAACGTCCGGCTCCTTGTCCCACACGGAAGGTGGCAGCCCGGAAAGCTGTTGCTGGTCTTCACCTTCCCCCTGCAGCCTATTCACAGGCACAACAGGTTTTGGGATCTGTGCTTGCCCAGAGAAGGAACATCTCACGGTGCGCATCCTCGGCAGAGCCTGTTCCCGAAAAGGCAAATATTCCGGCTCCTTGTCCCACACGGAAGGTGGCAGCCCGGAAAGCTCTTGCTGGTCTTCACCTTCCCCCTGCAGCCTATTCACAGGCACAACAGGTTTGGGGATCTGTGCTTGCCCAGAGAAGGAATATCTCACGGTGCGCATCCTCGGCAGAGCCTATTCCCGAAAAGGCAAACGTCCGGCTCCTTGTCCCACACGGAAGGTGGCAGCCCGGAAAGCTGTTGCTGGTCTTCACCTTCCCCCTGCAGCCTAGTCACAGGCACAACAGGTTTGGGGATCTGTGCTTGCCCAGAGAAGGAACATCTCACGGTGCGCATCCTCGGCAGAGCCTGTTCCCGAAAAGGCAAACGTCCGGCTCCTTGTCCCACACGGAAGGTGGCAGCCCGGAAAGCTGTTGCTGGTCTTCACCTTCCCCCTGCAGCCTATTCACAGGCACAACAGGTTTGGGGATCTGTGCTTGCCCAGAGAAGGAACATCTCACGGTGCGCATCCTCGGCAGAGCCTGTTCCCGAAAAGGCAAACGTCCGGCTCCTTGTCCCACACGGAAGGTGGCAGCCCGGAAAGCTCTTGCTGGTCTTCACCTTCCCCCTGCAGCCTAGTCACAGGCACAACAGGTTTGGGGATCTGTGCTTGCCCAGAGAAGGAACATCTCACGGTGCGCATCCTCGGCAGAGCCTGTTCCCGAAAAGGCAAACGTCCGGCTCCTTGTCCCACACGGAAGGTGGCAGCCCGGAAAGCTGTTGCTGGTCTTCACCTTCCCCCTGCAGCCTATTCACAGGCACAACAGGTTTTGGGATCTGTGCTTGCCCAGAGAAGGAACATCTCACGGTGCGCATCCTCGGCAGAGCCTGTTCCCGAAAAGGCAAACGTCCGGCTCCTTGTCCCACACGGAAGGTGGCAGCCCGGAAAGCTCTTGCTGGTCTTCACCTTCCCCCTGCAGCCTATTCACAGGCACAACAGGTTTGGGGATCTGTGCTTGCCCAGAGAAGGAATATCTCACGGTGCGCATCCTCGGCAGAGCCTGTTCCCGAAAAGGCAAATGTCCGGCTCCTTGTCCCACACGGAAGGTGGCAGCCCGGAAAGCTGTTGCTGGTCTTCACCTTCCCCCTGCAGCCTATTCACAGGCACAACAGGTTTGGGGATCTGTGCTTGCCCAGAGAAGGAACATCTCACGGTGCGCATCCTCGGCAGAGCCTGTTCCCGAAAAGGCAAACGTCCGGCTCCTTGTCCCACACGGAAGGTGGCAGCCCGGAAAGCTCTTGCTGGTCTTCACCTTCCCCCTGCAGCCTATTCACAGGCACAACAGGTTTGGGGATCTGTGCTTGCGCAGAGAAGGAACATCTCACGGTGCGCATCCTCGGCAGAGCCTGTTCCCGAAAAGGCAAACGTCCGGCTCCTTGTCCCACACGGAAGGTGGCAGCCCGGAAAGCTGTTGCTGGTCTTCACCTTCCCCCTGCAGCCTATTCACAGGCACAACAGGTTTGGGGATCTGTGCTTGCGCAGAGAAGGAACATCTCACGGTGCGCATCCTCGGCAGAGCCTGTTCCCGAAAAGGCAAACGTCCGGCTCCTTGTCCCACACGGAAGGTGGCAGCCCGGAAAGCTGTTGCTGGTCTTCACCTTCCCCCTGCAGCCTATTCACAGGCACAACAGGTTTGGGGATCTGTGCTTGCCCAGAGAAGGAACATCTCACGGTGCGCATCCTCGGCAGAGCCTGTTCCCGAAAAGGCAAACATTCCGGCTCCTTGTCCCACACGGAAGGTGGCAGCCCGGAAAGCTGTTGCTGGTCTTCACCTTCCCCCTGCAGCCTAGTCACAGGCACAACAGGTTTGGGGATCTGTGCTTGCCCAGAGAAGGAACATCTCACGGTGCGCATCCTCGGCAGAGCCTGTTCCCGAAAAGGCAAACGTCCGGCTCCTTGTCCCACACGGAAGGTGGCAGCCCGGAAAGCTCTTGCTGGTCTTCACCTTCCCCCTGCAGCCTATTCACAGGCACAACAGGTTTGGGGATCTGTGCTTGCCCAGAGAAGGAACATCTCACGGTGCGCATCCTCGGCAGAGCCTGTTCCCGAAAAGGCAAACGTCCGGCTCCTTGTCCCACACGGAAGGTGGCAGCCCGTAAAGCTCTTGCTGGTCTTCACCTTCCCCCTGCAGCCTATTCACAGGCACAACAGGTTTGGGGATCTGTGCTTGCCCAGAGAAGGAACATCTCACGGTGCGCATCCTCGGCAGAGCCTGTTCCCGAAAAGGCAAACGTCCGGCTCCTTGTCCCACACGGAAGGTGGCAGCCCGGAAAGCTCTTGCTGGTCTTCACCTTCCCCCTGCAGCCTATTCACAGGCACAACAGGTTTGGGGATCTGTGCTTGCCCAGAGAAGGAACATCTCACGGTGCGCATCCTCGGCAGAGCCTGTTCCCGAAAAGGCAAACGTCCGGCTCCTTGTCCCACACGGAAGGTGGCAGCCCGGAAAGCTCTTGCTGGTCTTCACCTTCCCCCTGCAGCCTATTCACAGGCACAACAGGTTTGGGGATCTGTGCTTGCCCAGAGAAGGAACATCTCACGGTGCGCATCCTCGGCAGAGCCTGTTCCCGAAAAGGCAAACGTCCGGCTCCTTGTCCCACACGGAAGGTGGCAGCCCGGAAAGCTCTTGCTGGTCTTCACCTTCCCCCTGCAGCCTATTCACAGGCACAACAGGTTTGGGGATCTGTGCTTGCCCAGAGAAGGAACATCTCACGGTGCGCATCCTCGGCAGAGCCTGTTCCCGAAAAGGCAAACGTCCGGCTCCTTGTCCCACACGGAAGGTGGCAGCCCGGAAAGCTGTTGCTGGTCTTCACCTTCCCCCTGCAGCCTATTCACAGGCACAACAGGTTTTGGGATCTGTGCTTGCCCAGAGAAGGAACATCTCACGGTGCGCATCCTCGGCAGAGCCTGTTCCCGAAAAGGCAAACGTCCGGCTCCTTGTCCCACACGGAAGGTGGCAGCCCGGAAAGCTGTTGCTGGTCTTCACCTTCCCCCTGCAGCCTAGTCACAGGCACAACAGGTTTGGGGATCTGTGCTTGCCCAGAGAAGGAACATCTCACGGTGCGCATCCTCGGCAGAGCCTGTTCCCGAAAAGGCAAACGTCCGGCTCCTTGTCCCACACGGAAGGTGGCAGCCCGGAAAGCTGTTGCTCGTCTTCACCTTCCCCCTGCAGCCTATTCACAGGCACAACTGGTTTTGGGATCTGTGCTTGCCCAGAGAAGGAACATCTCACGGTGCGCATCCTCGGCAGAGCCTGTTCCCGAAAAGGCAAACATTCCGGCTCCTTGTCCCACACGGAAGGTGGCAGCCCGGAAAGCTCTTGCTGGTCTTCACCTTCCCCCTGCAGCCTATTCACAGGCACAACAGGTTTGGGGATCTGTGCTTGCCCAGAGAAGGAATATCTCACGGTGCGCATCCTCGGCAGAGCCTATTCCCGAAAAGGCAAACGTCCGGCTCCTTGTCCCACACGGAAGGTGGCAGCCCGGAAAGCTCTTGCTGGTCTTCACCTTCCCCCTGCAGCCTATTCACAGGCACAACAGGTTTGGGGATCTGTGCTTGCCCAGAGAAGGAACATCTCACGGTGCGCATCCTCGGCAGAGCCTGTTCCCGAAAAGGCAAACGTCCGGCTCCTTGTCCCACACGGAAGGTGGCAGCCCGGAAAGCTCTTGCTGGTCTTCACCTTCCCCCTGCAGCCTAGTCACAGGCACAACAGGTTTGGGGATCTGTGCTTGCCCAGAGAAGGAACATCTCACGGTGCGCATCCTCGGCAGAGCCTGTTCCCGAAAAGGCAAACGTCCGGCTCCTTGTCCCACACGGAAGGTGGCAGCCCGGAAAGCTCTTGCTGGTCTTCACCTTCCCCCTGCAGCCTAGTCACAGGCACAACAGGTTTGGGGATCTGTGCTTGCCCAGAGAAGGAACATCTCACGGTGCGCATCCTCGGCAGAGCCTGTTCCCGAAAAGGCAAACGTCCGGCTCCTTGTCCCACACGGAAGGTGGCAGCCCGGAAAGCTCTTGCTGGTCTTCACCTTCCCCCTGCAGCCTATTCACAGGCACAACAGGTTTGGGGATCTGTGCTTGCCCAGAGAAGGAACATCTCACGGTGCGCATCCTCGGCAGAGCCTGTTCCCGAAAAGGCAAACGTCCGGCTCCTTGTCCCACACGGAAGGTGGCAGCCCGGAAAGCTGTTGCTGGTCTTCACCTTCCCCCTGCAGCCTAGTCACAGGCACAACAGGTTTGGGGATCTGTGCTTGCCCAGAGAAGGAATATCTCACGGTGCGCATCCTCGGCAGAGCCTGTTCCCGAAAAGGCAAACGTCCGGCTCCTTGTCCCACACGGAAGGTGGCAGCCCTGAAAGCTGTTGCTGGTCTTCACCTTCCCCCTGCAGCCTATTCACAGGCACAACAGGTTTGGGGATCTGTGCTTGCCCAGAGAAGGAACATCTCACGGTGCGCATCCTCGGCAGAGCCTGTTCCCGAAAAGGCAAACGTCCGGCTCCTTGTCCCACACGGAAGGTGGCAGCCCGGAAAGCTGTTGCTGGTCTTCACCTTCCCCCTGCAGCCTAGTCACAGGCACAACAGGTTTGGGGATCTGTGCTTGCCCAGAGAAGGAACATCTCACGGTGCGCATCCTCGGCAGAGCCTGTTCCCGAAAAGGCAAACGTCCGGCTCCTTGTCCCACACGGAAGGTGGCAGCCCGGAAAGCTCTTGCTGGTCTTCACCTTCCCCCTGCAGCCTATTCACAGGCACAACAGGTTTGGGGATCTGTGCTTGCGCAGAGAAGGAACATCTCACGGTGCGCATCCTCGGCAGAGCCTGTTCCCGAAAAGGCAAACGTCCGGCTCCTTGTCCCACACGGAAGGTGGCAGCCCGGAAAGCTGTTGCTGGTCTTCACCTTCCCCCTGCAGCCTAGTCACAGGCACAACAGGTTTGGGGATCTGTGCTTGCCCAGAGAAGGAACATCTCACGGTGCGCATCCTCGGCAGAGCCTGTTCCCGAAAAGGCAAACATTCCGGCTCCTTGTCCCACACGGAAGGTGGCAGCCCGGAAAGCTGTTGCTGGTCTTCACCTTCCCCCTGCAGCCTATTCACAGGCACAACAGGTTTGGGGATCTCTGCTTGCCCAGAGAAGGAACATCTCACGGTGCGCATCCTCGGCAGAGCCTGTTCCCGAAAAGGCAAACGTCCGGCTCCTTGTCCCACACGGAAGGTGGCAGCCCGGAAAGCTCTTGCTGGTCTTCACCTTCCCCCTGCAGCCTATTCACAGGCACAAGAGGTTTGGGGATCTGTGCTTGCCCAGAGAAGGAATATCTCACGGTGCGCATCCTCGGCAGAGCCTATTCCCGAAAAGGCAAACGTCCGGCTCCTTGTCCCACACGGAAGGTGGCAGCCCGGAAAGCTCTTGCTGGTCTTCACCTTCCCCCTGCAGCCTATTCACAGGCACAACAGGTTTGGGGATCTGTGCTTGCCCAGAGAAGGAACATCTCACGGTGCGCATCCTCGGCAGAGCCTGTTCCCGAAAAGGCAAACGTCCGGCTCCTTGTCCCACACGGAAGGTGGCAGCCCGGAAAGCTGTTGCTGGTCTTCACCTTCCCCCTGCAGCCTAGTCACAGGCACAACAGGTTTGGGGATCTGTGCTTGCCCAGAGAAGGAACATCTCACGGTGCGCATCCTCGGCAGAGCCTGTTCCCGAAAAGGCAAACGTCCGGCTCCTTGTCCCACACGGAAGGTGGCAGCCCGGAAAGCTGTTGCTGGTCTTCACCTTCCCCCTGCAGCCTATTCACAGGCACAACAGGTTTGGGGATCTGTGCTTGCCCAGAGAAGGAACATCTCACGGTGCGCATCCTCGGCAGAGCCTGTTCCCGAAAAGGCAAACGTCCGGCTCCTTGTCCCACACGGAATGTGGCAGCCCGGAAAGCTCTTGCTGGTCTTCACCTTCCCCCTGCAGCCTATTCACAGGCACAACAGGTTTGGGGATCTGTGCTTGCCCAGAGAAGGAATATCTCACGGTGCGCATCCTCGGCAGAGCCTGTTCCCGAAAAGGCAAATGTCCGGCTCCTTGTCCCACACGGAAGGTGGCAGCCCGGAAAGCTCTTGCTGGTCTTCACCTTCCCCCTGCAGCCTATTCACAGGCACAACAGGTTTGGGGATCTGTGCTTGCCCAGAGAAGGAACATCTCACGGTGCGCATCCTCGGCAGAGCCTGTTCCCGAAAAGGCAAACGTCCGGCTCCTTGTCCCACACGGAAGGTGGCAGCCCGGAAAGCTCTTGCTGGTCTTCACCTTCCCCCTGCAGCCTAGTCACAGGCACAACAGGTTTGGGGATCTGTGCTTGCCCAGAGAAGGAACATCTCACGGTGCGCATCCTCGGCAGAGCCTGTTCCCGAAAAGGCAAACGTCCGGCTCCTTGTCCCACACGGAAGGTGGCAGCCCGGAAAGCTCTTGCTGGTCTTCACCTTCCCCCTGCAGCCTATTCACAGGCACAACAGGTTTGGGGATCTGTGCTTGCCCAGAGAAGGAACATCTCACGGTGCGCATCCTCGGCAGAGCCTGTTCCCGAAAAGGCAAACGTCCGGCTCCTTGTCCCACACGGAAGGTGGCAGCCCGGAAAGCTGTTGCTGGTCTTCACCTTCCCCCTGCAGCCTATTCACAGGCACAACAGGTTTGGGGATCTGTGCTTGCCCAGAGAAGGAACATCTCACGGTGCGCATCCTCGGCAGAGCCTGTTCCCGAAAAGGCAAACGTCCGGCTCCTTGTCCCACACGGAAGGTGGCAGCCCGGAAAGCTGTTGCTGGTCTTCACCTTCCCCCTGCAGCCTATTCACAGGCACAACAGGTTTTGGGATCTCTGCTTGCCCAGAGAAGGAACATCTCACGGTGCGCATCCTCGGCAGAGCCTGTTCCCGAAAAGGCAAACGTCCGGCTCCTTGTCCCACACGGAAGGTGGCAGCCCGGAAAGCTGTTGCTGGTCTTCACCTTCCCCCTGCAGCCTATTCACAGGCACAACAGGTTTGGGGATCTGTGCTTGCGCAGAGAAGGAACATCTCACGGTGCGCATCCTCGGCAGAGCCTGTTCCCGAAAAGGCAAACGTCCGGCTCCTTGTCCCACACGGAAGGTGGCAGCCCGGAAAGCTGTTGCTGGTCTTCACCTTCCCCCTGCAGCCTATTCACAGGCACAACAGGTTTGGGGATCTGTGCTTGCCCAGAGAAGGAACATCTCACGGTGCGCATCCTCGGCAGAGCCTGTTCCCGAAAAGGCAAACGTCCGGCTCCTTGTCCCACACGGAAGGTGGCAGCCCGGAAAGCTGTTGCTGGTCTTCACCTTCCCCCTGCAGCCTAGTCACAGGCACAACAGGTTTGGGGATCTGTGCTTGCCCAGAGAAGGAACATCTCACGGTGCGCATCCTCGGCAGAGCCTGTTCCCGAAAAGGCAAACGTCCGGCTCCTTGTCCCACACGGAAGGTGGCAGCCCGGAAAGCTGTTGCTGGTCTTCACCTTCCCCCTGCAGCCTATTCACAGGCACAACAGGTTTGGGGATCTGTGCTTGCCCAGAGAAGGAACATCTCACGGTGCGCATCCTCGGCAGAGCCTGTTCCCGAAAAGGCAAACGTCCGGCTCCTTGTCCCACACGGAAGGTGGCAGCCCGGAAAGCTCTTGCTGGTCTTCACCTTCCCCCTGCAGCCTATTCACAGGCACAACAGGTTTGGGGATCTGTGCTTGCCCAGAGAAGGAACATCTCACGGTGCGCATCCTCGGCAGAGCCTGTTCCCGAAAAGGCAAACGTCCGGCTCCTTGTCCCACACGGAAGGTGGCAGCCCGGAAAGCTCTTGCTGGTCTTCACCTTCCCCCTGCAGCCTATTCACAGGCACAACAGGTTTGGGGATCTCTGCTTGCGCAGAGAAGGAACATCTCACGGTGCGCATCCTCGGCAGAGCCTATTCCCGAAAAGGCAAACGTCCGGCTCCTTGTCCCACACGGAAGGTGGCAGCCCGGAAAGCTGTTGCTGGTCTTCACCTTCCCCCTGCAGCCTATTCACAGGCACAACAGGTTTGGGGATCTGTGCTTGCCCAGAGAAGGAACATCTCACGGTGCGCATCCTCGGCAGAGCCTGTTCCCGAAAAGGCAAACGTCCGGCTCCTTGTCCCACACGGAAGGTGGCAGCCCGGAAAGCTCTTGCTGGTCTTCACCTTCCCCCTGCAGCCTATTCACAGGCACAACAGGTTTGGGGATCTGTGCTTGCCCAGAGAAGGAACATCTCACGGTGCGCATCCTCGGCAGAGCCTGTTCCCGAAAAGGCAAACGTCCGGCTCCTTGTCCCACACGGAAGGTGGCAGCCCGGAAAGCTCTTGCTGGTCTTCACCTTCCCCCTGCAGCCTATTCACAGGCACAACAGGTTTGGGGATCTGTGCTTGCCCAGAGAAGGAACATCTCACGGTGCGCATCCTCGGCAGAGCCTGTTCCCGAAAAGGCAAACGTCCGGCTCCTTGTCCCACACGGAAGGTGGCAGCCCGGAAAGCTCTTGCTGGTCTTCACCTTCCCCCTGCAGCCTAGTCACAGGCACAACAGGTTTGGGGATCTGTGCTTGCCCAGAGAAGGAACATCTCACGGTGCGCATCCTCGGCAGAGCCTGTTCCCGAAAAGGCAAACGTCCGGCTCCTTGTCCCACACGGAAGGTGGCAGCCCGGAAAGCTCTTGCTGGTCTTCACCTTCCCCCTGCAGCCTATTCACAGGCACAACAGGTTTGGGGATCTGTGCTTGCCCAGAGAAGGAACATCTCACGGTGCGCATCCTCGGCAGAGCCTGTTCCCGAAAAGGCAAACGTCCGGCTCCTTGTCCCACACGGAAGGTGGCAGCCCGGAAAGCTGTTGCTGGTCTTCACCTTCCCCCTGCAGCCTAGTCACAGGCACAACAGGTTTGGGGATCTGTGCTTGCCCAGAGAAGGAATATCTCACGGTGCGCATCCTCGGCAGAGCCTGTTCCCGAAAAGGCAAACGTCCGGCTCCTTGTCCCACACGGAAGGTGGCAGCCCGGAAAGCTGTTGCTGGTCTTCACCTTCCCCCTGCAGCCTAGTCACAGGCACAACAGGTTTGGGGATCTGTGCTTGCCCAGAGAAGGAATATCTCACGGTGCGCATCCTCGGCAGAGCCTGTTCCCGAAAAGGCAAACGTCCGGCTCCTTGTCCCACACGGAAGGTGGCAGCCCTGAAAGCTCTTGCTGGTCTTCACCTTCCCCCTGCAGCCTATTCACAGGCACAACAGGTTTGGGGATCTGTGCTTGCCCAGAGAAGGAACATCTCACGGTGCGCATCCTCGGCAGAGCCTGTTCCCGAAAAGGCAAACGTCCGGCTCCTTGTCCCACACGGAAGGTGGCAGCCCGGAAAGCTGTTGCTGGTCTTCACCTTCCCCCTGCAGCCTAGTCACAGGCACAACAGGTTTGGGGATCTGTGCTTGCGCAGAGAAGGAACATCTCACGGTGCGCATCCTCGGCAGAGCCTGTTCCCGAAAAGGCAAACGTCCGGCTCCTTGTCCCACACGGAAGGTGGCAGCCCGGAAAGCTGTTGCTGGTCTTCACCTTCCCCCTGCAGCCTAGTCACAGGCACAACAGGTTTGGGGATCTGTGCTTGCCCAGAGAAGGAACATCTCACGGTGCGCATCCTCGGCAGAGCCTGTTCCCGAAAAGGCAAATATTCCGGCTCCTTGTCCCACACGGAAGGTGGCAGCCCGGAAAGCTGTTGCTGGTCTTCACCTTCCCCCTGCAGCCTATTCACAGGCACAACAGGTTTGGGGATCTCTGCTTGCCCAGAGAAGGAACATCTCACGGTGCGCATCCTCGGCAGAGCCTGTTCCCGAAAAGGCAAACGTCCGGCTCCTTGTCCCACACGGAAGGTGGCAGCCCGGAAAGCTGTTGCTGGTCTTCACCTTCCCCCTGCAGCCTATTCACAGGCACAACAGGTTTGGGGATCTGTGCTTGCCCAGAGAAGGAATATCTCACGGTGCGCATCCTCGGCAGAGCCTATTCCCGAAAAGGCAAACGTCCGGCTCCTTGTCCCACACGGAAGGTGGCAGCCCGGAAAGCTCTTGCTGGTCTTCACCTTCCCCCTGCAGCCTATTCACAGGCACAACAGGTTTGGGGATCTGTGCTTGCCCAGAGAAGGAACATCTCACGGTGCGCATCCTCGGCAGAGCCTGTTCCCGAAAAGGCAAACGTCCGGCTCCTTGTCCCACACGGAAGGTGGCAGCCCGGAAAGCTGTTGCTGGTCTTCACCTTCCCCCTGCAGCCTATTCACAGGCACAACAGGTTTGGGGATCTGTGCTTGCCCAGAGAAGGAACATCTCACGGTGCGCATCCTCGGCAGAGCCTGTTCCCGAAAAGGCAAACGTCCGGCTCCTTGTCCCACACGGAAGGTGGCAGCCCGGAAAGCTGTTGCTGGTCTTCACCTTCCCCCTGCAGCCTATTCACAGGCACAACAGGTTTGGGGATCTGTGCTTGCGCAGAGAAGGAACATCTCACGGTGCGCATCCTCGGCAGAGCCTGTTCCCGAAAAGGCAAACATTCCGGCTCCTTGTCCCACACGGAAGGTGGCAGCCCGGAAAGCTGTTGCTGGTCTTCACCTTCCCCCTGCAGCCTAGTCACAGGCACAACAGGTTTGGGGATCTGTGCTTGCCCAGAGAAGGAACATCTCACGGTGCGCATCCTCGGCAGAGCCTGTTCCCGAAAAGGCAAACGTCCGGCTCCTTGTCCCACACGGAAGGTGGCAGCCCGGAAAGCTGTTGCTGGTCTTCACCTTCCCCCTGCAGCCTATTCACAGGCACAACAGGTTTGGGGATCTGTGCTTGCCCAGAGAAGGAACATCTCACGGTGCGCATCCTCGGCAGAGCCTGTTCCCGAAAAGGCAAACGTCCGGCTCCTTGTCCCACACGGAAGGTGGCAGCCCGTAAAGCTGTTGCTGGTCTTCACCTTCCCCCTGCAGCCTATTCACAGGCACAACAGGTTTGGGGATCTGTGCTTGCCCAGAGAAGGAACATCTCACGGTGCGCATCCTCGGCAGAGCCTGTTCCCGAAAAGGCAAACGTCCGGCTCCTTGTCCCACACGGAAGGTGGCAGCCCGTAAAGCTGTTGCTGGTCTTCACCTTCCCCCTGCAGCCTATTCACAGGCACAACAGGTTTTGGGATCTCTGCTTGCGCAGAGAAGGAACATCTCACGGTGCGCATCCTCGGCAGAGCCTATTCCCGAAAAGGCAAACGTCCGGCTCCTTGTCCCACACGGAAGGTGGCAGCCCGGAAAGCTGTTGCTGGTCTTCACCTTCCCCCTGCAGCCTATTCACAGGCACAACAGGTTTTGGGATCTGTGCTTGCCCAGAGAAGGAACATCTCACGGTGCGCATCCTCGGCAGAGCCTGTTCCCGAAAAGGCAAACGTCCGGCTCCTTGTCCCACACGGAAGGTGGCAGCCCGGAAAGCTGTTGCTGGTCTTCACCTTCCCCCTGCAGCCTATTCACAGGCACAACAGGTTTGGGGATCTGTGCTTGCCCAGAGAAGGAACATCTCACGGTGCGCATCCTCGGCAGAGCCTGTTCCCGAAAAGGCAAACGTCCGGCTCCTTGTCCCACACGGAAGGTGGCAGCCCGGAAAGCTCTTGCTGGTCTTCACCTTCCCCCTGCAGCCTATTCACAGGCACAACAGGTTTGGGGATCTGTGCTTGCGCAGAGAAGGAACATCTCACGGTGCGCATCCTCGGCAGAGCCTGTTCCCGAAAAGGCAAACATTCCGGCTCCTTGTCCCACACGGAAGGTGGCAGCCCGGAAAGCTGTTGCTGGTCTTCACCTTCCCCCTGCAGCCTAGTCACAGGCACAACAGGTTTGGGGATCTGTGCTTGCCCAGAGAAGGAACATCTCACGGTGCGCATCCTCGGCAGAGCCTGTTCCCGAAAAGGCAAACGTCCGGCTCCTTGTCCCACACGGAAGGTGGCAGCCCGGAAAGCTGTTGCTCGTCTTCACCTTCCCCCTGCAGCCTATTCACAGGCACAACAGGTTTTGGGATCTGTGCTTGCCCAGAGAAGGAACATCTCACGGTGCGCATCCTCGGCAGAGCCTGTTCCCGAAAAGGCAAACATTCCGGCTCCTTGTCCCACACGGAAGGTGGCAGCCCGGAAAGCTGTTGCTGGTCTTCACCTTCCCCCTGCAGCCTAGTCACAGGCACAACAGGTTTGGGGATCTGTGCTTGCCCAGAGAAGGAACATCTCACGGTGCGCATCCTCGGCAGAGCCTGTTCCCGAAAAGGCAAACGTCCGGCTCCTTGTCCCACACGGAAGGTGGCAGCCCGGAAAGCTGTTGCTGGTCTTCACCTTCCCCCTGCAGCCTATTCACAGGCACAACAGGTTTGGGGATCTGTGCTTGCCCAGAGAAGGAACATCTCACGGTGCGCATCCTCGGCAGAGCCTGTTCCCGAAAAGGCAAACGTCCGGCTCCTTGTCCCACACGGAAGGTGGCAGCCCGGAAAGCTCTTGCTGGTCTTCACCTTCCCCCTGCAGCCTAGTCACAGGCACAACAGGTTTGGGGATCTGTGCTTGCCCAGAGAAGGAACATCTCACGGTGCGCATCCTCGGCAGAGCCTGTTCCCGAAAAGGCAAACGTCCGGCTCCTTGTCCCACACGGAAGGTGGCAGCCCGGAAAGCTCTTGCTGGTCTTCACCTTCCCCCTGCAGCCTAGTCACAGGCACAACAGGTTTGGGGATCTGTGCTTGCCCAGAGAAGGAACATCTCACGGTGCGCATCCTCGGCAGAGCCTGTTCCCGAAAAGGCAAACGTCCGGCTCCTTGTCCCACACGGAAGGTGGCAGCCCGGAAAGCTGTTGCTGGTCTTCACCTTCCCCCTGCAGCCTATTCACAGGCACAACAGGTTTGGGGATCTGTGCTTGCCCAGAGAAGGAATATCTCACGGTGCGCATCCTCGGCAGAGCCTGTTCCCGAAAAGGCAAACGTCCGGCTCCTTGTCCCACACGGAAGGTGGCAGCCCGGAAAGCTGTTGCTGGTCTTCACCTTCCCCCTGCAGCCTATTCACAGGCACAACAGGTTTGGGGATCTGTGCTTGCCCAGAGAAGGAATATCTCACGGTGCGCATCCTCGGCAGAGCCTGTTCCCGAAAAGGCAAACGTCCGGCTCCTTGTCCCACACGGAAGGTGGCAGCCCGGAAAGCTCTTGCTGGTCTTCACCTTCCCCCTGCAGCCTATTCACAGGCACAACAGGTTTTGGGATCTGTGCTTGCCCAGAGAAGGAACATCTCACGGTGCGCATCCTCGGCAGAGCCTGTTCCCGAAAAGGCAAACGTCCGGCTCCTTGTCCCACACGGAAGGTGGCAGCCCGGAAAGCTCTTGCTGGTCTTCACCTTCCCCCTGCAGCCTATTCACAGGCACAACAGGTTTGGGGATCTGTGCTTGCCCAGAGAAGGAACATCTCACGGTGCGCATCCTCGGCAGAGCCTGTTCCCGAAAAGGCAAACGTCCGGCTCCTTGTCCCACACGGAAGGTGGCAGCCCGGAAAGCTGTTGCTGGTCTTCACCTTCCCCCTGCAGCCTATTCACAGGCACAACAGGTTTGGGGATCTGTGCTTGCGCAGAGAAGGAACATCTCACGGTGCGCATCCTCGGCAGAGCCTGTTCCCGAAAAGGCAAACGTCCGGCTCCTTGTCCCACACGGAAGGTGGCAGCCCGGAAAGCTGTTGCTGGTCTTCACCTTCCCCCTGCAGCCTAGTCACAGGCACAACAGGTTTGGGGATCTGTGCTTGCCCAGAGAAGGAACATCTCACGGTGCGCATCCTCGGCAGAGCCTGTTCCCGAAAAGGCAAACATTCCGGCTCCTTGTCCCACACGGAAGGTGGCAGCCCGGAAAGCTGTTGCTGGTCTTCACCTTCCCCCTGCAGCCTATTCAGAGGCACAACAGGTTTTGGGATCTCTGCTTGCCCAGAGAAGGAACATCTCACGGTGCGCATCCTCGGCAGAGCCTGTTCCCGAAAAGGCAAACGTCCGGCTCCTTGTCCCACACGGAAGGTGGCAGCCCGGAAAGCTCTTGCTGGTCTTCACCTTCCCCCTGCAGCCTAGTCACAGGCACAACAGGTTTGGGGATCTGTGCTTGCCCAGAGAAGGAATATCTCACGGTGCGCATCCTCGGCAGAGCCTATTCCCGAAAAGGCAAACGTCCGGCTCCTTGTCCCACACGGAAGGTGGCAGCCCGGAAAGCTCTTGCTGGTCTTCACCTTCCCCCTGCAGCCTATTCACAGGCACAACAGGTTTGGGGATCTGTGCTTGCCCAGAGAAGGAACATCTCACGGTGCGCATCCTCGGCAGAGCCTGTTCCCGAAAAGGCAAACGTCCGGCTCCTTGTCCCACACGGAAGGTGGCAGCCCGGAAAGCTGTTGCTGGTCTTCACCTTCCCCCTGCAGCCTATTCACAGGCACAACAGGTTTGGGGATCTGTGCTTGCCCAGAGAAGGAACATCTCACGGTGCGCATCCTCGGCAGAGCCTGTTCCCGAAAAGGCAAACGTCCGGCTCCTTGTCCCACACGGAAGGTGGCAGCCCGGAAAGCTCTTGCTGGTCTTCACCTTCCCCCTGCAGCCTAGTCACAGGCACAACAGGTTTGGGGATCTGTGCTTGCCCAGAGAAGGAACATCTCACGGTGCGCATCCTCGGCAGAGCCTGTTCCCGAAAAGGCAAACGTCCGGCTCCTTGTCCCACACGGAAGGTGGCAGCCCGGAAAGCTCTTGCTGGTCTTCACCTTCCCCCTGCAGCCTATTCACAGGCACAACAGGTTTGGGGATCTGTGCTTGCCCAGAGAAGGAACATCTCACGGTGCGCATCCTCGGCAGAGCCTGTTCCCGAAAAGGCAAACGTCCGGCTCCTTGTCCCACACGGAAGGTGGCAGCCCGGAAAGCTCTTGCTGGTCTTCACCTTCCCCCTGCAGCCTATTCACAGGCACAACAGGTTTGGGGATCTGTGCTTGCCCAGAGAAGGAATATCTCACGGTGCGCATCCTCGGCAGAGCCTGTTCCCGAAAAGGCAAATGTCCGGCTCCTTGTCCCACACGGAAGGTGGCAGCCCGGAAAGCTGTTGCTGGTCTTCACCTTCCCCCTGCAGCCTATTCACAGGCACAACAGGTTTGGGGATCTGTGCTTGCCCAGAGAAGGAACATCTCACGGTGCGCATCCTCGGCAGAGCCTGTTCCCGAAAAGGCAAACGTCCGGCTCCTTGTCCCACACGGAAGGTGGCAGCCCGGAAAGCTCTTGCTGGTCTTCACCTTCCCCCTGCAGCCTAGTCACAGGCACAACAGGTTTGGGGATCTGTGCTTGCCCAGAGAAGGAATATCTCACGGTGCGCATCCTCGGCAGAGCCTGTTCCCGAAAAGGCAAACGTCCGGCTCCTTGTCCCACACGGAAGGTGGCAGCCCGGAAAGCTGTTGCTGGTCTTCACCTTCCCCCTGCAGCCTATTCACAGGCACAACAGGTTTGGGGATCTGTGCTTGCGCAGAGAAGGAACATCTCACGGTGCGCATCCTCGGCAGAGCCTGTTCCCGAAAAGGCAAACGTCCGGCTCCTTGTCCCACACGGAAGGTGGCAGCCCGGAAAGCTGTTGCTGGTCTTCACCTTCCCCCTGCAGCCTATTCACAGGCACAACAGGTTTGGGGATCTGTGCTTGCCCAGAGAAGGAACATCTCACGGTGCGCATCCTCGGCAGAGCCTGTTCCCGAAAAGGCAAACGTCCGGCTCCTTGTCCCACACGGAAGGTGGCAGCCCGGAAAGCTGTTGCTGGTCTTCACCTTCCCCCTGCAGCCTAGTCACAGGCACAACAGGTTTGGGGATCTCTGCTTGCCCAGAGAAGGAACATCTCACGGTGCGCATCCTCGGCAGAGCCTGTTCCCGAAAAGGCAAACGTCCGGCTCCTTGTCCCACACGGAAGGTGGCAGCCCGGAAAGCTCTTGCTGGTCTTCACCTTCCCCCTGCAGCCTATTCACAGGCACAACAGGTTTGGGGATCTGTGCTTGCGCAGAGAAGGAACATCTCACGGTGCGCATCCTCGGCAGAGCCTGTTCCCGAAAAGGCAAACGTCCGGCTCCTTGTCCCACACGGAAGGTGGCAGCCCGGAAAGCTGTTGCTGGTCTTCACCTTCCCCCTGCAGCCTATTCACAGGCACAACAGGTTTGGGGATCTGTGCTTGCCCAGAGAAGGAACATCTCACGGTGCGCATCCTCGGCAGAGCCTGTTCCCGAAAAGGCAAACGTCCGGCTCCTTGTCCCACACGGAAGGTGGCAGCCCGGAAAGCTGTTGCTGGTCTTCACCTTCCCCCTGCAGCCTAGTCACAGGCACAACAGGTTTGGGGATCTGTGCTTGCCCAGAGAAGGAACATCTCACGGTGCGCATCCTCGGCAGAGCCTGTTCCCGAAAAGGCAAACGTCCGGCTCCTTGTCCCACACGGAAGGTGGCAGCCCGGAAAGCTCTTGCTGGTCTTCACCTTCCCCCTGCAGCCTATTCACAGGCACAACAGGTTTGGGGATCTGTGCTTGCCCAGAGAAGGAACATCTCACGGTGCGCATCCTCGGCAGAGCCTGTTCCCGAAAAGGCAAACGTCCGGCTCCTTGTCCCACACGGAAGGTGGCAGCCCGGAAAGCTCTTGCTGGTCTTCACCTTCCCCCTGCAGCCTAGTCACAGGCACAACAGGTTTGGGGATCTGTGCTTGCCCAGAGAAGGAACATCTCACGGTGCGCATCCTCGGCAGAGCCTGTTCCCGAAAAGGCAAACGTCCGGCTCCTTGTCCCACACGGAAGGTGGCAGCCCGGAAAGCTGTTGCTGGTCTTCACCTTCCCCCTGCAGCCTATTCACAGGCACAACAGGTTTTGGGATCTGTGCTTGCCCAGAGAAGGAACATCTCACGGTGCGCATCCTCGGCAGAGCCTGTTCCCGAAAAGGCAAACGTCCGGCTCCTTGCCCCACACGGAAGTTGGCAGCCCTGAAAGCTGTTGCTGGTCTTCACCTTCCCCCTGCAGCCTATTCACAGGCACAACAGGTTTGGGGATCTGTGCTTGCCCAGAGAAGGAACATCTCACGGTGCGCATCCTCGGCAGAGCCTGTTCCCGAAAAGGCAAACGTCCGGCTCCTTGTCCCACACGGAAGGTGGCAGCCCGGAAAGCTGTTGCTGGTCTTCACCTTCCCCCTGCAGCCTATTCACAGGCACAACAGGTTTGGGGATCTGTGCTTGCCCAGAGAAGGAACATCTCACGGTGCGCATCCTCGGCAGAGCCTGTTCCCGAAAAGGCAAACGTCCGGCTCCTTGTCCCACACGGAAGGTGGCAGCCCGGAAAGCTGTTGCTGGTCTTCACCTTCCCCCTGCAGCCTATTCACAGGCACAACAGGTTTTGGGATCTGTGCTTGCCCAGAGAAGGAACATCTCACGGTGCGCATCCTCGGCAGAGCCTGTTCCCGAAAAGGCAAACGTCCGGCTCCTTGTCCCACACGGAAGGTGGCAGCCCGGAAAGCTGTTGCTGGTCTTCACCTTCCCCCTGCAGCCTATTCACAGGCACAACAGGTTTGGGGATCTGTGCTTGCCCAGAGAAGGAACATCTCACGGTGCGCATCCTCAGCAGAGCCTGTTCCCGAAAAGGCAAACGTCCGGCTCCTTGTCCCACACGGAAGGTGGCAGCCCGGAAAGCTGTTGCTGGTCTTCACCTTCCCCCTGCAGCCTATTCACAGGCACCACCGCACTGGGAATCTCTGCTTTCCCAAAGACGCAATCTCTCACGGTGCGCATCCTCGGCAGAGCCTGTTCCCGAAAAGGCAAACGTCCGGCTCCTTGTCCCACACGGAAGGTGGCAGCCCGGAAAGCTGTTGCTGGTCTTCACCTTCCCCCTGCAGCCTATTCACAGGCACAACAGGTTTGGGGATCTGTGCTTGCCCAGAGAAGGAACATCTCACGGTGCGCAGCCTCGGCAGAGCCTGTTCCCGAAAAGGCAAACGTCCGGCTCCTTGTCCCACACGGAAGGTGGCAGCCCGGAAAGCTGTTGCTGGTCTTCACCTTCCCCCTGCAGCCTATTCACAGGCACAACAGGTTTGGGGATCTGTGCTTGCCCAGAGAAGGAACATCTCACGGTGCGCATCCTCAGCAGAGCCTGTTCCCGAAAAGGCAAACGTCCGGCTCCTTGTCCCACACGGAAGGTGGCAGCCCGGAAAGCTGTTGCTGGTCTTCACCTTCCCCCTGCAGCCTATTCACAGGCACCACCGCACTGGGAATCTCTGCTTTCCCAAAGACGCAATCTCTCACGGTGCGCATCCTCGGCAGAGCCTGTTCCCGAAAAGGCAAACGTCCGGCTCCTTGTCCCACACGGAAGGTGGCAGCCCGGAAAGCTGTTGCTGGTCTTCACCTTCCCCCTGCAGCCTATTCACAGGCACAACAGGTTTGGGGATCTGTGCTTGCCCAGAGAAGGAACATCTCACGGTGCGCAGCCTCGGCAGAGCCTGTTCCCGAAAAGGCAAACGTCCGGCTCCTTGTCCCACACGGAAGGTGGCAGCCCTGAAAGCTGTTGCTGGTCTTCACCTTCCCCCTGCAGCCTATTCACAGGCACAACAGGTTTGGGGATCTGTGCTTGCCCAGAGAAGGAACATCTCACGGTGCGCATCCTCGGCAGAGCCTGTTCCCGAAAAGGCAAACGTCCGGCTCCTTGTCCCACACGGAAGGTGGCAGCCCGGAAAGCTGTTGCTGGTCTTCACCTTCCCCCTGCAGCCTAGTCACAGGCACAACAGGTTTGGGGATCTGTGCTTTCCCAAAGACGCAATCTCTCACGGTGCGCATCCTCGGCAGAGCCTGTTCCCGAAAAGGCAAACGTCCGGCTCCTTGTCCCACACGGAAGGTGGCAGCCCGGAAAGCTGTTGCTGGTCTTCACCTTCCCCCTGCAGCCTATTCACAGGCACAACAGGTTTGGGGATCTGTGCTTGCCCAAAGACACAATCTCTCACGGTGCGCATCCTCGGCAGAGCCTGTTCCCGAAAAGGCAAACGTCCGGCTCCTTGTCCCACACGGAAGGTGGCAGCCCGGAAAGCTGTTGCTGGTCTTCACCTTCCCCCTGCAGCCTATTCACAGGCACAACAGGTTTTGGGATGTGTGCTTGCCCAGAGAAGGAACATCTCACGGTGCGCATCCTCGGCAGAGCCTGTTCCCGAAAAGGCAAACGTCCGGCTCCTTGTCCCACACGGAAGGTGGCAGCCCGGAAAGCTGTTGCTGGTCTTCACCTTCCCCCTGCAGCCTATTCACAGGCACAACAGGTTTGGGGATCTTTGCTTGCCCAAAGACGCAATCTCTCACGGTGCGCATCCTCGGCAGAGCCTGTTCCCGAAAAGGCAAATGTCCGGCTCCTTGTCCCACACGGAAGGTGGAACCCCGGAAAGCTGTTGCTGGTCTTCACCTTCCCCCTGCAGCCTATTCACAGGCACAACAGGTTTTGGGATCTCTGCTTTCCCAAAGACGCAATCTCTCACTGTGCGCATCCTCGGCAGAGCCTGTTCCCGAAAAGGCAAACGTCCGGCTCCTTGTCCCACACGGAAGGTGGCAGCCCTGAAAGCTGTTGCTGGTCTTCACCTTCCCCCTGCAGCCTATTCACAGGCACCACCGCACTGGGAATCTCTGCTTTCCCAAAGACGCAATCTCTCACGGTGCGCATCCTCGGCAGAGCCTGTTCCCGAAAAGGCAAATGTCCGGCTCCTTGTCCCACACGGAAGGTGGCAGCCCGGAAAGCTGTTGCTGGTCTTCACCTTCCCCCTGCAGCCTATTCACAGGCACAACAGGTTTGGGGATCTGTGCTTGCCCAGAGAAGGAACATCTCACGGTGCGCATCCTCGGCAGAGCCTGTTCCCGAAAAGGCAAACGTCCGGCTCCTTGTCCCACACGGAAGGTGGCAGCCCTGAAAGCTGTTGCTGGTCTTCACCTTCCCCCTGCAGCCTATTCACAGGCACAACAGGTTTTGGGATCTGTGCTTGCCCAGAGAAGGAACATCTCACGGTGCGCATCCTCGGCAGAGCCTGTTCCCGAAAAGGCAAACGTCCGGCTCCTTGTCCCACACGGAAGGTGGCAGCCCGGAAAGCTCTTGCTGGTCTTCACCTTCCCCCTGCAGCCTATTCACAGGCACAACAGGTTTTGGGATCTCTGCTTGCCCAGAGAAGGAACATCTCACGGTGCGCATCCTCGGCAGAGCCTGTTCCCGAAAAGGCAAACGTCCGGCTCCTTGTCCCACACGGAAGGTGGCAGCCCGGAAAGCTCTTGCTGGTCTTCACCTTCCCCCTGCAGCCTATTCACAGGCACAACAGGTTTGGGGATCTGTGCTTGCCCAGAGAAGGAACATCTCACGGTGCGCATCCTCGGCAGAGCCTGTTCCCGAAAAGGCAAACGTCCGGCTCCTTGTCCCACACGGAAGGTGGCAGCCCGGAAAGCTGTTGCTGGTCTTCACCTTCCCCCTGCAGCCTATTCACAGGCACAACAGGTTTGGGGATCTGTGCTTGCCCAGAGAAGGAACATCTCACGGTGCGCATCCTCGGCAGAGCCTGTTCCCGAAAAGGCAAACGTCCGGCTCCTTGTCCCACACGGAAGGTGGCAGCCCGGAAAGCTGTTGCTGGTCTTCACCTTCCCCCTGCAGCCTAGTCACAGGCACAACAGGTTTGGGGATCTGTGCTTGCCCAGAGAAGGAATATCTCACGGTGCGCATCCTCGGCAGAGCCTGTTCCCGAAAAGGCAAACGTCCGGCTCCTTGTCCCACACGGAAGGTGGCAGCCCGGAAAGCTGTTGCTGGTCTTCACCTTCCCCCTGCAGCCTATTCACAGGCACAACAGGTTTGGGGATCTGTGCTTGCGCAGAGAAGGAACATCTCACGGTGCGCATCCTCGGCAGAGCCTGTTCCCGAAAAGGCAAACGTCCGGCTCCTTGTCCCACACGGAAGGTGGCAGCCCGGAAAGCTGTTGCTGGTCTTCACCTTCCCCCTGCAGCCTATTCACAGGCACAACAGGTTTGGGGATCTGTGCTTGCCCAGAGAAGGAACATCTCACGGTGCGCATCCTCGGCAGAGCCTGTTCCCGAAAAGGCAAACGTCCGGCTCCTTGTCCCACACGGAAGGTGGCAGCCCGGAAAGCTGTTGCTGGTCTTCACCTTCCCCCTGCAGCCTAGTCACAGGCACAACAGGTTTGGGGATCTCTGCTTGCCCAGAGAAGGAACATCTCACGGTGCGCATCCTCGGCAGAGCCTGTTCCCGAAAAGGCAAACGTCCGGCTCCTTGTCCCACACGGAAGGTGGCAGCCCGGAAAGCTCTTGCTGGTCTTCACCTTCCCCCTGCAGCCTATTCACAGGCACAACAGGTTTGGGGATCTGTGCTTGCGCAGAGAAGGAACATCTCACGGTGCGCATCCTCGGCAGAGCCTGTTCCCGAAAAGGCAAACGTCCGGCTCCTTGTCCCACACGGAAGGTGGCAGCCCGGAAAGCTGTTGCTGGTCTTCACCTTCCCCCTGCAGCCTATTCACAGGCACAACAGGTTTGGGGATCTGTGCTTGCCCAGAGAAGGAACATCTCACGGTGCGCATCCTCGGCAGAGCCTGTTCCCGAAAAGGCAAACGTCCGGCTCCTTGTCCCACACGGAAGGTGGCAGCCCGGAAAGCTGTTGCTGGTCTTCACCTTCCCCCTGCAGCCTAGTCACAGGCACAACAGGTTTGGGGATCTGTGCTTGCCCAGAGAAGGAACATCTCACGGTGCGCATCCTCGGCAGAGCCTGTTCCCGAAAAGGCAAACGTCCGGCTCCTTGTCCCACACGGAAGGTGGCAGCCCGGAAAGCTCTTGCTGGTCTTCACCTTCCCCCTGCAGCCTATTCACAGGCACAACAGGTTTGGGGATCTGTGCTTGCCCAGAGAAGGAACATCTCACGGTGCGCATCCTCGGCAGAGCCTGTTCCCGAAAAGGCAAACGTCCGGCTCCTTGTCCCACACGGAAGGTGGCAGCCCGGAAAGCTCTTGCTGGTCTTCACCTTCCCCCTGCAGCCTATTCACAGGCACAACAGGTTTGGGGATCTGTGCTTGCCCAGAGAAGGAACATCTCACGGTGCGCATCCTCGGCAGAGCCTGTTCCCGAAAAGGCAAACGTCCGGCTCCTTGTCCCACACGGAAGGTGGCAGCCCGGAAAGCTCTTGCTGGTCTTCACCTTCCCCCTGCAGCCTAGTCACAGGCACAACAGGTTTTGGGATCTCTGCTTGCGCAGAGAAGGAACATCTCACGGTGCGCATCCTCGGCAGAGCCTGTTCCCGAAAAGGCAAACGTCCGGCTCCTTGTCCCACACGGAAGGTGGCAGCCCGGAAAGCTGTTGCTGGTCTTCACCTTCCCCCTGCAGCCTAGTCACAGGCACAACAGGTTTGGGGATCTGTGCTTGCCCAGAGAAGGAACATCTCACGGTGCGCATCCTCGGCAGAGCCTGTTCCCGAAAAGGCAAACGTCCGGCTCCTTGTCCCACACGGAAGGTGGCAGCCCGGAAAGCTGTTGCTGGTCTTCACCTTCCCCCTGCAGCCTATTCACAGGCACAACAGGTTTGGGGATCTGTGCTTGCCCAGAGAAGGAACATCTCACGGTGCGCATCCTCGGCAGAGCCTGTTCCCGAAAAGGCAAACGTCCGGCTCCTTGTCCCACACGGAAGGTGGCAGCCCGGAAAGCTCTTGCTGGTCTTCACCTTCCCCCTGCAGCCTAGTCACAGGCACAACAGGTTTGGGGATCTGTGCTTGCCCAGAGAAGGAACATCTCACGGTGCGCATCCTCGGCAGAGCCTGTTCCCGAAAAGGCAAACGTCCGGCTCCTTGTCCCACACGGAAGGTGGCAGCCCGGAAAGCTCTTGCTGGTCTTCACCTTCCCCCTGCAGCCTATTCACAGGCACAACAGGTTTGGGGATCTGTGCTTGCCCAGAGAAGGAACATCTCACGGTGCGCATCCTCGGCAGAGCCTGTTCCCGAAAAGGCAAACGTCCGGCTCCTTGTCCCACACGGAAGGTGGCAGCCCGGAAAGCTCTTGCTGGTCTTCACCTTCCCCCTGCAGCCTAGTCACAGGCACAACAGGTTTGGGGATCTGTGCTTGCCCAGAGAAGGAACATCTCACGGTGCGCATCCTCGGCAGAGCCTGTTCCCGAAAAGGCAAACGTCCGGCTCCTTGTCCCACACGGAAGGTGGCAGCCCGGAAAGCTCTTGCTGGTCTTCACCTTCCCCCTGCAGCCTATTCACAGGCACAACAGGTTTGGGGATCTGTGCTTGCCCAGAGAAGGAACATCTCACGGTGCGCATCCTCGGCAGAGCCTGTTCCCGAAAAGGCAAACGTCCGGCTCCTTGTCCCACACGGAAGGTGGCAGCCCGGAAAGCTCTTGCTGGTCTTCACCTTCCCCCTGCAGCCTATTCACAGGCACAACAGGTTTGGGGATCTGTGCTTGCCCAGAGAAGGAACATCTCACGGTGCGCATCCTCGGCAGAGCCTGTTCCCGAAAAGGCAAACGTCCGGCTCCTTGTCCCACACGGAAGGTGGCAGCCCGGAAAGCTGTTGCTGGTCTTCACCTTCCCCCTGCAGCCTAGTCACAGGCACAACAGGTTTGGGGATCTGTGCTTGCCCAGAGAAGGAACATCTCACGGTGCGCATCCTCGGCAGAGCCTGTTCCCGAAAAGGCAAACGTCCGGCTCCTTGTCCCACACGGAAGGTGGCAGCCCGGAAAGCTCTTGCTGGTCTTCACCTTCCCCCTGCAGCCTATTCACAGGCACAACAGGTTTGGGGATCTGTGCTTGCCCAGAGAAGGAACATCTCACGGTGCGCATCCTCGGCAGAGCCTGTTCCCGAAAAGGCAAACGTCCGGCTCCTTGTCCCACACGGAAGGTGGCAGCCCGGAAAGCTGTTGCTGGTCTTCACCTTCCCCCTGCAGCCTAGTCACAGGCACAACAGGTTTGGGGATCTGTGCTTGCCCAGAGAAGGAACATCTCACGGTGCGCATCCTCGGCAGAGCCTGTTCCCGAAAAGGCAAACGTCCGGCTCCTTGTCCCACACGGAAGGTGGCAGCCCTGAAAGCTGTTGCTGGTCTTCACCTTCCCCCTGCAGCCTATTCACAGGCACAACAGGTTTGGGGATCTGTGCTTGCCCAGAGAAGGAACATCTCACGGTGCGCATCCTCGGCAGAGCCTGTTCCCGAAAAGGCAAACGTCCGGCTCCTTGTCCCACACGGAAGGTGGCAGCCCGGAAAGCTGTTGCTCGTCTTCACCTTCCCCCTGCAGCCTATTCACAGGCACAACAGGTTTGGGGATCTGTGCTTGCCCAGAGAAGGAACATCTCACGGTGCGCATCCTCGGCAGAGCCTGTTCCCGAAAAGGCAAACGTCCGGCTCCTTGTCCCACACGGAAGGTGGCAGCCCGGAAAGCTGTTGCTGGTCTTCACCTTCCCCCTGCAGACTATTCACAGGCACAACAGGTTTGGGGATCTGTGCTTGCCCAGAGAAGGAACATCTCACGGTGCGCATCCTCGGCAGAGCCTGTTCCCGAAAAGGCAAACGTCCGGCTCCTTGTCCCACACGGAAGGTGGCAGCCCGGAAAGCTGTTGCTGGTCTTCACCTTCCCCCTGCAGCCTATTCACAGGCACAACAGGTTTGGGGATCTGTGCTTGCCCAGAGAAGGAACATCTCATGGTGCGCATCCTCGGCAGAGCCTGTTCCCGAAAAGGCAAACGTACGGCTCCTTGTCCCACACGGAAGGTGGCAGCCCGGAAAGCTGTTGCTGGTCTTCACCTTCCCCCTGCAGCCTAGTCACAGGCACAACAGGTTTGGGGATCTGTGCTTGCCCAGAGAAGGAACATCTCACGGTGCGCATCCTCGGCAGAGCCTGTTCCCGAAAAGGCAAACGTCCGGCTCCTTGTCCCACACGGAAGGTGGCAGCCCGGAAAGCTCTTGCTGGTCTTCACCTTCCCCCTGCAGCCTATTCACAGGCACAACAGGTTTGGGGATCTGTGCTTGCCCAGAGAAGGAACATCTCACGGTGCGCATCCTCGGCAGAGCCTGTTCCCGAAAAGGCAAACGTCCGGCTCCTTGTCCCACACGGAAGGTGGCAGCCCGGAAAGCTCTTGCTGGTCTTCACCTTCCCCCTGCAGCCTATTCACAGGCACAACAGGTTTGGGGATCTGTGCTTGCCCAGAGAAGGAACATCTCACGGTGCGCATCCTCGGCAGAGCCTGTTCCCGAAAAGGCAAACGTCCGGCTCCTTGTCCCACACGGAAGGTGGCAGCCCGAAAAGCTCTTGCTGGTCTTCACCTTCCCCCTGCAGCCTAGTCACAGGCACAACAGGTTTGGGGATCTGTGCTTGCCCAGAGAAGGAACATCTCACGGTGCGCATCCTCGGCAGAGCCTGTTCCCGAAAAGGCAAACGTCCGGCTCCTTGTCCCACACGGAAGGTGGCAGCCCGGAAAGCTGTTGCTGGTCTTCACCTTCCCCCTGCAGCCTATTCACAGGCACAACAGGTTTGGGGATCTGTGCTTGCCCAGAGAAGGAATATCTCACGGTGCGCATCCTCGGCAGAGCCTATTCCCGAAAAGGCAAACGTCCGGCTCCTTGTCCCACACGGAAGGTGGCAGCCCGGAAAGCTCTTGCTGGTCTTCACCTTCCCCCTGCAGCCTATTCACAGGCACAACAGGTTTGGGGATCTGTGCTTGCCCAGAGAAGGAACATCTCACGGTGCGCATCCTCGGCAGAGCCTGTTCCCGAAAAGGCAAACGTCCGGCTCCTTGTCCCACACGGAAGGTGGCAGCCCGGAAAGCTGTTGCTGGTCTTCACCTTCCCCCTGCAGCCTAGTCACAGGCACAACAGGTTTGGGGATCTGTGCTTGCCCAGAGAAGGAACATCTCACGGTGCGCATCCTCGGCAGAGCCTGTTCCCGAAAAGGCAAACGTCCGGCTCCTTGTCCCACACGGAAGGTGGCAGCCCGGAAAGCTGTTGCTGGTCTTCACCTTCCCCCTGCAGCCTAGTCACAGGCACAACAGGTTTGGGGATCTGTGCTTGCCCAGAGAAGGAACATCTCACGGTGCGCATCCTCGGCAGAGCCTGTTCCCGAAAAGGCAAACGTCCGGCTCCTTGTCCCACACGGAAGGTGGCAGCCCGGAAAGCTCTTGCTGGTCTTCACCTTCCCCCTGCAGCCTATTCACAGGCACAACAGGTTTGGGGATCTGTGCTTGCCCAGAGAAGGAACATCTCACGGTGCGCATCCTCGGCAGAGCCTGTTCCCGAAAAGGCAAACGTCCGGCTCCTTGTCCCACACGGAAGGTGGCAGCCCGGAAAGCTGTTGCTGGTCTTCACCTTCCCCCTGCAGCCTAGTCACAGGCACAACAGGTTTGGGGATCTGTGCTTGCCCAGAGAAGGAACATCTCACGGTGCGCATCCTCGGCAGAGCCTGTTCCCGAAAAGGCAAACGTCCGGCTCCTTGTCCCACACGGAAGGTGGCAGCCCGGAAAGCTCTTGCTGGTCTTCACCTTCCCCCTGCAGACTATTCACAGGCACAACAGGTTTGGGGATCTGTGCTTGCCCAGAGAAGGAATATCTCACGGTGCGCATCCTCGGCAGAGCCTGTTCCCAAAAAGGCAAACGTCCGGCTCCTTGTCCCACACGGAAGGTGGCAGCCCGGAAAGCTCTTGCTGGTCTTCACCTTCCCCCTGCAGCCTATTCACAGGCACAACAGGTTTGGGGATCTGTGCTTGCCCAGAGAAGGAACATCTCACGGTGCGCATCCTCGGCAGAGCCTGTTCCCGAAAAGGCAAACGTCCGGCTCCTTGTCCCACACGGAAGGTGGCAGCCCGGAAAGCTCTTGCTGGTCTTCACCTTCCCCCTGCAGCCTATTCACAGGCACAACAGGTTTGGGGATCTGTGCTTGCCCAGAGAAGGAACATCTCACGGTGCGCATCCTCGGCAGAGCCTGTTCCCGAAAAGGCAAACGTCCGGCTCCTTGTCCCACACGGAAGGTGGCAGCCCGGAAAGCTGGTGCTGGTCTTCACCTTCCCCCTGCAGCCTAGTCACAGGCACAACAGGTTTGGGGATCTGTGCTTGCCCAGAGAAGGAACATCTCACGGTGCGCATCCTCGGCAGAGCCTGTTCCCGAAAAGGCAAACGTCCGGCTCCTTGTCCCACACGGAAGGTGGCAGCCCGGAAAGCTCTTGCTGGTCTTCACCTTCCCCCTGCAGCCTATTCACAGGCACAACAGGTTTGGGGATCTGTGCTTGCCCAGAGAAGGAACATCTCACGGTGCGCATCCTCGGCAGAGCCTGTTCCCAAAAAGGCAAACGTCCGGCTCCTTGTCCCACACGGAAGGTGGCAGCCCGGAAAGCTCTTGCTGGTCTTCACCTTCCCCCTGCAGCCTATTCACAGGCACAACAGGATTTGGGATCTGTGCTTGCCCAGAGAAGGAACATCTCACGGTGCGCATCCTCGGCAGAGCCTGTTCCCGAAAAGGCAAACGTCCGGCTCCTTGTCCTACACGGAAGGTGGCAGCCCGGAAAGCTGTTGCTGGTCTTCACCTTCCCCCTGCGGCCTATTCACAGGCACAACAGGTTTGGGGATCTGTGCTTGCCCAGAGAAGGAACATCTCACGGTGCGCAGCCTCGGCAGAGCCTGTTCCCGAAAAGGCAAACGTCCGGCTCCTTGTCCCACACGGAAGGTGGCAGCCCGGAAAGCTGTTGCTGGTCTTCACCTTCCCCCTGCAGCCTATTCACAGGCACCACCGCACTGGGAATCTCTGCTTTCCCAAAGACGCAATCTCTCACGGTGCGCATCCTCGGCAGAGCCTGTTCCCGAAAAGGCAAACGTCCGGCTCCTTGTCCCACACGGAAGGTGGCAGCCCGGAAAGCTGTTGCTGGTCTTCACCTTCCCCCTGCAGCCTAGTCACAGGCACAACAGGTTTGGGGATCTGTGCTTGCCCAGAGAAGGAACATCTCACGGTGCGCATCCTCGGCAGAGCCTGTTCCCGAAAAGGCAAACGTCCGGCTCCTTGTCCCACACGGAAGGTGGCAGCCCGGAAAGCTCTTGCTGGTCTTCACCTTCCCCCTGCAGCCTATTCACAGGCACAACAGGTTTGGGGATCTGTGCTTGCCCAGAGAAGGAACATCTCACGGTGCGCATCCTCGGCAGAGCCTGTTCCCGAAAAGGCAAACGTCCGGCTCCTTGTCCCACACGGAAGGTGGCAGCCCGGAAAGCTGTTGCTGGTCTTCACCTTCCCCCTGCAGCCTAGTCACAGGCACAACAGGTTTGGGGATCTGTGCTTGCCCAGAGAAGGAACATCTCACGGTGCGCATCCTCGGCAGAGCCTGTTCCCAAAAAGGCAAACGTCCGGCTCCTTGTCCCACACGGAAGGTGGCAGCCCGGAAAGCTGTTGCTGGTCTTCACCTTCCCCCTGCAGCCTATTCACAGGCACAACAGGTTTGGGGATCTGTGCTTGCCCAGAGAAGGAACATCTCACGGTGCGCATCCTCGGCAGAGCCTGTTCCCGAAAAGGCAAACGTCCGGCTCCTTGTCCCACACGGAAGGTGGCAGCCCGGAAAGCTGTTGCTGGTCTTCACCTTCCCCCTGCAGCCTAGTCACAGGCACAACAGGTTTGGGGATCTGTGCTTGCCCAGAGAAGGAACATCTCACGGTGCGCATCCTCGGCAGAGCCTGTTCCCGAAAAGGCAAACGTCCGGCTCCTTGTCCCACACGGAAGGTGGCAGCCCGGAAAGCTCTTGCTGGTCTTCACCTTCCCCCTGCAGCCTATTCACAGGCACAACAGGTTTGGGGATCTGTGCTTGCCCAGAGAAGGAACATCTCACGGTGCGCATCCTCGGCAGAGCCTGTTCCCGAAAAGGCAAACGTCCGGCTCCTTGTCCCACACGGAAGGTGGCAGCCCGGAAAGCTGTTGCTGGTCTTCACCTTCCCCCTGCAGCCTATTCACAGGCACAACAGGTTTGGGGATCTGTGCTTGCGCAGAGAAGGAACATCTCACGGTGCGCATCCTCGGCAGAGCCTATTCCCGAAAAGGCAAACGTCCGGCTCCTTGTCCCACACGGAAGGTGGCAGCCCGGAAAGCTGTTGCTGGTCTTCACCTTCCCCCTGCAGCCTATTCACAGGCACAACAGGTTTGGGGATCTGTGCTTGCCCAGAGAAGGAACATCTCACGGTGCGCATCCTCGGCAGAGCCTGTTCCCGAAAAGGCAAACGTCCGGCTCCTTGTCCCACACGGAAGGTGGCAGCCCGGAAAGCTCTTGCTGGTCTTCACCTTCCCCCTGCAGCCTATTCACAGGCACAACAGGTTTGGGGATCTGTGCTTGCCCAGAGAAGGAACATCTCACGGTGCGCATCCTCGGCAGAGCCTGTTCCCGAAAAGGCAAACGTCCGGCTCCTTGTCCCACACGGAAGGTGGCAGCCCGGAAAGCTCTTGCTGGTCTTCACCTTCCCCCTGCAGCCTAGTCACAGGCACAACAGGTTTGGGGATCTGTGCTTGCCCAGAGAAGGAACTTCTCACGGTGCGCATCCTCGGCAGAGCCTGTTCCCGAAAAGGCAAACGTCCGGCTCCTTGTCCCACACGGAAGGTGGCAGCCCGGAAAGCTGTTGCTGGTCTTCACCTTCCCCCTGCAGCCTATTCACAGGCACAACAGGTTTGGGGATCTGTGCTTGCCCAGAGAAGGAACATCTCACGGTGCGCATCCTCGGCAGAGCCTGTTCCCGAAAAGGCAAACGTCCGGCTCCTTGTACCACACGGGAGGTGGCAGCCCGGAAAGCTGTTGCTGGTCTTCACCTTCCCCCTGCAGCCTAGTCACAGGCACAACAGGTTTGGGGATCTGTGCTTGCCCAGAGAAGGAACATCTCACGGTGCGCATCCTCGGCAGAGCCTGTTCCCGAAAAGGCAAACGTCCGGCTCCTTGTCCCACACGGAAGGTGGCAGCCCGGAAAGCTCTTGCTGGTCTTCACCTTCCCCCTGCAGCCTATTCACAGGCACAACAGGTTTGGGGATCTGTGCTTGCCCAGAGAAGGAACATCTCACGGTGCGCATCCTCGGCAGAGCCTGTTCCCGAAAAGGCAAACGTCCGGCTCCTTGTCCCACACGGAAGGTGGCAGCCCGGAAAGCTCTTGCTGGTCTTCACCTTCCCCCTGCAGCCTATTCACAGGCACAACAGGTTTGGGGATCTGTGCTTGCCCAGAGAAGGAACATCTCACGGTGCGCATCCTCGGCAGAGCCTGTTCCCAAAAAGGCAAACGTCCGGCTCCTTGTCCCATACGGAAGGTGGCAGCCCGGAAAGCTCTTGCTGGTCTTCACCTTCCCCCTGCAGCCTATTCACAGGCACAACAGATTTTGCGATCTGTGCTTGCGCAGAGAAGGAACATCTCACGGTGCGCATCCTCGGCAGAGCCTGTTCCCGAAAAGGCAAACGTCCGGCTCCTTGTCCCACACGGAAGGTGGCAGCCCGGAAAGCTGTTGCTGGTCTTCACCTTCCCCCTGCAGCCTATTCACAGGCACAACAGGTTTGGGGATCTCTGCTTGCCCAGAGAAGGAACATCTCACGGTGCGCATCCTCGGCAGAGCCTGTTCCCGAAAAGGCAAACCTCCGGCTCCTTGTCCCACACGGAAGGTGGCAGCCCGGAAAGCTGTTGCTGGTCTTCACCTTCCCCCTGCAGCCTATTCACAGGCACAACAGGTTTGGGGATCTGTGCTTGCCCAGAGAAGGAACATCTCACGGTGCGCATCCTCGGCAGAGCCTGTTCCCGAAAAGGCAAACGTCCGGCTCCTTGTCCCACACGGAAGGTGGCAGCCCGGAACGCTGTTGCTGGTCTTCACCTTCCCCCTGCAGCCTATTCACAGGCACAACAGGTTTGGGGATCTGTGCTTGCCCAGAGAAGGAACATCTCACGGTGCGCATCCTCGGCAGAGCCTGTTCCCGAAAAGGCAAACGTCCGGCTCCTTGTCCCACACGGAAGGTGGCAGCCCGGAAAGCTCTTGCTGGTCTTCACCTTCCCCCTGCAGACTATTCACAGGCACAACAGGTTTGGGGATCTGTGCTTGCCCAGAGAAGGAACATCTCACGGTGCGCATCCTCGGCAGAGCCTGTTCCCGAAAAGGCAAACGTCCGGCTCCTTGTCCCACACGGAAGGTGGCAGCCCGGAAAGCTCTTGCTGGTCTTCACCTTCCCCCTGCAGCCTATTCACAGGCACAACAGGTTTGGGGATCTGTGCTTGCCCAGAGAAGGAACATCTCACGGTGCGCATCCTCGGCAGAGCCTGTTCCCGAAAAGGCAAACGTCCGGCTCCTTGTCCCACACGGAAGGTGGCAGCCCGGAAAGCTCTTGCTGGTCTTCACCTTCCCCCTGCAGCCTATTCACAGGCACAACAGGTTTGGGGATCTGTGCTTGCCCAGAGAAGGAACATCTCACGGTGCGCATCCTCGGCAGAGCCTGTTCCCAAAAAGGCAAACGTCCGGCTCCTTGTCCCATACGGAAGGTGGCAGCCCGGAAAGCTCTTGCTGGTCTTCACCTTCCCCCTGCAGCCTATTCACAGGCACAACAGGATTTGGGATCTGTGCTTGCCCAGAGAAGGAACATCTCACGGTGCGCATCCTCGGCAGAGCCTGTTCCCGAAAAGGCAAACGTCCGGCTCCTTGTCCTACACGGAAGGTGGCAGCCCGGAAAGCTGTTGCTGGTCTTCACCTTCCCCCTGCAGCCTATTCACAGGCACAACAGGTTTGGGGATCTCTGCTTGCCCAGAGAAGGAACATCTCACGGTGCGCATCCTCGGCAGAGCCTGTTCCCGAAAAGGCAAACGTCCGGCTCCTTGTCCCACACGGAAGGTGGCAGCCCGGAAAGCTCTTGCTGGTCTTCACCTTCCCCCTGCAGCCTATTCACAGGCACCACCGCACTGGGAATCTCTGCTTTCCCAAAGACGCAATCTCTCACGGTGCGCATCCTCGGCAGAGCCTGTTCCCGAAAAGGCAAACGTCCGGCTCCTTGTCCCACACGGAAGGTGGCAGCCCGGAAAGCTCTTGCTGGTCTTCACCTTCCCCCTGCAGCCTAGTCACAGGCACAACAGGTTTGGGGATCTGTGCTTGCCCAGAGAAGGAACATCTCACGGTGCGCATCCTCGGCAGAGCCTGTTCCCGAAAAGGCAAACGTCCGGCTCCTTGTCCCACACGGAAGGTGGCAGCCCGGAAAGCTCTTGCTGGTCTTCACCTTCCCCCTGCAGCCTATTCACAGGCACAACAGGTTTGGGGATCTGTGCTTGCCCAGAGAAGGAACATCTCACGGTGCGCATCCTCGGCAGAGCCTGTTCCCGAAAAGGCAAACGTCCGGCTCCTTGTCCCACACGGAAGGTGGCAGCCCGGAAAGCTGTTGCTGGTCTTCACCTTCCCCCTGCAGCCTAGTCACAGGCACAACAGGTTTGGGGATCTGTGCTTGCCCAGAGAAGGAACATCTCACGGTGCGCATCCTCGGCAGAGCCTGTTCCCGAAAAGGCAAACGTCCGGCTCCTTGTCCCACACGGAAGGTGGCAGCCCGGAAAGCTCTTGCTGGTCTTCACCTTCCCCCTGCAGCCTATTCACAGGCACAACAGGTTTGGGGATCTGTGCTTGCCCAGAGAAGGAACATCTCACGGTGCGCATCCTCGGCAGAGCCTGTTCCCGAAAAGGCAAACGTCCGGCTCCTTGTCCCACACGGAAGGTGGCAGCCCGGAAAGCTGTTGCTGGTCTTCACCTTCCCCCTGCAGCCTAGTCACAGGCACAACAGGTTTGGGGATCTGTGCTTGCCCAGAGAAGGAACATCTCACGGTGCGCATCCTCGGCAGAGCCTGTTCCCGAAAAGGCAAACGTCCGGCTCCTTGTCCCACACGGAAGGTGGCAGCCCGGAAAGCTCTTGCTGGTCTTCACCTTCCCCCTGCAGCCTATTCACAGGCACAACAGGTTTGGGGATCTGTGCTTGCCCAGAGAAGGAACATCTCACGGTGCGCATCCTCGGCAGAGCCTGTTCCCGAAAAGGCAAACGTCCGGCTCCTTGTCCCACACGGAAGGTGGCAGCCCGGAAAGCTCTTGCTGGTCTTCACCTTCCCCCTGCAGCCTATTCACAGGCACAACAGGTTTGGGGATCTGTGCTTGCGCAGAGAAGGAACATCTCACGGTGCGCATCCTCGGCAGAGCCTATTCCCGAAAAGGCAAACGTCCGGCTCCTTGTCCCACACGGAAGGTGGCAGCCCGGAAAGCTCTTGCTGGTCTTCACCTTCCCCCTGCAGCCTATTCACAGGCACAACAGGTTTGGGGATCTGTGCTTGCCCAGAGAAGGAACATCTCACGGTGCGCATCCTCGGCAGAGCCTGTTCCCGAAAAGGCAAACGTCCGGCTCCTTGTCCCACACGGAAGGTGGCAGCCCGGAAAGCTCTTGCTGGTCTTCACCTTCCCCCTGCAGCCTATTCACAGGCACAACAGGTTTGGGGATCTGTGCTTGCCCAGAGAAGGAACATCTCACGGTGCGCATCCTCGGCAGAGCCTGTTCCCGAAAAGGCAAACGTCCGGCTCCTTGTCCCACACGGAAGGTGGCAGCCCGGAAAGCTCTTGCTGGTCTTCACCTTCCCCCTGCAGCCTATTCACAGGCACAACAGGTTTTGGGATCTGTGCTTGCCCAGAGAAGGAACATCTCACGGTGCGCATCCTCGGCAGAGCCTGTTCCCGAAAAGGCAAACGTCCGGCTCCTTGTCCCACACGGAAGGTGGCAGCCCGGAAAGCTCTTGCTGGTCTTCACCTTCCCCCTGCAGCCTAGTCACAGGCACAACAGGTTTGGGGATCTGTGCTTGCCCAGAGAAGGAACATCTCACGGTGCGCATCCTCGGCAGAGCCTGTTCCCGAAAAGGCAAACGTCCGGCTCCTTGTACCACACGGGAGGTGGCAGCCCGGAAAGCTGTTGCTGGTCTTCACCTTCCCCCTGCAGCCTATTCACAGGCACAACAGGTTTGGGGATCTGTGCTTGCCCAGAGAAGGAACATCTCACGGTGCGCATCCTCGGCAGAGCCTGTTCCCGAAAAGGCAAACGTCCGGCTCCTTGTCCCACACGGAAGGTGGCAGCCCGGAAAGCTCTTGCTGGTCTTCACCTTCCCCCTGCAGACTATTCACAGGCACAACAGGTTTGGGGATCTGTGCTTGCCCAGAGAAGGAACATCTCACGGTGCGCATCCTCGGCAGAGCCTGTTCCCGAAAAGGCAAACGTCCGGCTCCTTGTCCCACACGGAAGGTGGCAGCCCGGAAAGCTCTTGCTGGTCTTCACCTTCCCCCTGCAGCCTATTCACAGGCACAACAGGTTTGGGGATCTGTGCTTGCCCAGAGAAGGAACATCTCACGGTGCGCATCCTCGGCAGAGCCTGTTCCCGAAAAGGCAAACGTCCGGCTCCTTGTCCCACACGGAAGGTGGCAGCCCGGAAAGCTGTTGCTGGTCTTCACCTTCCCCCTGCAGCCTATTCACAGGCACAACAGGTTTGGGGATCTGTGCTTGCCCAGAGAAGGAACATCTCACGGTGCGCATCCTCGGCAGAGCCTGTTCCCGAAAAGGCAAACGTCCGGCTCCTTGTCCCACACGGAAGGTGGCAGCCCGGAAAGCTGTTGCTGGTCTTCACCTTCCCCCTGCAGCCTATTCACAGGCACAACAGGTTTGGGGATCTGTGCTTGCCCAGAGAAGGAACATCTCACGGTGCGCATCCTCGGCAGAGCCTGTTCCCGAAAAGGCAAACGTCCGGCTCCTTGTCCCACACGGAAGGTGGCAGCCCGGAAAGCTGTTGCTGGTCTTCACCTTCCCCCTGCAGCCTATTCACAGGCACAACAGGTTTGGGGATCTGTGCTTGCCCAGAGAAGGAACATCTCACGGTGCGCATCCTCGGCAGAGCCTGTTCCCGAAAAGGCAAACGTCCGGCTCCTTGTCCCACACGGAAGGTGGCAGCCCGGAAAGCTGTTGCTGGTCTTCACCTTCCCCCTGCAGCCTATTCACAGGCACAACAGGTTTTGGGATCTCTGCTTGCGCAGAGAAGGAACATCTCACGGTGCGCATCCTCGGCAGAGCCTATTCCCGAAAAGGCAAACGTCCGGCTCCTTGTCCCACACGGAAGGTGGCAGCCCGGAAAGCTGTTGCTGGTCTTCACCTTCCCCCTGCAGCCTATTCACAGGCACAACAGGTTTGGGGATCTGTGCTTGCCCAGAGAAGGAACATCTCACGGTGCGCATCCTCGGCAGAGCCTGTTCCCGAAAAGGCAAACGTCCGGCTCCTTGTCCCACACGGAAGGTGGCAGCCCGGAAAGCTCTTGCTGGTCTTCACCTTCCCCCTGCAGCCTATTCACAGGCACAACAGGTTTGGGGATCTGTGCTTGCCCAGAGAAGGAACATCTCACGGTGCGCATCCTCGGCAGAGCCTGTTCCCGAAAAGGCAAACGTCCGGCTCCTTGTCCCACACGGAAGGTGGCAGCCCGGAAAGCTCTTGCTGGTCTTCACCTTCCCCTGCAGCCTATTCACAGGCACAACAGTTTTGGGGATCTGTGCTTGCCCAGAGAAGGAACATCTCACGGTGCGCATCCTCGGCAGAGCCTGTTCCCGAAAAGGCAAACGTCCGGCTCCTTGTCCCACACGGAAGGTGGCAGCCCGGAAAGCTCTTGCTGGTCTTCACCTTCCCCCTGCAGCCTATTCACAGGCACAACAGGTTTGGGGATCTGTGCTTGCCCAGAGAAGGAACATCTCACGGTGCGCATCCTCGGCAGAGCCTGTTCCCGAAAAGGCAAACGTCCGGCTCCTTGTCCCACACGGAAGGTGGCAGCCCGGAAAGCTCTTGCTGGTCTTCACCTTCCCCCTGCAGCCTATTCACAGGCACAACAGGTTTGGGGATCTGTGCTTGCCCAGAGAAGGAACATCTCACGGTGCGCATCCTCGGCAGAGCCTGTTCCCGAAAAGGCAAACGTCCGGCTCCTTGTCCCACACGGAAAGTGGCAGCCCGGAAAGCTGTTGCTGGTCTTCACCTTCCCCCTGCAGCCTATTCACAGGCACAACAGGTTTGGGGATCTGTGCTTGCCCAGAGAAGGAACATCTCACGGTGCGCATCCTCGGCAGAGCCTGTTCCCGAAAAGGCAAACGTCCGGCTCCTTGTCCCACACGGAAGGTGGCAGCCCGGAAAGCTCTTGCTGGTCTTCACCTTCCCCCTGCAGCCTAGTCACAGGCACAACAGGTTTGGGGATCTGTGCTTGCGCAGAGAAGGAATATCTCACGGTGCGCATCCTCGGCAGAGCCTGTTCCCGAAAAGGCAAACCTCCGGCTCCTTGTCCCACACGGAAGGTGGCAGCCCGGAAAGCTCTTGCTGGTCTTCACCTTCCCCCTGCAGCCTATTCACAGGCACAACAGGTTTGGGGATCTGTGCTTGCCCAGAGAAGGAACATCTCACGGTGCACATCCTCGGCAGAGCCTGTTCCCGAAAAGGCAAACGTCCGGCTCCTTGTCCCACACGGAAGGTGGCAGCCCGGAAAGCTGTTGCTGGTCTTCACCTTCCCCCTGCAGCCTATTCACAGGCACAACAGGTTTGGGGATCTGTGCTTGCCCAGAGAAGGAACATCTCACGGTGCGCATCCTCGGCAGAGCCTGTTCCCGAAAAGGCAAACGTCCGGCTCCTTGTCCCACACGGAAGGTGGCAGCCCGGAAAGCTGTTGCTGGTCTTCACCTTCCCCCTGCAGCCTATTCACAGGCACAACAGATTTTGCGGTCTGTGCTTGCGCAGAGAAGGAACATCTCACGGTGCGCATCCTCGGCAGAGCCTGTTCCCGAAAAGGCAAACGTCCGGCTCCTTGTCCCACACGGAAGGTGGCAGCCCGGAAAGCTGTTGCTGGTCTTCACCTTCCCCCTGCAGCCTATTCACAGGCACAACAGGTTTGGGGATCTGTGCTTTCCCAAAGACGCAATCTCTCACGGTGCGCATCCTCGGCAGAGCCTGTTCCCGAAAAGGCAAACGTCCGGCTCCTTGTCCCACACGGAAGGTGGCAGCCCGGAGAGCTATTGCTGGTCTTCACCTTCCCCCTGCAGCCTATTCACAGGCACAACAGGTTTGGGGATCTGTGCTTGCCCAGAGAAGGAACATCTCACGGTGCGCATCCTCGGCAGAGCCTGTTCCCGAAAAGGCAAACGTCCGGCTCCTTGTCCCACACGGAAGGTGGCAGCCCGGAAAGCTGTTGCTGGTCTTCACCTTCCCCCTGCAGCCTAGTCACAGGCACAACAGGTTTGGGGATCTGTGCTTGCGCAGAGAAGGAACATCTCACGGTGCGCATCCTCGGCAGAGCCTGTTCCCGAAAAGGCAAACGTCCGGCTCCTTGTCCCACACGGAAGGTGGCAGCCCGGAAAGCTCTTGCTGGTCTTCACCTTCCCCCTGCAGCCTATTCACAGGCACAACAGGTTTGGGGATCTGTGCTTGCCCAGAGAAGGAACATCTCACGGTGCGCATCCTCGGCAGAGCCTGTTCCCGAAAAGGCAAACGTCCGGCTCCTTGTCCCACACGGAAGGTGGCAGCCCGGAAAGCTGTTGCTGGTCTTCACCTTCCCCCTGCAGCCTAGTCACAGGCACAACAGGTTTGGGGATCTGTGCTTGCCCAGAGAAGGAACATCTCACGGTGCGCATCCTCGGCAGAGCCTGTTCCCGAAAAGGCAAACGTCCGGCTCCTTGTCCCACACGGAAGGTGGCAGCCCGGAAAGCTGTTGCTGGTCTTCACCTTCCCCCTGCAGCCTATTCACAGGCACAACAGGTTTGGGGATCTGTGCTTGCGCAGAGAAGGAATATCTCACGGTGCGCATCCTCGGCAGAGCCTGTTCCCGAAAAGGCAAACGTCCGGCTCCTTGTCCCACACGGAAGGTGGCAGCCCGGAAAGCTGTTGCTGGTCTTCACCTTCCCCCTGCAGCCTATTCACAGGCACAACAGGTTTGGGGATCTGTGCTTGCCCAGAGAAGGAACATCTCACGGTGCGCATCCTCGGCAGAGCCTGTTCCCGAAAAGGCAAACGTCCGGCTCCTTGTCCCACACGGAAGGTGGCAGCCCGGAAAGCTCTTGCTGGTCTTCACCTTCCCCCTGCAGCCTATTCACAGGCACAACAGGTTTGGGGATCTGTGCTTGCCCAGAGAAGGAACATCTCACGGTGCGCATCCTCGGCAGAGCCTGTTCCCGAAAAGGCAAACGTCCGGCTCCTTGTCCCACACGGAAGGTGGCAGCCCGGAAAGCTCTTGCTGGTCTTCACCTTCCCCCTGCAGCCTATTCACAGGCACAACAGGTTTGGGGATCTGTGCTTGCCCAGAGAAGGAACATCTCACGGTGCGCATCCTCGGCAGAGCCTGTTCCCGAAAAGGCAAACGTCCGGCTCCTTGTCCCACACGGAAGGTGGCAGCCCGGAAAGCTGTTGCTGGTCTTCACCTTCCCCCTGCAGCCTAGTCACAGGCACAACAGGTTTGGGGATCTGTGCTTGCCCAGAGAAGGAACATCTCACGGTGCGCATCCTCGGCAGAGCCTGTTCCCGAAAAGGCAAACGTCCGGCTCCTTGTCCCACACGGAAGGTGGCAGCCCGGAAAGCTGTTGCTGGTCTTCACCTTCCCCCTGCAGCCTATTCACAGGCTCAACAGGTTTGGGGATCTGTGCTTGCCCAGAGAAGGAACATCTCACGGTGCGCATCCTCGGCAGAGCCTGTTCCCGAAAAGGCAAACGTCCGGCTCCTTGTCCC
Source organism: Haliaeetus albicilla (assembly GCF_947461875.1). Taxonomy (NCBI): domain Eukaryota; kingdom Metazoa; phylum Chordata; class Aves; order Accipitriformes; family Accipitridae; genus Haliaeetus; species Haliaeetus albicilla. The sequence continues at coordinate 3,316,984 of NW_027212433.1, read as the reverse complement.
ACACGGAAGGTGGCAGCCCGGAAAGCTCTTGCTGGTCTTCACCTTCCCCCTGCAGCCTATTCACAGGCACAACAGGTTTGGGGATCTGTGCTTGCCCAGAGAAGGAACATCTCACGGTGCGCATCCTCGGCAGAGCCTGTTCCCGAAAAGGCAAACATTCCGGCTCCTTGTCCCACACGGAAGGTGGCAGCCCGGAAAGCTGTTGCTGGTCTTCACCTTCCCCCTGCAGCCTATTCACAGGCACAACAGGTTTGGGGATCTGTGCTTGCCCAGAGAAGGAACATCTCACGGTGCGCATCCTCGGCAGAGCCTGTTCCCGAAAAGGCAAACGTCCGGCTCCTTGTCCCACACGGAAGGTGGCAGCCCGGAAAGCTCTTGCTGGTCTTCACCTTCCCCCTGCAGCCTATTCACAGGCACAACAGGTTTTGGGATCTGTGCTTGCCCAGAGAAGGAACATCTCACGGTGCGCATCCTCGGCAGAGCCTGTTCCCGAAAAGGCAAACCTCCGGCTCCTTGTCCCACACGGAAGGTGGCAGCCCGGAAAGCTCTTGCTGGTCTTCACCTTCCCCCTGCAGCCTAGTCACAGGCACAACAGGTTTGGGGATCTGTGCTTGCCCAGAGAAGGAACATCTCACGGTGCGCATCCTCGGCAGAGCCTGTTCCCGAAAAGGCAAACGTCCGGCTCCTTGTCCCACACGGAAGGTGGCAGCCCGGAAAGCTGTTGCTGGTCTTCACCTTCCCCCTGCAGCCTAGTCACAGGCACAACAGGTTTGGGGATCTGTGCTTGCGCAGAGAAGGAACATCTCACGGTGCGCATCCTCGGCAGAGCCTGTTCCCGAAAAGGCAAACGTCCGGCTCCTTGTCCCACACGGAAGGTGGCAGCCCGGAAAGCTCTTGCTGGTCTTCACCTTCCCCCTGCAGCCTAGTCACAGGCACCACCACACTGGGAATCTCTGCTTTCCCAAAGACGCAATCTCTCACGGTGCGCATCCTCGGCAGAGCCTGTTCCCGAAAAGGCAAACGTCCGGCTCCTTGTCCCACACGGAAGGTGGCAGCCCGGAAAGCTCTTGCTGGTCTTCACCTTCCCCCTGCAGCCTAGTCACAGGCACAACAGGTTTTGGGATCTGTGCTTGCCCAGAGAAGGAACATCTCACGGTGCGCATCCTCGGCAGAGCCTGTTCCCGAAAAGGCAAACGTCCGGCTCCTTGTCCCACACGGAAGGTGGCAGCCCGGAAAGCTGTTGCTGGTCTTCACCTTCCCCCTGCAGCCTAGTCACAGGCACAACAGGTTTGGGGATCTGTGCTTGCCCAGAGAAGGAACATCTCACGGTGCGCATCCTCGGCAGAGCCTGTTCCCGAAAAGGCAAACGTCCGGCTCCTTGTCCCACACGGAAGGTGGCAGCCCTGAAAGCTGTTGCTGGTCTTCACCTTCCCCCTGCAGCCTATTCACAGGCACAACAGGTTTGGGGATCTGTGCTTGCCCAGAGAAGGAACATCTCACGGTGCGCATCCTCGGCAGAGCCTGTTCCCGAAAAGGCAAACGTCCGGCTCCTTGTCCCACACGGAAGGTGGCAGCCCGGAAAGCTCTTGCTGGTCTTCACCTTCCCCCTGCAGCCTAGTCACAGGCACAACAGGTTTGGGGATCTGTGCTTGCCCAGAGAAGGAACATCTCACGGTGCGCATCCTCGGCAGAGCCTGTTCCCGAAAAGGCAAACGTCCGGCTCCTTGTCCCACACGGAAGGTGGCAGCCCGGAAAGCTCTTGCTGGTCTTCACCTTCCCCCTGCAGCCTAGTCACAGGCACAACAGGTTTGGGGATCTGTGCTTGCCCAGAGAAGGAACATCTCACGGTGCGCATCCTCGGCAGAGCCTGTTCCCGAAAAGGCAAACGTCCGGCTCCTTGTCCCACACGGAAGGTGGCAGCCCGGAAAGCTGTTGCTGGTCTTCACCTTCCCCCTGCAGCCTAGTCACAGGCACAACAGGTTTGGGGAATCTGTGCTTGCCCAAAGACGCAATCTCTCACGGTGCGCATCCTCGGCAGAGCCTGTTCCCGAAAAGGCAAACGTCCGGCTCCTTGTCCCACACGGAAGGTGGCAGCCCGGAAAGCTGTTGCTGGTCTTCACCTTCCCCCTGCAGCCTATTCACAGGCACAACAGGTTTGGGGATCTGTGCTTGCCCAGAGAAGGAACATCTCACGGTGCGCATCCTCGGCAGAGCCTGTTCCCGAAAAGGCAAACGTCCGGCTCCTTGTCCCACACGGAAGGTGGCAGCCCGGAAAGCTCTTGCTGGTCTTCACCTTCCCCCTGCAGCCTATTCACAGGCACAACAGGTTTGGGGATCTGTGCTTGCCCAGAGAAGGAACATCTCACGGTGCGCATCCTCGGCAGAGCCTGTTCCCGAAAAGGCAAACGTCCGGCTCCTTGTCCCACACGGAAGGTGGCAGCCCTGAAAGCTGTTGCTGGTCTTCACCTTCCCCCTGCAGCCTATTCACAGGCACAACAGGTTTGGGGATCTGTGCTTGCCCAGAGAAGGAACATCTCACGGTGCGCATCCTCGGCAGAGCCTGTTCCCGAAAAGGCAAACGTCCGGCTCCTTGTCCCACACGGAAGGTGGCAGCCCGGAAAGCTGTTGCTGGTCTTCACCTTCCCCCTGCAGCCTATTCACAGGCACAACAGGTTTGGGGATCTGTGCTTGCCCAGAGAAGGAACATCTCACGGTGCGCATCCTCGGCAGAGCCTGTTCCCGAAAAGGCAAACGTCCGGCTCCTTGTCCCACACGGAAGGTGGCAGCCCGGAAAGCTGTTGCTGGTCTTCACCTTCCCCCTGCAGCCTATTCACAGGCACAACAGGTTTGGGGATCTGTGCTTGCCCAGAGAAGGAACATCTCACGGTGCGCAGCCTCGGCAGAGCCTGTTCCCGAAAAGGCAAACGTCCGGCTCCTTGTCCCACACGGAAGGTGGCAGCCCGGAAAGCTGTTGCTGGTCTTCACCTTCCCCCTGCAGCCTAGTCACAGGCACAACAGGTTTGGGGATCTGTGCTTGCCCAGAGAAGGAACATCTCACGGTGCGCATCCTCGGCAGAGCCTGTTCCCGAAAAGGCAAACGTCCGGCTCCTTGTCCCACACGGAAGGTGGCAGCCCGGAAAGCTGTTGCTGGTCTTCACCTTCCCCCTGCAGCCTATTCACAGGCACAACAGGTTTGGGGATCTGTGCTTGCCCAGAGAAGGAACATCTCACGGTGCGCATCCTCGGCAGAGCCTGTTCCCGAAAAGGCAAACGTCCGGCTCCTTGTCCCACACGGAAGGTGGCAGCCCGGAAAGCTCTTGCTGGTCTTCACCTTCCCCCTGCAGCCTATTCACAGGCACAACAGGTTTTGGGATCTGTGCTTGCCCAGAGAAGGAACACCTCACGGTGCGCATCCTCGGCAGAGCCTGTTCCCGAAAAGGCAAACGTCCGGCTCCTTGTCCCACACGGAAGGTGGCAGCCCGGAAAGCTCTTGCTGGTCTTCACCTTCCCCCTGCAGCCTATTCACAGGCACAACAGGTTTGGGGATCTGTGCTTGCCCAGAGAAGGAACATCTCACGGTGCGCATCCTCGGCAGAGCCTGTTCCCGAAAAGGCAAACGTCCGGCTCCTTGTCCCACACGGAAGGTGGCAGCCCGGAAAGCTGTTGCTGGTCTTCACCTTCCCCCTGCAGCCTATTCACAGGCACAACAGGTTTGGGGATCTGTGCTTGCCCAGAGAAGGAACATCTCACGGTGCGCATCCTCGGCAGAGCCTGTTCCCGAAAAGGCAAACGTCCGGCTCCTTGTCCCACACGGAAGGTGGCAGCCCGGAAAGCTCTTGCTGGTCTTCACCTTCCCCCTGCAGCCTATTCACAGGCACAACAGGTTTGGGGATCTGTGCTTGCCCAGAGAAGGAACATCTCACGGTGCGCATCCTCGGCAGAGCCTGTTCCCGAAAAGGCAAACGTCCGGCTCCTTGTCCCACACGGAAGGTGGCAGCCCGGAAAGCTGTTGCTGGTCTTCACCTTCCCCCTGCAGCCTATTCACAGGCACAACAGGTTTGGGGATCTCTGCTTGCCCAGAGAAGGAACATCTCACGGTGCGCATCCTCGGCAGAGCCTGTTCCCAAAAAGGCAAACGTCCGGCTCCTTGTCCCACACGGAAGGTGGCAGCCCGGAAAGCTGTTGCTGGTCTTCACCTTCCCCCTGCAGCCTATTCACAGGCACAACAGTTTATGGGATCTGTGCTTGCCCAGAGAAGGAACATCTCACGGTGCGCATCCTCGGCAGAGCCTGTTCCCGAAAAGGCAAACGTCCGGCTCCTTGTCCTACACGGAAGGTGGCAGCCCGGAAAGCTGTTGCTGGTCTTCACCTTCCCCCTGCAGCCTAGTCACAGGCACAACAGTTTATGGGATCTGTGCTTGCCCAGAGAAGGAACATCTCACGGTGCGCATCCTCGGCAGAGCCTGTTCCCGAAAAGGCAAACGTCCGGCTCCTTGTCCCACACGGAAGGTGGCAGCCCGGAAAGCTGTTGCTGGTCTTCACCTTCCCCCTGCAGCCTAGTCACAGGCACCACCGCACTGGGAATCTCTGCTTTCCCAAAGACGCAATCTCTCACGGTGCGCATCCTCGGCAGAGCCTGTTCCCGAAAAGGCAAACGTCCGGCTCCTTGTCCCACACGGAAGGTGGCAGCCCGGAAAGCTCTTGCTGGTCTTCACCTTCCCCCTGCAGCCTATTCACAGGCACAACAGGTTTGGGGATCTGTGCTTGCCCAGAGAAGGAACATCTCACGGTGCGCATCCTCGGCAGAGCCTGTTCCCGAAAAGGCAAACGTCCGGCTCCTTGTCCCACACGGAAGGTGGCAGCCCTGAAAGCTGTTGCTGGTCTTCACCTTCCCCCTGCAGCCTATTCACAGGCACAACAGGTTTGGGGATCTGTGCTTGCCCAGAGAAGGAACATCTCACGGTGCGCATCCTCGGCAGAGCCTGTTCCGGAAAAGGCAAACGTCCGGCTCCTTGTCCCACACGGAAGGTGGCAGCCCGGAAAGCTCTTGCTGGTCTTCACCTTCCCCCTGCAGCCTATTCACAGGCACAACAGGTTTGGGGATCTGTGCTTGCCCAGAGAAGGAACATCTCACGGTGCGCATCCTCAGCAGAGCCTGTTCCCGAAAAGGCAAACGTCCGGCTCCTTGTCCCACACGGAAGGTGGCAGCCCGGAAAGCTGTTGCTGGTCTTCACCTTCCCCCTGCAGCCTATTCACAGGCACAACAGGTTTGGGGATCTGTGCTTGCCCAGAGAAGGAACATCTCACGGTGCGCATCCTCGGCAGAGCCTGTTCCCGAAAAGGCAAACGTCCGGCTCCTTGTCCCACACGGAAGGTGGCAGCCCGGAAAGCTGTTGCTGGTCTTCACCTTCCCCCTGCAGCCTATTCACAGGCACAACAGGTTTGGGGATCTGTGCTTGCCCAGAGAAGGAACATCTCACGGTGCGCATCCTCGGCAGAGCCTGTTCCCGAAAAGGCAAACGTCCGGCTCCTTGTCCCACACGGAAGGTGGCAGCCCGGAAAGCTCTTGCTGGTCTTCACCTTCCCCCTGCAGCCTATTCACAGGCACAACAGGTTTGGGGATCTGTGCTTGCCCAGAGAAGGAACATCTCACGGTGCGCATCCTCGGCAGAGCCTGTTCCCGAAAAGGCAAACGTCCGGCTCCTTGTCCCACACGGAAGGTGGCAGCCCGGAAAGCTCTTGCTGGTCTTCACCTTCCCCCTGCAGCCTATTCACAGGCACAACAGGTTTGGGGATCTGTGCTTGCCCAGAGAAGGAACATCTCACGGTGCGCATCCTCGGCAGAGCCTGTTCCCGAAAAGGCAAACGTCCGGCTCCTTGTCCCACACGGAAGGTGGCAGCCCGGAAAGCTGTTGCTGGTCTTCACCTTCCCCCTGCAGCCTAGTCACAGGCACAACAGGTTTGGGGATCTGTGCTTGCCCAGAGAAGGAACATCTCACGGTGCGCATCCTCGGCAGAGCCTGTTCCCGAAAAGGCAAACGTCCGGCTCCTTGTCCCACACGGAAGGTGGCAGCCCGGAAAGCTGTTGCTGGTCTTCACCTTCCCCCTGCAGCCTATTCACAGGCACAACAGGTTTGGGGATCTGTGCTTGCCCAGAGAAGGAACATCTCACGGTGCGCATCCTCGGCAGAGCCTGTTCCCGAAAAGGCAAACGTCCGGCTCCTTGTCCCACACGGAAGGTGGCAGCCCGGAAAGCTCTTGCTGGTCTTCACCTTCCCCCTGCAGCCTATTCACAGGCACAACAGGTTTGGGGATCTGTGCTTGCCCAGAGAAGGAACATCTCACGGTGCGCATCCTCGGCAGAGCCTGTTCCCGAAAAGGCAAACATTCCGGCTCCTTGTCCCACACGGAAGGTGGCAGCCCGGAAAGCTGTTGCTGGTCTTCACCTTCCCCCTGCAGCCTATTCACAGGCACAACAGGTTTGGGGATCTGTGCTTGCCCAGAGAAGGAACATCTCACGGTGCGCATCCTCGGCAGAGCCTGTTCCCGAAAAGGCAAACCTCCGGCTCCTTGTCCCACACGGAAGGTGGCAGCCCGGAAAGCTCTTGCTGGTCTTCACCTTCCCCCTGCAGCCTATTCACAGGCACAACAGGTTTTGGGATCTGTGCTTGCCCAGAGAAGGAACATCTCACGGTGCGCATCCTCGGCAGAGCCTGTTCCCGAAAAGGCAAACCTCCGGCTCCTTGTCCCACACGGAAGGTGGCAGCCCGGAAAGCTCTTGCTGGTCTTCACCTTCCCCCTGCAGCCTAGTCACAGGCACAACAGGTTTGGGGATCTGTGCTTGCCCAGAGAAGGAACATCTCACGGTGCGCATCCTCGGCAGAGCCTGTTCCCGAAAAGGCAAACGTCCGGCTCCTTGTCCCACACGGAAGGTGGCAGCCCGGAAAGCTGTTGCTGGTCTTCACCTTCCCCCTGCAGCCTAGTCACAGGCACAACAGGTTTGGGGATCTGTGCTTGCGCAGAGAAGGAACATCTCACGGTGCGCATCCTCGGCAGAGCCTGTTCCCGAAAAGGCAAACGTCCGGCTCCTTGTCCCACACGGAAGGTGGCAGCCCGGAAAGCTCTTGCTGGTCTTCACCTTCCCCCTGCAGCCTAGTCACAGGCACCACCACACTGGGAATCTCTGCTTTCCCAAAGACGCAATCTCTCACGGTGCGCATCCTCGGCAGAGCCTGTTCCCGAAAAGGCAAACGTCCGGCTCCTTGTCCCACACGGAAGGTGGCAGCCCGGAAAGCTGTTGCTGGTCTTCACCTTCCCCCTGCAGCCTAGTCACAGGCACAACAGGTTTTGGGATCTGTGCTTGCCCAGAGAAGGAACATCTCACGGTGCGCATCCTCGGCAGAGCCTGTTCCCGAAAAGGCAAACGTCCGGCTCCTTGTCCCACACGGAAGGTGGCAGCCCGGAAAGCTGTTGCTGGTCTTCACCTTCCCCCTGCAGCCTATTCACAGGCACAACAGGTTTGGGGATCTGTGCTTGCCCAGAGAAGGAACATCTCACGGTGCGCATCCTCGGCAGAGCCTGTTCCCGAAAAGGCAAACGTCCGGCTCCTTGTCCCACACGGAAGGTGGCAGCCCTGAAAGCTGTTGCTGGTCTTCACCTTCCCCCTGCAGCCTATTCACAGGCACAACAGGTTTGGGGATCTGTGCTTGCCCAGAGAAGGAACATCTCACGGTGCGCATCCTCGGCAGAGCCTGTTCCCGAAAAGGCAAACGTCCGGCTCCTTGTCCCACACGGAAGGTGGCAGCCCGGAAAGCTCTTGCTGGTCTTCACCTTCCCCCTGCAGCCTAGTCACAGGCACAACAGGTTTGGGGATCTGTGCTTGCCCAGAGAAGGAACATCTCACGGTGCGCATCCTCGGCAGAGCCTGTTCCCGAAAAGGCAAACGTCCGGCTCCTTGTCCCACACGGAAGGTGGCAGCCCGGAAAGCTCTTGCTGGTCTTCACCTTCCCCCTGCAGCCTAGTCACAGGCACAACAGGTTTGGGGATCTGTGCTTGCCCAGAGAAGGAACATCTCACGGTGCGCATCCTCGGCAGAGCCTGTTCCCGAAAAGGCAAACGTCCGGCTCCTTGTCCCACACGGAAGGTGGCAGCCCGGAAAGCTGTTGCTGGTCTTCACCTTCCCCCTGCAGCCTAGTCACAGGCACAACAGGTTTGGGGAATCTGTGCTTGCCCAAAGACGCAATCTCTCACGGTGCGCATCCTCGGCAGAGCCTGTTCCCGAAAAGGCAAACGTCCGGCTCCTTGTCCCACACGGAAGGTGGCAGCCCGGAAAGCTGTTGCTGGTCTTCACCTTCCCCCTGCAGCCTATTCACAGGCACAACAGGTTTGGGGATCTGTGCTTGCCCAGAGAAGGAACATCTCACGGTGCGCATCCTCGGCAGAGCCTGTTCCCGAAAAGGCAAACGTCCGGCTCCTTGTCCCACACGGAAGGTGGCAGCCCGGAAAGCTCTTGCTGGTCTTCACCTTCCCCCTGCAGCCTATTCACAGGCACAACAGGTTTGGGGATCTGTGCTTGCCCAGAGAAGGAACATCTCACGGTGCGCATCCTCGGCAGAGCCTGTTCCCGAAAAGGCAAACGTCCGGCTCCTTGTCCCACACGGAAGGTGGCAGCCCTGAAAGCTGTTGCTGGTCTTCACCTTCCCCCTGCAGCCTATTCACAGGCACAACAGGTTTGGGGATCTGTGCTTGCCCAGAGAAGGAACATCTCACGGTGCGCATCCTCGGCAGAGCCTGTTCCCGAAAAGGCAAACGTCCGGCTCCTTGTCCCACACGGAAGGTGGCAGCCCGGAAAGCTGTTGCTGGTCTTCACCTTCCCCCTGCAGCCTATTCACAGGCACAACAGGTTTGGGGATCTGTGCTTGCCCAGAGAAGGAACATCTCACGGTGCGCATCCTCGGCAGAGCCTGTTCCCGAAAAGGCAAACGTCCGGCTCCTTGTCCCACACGGAAGGTGGCAGCCCGGAAAGCTGTTGCTGGTCTTCACCTTCCCCCTGCAGCCTATTCACAGGCACAACAGGTTTGGGGATCTGTGCTTGCCCAGAGAAGGAACATCTCACGGTGCGCAGCCTCGGCAGAGCCTGTTCCCGAAAAGGCAAACGTCCGGCTCCTTGTCCCACACGGAAGGTGGCAGCCCGGAAAGCTGTTGCTGGTCTTCACCTTCCCCCTGCAGCCTAGTCACAGGCACAACAGGTTTGGGGATCTGTGCTTGCCCAGAGAAGGAACATCTCACGGTGCGCATCCTCGGCAGAGCCTGTTCCCGAAAAGGCAAACGTCCGGCTCCTTGTCCCACACGGAAGGTGGCAGCCCGGAAAGCTGTTGCTGGTCTTCACCTTCCCCCTGCAGCCTATTCACAGGCACAACAGGTTTGGGGATCTGTGCTTGCCCAGAGAAGGAACATCTCACGGTGCGCATCCTCGGCAGAGCCTGTTCCCGAAAAGGCAAACGTCCGGCTCCTTGTCCCACACGGAAGGTGGCAGCCCGGAAAGCTCTTGCTGGTCTTCACCTTCCCCCTGCAGCCTATTCACAGGCACAACAGGTTTTGGGATCTGTGCTTGCCCAGAGAAGGAACACCTCACGGTGCGCATCCTCGGCAGAGCCTGTTCCCGAAAAGGCAAACGTCCGGCTCCTTGTCCCACACGGAAGGTGGCAGCCCGGAAAGCTCTTGCTGGTCTTCACCTTCCCCCTGCAGCCTATTCACAGGCACAACAGGTTTGGGGATCTGTGCTTGCCCAGAGAAGGAACATCTCACGGTGCGCATCCTCGGCAGAGCCTGTTCCCGAAAAGGCAAACGTCCGGCTCCTTGTCCCACACGGAAGGTGGCAGCCCGGAAAGCTGTTGCTGGTCTTCACCTTCCCCCTGCAGCCTATTCACAGGCACAACAGGTTTGGGGATCTGTGCTTGCCCAGAGAAGGAACATCTCACGGTGCGCATCCTCGGCAGAGCCTGTTCCCGAAAAGGCAAACGTCCGGCTCCTTGTCCCACACGGAAGGTGGCAGCCCGGAAAGCTCTTGCTGGTCTTCACCTTCCCCCTGCAGCCTATTCACAGGCACAACAGGTTTGGGGATCTGTGCTTGCCCAGAGAAGGAACATCTCACGGTGCGCATCCTCGGCAGAGCCTGTTCCCGAAAAGGCAAACGTCCGGCTCCTTGTCCCACACGGAAGGTGGCAGCCCGGAAAGCTGTTGCTGGTCTTCACCTTCCCCCTGCAGCCTATTCACAGGCACAACAGGTTTGGGGATCTCTGCTTGCCCAGAGAAGGAACATCTCACGGTGCGCATCCTCGGCAGAGCCTGTTCCCAAAAAGGCAAACGTCCGGCTCCTTGTCCCACACGGAAGGTGGCAGCCCGGAAAGCTGTTGCTGGTCTTCACCTTCCCCCTGCAGCCTATTCACAGGCACAACAGTTTATGGGATCTGTGCTTGCCCAGAGAAGGAACATCTCACGGTGCGCATCCTCGGCAGAGCCTGTTCCCGAAAAGGCAAACGTCCGGCTCCTTGTCCTACACGGAAGGTGGCAGCCCGGAAAGCTGTTGCTGGTCTTCACCTTCCCCCTGCAGCCTAGTCACAGGCACAACAGTTTATGGGATCTGTGCTTGCCCAGAGAAGGAACATCTCACGGTGCGCATCCTCGGCAGAGCCTGTTCCCGAAAAGGCAAACGTCCGGCTCCTTGTCCCACACGGAAGGTGGCAGCCCGGAAAGCTGTTGCTGGTCTTCACCTTCCCCCTGCAGCCTAGTCACAGGCACCACCGCACTGGGAATCTCTGCTTTCCCAAAGACGCAATCTCTCACGGTGCGCATCCTCGGCAGAGCCTGTTCCCGAAAAGGCAAACGTCCGGCTCCTTGTCCCACACGGAAGGTGGCAGCCCGGAAAGCTCTTGCTGGTCTTCACCTTCCCCCTGCAGCCTATTCACAGGCACAACAGGTTTGGGGATCTGTGCTTGCCCAGAGAAGGAACATCTCACGGTGCGCATCCTCGGCAGAGCCTGTTCCCGAAAAGGCAAACGTCCGGCTCCTTGTCCCACACGGAAGGTGGCAGCCCTGAAAGCTGTTGCTGGTCTTCACCTTCCCCCTGCAGCCTATTCACAGGCACAACAGGTTTGGGGATCTGTGCTTGCCCAGAGAAGGAACATCTCACGGTGCGCATCCTCGGCAGAGCCTGTTCCGGAAAAGGCAAACGTCCGGCTCCTTGTCCCACACGGAAGGTGGCAGCCCGGAAAGCTCTTGCTGGTCTTCACCTTCCCCCTGCAGCCTATTCACAGGCACAACAGGTTTGGGGATCTGTGCTTGCCCAGAGAAGGAACATCTCACGGTGCGCATCCTCGGCAGAGCCTGTTCCCGAAAAGGCAAACGTCCGGCTCCTTGTCCCACACGGAAGGTGGCAGCCCGGAAAGCTGTTGCTGGTCTTCACCTTCCCCCTGCAGCCTATTCACAGGCACAACAGGTTTGGGGATCTGTGCTTGCCCAGAGAAGGAACATCTCACGGTGCGCATCCTCGGCAGAGCCTGTTCCCGAAAAGGCAAACGTCCGGCTCCTTGTCCCACACGGAAGGTGGCAGCCCGGAAAGCTGTTGCTGGTCTTCACCTTCCCCCTGCAGCCTATTCACAGGCACAACAGGTTTGGGGATCTGTGCTTGCCCAGAGAAGGAACATCTCACGGTGCGCATCCTCGGCAGAGCCTGTTCCCGAAAAGGCAAACGTCCGGCTCCTTGTCCCACACGGAAGGTGGCAGCCCGGAAAGCTCTTGCTGGTCTTCACCTTCCCCCTGCAGCCTATTCACAGGCACAACAGGTTTGGGGATCTGTGCTTGCCCAGAGAAGGAATATCTCACAGTGCGCATCCTCGGCAGAGCCTGTTCCCGAAAAGGCAAACGTCCGGCTCCTTGTCCCACACGGAAGGTGGCAGCCCGGAAAGCTGTTGCTGGTCTTCACCTTCCCCCTGCAGCCTATTCACAGGCACAACAGGTTTGGGGATCTGTGCTTGCCCAGAGAAGGAACATCTCACGGTGCGCATCCTCGGCAGAGCCTGTTCCCGAAAAGGCAAACGTCCGGCTCCTTGTCCCACACGGAAGGTGGCAGCCCGGAAAGCTCTTGCTGGTCTTCACCTTCCCCCTGCAGCCTATTCACAGGCACAACAGGTTTGGGGATCTGTGCTTGCCCAGAGAAGGAACATCTCACGGTGCGCATCCTCGGCAGAGCCTGTTCCCGAAAAGGCAAACGTCCGGCTCCTTGTCCCACACGGAAAGTGGCAGCCCGGAAAGCTGTTGCTGGTCTTCACCTTCCCCCTGCAGCCTATTCACAGGCACAACAGGTTTGGGGATCTCTGCTTGCGCAGAGAAGGAACATCTCACGGTGCGCATCCTCGGCAGAGCCTGTTCCCGAAAAGGCAAACGTCCGGCTCCTTGTCCCACACGGAAGGTGGCAGCCCTGAAAGCTGTTGCTGGTCTTCACCTTCCCCCTGCAGCCTAGTCACAGGCACCACCGCACTGGGAATCTCTGCTTTCCCAAAGACGCAATCTCTCATGGTGCGCATCCTCGGCAGAGCCTGTTCCCGAAAAGGCAAACGTCCGGCTCCTTGTCCTACACGGAAGGTGGCAGCCCGGAAAGCTCTTGCTGGTCTTCACCTTCCCCCTGCAGCCTATTCACAGGCACAACAGGTTTGGGGATCTGTGCTTGCCCAGAGAAGGAACATCTCACGGTGCGCATCCTCGGCAGAGCCTGTTCCCGAAAAGGCAAACGTCCGGCTCCTTGTCCCACACGGAAGGTGGCAGCCCGGAAAGCTGTTGCTGGTCTTCACCTTCCCCCTGCAGCCTAGTCACAGGCACAACAGGTTTGGGGATCTGTGCTTGCCCAGAGAAGGAACATCTCACGGTGCGCATCCTCGGCAGAGCCTGTTCCCGAAAAGGCAAACGTCCGGCTCCTTGTCCCACACGGAAGGTGGCAGCCCGGAAAGCTGTTGCTGGTCTTCACCTTCCCCCTGCAGCCTATTCACAGGCACAACAGGTTTGGGGATCTGTGCTTGCCCAGAGAAGGAACATCTCACGGTGCGCATCCTCGGCAGAGCCTGTTCCCGAAAAGGCAAACGTCCGGCTCCTTGTCCCACACGGAAGGTGGCAGCCCGGAAAGCTCTTGCTGGTCTTCACCTTCCCCCTGCAGCCTATTCACAGGCACAACAGGTTTGGGGATCTGTGCTTGCCCAGAGAAGGAACATCTCACGGTGCGCATCCTCGGCAGAGCCTGTTCCCGAAAAGGCAAACGTCCGGCTCCTTGTCCCACACGGAAAGTGGCAGCCCGGAAAGCTGTTGCTGGTCTTCACCTTCCCCCTGCAGCCTATTCACAGGCACAACAGGTTTGGGGATCTCTGCTTGCGCAGAGAAGGAACATCTCACGGTGCACATCCTCGGCAGAGCCTGTTCCCGAAAAGGCAAACGTCCGGCTCCTTGTCCCACACGGAAGGTGGCAGCCCGGAAAGCTGTTGCTGGTCTTCACCTTCCCCCTGCAGCCTAGTCACAGGCACCACCGCACTGGGAATCTCTGCTTTCCCAAAGACGCAATCTCTCATGGTGCGCATCCTCGGCAGAGCCTGTTCCCGAAAAGGCAAACGTCCGGCTCCTTGTCCTACACGGAAGGTGGCAGCCCGGAAAGCTCTTGCTGGTCTTCACCTTCCCCCTGCAGCCTATTCACAGGCACAACAGGTTTGGGGATCTGTGCTTGCCCAGAGAAGGAACATCTCACGGTGCGCATCCTCGGCAGAGCCTGTTCCCGAAAAGGCAAACGTCCGGCTCCTTGTCCCACACGGAAGGTGGCAGCCCGGAAAGCTGTTGCTGGTCTTCACCTTCCCCCTGCAGCCTAGTCACAGGCACAACAGGTTTGGGGATCTGTGCTTGCCCAGAGAAGGAACATCTCACGGTGCGCATCCTCGGCAGAGCCTGTTCCCGAAAAGGCAAACGTCCGGCTCCTTGTCCCACACGGAAGGTGGCAGCCCGGAAAGCTCTTGCTGGTCTTCACCTTCCCCCTGCAGCCTATTCACAGGCACAACAGGTTTTGGGATCTGTGCTTGCCCAGAGAAGGAACATCTCACGGTGCGCATCCTCGGCAGAGCCTGTTCCCGAAAAGGCAAACGTCCGGCTCCTTGTCCCACACGGAAGGTGGCAGCCCGGAAAGCTCTTGCTGGTCTTCACCTTCCCCCTGCAGCCTATTCACAGGGACAACAGGTTTGGGGATCTGTGCTTGCCCAGAGAAGGAACTTCTCACGGTGCGCAGCCTCGGCAGAGCCTGTTCCCGAAAAGGCAAACGTCCGGCTCCTTGTCCCACACGGAAGGTGGCAGCCCGGAAAGCTGTTGCTGGTCTTCACCTTCCCCCTGCAGCCTATTCACAGGCACAACAGGTTTGGGGATCTGTGCTTGCCCAGAGAAGGAACATCTCACGGTGCGCATCCTCGGCAGAGCCTGTTCCCGAAAAGGCAAACGTCCGGCTCCTTGTCCCACACGGAAGGTGGCAGCCCGGAAAGCTCTTGCTGGTCTTCACCTTCCCCCTGCAGCCTATTCACAGGCACAACAGGTTTGGGGATCTGTGCTTGCCCAGAGAAGGAACATCTCACGGTGCGCATCCTCGGCAGAGCCTGTTCCCGAAAAGGCAAACGTCCGGCTCCTTGTCCCACACGGAAAGTGGCAGCCCGGAAAGCTGTTGCTGGTCTTCACCTTCCCCCTGCAGCCTATTCACAGGCACAACAGGTTTGGGGATCTCTGCTTGCGCAGAGAAGGAACATCTCACGGTGCGCATCCTCGGCAGAGCCTGTTCCCGAAAAGACAAACGTCCGGCTCCTTGTCCCACACGGAAGGTGGCAGCCCGGAAAGCTGTTGCTGGTCTTCACCTTCCCCCTGCAGCCTAGTCACAGGCACCACCGCACTGGGAATCTCTGCTTTCCCAAAGACGCAATCTCTCATGGTGCGCATCCTCGGCAGAGCCTGTTCCCGAAAAGGCAAACGTCCGGCTCCTTGTCCTACACGGAAGGTGGCAGCCCGGAAAGCTCTTGCTGGTCTTCACCTTCCCCCTGCAGCCTATTCACAGGCACAACAGGTTTGGGGATCTGTGCTTGCCCAGAGAAGGAACATCTCACGGTGCGCATCCTCGGCAGAGCCTGTTCCCGAAAAGGCAAACGTCCGGCTCCTTGTCCCACACGGAAGGTGGCAGCCCGGAAAGCTGTTGCTGGTCTTCACCTTCCCCCTGCAGCCTAGTCACAGGCACAACAGGTTTGGGGATCTGTGCTTGCCCAGAGAAGGAACATCTCACGGTGCGCATCCTCGGCAGAGCCTGTTCCCGAAAAGGCAAACGTCCGGCTCCTTGTCCCACACGGAAGGTGGCAGCCCGGAAAGCTGTTGCTGGTCTTCACCTTCCCCCTGCAGCCTATTCACAGGCACAACAGGTTTGGGGATCTGTGCTTGCCCAGAGAAGGAACATCTCACGGTGCGCATCCTCGGCAGAGCCTGTTCCCGAAAAGGCAAACGTCCGGCTCCTTGTCCCACACGGAAGGTGGCAGCCCGGAAAGCTCTTGCTGGTCTTCACCTTCCCCCTGCAGCCTATTCACAGGCACAACAGGTTTTGGGATCTCTGCTTGCGCAGAGAAGGAACATCTCACGGTGCGCATCCTCGGCAGAGCCTGTTCCCGAAAAGGCAAACCTCCAGCTCCTTGTCCCACACGGAAGGTGGCAGCCCTGAAAGCTGTTGCTGGTCTTCACCTTCCCCCTGCAGCCTATTCACAGGGACAACAGGTTTGGGGATCTGTGCTTGCCCAGAGAAGGAACTTCTCACGGTGCGCATCCTCGGCAGAGCCTGTTCCCGAAAAGGCAAACGTCCGGCTCCTTGTCCCACACGGAAGGTGGCAGCCCGGAAAGCTGTTGCTGGTCTTCACCTTCCCCCTGCAGCCTATTCACAGGCACAACAGGTTTGGGGATCTGTGCTTGCCCAGAGAAGGAACATCTCACGGTGCGCATCCTCGGCAGAGCCTGTTCCCGAAAAGGCAAACGTCCGGCTCCTTGTCCCACACGGAAGGTGGCAGCCCGGAAAGCTCTTGCTGGTCTTCACCTTCCCCCTGCAGCCTATTCACAGGCACAACAGGTTTGGGGATCTGTGCTTGCCCAGAGAAGGAACATCTCACGGTGCGCATCCTCGGCAGAGCCTGTTCCCGAAAAGGCAAACGTCCGGCTCCTTGTCCCACACGGAAGGTGGCAGCCCGGAAAGCTGTTGCTGGTCTTCACCTTCCCCCTGCAGCCTATTCACAGGCACAACAGGTTTGGGGATCTGTGCTTGCCCAGAGAAGGAACATCTCACGGTGCGCATCCTCGGCAGAGCCTGTTCCCGAAAAGGCAAACGTCCGGCTCCTTGTCCCACACGGAAGGTGGCAGCCCGGAAAGCTCTTGCTGGTCTTCACCTTCCCCCTGCAGCCTATTCACAGGCACAACAGGTTTGGGGATCTGTGCTTGCCCAGAGAAGGAACATCTCACGGTGCGCATCCTCGGCAGAGCCTGTTCCCGAAAAGGCAAACGTCCGGCTCCTTGTCCCACACGGAAGGTGGCAGCCCGGAAAGCTGTTGCTGGTCTTCACCTTCCCCCTGCAGCCTAGTCACAGGCACAACAGGTTTGGGGATCTCTGCTTGCCCAGAGAAGGAACATCTCACGGTGCGCATCCTCGGCAGAGCCTGTTCCCGAAAAGGCAAACGTCCGGCTCCTTGTCCCACACGGAAGGTGGCAGCCCGGAAAGCTCTTGCTGGTCTTCACCTTCCCCCTGCAGCCTATTCACAGGCACAACAGGTTTGGGGATCTGTGCTTGCCCAGAGAAGGAACATCTCACGGTGCGCATCCTCGGCAGAGCCTGTTCCCGAAAAGGCAAACATTCCGGCTCCTTGTCCCACACGGAAGGTGGCAGCCCGGAAAGCTGTTGCTGGTCTTCACCTTCCCCCTGCAGCCTATTCACAGGCACAACAGGTTTGGGGATCTGTGCTTGCCCAGAGAAGGAACATCTCACGGTGCGCATCCTCGGCAGAGCCTGTTCCCGAAAAGGCAAACGTCCGGCTCCTTGTCCCACACGGAAGGTGGCAGCCCGGAAAGCTGTTGCTGGTCTTCACCTTCCCCCTGCAGCCTATTCACAGGCACAACAGGTTTGGGGATCTGTGCTTGCCCAGAGAAGGAACATCTCACGGTGCGCATCCTCGGCAGAGCCTGTTCCCGAAAAGGCAAACCTCCGGCTCCTTGTCCCACACGGAAGGTGGCAGCCCGGAAAGCTGTTGCTGGTCTTCACCTTCCCCCTGCAGCCTAGTCACAGGCACAACAGGTTTGGGGATCTGTGCTTGCCCAGAGAAGGAACATCTCACGGTGCGCATCCTCGGCAGAGCCTGTTCCCGAAAAGGCAAACGTCCGGCTCCTTGTCCCACACGGAAGGTGGCAGCCCGGAAAGCTGTTGCTGGTCTTCACCTTCCCCCTGCAGCCTAGTCACAGGCACAACAGGTTTGGGGATCTGTGCTTGCGCAGAGAAGGAACATCTCACGGTGCGCATCCTCGGCAGAGCCTGTTCCCGAAAAGGCAAACGTCCGGCTCCTTGTCCCACACGGAAGGTGGCAGCCCGGAAAGCTCTTGCTGGTCTTCACCTTCCCCCTGCAGCCTAGTCACAGGCACCACCACACTGGGAATCTCTGCTTTCCCAAAGACGCAATCTCTCACGGTGCGCATCCTCGGCAGAGCCTGTTCCCGAAAAGGCAAACGTCCGGCTCCTTGTCCCACACGGAAGGTGGCAGCCCGGAAAGCTGTTGCTGGTCTTCACCTTCCCCCTGCAGCCTAGTCACAGGCACAACAGGTTTGGGGATCTGTGCTTGCCCAGAGAAGGAACATCTCACGGTGCGCATCCTCGGCAGAGCCTGTTCCCGAAAAGGCAAACGTCCGGCTCCTTGTCCCACACGGAAGGTGGCAGCCCGGAAAGCTGTTGCTGGTCTTCACCTTCCCCCTGCAGCCTATTCACAGGCACAACAGGTTTGGGGATCTGTGCTTGCCCAGAGAAGGAACATCTCACGGTGCGCATCCTCGGCAGAGCCTGTTCCCGAAAAGGCAAACGTCCGGCTCCTTGTCCCACACGGAAGGTGGCAGCCCTGAAAGCTGTTGCTGGTCTTCACCTTCCCCCTGCAGCCTATTCACAGGCACAACAGGTTTGGGGATCTGTGCTTGCCCAGAGAAGGAACATCTCACGGTGCGCATCCTCGGCAGAGCCTGTTCCCGAAAAGGCAAACGTCCGGCTCCTTGTCCCACACGGAAGGTGGCAGCCCGGAAAGCTCTTGCTGGTCTTCACCTTCCCCCTGCAGCCTAGTCACAGGCACAACAGGTTTGGGGATCTGTGCTTGCCCAGAGAAGGAACATCTCACGGTGCGCATCCTCGGCAGAGCCTGTTCCCGAAAAGGCAAACGTCCGGCTCCTTGTCCCACACGGAAGGTGGCAGCCCGGAAAGCTCTTGCTGGTCTTCACCTTCCCCCTGCAGCCTAGTCACAGGCACAACAGGTTTGGGGAATCTGTGCTTGCCCAAAGACGCAATCTCTCACGGTGCGCATCCTCGGCAGAGCCTGTTCCCGAAAAGGCAAACGTCCGGCTCCTTGTCCCACACGGAAGGTGGCAGCCCGGAAAGCTGTTGCTGGTCTTCACCTTCCCCCTGCAGCCTATTCACAGGCACAACAGGTTTGGGGATCTGTGCTTGCCCAGAGAAGGAACATCTCACGGTGCGCATCCTCGGCAGAGCCTGTTCCCGAAAAGGCAAACGTCCGGCTCCTTGTCCCACACGGAAGGTGGCAGCCCGGAAAGCTCTTGCTGGTCTTCACCTTCCCCCTGCAGCCTAGTCACAGGCACAACAGGTTTGGGGATCTGTGCTTGCCCAGAGAAGGAACATCTCACGGTGCGCATCCTCGGCAGAGCCTGTTCCCGAAAAGGCAAACGTCCGGCTCCTTGTCCCACACGGAAGGTGGCAGCCCGGAAAGCTCTTGCTGGTCTTCACCTTCCCCCTGCAGCCTATTCACAGGCACAACAGGTTTGGGGATCTGTGCTTGCCCAGAGAAGGAACATCTCACGGTGCGCATCCTCGGCAGAGCCTGTTCCCGAAAAGGCAAACGTCCGGCTCCTTGTCCCACACGGAAGGTGGCAGCCCGGAAAGCTGTTGCTGGTCTTCACCTTCCCCCTGCAGCCTATTCACAGGCACAACAGGTTTGGGGATCTGTGCTTGCCCAGAGAAGGAACATCTCACGGTGCGCATCCTCGGCAGAGCCTGTTCCCGAAAAGGCAAACGTCCGGCTCCTTGTCCCACACGGAAGGTGGCAGCCCGGAAAGCTGTTGCTGGTCTTCACCTTCCCCCTGCAGCCTATTCACAGGCACAACAGGTTTGGGGATCTGTGCTTGCCCAGAGAAGGAACATCTCACGGTGCGCAGCCTCGGCAGAGCCTGTTCCCGAAAAGGCAAACGTCCGGCTCCTTGTCCCACACGGAAGGTGGCAGCCCGGAAAGCTGTTGCTGGTCTTCACCTTCCCCCTGCAGCCTAGTCACAGGCACAACAGGTTTGGGGATCTGTGCTTGCCCAGAGAAGGAACATCTCACGGTGCGCATCCTCGGCAGAGCCTGTTCCCGAAAAGGCAAACGTCCGGCTCCTTGTCCCACACGGAAGGTGGCAGCCCGGAAAGCTGTTGCTGGTCTTCACCTTCCCCCTGCAGCCTATTCACAGGCACAACAGGTTTGGGGATCTGTGCTTGCCCAGAGAAGGAACATCTCACGGTGCGCATCCTCGGCAGAGCCTGTTCCCGAAAAGGCAAACGTCCGGCTCCTTGTCCCACACGGAAGGTGGCAGCCCGGAAAGCTCTTGCTGGTCTTCACCTTCCCCCTGCAGCCTATTCACAGGCACAACAGGTTTTGGGATCTGTGCTTGCCCAGAGAAGGAACACCTCACGGTGCGCATCCTCGGCAGAGCCTGTTCCCGAAAAGGCAAACGTCCGGCTCCTTGTCCCACACGGAAGGTGGCAGCCCGGAAAGCTCTTGCTGGTCTTCACCTTCCCCCTGCAGCCTATTCACAGGCACAACAGGTTTGGGGATCTGTGCTTGCCCAGAGAAGGAACATCTCACGGTGCGCATCCTCGGCAGAGCCTGTTCCCGAAAAGGCAAACGTCCGGCTCCTTGTCCCACACGGAAGGTGGCAGCCCGGAAAGCTGTTGCTGGTCTTCACCTTCCCCCTGCAGCCTATTCACAGGCACAACAGGTTTGGGGATCTGTGCTTGCCCAGAGAAGGAACATCTCACGGTGCGCATCCTCGGCAGAGCCTGTTCCCGAAAAGGCAAACGTCCGGCTCCTTGTCCCACACGGAAGGTGGCAGCCCGGAAAGCTGTTGCTGGTCTTCACCTTCCCCCTGCAGCCTATTCACAGGCACAACAGGTTTGGGGATCTGTGCTTGCCCAGAGAAGGAACATCTCACGGTGCGCATCCTCGGCAGAGCCTGTTCCCGAAAAGGCAAACGTCCGGCTCCTTGTCCCACACGGAAGGTGGCAGCCCGGAAAGCTGTTGCTGGTCTTCACCTTCCCCCTGCAGCCTATTCACAGGCACAACAGGTTTGGGGATCTCTGCTTGCCCAGAGAAGGAACATCTCACGGTGCGCATCCTCGGCAGAGCCTGTTCCCAAAAAGGCAAACGTCCGGCTCCTTGTCCCACACGGAAGGTGGCAGCCCGGAAAGCTGTTGCTGGTCTTCACCTTCCCCCTGCAGCCTATTCACAGGCACAACAGTTTATGGGATCTGTGCTTGCCCAGAGAAGGAACATCTCACGGTGCGCATCCTCGGCAGAGCCTGTTCCCGAAAAGGCAAACGTCCGGCTCCTTGTCCTACACGGAAGGTGGCAGCCCGGAAAGCTGTTGCTGGTCTTCACCTTCCCCCTGCAGCCTAGTCACAGGCACAACAGTTTATGGGATCTGTGCTTGCCCAGAGAAGGAACATCTCACGGTGCGCATCCTCGGCAGAGCCTGTTCCCGAAAAGGCAAACGTCCGGCTCCTTGTCCCACACGGAAGGTGGCAGCCCGGAAAGCTGTTGCTGGTCTTCACCTTCCCCCTGCAGCCTAGTCACAGGCACCACCGCACTGGGAATCTCTGCTTTCCCAAAGACGCAATCTCTCACGGTGCGCATCCTCGGCAGAGCCTGTTCCCGAAAAGGCAAACGTCCGGCTCCTTGTCCCACACGGAAGGTGGCAGCCCGGAAAGCTGTTGCTGGTCTTCACCTTCCCCCTGCAGCCTATTCACAGGCACAACAGGTTTGGGGATCTGTGCTTGCCCAGAGAAGGAACATCTCACGGTGCGCATCCTCGGCAGAGCCTGTTCCCGAAAAGGCAAACGTCCGGCTCCTTGTCCCACACGGAAGGTGGCAGCCCTGAAAGCTGTTGCTGGTCTTCACCTTCCCCCTGCAGCCTATTCACAGGCACAACAGGTTTGGGGATCTGTGCTTGCCCAGAGAAGGAACATCTCACGGTGCGCATCCTCGGCAGAGCCTGTTCCGGAAAAGGCAAACGTCCGGCTCCTTGTCCCACACGGAAGGTGGCAGCCCGGAAAGCTCTTGCTGGTCTTCACCTTCCCCCTGCAGCCTATTCACAGGCACAACAGGTTTGGGGATCTGTGCTTGCCCAGAGAAGGAACATCTCACGGTGCGCATCCTCGGCAGAGCCTGTTCCCGAAAAGGCAAACGTCCGGCTCCTTGTCCCACACGGAAGGTGGCAGCCCGGAAAGCTGTTGCTGGTCTTCACCTTCCCCCTGCAGCCTATTCACAGGCACAACAGGTTTGGGGATCTGTGCTTGCCCAGAGAAGGAACATCTCACGGTGCGCATCCTCGGCAGAGCCTGTTCCCGAAAAGGCAAACGTCCGGCTCCTTGTCCCACACGGAAGGTGGCAGCCCGGAAAGCTGTTGCTGGTCTTCACCTTCCCCCTGCAGCCTATTCACAGGCACAACAGGTTTGGGGATCTGTGCTTGCCCAGAGAAGGAACATCTCACGGTGCGCATCCTCGGCAGAGCCTGTTCCCGAAAAGGCAAACGTCCGGCTCCTTGTCCCACACGGAAGGTGGCAGCCCGGAAAGCTCTTGCTGGTCTTCACCTTCCCCCTGCAGCCTATTCACAGGCACAACAGGTTTGGGGATCTGTGCTTGCCCAGAGAAGGAATATCTCACGGTGCGCATCCTCGGCAGAGCCTGTTCCCGAAAAGGCAAACGTCCGGCTCCTTGTCCCACACG
This sequence comes from Haliaeetus albicilla, assembly GCF_947461875.1. Classification (NCBI taxonomy): domain Eukaryota; kingdom Metazoa; phylum Chordata; class Aves; order Accipitriformes; family Accipitridae; genus Haliaeetus; species Haliaeetus albicilla. Next base: position 3,294,656 of record NW_027212433.1, on the reverse strand, counting down.
GAAGGTGGCAGCCCGGAAAGCTGTTGCTGGTCTTCACCTTCCCCCTGCAGCCTATTCACAGGCACAACAGGTTTGGGGATCTGTGCTTGCCCAGAGAAGGAACATCTCACGGTGCGCATCCTCGGCAGAGCCTGTTCCCGAAAAGGCAAACGTCCGGCTCCTTGTCCCACACGGAAGGTGGCAGCCCGGAAAGCTCTTGCTGGTCTTCACCTTCCCCCTGCAGCCTATTCACAGGCACAACAGGTTTGGGGATCTGTGCTTGCCCAGAGAAGGAACATCTCACGGTGCGCATCCTCGGCAGAGCCTGTTCCCGAAAAGGCAAACGTCCGGCTCCTTGTCCCACACGGAAAGTGGCAGCCCGGAAAGCTGTTGCTGGTCTTCACCTTCCCCCTGCAGCCTATTCACAGGCACAACAGGTTTGGGGATCTCTGCTTGCGCAGAGAAGGAACATCTCACGGTGCGCATCCTCGGCAGAGCCTGTTCCCGAAAAGGCAAACGTCCGGCTCCTTGTCCCACACGGAAGGTGGCAGCCCGGAAAGCTGTTGCTGGTCTTCACCTTCCCCCTGCAGCCTAGTCACAGGCACCACCGCACTGGGAATCTCTGCTTTCCCAAAGACGCAATCTCTCATGGTGCGCATCCTCGGCAGAGCCTGTTCCCGAAAAGGCAAACGTCCGGCTCCTTGTCCTACACGGAAGGTGGCAGCCCGGAAAGCTCTTGCTGGTCTTCACCTTCCCCCTGCAGCCTATTCACAGGCACAACAGGTTTGGGGATCTGTGCTTGCCCAGAGAAGGAACATCTCACGGTGCGCATCCTCGGCAGAGCCTGTTCCCGAAAAGGCAAACGTCCGGCTCCTTGTCCCACACGGAAGGTGGCAGCCCGGAAAGCTGTTGCTGGTCTTCACCTTCCCCCTGCAGCCTATTCACAGGCACAACAGGTTTGGGGATCTGTGCTTGCCCAGAGAAGGAACATCTCACGGTGCGCATCCTCGGCAGAGCCTGTTCCCGAAAAGGCAAACGTCCGGCTCCTTGTCCCACACGGAAGGTGGCAGCCCGGAAAGCTCTTGCTGGTCTTCACCTTCCCCCTGCAGCCTATTCACAGGCACAACAGGTTTTGGGATCTGTGCTTGCCCAGAGAAGGAACATCTCACGGTGCGCATCCTCGGCAGAGCCTGTTCCCGAAAAGGCAAACGTCCGGCTCCTTGTCCCACACGGAAGGTGGCAGCCCGGAAAGCTGTTGCTGGTCTTCACCTTCCCCCTGCAGCCTATTCACAGGCACAACAGGTTTGGGGATCTGTGCTTGCCCAGAGAAGGAACATCTCACGGTGCGCATCCTCGGCAGAGCCTGTTCCCGAAAAGGCAAACGTCCGGCTCCTTGTCCCACACGGAAGGTGGCAGCCCGGAAAGCTCTTGCTGGTCTTCACCTTCCCCCTGCAGCCTATTCACAGGCACAACAGGTTTGGGGATCTGTGCTTGCCCAGAGAAGGAACATCTCACGGTGCGCATCCTCGGCAGAGCCTGTTCCCGAAAAGGCAAACGTCCGGCTCCTTGTCCCACACGGAAAGTGGCAGCCCGGAAAGCTGTTGCTGGTCTTCACCTTCCCCCTGCAGCCTATTCACAGGCACAACAGGTTTGGGGATCTCTGCTTGCCCAGAGAAGGAACATCTCACGGTGCGCATCCTCGGCAGAGCCTGTTCCCGAAAAGGCAAACGTCCGGCTCCTTGTCCCACACGGAAGGTGGCAGCCCGGAAAGCTGTTGCTGGTCTTCACCTTCCCCCTGCAGCCTAGTCACAGGCACCACCGCACTGGGAATCTCTGCTTTCCCAAAGACGCAATCTCTCATGGTGCGCATCCTCGGCAGAGCCTGTTCCCGAAAAGGCAAACGTCCGGCTCCTTGTCCTACACGGAAGGTGGCAGCCCGGAAAGCTCTTGCTGGTCTTCACCTTCCCCCTGCAGCCTATTCACAGGCACAACAGGTTTGGGGATCTGTGCTTGCCCAGAGAAGGAACATCTCACGGTGCGCATCCTCGGCAGAGCCTGTTCCCGAAAAGGCAAACGTCCGGCTCCTTGTCCCACACGGAAGGTGGCAGCCCGGAAAGCTCTTGCTGGTCTTCACCTTCCCCCTGCAGCCTAGTCACAGGCACAACAGGTTTGGGGATCTGTGCTTGCCCAGAGAAGGAACATCTCACGGTGCGCATCCTCGGCAGAGCCTGTTCCCGAAAAGGCAAACGTCCGGCTCCTTGTCCCACACGGAAGGTGGCAGCCCGGAAAGCTCTTGCTGGTCTTCACCTTCCCCCTGCAGCCTATTCACAGGCACAACAGGTTTTGGGATCTGTGCTTGCCCAGAGAAGGAACATCTCACGGTGCGCATCCTCGGCAGAGCCTGTTCCCGAAAAGGCAAACGTCCGGCTCCTTGTCCCACACGGAAGGTGGCAGCCCGGAAAGCTCTTGCTGGTCTTCACCTTCCCCCTGCAGCCTATTCACAGGCACAACAGGTTTTGGGATCTCTGCTTGCGCAGAGAAGGAACATCTCACGGTGCGCATCCTCGGCAGAGCCTGTTCCCGAAAAGGCAAACCTCTAGCTCCTTGTCCCACACGGAAGGTGGCAGCCCTGAAAGCTGTTGCTGGTCTTCACCTTCCCCCTGCAGCCTATTCACAGGGACAACAGGTTTGGGGATCTGTGCTTGCCCAGAGAAGGAACTTCTCACGGTGCGCAGCCTCGGCAGAGCCTGTTCCCGAAAAGGCAAACGTCCGGCTCCTTGTCCCACACGGAAGGTGGCAGCCCGGAAAGCTGTTGCTGGTCTTCACCTTCCCCCTGCAGCCTATTCACAGGCACAACAGGTTTGGGGATCTGTGCTTGCCCAGAGAAGGAACATCTCACGGTGCGCATCCTCGGCAGAGCCTGTTCCCGAAAAGGCAAACGTCCGGCTCCTTGTCCCACACGGAAGGTGGCAGCCCGGAAAGCTCTTGCTGGTCTTCACCTTCCCCCTGCAGCCTATTCACAGGCACAACAGGTTTGGGGATCTGTGCTTGCCCAGAGAAGGAACATCTCACGGTGCGCATCCTCGGCAGAGCCTGTTCCCGAAAAGGCAAACGTCCGGCTCCTTGTCCCACACGGAAAGTGGCAGCCCGGAAAGCTGTTGCTGGTCTTCACCTTCCCCCTGCAGCCTATTCACAGGCACAACAGGTTTGGGGATCTCTGCTTGCGCAGAGAAGGAACATCTCACGGTGCGCATCCTCGGCAGAGCCTGTTCCCGAAAAGGCAAACGTCCGGCTCCTTGTCCCACACGGAAGGTGGCAGCCCGGAAAGCTGTTGCTGGTCTTCACCTTCCCCCTGCAGCCTAGTCACAGGCACCACCGCACTGGGAATCTCTGCTTTCCCAAAGACGCAATCTCTCATGGTGCGCATCCTCGGCAGAGCCTGTTCCCGAAAAGGCAAACGTCCGGCTCCTTGTCCTACACGGAAGGTGGCAGCCCGGAAAGCTCTTGCTGGTCTTCACCTTCCCCCTGCAGCCTATTCACAGGCACAACAGGTTTGGGGATCTGTGCTTGCCCAGAGAAGGAACATCTCACGGTGCGCATCCTCGGCAGAGCCTGTTCCCGAAAAGGCAAACGTCCGGCTCCTTGTCCCACACGGAAGGTGGCAGCCCGGAAAGCTGTTGCTGGTCTTCACCTTCCCCCTGCAGCCTAGTCACAGGCACAACAGGTTTGGGGATCTGTGCTTGCCCAGAGAAGGAACATCTCACGGTGCGCATCCTCGGCAGAGCCTGTTCCCGAAAAGGCAAACGTCCGGCTCCTTGTCCCACACGGAAGGTGGCAGCCCGGAAAGCTGTTGCTGGTCTTCACCTTCCCCCTGCAGCCTATTCACAGGCACAACAGGTTTGGGGATCTGTGCTTGCCCAGAGAAGGAACATCTCACGGTGCGCATCCTCGGCAGAGCCTGTTCCCGAAAAGGCAAACGTCCGGCTCCTTGTCCCACACGGAAGGTGGCAGCCCGGAAAGCTCTTGCTGGTCTTCACCTTCCCCCTGCAGCCTATTCACAGGCACAACAGGTTTTGGGATCTCTGCTTGCGCAGAGAAGGAACATCTCACGGTGCGCATCCTCGGCAGAGCCTGTTCCCGAAAAGGCAAACCTCTAGCTCCTTGTCCCACACGGAAGGTGGCAGCCCTGAAAGCTGTTGCTGGTCTTCACCTTCCCCCTGCAGCCTATTCACAGGGACAACAGGTTTGGGGATCTGTGCTTGCCCAGAGAAGGAACTTCTCACGGTGCGCAGCCTCGGCAGAGCCTGTTCCCGAAAAGGCAAACGTCCGGCTCCTTGTCCCACACGGAAGGTGGCAGCCCGGAAAGCTCTTGCTGGTCTTCACCTTCCCCCTGCAGCCTATTCACAGGCACAACAGGTTTGGGGATCTGTGCTTGCCCAGAGAAGGAACATCTCACGGTGCGCATCCTCGGCAGAGCCTGTTCCCGAAAAGGCAAACGTCCGGCTCCTTGTCCCACACGGAAGGTGGCAGCCCGGAAAGCTCTTGCTGGTCTTCACCTTCCCCCTGCAGCCTATTCACAGGCACAACAGGTTTGGGGATCTGTGCTTGCCCAGAGAAGGAACATCTCACGGTGCGCATCCTCGGCAGAGCCTGTTCCCGAAAAGGCAAACGTCCGGCTCCTTGTCCCACACGGAAAGTGGCAGCCCGGAAAGCTGTTGCTGGTCTTCACCTTCCCCCTGCAGCCTATTCACAGGCACAACAGGTTTGGGGATCTCTGCTTGCGCAGAGAAGGAACATCTCACGGTGCGCATCCTCGGCAGAGCCTGTTCCCGAAAAGGCAAACGTCCGGCTCCTTGTCCCACACGGAAGGTGGCAGCCCGGAAAGCTGTTGCTGGTCTTCACCTTCCCCCTGCAGCCTAGTCACAGGCACCACCGCACTGGGAATCTCTGCTTTCCCAAAGACGCAATCTCTCATGGTGCGCATCCTCGGCAGAGCCTGTTCCCGAAAAGGCAAACGTCCGGCTCCTTGTCCTACACGGAAGGTGGCAGCCCGGAAAGCTCTTGCTGGTCTTCACCTTCCCCCTGCAGCCTATTCACAGGCACAACAGGTTTGGGGATCTGTGCTTGCCCAGAGAAGGAACATCTCACGGTGCGCATCCTCGGCAGAGCCTGTTCCCGAAAAGGCAAACGTCCGGCTCCTTGTCCCACACGGAAGGTGGCAGCCCGGAAAGCTGTTGCTGGTCTTCACCTTCCCCCTGCAGCCTAGTCACAGGCACAACAGGTTTGGGGATCTGTGCTTGCCCAGAGAAGGAACATCTCACGGTGCGCATCCTCGGCAGAGCCTGTTCCCGAAAAGGCAAACGTCCGGCTCCTTGTCCCACACGGAAGGTGGCAGCCCGGAAAGCTGTTGCTGGTCTTCACCTTCCCCCTGCAGCCTATTCACAGGCACAACAGGTTTGGGGATCTGTGCTTGCCCAGAGAAGGAACATCTCACGGTGCGCATCCTCGGCAGAGCCTGTTCCCGAAAAGGCAAACGTCCGGCTCCTTGTCCCACACGGAAGGTGGCAGCCCGGAAAGCTCTTGCTGGTCTTCACCTTCCCCCTGCAGCCTATTCACAGGCACAACAGGTTTTGGGATCTCTGCTTGCGCAGAGAAGGAACATCTCACGGTGCGCATCCTCGGCAGAGCCTGTTCCCGAAAAGGCAAACCTCCAGCTCCTTGTCCCACACGGAAGGTGGCAGCCCTGAAAGCTGTTGCTGGTCTTCACCTTCCCCCTGCAGCCTATTCACAGGGACAACAGGTTTGGGGATCTGTGCTTGCCCAGAGAAGGAACTTCTCACGGTGCGCATCCTCGGCAGAGCCTGTTCCCGAAAAGGCAAACGTCCGGCTCCTTGTCCCACACGGAAGGTGGCAGCCCGGAAAGCTGTTGCTGGTCTTCACCTTCCCCCTGCAGCCTAGTCACAGGCACCACCGCACTGGGAATCTCTGCTTTCCCAAAGACGCAATCTCTCATGGTGCGCATCCTCGGCAGAGCCTGTTCCCGAAAAGGCAAACGTCCGGCTCCTTGTCCCACACGGAAGGTGGCAGCCCGGAAAGCTCTTGCTGGTCTTCACCTTCCCCCTGCAGCCTATTCACAGGCACAACAGGTTTGGGGATCTGTGCTTGCCCAGAGAAGGAACATCTCACGGTGCGCATCCTCGGCAGAGCCTGTTCCCGAAAAGGCAAACGTCCGGCTCCTTGTCCCACACGGAAAGCGGCAGCCCGGAAAGCTGTTGCTGGTCTTCACCTTCCCCCTGCAGCCTATTCACAGGCACAACAGGTTTGGGGATCTCTGCTTGCGCAGAGAAGGAACATCTCACGGTGCGCATCCTCGGCAGAGCCTGTTCCCGAAAAGGCAAACGTCCGGCTCCTTGTCCCACACGGAAGGTGGCAGCCCGGAAAGCTGTTGCTGGTCTTCACCTTCCCCCTGCAGCCTAGTCACAGGCACCACCGCACTGGTAATCTCTGCTTTCCCAAAGACGCAATCTCTCATGGTGCGCATCCTCGGCAGAGCCTGTTCCCGAAAAGGCAAACGTCCGGCTCCTTGTCCTACACGGAAGGTGGCAGCCCGGAAAGCTCTTGCTGGTCTTCACCTTCCCCCTGCAGCCTAGTCACAGGCACAACAGGTTTGGGGATCTGTGCTTGCCCAGAGAAGGAACATCTCACGGTGCGCATCCTCGGCAGAGCCTGTTCCCGAAAAGGCAAACGTCCGGCTCCTTGTCCCACACGGAAGGTGGCAGCCCGGAAAGCTGTTGCTGGTCTTCACCTTCCCCCTGCAGCCTAGTCACAGGCACAACAGGTTTGGGGATCTGTGCTTGCCCAGAGAAGGAACATCTCACGGTGCGCATCCTCGGCAGAGCCTGTTCCCGAAAAGGCAAACGTCCGGCTCCTTGTCCCACACGGAAGGTGGCAGCCCGGAAAGCTGTTGCTGGTCTTCACCTTCCCCCTGCAGCCTATTCACAGGCACAACAGGTTTGGGGATCTGTGCTTGCCCAGAGAAGGAACATCTCACGGTGCGCATCCTCGGCAGAGCCTGTTCCCGAAAAGGCAAACGTCCGGCTCCTTGTCCCACACGGAAGGTGGCAGCCCGGAAAGCTCTTGCTGGTCTTCACCTTCCCCCTGCAGCCTATTCACAGGCACAACAGGTTTTGGGATCTCTGCTTGCGCAGAGAAGGAACATCTCACGGTGCGCATCCTCGGCAGAGCCTGTTCCCGAAAAGGCAAACCTCCAGCTCCTTGTCCCACACGGAAGGTGGCAGCCCTGAAAGCTGTTGCTGGTCTTCACCTTCCCCCTGCAGCCTATTCACAGGGACAACAGGTTTGGGGATCTGTGCTTGCCCAGAGAAGGAACTTCTCACGGTGCGCATCCTCGGCAGAGCCTGTTCCCGAAAAGGCAAACGTCCGGCTCCTTGTCCCACACGGAAGGTGGCAGCCCGGAAAGCTCTTGCTGGTCTTCACCTTCCCCCTGCAGCCTATTCACAGGCACAACAGGTTTGGGGATCTGTGCTTGCCCAGAGAAGGAACATCTCACGGTGCGCATCCTCGGCAGAGCCTGTTCCCGAAAAGGCAAACGTCCGGCTCCTTGTCCCACACGGAAAGTGGCAGCCCGGAAAGCTGTTGCTGGTCTTCACCTTCCCCCTGCAGCCTATTCACAGGCACAACAGGTTTGGGGATCTCTGCTTGCGCAGAGAAGGAACATCTCACGGTGCGCATCCTCGGCAGAGCCTGTTCCCGAAAAGGCAAACGTCCGGCTCCTTGTCCCACACGGAAGGTGGCAGCCCGGAAAGCTGTTGCTGGTCTTCACCTTCCCCCTGCAGCCTAGTCACAGGCACCACCGCACTGGGAATCTCTGCTTTCCCAAAGACGCAATCTCTCATGGTGCGCATCCTCGGCAGAGCCTGTTCCCGAAAAGGCAAACGTCCGGCTCCTTGTCCTACACGGAAGGTGGCAGCCCGGAAAGCTCTTGCTGGTCTTCACCTTCCCCCTGCAGCCTATTCACAGGCACAACAGGTTTGGGGATCTGTGCTTGCCCAGAGAAGGAACATCTCACGGTGCGCATCCTCGGCAGAGCCTGTTCCCGAAAAGGCAAACGTCCGGCTCCTTGTCCCACACGGAAGGTGGCAGCCCGGAAAGCTGTTGCTGGTCTTCACCTTCCCCCTGCAGCCTAGTCACAGGCACAACAGGTTTGGGGATCTGTGCTTGCCCAGAGAAGGAACATCTCACGGTGCGCATCCTCGGCAGAGCCTGTTCCCGAAAAGGCAAACGTCCGGCTCCTTGTCCCACACGGAAGGTGGCAGCCCGGAAAGCTGTTGCTGGTCTTCACCTTCCCCCTGCAGCCTATTCACAGGCACAACAGGTTTGGGGATCTGTGCTTGCCCAGAGAAGGAACATCTCACGGTGCGCATCCTCGGCAGAGCCTGTTCCCGAAAAGGCAAACGTCCGGCTCCTTGTCCCACACGGAAGGTGGCAGCCCGGAAAGCTCTTGCTGGTCTTCACCTTCCCCCTGCAGCCTATTCACAGGCACAACAGGTTTTGGGATCTCTGCTTGCGCAGAGAAGGAACATCTCACGGTGCGCATCCTCGGCAGAGCCTGTTCCCGAAAAGGCAAACCTCCAGCTCCTTGTCCCACACGGAAGGTGGCAGCCCTGAAAGCTGTTGCTGGTCTTCACCTTCCCCCTGCAGCCTATTCACAGGGACAACAGGTTTGGGGATCTGTGCTTGCCCAGAGAAGGAACTTCTCACGGTGCGCATCCTCGGCAGAGCCTGTTCCCGAAAAGGCAAACGTCCGGCTCCTTGTCCCACACGGAAGGTGGCAGCCCGGAAAGCTGTTGCTGGTCTTCACCTTCCCCCTGCAGCCTAGTCACAGGCACCACCGCACTGGGAATCTCTGCTTTCCCAAAGACGCAATCTCTCATGGTGCGCATCCTCGGCAGAGCCTGTTCCCGAAAAGGCAAACGTCCGGCTCCTTGTCCCACACGGAAGGTGGCAGCCCGGAAAGCTCTTGCTGGTCTTCACCTTCCCCCTGCAGCCTATTCACAGGCACAACAGGTTTGGGGATCTGTGCTTGCCCAGAGAAGGAACATCTCACGGTGCGCATCCTCGGCAGAGCCTGTTCCCGAAAAGGCAAACGTCCGGCTCCTTGTCCCACACGGAAAGCGGCAGCCCGGAAAGCTGTTGCTGGTCTTCACCTTCCCCCTGCAGCCTATTCACAGGCACAACAGGTTTGGGGATCTCTGCTTGCGCAGAGAAGGAACATCTCACGGTGCGCATCCTCGGCAGAGCCTGTTCCCGAAAAGGCAAACGTCCGGCTCCTTGTCCCACACGGAAGGTGGCAGCCCGGAAAGCTGTTGCTGGTCTTCACCTTCCCCCTGCAGCCTAGTCACAGGCACCACCGCACTGGTAATCTCTGCTTTCCCAAAGACGCAATCTCTCATGGTGCGCATCCTCGGCAGAGCCTGTTCCCGAAAAGGCAAACGTCCGGCTCCTTGTCCTACACGGAAGGTGGCAGCCCGGAAAGCTCTTGCTGGTCTTCACCTTCCCCCTGCAGCCTAGTCACAGGCACAACAGGTTTGGGGATCTGTGCTTGCCCAGAGAAGGAACATCTCACGGTGCGCATCCTCGGCAGAGCCTGTTCCCGAAAAGGCAAACGTCCGGCTCCTTGTCCCACACGGAAGGTGGCAGCCCGGAAAGCTGTTGCTGGTCTTCACCTTCCCCCTGCAGCCTATTCACAGGCACAACAGGTTTTGGGATCTGTGCTTGCCCAGAGAAGGAACATCTCACGGTGCGCATCCTCGGCAGAGCCTGTTCCCGAAAAGGCAAACGTCCGGCTCCTTGTCCCACACGGAAGGTGGCAGCCCGGAAAGCTCTTGCTGGTCTTCACCTTCCCCCTGCAGCCTATTCACAGGCACAACAGGTTTTGGGATCTCTGCTTGCGCAGAGAAGGAACATCTCACGGTGCGCATCCTCGGCAGAGCCTGTTCCCGAAAAGGCAAACCTCCAGCTCCTTGTCCCACACGGAAGGTGGCAGCCCTGAAAGCTGTTGCTGGTCTTCACCTTCCCCCTGCAGCCTATTCACAGGGACAACAGGTTTGGGGATCTGTGCTTGCCCAGAGAAGGAACTTCTCACGGTGCGCAGCCTCGGCAGAGCCTGTTCCCGAAAAGGCAAACGTCCGGCTCCTTGTCCCACACGGAAGGTGGCAGCCCGGAAAGCTCTTGCTGGTCTTCACCTTCCCCCTGCAGCCTATTCACAGGCACAACAGGTTTGGGGATCTGTGCTTGCCCAGAGAAGGAACATCTCACGGTGCGCATCCTCGGCAGAGCCTGTTCCCGAAAAGGCAAACGTCCGGCTCCTTGTCCCACACGGAAGGTGGCAGCCCGGAAAGCTGTTGCTGGTCTTCACCTTCCCCCTGCAGCCTATTCACAGGCACAACAGGTTTTGGGATCTGTGCTTGCCCAGAGAAGGAACATCTCACGGTGCGCATCCTCGGCAGAGCCTGTTCCCGAAAAGGCAAACGTCCGGCTCCTTGTCCCACACGGAAGGTGGCAGCCCGGAAAGCTGTTGCTGGTCTTCACCTTCCCCCTGCAGCCTATTCACAGGCACAACAGGTTTGGGGATCTGTGCTTGCGCAGAGAAGGAACATCTCACGGTGCGCATCCTCGGCAGAGCCTGTTCCTGAAAAGGCAAACGTCCGGCTCCTTGTCCCACACGGAAGGTGGCAGCCCGGAAAGCTGTTGCTGGTCTTCACCTTCCCCCTGCAGCCTATTCACAGGCACAACAGGTTTGGGGATCTGTGCTTGCCCAGAGAAGGAACATCTCACGGTGCGCATCCTCGGCAGAGCCTGTTCCCGAAAAGGCAAACGTCCGGCTCCTTGTCCCACACGGAAGGTGGCAGCCCGGAAAGCTCTTGCTGGTCTTCACCTTCCCCCTGCAGCCTATTCACAGGCACAACAGGTTTGGGGATCTCTGCTTGCGCAGAGAAGGAACATCTCACGGTGCGCATCCTCGGCAGAGCCTGTTCCCGAAAAGGCAAACGTCCGGCTCCTTGTCCCACACGGAAGGTGGCAGCCCGGAAAGCTGTTGCTGGTCTTCACCTTCCCCCTGCAGCCTAGTCACAGGCACCACCGCACTGGGAATCTCTGCTTTCCCAAAGACGCAATCTCTCATGGTGCGCATCCTCGGCAGAGCCTGTTCCCGAAAAGGCAAACGTCCGGCTCCTTGTCCTACACGGAAGGTGGCAGCCCGGAAAGCTCTTGCTGGTCTTCACCTTCCCCCTGCAGCCTATTCACAGGCACAACAGGTTTGGGGATCTGTGCTTGCCCAGAGAAGGAACATCTCACGGTGCGCATCCTCGGCAGAGCCTGTTCCCGAAAAGGCAAACGTCCGGCTCCTTGTCCCACACGGAAGGTGGCAGCCCGGAAAGCTGTTGCTGGTCTTCACCTTCCCCCTGCAGCCTAGTCACAGGCACAACAGGTTTGGGGATCTGTGCTTGCCCAGAGAAGGAACATCTCACGGTGCGCATCCTCGGCAGAGCCTGTTCCCGAAAAGGCAAACGTCCGGCTCCTTGTCCCACACGGAAGGTGGCAGCCCGGAAAGCTGTTGCTGGTCTTCACCTTCCCCCTGCAGCCTATTCACAGGCACAACAGGTTTGGGGATCTGTGCTTGCCCAGAGAAGGAACATCTCACGGTGCGCATCCTCGGCAGAGCCTGTTCCCGAAAAGGCAAACGTCCGGCTCCTTGTCCCACACGGAAGGTGGCAGCCCGGAAAGCTCTTGCTGGTCTTCACCTTCCCCCTGCAGCCTATTCACAGGCACAACAGGTTTTGGGATCTCTGCTTGCGCAGAGAAGGAACATCTCACGGTGCGCATCCTCGGCAGAGCCTGTTCCCGAAAAGGCAAACGTCCGGCTCCTTGTCCCACACGGAAGGTGGCAGCCCGGAAAGCTCTTGCTGGTCTTCACCTTCCCCCTGCAGCCTATTCACAGGCACAACAGGTTTGGGGATCTGTGCTTGCCCAGAGAAGGAACTTCTCACGGTGCGCATCCTCGGCAGAGCCTGTTCCCGAAAAGGCAAACGTCCGGCTCCTTGTCCCACACGGAAGGTGGCAGCCCGGAAAGCTGTTGCTGGTCTTCACCTTCCCCCTGCAGCCTAGTCACAGGCACCACCGCACTGGGAATCTCTGCTTTCCCAAAGACGCAATCTCTCATGGTGCGCATCCTCGGCAGAGCCTGTTCCCGAAAAGGCAAACGTCCGGCTCCTTGTCCCACACGGAAGGTGGCAGCCCGGAAAGCTCTTGCTGGTCTTCACCTTCCCCCTGCAGCCTATTCACAGGCACAACAGGTTTGGGGATCTGTGCTTGCCCAGAGAAGGAACATCTCACGGTGCGCATCCTCGGCAGAGCCTGTTCCCGAAAAGGCAAACGTCCGGCTCCTTGTCCCACACGGAAAGCGGCAGCCCGGAAAGCTGTTGCTGGTCTTCACCTTCCCCCTGCAGCCTATTCACAGGCACAACAGGTTTGGGGATCTCTGCTTGCGCAGAGAAGGAACATCTCACGGTGCGCATCCTCGGCAGAGCCTGTTCCCGAAAAGGCAAACGTCCGGCTCCTTGTCCCACACGGAAGGTGGCAGCCCGGAAAGCTGTTGCTGGTCTTCACCTTCCCCCTGCAGCCTAGTCACAGGCACCACCGCACTGGTAATCTCTGCTTTCCCAAAGACGCAATCTCTCATGGTGCGCATCCTCGGCAGAGCCTGTTCCCGAAAAGGCAAACGTCCGGCTCCTTGTCCTACACGGAAGGTGGCAGCCCGGAAAGCTCTTGCTGGTCTTCACCTTCCCCCTGCAGCCTAGTCACAGGCACAACAGGTTTGGGGATCTGTGCTTGCCCAGAGAAGGAACATCTCACGGTGCGCATCCTCGGCAGAGCCTGTTCCCGAAAAGGCAAACGTCCGGCTCCTTGTCCCACACGGAAGGTGGCAGCCCGGAAAGCTGTTGCTGGTCTTCACCTTCCCCCTGCAGCCTATTCACAGGCACAACAGGTTTTGGGATCTGTGCTTGCCCAGAGAAGGAACATCTCACGGTGCGCATCCTCGGCAGAGCCTGTTCCCGAAAAGGCAAACGTCCGGCTCCTTGTCCCACACGGAAGGTGGCAGCCCGGAAAGCTCTTGCTGGTCTTCACCTTCCCCCTGCAGCCTATTCACAGGCACAACAGGTTTTGGGATCTCTGCTTGCGCAGAGAAGGAACATCTCACGGTGCGCATCCTCGGCAGAGCCTGTTCCCGAAAAGGCAAACCTCCAGCTCCTTGTCCCACACGGAAGGTGGCAGCCCTGAAAGCTGTTGCTGGTCTTCACCTTCCCCCTGCAGCCTATTCACAGGGACAACAGGTTTGGGGATCTGTGCTTGCCCAGAGAAGGAACTTCTCACGGTGCGCAGCCTCGGCAGAGCCTGTTCCCGAAAAGGCAAACGTCCGGCTCCTTGTCCCACACGGAAGGTGGCAGCCCGGAAAGCTCTTGCTGGTCTTCACCTTCCCCCTGCAGCCTATTCACAGGCACAACAGGTTTGGGGATCTGTGCTTGCCCAGAGAAGGAACATCTCACGGTGCGCATCCTCGGCAGAGCCTGTTCCCGAAAAGGCAAACGTCCGGCTCCTTGTCCCACACGGAAGGTGGCAGCCCGGAAAGCTGTTGCTGGTCTTCACCTTCCCCCTGCAGCCTATTCACAGGCACAACAGGTTTTGGGATCTGTGCTTGCCCAGAGAAGGAACATCTCACGGTGCGCATCCTCGGCAGAGCCTGTTCCCGAAAAGGCAAACGTCCGGCTCCTTGTCCCACACGGAAGGTGGCAGCCCGGAAAGCTGTTGCTGGTCTTCACCTTCCCCCTGCAGCCTATTCACAGGCACAACAGGTTTGGGGATCTGTGCTTGCGCAGAGAAGGAACATCTCACGGTGCGCATCCTCGGCAGAGCCTGTTCCTGAAAAGGCAAACGTCCGGCTCCTTGTCCCACACGGAAGGTGGCAGCCCGGAAAGCTGTTGCTGGTCTTCACCTTCCCCCTGCAGCCTATTCACAGGCACAACAGGTTTGGGGATCTGTGCTTGCCCAGAGAAGGAACATCTCACGGTGCGCATCCTCGGCAGAGCCTGTTCCCGAAAAGGCAAACGTCCGGCTCCTTGTCCCACACGGAAGGTGGCAGCCCGGAAAGCTCTTGCTGGTCTTCACCTTCCCCCTGCAGCCTATTCACAGGCACAACAGGTTTGGGGATCTCTGCTTGCGCAGAGAAGGAACATCTCACGGTGCGCATCCTCGGCAGAGCCTGTTCCCGAAAAGGCAAACGTCCGGCTCCTTGTCCCACACGGAAGGTGGCAGCCCGGAAAGCTGTTGCTGGTCTTCACCTTCCCCCTGCAGCCTAGTCACAGGCACCACCGCACTGGGAATCTCTGCTTTCCCAAAGACGCAATCTCTCATGGTGCGCATCCTCGGCAGAGCCTGTTCCCGAAAAGGCAAACGTCCGGCTCCTTGTCCTACACGGAAGGTGGCAGCCCGGAAAGCTCTTGCTGGTCTTCACCTTCCCCCTGCAGCCTATTCACAGGCACAACAGGTTTGGGGATCTGTGCTTGCCCAGAGAAGGAACATCTCACGGTGCGCATCCTCGGCAGAGCCTGTTCCCGAAAAGGCAAACGTCCGGCTCCTTGTCCCACACGGAAGGTGGCAGCCCGGAAAGCTGTTGCTGGTCTTCACCTTCCCCCTGCAGCCTAGTCACAGGCACAACAGGTTTGGGGATCTGTGCTTGCCCAGAGAAGGAACATCTCACGGTGCGCATCCTCGGCAGAGCCTGTTCCCGAAAAGGCAAACGTCCGGCTCCTTGTCCCACACGGAAGGTGGCAGCCCGGAAAGCTCTTGCTGGTCTTCACCTTCCCCCTGCAGCCTATTCACAGGCACAACAGGTTTTGGGATCTGTGCTTGCCCAGAGAAGGAACATCTCACGGTGCGCATCCTCGGCAGAGCCTGTTCCCGAAAAGGCAAACGTCCGGCTCCTTGTCCCACACGGAAGGTGGCAGCCCGGAAAGCTCTTGCTGGTCTTCACCTTCCCCCTGCAGCCTATTCACAGGCACAACAGGTTTTGGGATCTCTGCTTGCGCAGAGAAGGAACATCTCACGGTGCGCATCCTCGGCAGAGCCTGTTCCCGAAAAGGCAAACCTCTAGCTCCTTGTCCCACACGGAAGGTGGCAGCCCTGAAAGCTGTTGCTGGTCTTCACCTTCCCCCTGCAGCCTATTCACAGGGACAACAGGTTTGGGGATCTGTGCTTGCCCAGAGAAGGAACTTCTCACGGTGCGCAGCCTCGGCAGAGCCTGTTCCCGAAAAGGCAAACGTCCGGCTCCTTGTCCCACACGGAAGGTGGCAGCCCGGAAAGCTGTTGCTGGTCTTCACCTTCCCCCTGCAGCCTATTCACAGGCACAACAGGTTTGGGGATCTGTGCTTGCCCAGAGAAGGAACATCTCACGGTGCGCATCCTCGGCAGAGCCTGTTCCCGAAAAGGCAAACGTCCGGCTCCTTGTCCCACACGGAAGGTGGCAGCCCGGAAAGCTGTTGCTGGTCTTCACCTTCCCCCTGCAGCCTATTCACAGGCACAACAGGTTTGGGGATCTGTGCTTGCCCAGAGAAGGAACATCTCACGGTGCGCATCCTCGGCAGAGCCTGTTCCCGAAAAGGCAAACGTCCGGCTCCTTGTCCCACACGGAAAGTGGCAGCCCTGAAAGCTGTTGCTGGTCTTCACCTTCCCCCTGCAGCCTATTCACAGGCACAACAGGTTTGGGGATCTCTGCTTGCGCAGAGAAGGAACATCTCACGGTGCGCATCCTCGGCAGAGCCTGTTCCCGAAAAGGCAAACGTCCGGCTCCTTGTCCCACACGGAAGGTGGCAGCCCGGAAAGCTGTTGCTGGTCTTCACCTTCCCCCTGCAGCCTAGTCACAGGCACCACCGCACTGGGAATCTCTGCTTTCCCAAAGACGCAATCTCTCATGGTGCGCATCCTCGGCAGAGCCTGTTCCCGAAAAGGCAAACGTCCGGCTCCTTGTCCCACACGGAAGGTGGCAGCCCGGAAAGCTGTTGCTGGTCTTCACCTTCCCCCTGCAGCCTATTCACAGGCACAACAGGTTTGGGGATCTGTGCTTGCCCAGAGAAGGAACATCTCACGGTGCGCATCCTCGGCAGAGCCTGTTCCCGAAAAGGCAAACCTCCAGCTCCTTGTCCCACACGGAAGGTGGTAGCCCTGAAAGCTGTTGCTGGTCTTCACCTTCCCCCTGCAGCCTATTCACAGGGACAACAGGTTTGGGGATCTGTGCTTGCCCAGAGAAGGAACTTCTCACGGTGCGCAGCCTCGGCAGAGCCTGTTCCCGAAAAGGCAAACGTCCGGCTCCTTGTCCCACACGGAAGGTGGCAGCCCGGAAAGCTCTTGCTGGTCTTCACCTTCCCCCTGCAGCCTATTCACAGGCACAACAGGTTTGGGGATCTGTGCTTGCCCAGAGAAGGAACATCTCACGGTGCGCATCCTCGGCAGAGCCTGTTCCCGAAAAGGCAAACGTCCGGCTCCTTGTCCCACACGGAAGGTGGCAGCCCGGAAAGCTCTTGCTGGTCTTCACCTTCCCCCTGCAGCCTATTCACAGGCACAACAGGTTTGGGGATCTGTGCTTGCCCAGAGAAGGAACATCTCACGGTGCGCATCCTCGGCAGAGCCTGTTCCCGAAAAGGCAAACGTCCGGCTCCTTGTCCCACACGGAAAGTGGCAGCCCGGAAAGCTGTTGCTGGTCTTCACCTTCCCCCTGCAGCCTATTCACAGGCACAACAGGTTTGGGGATCTCTGCTTGCGCAGAGAAGGAACATCTCACGGTGCGCATCCTCGGCAGAGCCTGTTCCCGAAAAGGCAAACGTCCGGCTCCTTGTCCCACACGGAAGGTGGCAGCCCGGAAAGCTGTTGCTGGTCTTCACCTTCCCCCTGCAGCCTAGTCACAGGCACCACCGCACTGGGAATCTCTGCTTTCCCAAAGACGCAATCTCTCATGGTGCGCATCCTCGGCAGAGCCTGTTCCCGAAAAGGCAAACGTCCGGCTCCTTGTCCTACACGGAAGGTGGCAGCCCGGAAAGCTCTTGCTGGTCTTCACCTTCCCCCTGCAGCCTATTCACAGGCACAACAGGTTTGGGGATCTGTGCTTGCCCAGAGAAGGAACATCTCACGGTGCGCATCCTCGGCAGAGCCTGTTCCCGAAAAGGCAAACGTCCGGCTCCTTGTCCCACACGGAAGGTGGCAGCCCGGAAAGCTGTTGCTGGTCTTCACCTTCCCCCTGCAGCCTAGTCACAGGCACAACAGGTTTGGGGATCTGTGCTTGCCCAGAGAAGGAACATCTCACGGTGCGCATCCTCGGCAGAGCCTGTTCCCGAAAAGGCAAACGTCCGGCTCCTTGTCCCACACGGAAGGTGGCAGCCCGGAAAGCTGTTGCTGGTCTTCACCTTCCCCCTGCAGCCTATTCACAGGCACAACAGGTTTTGGGATCTGTGCTTGCCCAGAGAAGGAACATCTCACGGTGCGCATCCTCGGCAGAGCCTGTTCCCGAAAAGGCAAACGTCCGGCTCCTTGTCCCACACGGAAGGTGGCAGCCCGGAAAGCTCTTGCTGGTCTTCACCTTCCCCCTGCAGCCTATTCACAGGCACAACAGGTTTTGGGATCTCTGCTTGCGCAGAGAAGGAACATCTCACGGTGCGCATCCTCGGCAGAGCCTGTTCCCGAAAAGGCAAACCTCCAGCTCCTTGTCCCACACGGAAGGTGGCAGCCCTGAAAGCTGTTGCTGGTCTTCACCTTCCCCCTGCAGCCTATTCACAGGGACAACAGGTTTGGGGATCTGTGCTTGCCCAGAGAAGGAACTTCTCACGGTGCGCATCCTCGGCAGAGCCTGTTCCCGAAAAGGCAAACGTCCGGCTCCTTGTCCCACACGGAAGGTGGCAGCCCGGAAAGCTGTTGCTGGTCTTCACCTTCCCCCTGCAGCCTATTCACAGGCACAACAGGTTTGGGGATCTGTGCTTGCCCAGAGAAGGAACATCTCACGGTGCGCATCCTCGGCAGAGCCTGTTCCCGAAAAGGCAAACGTCCGGCTCCTTGTCCCACACGGAAGGTGGCAGCCCGGAAAGCTCTTGCTGGTCTTCACCTTCCCCCTGCAGCCTATTCACAGGCACAACAGGTTTGGGGATCTGTGCTTGCCCAGAGAAGGAACATCTCACGGTGCGCATCCTCGGCAGAGCCTGTTCCCGAAAAGGCAAACGTCCGGCTCCTTGTCCCACACGGAAGGTGGCAGCCCGGAAAGCTGTTGCTGGTCTTCACCTTCCCCCTGCAGCCTATTCACAGGCACAACAGGTTTGGGGATCTGTGCTTGCCCAGAGAAGGAACATCTCACGGTGCGCATCCTCGGCAGAGCCTGTTCCCGAAAAGGCAAACGTCCGGCTCCTTGTCCCACACGGAAGGTGGCAGCCCGGAAAGCTCTTGCTGGTCTTCACCTTCCCCCTGCAGCCTATTCACAGGCACAACAGGTTTGGGGATCTGTGCTTGCCCAGAGAAGGAACATCTCACGGTGCGCATCCTCGGCAGAGCCTGTTCCCGAAAAGGCAAACGTCCGGCTCCTTGTCCCACACGGAAGGTGGCAGCCCGGAAAGCTGTTGCTGGTCTTCACCTTCCCCCTGCAGCCTAGTCACAGGCACAACAGGTTTGGGGATCTGTGCTTGCCCAGAGAAGGAACATCTCACGGTGCGCATCCTCGGCAGAGCCTGTTCCCGAAAAGGCAAACGTCCGGCTCCTTGTCCCACACGGAAGGTGGCAGCCCGGAAAGCTGTTGCTGGTCTTCACCTTCCCCCTGCAGCCTATTCACAGGCACAACAGGTTTGGGGATCTGTGCTTGCCCAGAGAAGGAACATCTCACGGTGCGCATCCTCGGCAGAGCCTGTTCCCGAAAAGGCAAACGTCCGGCTCCTTGTCCCACACGGAAGGTGGCAGCCCGGAAAGCTCTTGCTGGTCTTCACCTTCCCCCTGCAGCCTATTCACAGGCACAACAGGTTTGGGGATCTGTGCTTGCCCAGAGAAGGAACATCTCACGGTGCGCATCCTCGGCAGAGCCTGTTCCCGAAAAGGCAAACATTCCGGCTCCTTGTCCCACACGGAAGGTGGCAGCCCGGAAAGCTGTTGCTGGTCTTCACCTTCCCCCTGCAGCCTATTCACAGGCACAACAGGTTTGGGGATCTGTGCTTGCCCAGAGAAGGAACATCTCACGGTGCGCATCCTCGGCAGAGCCTGTTCCCGAAAAGGCAAACGTCCGGCTCCTTGTCCCACACGGAAGGTGGCAGCCCGGAAAGCTGTTGCTGGTCTTCACCTTCCCCCTGCAGCCTATTCACAGGCACAACAGGTTTGGGGATCTGTGCTTGCCCAGAGAAGGAACATCTCACGGTGCGCATCCTCGGCAGAGCCTGTTCCCGAAAAGGCAAACGTCCGGCTCCTTGTCCCACACGGAAGGTGGCAGCCCGGAAAGCTGTTGCTGGTCTTCACCTTCCCCCTGCAGCCTAGTCACAGGCACAACAGGTTTGGGGATCTGTGCTTGCCCAGAGAAGGAACATCTCACGGTGCGCATCCTCGGCAGAGCCTGTTCCCGAAAAGGCAAACGTCCGGCTCCTTGTCCCACACGGAAGGTGGCAGCCCGGAAAGCTGTTGCTGGTCTTCACCTTCCCCCTGCAGCCTATTCACAGGCACAACAGGTTTGGGGATCTGTGCTTGCGCAGAGAAGGAACATCTCACGGTGCGCATCCTCGGCAGAGCCTGTTCCCGAAAAGGCAAACGTCCGGCTCCTTGTCCCACACGGAAGGTGGCAGCCCGGAAAGCTCTTGCTGGTCTTCACCTTCCCCCTGCAGCCTAGTCACAGGCACAACAGGTTTGGGGATCTGTGCTTGCCCAGAGAAGGAACATCTCACGGTGCGCATCCTCGGCAGAGCCTGTTCCCGAAAAGGCAAACATTCCGGCTCCTTGTCCCACACGGAAGGTGGCAGCCCGGAAAGCTGTTGCTGGTCTTCACCTTCCCCCTGCAGCCTATTCACAGGCACAACAGGTTTGGGGATCTGTGCTTGCCCAGAGAAGGAACATCTCACGGTGCGCATCCTCGGCAGAGCCTGTTCCCGAAAAGGCAAACGTCCGGCTCCTTGTCCCACACGGAAGGTGGCAGCCCGGAAAGCTGTTGCTGGTCTTCACCTTCCCCCTGCAGCCTATTCACAGGCACAACAGGTTTGGGGATCTGTGCTTGCCCAGAGAAGGAACATCTCACGGTGCGCATCCTCGGCAGAGCCTGTTCCCGAAAAGGCAAACCTCCGGCTCCTTGTCCCACACGGAAGGTGGCAGCCCGGAAAGCTCTTGCTGGTCTTCACCTTCCCCCTGCAGCCTAGTCACAGGCACAACAGGTTTGGGGATCTGTGCTTGCCCAGAGAAGGAACATCTCACGGTGCGCATCCTCGGCAGAGCCTGTTCCCGAAAAGGCAAACGTCCGGCTCCTTGTCCCACACGGAAGGTGGCAGCCCGGAAAGCTGTTGCTGGTCTTCACCTTCCCCCTGCAGCCTAGTCACAGGCACAACAGGTTTGGGGATCTGTGCTTGCGCAGAGAAGGAACATCTCACGGTGCGCATCCTCGGCAGAGCCTGTTCCCGAAAAGGCAAACGTCCGGCTCCTTGTCCCACACGGAAGGTGGCAGCCCGGAAAGCTCTTGCTGGTCTTCACCTTCCCCCTGCAGCCTAGTCACAGGCACCACCACACTGGGAATCTCTGCTTTCCCAAAGACGCAATCTCTCACGGTGCGCATCCTCGGCAGAGCCTGTTCCCGAAAAGGCAAACGTCCGGCTCCTTGTCCCACACGGAAGGTGGCAGCCCGGAAAGCTGTTGCTGGTCTTCACCTTCCCCCTGCAGCCTAGTCACAGGCACAACAGGTTTGGGGATCTGTGCTTGCC
Source organism: Haliaeetus albicilla (assembly GCF_947461875.1). Taxonomy (NCBI): domain Eukaryota; kingdom Metazoa; phylum Chordata; class Aves; order Accipitriformes; family Accipitridae; genus Haliaeetus; species Haliaeetus albicilla. The sequence goes on along the minus strand of NW_027212433.1, from coordinate 3,273,630 downwards.
CAGAGAAGGAACATCTCACGGTGCGCATCCTCGGCAGAGCCTGTTCCCGAAAAGGCAAACGTCCGGCTCCTTGTCCCACACGGAAGGTGGCAGCCCGGAAAGCTGTTGCTGGTCTTCACCTTCCCCCTGCAGCCTATTCACAGGCACAACAGGTTTGGGGATCTGTGCTTGCCCAGAGAAGGAACATCTCACGGTGCGCATCCTCGGCAGAGCCTGTTCCCGAAAAGGCAAACGTCCGGCTCCTTGTCCCACACGGAAGGTGGCAGCCCTGAAAGCTGTTGCTGGTCTTCACCTTCCCCCTGCAGCCTATTCACAGGCACAACAGGTTTGGGGATCTGTGCTTGCCCAGAGAAGGAACATCTCACGGTGCGCATCCTCGGCAGAGCCTGTTCCCGAAAAGGCAAACGTCCGGCTCCTTGTCCCACACGGAAGGTGGCAGCCCGGAAAGCTCTTGCTGGTCTTCACCTTCCCCCTGCAGCCTAGTCACAGGCACAACAGGTTTGGGGATCTGTGCTTGCCCAGAGAAGGAACATCTCACGGTGCGCATCCTCGGCAGAGCCTGTTCCCGAAAAGGCAAACGTCCGGCTCCTTGTCCCACACGGAAGGTGGCAGCCCGGAAAGCTCTTGCTGGTCTTCACCTTCCCCCTGCAGCCTAGTCACAGGCACAACAGGTTTGGGGAATCTCTGCTTTCCCAAAGACGCAATCTCTCACGGTGCGCATCCTCGGCAGAGCCTGTTCCCGAAAAGGCAAACGTCCGGCTCCTTGTCCCACACGGAAGGTGGCAGCCCGGAAAGCTGTTGCTGGTCTTCACCTTCCCCCTGCAGCCTATTCACAGGCACAACAGGTTTGGGGATCTGTGCTTGCCCAGAGAAGGAACATCTCACGGTGCGCATCCTCGGCAGAGCCTGTTCCCGAAAAGGCAAACGTCCGGCTCCTTGTCCCACACGGAAGGTGGCAGCCCGGAAAGCTCTTGCTGGTCTTCACCTTCCCCCTGCAGCCTAGTCACAGGCACAACAGGTTTGGGGATCTGTGCTTGCCCAGAGAAGGAACATCTCACGGTGCGCATCCTCGGCAGAGCCTGTTCCCGAAAAGGCAAACGTCCGGCTCCTTGTCCCACACGGAAGGTGGCAGCCCGGAAAGCTCTTGCTGGTCTTCACCTTCCCCCTGCAGCCTATTCACAGGCACAACAGGTTTGGGGATCTGTGCTTGCCCAGAGAAGGAACATCTCACGGTGCGCATCCTCGGCAGAGCCTGTTCCCGAAAAGGCAAACGTCCGGCTCCTTGTCCCACACGGAAGGTGGCAGCCCGGAAAGCTGTTGCTGGTCTTCACCTTCCCCCTGCAGCCTATTCACAGGCACAACAGGTTTGGGGATCTGTGCTTGCCCAGAGAAGGAACATCTCACGGTGCGCATCCTCGGCAGAGCCTGTTCCCGAAAAGGCAAACGTCCGGCTCCTTGTCCCACACGGAAGGTGGCAGCCCGGAAAGCTGTTGCTGGTCTTCACCTTCCCCCTGCAGCCTATTCACAGGCACAACAGGTTTGGGGATCTGTGCTTGCCCAGAGAAGGAACATCTCACGGTGCGCAGCCTCGGCAGAGCCTGTTCCCGAAAAGGCAAACGTCCGGCTCCTTGTCCCACACGGAAGGTGGCAGCCCGGAAAGCTCTTGCTGGTCTTCACCTTCCCCCTGCAGCCTAGTCACAGGCACAACAGGTTTGGGGATCTGTGCTTGCCCAGAGAAGGAACATCTCACGGTGCGCATCCTCGGCAGAGCCTGTTCCCGAAAAGGCAAACGTCCGGCTCCTTGTCCCACACGGAAGGTGGCAGCCCGGAAAGCTGTTGCTGGTCTTCACCTTCCCCCTGCAGCCTATTCACAGGCACAACAGGTTTGGGGATCTGTGCTTGCCCAGAGAAGGAACATCTCACGGTGCGCATCCTCGGCAGAGCCTGTTCCCGAAAAGGCAAACGTCCGGCTCCTTGTCCCACACGGAAGGTGGCAGCCCGGAAAGCTCTTGCTGGTCTTCACCTTCCCCCTGCAGCCTATTCACAGGCACAACAGGTTTTGGGATCTGTGCTTGCCCAGAGAAGGAACACCTCACGGTGCGCATCCTCGGCAGAGCCTGTTCCCGAAAAGGCAAACGTCCGGCTCCTTGTCCCACACGGAAGGTGGCAGCCCGGAAAGCTCTTGCTGGTCTTCACCTTCCCCCTGCAGCCTATTCACAGGCACAACAGGTTTGGGGATCTGTGCTTGCCCAGAGAAGGAACATCTCACGGTGCGCATCCTCGGCAGAGCCTGTTCCCGAAAAGGCAAACGTCCGGCTCCTTGTCCCACACGGAAGGTGGCAGCCCGGAAAGCTGTTGCTGGTCTTCACCTTCCCCCTGCAGCCTATTCACAGGCACAACAGGTTTGGGGATCTGTGCTTGCCCAGAGAAGGAACATCTCACGGTGCGCATCCTCGGCAGAGCCTGTTCCCGAAAAGGCAAACGTCCGGCTCCTTGTCCCACACGGAAGGTGGCAGCCCGGAAAGCTGTTGCTGGTCTTCACCTTCCCCCTGCAGCCTATTCACAGGCACAACAGGTTTGGGGATCTGTGCTTGCCCAGAGAAGGAACATCTCACGGTGCGCATCCTCGGCAGAGCCTGTTCCCGAAAAGGCAAACGTCCGGCTCCTTGTCCCACACGGAAGGTGGCAGCCCGGAAAGCTGTTGCTGGTCTTCACCTTCCCCCTGCAGCCTATTCACAGGCACAACAGGTTTGGGGATCTCTGCTTGCCCAGAGAAGGAACATCTCACGGTGCGCATCCTCGGCAGAGCCTGTTCCCAAAAAGGCAAACGTCCGGCTCCTTGTCCCACACGGAAGGTGGCAGCCCGGAAAGCTGTTGCTGGTCTTCACCTTCCCCCTGCAGCCTATTCACAGGCACAACAGTTTATGGGATCTGTGCTTGCCCAGAGAAGGAACATCTCACGGTGCGCATCCTCGGCAGAGCCTGTTCCCGAAAAGGCAAACGTCCGGCTCCTTGTCCTACACGGAAGGTGGCAGCCCGGAAAGCTGTTGCTGGTCTTCACCTTCCCCCTGCAGCCTAGTCACAGGCACAACAGTTTATGGGATCTGTGCTTGCCCAGAGAAGGAACATCTCACGGTGCGCATCCTCGGCAGAGCCTGTTCCCGAAAAGGCAAACGTCCGGCTCCTTGTCCCACACGGAAGGTGGCAGCCCGGAAAGCTGTTGCTGGTCTTCACCTTCCCCCTGCAGCCTAGTCACAGGCACCACCGCACTGGGAATCTCTGCTTTCCCAAAGACGCAATCTCTCACGGTGCGCATCCTCGGCAGAGCCTGTTCCCGAAAAGGCAAACGTCCGGCTCCTTGTCCCACACGGAAGGTGGCAGCCCGGAAAGCTGTTGCTGGTCTTCACCTTCCCCCTGCAGCCTATTCACAGGCACAACAGGTTTGGGGATCTGTGCTTGCCCAGAGAAGGAACATCTCACGGTGCGCATCCTCGGCAGAGCCTGTTCCCGAAAAGGCAAACGTCCGGCTCCTTGTCCCACACGGAAGGTGGCAGCCCTGAAAGCTGTTGCTGGTCTTCACCTTCCCCCTGCAGCCTATTCACAGGCACAACAGGTTTGGGGATCTGTGCTTGCCCAGAGAAGGAACATCTCACGGTGCGCATCCTCGGCAGAGCCTGTTCCGGAAAAGGCAAACGTCCGGCTCCTTGTCCCACACGGAAGGTGGCAGCCCGGAAAGCTCTTGCTGGTCTTCACCTTCCCCCTGCAGCCTATTCACAGGCACAACAGGTTTGGGGATCTGTGCTTGCCCAGAGAAGGAACATCTCACGGTGCGCATCCTCGGCAGAGCCTGTTCCCGAAAAGGCAAACGTCCGGCTCCTTGTCCCACACGGAAGGTGGCAGCCCGGAAAGCTGTTGCTGGTCTTCACCTTCCCCCTGCAGCCTATTCACAGGCACAACAGGTTTGGGGATCTGTGCTTGCCCAGAGAAGGAACATCTCACGGTGCGCATCCTCGGCAGAGCCTGTTCCCGAAAAGGCAAACGTCCGGCTCCTTGTCCCACACGGAAGGTGGCAGCCCGGAAAGCTGTTGCTGGTCTTCACCTTCCCCCTGCAGCCTATTCACAGGCACAACAGGTTTGGGGATCTGTGCTTGCCCAGAGAAGGAACATCTCACGGTGCGCATCCTCGGCAGAGCCTGTTCCCGAAAAGGCAAACGTCCGGCTCCTTGTCCCACACGGAAGGTGGCAGCCCGGAAAGCTCTTGCTGGTCTTCACCTTCCCCCTGCAGCCTATTCACAGGCACAACAGGTTTGGGGATCTGTGCTTGCCCAGAGAAGGAATATCTCACGGTGCGCATCCTCGGCAGAGCCTGTTCCCGAAAAGGCAAACGTCCGGCTCCTTGTCCCACACGGAAGGTGGCAGCCCGGAAAGCTCTTGCTGGTCTTCACCTTCCCCCTGCAGCCTATTCACAGGCACAACAGGTTTGGGGATCTGTGCTTGCCCAGAGAAGGAACATCTCACGGTGCGCATCCTCGGCAGAGCCTGTTCCCGAAAAGGCAAACGTCCGGCTCCTTGTCCCACACGGAAGGTGGCAGCCCGGAAAGCTGTTGCTGGTCTTCACCTTCCCCCTGCAGCCTATTCACAGGCACAACAGGTTTGGGGATCTGTGCTTGCCCAGAGAAGGAACATCTCACGGTGCGCATCCTCGGCAGAGCCTGTTCCCGAAAAGGCAAACGTCCGGCTCCTTGTCCCACACGGAAGGTGGCAGCCCGGAAAGCTCTTGCTGGTCTTCACCTTCCCCCTGCAGCCTATTCACAGGCACAACAGGTTTTGGGATCTGTGCTTGCCCAGAGAAGGAACACCTCACGGTGCGCATCCTCGGCAGAGCCTGTTCCCGAAAAGGCAAACGTCCGGCTCCTTGTCCCACACGGAAGGTGGCAGCCCGGAAAGCTCTTGCTGGTCTTCACCTTCCCCCTGCAGCCTATTCACAGGCACAACAGGTTTGGGGATCTGTGCTTGCCCAGAGAAGGAACATCTCACGGTGCGCATCCTCGGCAGAGCCTGTTCCCGAAAAGGCAAACGTCCGGCTCCTTGTCCCACACGGAAGGTGGCAGCCCGGAAAGCTGTTGCTGGTCTTCACCTTCCCCCTGCAGCCTATTCACAGGCACAACAGGTTTGGGGATCTGTGCTTGCCCAGAGAAGGAACATCTCACGGTGCGCATCCTCGGCAGAGCCTGTTCCCGAAAAGGCAAACGTCCGGCTCCTTGTCCCACACGGAAGGTGGCAGCCCGGAAAGCTGTTGCTGGTCTTCACCTTCCCCCTGCAGCCTATTCACAGGCACAACAGGTTTGGGGATCTGTGCTTGCCCAGAGAAGGAACATCTCACGGTGCGCATCCTCGGCAGAGCCTGTTCCCGAAAAGGCAAACGTCCGGCTCCTTGTCCCACACGGAAGGTGGCAGCCCGGAAAGCTGTTGCTGGTCTTCACCTTCCCCCTGCAGCCTATTCACAGGCACAACAGGTTTGGGGATCTCTGCTTGCCCAGAGAAGGAACATCTCACGGTGCGCATCCTCGGCAGAGCCTGTTCCCAAAAAGGCAAACGTCCGGCTCCTTGTCCCACACGGAAGGTGGCAGCCCGGAAAGCTGTTGCTGGTCTTCACCTTCCCCCTGCAGCCTATTCACAGGCACAACAGTTTATGGGATCTGTGCTTGCCCAGAGAAGGAACATCTCACGGTGCGCATCCTCGGCAGAGCCTGTTCCCGAAAAGGCAAACGTCCGGCTCCTTGTCCTACACGGAAGGTGGCAGCCCGGAAAGCTGTTGCTGGTCTTCACCTTCCCCCTGCAGCCTAGTCACAGGCACAACAGTTTATGGGATCTGTGCTTGCCCAGAGAAGGAACATCTCACGGTGCGCATCCTCGGCAGAGCCTGTTCCCGAAAAGGCAAACGTCCGGCTCCTTGTCCCACACGGAAGGTGGCAGCCCGGAAAGCTGTTGCTGGTCTTCACCTTCCCCCTGCAGCCTAGTCACAGGCACCACCGCACTGGGAATCTCTGCTTTCCCAAAGACGCAATCTCTCACGGTGCGCATCCTCGGCAGAGCCTGTTCCCGAAAAGGCAAACGTCCGGCTCCTTGTCCCACACGGAAGGTGGCAGCCCGGAAAGCTGTTGCTGGTCTTCACCTTCCCCCTGCAGCCTATTCACAGGCACAACAGGTTTGGGGATCTGTGCTTGCCCAGAGAAGGAACATCTCACGGTGCGCATCCTCGGCAGAGCCTGTTCCCGAAAAGGCAAACGTCCGGCTCCTTGTCCCACACGGAAGGTGGCAGCCCTGAAAGCTGTTGCTGGTCTTCACCTTCCCCCTGCAGCCTATTCACAGGCACAACAGGTTTGGGGATCTGTGCTTGCCCAGAGAAGGAACATCTCACGGTGCGCATCCTCGGCAGAGCCTGTTCCGGAAAAGGCAAACGTCCGGCTCCTTGTCCCACACGGAAGGTGGCAGCCCGGAAAGCTCTTGCTGGTCTTCACCTTCCCCCTGCAGCCTATTCACAGGCACAACAGGTTTGGGGATCTGTGCTTGCCCAGAGAAGGAACATCTCACGGTGCGCATCCTCGGCAGAGCCTGTTCCCGAAAAGGCAAACGTCCGGCTCCTTGTCCCACACGGAAGGTGGCAGCCCGGAAAGCTGTTGCTGGTCTTCACCTTCCCCCTGCAGCCTATTCACAGGCACAACAGGTTTGGGGATCTGTGCTTGCCCAGAGAAGGAACATCTCACGGTGCGCATCCTCGGCAGAGCCTGTTCCCGAAAAGGCAAACGTCCGGCTCCTTGTCCCACACGGAAGGTGGCAGCCCGGAAAGCTGTTGCTGGTCTTCACCTTCCCCCTGCAGCCTATTCACAGGCACAACAGGTTTGGGGATCTGTGCTTGCCCAGAGAAGGAACATCTCACGGTGCGCATCCTCGGCAGAGCCTGTTCCCGAAAAGGCAAACGTCCGGCTCCTTGTCCCACACGGAAGGTGGCAGCCCGGAAAGCTCTTGCTGGTCTTCACCTTCCCCCTGCAGCCTATTCACAGGCACAACAGGTTTGGGGATCTGTGCTTGCCCAGAGAAGGAATATCTCACGGTGCGCATCCTCGGCAGAGCCTGTTCCCGAAAAGGCAAACGTCCGGCTCCTTGTCCCACACGGAAGGTGGCAGCCCGGAAAGCTGTTGCTGGTCTTCACCTTCCCCCTGCAGCCTATTCACAGGCACAACAGGTTTGGGGATCTGTGCTTGCCCAGAGAAGGAACATCTCACGGTGCGCATCCTCGGCAGAGCCTGTTCCCGAAAAGGCAAACGTCCGGCTCCTTGTCCCACACGGAAGGTGGCAGCCCGGAAAGCTCTTGCTGGTCTTCACCTTCCCCCTGCAGCCTATTCACAGGCACAACAGGTTTGGGGATCTGTGCTTGCCCAGAGAAGGAACATCTCACGGTGCGCATCCTCGGCAGAGCCTGTTCCCGAAAAGGCAAACGTCCGGCTCCTTGTCCCACACGGAAAGTGGCAGCCCGGAAAGCTGTTGCTGGTCTTCACCTTCCCCCTGCAGCCTATTCACAGGCACAACAGGTTTGGGGATCTCTGCTTGCGCAGAGAAGGAACATCTCACGGTGCGCATCCTCGGCAGAGCCTGTTCCCGAAAAGGCAAACGTCCGGCTCCTTGTCCCACACGGAAGGTGGCAGCCCGGAAAGCTGTTGCTGGTCTTCACCTTCCCCCTGCAGCCTAGTCACAGGCACCACCGCACTGGGAATCTCTGCTTTCCCAAAGACGCAATCTCTCATGGTGCGCATCCTCGGCAGAGCCTGTTCCCGAAAAGGCAAACGTCCGGCTCCTTGTCCTACACGGAAGGTGGCAGCCCGGAAAGCTCTTGCTGGTCTTCACCTTCCCCCTGCAGCCTATTCACAGGCACAACAGGTTTGGGGATCTGTGCTTGCCCAGAGAAGGAACATCTCACGGTGCGCATCCTCGGCAGAGCCTGTTCCCGAAAAGGCAAACGTCCGGCTCCTTGTCCCACACGGAAGGTGGCAGCCCGGAAAGCTGTTGCTGGTCTTCACCTTCCCCCTGCAGCCTATTCACAGGCACAACAGGTTTGGGGATCTGTGCTTGCCCAGAGAAGGAACATCTCACGGTGCGCATCCTCGGCAGAGCCTGTTCCCGAAAAGGCAAACGTCCGGCTCCTTGTCCCACACGGAAGGTGGCAGCCCGGAAAGCTCTTGCTGGTCTTCACCTTCCCCCTGCAGCCTATTCACAGGCACAACAGGTTTTGGGATCTGTGCTTGCCCAGAGAAGGAACATCTCACGGTGCGCATCCTCGGCAGAGCCTGTTCCCGAAAAGGCAAACGTCCGGCTCCTTGTCCCACACGGAAGGTGGCAGCCCGGAAAGCTGTTGCTGGTCTTCACCTTCCCCCTGCAGCCTATTCACAGGCACAACAGGTTTGGGGATCTGTGCTTGCCCAGAGAAGGAACATCTCACGGTGCGCATCCTCGGCAGAGCCTGTTCCCGAAAAGGCAAACGTCCGGCTCCTTGTCCCACACGGAAGGTGGCAGCCCGGAAAGCTCTTGCTGGTCTTCACCTTCCCCCTGCAGCCTATTCACAGGCACAACAGGTTTGGGGATCTGTGCTTGCCCAGAGAAGGAACATCTCACGGTGCGCATCCTCGGCAGAGCCTGTTCCCGAAAAGGCAAACGTCCGGCTCCTTGTCCCACACGGAAAGTGGCAGCCCGGAAAGCTGTTGCTGGTCTTCACCTTCCCCCTGCAGCCTATTCACAGGCACAACAGGTTTGGGGATCTCTGCTTGCCCAGAGAAGGAACATCTCACGGTGCGCATCCTCGGCAGAGCCTGTTCCCGAAAAGGCAAACGTCCGGCTCCTTGTCCCACACGGAAGGTGGCAGCCCGGAAAGCTGTTGCTGGTCTTCACCTTCCCCCTGCAGCCTAGTCACAGGCACCACCGCACTGGGAATCTCTGCTTTCCCAAAGACGCAATCTCTCATGGTGCGCATCCTCGGCAGAGCCTGTTCCCGAAAAGGCAAACGTCCGGCTCCTTGTCCTACACGGAAGGTGGCAGCCCGGAAAGCTCTTGCTGGTCTTCACCTTCCCCCTGCAGCCTATTCACAGGCACAACAGGTTTGGGGATCTGTGCTTGCCCAGAGAAGGAACATCTCACGGTGCGCATCCTCGGCAGAGCCTGTTCCCGAAAAGGCAAACGTCCGGCTCCTTGTCCCACACGGAAGGTGGCAGCCCGGAAAGCTCTTGCTGGTCTTCACCTTCCCCCTGCAGCCTAGTCACAGGCACAACAGGTTTGGGGATCTGTGCTTGCCCAGAGAAGGAACATCTCACGGTGCGCATCCTCGGCAGAGCCTGTTCCCGAAAAGGCAAACGTCCGGCTCCTTGTCCCACACGGAAGGTGGCAGCCCGGAAAGCTCTTGCTGGTCTTCACCTTCCCCCTGCAGCCTATTCACAGGCACAACAGGTTTTGGGATCTGTGCTTGCCCAGAGAAGGAACATCTCACGGTGCGCATCCTCGGCAGAGCCTGTTCCCGAAAAGGCAAACGTCCGGCTCCTTGTCCCACACGGAAGGTGGCAGCCCGGAAAGCTCTTGCTGGTCTTCACCTTCCCCCTGCAGCCTATTCACAGGCACAACAGGTTTTGGGATCTCTGCTTGCGCAGAGAAGGAACATCTCACGGTGCGCATCCTCGGCAGAGCCTGTTCCCGAAAAGGCAAACCTCTAGCTCCTTGTCCCACACGGAAGGTGGCAGCCCTGAAAGCTGTTGCTGGTCTTCACCTTCCCCCTGCAGCCTATTCACAGGGACAACAGGTTTGGGGATCTGTGCTTGCCCAGAGAAGGAACTTCTCACGGTGCGCAGCCTCGGCAGAGCCTGTTCCCGAAAAGGCAAACGTCCGGCTCCTTGTCCCACACGGAAGGTGGCAGCCCGGAAAGCTGTTGCTGGTCTTCACCTTCCCCCTGCAGCCTATTCACAGGCACAACAGGTTTGGGGATCTGTGCTTGCCCAGAGAAGGAACATCTCACGGTGCGCATCCTCGGCAGAGCCTGTTCCCGAAAAGGCAAACGTCCGGCTCCTTGTCCCACACGGAAGGTGGCAGCCCGGAAAGCTCTTGCTGGTCTTCACCTTCCCCCTGCAGCCTATTCACAGGCACAACAGGTTTGGGGATCTGTGCTTGCCCAGAGAAGGAACATCTCACGGTGCGCATCCTCGGCAGAGCCTGTTCCCGAAAAGGCAAACGTCCGGCTCCTTGTCCCACACGGAAAGTGGCAGCCCGGAAAGCTGTTGCTGGTCTTCACCTTCCCCCTGCAGCCTATTCACAGGCACAACAGGTTTGGGGATCTCTGCTTGCGCAGAGAAGGAACATCTCACGGTGCGCATCCTCGCAGAGCCTGTTCCCGAAAAGGCAAACGTCCGGCTCCTTGTCCCACACGGAAGGTGGCAGCCCGGAAAGCTGTTGCTGGTCTTCACCTTCCCCCTGCAGCCTAGTCACAGGCACCACCGCACTGGGAATCTCTGCTTTCCCAAAGACGCAATCTCTCATGGTGCGCATCCTCGGCAGAGCCTGTTCCCGAAAAGGCAAACGTCCGGCTCCTTGTCCTACACGGAAGGTGGCAGCCCGGAAAGCTCTTGCTGGTCTTCACCTTCCCCCTGCAGCCTATTCACAGGCACAACAGGTTTGGGGATCTGTGCTTGCCCAGAGAAGGAACATCTCACGGTGCGCATCCTCGGCAGAGCCTGTTCCCGAAAAGGCAAACGTCCGGCTCCTTGTCCCACACGGAAGGTGGCAGCCCGGAAAGCTGTTGCTGGTCTTCACCTTCCCCCTGCAGCCTAGTCACAGGCACAACAGGTTTGGGGATCTGTGCTTGCCCAGAGAAGGAACATCTCACGGTGCGCATCCTCGGCAGAGCCTGTTCCCGAAAAGGCAAACGTCCGGCTCCTTGTCCCACACGGAAGGTGGCAGCCCGGAAAGCTGTTGCTGGTCTTCACCTTCCCCCTGCAGCCTATTCACAGGCACAACAGGTTTGGGGATCTGTGCTTGCCCAGAGAAGGAACATCTCACGGTGCGCATCCTCGGCAGAGCCTGTTCCCGAAAAGGCAAACGTCCGGCTCCTTGTCCCACACGGAAGGTGGCAGCCCGGAAAGCTCTTGCTGGTCTTCACCTTCCCCCTGCAGCCTATTCACAGGCACAACAGGTTTTGGGATCTCTGCTTGCGCAGAGAAGGAACATCTCACGGTGCGCATCCTCGGCAGAGCCTGTTCCCGAAAAGGCAAACCTCCGGCTCCTTGTCCCACACGGAAGGTGGCAGCCCTGAAAGCTGTTGCTGGTCTTCACCTTCCCCCTGCAGCCTATTCACAGGGACAACAGGTTTGGGGATCTGTGCTTGCCCAGAGAAGGAACTTCTCACGGTGCGCAGCCTCGGCAGAGCCTGTTCCCGAAAAGGCAAACGTCCGGCTCCTTGTCCCACACGGAAGGTGGCAGCCCGGAAAGCTCTTGCTGGTCTTCACCTTCCCCCTGCAGCCTATTCACAGGCACAACAGGTTTGGGGATCTGTGCTTGCCCAGAGAAGGAACATCTCACGGTGCGCATCCTCGGCAGAGCCTGTTCCCGAAAAGGCAAACGTCCGGCTCCTTGTCCCACACGGAAGGTGGCAGCCCGGAAAGCTCTTGCTGGTCTTCACCTTCCCCCTGCAGCCTATTCACAGGCACAACAGGTTTGGGGATCTGTGCTTGCCCAGAGAAGGAACATCTCACGGTGCGCATCCTCGGCAGAGCCTGTTCCCGAAAAGGCAAACGTCCGGCTCCTTGTCCCACACGGAAAGTGGCAGCCCGGAAAGCTGTTGCTGGTCTTCACCTTCCCCCTGCAGCCTATTCACAGGCACAACAGGTTTGGGGATCTCTGCTTGCGCAGAGAAGGAACATCTCACGGTGCGCATCCTCGGCAGAGCCTGTTCCCGAAAAGGCAAACGTCCGGCTCCTTGTCCCACACGGAAGGTGGCAGCCCGGAAAGCTGTTGCTGGTCTTCACCTTCCCCCTGCAGCCTAGTCACAGGCACCACCGCACTGGGAATCTCTGCTTTCCCAAAGACGCAATCTCTCATGGTGCGCATCCTCGGCAGAGCCTGTTCCCGAAAAGGCAAACGTCCGGCTCCTTGTCCTACACGGAAGGTGGCAGCCCGGAAAGCTCTTGCTGGTCTTCACCTTCCCCCTGCAGCCTATTCACAGGCACAACAGGTTTGGGGATCTGTGCTTGCCCAGAGAAGGAACATCTCACGGTGCGCATCCTCGGCAGAGCCTGTTCCCGAAAAGGCAAACGTCCGGCTCCTTGTCCCACACGGAAGGTGGCAGCCCGGAAAGCTGTTGCTGGTCTTCACCTTCCCCCTGCAGCCTAGTCACAGGCACAACAGGTTTGGGGATCTGTGCTTGCCCAGAGAAGGAACATCTCACGGTGCGCATCCTCGGCAGAGCCTGTTCCCGAAAAGGCAAACGTCCGGCTCCTTGTCCCACACGGAAGGTGGCAGCCCGGAAAGCTGTTGCTGGTCTTCACCTTCCCCCTGCAGCCTATTCACAGGCACAACAGGTTTGGGGATCTGTGCTTGCCCAGAGAAGGAACATCTCACGGTGCGCATCCTCGGCAGAGCCTGTTCCCGAAAAGGCAAACGTCCGGCTCCTTGTCCCACACGGAAGGTGGCAGCCCGGAAAGCTCTTGCTGGTCTTCACCTTCCCCCTGCAGCCTATTCACAGGCACAACAGGTTTTGGGATCTCTGCTTGCGCAGAGAAGGAACATCTCACGGTGCGCATCCTCGGCAGAGCCTGTTCCCGAAAAGGCAAACCTCCAGCTCCTTGTCCCACACGGAAGGTGGCAGCCCTGAAAGCTGTTGCTGGTCTTCACCTTCCCCCTGCAGCCTATTCACAGGGACAACAGGTTTGGGGATCTGTGCTTGCCCAGAGAAGGAACTTCTCACGGTGCGCATCCTCGGCAGAGCCTGTTCCCGAAAAGGCAAACGTCCGGCTCCTTGTCCCACACGGAAGGTGGCAGCCCGGAAAGCTGTTGCTGGTCTTCACCTTCCCCCTGCAGCCTAGTCACAGGCACCACCGCACTGGGAATCTCTGCTTTCCCAAAGACGCAATCTCTCATGGTGCGCATCCTCGGCAGAGCCTGTTCCCGAAAAGGCAAACGTCCGGCTCCTTGTCCCACACGGAAGGTGGCAGCCCGGAAAGCTCTTGCTGGTCTTCACCTTCCCCCTGCAGCCTATTCACAGGCACAACAGGTTTGGGGATCTGTGCTTGCCCAGAGAAGGAACATCTCACGGTGCGCATCCTCGGCAGAGCCTGTTCCCGAAAAGGCAAACGTCCGGCTCCTTGTCCCACACGGAAAGCGGCAGCCCGGAAAGCTGTTGCTGGTCTTCACCTTCCCCCTGCAGCCTATTCACAGGCACAACAGGTTTGGGGATCTCTGCTTGCGCAGAGAAGGAACATCTCACGGTGCGCATCCTCGGCAGAGCCTGTTCCCGAAAAGGCAAACGTCCGGCTCCTTGTCCCACACGGAAGGTGGCAGCCCGGAAAGCTGTTGCTGGTCTTCACCTTCCCCCTGCAGCCTAGTCACAGGCACCACCGCACTGGTAATCTCTGCTTTCCCAAAGACGCAATCTCTCATGGTGCGCATCCTCGGCAGAGCCTGTTCCCGAAAAGGCAAACGTCCGGCTCCTTGTCCTACACGGAAGGTGGCAGCCCGGAAAGCTCTTGCTGGTCTTCACCTTCCCCCTGCAGCCTAGTCACAGGCACAACAGGTTTGGGGATCTGTGCTTGCCCAGAGAAGGAACATCTCACGGTGCGCATCCTCGGCAGAGCCTGTTCCCGAAAAGGCAAACGTCCGGCTCCTTGTCCCACACGGAAGGTGGCAGCCCGGAAAGCTGTTGCTGGTCTTCACCTTCCCCCTGCAGCCTATTCACAGGCACAACAGGTTTTGGGATCTGTGCTTGCCCAGAGAAGGAACATCTCACGGTGCGCATCCTCGGCAGAGCCTGTTCCCGAAAAGGCAAACGTCCGGCTCCTTGTCCCACACGGAAGGTGGCAGCCCGGAAAGCTCTTGCTGGTCTTCACCTTCCCCCTGCAGCCTATTCACAGGCACAACAGGTTTTGGGATCTCTGCTTGCGCAGAGAAGGAACATCTCACGGTGCGCATCCTCGGCAGAGCCTGTTCCCGAAAAGGCAAACCTCCAGCTCCTTGTCCCACACGGAAGGTGGCAGCCCTGAAAGCTGTTGCTGGTCTTCACCTTCCCCCTGCAGCCTATTCACAGGGACAACAGGTTTGGGGATCTGTGCTTGCCCAGAGAAGGAACTTCTCACGGTGCGCAGCCTCGGCAGAGCCTGTTCCCGAAAAGGCAAACGTCCGGCTCCTTGTCCCACACGGAAGGTGGCAGCCCGGAAAGCTCTTGCTGGTCTTCACCTTCCCCCTGCAGCCTATTCACAGGCACAACAGGTTTGGGGATCTGTGCTTGCCCAGAGAAGGAACATCTCACGGTGCGCATCCTCGGCAGAGCCTGTTCCCGAAAAGGCAAACGTCCGGCTCCTTGTCCCACACGGAAGGTGGCAGCCCGGAAAGCTGTTGCTGGTCTTCACCTTCCCCCTGCAGCCTATTCACAGGCACAACAGGTTTTGGGATCTGTGCTTGCCCAGAGAAGGAACATCTCACGGTGCGCATCCTCGGCAGAGCCTGTTCCCGAAAAGGCAAACGTCCGGCTCCTTGTCCCACACGGAAGGTGGCAGCCCGGAAAGCTGTTGCTGGTCTTCACCTTCCCCCTGCAGCCTATTCACAGGCACAACAGGTTTGGGGATCTGTGCTTGCGCAGAGAAGGAACATCTCACGGTGCGCATCCTCGGCAGAGCCTGTTCCTGAAAAGGCAAACGTCCGGCTCCTTGTCCCACACGGAAGGTGGCAGCCCGGAAAGCTGTTGCTGGTCTTCACCTTCCCCCTGCAGCCTATTCACAGGCACAACAGGTTTGGGGATCTGTGCTTGCCCAGAGAAGGAACATCTCACGGTGCGCATCCTCGGCAGAGCCTGTTCCCGAAAAGGCAAACGTCCGGCTCCTTGTCCCACACGGAAGGTGGCAGCCCGGAAAGCTCTTGCTGGTCTTCACCTTCCCCCTGCAGCCTATTCACAGGCACAACAGGTTTGGGGATCTCTGCTTGCGCAGAGAAGGAACATCTCACGGTGCGCATCCTCGGCAGAGCCTGTTCCCGAAAAGGCAAACGTCCGGCTCCTTGTCCCACACGGAAGGTGGCAGCCCGGAAAGCTGTTGCTGGTCTTCACCTTCCCCCTGCAGCCTAGTCACAGGCACCACCGCACTGGGAATCTCTGCTTTCCCAAAGACGCAATCTCTCATGGTGCGCATCCTCGGCAGAGCCTGTTCCCGAAAAGGCAAACGTCCGGCTCCTTGTCCTACACGGAAGGTGGCAGCCCGGAAAGCTCTTGCTGGTCTTCACCTTCCCCCTGCAGCCTATTCACAGGCACAACAGGTTTGGGGATCTGTGCTTGCCCAGAGAAGGAACATCTCACGGTGCGCATCCTCGGCAGAGCCTGTTCCCGAAAAGGCAAACGTCCGGCTCCTTGTCCCACACGGAAGGTGGCAGCCCGGAAAGCTGTTGCTGGTCTTCACCTTCCCCCTGCAGCCTAGTCACAGGCACAACAGGTTTGGGGATCTGTGCTTGCCCAGAGAAGGAACATCTCACGGTGCGCATCCTCGGCAGAGCCTGTTCCCGAAAAGGCAAACGTCCGGCTCCTTGTCCCACACGGAAGGTGGCAGCCCGGAAAGCTGTTGCTGGTCTTCACCTTCCCCCTGCAGCCTATTCACAGGCACAACAGGTTTGGGGATCTGTGCTTGCCCAGAGAAGGAACATCTCACGGTGCGCATCCTCGGCAGAGCCTGTTCCCGAAAAGGCAAACGTCCGGCTCCTTGTCCCACACGGAAGGTGGCAGCCCGGAAAGCTCTTGCTGGTCTTCACCTTCCCCCTGCAGCCTATTCACAGGCACAACAGGTTTTGGGATCTCTGCTTGCGCAGAGAAGGAACATCTCACGGTGCGCATCCTCGGCAGAGCCTGTTCCCGAAAAGGCAAACCTCCAGCTCCTTGTCCCACACGGAAGGTGGCAGCCCTGAAAGCTGTTGCTGGTCTTCACCTTCCCCCTGCAGCCTATTCACAGGGACAACAGGTTTGGGGATCTGTGCTTGCCCAGAGAAGGAACTTCTCACGGTGCGCATCCTCGGCAGAGCCTGTTCCCGAAAAGGCAAACGTCCGGCTCCTTGTCCCACACGGAAGGTGGCAGCCCGGAAAGCTGTTGCTGGTCTTCACCTTCCCCCTGCAGCCTAGTCACAGGCACCACCGCACTGGGAATCTCTGCTTTCCCAAAGACGCAATCTCTCATGGTGCGCATCCTCGGCAGAGCCTGTTCCCGAAAAGGCAAACGTCCGGCTCCTTGTCCCACACGGAAGGTGGCAGCCCGGAAAGCTCTTGCTGGTCTTCACCTTCCCCCTGCAGCCTATTCACAGGCACAACAGGTTTGGGGATCTGTGCTTGCCCAGAGAAGGAACATCTCACGGTGCGCATCCTCGGCAGAGCCTGTTCCCGAAAAGGCAAACGTCCGGCTCCTTGTCCCACACGGAAAGCGGCAGCCCGGAAAGCTGTTGCTGGTCTTCACCTTCCCCCTGCAGCCTATTCACAGGCACAACAGGTTTGGGGATCTCTGCTTGCGCAGAGAAGGAACATCTCACGGTGCGCATCCTCGGCAGAGCCTGTTCCCGAAAAGGCAAACGTCCGGCTCCTTGTCCCACACGGAAGGTGGCAGCCCGGAAAGCTGTTGCTGGTCTTCACCTTCCCCCTGCAGCCTAGTCACAGGCACCACCGCACTGGTAATCTCTGCTTTCCCAAAGACGCAATCTCTCATGGTGCGCATCCTCGGCAGAGCCTGTTCCCGAAAAGGCAAACGTCCGGCTCCTTGTCCTACACGGAAGGTGGCAGCCCGGAAAGCTCTTGCTGGTCTTCACCTTCCCCCTGCAGCCTAGTCACAGGCACAACAGGTTTGGGGATCTGTGCTTGCCCAGAGAAGGAACATCTCACGGTGCGCATCCTCGGCAGAGCCTGTTCCCGAAAAGGCAAACGTCCGGCTCCTTGTCCCACACGGAAGGTGGCAGCCCGGAAAGCTGTTGCTGGTCTTCACCTTCCCCCTGCAGCCTATTCACAGGCACAACAGGTTTTGGGATCTGTGCTTGCCCAGAGAAGGAACATCTCACGGTGCGCATCCTCGGCAGAGCCTGTTCCCGAAAAGGCAAACGTCCGGCTCCTTGTCCCACACGGAAGGTGGCAGCCCGGAAAGCTCTTGCTGGTCTTCACCTTCCCCCTGCAGCCTATTCACAGGCACAACAGGTTTTGGGATCTCTGCTTGCGCAGAGAAGGAACATCTCACGGTGCGCATCCTCGGCAGAGCCTGTTCCCGAAAAGGCAAACCTCCAGCTCCTTGTCCCACACGGAAGGTGGCAGCCCTGAAAGCTGTTGCTGGTCTTCACCTTCCCCCTGCAGCCTATTCACAGGGACAACAGGTTTGGGGATCTGTGCTTGCCCAGAGAAGGAACTTCTCACGGTGCGCAGCCTCGGCAGAGCCTGTTCCCGAAAAGGCAAACGTCCGGCTCCTTGTCCCACACGGAAGGTGGCAGCCCGGAAAGCTCTTGCTGGTCTTCACCTTCCCCCTGCAGCCTATTCACAGGCACAACAGGTTTGGGGATCTGTGCTTGCCCAGAGAAGGAACATCTCACGGTGCGCATCCTCGGCAGAGCCTGTTCCCGAAAAGGCAAACGTCCGGCTCCTTGTCCCACACGGAAGGTGGCAGCCCGGAAAGCTGTTGCTGGTCTTCACCTTCCCCCTGCAGCCTATTCACAGGCACAACAGGTTTTGGGATCTGTGCTTGCCCAGAGAAGGAACATCTCACGGTGCGCATCCTCGGCAGAGCCTGTTCCCGAAAAGGCAAACGTCCGGCTCCTTGTCCCACACGGAAGGTGGCAGCCCGGAAAGCTGTTGCTGGTCTTCACCTTCCCCCTGCAGCCTATTCACAGGCACAACAGGTTTGGGGATCTGTGCTTGCGCAGAGAAGGAACATCTCACGGTGCGCATCCTCGGCAGAGCCTGTTCCTGAAAAGGCAAACGTCCGGCTCCTTGTCCCACACGGAAGGTGGCAGCCCGGAAAGCTGTTGCTGGTCTTCACCTTCCCCCTGCAGCCTATTCACAGGCACAACAGGTTTGGGGATCTGTGCTTGCCCAGAGAAGGAACATCTCACGGTGCGCATCCTCGGCAGAGCCTGTTCCCGAAAAGGCAAACGTCCGGCTCCTTGTCCCACACGGAAGGTGGCAGCCCGGAAAGCTCTTGCTGGTCTTCACCTTCCCCCTGCAGCCTATTCACAGGCACAACAGGTTTGGGGATCTCTGCTTGCGCAGAGAAGGAACATCTCACGGTGCGCATCCTCGGCAGAGCCTGTTCCCGAAAAGGCAAACGTCCGGCTCCTTGTCCCACACGGAAGGTGGCAGCCCGGAAAGCTGTTGCTGGTCTTCACCTTCCCCCTGCAGCCTAGTCACAGGCACCACCGCACTGGGAATCTCTGCTTTCCCAAAGACGCAATCTCTCATGGTGCGCATCCTCGGCAGAGCCTGTTCCCGAAAAGGCAAACGTCCGGCTCCTTGTCCTACACGGAAGGTGGCAGCCCGGAAAGCTCTTGCTGGTCTTCACCTTCCCCCTGCAGCCTATTCACAGGCACAACAGGTTTGGGGATCTGTGCTTGCCCAGAGAAGGAACATCTCACGGTGCGCATCCTCGGCAGAGCCTGTTCCCGAAAAGGCAAACGTCCGGCTCCTTGTCCCACACGGAAGGTGGCAGCCCGGAAAGCTGTTGCTGGTCTTCACCTTCCCCCTGCAGCCTAGTCACAGGCACAACAGGTTTGGGGATCTGTGCTTGCCCAGAGAAGGAACATCTCACGGTGCGCATCCTCGGCAGAGCCTGTTCCCGAAAAGGCAAACGTCCGGCTCCTTGTCCCACACGGAAGGTGGCAGCCCGGAAAGCTCTTGCTGGTCTTCACCTTCCCCCTGCAGCCTATTCACAGGCACAACAGGTTTTGGGATCTGTGCTTGCCCAGAGAAGGAACATCTCACGGTGCGCATCCTCGGCAGAGCCTGTTCCCGAAAAGGCAAACGTCCGGCTCCTTGTCCCACACGGAAGGTGGCAGCCCGGAAAGCTCTTGCTGGTCTTCACCTTCCCCCTGCAGCCTATTCACAGGCACAACAGGTTTTGGGATCTCTGCTTGCGCAGAGAAGGAACATCTCACGGTGCGCATCCTCGGCAGAGCCTGTTCCCGAAAAGGCAAACCTCTAGCTCCTTGTCCCACACGGAAGGTGGCAGCCCTGAAAGCTGTTGCTGGTCTTCACCTTCCCCCTGCAGCCTATTCACAGGGACAACAGGTTTGGGGATCTGTGCTTGCCCAGAGAAGGAACTTCTCACGGTGCGCAGCCTCGGCAGAGCCTGTTCCCGAAAAGGCAAACGTCCGGCTCCTTGTCCCACACGGAAGGTGGCAGCCCGGAAAGCTGTTGCTGGTCTTCACCTTCCCCCTGCAGCCTATTCACAGGCACAACAGGTTTGGGGATCTGTGCTTGCCCAGAGAAGGAACATCTCACGGTGCGCATCCTCGGCAGAGCCTGTTCCCGAAAAGGCAAACGTCCGGCTCCTTGTCCCACACGGAAGGTGGCAGCCCGGAAAGCTGTTGCTGGTCTTCACCTTCCCCCTGCAGCCTATTCACAGGCACAACAGGTTTGGGGATCTGTGCTTGCCCAGAGAAGGAACATCTCACGGTGCGCATCCTCGGCAGAGCCTGTTCCCGAAAAGGCAAACGTCCGGCTCCTTGTCCCACACGGAAAGTGGCAGCCCTGAAAGCTGTTGCTGGTCTTCACCTTCCCCCTGCAGCCTATTCACAGGCACAACAGGTTTGGGGATCTCTGCTTGCGCAGAGAAGGAACATCTCACGGTGCGCATCCTCGGCAGAGCCTGTTCCCGAAAAGGCAAACGTCCGGCTCCTTGTCCCACACGGAAGGTGGCAGCCCGGAAAGCTGTTGCTGGTCTTCACCTTCCCCCTGCAGCCTAGTCACAGGCACCACCGCACTGGGAATCTCTGCTTTCCCAAAGACGCAATCTCTCATGGTGCGCATCCTCGGCAGAGCCTGTTCCCGAAAAGGCAAACGTCCGGCTCCTTGTCCCACACGGAAGGTGGCAGCCCGGAAAGCTGTTGCTGGTCTTCACCTTCCCCCTGCAGCCTATTCACAGGCACAACAGGTTTGGGGATCTGTGCTTGCCCAGAGAAGGAACATCTCACGGTGCGCATCCTCGGCAGAGCCTGTTCCCGAAAAGGCAAACCTCCAGCTCCTTGTCCCACACGGAAGGTGGTAGCCCTGAAAGCTGTTGCTGGTCTTCACCTTCCCCCTGCAGCCTATTCACAGGGACAACAGGTTTGGGGATCTGTGCTTGCCCAGAGAAGGAACTTCTCACGGTGCGCAGCCTCGGCAGAGCCTGTTCCCGAAAAGGCAAACGTCCGGCTCCTTGTCCCACACGGAAGGTGGCAGCCCGGAAAGCTCTTGCTGGTCTTCACCTTCCCCCTGCAGCCTATTCACAGGCACAACAGGTTTGGGGATCTGTGCTTGCCCAGAGAAGGAACATCTCACGGTGCGCATCCTCGGCAGAGCCTGTTCCCGAAAAGGCAAACGTCCGGCTCCTTGTCCCACACGGAAGGTGGCAGCCCGGAAAGCTCTTGCTGGTCTTCACCTTCCCCCTGCAGCCTATTCACAGGCACAACAGGTTTGGGGATCTGTGCTTGCCCAGAGAAGGAACATCTCACGGTGCGCATCCTCGGCAGAGCCTGTTCCCGAAAAGGCAAACGTCCGGCTCCTTGTCCCACACGGAAAGTGGCAGCCCGGAAAGCTGTTGCTGGTCTTCACCTTCCCCCTGCAGCCTATTCACAGGCACAACAGGTTTGGGGATCTCTGCTTGCGCAGAGAAGGAACATCTCACGGTGCGCATCCTCGGCAGAGCCTGTTCCCGAAAAGGCAAACGTCCGGCTCCTTGTCCCACACGGAAGGTGGCAGCCCGGAAAGCTGTTGCTGGTCTTCACCTTCCCCCTGCAGCCTAGTCACAGGCACCACCGCACTGGGAATCTCTGCTTTCCCAAAGACGCAATCTCTCATGGTGCGCATCCTCGGCAGAGCCTGTTCCCGAAAAGGCAAACGTCCGGCTCCTTGTCCTACACGGAAGGTGGCAGCCCGGAAAGCTCTTGCTGGTCTTCACCTTCCCCCTGCAGCCTATTCACAGGCACAACAGGTTTGGGGATCTGTGCTTGCCCAGAGAAGGAACATCTCACGGTGCGCATCCTCGGCAGAGCCTGTTCCCGAAAAGGCAAACGTCCGGCTCCTTGTCCCACACGGAAGGTGGCAGCCCGGAAAGCTGTTGCTGGTCTTCACCTTCCCCCTGCAGCCTAGTCACAGGCACAACAGGTTTGGGGATCTGTGCTTGCCCAGAGAAGGAACATCTCACGGTGCGCATCCTCGGCAGAGCCTGTTCCCGAAAAGGCAAACGTCCGGCTCCTTGTCCCACACGGAAGGTGGCAGCCCGGAAAGCTGTTGCTGGTCTTCACCTTCCCCCTGCAGCCTATTCACAGGCACAACAGGTTTTGGGATCTGTGCTTGCCCAGAGAAGGAACATCTCACGGTGCGCATCCTCGGCAGAGCCTGTTCCCGAAAAGGCAAACGTCCGGCTCCTTGTCCCACACGGAAGGTGGCAGCCCGGAAAGCTCTTGCTGGTCTTCACCTTCCCCCTGCAGCCTATTCACAGGCACAACAGGTTTTGGGATCTCTGCTTGCGCAGAGAAGGAACATCTCACGGTGCGCATCCTCGGCAGAGCCTGTTCCCGAAAAGGCAAACCTCCAGCTCCTTGTCCCACACGGAAGGTGGCAGCCCTGAAAGCTGTTGCTGGTCTTCACCTTCCCCCTGCAGCCTATTCACAGGGACAACAGGTTTGGGGATCTGTGCTTGCCCAGAGAAGGAACTTCTCACGGTGCGCAGCCTCGGCAGAGCCTGTTCCCGAAAAGGCAAACGTCCGGCTCCTTGTCCCACACGGAAGGTGGCAGCCCGGAAAGCTCTTGCTGGTCTTCACCTTCCCCCTGCAGCCTATTCACAGGCACAACAGGTTTGGGGATCTGTGCTTGCCCAGAGAAGGAACATCTCACGGTGCGCATCCTCGGCAGAGCCTGTTCCCGAAAAGGCAAACGTCCGGCTCCTTGTCCCACACGGAAGGTGGCAGCCCGGAAAGCTGTTGCTGGTCTTCACCTTCCCCCTGCAGCCTATTCACAGGCACAACAGGTTTTGGGATCTGTGCTTGCCCAGAGAAGGAACATCTCACGGTGCGCATCCTCGGCAGAGCCTGTTCCCGAAAAGGCAAACGTCCGGCTCCTTGTCCCACACGGAAGGTGGCAGCCCGGAAAGCTGTTGCTGGTCTTCACCTTCCCCCTGCAGCCTATTCACAGGGACAACAGGTTTGGGGATCTGTGCTTGCGCAGAGAAGGAACATCTCACGGTGCGCATCCTCGGCAGAGCCTGTTCCTGAAAAGGCAAACGTCCGGCTCCTTGTCCCACACGGAAGGTGGCAGCCCGGAAAGCTGTTGCTGGTCTTCACCTTCCCCCTGCAGCCTATTCACAGGCACAACAGGTTTGGGGATCTGTGCTTGCCCAGAGAAGGAACATCTCACGGTGCGCATCCTCGGCAGAGCCTGTTCCCGAAAAGGCAAACGTCCGGCTCCTTGTCCCACACGGAAGGTGGCAGCCCGGAAAGCTGTTGCTGGTCTTCACCTTCCCCCTGCAGCCTATTCACAGGCACAACAGGTTTTGGGAATCTCTGCTTGCGCAGAGAAGGAACATCTCACGGTGCGCATCCTCGGCAGAGCCTGTTCCCGAAAAGGCAAACCTCCAGCTCCTTGTCCCACACGGAAGGTGGCAGCCCTGAAAGCTGTTGCTGGTCTTCACCTTCCCCCTGCAGCCTATTCACAGGGACAACAGGTTTGGGGATCTGTGCTTGCCCAGAGAAGGAACTTCTCACGGTGCGCAGCCTCGGCAGAGCCTGTTCCCGAAAAGGCAAACGTCCGGCTCCTTGTCCCACACGGAAGGTGGCAGCCCGGAAAGCTGTTGCTGGTCTTCACCTTCCCCCTGCAGCCTATTCACAGGCACAACAGGTTTGGGGATCTCTGCTTGCCCAGAGAAGGAACATCTCACGGTGCGCATCCTCGGCAGAGCCTGTTCCCGAAAAGGCAAACGTCCGGCTCCTTGTCCCACACGGAAGGTGGCAGCCCGGAAAGCTGTTGCTGGTCTTCACCTTCCCCCTGCAGCCTATTCACAGGCACAACAGGTTTTGGGATCTGTGCTTGCCCAGAGAAGGAACATCTCACGGTGCGCATCCTCGGCAGAGCCTGTTCCCGAAAAGGCAAACGTCCGGCTCCTTGTCCCACACGGAAGGTGGCAGCCCGGAAAGCTGTTGCTGGTCTTCACCTTCCCCCTGCAGCCTATTCACAGGCACAACAGGTTTGGGGATCTGTGCTTGCCCAGAGAAGGAACATCTCACGGTGCGCATCCTCGGCAGAGCCTGTTCCCGAAAAGGCAAACGTCCGGCTCCTTGTCCCACACGGAAGGTGGCAGCCCGGAAAGCTGTTGCTGGTCTTCACCTTCCCCCTGCAGCCTAGTCACAGGCACCACCACACTGGGAATCTCTGCTTTCCCAAAGACGCAATCTCTCACGGTGCGCATCCTCGGCAGAGCCTGTTCCCGAAAAGGCAAACGTCCGGCTCCTTGTCCCACACGGAAGGTGGCAGCCCGGAAAGCTCTTGCTGGTCTTCACCTTCCCCCTGCAGCCTATTCACAGGCACAACAGGTTTGGGGATCTGTGCTTGCCCAGAGAAGGAACATCTCACGGTGCGCATCCTCGGCAGAGCCTGTTCCCGAAAAGGCAAACGTCCGGCTCCTTGTCCCACACGGAAGGTGGCAGCCCGGAAAGCTCTTGCTGGTCTTCACCTTCCCCCTGCAGCCTATTCACAGGCACAACAGGTTTGGGGATCTGTGCTTGCCCAGAGAAGGAACATCTCACGGTGCGCATCCTCGGCAGAGCCTGTTCCCAAAAAGGCAAACGTCCGGCTCCTTGTCCCACACGGAAGGTGGCAGCCCGGAAAGCTGTTGCTGGTCTTCACCTTCCCCCTGCAGCCTATTCACAGGCACAACAGTTTATGGGATCTGTGCTTGCCCAGAGAAGGAACATCTCACGGTGCGCATCCTCGGCAGAGCCTGTTCCCGAAAAGGCAAACGTCCGGCTCCTTGTCCTACACGGAAGGTGGCAGCCCTGAAAGCTGTTGCTGGTCTTCACCTTCCCCCTGCAGCCTAGTCACAGGCACAACAGTTTATGGGATCTGTGCTTGCCCAGAGAAGGAACATCTCACGGTGCGCATCCTCGGCAGAGCCTGTTCCCGAAAAGGCAAACGTCCGGCTCCTTGTCCCACACGGAAGGTGGCAGCCCGGAAAGCTGTTGCTGGTCTTCACCTTCCCCCTGCAGCCTATTCACAGGCACCACCGCACTGGGAATCTCTGCTTTCCCAAAGACGCAATCTCTCACGGTGCGCATCCTCGGCAGAGCCTGTTCCCGAAAAGGCAAACGTCCGGCTCCTTGTCCCACACGGAAGGTGGCAGCCCGGAAAGCTGTTGCTGGTCTTCACCTTCCCCCTGCAGCCTATTCACAGGCACAACAGGTTTTGGGATCTGTGCTTGCCCAGAGAAGGAACATCTCACGGTGCGCATCCTCGGCAGAGCCTGTTCCCGAAAAGGCAAACGTCCGGCTCCTTGTCCCACACGGAAGGTGGCAGCCCGGAAAGCTGTTGCTGGTCTTCACCTTCCCCCTGCAGCCTATTCACAGGCACAACAGGTTTGGGGATCTGTGCTTGCCCAGAGAAGGAACATCTCACGGTGCGCATCCTCGGCAGAGCCTGTTCCCGAAAAGGCAAACGTCCGGTTCCTTGTCCCACACGGAAGGTGGCAGCCCTGAAAGCTGTTGCTGGTCTTCACCTTCCCCCTGCAGCCTATTCACAGGCACAACAGGTTTGGGGATCTGTGCTTGCCCAAAGACGCAATCTCGCACGGTGCGCATCCTCGGCAGAGCCTGTTCCCGAAAAGGCAAACGTCCGGCTCCTTGTCCCACACGGAAGGTGGCAGCCCGGAAAGCTCTTGCTGGTCTTCACCTTCCCCCTGCAGCCTATTCACAGGCACAACAGGTTTGGGGATCTGTGCTTGCCCAGAGAAGGAACATCTCACGGTGCGCATCCTCGGCAGAGCCTGTTCCCGAAAAGGCAAACGTCCGGCTCCTTGTCCCACACGGAAGGTGGCAGCCCGGAAAGCTCTTGCTGGTCTTCACCTTCCCCCTGCAGCCTAGTCACAGGCACCACCACACTGGGAATCTCTGCTTTCCCAAAGACGCAATCTCTCACGGTGCGCATCCTCGGCAGAGCCTGTTCCCGAAAAGGCAAACGTCCGGCTCCTTGTCCCACACGGAAGGTGGCAGCCCGGAAAGCTCTTGCTGGTCTTCACCTTCCCCCTGCAGACTATTCACAGGCACAACAGGTTTGGGGATCTGTGCTTGCCCAGAGAAGGAACATCTCACGGTGCGCATCCTCGGCAGAGCCTGTTCCCGAAAAGGCAAACGTCCGGCTCCTTGTCCCACACGGAAGGTGGCAGCCCGGAAAGCTCTTGCTGGTCTTCACCTTCCCCCTGCAGCCTATTCACAGGCACAACAGGTTTGGGGATCTGTGCTTGCCCAGAGAAGGAACATCTCACGGTGCGCATCCTCGGCAGAGCCTGTTCCCGAAAAGGCAAACGTCCGGCTCCTTGTCCCACACGGAAGGTGGCAGCCCGGAAAGCTCTTGCTGGTCTTCACCTTCCCCCTGCAGCCTATTCACAGGCACAACAGGTTTTGGGATCTGTGCTTGCCCAGAGAAGGAACATCTCACGGTGCGCATCCTCGGCAGAGCCTGTTCCCGAAAAGGCAAACGTCCGGCTCCTTGTCCCACACGGAAGGTGGCAGCCCGGAAAGCTGTTGCTGGTCTTCACCTTCCCCCTGCAGCCTAGTCACAGGCACCACCACACTGGGAATCTCTGCTTTCCCAAAGACGCAATCTCTCACGGTGCGCATCCTCGGCAGAGCCTGTTCCCGAAAAGGCAAACGTCCGGCTCCTTGTCCCACACGGAAGGTGGCAGCCCGGAAAGCTCTTGCTGGTCTTCACCTTCCCCCTGCAGCCTATTCACAGGCACAACAGGTTTGGGGATCTGTGCTTGCCCAGAGAAGGAACATCTCACGGTGCGCATCCTCGGCAGAGCCTGTTCCCGAAAAGGCAAACGTCCGGCTCCTTGTCCCACACGGAAGGTGGCAGCCCGGAAAGCTGTTGCTGGTCTTCACCTTCCCCCTGCAGCCTATTCACAGGCACCACCGCACTGGGAATCTCTGCTTTCCCAAAGACGCAATCTCTCACGGTGCGCATCCTCGGCAGAGCCTGTTCCCGAAAAGGCAAACGTCCGGCTCCTTGTCCCACACGGAAGGTGGCAGCCCGGAAAGCTATTGCTGGTCTTCACCTTCCCCCTGCAGCCTAGTCACAGGCACAACAGGTTTGGGGATCTGTGCTTGCCCAGAGAAGGAACATCTCACGGTGCGCATCCTCGGCAGAGCCTGTTCCCGAAAAGGCAAACGTCCGGCTCCTTGTCCCACACGGAAGGTGGCAGCCCGGAAAGCTCTTGCTGGTCTTCACCTTCCCCCTGCAGCCTATTCACAGGCACAACAGGTTTGGGGATCTGTGCTTGCCCAGAGAAGGAACATCTCACGGTGCGCATCCTCGGCAGAGCCTGTTCCCGAAAAGGCAAACGTCCGGTTCCTTGTCCCACACGGAAGGTGGCAGCCCTGAAAGCTGTTGCTGGTCTTCACCTTCCCCCTGCAGCCTATTCACAGGCACAACAGGTTTGGGGATCTGTGCTTGCCCAAAGACGCAATCTCTCACGGTGCGCATCCTCGGCAGAGCCTGTTCCCGAAAAGGCAAACGTCCGGCTCCTTGTCCCACACGGAAGGTGGCAGCCCGGAAAGCTCTTGCTGGTCTTCACCTTCCCCCTGCAGCCTATTCACAGGCACAACAGGTTTTGGGATCTGTGCTTGCCCAGAGAAGGAACATCTCACGGTGCGCATCCTCGGCAGAGCCTGTTCCCGAAAAGGCAAACGTCCGGCTCCTTGTCCCACACGGAAGGTGGCAGCCCGGAAAGCTGTTGCTGGTCTTCACCTTCCCCCTGCAGCCTATTCACAGGCACAACAGGTTTGGGGATCTGTGCTTGCCCAGAGAAGGAACATCTCACGGTGCGCATCCTCGGCAGAGCCTGTTCCCGAAAAGGCAAACGTCCGGCTCCTTGTCCCACACGGAAGGTGGCAGCCCGGAAAGCTCTTGCTGGTCTTCACCTTCCCCCTGCAGCCTATTCACAGGGACAACAGGTTTGGGGATCTGTGCTTGCCCAGAGAAGGAACATCTCACGGTGCGCATCCTCGGCAGAGCCTGTTCCCGAAAAGGCAAACGTCCGGCTCCTTGTCCCACACGGAAGGTGGCAGCCCGGAAAGCTGTTGCTGGTCTTCACCTTCCCCCTGCAGCCTATTCACAGGCACAACAGGTTTGGGGATCTCTGCTTGCCCAGAGAAGGAACATCTCACGGTGCGCATCCTCGGCAGAGCCTGTTCCCGAAAAGGCAAACGTCCGGCTCCTTGTCCCACACGGAAGGTGGCAGCCCGGAAAGCTGTTGCTGGTCTTCACCTTCCCCCTGCAGCCTATTCACAGGCACAACAGTTTATGGGATCTGTGCTTGCCCAGAGAAGGAACATCTCACGGTGCGCATCCTCGGCAGAGCCTGTTCCCGAAAAGGCAAACGTCCGGCTCCTTGTCCTACACGGAAGGTGGCAGCCCTGAAAGCTGTTGCTGGTCTTCACCTTCCCCCTGCAGCCTAGTCACAGGCACAACAGTTTATGGGATCTGTGCTTGCCCAGAGAAGGAATATCTCACGGTGCGCATCCTCGGCAGAGCCTGTTCCCGAAAAGGCAAACGTCCGGCTCCTTGTCCCACACGGAAGGTGGCAGCCCGGAAAGCTGTTGCTGGTCTTCACCTTCCCCCTGCAGCCTATTCACAGGCACCACCGCACTGGGAATCTCTGCTTTCCCAAAGACGCAATCTCTCACGGTGCGCATCCTCGGCAGAGCCTGTTCCCGAAAAGGCAAACGTCCGGCTCCTTGTCCCACACGGAAGGTGGCAGCCCGGAAAGCTCTTGCTGGTCTTCACCTTCCCCCTGCAGCCTATTCACAGGCACAACAGGTTTGGGGATCTGTGCTTGCCCAGAGAAGGAACATCTCACGGTGCGCATCCTCGGCAGAGCCTGTTCCCGAAAAGGCAAACGTCCGGCTCCTTGTCCCACACGGAAGGTGGCAGCCCTGAAAGCTGTTGCTGGTCTTCACCTTCCCCCTGCAGCCTATTCACAGGCACAACAGGTTTGGGGATCTGTGCTTGCCCAGAGAAGGAACATCTCACGGTGCGCATCCTCGGCAGAGCCTGTTCCCGAAAAGGCAAACGTCCGGCTCCTTGTCCCACACGGAAGGTGGCAGCCCGGAAAGCTGTTGCTGGTCTTCACCTTCCCCCTGCAGCCTATTCACAGGCACAACAGGTTTGGGGATCTGTGCTTGCCCAAAGACGCAATCTCTCACGGTGCGCATCCTCGGCAGAGCCTGTTCCCGAAAAGGCAAACGTCCGGCTCCTTGTCCCACACGGAAGGTGGCAGCCCTGAAAGCTGTTGCTGGTCTTCACCTTCCCCCTGCAGCCTATTCACAGGCACAACAGGTTTGGGGATCTGTGCTTGCCCAGAGAAGGAACATCTCACGGTGCGCATCCTCGGCAGAGCCTGTTCCCGAAAAGGCAAACGTCCGGCTCCTTGTCCCACACGGAAGGTGGCAGCCCGGAAAGCTGTTGCTGGTCTTCACCTTCCCCCTGCAGCCTAGTCACAGGCACCACCGCACTGGGAATCTCTGCTTTCCCAAAGACGCAATCTCTCACGGTGCGCATCCTCGGCAGAGCCTGTTCCCGAAAAGGCAAACGTCCGGCTCCTTGTCCCACACGGAAGGTGGCAGCCCGGAAAGCTATTGCTGGTCTTCACCTTCCCCCTGCAGCCTAGTCACAGGCACAACAGGTTTGGGGATCTGTGCTTGCCCAGAGAAGGAACATCTCACGGTGCGCATCCTCGGCAGAGCCTGTTCCCGAAAAGGCAAACGTCCGGCTCCTTGTCCCACACGGAAGGTGGCAGCCCGGAAAGCTCTTGCTGGTCTTCACCTTCCCCCTGCAGCCTATTCACAGGCACAACAGGTTTGGGGATCTGTGCTTGCCCAGAGAAGGAACATCTCACGGTGCGCATCCTCGGCAGAGCCTGTTCCCGAAAAGGCAAACGTCCGGTTCCTTGTCCCACACGGAAGGTGGCAGCCCTGAAAGCTGTTGCTGGTCTTCACCTTCCCCCTGCAGCCTATTCACAGGCACAACAGGTTTGGGGATCTGTGCTTGCCCAAAGACGCAATCTCTCACGGTGCGCATCCTCGGCAGAGCCTGTTCCCGAAAAGGCAAA
Source organism: Haliaeetus albicilla (assembly GCF_947461875.1). Lineage (NCBI taxonomy): Eukaryota > Metazoa > Chordata > Aves > Accipitriformes > Accipitridae > Haliaeetus > Haliaeetus albicilla. The sequence goes on along the minus strand of NW_027212433.1, from coordinate 3,243,814 downwards.
CGTCCGGCTCCTTGTCCCACACGGAAGGTGGCAGCCCGGAAAGCTCTTGCTGGTCTTCACCTTCCCCCTGCAGCCTATTCACAGGCACAACAGGTTTTGGGATCTGTGCTTGCCCAGAGAAGGAACATCTCACGGTGCGCATCCTCGGCAGAGCCTGTTCCCGAAAAGGCAAACGTCCGGCTCCTTGTCCCACACGGAAGGTGGCAGCCCGGAAAGCTGTTGCTGGTCTTCACCTTCCCCCTGCAGCCTATTCACAGGCACAACAGGTTTGGGGATCTGTGCTTGCCCAGAGAAGGAACATCTCACGGTGCGCATCCTCGGCAGAGCCTGTTCCCGAAAAGGCAAACGTCCGGCTCCTTGTCCCACACGGAAGGTGGCAGCCCGGAAAGCTCTTGCTGGTCTTCACCTTCCCCCTGCAGCCTATTCACAGGGACAACAGGTTTGGGGATCTGTGCTTGCCCAGAGAAGGAACATCTCACGGTGCGCATCCTCGGCAGAGCCTGTTCCCGAAAAGGCAAACGTCCGGCTCCTTGTCCCACACGGAAGGTGGCAGCCCGGAAAGCTGTTGCTGGTCTTCACCTTCCCCCTGCAGCCTATTCACAGGCACAACAGGTTTGGGGATCTCTGCTTGCCCAGAGAAGGAACATCTCACGGTGCGCATCCTCGGCAGAGCCTGTTCCCAAAAAGGCAAACGTCCGGCTCCTTGTCCCACACGGAAGGTGGCAGCCCGGAAAGCTGTTGCTGGTCTTCACCTTCCCCCTGCAGCCTATTCACAGGCACAACAGTTTATGGGATCTGTGCTTGCCCAGAGAAGGAACATCTCACGGTGCGCATCCTCGGCAGAGCCTGTTCCCGAAAAGGCAAACGTCCGGCTCCTTGTCCTACACGGAAGGTGGCAGCCCTGAAAGCTGTTGCTGGTCTTCACCTTCCCCCTGCAGCCTAGTCACAGGCACAACAGTTTATGGGATCTGTGCTTGCCCAGAGAAGGAATATCTCACGGTGCGCATCCTCGGCAGAGCCTGTTCCCGAAAAGGCAAACGTCCGGCTCCTTGTCCCACACGGAAGGTGGCAGCCCGGAAAGCTGTTGCTGGTCTTCACCTTCCCCCTGCAGCCTATTCACAGGCACCACCGCACTGGGAATCTCTGCTTTCCCAAAGACGCAATCTCTCACGGTGCGCATCCTCGGCAGAGCCTGTTCCCGAAAAGGCAAACGTCCGGCTCCTTGTCCCACACGGAAGGTGGCAGCCCGGAAAGCTCTTGCTGGTCTTCACCTTCCCCCTGCAGCCTATTCACAGGCACAACAGGTTTGGGGATCTGTGCTTGCCCAGAGAAGGAACATCTCACGGTGCGCATCCTCGGCAGAGCCTGTTCCCGAAAAGGCAAACGTCCGGCTCCTTGTCCCACACGGAAGGTGGCAGCCCGGAAAGCTGTTGCTGGTCTTCACCTTCCCCCTGCAGCCTATTCACAGGCACAACAGGTTTGGGGATCTGTGCTTGCCCAAAGACGCAATCTCTCACGGTGCGCATCCTCGGCAGAGCCTGTTCCCGAAAAGGCAAACGTCCGGCTCCTTGTCCCACACGGAAGGTGGCAGCCCTGAAAGCTGTTGCTGGTCTTCACCTTCCCCCTGCAGCCTATTCACAGGCACAACAGGTTTGGGGATCTGTGCTTGCCCAGAGAAGGAACATCTCACGGTGCGCATCCTCGGCAGAGCCTGTTCCCGAAAAGGCAAACGTCCGGCTCCTTGTCCCACACGGAAGGTGGCAGCCCGGAAAGCTGTTGCTGGTCTTCACCTTCCCCCTGCAGCCTATTCACAGGCACAACAGGTTTGGGGATCTGTGCTTGCCCAGAGAAGGAACATCTCACGGTGCGCATCCTCGGCAGAGCCTGTTCCCGAAAAGGCAAACGTCCGGCTCCTTGTCCCACACGGAAGGTGGCAGCCCGGAAAGCTCTTGCTGGTCTTCACCTTCCCCCTGCAGCCTATTCACAGGGACAACAGGTTTGGGGATCTGTGCTTGCCCAGAGAAGGAACATCTCACGGTGCGCATCCTCGGCAGAGCCTGTTCCCGAAAAGGCAAACGTCCGGCTCCTTGTCCCACACGGAAGGTGGCAGCCCGGAAAGCTGTTGCTGGTCTTCACCTTCCCCCTGCAGCCTATTCACAGGCACAACAGGTTTGGGGATCTCTGCTTGCCCAGAGAAGGAACATCTCACGGTGCGCATCCTCGGCAGAGCCTGTTCCCAAAAAGGCAAACGTCCGGCTCCTTGTCCCACACGGAAGGTGGCAGCCCGGAAAGCTGTTGCTGGTCTTCACCTTCCCCCTGCAGCCTATTCACAGGCACAACAGTTTATGGGATCTGTGCTTGCCCAGAGAAGGAACATCTCACGGTGCGCATCCTCGGCAGAGCCTGTTCCCGAAAAGGCAAACGTCCGGCTCCTTGTCCTACACGGAAGGTGGCAGCCCTGAAAGCTGTTGCTGGTCTTCACCTTCCCCCTGCAGCCTAGTCACAGGCACAACAGTTTATGGGATCTGTGCTTGCCCAGAGAAGGAATATCTCACGGTGCGCATCCTCGGCAGAGCCTGTTCCCGAAAAGGCAAACGTCCGGCTCCTTGTCCCACACGGAAGGTGGCAGCCCGGAAAGCTGTTGCTGGTCTTCACCTTCCCCCTGCAGCCTATTCACAGGCACCACCGCACTGGGAATCTCTGCTTTCCCAAAGACGCAATCTCTCACGGTGCGCATCCTCGGCAGAGCCTGTTCCCGAAAAGGCAAACGTCCGGCTCCTTGTCCCACACGGAAGGTGGCAGCCCGGAAAGCTCTTGCTGGTCTTCACCTTCCCCCTGCAGCCTATTCACAGGCACAACAGGTTTGGGGATCTGTGCTTGCCCAGAGAAGGAACATCTCACGGTGCGCATCCTCGGCAGAGCCTGTTCCCGAAAAGGCAAACGTCCGGCTCCTTGTCCCACACGGAAGGTGGCAGCCCTGAAAGCTGTTGCTGGTCTTCACCTTCCCCCTGCAGCCTATTCACAGGGACAACAGGTTTGGGGATCTGTGCTTGCCCAGAGAAGGAACATCTCACGGTGCGCATCCTCGGCAGAGCCTGTTCCCGAAAAGGCAAACGTCCGGCTCCTTGTCCCACACGGAAGGTGGCAGCCCGGAAAGCTGTTGCTGGTCTTCACCTTCCCCCTGCAGCCTATTCACAGGCACAACAGGTTTGGGGATCTGTGCTTGCCCAAAGACGCAATCTCTCACGGTGCGCATCCTCGGCAGAGCCTGTTCCCGAAAAGGCAAACGTCCGGCTCCTTGTCCCACACGGAAGGTGGCAGCCCGGAAAGCTCTTGCTGGTCTTCACCTTCCCCCTGCAGCCTAGTCACAGGCACCACCACACTGGGAATCTCTGCTTTCCCAAAGACGCAATCTCTCACGGTGCGCATCCTCGGCAGAGCCTGTTCCCGAAAAGGCAAACGTCCGGCTCCTTGTCCCACACGGAAGGTGGCAGCCCGGAAAGCTGTTGCTGGTCTTCACCTTCCCCCTGCAGCCTATTCACAGGCACAACAGGTTTGGGGATCTGTGCTTGCCCAGAGAAGGAACATCTCACGGTGCGCATCCTCGGCAGAGCCTGTTCCCGAAAAGGCAAACGTCCGGCTCCTTGTCCCACACGGAAGGTGGCAGCCCGGAAAGCTGTTGCTGGTCTTCACCTTCCCCCTGCAGCCTATTCACAGGCACAACAGGTTTGGGGATCTGTGCTTGCCCAGAGAAGGAACATCTCACGGTGCGCATCCTCGGCAGAGCCTGTTCCCGAAAAGGCAAACGTCCGGCTCCTTGTCCCACACGGAAGGTGGCAGCCCGGAAAGCTGTTGCTGGTCTTCACCTTCCCCCTGCAGCCTATTCACAGGCACAACAGGTTTGGGGATCTGTGCTTGCCCAGAGAAGGAACATCTCACGGTGCGCATCCTCGGCAGAGCCTGTTCCCGAAAAGGCAAACGTCCGGCTCCTTGTCCCACACGGAAGGTGGCAGCCCGGAAAGCTCTTGCTGGTCTTCACCTTCCCCCTGCAGCCTATTCACAGGCACAACAGGTTTGGGGATCTGTGCTTGCCCAGAGAAGGAACATCTCACGGTGCGCATCCTCGGCAGAGCCTGTTCCCGAAAAGGCAAACGTCCGGCTCCTTGTCCCACACGGAAGGTGGCAGCCCGGAAAGCTGTTGCTGGTCTTCACCTTCCCCCTGCAGCCTATTCACAGGCACAACAGGTTTGGGGATCTGTGCTTGCCCAGAGAAGGAATATCTCACGGTGCGCATCCTCGGCAGAGCCTGTTCCCGAAAAGGCAAACGTCCGGTTCCTTGTCCCACACGGAAGGTGGCAGCCCGGAAAGCTCTTGCTGGTCTTCACCTTCCCCCTGCAGCCTATTCACAGGCACAACAGGTTTGGGGATCTGTGCTTGCCCAGAGAAGGAACATCTCACGGTGCGCATCCTCGGCAGAGCCTGTTCCCGAAAAGGCAAACGTCCGGCTCCTTGTCCCACACGGAAGGTGGCAGCCCGGAAAGCTCTTGCTGGTCTTCACCTTCCCCCTGCAGCCTATTCACAGGCACAACAGGTTTGGGGATCTGTGCTTGCCCAGAGAAGGAACATCTCACGGTGCGCATCCTCGGCAGAGCCTGTTCCCGAAAAGGCAAACGTCCGGCTCCTTGTCCCACACGGAAAGTGGCAGCCCGGAAAGCTGTTGCTGGTCTTCACCTTCCCCCTGCAGCCTATTCACAGGCACAACAGGTTTGGGGATCTCTGCTTGCGCAGAGAAGGAACATCTCACGGTGCGCATCCTCGGCAGAGCCTGTTCCCGAAAAGGCAAACGTCCGGCTCCTTGTCCCACACGGAAGGTGGCAGCCCGGAAAGCTGTTGCTGGTCTTCACCTTCCCCCTGCAGCCTAGTCACAGGCACCACCGCACTGGGAATCTCTGCTTTCCCAAAGACGCAATCTCTCATGGTGCGCATCCTCGGCAGAGCCTGTTCCCGAAAAGGCAAACGTCCGGCTCCTTGTCCCACACGGAAGGTGGCAGCCCGGAAAGCTGTTGCTGGTCTTCACCTTCCCCCTGCAGCCTATTCACAGGCACAACAGGTTTGGGGATCTGTGCTTGCCCAGAGAAGGAACATCTCACGGTGCGCATCCTCGGCAGAGCCTGTTCCCGAAAAGGCAAACGTCCGGCTCCTTGTCCCACACGGAAGGTGGCAGCCCGGAAAGCTCTTGCTGGTCTTCACCTTCCCCCTGCAGCCTATTCACAGGCACCACCGCACTGGGAATCTCTGCTTTCCCAAAGACGCAATCTCTCACGGTGCGCATCCTCGGCAGAGCCTGTTCCCGAAAAGGCAAACGTCCGGCTCCTTGTCCCACACGGAAGGTGGCAGCCCGGAAAGCTGTTGCTGGTCTTCACCTTCCCCCTGCAGCCTATTCACAGGCACAACAGGTTTGGGGATCTGTGCTTGCCCAGAGAAGGAACATCTCACGGTGCGCATCCTCGGCAGAGCCTGTTCCCGAAAAGGCAAACGTCCGGCTCCTTGTCCCACACGGAAGGTGGCAGCCCGGAAAGCTGTTGCTGGTCTTCACCTTCCCCCTGCAGCCTATTCACAGGCACAACAGGTTTGGGGATCTGTGCTTGCCCAAAGACGCAATCTCTCACGGTGCGCATCCTCGGCAGAGCCTGTTCCCGAAAAGGCAAACGTCCGGCTCCTTGTCCCACACGGAAGGTGGCAGCCCGGAAAGCTCTTGCTGGTCTTCACCTTCCCCCTGCAGCCTAGTCACAGGCACCACCACACTGGGAATCTCTGCTTTCCCAAAGACGCAATCTCTCACGGTGCGCATCCTCGGCAGAGCCTGTTCCCGAAAAGGCAAACGTCCGGCTCCTTGTCCCACACGGAAGGTGGCAGCCCGGAAAGCTGTTGCTGGTCTTCACCTTCCCCCTGCAGCCTATTCACAGGCACAACAGGTTTGGGGATCTGTGCTTGCCCAGAGAAGGAACATCTCACGGTGCGCATCCTCGGCAGAGCCTGTTCCCGAAAAGGCAAACCTCCGGCTCCTTGTCCCACACGGAAGGTGGCAGCCCGGAAAGCTGTTGCTGGTCTTCACCTTCCCCCTGCAGCCTATTCACAGGCACAACAGGTTTGGGGATCTGTGCTTGCCCAGAGAAGGAACATCTCACGGTGCGCATCCTCGGCAGAGCCTGTTCCCGAAAAGGCAAACGTCCGGCTCCTTGTCCCACACGGAAGGTGGCAGCCCGGAAAGCTCTTGCTGGTCTTCACCTTCCCCCTGCAGCCTATTCACAGGCACAACAGGTTTGGGGATCTGTGCTTGCCCAGAGAAGGAACATCTCACGGTGCGCATCCTCGGCAGAGCCTGTTCCCGAAAAGGCAAACGTCCGGCTCCTTGTCCCACACGGAAGGTGGCAGCCCGGAAAGCTGTTGCTGGTCTTCACCTTCCCCCTGCAGCCTATTCACAGGCACAACAGGTTTGGGGATCTGTGCTTGCCCAGAGAAGGAATATCTCACGGTGCGCATCCTCGGCAGAGCCTGTTCCCGAAAAGGCAAACGTCCGGTTCCTTGTCCCACACGGAAGGTGGCAGCCCTGAAAGCTGTTGCTGGTCTTCACCTTCCCCCTGCAGCCTATTCACAGGCACAACAGGTTTGGGGATCTGTGCTTGCCCAGAGAAGGAACATCTCACGGTGCGCATCCTCGGCAGAGCCTGTTCCCGAAAAGGCAAACGTCCGGCTCCTTGTCCCACACGGAAGGTGGCAGCCCGGAAAGCTCTTGCTGGTCTTCACCTTCCCCCTGCAGCCTATTCACAGGCACAACAGGTTTGGGGATCTGTGCTTGCCCAGAGAAGGAACATCTCACGGTGCGCATCCTCGGCAGAGCCTGTTCCCGAAAAGGCAAACGTCCGGCTCCTTGTCCCACACGGAAAGTGGCAGCCCGGAAAGCTGTTGCTGGTCTTCACCTTCCCCCTGCAGCCTATTCACAGGCACAACAGGTTTGGGGATCTCTGCTTGCGCAGAGAAGGAACATCTCACGGTGCGCATCCTCGGCAGAGCCTGTTCCCGAAAAGGCAAACGTCCGGCTCCTTGTCCCACACGGAAGGTGGCAGCCCGGAAAGCTGTTGCTGGTCTTCACCTTCCCCCTGCAGCCTAGTCACAGGCACCACCGCACTGGGAATCTCTGCTTTCCCAAAGACGCAATCTCTCATGGTGCGCATCCTCGGCAGAGCCTGTTCCCGAAAAGGCAAACGTCCGGCTCCTTGTCCCACACGGAAGGTGGCAGCCCGGAAAGCTGTTGCTGGTCTTCACCTTCCCCCTGCAGCCTATTCACAGGCACAACAGGTTTGGGGATCTGTGCTTGCCCAGAGAAGGAACATCTCACGGTGCGCATCCTCGGCAGAGCCTGTTCCCGAAAAGGCAAACGTCCGGCTCCTTGTCCCACACGGAAGGTGGCAGCCCGGAAAGCTGTTGCTGGTCTTCACCTTCCCCCTGCAGCCTATTCACAGGCACAACAGGTTTTGGGATCTGTGCTTGCCTAGAGAAGGAACATCTCACGGTGCGCATCCTCGGCAGAGCCTGTTCCCGAAAAGGCAAACGTCCGGCTCCTTGTCCCACACGGAAGGTGGCAGCCCGGAAAGCTGTTGCTGGTCTTCACCTTCCCCCTGCAGCCTATTCACAGGCACAACAGGTTTTGGGATCTGTGCTTGCCCAGAGAAGGAACATCTCACGGTGCGCATCCTCGGCAGAGCCTGTTCCCGAAAAGGCAAACGTCCGGCTCCTTGTCCCACACGGAAGGTGGCAGCCCGGAAAGCTGTTGCTGGTCTTCACCTTCCCCCTGCAGCCTATTCACAGGCACAACAGGTTTGGGGATCTCTGCTTGCCCAGAGAAGGAACATCTCACGGTGCGCATCCTCGGCAGAGCCTGTTCCCAAAAAGGCAAACGTCCGGCTCCTTGTCCCACACGGAAGGTGGCAGCCCGGAAAGCTGTTGCTGGTCTTCACCTTCCCCCTGCAGCCTAGTCACAGGCACAACAGTTTATGGGATCTGTGCTTGCCCAGAGAAGGAACATCTCACGGTGCGCATCCTCGGCAGAGCCTGTTCCCGAAAAGGCAAACGTCCGGCTCCTTGTCCTACACGGAAGGTGGCAGCCCTGAAAGCTGTTGCTGGTCTTCACCTTCCCCCTGCAGCCTAGTCACAGGCACCACCGCACTGGGAATCTCTGCTTTCCCAAAGACGCAATCTCTCACGGTGCGCATCCTCGGCAGAGCCTGTTCCCGAAAAGGCAAACGTCCGGCTCCTTGTCCCACACGGAAGGTGGCAGCCCGGAAAGCTGTTGCTGGTCTTCACCTTCCCCCTGCAGCCTATTCACAGGCACAACAGGTTTGGGGATCTGTGCTTGCCCAGAGAAGGAACATCTCACGGTGCGCATCCTCGGCAGAGCCTGTTCCCGAAAAGGCAAACGTCCGGTTCCTTGTCCCACACGGAAGGTGGCAGCCCTGAAAGCTGTTGCTGGTCTTCACCTTCCCCTGCAGCCTATTCACAGGCACAACAGGTTTGGGGATCTGTGCTTGCCCAGAGAAGGAACTTCTCACGGTGCGCAGCCTCGGCAGAGCCTGTTCCCGAAAAGGCAAACGTCCGGCTCCTTGTCCCACACGGAAGGTGGCAGCCCGGAAAGCTGTTGCTGGTCTTCACCTTCCCCCTGCAGCCTATTCACAGGCACAACAGGTTTGGGGATCTGTGCTTGCCCAGAGAAGGAACATCTCACGGTGCGCATCCTCGGCAGAGCCTGTTCCCGAAAAGGCAAACGTCCGGCTCCTTGTCCCACACGGAAGGTGGCAGCCCGGAAAGCTGTTGCTGGTCTTCACCTTCCCCCTGCAGCCTATTCACAGGCACAACAGGTTTGGGGATCTGTGCTTGCCCAGAGAAGGAACATCTCACGGTGCGCATCCTCGGCAGAGCCTGTTCCCGAAAAGGCAAACGTCCGGCTCCTTGTCCCACACGGAAGGTGGCAGCCCGGAAAGCTGTTGCTGGTCTTCACCTTCCCCCTGCAGCCTATTCACAGGCACAACAGGTTTGGGGATCTGTGCTTGCCCAGAGAAGGAACATCTCACGGTGCGCATCCTCGGCAGAGCCTGTTCCCGAAAAGGCAAACGTCCGGCTCCTTGTCCCACACGGAAGGTGGCAGCCCGGAAAGCTCTTGCTGGTCTTCACCTTCCCCCTGCAGCCTATTCACAGGCACAACAGGTTTTGGGAATCTCTGCTTGCCCAGAGAAGGAACATCTCACGGTGCGCATCCTCGGCAGAGCCTGTTCCCGAAAAGGCAAACGTCCGGCTCCTTGTCCTACACGGAAGGTGGCAGCCCTGAAAGCTGTTGCTGGTCTTCACCTTCCCCCTGCAGCCTAGTCACAGGCACAACAGTTTATGGGATCTGTGCTTGCCCAGAGAAGGAACATCTCACGGTGCGCATCCTCGGCAGAGCCTGTTCCCGAAAAGGCAAACGTCCGGCTCCTTGTCCCACACGGAAGGTGGCAGCCCGGAAAGCTGTTGCTGGTCTTCACCTTCCCCCTGCAGCCTATTCACAGGCACCACCGCACTGGGAATCTCTGCTTTCCCAAAGACGCAATCTCTCACGGTGCGCATCCTCGGCAGAGCCTGTTCCCGAAAAGGCAAACGTCCGGCTCCTTGTCCCACACGGAAGGTGGCAGCCCGGAAAGCTGTTGCTGGTCTTCACCTTCCCCCTGCAGCCTATTCACAGGCACAACAGGTTTTGGGATCTGTGCTTGCCCAGAGAAGGAACATCTCACGGTGCGCATCCTCGGCAGAGCCTGTTCCCGAAAAGGCAAACGTCCGGCTCCTTGTCCCACACGGAAGGTGGCAGCCCTGAAAGCTGTTGCTGGTCTTCACCTTCCCCCTGCAGCCTATTCACAGGCACAACAGGTTTGGGGATCTGTGCTTGCCCAGAGAAGGAACATCTCACGGTGCGCATCCTCGGCAGAGCCTGTTCCCGAAAAGGCAAACGTCCGGTTCCTTGTCCCACACGGAAGGTGGCAGCCCTGAAAGCTGTTGCTGGTCTTCACCTTCCCCCTGCAGCCTATTCACAGGCACAACAGGTTTGGGGATCTGTGCTTGCCCAAAGACGCAATCTCTCACGGTGCGCATCCTCGGCAGAGCCTGTTCCCGAAAAGGCAAACGTCCGGCTCCTTGTCCCACACGGAAGGTGGCAGCCCGGAAAGCTGTTGCTGGTCTTCACCTTCCCCCTGCAGCCTATTCACAGGCACAACAGGTTTGGGGATCTGTGCTTGCCCAGAGAAGGAACATCTCACGGTGCGCATCCTCGGCAGAGCCTGTTCCCGAAAAGGCAAACGTCCGGCTCCTTGTCCCACACGGAAGGTGGCAGCCCGGAAAGCTCTTGCTGGTCTTCACCTTCCCCCTGCAGCCTAGTCACAGGCACAACAGGTTTGGGGATCTGTGCTTGCCCAGAGAAGGAACATCTCACGGTGCGCATCCTCGGCAGAGCCTGTTCCCGAAAAGGCAAACGTCCGGCTCCTTGTCCCACACGGAAGGTGGCAGCCCGGAAAGCTGTTGCTGGTCTTCACCTTCCCCCTGCAGCCTATTCACAGGCACAACAGGTTTTGGGATCTGTGCTTGCCCAGAGAAGGAACATCTCACGGTGCGCATCCTCGGCAGAGCCTGTTCCCGAAAAGGCAAACGTCCGGCTCCTTGTCCCACACGGAAGGTGGCAGCCCGGAAAGCTCTTGCTGGTCTTCACCTTCCCCCTGCAGCCTAGTCACAGGCACCACCACACTGGGAATCTCTGCTTTCCCAAAGACGCAATCTCTCACGGTGCGCATCCTCGGCAGAGCCTGTTCCCGAAAAGGCAAACGTCCGGCTCCTTGTCCCACACGGAAGGTGGCAGCCCGGAAAGCTCTTGCTGGTCTTCACCTTCCCCCTGCAGACTATTCACAGGCACAACAGGTTTGGGGATCTGTGCTTGCCCAGAGAAGGAACATCTCACGGTGCGCATCCTCGGCAGAGCCTGTTCCCGAAAAGGCAAACGTCCGGCTCCTTGTCCCACACGGAAGGTGGCAGCCCGGAAAGCTGTTGCTGGTCTTCACCTTCCCCCTGCAGCCTATTCACAGGCACAACAGGTTTGGGGATCTCTGCTTGCCCAGAGAAGGAACATCTCACGGTGCGCATCCTCGGCAGAGCCTGTTCCCAAAAAGGCAAACGTCCGGCTCCTTGTCCCACACGGAAGGTGGCAGCCCGGAAAGCTGTTGCTGGTCTTCACCTTCCCCCTGCAGCCTAGTCACAGGCACAACAGGTTTGGGGATCTGTGCTTGCGCAGAGAAGGAACATCTCACGGTGCGCATCCTCGGCAGAGCCTGTTCCCGAAAAGGCAAACGTCCGGCTCCTTGTCCTACACGGAAGGTGGCAGCCCTGAAAGCTGTTGCTGGTCTTCACCTTCCCCCTGCAGCCTATTCACAGGCACCACCGCACTGGGAATCTCTGCTTTCCCAAAGACGCAATCTCTCACGGTGCGCATCCTCGGCAGAGCCTGTTCCCGAAAAGGCAAACGTCCGGCTCCTTGTCCCACACGGAAGGTGGCAGCCCGGAAAGCTGTTGCTGGTCTTCACCTTCCCCCTGCAGCCTATTCACAGGCACAACAGGTTTGGGGATCTGTGCTTGCCCAGAGAAGGAACATCTCACGGTGCGCATCCTCGGCAGAGCCTGTTCCCGAAAAGGCAAACGTCCGGCTCCTTGTCCCACACGGAAGGTGGCAGCCCGGAAAGCTGTTGCTGGTCTTCACCTTCCCCCTGCAGCCTAGTCACAGGCACAACAGGTTTGGGGATCTGTGCTTGCCCAGAGAAGGAACATCTCACGGTGCGCATCCTCGGCAGAGCCTGTTCCCGAAAAGGCAAACGTCCGGTTCCTTGTCCCACACGGAAGGTGGCAGCCCTGAAAGCTGTTGCTGGTCTTCACCTTCCCCCTGCAGCCTATTCACAGGCACAACAGGTTTGGGGATCTGTGCTTGCCCAAAGACGCAATCTCTCACGGTGCGCATCCTCGGCAGAGCCTGTTCCCGAAAAGGCAAACGTCCGGCTCCTTGTCCCACACGGAAGGTGGCAGCCCGGAAAGCTCTTGCTGGTCTTCACCTTCCCCCTGCAGCCTATTCACAGGCACAACAGGTTTGGGGATCTGTGCTTGCCCAGAGAAGGAACATCTCACGGTGCGCATCCTCGGCAGAGCCTGTTCCCGAAAAGGCAAACGTCCGGCTCCTTGTCCCACACGGAAGGTGGCAGCCCGGAAAGCTGTTGCTGGTCTTCACCTTCCCCCTGCAGCCTAGTCACAGGGACAACAGGTTTGGGGATCTGTGCTTGCCCAGAGAAGGAACATCTCACGGTGCGCATCCTCGGCAGAGCCTGTTCCCGAAAAGGCAAACGTCCGGTTCCTTGTCCCACACGGAAGGTGGCAGCCCGGAAAGCTGTTGCTGGTCTTCACCTTCCCCCTGCAGCCTAGTCACAGGCACAACAGGTTTTGGGATCTGTGCTTGCCCAGAGAAGGAACATCTCACGGTGCGCATCCTCGGCAGAGCCTGTTCCCAAAAAGGCAAACGTCCGGCTCCTTGTCCCACACGGAAGGTGGCAGCCCGGAAAGCTGTTGCTGGTCTTCACCTTCCCCCTGCAGCCTATTCACAGGCACAACAGGTTTGGGGATCTGTGCTTGCCCAGAGAAGGAACATCTCACGGTGCGCATCCTCGGCAGAGCCTGTTCCCGAAAAGGCAAACGTCCGGCTCCTTGTCCCACACGGAAGGTGGCAGCCCGGAAAGCTGTTGCTGGTCTTCACCTTCCCCCTGCAGCCTATTCACAGGGACAACAGGTTTGGGGATCTGTGCTTGCCCAGAGAAGGAACATCTCACGGTGCGCATCCTCGGCAGAGCCTGTTCCCGAAAAGGCAAACGTCCGGTTCCTTGTCCCACACGGAAGGTGGCAGCCCGGAAAGCTGTTGCTGGTCTTCACCTTCCCCCTGCAGCCTAGTCACAGGCACAACAGGTTTTGGGATCTGTGCTTGCCCAGAGAAGGAACATCTCACGGTGCGCATCCTCGGCAGAGCCTGTTCCCAAAAAGGCAAACGTCCGGCTCCTTGTCCCACACGGAAGGTGGCAGCCCGGAAAGCTGTTGCTGGTCTTCACCTTCCCCCTGCAGCCTAGTCACAGGCACAACAGTTTATGGGATCTGTGCTTGCCCAGAGAAGGAACATCTCACGGTGCGCATCCTCGGCAGAGCCTGTTCCCGAAAAGGCAAACGTCCGGCTCCTTGTCCTACACGGAAGGTGGCAGCCCGGAAAGCTCTTGCTGGTCTTCACCTTCCCCCTGCAGCCTAGTCACAGGCACAACAGTTTATGGGATCTGTGCTTGCCCAGAGAAGGAATATCTCACGGTGCGCATCCTCGGCAGAGCCTGTTCCCGAAAAGGCAAACGTCCGGCTCCTTGTCCCACACGGAAGGTGGCAGCCCGGAAAGCTGTTGCTGGTCTTCACCTTCCCCCTGCAGCCTATTCACAGGGACAACAGGTTTGGGGATCTGTGCTTGCCCAGAGAAGGAACATCTCACGGTGCGCATCCTCGGCAGAGCCTGTTCCCGAAAAGGCAAACGTCCGGCTCCTTGTCCCACACGGAAGGTGGCAGCCCGGAAAGCTGTTGCTGGTCTTCACCTTCCCCCTGCAGCCTATTCACAGGCACAACAGGTTTGGGGATCTGTGCTTGCCCAAAGACGCAATCTCTCACGGTGCGCATCCTCGGCAGAGCCTGTTCCCGAAAAGGCAAACGTCCGGCTCCTTGTCCCACACGGAAGGTGGCAGCCCGGAAAGCTCTTGCTGGTCTTCACCTTCCCCCTGCAGCCTAGTCACAGGCACCACCACACTGGGAATCTCTGCTTTCCCAAAGACGCAATCTCTCACGGTGCGCATCCTCGGCAGAGCCTGTTCCCGAAAAGGCAAACGTCCGGCTCCTTGTCCCACACGGAAGGTGGCAGCCCGGAAAGCTGTTGCTGGTCTTCACCTTCCCCCTGCAGCCTAGTCACAGGCACCACCGCATTGGGAATCTCTGCTTTCCCAAAGACGCAATCTCTCATGGTGCGCATCCTCGGCAGAGCCTGTTCCCGAAAAGGCAAACGTCCGGCTCCTTGTCCCACACGGAAGGTGGCAGCCCGGAAAGCTGTTGCTGGTCTTCACCTTCCCCCTGCAGCCTATTCACAGGCACAACAGGTTTGGGGATCTGTGCTTGCCCAGAGAAGGAACATCTCACGGTGCGCATCCTCGGCAGAGCCTGTTCCCGAAAAGGCAAACGTCCGGCTCCTTGTCCCACACGGAAGGTGGCAGCCCGGAAAGCTGTTGCTGGTCTTCACCTTCCCCCTGCAGCCTATTCACAGGCACAACAGGTTTTGGGATCTCTGCTTGCGCAGAGAAGGAACATCTCACGGTGCGCATCCTCGGCAGAGCCTGTTCCCGAAAAGGCAAACGTCCGGCTCCTTGTCCCACACGGAAGGTGGCAGCCCGGAAAGCTGTTGCTGGTCTTCACCTTCCCCCTGCAGCCTATTCACAGGCACAACAGGTTTTGGGATCTGTGCTTGCCCAGAGAAGGAACATCTCACGGTGCGCATCCTCGGCAGAGCCTGTTCCCGAAAAGGCAAACGTCCGGCTCCTTGTCCCACACGGAAGGTGGCAGCCCGGAAAGCTGTTGCTGGTCTTCACCTTCCCCCTGCAGCCTAGTCACAGGCACCACCGCACTGGGAATCTCTGCTTTCCCAAAGACGCAATCTCTCACGGTGCGCATCCTCGGCAGAGCCTGTTCCCGAAAAGGCAAACGTCCGGCTCCTTGTCCCACACGGAAGGCGGCAGCCCGGAAAGCTCTTGCTGGTCTTCACCTTCCCCCTGCAGCCTATTCACAGGCACAACAGGTTTGGGGATCTGTGCTTGCCCAGAGAAGGAACATCTCACGGTGCGCATCCTCGGCAGAGCCTGTTCCCAAAAAGGCAAACGTCCGGCTCCTTGTCCCACACGGAAGGTGGCAGCCCGGAAAGCTGTTGCTGGTCTTCACCTTCCCCCTGCAGCCTATTCACAGGCACAACAGGTTTGGGGATCTCTGCTTGCCCAGAGAAGGAACATCTCACGGTGCGCATCCTCGGCAGAGCCTGTTCCCGAAAAGGCAAACGTCCGGCTCCTTGTCCCACACGGAAGGTGGCAGCCCGGAAAGCTGTTGCTGGTCTTCACCTTCCCCCTGCAGCCTAGTCACAGGCACCACCACACTGGGAATCTCTGCTTTCCCAAAGACGCAATCTCTCACGGTGCGCATCCTCGGCAGAGCCTGTTCCCGAAAAGGCAAACGTCCGGCTCCTTGTCCCACACGGAAGGTGGCAGCCCGGAAAGCTGTTGCTGGTCTTCACCTTCCCCCTGCAGCCTATTCACAGGCACCACCGCACTGGGAATCTCTGCTTTCCCAAAGACGCAATCTCTCACGGTGCACATCCTCGGCAGAGCCTGTTCCCGAAAAGGCAAACGTCCGGCTCCTTGTCCCACACGGAAGGTGGCAGCCCGGAAAGCTGTTGCTGGTCTTCACCTTCCCCCTGCAGCCTAGTCACAGGCACAACAGGTTTGGGGATCTGTGCTTGCCCAGAGAAGGAACAGCTCACGGTGCGCATCCTCGGCAGAGCCTGTTCCCAAAAAGGCAAACGTCCGGCTCCTTGTCCCACACGGAAGGTGGCAGCCCGGAAAGCTCTTGCTGGTCTTCACCTTCCCCCTGCAGCCTAGTCACAGGCACAACAGTTTATGGGATCTGTGCTTGCCCAGAGAAGGAACATCTCACGGTGCGCATCCTCGGCAGAGCCTGTTCCCGAAAAGGCAAACGTCCGGCTCCTTGTCCCACACGGAAGGTGGCAGCCCTGAAAGCTGTTGCTGGTCTTCACCTTCCCCCTGCAGCCTAGTCACAGGCACAACAGTTTATGGGATCTGTGCTTGCCCAGAGAAGGAATATCTCACGGTGCGCATCCTCGGCAGAGCCTGTTCCCGAAAAGGCAAACGTCCGGCTCCTTGTCCCACACGGAAGGTGGCAGCCCGGAAAGCTGTTGCTGGTCTTCACCTTCCCCCTGCAGCCTATTCACAGGCACCACCGCACTGGGAATCTCTGCTTTCCCAAAGACGCAATCTCTCACGGTGCGCATCCTCGGCAGAGCCTGTTCCCGAAAAGGCAAACGTCCGGCTCCTTGTCCCACACGGAAGGTGGCAGCCCGGAAAGCTGTTGCTGGTCTTCACCTTCCCCCTGCAGCCTATTCACAGGCACAACAGGTTTGGGGATCTGTGCTTGCCCAGAGAAGGAACATCTCACGGTGCGCATCCTCGGCAGAGCCTGTTCCCGAAAAGGCAAACGTCCGGCTCCTTGTCCCACACGGAAGGTGGCAGCCCGGAAAGCTCTTGCTGGTCTTCACCTTCCCCCTGCAGCCTATTCACAGGGACAACAGGTTTGGGGATCTGTGCTTGCCCAGAGAAGGAACATCTCACGGTGCGCATCCTCGGCAGAGCCTGTTCCCGAAAAGGCAAACGTCCGGCTCCTTGTCCCACACGGAAGGTGGCAGCCCGGAAAGCTGTTGCTGGTCTTCACCTTCCCCCTGCAGCCTATTCACAGGCACAACAGGTTTGGGGATCTGTGCTTGCCCAGAGAAGGAACATCTCACGGTGCGCATCCTCGGCAGAGCCTGTTCCCGAAAAGGCAAACGTCCGGCTCCTTGTCCCACACGGAAGGTGGCAGCCCGGAAAGCTGTTGCTGGTCTTCACCTTCCCCCTGCAGCCTAGTCACAGGCACCACCACACTGGGAATCTCTGCTTTCCCAAAGACGCAATCTCTCACGGTGCGCATCCTCGGCAGAGCCTGTTCCCGAAAAGGCAAACGTCCGGCTCCTTGTCCCACACGGAAGGTGGCAGCCCGGAAAGCTGTTGCTGGTCTTCACCTTCCCCCTGCAGCCTATTCACAGGCACAACAGGTTTGGGGATCTGTGCTTGCCCAGAGAAGGAACATCTCACGGTGCGCATCCTCGGCAGAGCCTGTTCCCGAAAAGGCAAACGTCCGGCTCCTTGTCCCACACGGAAGGTGGCAGCCCGGAAAGCTGTTGCTGGTCTTCACCTTCCCCCTGCAGCCTATTCACAGGCACAACAGGTTTGGGGATCTGTGCTTGCCCAGAGAAGGAACATCTCACGGTGCGCATCCTCGGCAGAGCCTGTTCCCGAAAAGGCAAACGTCCGGCTCCTTGTCCCACACGGAAGGTGGCAGCCCGGAAAGCTCTTGCTGGTCTTCACCTTCCCCCTGCAGCCTATTCACAGGCACAACAGGTTTGGGGATCTGTGCTTGCCCAGAGAAGGAACATCTCACGGTGCGCATCCTCGGCAGAGCCTGTTCCCGAAAAGGCAAACGTCCGGCTCCTTGTCCCACACGGAAGGTGGCAGCCCGGAAAGCTGTTGCTGGTCTTCACCTTCCCCCTGCAGCCTATTCACAGGCACAACAGGTTTGGGGATCTGTGCTTGCCCAGAGAAGGAACATCTCACGGTGCGCATCCTCGGCAGAGCCTGTTCCCGAAAAGGCAAACGTCCGGCTCCTTGTCCCACACGGAAGGTGGCAGCCCTGAAAGCTGTTGCTGGTCTTCACCTTCCCCCTGCAGCCTATTCACAGGCACAACAGGTTTGGGGATCTGTGCTTGCCCAGAGAAGGAATATCTCACGGTGCGCATCCTCGGCAGAGCCTGTTCCCGAAAAGGCAAACGTCCGGCTCCTTGTCCCACACGGAAGGTGGCAGCCCGGAAAGCTGTTGCTGGTCTTCACCTTCCCCCTGCAGCCTATTCACAGGCACAACAGGTTTGGGGATCTGTGCTTGCCCAGAGAAGGAACATCTCACGGTGCGCATCCTCGGCAGAGCCTGTTCCCGAAAAGGCAAACGTCCGGCTCCTTGTCCCACACGGAAGGTGGCAGCCCGGAAAGCTCTTGCTGGTCTTCACCTTCCCCCTGCAGCCTATTCACAGGCACAACAGGTTTGGGGATCTGTGCTTGCCCAGAGAAGGAACATCTCACGGTGCGCATCCTCGGCAGAGCCTGTTCCCGAAAAGGCAAACGTCCGGCTCCTTGTCCCACACGGAAAGTGGCAGCCCGGAAAGCTGTTGCTGGTCTTCACCTTCCCCCTGCAGCCTATTCACAGGCACAACAGGTTTTGGGATCTCTGCTTGCGCAGAGAAGGAACATCTCACGGTGCGCATCCTCGGCAGAGCCTGTTCCCGAAAAGGCAAACGTCCGGCTCCTTGTCCCACACGGAAGGTGGCAGCCCGGAAAGCTGTTGCTGGTCTTCACCTTCCCCCTGCAGCCTAGTCACAGGCACCACCGCAGTGGGAATCTCTGCTTTCCCAAAGACGCAATCTCTCATGGTGCGCATCCTCGGCAGAGCCTGTTCCCGAAAAGGCAAACGTCCGGCTCCTTGTCCTACACGGAAGGTGGCAGCCCGGAAAGCTCTTGCTGGTCTTCACCTTCCCCCTGCAGCCTATTCACAGGCACAACAGGTTTGGGGATCTGTGCTTGCCCAGAGAAGGAACATCTCACGGTGCGCATCCTCGGCAGAGCCTGTTCCCGAAAAGGCAAACGTCCGGCTCCTTGTCCCACACGGAAGGTGGCAGCCCGGAAAGCTGTTGCTGGTCTTCACCTTCCCCCTGCAGCCTAGTCACAGGCACAACAGGTTTGGGGATCTGTGCTTGCCCAGAGAAGGAACATCTCACGGTGCGCATCCTCGGCAGAGCCTGTTCCCGAAAAGGCAAACGTCCGGCTCCTTGTCCCACACGGAAGGTGGCAGCCCGGAAAGCTGTTGCTGGTCTTCACCTTCCCCCTGCAGCCTAGTCACAGGCACAACAGGTTTTGGGATCTGTGCTTGCCCAGAGAAGGAACATCTCACGGTGCGCATCCTCGGCAGAGCCTGTTCCCGAAAAGGCAAACCTCCAGCTCCTTGTCCCACACGGAAGGTGGCAGCCCTGAAAGCTGTTGCTGGTCTTCACCTTCCCCCTGCAGCCTATTCACAGGGACAACAGGTTTGGGGATCTGTGCTTGCCCAGAGAAGGAACTTTTCACGGTGCGCAGCCTCGGCAGAGCCTGTTCCCGAAAAGGCAAACGTCCGGCTCCTTGTCCCACACGGAAGGTGGCAGCCCGGAAAGCTCTTGCTGGTCTTCACCTTCCCCCTGCAGCCTATTCACAGGCACAACAGGTTTGGGGATCTGTGCTTGCCCAGAGAAGGAACATCTCACGGTGCGCATCCTCGGCAGAGCCTGTTCCCGAAAAGGCAAACGTCCGGCTCCTTGTCCCACACGGAAGGTGGCAGCCCGGAAAGCTCTTGCTGGTCTTCACCTTCCCCCTGCAGCCTATTCACAGGCACAACAGGTTTGGGGATCTGTGCTTGCCCAGAGAAGGAACATCTCACGGTGCGCATCCTCGGCAGAGCCTGTTCCCGAAAAGGCAAACGTCCGGCTCCTTGTCCCACACGGAAGGTGGCAGCCCGGAAAGCTGTTGCTGGTCTTCACCTTCCCCCTGCAGCCTATTCACAGGCACAACAGGTTTTGGGATCTGTGCTTGCGCAGAGAAGGAACATCTCACGGTGCGCATCCTCGGCAGAGCCTGTTCCTGAAAAGGCAAACGTCCGGCTCCTTGTCCCACACGGAAGGTGGCAGCCCGGAAAGCTGTTGCTGGTCTTCACCTTCCCCCTGCAGCCTATTCACAGGCACAACAGGTTTGGGGATCTGTGCTTGCCCAGAGAAGGAACATCTCACGGTGCGCATCCTCGGCAGAGCCTGTTCCCGAAAAGGCAAACGTCCGGCTCCTTGTCCCACACGGAAGGTGGCAGCCCGGAAAGCTGTTGCTGGTCTTCACCTTCCCCCTGCAGCCTATTCACAGGCACAACAGGTTTGGGAATCTCTGCTTGCGCAGAGAAGGAACATCTCACGGTGCGCATCCTCGGCAGAGCCTGTTCCCGAAAAGGCAAACCTCCAGCTCCTTGTCCCACACGGAAGGTGGCAGCCCTGAAAGCTGTTGCTGGTCTTCACCTTCCCCCTGCAGCCTATTCACAGGGACAACAGGTTTGGGGATCTGTGCTTGCCCAGAGAAGGAACTTCTCACGGTGCGCAGCCTCGGCAGAGCCTGTTCCCGAAAAGGCAAACGTCCGGCTCCTTGTCCCACACGGAAGGTGGCAGCCCGGAAAGCTGTTGCTGGTCTTCACCTTCCCCCTGCAGCCTATTCACAGGCACAACAGGTTTGGGGATCTGTGCTTGCCCAGAGAAGGAACATCTCACGGTGCGCATCCTCGGCAGAGCCTGTTCCCGAAAAGGCAAACGTCCGGCTCCTTGTCCCACACGGAAGGTGGCAGCCCGGAAAGCTGTTGCTGGTCTTCACCTTCCCCCTGCAGCCTATTCACAGGCACAACAGGTTTTGGGATCTGTGCTTGCCCAGAGAAGGAACATCTCACGGTGCGCATCCTCGGCAGAGCCTGTTCCCGAAAAGGCAAACGTCCGGCTCCTTGTCCCACACGGAAGGTGGCAGCCCGGAAAGCTGTTGCTGGTCTTCACCTTCCCCCTGCAGCCTATTCACAGGCACAACAGGTTTGGGGATCTGTGCTTGCCCAGAGAAGGAACATCTCACGGTGCGCATCCTCGGCAGAGCCTGTTCCCGAAAAGGCAAACGTCCGGCTCCTTGTCCCACACGGAAGGTGGCAGCCCGGAAAGCTGTTGCTGGTCTTCACCTTCCCCCTGCAGCCTAGTCACAGGCACCACCACACTGGGAATCTCTGCTTTCCCAAAGACGCAATCTCTCACGGTGCGCATCCTCGGCAGAGCCTGTTCCCGAAAAGGCAAACGTCCGGCTCCTTGTCCCACACGGAAGGTGGCAGCCCGGAAAGCTCTTGCTGGTCTTCACCTTCCCCCTGCAGCCTATTCACAGGCACAACAGGTTTGGGGATCTGTGCTTGCCCAGAGAAGGAACATCTCACGGTGCGCATCCTCGGCAGAGCCTGTTCCCGAAAAGGCAAACGTCCGGCTCCTTGTCCCACACGGAAGGTGGCAGCCCGGAAAGCTCTTGCTGGTCTTCACCTTCCCCCTGCAGCCTATTCACAGGCACAACAGGTTTGGGGATCTGTGCTTGCCCAGAGAAGGAACATCTCACGGTGCGCATCCTCGGCAGAGCCTGTTCCCAAAAAGGCAAACGTCCGGCTCCTTGTCCCACACGGAAGGTGGCAGCCCGGAAAGCTGTTGCTGGTCTTCACCTTCCCCCTGCAGCCTATTCACAGGCACAACAGTTTATGGGATCTGTGCTTGCCCAGAGAAGGAACATCTCACGGTGCGCATCCTCGGCAGAGCCTGTTCCCGAAAAGGCAAACGTCCGGCTCCTTGTCCTACACGGAAGGTGGCAGCCCTGAAAGCTGTTGCTGGTCTTCACCTTCCCCCTGCAGCCTAGTCACAGGCACAACAGTTTATGGGATCTGTGCTTGCCCAGAGAAGGAACATCTCACGGTGCGCATCCTCGGCAGAGCCTGTTCCCGAAAAGGCAAACGTCCGGCTCCTTGTCCCACACGGAAGGTGGCAGCCCGGAAAGCTGTTGCTGGTCTTCACCTTCCCCCTGCAGCCTATTCACAGGCACAACAGGTTTGGGGATCTGTGCTTGCCCAGAGAAGGAACATCTCACGGTGCGCATCCTCGGCAGAGCCTGTTCCCGAAAAGGCAAACGTCCGGCTCCTTGTCCCACACGGAAGGTGGCAGCCCGGAAAGCTCTTGCTGGTCTTCACCTTCCCCCTGCAGCCTATTCACAGGCACAACAGGTTTGGGGATCTGTGCTTGCCCAGAGAAGGAACATCTCACGGTGCGCATCCTCGGCAGAGCCTGTTCCCGAAAAGGCAAACCTCCGGCTCCTTGTCCCACACGGAAGGTGGCAGCCCGGAAAGCTCTTGCTGGTCTTCACCTTCCCCCTGCAGCCTAGTCACAGGCACAACAGGTTTGGGGATCTGTGCTTGCCCAGAGAAGGAACATCTCACGGTGCGCATCCTCGGCAGAGCCTGTTCCCGAAAAGGCAAACGTCCGGCTCCTTGTCCCACACGGAAGGTGGCAGCCCTGAAAGCTGTTGCTGGTCTTCACCTTCCCCCTGCAGCCTATTCACAGGCACAACAGGTTTGGGGATCTGTGCTTGCCCAGAGAAGGAATATCTCACGGTGCGCATCCTCGGCAGAGCCTGTTCCCGAAAAGGCAAACGTCCGGCTCCTTGTCCCACACGGAAGGTGGCAGCCCGGAAAGCTGTTGCTGGTCTTCACCTTCCCCCTGCAGCCTATTCACAGGCACAACAGGTTTGGGGATCTGTGCTTGCCCAGAGAAGGAACATCTCACGGTGCGCATCCTCGGCAGAGCCTGTTCCCGAAAAGGCAAACGTCCGGCTCCTTGTCCCACACGGAAGGTGGCAGCCCGGAAAGCTCTTGCTGGTCTTCACCTTCCCCCTGCAGCCTATTCACAGGCACAACAGGTTTGGGGATCTGTGCTTGCCCAGAGAAGGAACATCTCACGGTGCGCATCCTCGGCAGAGCCTGTTCCCGAAAAGGCAAACGTCCGGCTCCTTGTCCCACACGGAAAGTGGCAGCCCGGAAAGCTGTTGCTGGTCTTCACCTTCCCCCTGCAGCCTATTCACAGGCACAACAGGTTTTGGGATCTCTGCTTGCGCAGAGAAGGAACATCTCACGGTGCGCATCCTCGGCAGAGCCTGTTCCCGAAAAGGCAAACGTCCGGCTCCTTGTCCCACACGGAAGGTGGCAGCCCGGAAAGCTGTTGCTGGTCTTCACCTTCCCCCTGCAGCCTAGTCACAGGCACCACCGCAGTGGGAATCTCTGCTTTCCCAAAGACGCAATCTCTCATGGTGCGCATCCTCGGCAGAGCCTGTTCCCGAAAAGGCAAACGTCCGGCTCCTTGTCCTACACGGAAGGTGGCAGCCCGGAAAGCTCTTGCTGGTCTTCACCTTCCCCCTGCAGCCTATTCACAGGCACAACAGGTTTGGGGATCTGTGCTTGCCCAGAGAAGGAACATCTCACGGTGCGCATCCTCGGCAGAGCCTGTTCCCGAAAAGGCAAACGTCCGGCTCCTTGTCCCACACGGAAGGTGGCAGCCCGGAAAGCTGTTGCTGGTCTTCACCTTCCCCCTGCAGCCTAGTCACAGGCACAACAGGTTTGGGGATCTGTGCTTGCCCAGAGAAGGAACATCTCACGGTGCGCATCCTCGGCAGAGCCTGTTCCCGAAAAGGCAAACGTCCGGCTCCTTGTCCCACACGGAAGGTGGCAGCCCGGAAAGCTGTTGCTGGTCTTCACCTTCCCCCTGCAGCCTAGTCACAGGCACAACAGGTTTTGGGATCTGTGCTTGCCCAGAGAAGGAACATCTCACGGTGCGCATCCTCGGCAGAGCCTGTTCCCGAAAAGGCAAACCTCCAGCTCCTTGTCCCACACGGAAGGTGGCAGCCCTGAAAGCTGTTGCTGGTCTTCACCTTCCCCCTGCAGCCTATTCACAGGGACAACAGGTTTGGGGATCTGTGCTTGCCCAGAGAAGGAACTTCTCACGGTGCGCAGCCTCGGCAGAGCCTGTTCCCGAAAAGGCAAACGTCCGGCTCCTTGTCCCACACGGAAGGTGGCAGCCCGGAAAGCTCTTGCTGGTCTTCACCTTCCCCCTGCAGCCTATTCACAGGCACAACAGGTTTGGGGATCTGTGCTTGCCCAGAGAAGGAACATCTCACGGTGCGCATCCTCGGCAGAGCCTGTTCCCGAAAAGGCAAACGTCCGGCTCCTTGTCCCACACGGAAGGTGGCAGCCCGGAAAGCTCTTGCTGGTCTTCACCTTCCCCCTGCAGCCTATTCACAGGCACAACAGGTTTGGGGATCTGTGCTTGCCCAGAGAAGGAACATCTCACGGTGCGCATCCTCGGCAGAGCCTGTTCCCGAAAAGGCAAACGTCCGGCTCCTTGTCCCACACGGAAGGTGGCAGCCCGGAAAGCTGTTGCTGGTCTTCACCTTCCCCCTGCAGCCTATTCACAGGCACAACAGGTTTTGGGATCTGTGCTTGCGCAGAGAAGGAACATCTCACGGTGCGCATCCTCGGCAGAGCCTGTTCCTGAAAAGGCAAACGTCCGGCTCCTTGTCCCACACGGAAGGTGGCAGCCCGGAAAGCTGTTGCTGGTCTTCACCTTCCCCCTGCAGCCTATTCACAGGCACAACAGGTTTGGGGATCTGTGCTTGCCCAGAGAAGGAACATCTCACGGTGCGCATCCTCGGCAGAGCCTGTTCCCGAAAAGGCAAACGTCCGGCTCCTTGTCCCACACGGAAGGTGGCAGCCCGGAAAGCTGTTGCTGGTCTTCACCTTCCCCCTGCAGCCTATTCACAGGCACAACAGGTTTGGGAATCTCTGCTTGCGCAGAGAAGGAACATCTCACGGTGCGCATCCTCGGCAGAGCCTGTTCCCGAAAAGGCAAACGTCCGGCTCCTTGTCCCACACGGAAGGTGGCAGCCCGGAAAGCTCTTGCTGGTCTTCACCTTCCCCCTGCAGCCTATTCACAGGCACAACAGGTTTGGGGATCTGTGCTTGCCCAGAGAAGGAACATCTCACGGTGCGCATCCTCGGCAGAGCCTGTTCCCAAAAAGGCAAACGTCCGGCTCCTTGTCCCACACGGAAGGTGGCAGCCCGGAAAGCTGTTGCTGGTCTTCACCTTCCCCCTGCAGCCTATTCACAGGCACAACAGTTTATGGGATCTGTGCTTGCCCAGAGAAGGAACATCTCACGGTGCGCATCCTCGGCAGAGCCTGTTCCCGAAAAGGCAAACGTCCGGCTCCTTGTCCTACACGGAAGGTGGCAGCCCTGAAAGCTGTTGCTGGTCTTCACCTTCCCCCTGCAGCCTAGTCACAGGCACAACAGTTTATGGGATCTGTGCTTGCCCAGAGAAGGAACATCTCACGGTGCGCATCCTCGGCAGAGCCTGTTCCCGAAAAGGCAAACGTCCGGCTCCTTGTCCCACACGGAAGGTGGCAGCCCGGAAAGCTGTTGCTGGTCTTCACCTTCCCCCTGCAGCCTATTCACAGGCACAACAGGTTTGGGGATCTGTGCTTGCCCAGAGAAGGAACATCTCACGGTGCGCATCCTCGGCAGAGCCTGTTCCCGAAAAGGCAAACGTCCGGCTCCTTGTCCCACACGGAAGGTGGCAGCCCGGAAAGCTCTTGCTGGTCTTCACCTTCCCCCTGCAGCCTATTCACAGGCACAACAGGTTTGGGGATCTGTGCTTGCCCAGAGAAGGAACATCTCACGGTGCGCATCCTCGGCAGAGCCTGTTCCCGAAAAGGCAAACCTCCGGCTCCTTGTCCCACACGGAAGGTGGCAGCCCGGAAAGCTCTTGCTGGTCTTCACCTTCCCCCTGCAGCCTAGTCACAGGCACAACAGGTTTGGGGATCTGTGCTTGCCCAGAGAAGGAACATCTCACGGTGCGCATCCTCGGCAGAGCCTGTTCCCGAAAAGGCAAACGTCCGGCTCCTTGTCCCACACGGAAGGTGGCAGCCCTGAAAGCTGTTGCTGGTCTTCACCTTCCCCCTGCAGCCTATTCACAGGCACAACAGGTTTGGGGATCTGTGCTTGCCCAGAGAAGGAATATCTCACGGTGCGCATCCTCGGCAGAGCCTGTTCCCGAAAAGGCAAACGTCCGGCTCCTTGTCCCACACGGAAGGTGGCAGCCCGGAAAGCTGTTGCTGGTCTTCACCTTCCCCCTGCAGCCTATTCACAGGCACAACAGGTTTGGGGATCTGTGCTTGCCCAGAGAAGGAACATCTCACGGTGCGCATCCTCGGCAGAGCCTGTTCCCGAAAAGGCAAACGTCCGGCTCCTTGTCCCACACGGAAGGTGGCAGCCCGGAAAGCTCTTGCTGGTCTTCACCTTCCCCCTGCAGCCTATTCACAGGCACAACAGGTTTGGGGATCTGTGCTTGCCCAGAGAAGGAACATCTCACGGTGCGCATCCTCGGCAGAGCCTGTTCCCGAAAAGGCAAACGTCCGGCTCCTTGTCCCACACGGAAAGTGGCAGCCCGGAAAGCTGTTGCTGGTCTTCACCTTCCCCCTGCAGCCTATTCACAGGCACAACAGGTTTTGGGATCTCTGCTTGCGCAGAGAAGGAACATCTCACGGTGCGCATCCTCGGCAGAGCCTGTTCCCGAAAAGGCAAACGTCCGGCTCCTTGTCCCACACGGAAGGTGGCAGCCCGGAAAGCTGTTGCTGGTCTTCACCTTCCCCCTGCAGCCTAGTCACAGGCACCACCGCAGTGGGAATCTCTGCTTTCCCAAAGACGCAATCTCTCATGGTGCGCATCCTCGGCAGAGCCTGTTCCCGAAAAGGCAAACGTCCGGCTCCTTGTCCTACACGGAAGGTGGCAGCCCGGAAAGCTCTTGCTGGTCTTCACCTTCCCCCTGCAGCCTATTCACAGGCACAACAGGTTTGGGGATCTGTGCTTGCCCAGAGAAGGAACATCTCACGGTGCGCATCCTCGGCAGAGCCTGTTCCCGAAAAGGCAAACGTCCGGCTCCTTGTCCCACACGGAAGGTGGCAGCCCGGAAAGCTGTTGCTGGTCTTCACCTTCCCCCTGCAGCCTAGTCACAGGCACAACAGGTTTGGGGATCTGTGCTTGCCCAGAGAAGGAACATCTCACGGTGCGCATCCTCGGCAGAGCCTGTTCCCGAAAAGGCAAACGTCCGGCTCCTTGTCCCACACGGAAGGTGGCAGCCCGGAAAGCTGTTGCTGGTCTTCACCTTCCCCCTGCAGCCTAGTCACAGGCACAACAGGTTTTGGGATCTGTGCTTGCCCAGAGAAGGAACATCTCACGGTGCGCATCCTCGGCAGAGCCTGTTCCCGAAAAGGCAAACCTCCAGCTCCTTGTCCCACACGGAAGGTGGCAGCCCTGAAAGCTGTTGCTGGTCTTCACCTTCCCCCTGCAGCCTATTCACAGGGACAACAGGTTTGGGGATCTGTGCTTGCCCAGAGAAGGAACTTCTCACGGTGCGCAGCCTCGGCAGAGCCTGTTCCCGAAAAGGCAAACGTCCGGCTCCTTGTCCCACACGGAAGGTGGCAGCCCGGAAAGCTCTTGCTGGTCTTCACCTTCCCCCTGCAGCCTATTCACAGGCACAACAGGTTTGGGGATCTGTGCTTGCCCAGAGAAGGAACATCTCACGGTGCGCATCCTCGGCAGAGCCTGTTCCCGAAAAGGCAAACGTCCGGCTCCTTGTCCCACACGGAAGGTGGCAGCCCGGAAAGCTCTTGCTGGTCTTCACCTTCCCCCTGCAGCCTATTCACAGGCACAACAGGTTTGGGGATCTGTGCTTGCCCAGAGAAGGAACATCTCACGGTGCGCATCCTCGGCAGAGCCTGTTCCCGAAAAGGCAAACGTCCGGCTCCTTGTCCCACACGGAAGGTGGCAGCCCGGAAAGCTGTTGCTGGTCTTCACCTTCCCCCTGCAGCCTATTCACAGGCACAACAGGTTTTGGGATCTGTGCTTGCGCAGAGAAGGAACATCTCACGGTGCGCATCCTCGGCAGAGCCTGTTCCTGAAAAGGCAAACGTCCGGCTCCTTGTCCCACACGGAAGGTGGCAGCCCGGAAAGCTGTTGCTGGTCTTCACCTTCCCCCTGCAGCCTATTCACAGGCACAACAGGTTTGGGGATCTGTGCTTGCCCAGAGAAGGAACATCTCACGGTGCGCATCCTCGGCAGAGCCTGTTCCCGAAAAGGCAAACGTCCGGCTCCTTGTCCCACACGGAAGGTGGCAGCCCGGAAAGCTGTTGCTGGTCTTCACCTTCCCCCTGCAGCCTATTCACAGGCACAACAGGTTTGGGAATCTCTGCTTGCGCAGAGAAGGAACATCTCACGGTGCGCATCCTCGGCAGAGCCTGTTCCCGAAAAGGCAAACCTCCAGCTCCTTGTCCCACACGGAAGGTGGCAGCCCTGAAAGCTGTTGCTGGTCTTCACCTTCCCCCTGCAGCCTATTCACAGGGACAACAGGTTTGGGGATCTGTGCTTGCCCAGAGAAGGAACTTCTCACGGTGCGCAGCCTCGGCAGAGCCTGTTCCCGAAAAGGCAAACGTCCGGCTCCTTGTCCCACACGGAAGGTGGCAGCCCGGAAAGCTGTTGCTGGTCTTCACCTTCCCCCTGCAGCCTATTCACAGGCACAACAGGTTTGGGGATCTGTGCTTGCCCAGAGAAGGAACATCTCACGGTGCGCATCCTCGGCAGAGCCTGTTCCCGAAAAGGCAAACGTCCGGCTCCTTGTCCCACACGGAAGGTGGCAGCCCGGAAAGCTGTTGCTGGTCTTCACCTTCCCCCTGCAGCCTATTCACAGGCACAACAGGTTTTGGGATCTGTGCTTGCCCAGAGAAGGAACATCTCACGGTGCGCATCCTCGGCAGAGCCTGTTCCCGAAAAGGCAAACGTCCGGCTCCTTGTCCCACACGGAAGGTGGCAGCCCGGAAAGCTGTTGCTGGTCTTCACCTTCCCCCTGCAGCCTATTCACAGGCACAACAGGTTTGGGGATCTGTGCTTGCCCAGAGAAGGAACATCTCACGGTGCGCATCCTCGGCAGAGCCTGTTCCCGAAAAGGCAAACGTCCGGCTCCTTGTCCCACACGGAAGGTGGCAGCCCGGAAAGCTGTTGCTGGTCTTCACCTTCCCCCTGCAGCCTAGTCACAGGCACCACCACACTGGGAATCTCTGCTTTCCCAAAGACGCAATCTCTCACGGTGCGCATCCTCGGCAGAGCCTGTTCCCGAAAAGGCAAACGTCCGGCTCCTTGTCCCACACGGAAGGTGGCAGCCCGGAAAGCTCTTGCTGGTCTTCACCTTCCCCCTGCAGCCTATTCACAGGCACAACAGGTTTGGGGATCTGTGCTTGCCCAGAGAAGGAACATCTCACGGTGCGCATCCTCGGCAGAGCCTGTTCCCGAAAAGGCAAACGTCCGGCTCCTTGTCCCACACGGAAGGTGGCAGCCCGGAAAGCTCTTGCTGGTCTTCACCTTCCCCCTGCAGCCTATTCACAGGCACAACAGGTTTGGGGATCTGTGCTTGCCCAGAGAAGGAACATCTCACGGTGCGCATCCTCGGCAGAGCCTGTTCCCAAAAAGGCAAACGTCCGGCTCCTTGTCCCACACGGAAGGTGGCAGCCCGGAAAGCTGTTGCTGGTCTTCACCTTCCCCCTGCAGCCTATTCACAGGCACAACAGTTTATGGGATCTGTGCTTGCCCAGAGAAGGAACATCTCACGGTGCGCATCCTCGGCAGAGCCTGTTCCCGAAAAGGCAAACGTCCGGCTCCTTGTCCTACACGGAAGGTGGCAGCCCTGAAAGCTGTTGCTGGTCTTCACCTTCCCCCTGCAGCCTAGTCACAGGCACAACAGTTTATGGGATCTGTGCTTGCCCAGAGAAGGAACATCTCACGGTGCGCATCCTCGGCAGAGCCTGTTCCCGAAAAGGCAAACGTCCGGCTCCTTGTCCCACACGGAAGGTGGCAGCCCGGAAAGCTGGTGCTGGTCTTCACCTTCCCCCTGCAGCCTATTCACAGGCACCACCGCACTGGGAATCTCTGCTTTCCCAAAGACGCAATCTCTCACGGTGCGCATCCTCGGCAGAGCCTGTTCCCGAAAAGGCAAACGTCCGGCTCCTTGTCCCACACGGAAGGTGGCAGCCCGGAAAGCTCTTGCTGGTCTTCACCTTCCCCCTGCAGCCTATTCACAGGCACAACAGGTTTTGGGATCTGTGCTTGCCCAGAGAAGGAACATCTCACGGTGCGCATCCTCGGCAGAGCCTGTTCCCGAAAAGGCAAACGTCCGGCTCCTTGTCCCACACGGAAGGTGGCAGCCCTGAAAGCTGTTGCTGGTCTTCACCTTCCCCCTGCAGCCTATTCACAGGCACAACAGGTTTGGGGATCTGTGCTTGCCCAGAGAAGGAACATCTCACGGTGCGCATCCTCGGCAGAGCCTGTTCCCGAAAAGGCAAACGTCCGGCTCCTTGTCCCACACGGAAGGTGGCAGCCCGGAAAGCTGTTGCTGGTCTTCACCTTCCCCCTGCAGCCTATTCACAGGCACAACAGGTTTGGGGATCTGTGCTTGCCCAGAGAAGGAACATCTCACGGTGCGCATCCTCGGCAGAGCCTGTTCCCGAAAAGGCAAACGTCCGGCTCCTTGTCCCACACGGAAGGTGGCAGCCCGGAAAGCTCTTGCTGGTCTTCACCTTCCCCCTGCAGCCTATTCACAGGCACAACAGGTTTTGGGATCTGTGCTTGCCCAGAGAAGGAACATCTCACGGTGCGC
Source organism: Haliaeetus albicilla (assembly GCF_947461875.1). Classification (NCBI taxonomy): domain Eukaryota; kingdom Metazoa; phylum Chordata; class Aves; order Accipitriformes; family Accipitridae; genus Haliaeetus; species Haliaeetus albicilla. Next base: position 3,213,399 of record NW_027212433.1, on the reverse strand, counting down.
ATCCTCGGCAGAGCCTGTTCCCGAAAAGGCAAACGTCCGGCTCCTTGTCCCACACGGAAGGTGGCAGCCCGGAAAGCTCTTGCTGGTCTTCACCTTCCCCCTGCAGCCTAGTCACAGGCACCACCACACTGGGCATCTCTGCTTTCCCAAAGACGCAATCTCTCACGGTGCGCATCCTCGGCAGAGCCTGTTCCCGAAAAGGCAAACGTCCGGCTCCTTGTCCCACACGGAAGGTGGCAGCCCGGAAAGCTCTTGCTGGTCTTCACCTTCCCCCTGCAGCCTATTCACAGGCACAACAGGTTTGGGGATCTGTGCTTGCCCAGAGAAGGAACATCTCACGGTGCGCATCCTCGGCAGAGCCTGTTCCCGAAAAGGCAAACGTCCGGCTCCTTGTCCCACACGGAAGGTGGCAGCCCGGAAAGCTCTTGCTGGTCTTCACCTTCCCCCTGCAGCCTATTCACAGGCACAACAGGTTTGGGGATCTGTGCTTGCCCAGAGAAGGAACATCTCACGGTGCGCATCCTCGGCAGAGCCTGTTCCCGAAAAGGCAAACGTCCGGCTCCTTGTCCCACACGGAAAGTGGCAGCCCGGAAAGCTGTTGCTGGTCTTCACCTTCCCCCTGCAGCCTATTCACAGGCACAACAGGTTTGGGGATCTCTGCTTGCGCAGAGAAGGAACATCTCACGGTGCGCATCCTCGGCAGAGCCTGTTCCCGAAAAGGCAAACGTCCGGCTCCTTGTCCCACACGGAAGGTGGCAGCCCGGAAAGCTGTTGCTGGTCTTCACCTTCCCCCTGCAGCCTATTCACAGGCACCACCGCACTGGGAATCTCTGCTTTCCCAAAGACGCAATCTCTCATGGTGCGCATCCTCGGCAGAGCCTGTTCCCGAAAAGGCAAACGTCCGGCTCCTTGTCCTACACGGAAGGTGGCAGCCCGGAAAGCTCTTGCTGGTCTTCACCTTCCCCCTGCAGCCTATTCACAGGCACAACAGGTTTGGGGATCTGTGCTTGCCCAGAGAAGGAACATCTCACGGTGCGCATCCTCGGCAGAGCCTGTTCCCGAAAAGGCAAACGTCCGGCTCCTTGTCCCACACGGAAGGTGGCAGCCCGGAAAGCTGTTGCTGGTCTTCACCTTCCCCCTGCAGCCTAGTCACAGGCACAACAGGTTTGGGGATCTGTGCTTGCCCAGAGAAGGAACATCTCACGGTGCGCATCCTCGGCAGAGCCTGTTCCCGAAAAGGCAAACGTCCGGCTCCTTGTCCCACACGGAAGGTGGCAGCCCGGAAAGCTGTTGCTGGTCTTCACCTTCCCCCTGCAGCCTAGTCACAGGCACAACAGGTTTGGGGATCTGTGCTTGCCCAGAGAAGGAACATCTCACGGTGCGCATCCTCGGCAGAGCCTGTTCCCGAAAAGGCAAACGTCCGGCTCCTTGTCCCACACGGAAGGTGGCAGCCCGGAAAGCTCTTGCTGGTCTTCACCTTCCCCCTGCAGCCTATTCACAGGCACAACAGGTTTGGGGATCTCTGCTTGCCCAGAGAAGGAACTTCTCACGGTGCGCAGCCTCGGCAGAGCCTGTTCCCGAAAAGGCAAACGTCCGGCTCCTTGTCCCACACGGAAGGTGGCAGCCCGGAAAGCTGTTGCTGGTCTTCACCTTCCCCCTGCAGCCTAGTCACAGGCACAACAGGTTTGGGGATCTGTGCTTGCCCAGAGAAGGAACATCTCACGGTGCGCATCCTCGGCAGAGCCTGTTCCCGAAAAGGCAAACGTCCGGCTCCTTGTCCCACACGGAAGGTGGCAGCCCGGAAAGCTCTTGCTGGTCTTCACCTTCCCCCTGCAGCCTATTCACAGGCACAACAGGTTTGGGGATCTGTGCTTGCCCAGAGAAGGAACATCTCACGGTGCGCATCCTCGGCAGAGCCTGTTCCCAAAAAGGCAAACGTCCGGCTCCTTGTCCCACACGGAAGGTGGCAGCCCGGAAAGCTGTTGCTGGTCTTCACCTTCCCCCTGCAGCCTATTCACAGGCACAACAGTTTATGGGATCTGTGCTTGCCCAGAGAAGGAACATCTCACGGTGCGCATCCTCGGCAGAGCCTGTTCCCGAAAAGGCAAACGTCCGGCTCCTTGTCCTACACGGAAGGTGGCAGCCCTGAAAGCTGTTGCTGGTCTTCACCTTCCCCCTGCAGCCTAGTCACAGGCACAACAGTTTATGGGATCTGTGCTTGCCCAGAGAAGGAACATCTCACGGTGCGCATCCTCGGCAGAGCCTGTTCCCGAAAAGGCAAACGTCCGGCTCCTTGTCCCACACGGAAGGTGGCAGCCCGGAAAGCTGGTGCTGGTCTTCACCTTCCCCCTGCAGCCTATTCACAGGCACCACCGCACTGGGAATCTCTGCTTTCCCAAAGACGCAATCTCTCACGGTGCGCATCCTCGGCAGAGCCTGTTCCCGAAAAGGCAAACGTCCGGCTCCTTGTCCCACACGGAAGGTGGCAGCCCGGAAAGCTCTTGCTGGTCTTCACCTTCCCCCTGCAGCCTATTCACAGGCACAACAGGTTTTGGGATCTGTGCTTGCCCAGAGAAGGAACATCTCACGGTGCGCATCCTCGGCAGAGCCTGTTCCCGAAAAGGCAAACGTCCGGCTCCTTGTCCCACACGGAAGGTGGCAGCCCTGAAAGCTGTTGCTGGTCTTCACCTTCCCCCTGCAGCCTATTCACAGGCACAACAGGTTTGGGGATCTGTGCTTGCCCAGAGAAGGAACATCTCACGGTGCGCATCCTCGGCAGAGCCTGTTCCCGAAAAGGCAAACGTCCGGCTCCTTGTCCCACACGGAAGGTGGCAGCCCGGAAAGCTGTTGCTGGTCTTCACCTTCCCCGGGCAGCCTATTCACAGGCACAACAGGTTTGGGGATCTGTGCTTGCCCAGAGAAGGAACATCTCACGGTGCGCATCCTCGGCAGAGCCTGTTCCCGAAAAGGCAAACGTCCGGCTCCTTGTCCCACACGGAAGGTGGCAGCCCGGAAAGCTCTTGCTGGTCTTCACCTTCCCCCTGCAGCCTATTCACAGGCACAACAGGTTTTGGGATCTGTGCTTGCCCAGAGAAGGAACATCTCACGGTGCGCATCCTCGGCAGAGCCTGTTCCCGAAAAGGCAAACGTCCGGCTCCTTGTCCCACACGGAAGGTGGCAGCCCGGAAAGCTCTTGCTGGTCTTCACCTTCCCCCTGCAGCCTAGTCACAGGCACCACCACACTGGGCATCTCTGCTTTCCCAAAGACGCAATCTCTCACGGTGCGCATCCTCGGCAGAGCCTGTTCCCGAAAAGGCAAACGTCCGGCTCCTTGTCCCACACGGAAGGTGGCAGCCCGGAAAGCTCTTGCTGGTCTTCACCTTCCCCCTGCAGCCTATTCACAGGCACAACAGGTTTGGGGATCTGTGCTTGCCCAGAGAAGGAACATCTCACGGTGCGCATCCTCGGCAGAGCCTGTTCCCGAAAAGGCAAACGTCCGGCTCCTTGTCCCACACGGAAGGTGGCAGCCCGGAAAGCTCTTGCTGGTCTTCACCTTCCCCCTGCAGCCTATTCACAGGCACAACAGGTTTGGGGATCTGTGCTTGCCCAGAGAAGGAACATCTCACGGTGCGCATCCTCGGCAGAGCCTGTTCCCGAAAAGGCAAACGTCCGGCTCCTTGTCCCACACGGAAAGTGGCAGCCCGGAAAGCTGTTGCTGGTCTTCACCTTCCCCCTGCAGCCTATTCACAGGCACAACAGGTTTGGGGATCTCTGCTTGCGCAGAGAAGGAACATCTCACGGTGCGCATCCTCGGCAGAGCCTGTTCCCGAAAAGGCAAACGTCCGGCTCCTTGTCCCACACGGAAGGTGGCAGCCCGGAAAGCTGTTGCTGGTCTTCACCTTCCCCCTGCAGCCTATTCACAGGCACCACCGCACTGGGAATCTCTGCTTTCCCAAAGACGCAATCTCTCATGGTGCGCATCCTCGGCAGAGCCTGTTCCCGAAAAGGCAAACGTCCGGCTCCTTGTCCTACACGGAAGGTGGCAGCCCGGAAAGCTCTTGCTGGTCTTCACCTTCCCCCTGCAGCCTATTCACAGGCACAACAGGTTTGGGGATCTGTGCTTGCCCAGAGAAGGAACATCTCACGGTGCGCATCCTCGGCAGAGCCTGTTCCCGAAAAGGCAAACGTCCGGCTCCTTGTCCCACACGGAAGGTGGCAGCCCGGAAAGCTGTTGCTGGTCTTCACCTTCCCCCTGCAGCCTAGTCACAGGCACAACAGGTTTGGGGATCTGTGCTTGCCCAGAGAAGGAACATCTCACGGTGCGCATCCTCGGCAGAGCCTGTTCCCGAAAAGGCAAACGTCCGGCTCCTTGTCCCACACGGAAGGTGGCAGCCCGGAAAGCTGTTGCTGGTCTTCACCTTCCCCCTGCAGCCTATTCACAGGCACAACAGGTTTTGGGATCTGTGCTTGCCCAGAGAAGGAACATCTCACGGTGCGCATCCTCGGCAGAGCCTGTTCCCGAAAAGGCAAACGTCCGGCTCCTTGTCCCACACGGAAGGTGGCAGCCCGGAAAGCTCTTGCTGGTCTTCACCTTCCCCCTGCAGCCTATTCACAGGCACAACAGGTTTGGGGATCTCTGCTTGCCCAGAGAAGGAACTTCTCACGGTGCGCAGCCTCGGCAGAGCCTGTTCCCGAAAAGGCAAACGTCCGGCTCCTTGTCCCACACGGAAGGTGGCAGCCCGGAAAGCTGTTGCTGGTCTTCACCTTCCCCCTGCAGCCTAGTCACAGGCACAACAGGTTTGGGGATCTGTGCTTGCCCAGAGAAGGAACATCTCACGGTGCGCAGCCTCGGCAGAGCCTGTTCCCGAAAAGGCAAACGTCCGGCTCCTTGTCCCACACGGAAGGTGGCAGCCCGGAAAGCTGTTGCTGGTCTTCACCTTCCCCCTGCAGCCTATTCACAGGCACAACAGGTTTGGGGATCTGTGCTTGCCCAGAGAAGGAACATCTCACGGTGCGCATCCTCGGCAGAGCCTGTTCCCGAAAAGGCAAACGTCCGGCTCCTTGTCCCACACGGAAGGTGGCAGCCCGGAAAGCTGTTGCTGGTCTTCACCTTCCCCCTGCAGCCTAGTCACAGGCACAACAGGTTTTGGGATCTGTGCTTGCGCAGAGAAGGAACATCTCACGGTGCGCATCCTCGGCAGAGCCTGTTCCTGAAAAGGCAAACGTCCGGCTCCTTGTCCCACACGGAAGGTGGCAGCCCGGAAAGCTGTTGCTGGTCTTCACCTTCCCCCTGCAGCCTATTCACAGGCACAACAGGTTTGGGGATCTGTGCTTGCCCAGAGAAGGAACATCTCACGGTGCGCATCCTCGGCAGAGCCTGTTCCCGAAAAGGCAAACGTCCGGCTCCTTGTCCCACACGGAAGGTGGCAGCCCGGAAAGCTCTTGCTGGTCTTCACCTTCCCCCTGCAGCCTATTCACAGGCACAACAGGTTTTGGGAATCTCTGCTTGCGCAGAGAAGGAACATCTCACGGTGCGCATCCTCGGCAGAGCCTGTTCCCGAAAAGGCAAACCTCCAGCTCCTTGTCCCACACGGAAGGTGGCAGCCCGGAAAGCTGTTGCTGGTCTTCACCTTCCCCCTGCAGCCTATTCACAGGGACAACAGGTTTGGGGATCTGTGCTTGCCCAGAGAAGGAACTTCTCACGGTGCGCAGCCTCGGCAGAGCCTGTTCCCGAAAAGGCAAACGTCCGGCTCCTTGTCCCACACGGAAGGTGGCAGCCCGGAAAGCTGTTGCTGGTCTTCACCTTCCCCCTGCAGCCTATTCACAGGCACAACAGGTTTGGGGATCTGTGCTTGCCCAGAGAAGGAACATCTCACGGTGCGCATCCTCGGCAGAGCCTGTTCCCGAAAAGGCAAACGTCCGGCTCCTTGTCCCACACGGAAGGTGGCAGCCCGGAAAGCTGTTGCTGGTCTTCACCTTCCCCCTGCAGCCTATTCACAGGCACAACAGGTTTTGGGATCTGTGCTTGCCCAGAGAAGGAACATCTCACGGTGCGCATCCTCGGCAGAGCCTGTTCCCGAAAAGGCAAACGTCCGGCTCCTTGTCCCACACGGAAGGTGGCAGCCCGGAAAGCTGGTGCTGGTCTTCACCTTCCCCCTGCAGCCTATTCACAGGCACAACAGGCTTGGGGATCTGTGCTTGCCCAGAGAAGGAACATCTCACGGTGCGCATCCTCGGCAGAGCCTGTTCCCGAAAAGGCAAACGTCCGGCTCCTTGTCCCACACGGAAGGTGGCAGCCCGGAAAGCTGTTGCTGGTCTTCACCTTCCCCCTGCAGCCTATTCACAGGCACAACAGGTTTGGGGATCTGTGCTTGCCCAGAGAAGGAACATCTCACGGTGCGCATCCTCGGCAGAGCCTGTTCCTGAAAAGGCAAACGTCCGGCTCCTTGTCCCACACGGAAGGTGGCAGCCCGGAAAGCTGTTGCTGGTCTTCACCTTCCCCCTGCAGCCTATTCACAGGCACAACAGGTTTGGGGATCTGTGCTTGCCCAGAGAAGGAACATCTCACGGTGCGCATCCTCGGCAGAGCCTGTTCCCGAAAAGGCAAACGTCCGGCTCCTTGTCCCACACGGAAGGTGGCAGCCCGGAAAGCTCTTGCTGGTCTTCACCTTCCCCCTGCAGCCTATTCACAGGCACAACAGGTTTGGGGATCTGTGCTTGCCCAGAGAAGGAACATCTCACGGTGCGCATCCTCGGCAGAGCCTGTTCCCGAAAAGGCAAACGTCCGGCTCCTTGTCCCACACGGAAGGTGGCAGCCCGGAAAGCTGTTGCTGGTCTTCACCTTCCCCCTGCAGCCTATTCACAGGCACAACAGGTTTGGGGATCTGTGCTTGCCCAGAGAAGGAACATCTCACGGTGCGCATCCTCGGCAGAGCCTGTTCCCGAAAAGGCAAACGTCCGGCTCCTTGTCCCACACGGAAGGTGGCAGCCCGGAAAGCTCTTGCTGGTCTTCACCTTCCCCCTGCAGCCTATTCACAGGCACAACAGGTTTGGGGATCTGTGCTTGCCCAGAGAAGGAATATCTCACGGTGCGCATCCTCGGCAGAGCCTGTTCCCGAAAAGGCAAACGTCCGGCTCCTTGTCCCACACGGAAGGTGGCAGCCCGGAAAGCTGTTGCTGGTCTTCACCTTCCCCCTGCAGCCTATTCACAGGCACAACAGGTTTGGGGATCTGTGCTTGCCCAGAGAAGGAACATCTCACGGTGCGCATCCTCGGCAGAGCCTGTTCCCGAAAAGGCAAACGTCCGGCTCCTTGTCCCACACGGAAGGTGGCAGCCCGGAAAGCTGTTGCTGGTCTTCACCTTCCCCCTGCAGCCTATTCACAGGCACAACAGGTTTGGGGATCTGTGCTTGCCCAGAGAAGGAACATCTCACGGTGCGCATCCTCGGCAGAGCCTGTTCCCGAAAAGGCAAACGTCCGGCTCCTTGTCCCACACGGAAAGTGGCAGCCCGGAAAGCTGTTGCTGGTCTTCACCTTCCCCCTGCAGCCTATTCACAGGCACAACAGGTTTGGGGATCTCTGCTTGCGCAGAGAAGGAACATCTCACGGTGCGCATCCTCGGCAGAGCCTGTTCCCGAAAAGGCAAACGTCCGGCTCCTTGTCCCACACGGAAGGTGGCAGCCCGGAAAGCTGTTGCTGGTCTTCACCTTCCCCCTGCAGCCTAGTCACAGGCACCACCGCACTGGGAATCTCTGCTTTCCCAAAGACGCAATCTCTCATGGTGCGCATCCTCGGCAGAGCCTGTTCCCGAAAAGGCAAACGTCCGGCTCCTTGTCCTACACGGAAGGTGGCAGCCCGGAAAGCTCTTGCTGGTCTTCACCTTCCCCCTGCAGCCTATTCACAGGCACAACAGGTTTGGGGATCTGTGCTTGCCCAGAGAAGGAACATCTCACGGTGCGCATCCTCGGCAGAGCCTGTTCCCGAAAAGGCAAACGTCCGGCTCCTTGTCCCACACGGAAGGTGGCAGCCCGGAAAGCTGTTGCTGGTCTTCACCTTCCCCCTGCAGCCTAGTCACAGGCACAACAGGTTTTGGGATCTGTGCTTGCGCAGAGAAGGAACATCTCACGGTGCGCATCCTCGGCAGAGCCTGTTCCCGAAAAGGCAAACGTCCGGCTCCTTGTCCCACACGGAAGGTGGCAGCCCGGAAAGCTCTTGCTGGTCTTCACCTTCCCCCTGCAGCCTATTCACAGGCACAACAGGTTTTGGGAATCTCTGCTTGCGCAGAGAAGGAACATCTCACGGTGCGCATCCTCGGCAGAGCCTGTTCCCGAAAAGGCAAACCTCCAGCTCCTTGTCCCACACGGAAGGTGGCAGCCCGGAAAGCTGTTGCTGGTCTTCACCTTCCCCCTGCAGCCTATTCACAGGGACAACAGGTTTGGGGATCTGTGCTTGCCCAGAGAAGGAACTTCTCACGGTGCGCAGCCTCGGCAGAGCCTGTTCCCGAAAAGGCAAACGTCCGGCTCCTTGTCCCACACGGAAGGTGGCAGCCCGGAAAGCTGTTGCTGGTCTTCACCTTCCCCCTGCAGCCTATTCACAGGCACAACAGGTTTGGGGATCTGTGCTTGCCCAGAGAAGGAACATCTCACGGTGCGCATCCTCGGCAGAGCCTGTTCCCGAAAAGGCAAACGTCCGGCTCCTTGTCCCACACGGAAGGTGGCAGCCCGGAAAGCTGTTGCTGGTCTTCACCTTCCCCCTGCAGCCTATTCACAGGCACAACAGGTTTGGGGATCTGTGCTTGCCCAGAGAAGGAACATCTCACGGTGCGCATCCTCGGCAGAGCCTGTTCCCGAAAAGGCAAACGTCCGGCTCCTTGTCCCACACGGAAGGTGGCAGCCCGGAAAGCTGTTGCTGGTCTTCACCTTCCCCCTGCAGCCTATTCACAGGCACAACAGGTTTGGGGATCTGTGCTTGCCCAGAGAAGGAACATCTCACGGTGCGCATCCTCGGCAGAGCCTGTTCCCGAAAAGGCAAACGTCCGGCTCCTTGTCCCACACGGAAGGTGGCAGCCCGGAAAGCTGTTGCTGGTCTTCACCTTCCCCCTGCAGCCTAGTCACAGGCACCACCACACTGGGAATCTCTGCTTTCCCAAAGACGCAATCTCTCACGGTGCGCATCCTCGGCAGAGCCTGTTCCCGAAAAGGCAAACGTCCGGCTCCTTGTCCCACACGGAAGGTGGCAGCCCGGAAAGCTCTTGCTGGTCTTCACCTTCCCCCTGCAGCCTATTCACAGGCACAACAGGTTTGGGGATCTGTGCTTGCCCAGAGAAGGAACATCTCACGGTGCGCATCCTCGGCAGAGCCTGTTCCCGAAAAGGCAAACGTCCGGCTCCTTGTCCCACACGGAAGGTGGCAGCCCGGAAAGCTGTTGCTGGTCTTCACCTTCCCCCTGCAGCCTATTCACAGGCACAACAGGTTTGGGGATCTGTGCTTGCCCAGAGAAGGAACATCTCACGGTGCGCATCCTCGGCAGAGCCTGTTCCTGAAAAGGCAAACGTCCGGCTCCTTGTCCCACACGGAAGGTGGCAGCCCGGAAAGCTGTTGCTGGTCTTCACCTTCCCCCTGCAGCCTATTCACAGGCACAACAGGTTTGGGGATCTGTGCTTGCCCAGAGAAGGAACATCTCACGGTGCGCATCCTCGGCAGAGCCTGTTCCCGAAAAGGCAAACGTCCGGCTCCTTGTCCCACACGGAAGGTGGCAGCCCGGAAAGCTCTTGCTGGTCTTCACCTTCCCCCTGCAGCCTATTCACAGGCACAACAGGTTTGGGGATCTGTGCTTGCCCAGAGAAGGAACATCTCACGGTGCGCATCCTCGGCAGAGCCTGTTCCCGAAAAGGCAAACGTCCGGCTCCTTGTCCCACACGGAAGGTGGCAGCCCGGAAAGCTGTTGCTGGTCTTCACCTTCCCCCTGCAGCCTATTCACAGGCACAACAGGTTTGGGGATCTGTGCTTGCCCAGAGAAGGAACATCTCACGGTGCGCATCCTCGGCAGAGCCTGTTCCCGAAAAGGCAAACGTCCGGCTCCTTGTCCCACACGGAAGGTGGCAGCCCGGAAAGCTCTTGCTGGTCTTCACCTTCCCCCTGCAGCCTATTCACAGGCACAACAGGTTTGGGGATCTGTGCTTGCCCAGAGAAGGAATATCTCACGGTGCGCATCCTCGGCAGAGCCTGTTCCCGAAAAGGCAAACGTCCGGCTCCTTGTCCCACACGGAAGGTGGCAGCCCGGAAAGCTGTTGCTGGTCTTCACCTTCCCCCTGCAGCCTATTCACAGGCACAACAGGTTTGGGGATCTGTGCTTGCCCAGAGAAGGAACATCTCACGGTGCGCATCCTCGGCAGAGCCTGTTCCCGAAAAGGCAAACGTCCGGCTCCTTGTCCCACACGGAAGGTGGCAGCCCGGAAAGCTGTTGCTGGTCTTCACCTTCCCCCTGCAGCCTATTCACAGGCACAACAGGTTTGGGGATCTGTGCTTGCCCAGAGAAGGAACATCTCACGGTGCGCATCCTCGGCAGAGCCTGTTCCCGAAAAGGCAAACGTCCGGCTCCTTGTCCCACACGGAAAGTGGCAGCCCGGAAAGCTGTTGCTGGTCTTCACCTTCCCCCTGCAGCCTATTCACAGGCACAACAGGTTTGGGGATCTCTGCTTGCGCAGAGAAGGAACATCTCACGGTGCGCATCCTCGGCAGAGCCTGTTCCCGAAAAGGCAAACGTCCGGCTCCTTGTCCCACACGGAAGGTGGCAGCCCGGAAAGCTGTTGCTGGTCTTCACCTTCCCCCTGCAGCCTAGTCACAGGCACCACCGCACTGGGAATCTCTGCTTTCCCAAAGACGCAATCTCTCATGGTGCGCATCCTCGGCAGAGCCTGTTCCCGAAAAGGCAAACGTCCGGCTCCTTGTCCTACACGGAAGGTGGCAGCCCGGAAAGCTCTTGCTGGTCTTCACCTTCCCCCTGCAGCCTATTCACAGGCACAACAGGTTTGGGGATCTGTGCTTGCCCAGAGAAGGAACATCTCACGGTGCGCATCCTCGGCAGAGCCTGTTCCCGAAAAGGCAAACGTCCGGCTCCTTGTCCCACACGGAAGGTGGCAGCCCGGAAAGCTGTTGCTGGTCTTCACCTTCCCCCTGCAGCCTAGTCACAGGCACAACAGGTTTGGGGATCTGTGCTTGCCCAGAGAAGGAACATCTCACGGTGCGCATCCTCGGCAGAGCCTGTTCCCGAAAAGGCAAACGTCCGGCTCCTTGTCCCACACGGAAGGTGGCAGCCCGGAAAGCTGTTGCTGGTCTTCACCTTCCCCCTGCAGCCTAGTCACAGGCACAACAGGTTTTGGGATCTGTGCTTGCCCAGAGAAGGAACATCTCACGGTGCGCATCCTCGGCAGAGCCTGTTCCCGAAAAGGCAAACGTCCGGCTCCTTGTCCCACACGGAAGGTGGCAGCCCGGAAAGCTCTTGCTGGTCTTCACCTTCCCCCTGCAGCCTATTCACAGGCACAACAGGTTTTGGGATCTCTGCTTGCGCAGAGAAGGAACATCTCACGGTGCGCATCCTCGGCAGAGCCTGTTCCCGAAAAGGCAAACCTCCAGCTCCTTGTCCCACACGGAAGGTGGCAGCCCTGAAAGCTCTTGCTGGTCTTCACCTTCCCCCTGCAGCCTATTCACAGGGACAACAGGTTTGGGGATCTGTGCTTGCCCAGAGAAGGAACTTCTCACGGTGCGCAGCCTCGGCAGAGCCTGTTCCCGAAAAGGCAAACGTCCGGCTCCTTGTCCCACACGGAAGGTGGCAGCCCGGAAAGCTGTTGCTGGTCTTCACCTTCCCCCTGCAGCCTATTCACAGGCACAACAGGTTTGGGGATCTGTGCTTGCCCAGAGAAGGAACATCTCACGGTGCGCATCCTCGGCAGAGCCTGTTCCCGAAAAGGCAAACGTCCGGCTCCTTGTCCCACACGGAAGGTGGCAGCCCGGAAAGCTCTTGCTGGTCTTCACCTTCCCCCTGCAGCCTATTCACAGGCACAACAGGTTTGGGGATCTGTGCTTGCCCAGAGAAGGAACATCTCACGGTGCGCATCCTCGGCAGAGCCTGTTCCCGAAAAGGCAAACGTCCGGCTCCTTGTCCCACACGGAAGGTGGCAGCCCGGAAAGCTGTTGCTGGTCTTCACCTTCCCCCTGCAGCCTATTCACAGGCACAACAGGTTTTGGGATCTGTGCTTGCGCAGAGAAGGAACATCTCACGGTGCGCATCCTCGGCAGAGCCTGTTCCTGAAAAGGCAAACGTCCGGCTCCTTGTCCCACACGGAAGGTGGCAGCCCGGAAAGCTGTTGCTGGTCTTCACCTTCCCCCTGCAGCCTATTCACAGGCACAACAGGTTTGGGGATCTGTGCTTGCCCAGAGAAGGAACATCTCACGGTGCGCATCCTCGGCAGAGCCTGTTCCCGAAAAGGCAAACGTCCGGCTCCTTGTCCCACACGGAAGGTGGCAGCCCGGAAAGCTGTTGCTGGTCTTCACCTTCCCCCTGCAGCCTATTCACAGGCACAACAGGTTTTGGGAATCTCTGCTTGCGCAGAGAAGGAACATCTCACGGTGCGCATCCTCGGCAGAGCCTGTTCCCGAAAAGGCAAACCTCCAGCTCCTTGTCCCACACGGAAGGTGGCAGCCCGGAAAGCTGTTGCTGGTCTTCACCTTCCCCCTGCAGCCTAGTCACAGGCACCACCACACTGGGAATCTCTGCTTTCCCAAAGACGCAATCTCTCACGGTGCGCATCCTCGGCAGAGCCTGTTCCCGAAAAGGCAAACGTCCGGCTCCTTGTCCCACACGGAAGGTGGCAGCCCGGAAAGCTGTTGCTGGTCTTCACCTTCCCCCTGCAGCCTAGTCACAGGCACAACAGGTTTGGGGATCTGTGCTTGCCCAGAGAAGGAACATCTCACGGTGCGCATCCTCGGCAGAGCCTGTTCCCGAAAAGGCAAACGTCCGGCTCCTTGTCCCACACGGAAGGTGGCAGCCCGGAAAGCTGTTGCTGGTCTTCACCTTCCCCCTGCAGCCTATTCACAGGCACAACAGGTTTGGGGATCTGTGCTTGCCCAAAGACGCAATCTCTCACGGTGCGCATCCTCGGCAGAGCCTGTTCCCGAAAAGGCAAACGTCCGGCTCCTTGTCCCACACGGAAGGTGGCAGCCCGGAAAGCTGTTGCTGGTCTTCACCTTCCCCCTGCAGCCTATTCACAGGCACAACAGGTTTGGGGATCTCTGCTTGCCCAGAGAAGGAACATCTCACGGTGCGCATCCTCGGCAGAGCCTGTTCCCGAAAAGGCAAACGTCCGGCTCCTTGTCCCACACGGAAGGTGGCAGCCCGGAAAGCTCTTGCTGGTCTTCACCTTCCCCCTGCAGCCTAGTCACAGGCACCACCACACTGGGAATCTCTGCTTTCCCAAAGACGCAATCTCTCACGGTGCGCATCCTCGGCAGAGCCTGTTCCCGAAAAGGCAAACGTCCGGCTCCTTGTCCCACACGGAAGGTGGCAGCCCGGAAAGCTGTTGCTGGTCTTCACCTTCCCCCTGCAGCCTATTCACAGGCACAACAGGTTTGGGGATCTGTGCTTGCCCAGAGAAGGAACATCTCACGGTGCGCATCCTCGGCAGAGCCTGTTCCCGAAAAGGCAAACGTCCGGCTCCTTGTCCCACACGGAAGGTGGCAGCCCGGAAAGCTGTTGCTGGTCTTCACCTTCCCCCTGCAGCCTATTCACAGGCACAACAGGTTTGGGGATCTGTGCTTGCCCAGAGAAGGAACATCTCACGGTGCGCATCCTCGGCAGAGCCTGTTCCCGAAAAGGCAAACGTCCGGCTCCTTGTCCCACACGGAAGGTGGCAGCCCGGAAAGCTCTTGCTGGTCTTCACCTTCCCCCTGCAGCCTATTCACAGGCACAACAGGTTTTGGGATCTGTGCTTGCCCAGAGAAGGAACATCTCACGGTGCGCATCCTCGGCAGAGCCTGTTCCCGAAAAGGCAAACGTCCGGCTCCTTGTCCCACACGGAAGGTGGCAGCCCGGAAAGCTCTTGCTGGTCTTCACCTTCCCCCTGCAGCCTAGTCACAGGCACCACCACACTGGGAATCTCTGCTTTCCCAAAGACGCAATCTCTCACGGTGCGCATCCTCGGCAGAGCCTGTTCCCGAAAAGGCAAACGTCCGGCTCCTTGTCCCACACGGAAGGTGGCAGCCCGGAAAGCTCTTGCTGGTCTTCACCTTCCCCCTGCAGCCTATTCACAGGCACAACAGGTTTGGGGATCTGTGCTTGCCCAGAGAAGGAACATCTCACGGTGCGCATCCTCGGCAGAGCCTGTTCCCGAAAAGGCAAACGTCCGGCTCCTTGTCCCACACGGAAGGTGGCAGCCCGGAAAGCTCTTGCTGGTCTTCACCTTCCCCCTGCAGCCTATTCACAGGCACAACAGGTTTGGGGATCTGTGCTTGCCCAGAGAAGGAACATCTCACGGTGCGCATCCTCGGCAGAGCCTGTTCCCGAAAAGGCAAACGTCCGGCTCCTTGTCCCACACGGAAAGTGGCAGCCCGGAAAGCTGTTGCTGGTCTTCACCTTCCCCCTGCAGCCTATTCACAGGCACAACAGGTTTGGGGATCTCTGCTTGCGCAGAGAAGGAACATCTCACGGTGCGCATCCTCGGCAGAGCCTGTTCCCGAAAAGGCAAACGTCCGGCTCCTTGTCCCACACGGAAGGTGGCAGCCCGGAAAGCTGTTGCTGGTCTTCACCTTCCCCCTGCAGCCTAGTCACAGGCACCACCGCACTGGGAATCTCTGCTTTCCCAAAGACGCAATCTCTCATGGTGCGCATCCTCGGCAGAGCCTGTTCCCGAAAAGGCAAACGTCCGGCTCCTTGTCCTACACGGAAGGTGGCAGCCCGGAAAGCTCTTGCTGGTCTTCACCTTCCCCCTGCAGCCTATTCACAGGCACAACAGGTTTGGGGATCTGTGCTTGCCCAGAGAAGGAACATCTCACGGTGCGCATCCTCGGCAGAGCCTGTTCCCGAAAAGGCAAACGTCCGGCTCCTTGTCCCACACGGAAGGTGGCAGCCCGGAAAGCTGTTGCTGGTCTTCACCTTCCCCCTGCAGCCTAGTCACAGGCACAACAGGTTTGGGGATCTGTGCTTGCCCAGAGAAGGAACATCTCACGGTGCGCATCCTCGGCAGAGCCTGTTCCCGAAAAGGCAAACGTCCGGCTCCTTGTCCCACACGGAAGGTGGCAGCCCGGAAAGCTGTTGCTGGTCTTCACCTTCCCCCTGCAGCCTATTCACAGGCACAACAGGTTTGGGGATCTGTGCTTGCCCAGAGAAGGAACATCTCACGGTGCGCAGCCTCGGCAGAGCCTGTTCCCGAAAAGGCAAACGTCCGGCTCCTTGTCCCACACGGAAGGTGGCAGCCCGGAAAGCTCTTGCTGGTCTTCACCTTCCCCCTGCAGCCTATTCACAGGCACAACAGGTTTTGGGATCTGTGCTTGCCCAGAGAAGGAACATCTCACGGTGCGCATCCTCGGCAGAGCCTGTTCCCGAAAAGGCAAACGTCCGGCTCCTTGTCCCACACGGAAGGTGGCAGCCCGGAAAGCTGTTGCTGGTCTTCACCTTCCCCCTGCAGCCTATTCACAGGCACAACAGGTTTTGGGATCTGTGCTTGCGCAGAGAAGGAACATCTCACGGTGCGCATCCTCGGCAGAGCCTGTTCCCGAAAAGGCAAACGTCCGGCTCCTTGTCCCACACGGAAGGTGGCAGCCCGGAAAGCTGTTGCTGGTCTTCACCTTCCCCCTGCAGCCTATTCACAGGGACAACAGGTTTGGGGATCTGTGCTTGCCCAGAGAAGGAACATCTCACGGTGCGCATCCTCGGCAGAGCCTGTTCCCGAAAAGGCAAACGTCCGGCTCCTTGTCCCACACGGAAGGTGGCAGCCCGGAAAGCTGTTGCTGGTCTTCACCTTCCCCCTGCAGCCTATTCACAGGCACAACAGGTTTTGGGATCTGTGCTTGCGCAGAGAAGGAACATCTCACGGTGCGCATCCTCGGCAGAGCCTGTTCCTGAAAAGGCAAACGTCCGGCTCCTTGTCCCACACGGAAGGTGGCAGCCCGGAAAGCTGTTGCTGGTCTTCACCTTCCCCCTGCAGCCTATTCACAGGCACAACAGGTTTGGGGATCTGTGCTTGCCCAGAGAAGGAACATCTCACGGTGCGCATCCTCGGCAGAGCCTGTTCCCGAAAAGGCAAACGTCCGGCTCCTTGTCCCACACGGAAGGTGGCAGCCCGGAAAGCTGTTGCTGGTCTTCACCTTCCCCCTGCAGCCTATTCACAGGCACAACAGGTTTTGGGAATCTCTGCTTGCGCAGAGAAGGAACATCTCACGGTGCGCATCCTCGGCAGAGCCTGTTCCCGAAAAGGCAAACCTCCAGCTCCTTGTCCCACACGGAAGGTGGCAGCCCTGAAAGCTGTTGCTGGTCTTCACCTTCCCCCTGCAGCCTATTCACAGGGACAACAGGTTTGGGGATCTGTGCTTGCCCAGAGAAGGAACTTCTCACGGTACGCAGCCTCGGCAGAGCCTGTTCCCGAAAAGGCAAACGTCCGGCTCCTTGTCCCACACGGAAGGTGGCAGCCCGGAAAGCTGTTGCTGGTCTTCACCTTCCCCCTGCAGCCTATTCACAGGCACAACAGGTTTGGGGATCTGTGCTTGCCCAGAGAAGGAACATCTCACGGTGCGCATCCTCGGCAGAGCCTGTTCCCGAAAAGGCAAACGTCCGGCTCCTTGTCCCACACGGAAGGTGGCAGCCCGGAAAGCTGTTGCTGGTCTTCACCTTCCCCCTGCAGCCTATTCACAGGCACAACAGGTTTTGGGATCTGTGCTTGCCCAGAGAAGGAACATCTCACGGTGCGCATCCTCGGCAGAGCCTGTTCCCGAAAAGGCAAACGTCCGGCTCCTTGTCCCACACGGAAGGTGGCAGCCCGGAAAGCTGTTGCTGGTCTTCACCTTCCCCCTGCAGCCTATTCACAGGCACAACAGGTTTGGGGATCTGTGCTTGCGCAGAGAAGGAACATCTCACGGTGCGCATCCTCGGCAGAGCCTGTTCCCGAAAAGGCAAACGTCCGGCTCCTTGTCCCACACGGAAGGTGGCAGCCCGGAAAGCTGTTGCTGGTCTTCACCTTCCCCCTGCAGCCTAGTCACAGGCACCACCACACTGGGAATCTCTGCTTTCCCAAAGACGCAATCTCTCACGGTGCGCATCCTCGGCAGAGCCTGTTCCCGAAAAGGCAAACGTCCGGCTCCTTGTCCCACACGGAAGGTGGCAGCCCGGAAAGCTCTTGCTGGTCTTCACCTTCCCCCTGCAGCCTATTCACAGGCACAACAGGTTTGGGGATCTGTGCTTGCCCAGAGAAGGAACATCTCACGGTGCGCATCCTCGGCAGAGCCTGTTCCCGAAAAGGCAAACCTCCAGCTCCTTGTCCCACACGGAAGGTGGCAGCCCGGAAAGCTGTTGCTGGTCTTCACCTTCCCCCTGCAGCCTATTCACAGGGACAACAGGTTTGGGGATCTGTGCTTGCCCAGAGAAGGAACTTCTCACGGTGCGCAGCCTCGGCAGAGCCTGTTCCCGAAAAGGCAAACGTCCAGCTCCTTGTCCCACACGGAAGGTGGCAGCCCGGAAAGCTGTTGCTGGTCTTCACCTTCCCCCTGCAGCCTATTCACAGGCACAACAGGTTTGGGGATCTGTGCTTGCCCAGAGAAGGAACATCTCACGGTGCGCATCCTCGGCAGAGCCTGTTCCCGAAAAGGCAAACGTCCGGCTCCTTGTCCCACACGGAAGGTGGCAGCCCGGAAAGCTGTTGCTGGTCTTCACCTTCCCCCTGCAGCCTATTCACAGGCACAACAGGTTTTGGGATCTGTGCTTGCCCAGAGAAGGAACATCTCACGGTGCGCATCCTCGGCAGAGCCTGTTCCCGAAAAGGCAAACGTCCGGCTCCTTGTCCCACACGGAAGGTGGCAGCCCGGAAAGCTGTTGCTGGTCTTCACCTTCCCCCTGCAGCCTATTCACAGGCACAACAGGTTTGGGGATCTGTGCTTGCCCAGAGAAGGAACATCTCACGGTGCGCATCCTCGGCAGAGCCTGTTCCCGAAAAGGCAAACGTCCGGCTCCTTGTCCCACACGGAAGGTGGCAGCCCGGAAAGCTGTTGCTGGTCTTCACCTTCCCCCTGCAGCCTAGTCACAGGCACCACCACACTGGGAATCTCTGCTTTCCCAAAGACGCAATCTCTCACGGTGCGCATCCTCGGCAGAGCCTGTTCCCGAAAAGGCAAACGTCCGGCTCCTTGTCCCACACGGAAGGTGGCAGCCCGGAAAGCTCTTGCTGGTCTTCACCTTCCCCCTGCAGCCTATTCACAGGCACAACAGGTTTGGGGATCTGTGCTTGCCCAGAGAAGGAACATCTCACGGTGCGCATCCTCGGCAGAGCCTGTTCCCGAAAAGGCAAACGTCCGGCTCCTTGTCCCACACGGAAGGTGGCAGCCCGGAAAGCTGTTGCTGGTCTTCACCTTCCCCCTGCAGCCTATTCACAGGCACAACAGGTTTGGGGATCTGTGCTTGCCCAGAGAAGGAACATCTCACGGTGCGCATCCTCGGCAGAGCCTGTTCCCGAAAAGGCAAACGTCCGGCTCCTTGTCCCACACGGAAGGTGGCAGCCCGGAAAGCTGTTGCTGGTCTTCACCTTCCCCCTGCAGCCTATTCACAGGCACAACAGGTTTGGGGATCTGTGCTTGCCCAGAGAAGGAACATCTCACGGTGCGCATCCTCGGCAGAGCCTGTTCCCGAAAAGGCAAACGTCCGGCTCCTTGTCCCACACGGAAGGTGGCAGCCCGGAAAGCTGTTGCTGGTCTTCACCTTCCCCCTGCAGCCTATTCACAGGCACAACAGGTTTGGGGATCTGTGCTTGCCCAGAGAAGGAACATCTCACGGTGCGCATCCTCGGCAGAGCCTGTTCCCGAAAAGGCAAACGTCCGGCTCCTTGTCCCACACGGAAGGTGGCAGCCCGGAAAGCTCTTGCTGGTCTTCACCTTCCCCCTGCAGCCTATTCACAGGCACAACAGGTTTGGGGATCTGTGCTTGCCCAGAGAAGGAATATCTCACGGTGCGCATCCTCGGCAGAGCCTGTTCCCGAAAAGGCAAACGTCCGGCTCCTTGTCCCACACGGAAGGTGGCAGCCCGGAAAGCTGTTGCTGGTCTTCACCTTCCCCCTGCAGCCTATTCACAGGCACAACAGGTTTGGGGATCTGTGCTTGCCCAGAGAAGGAACATCTCACGGTGCGCATCCTCGGCAGAGCCTGTTCCCGAAAAGGCAAACGTCCGGCTCCTTGTCCCACACGGAAGGTGGCAGCCCGGAAAGCTGTTGCTGGTCTTCACCTTCCCCCTGCAGCCTATTCACAGGCACAACAGGTTTGGGGATCTGTGCTTGCCCAGAGAAGGAACATCTCACGGTGCGCATCCTCGGCAGAGCCTGTTCCCGAAAAGGCAAACGTCCGGCTCCTTGTCCCACACGGAAAGTGGCAGCCCGGAAAGCTGTTGCTGGTCTTCACCTTCCCCCTGCAGCCTATTCACAGGCACAACAGGTTTGGGGATCTCTGCTTGCGCAGAGAAGGAACATCTCACGGTGCGCATCCTCGGCAGAGCCTGTTCCCGAAAAGGCAAACGTCCGGCTCCTTGTCCCACACGGAAGGTGGCAGCCCGGAAAGCTGTTGCTGGTCTTCACCTTCCCCCTGCAGCCTAGTCACAGGCACCACCGCACTGGGAATCTCTGCTTTCCCAAAGACGCAATCTCTCATGGTGCGCATCCTCGGCAGAGCCTGTTCCCGAAAAGGCAAACGTCCGGCTCCTTGTCCTACACGGAAGGTGGCAGCCCGGAAAGCTCTTGCTGGTCTTCACCTTCCCCCTGCAGCCTATTCACAGGCACAACAGGTTTGGGGATCTGTGCTTGCCCAGAGAAGGAACATCTCACGGTGCGCATCCTCGGCAGAGCCTGTTCCCGAAAAGGCAAACGTCCGGCTCCTTGTCCCACACGGAAGGTGGCAGCCCGGAAAGCTGTTGCTGGTCTTCACCTTCCCCCTGCAGCCTAGTCACAGGCACAACAGGTTTTGGGATCTGTGCTTGCGCAGAGAAGGAACATCTCACGGTGCGCATCCTCGGCAGAGCCTGTTCCCGAAAAGGCAAACGTCCGGCTCCTTGTCCCACACGGAAGGTGGCAGCCCGGAAAGCTCTTGCTGGTCTTCACCTTCCCCCTGCAGCCTATTCACAGGCACAACAGGTTTTGGGAATCTCTGCTTGCGCAGAGAAGGAACATCTCACGGTGCGCATCCTCGGCAGAGCCTGTTCCCGAAAAGGCAAACCTCCAGCTCCTTGTCCCACACGGAAGGTGGCAGCCCGGAAAGCTGTTGCTGGTCTTCACCTTCCCCCTGCAGCCTATTCACAGGGACAACAGGTTTGGGGATCTGTGCTTGCCCAGAGAAGGAACTTCTCACGGTGCGCAGCCTCGGCAGAGCCTGTTCCCGAAAAGGCAAACGTCCGGCTCCTTGTCCCACACGGAAGGTGGCAGCCCGGAAAGCTGTTGCTGGTCTTCACCTTCCCCCTGCAGCCTATTCACAGGCACAACAGGTTTGGGGATCTGTGCTTGCCCAGAGAAGGAACATCTCACGGTGCGCATCCTCGGCAGAGCCTGTTCCCGAAAAGGCAAACGTCCGGCTCCTTGTCCCACACGGAAGGTGGCAGCCCGGAAAGCTGTTGCTGGTCTTCACCTTCCCCCTGCAGCCTATTCACAGGCACAACAGGTTTGGGGATCTGTGCTTGCCCAGAGAAGGAACATCTCACGGTGCGCATCCTCGGCAGAGCCTGTTCCCGAAAAGGCAAACGTCCGGCTCCTTGTCCCACACGGAAGGTGGCAGCCCGGAAAGCTGTTGCTGGTCTTCACCTTCCCCCTGCAGCCTATTCACAGGCACAACAGGTTTGGGGATCTGTGCTTGCCCAGAGAAGGAACATCTCACGGTGCGCATCCTCGGCAGAGCCTGTTCCCGAAAAGGCAAACGTCCGGCTCCTTGTCCCACACGGAAGGTGGCAGCCCGGAAAGCTGTTGCTGGTCTTCACCTTCCCCCTGCAGCCTAGTCACAGGCACCACCACACTGGGAATCTCTGCTTTCCCAAAGACGCAATCTCTCACGGTGCGCATCCTCGGCAGAGCCTGTTCCCGAAAAGGCAAACGTCCGGCTCCTTGTCCCACACGGAAGGTGGCAGCCCGGAAAGCTCTTGCTGGTCTTCACCTTCCCCCTGCAGCCTATTCACAGGCACAACAGGTTTGGGGATCTGTGCTTGCCCAGAGAAGGAACATCTCACGGTGCGCATCCTCGGCAGAGCCTGTTCCCGAAAAGGCAAACGTCCGGCTCCTTGTCCCACACGGAAGGTGGCAGCCCGGAAAGCTGTTGCTGGTCTTCACCTTCCCCCTGCAGCCTATTCACAGGCACAACAGGTTTGGGGATCTGTGCTTGCCCAGAGAAGGAACATCTCACGGTGCGCATCCTCGGCAGAGCCTGTTCCTGAAAAGGCAAACGTCCGGCTCCTTGTCCCACACGGAAGGTGGCAGCCCGGAAAGCTGTTGCTGGTCTTCACCTTCCCCCTGCAGCCTATTCACAGGCACAACAGGTTTGGGGATCTGTGCTTGCCCAGAGAAGGAACATCTCACGGTGCGCATCCTCGGCAGAGCCTGTTCCCGAAAAGGCAAACGTCCGGCTCCTTGTCCCACACGGAAGGTGGCAGCCCGGAAAGCTCTTGCTGGTCTTCACCTTCCCCCTGCAGCCTATTCACAGGCACAACAGGTTTGGGGATCTGTGCTTGCCCAGAGAAGGAACATCTCACGGTGCGCATCCTCGGCAGAGCCTGTTCCCGAAAAGGCAAACGTCCGGCTCCTTGTCCCACACGGAAGGTGGCAGCCCGGAAAGCTGTTGCTGGTCTTCACCTTCCCCCTGCAGCCTATTCACAGGCACAACAGGTTTGGGGATCTGTGCTTGCCCAGAGAAGGAACATCTCACGGTGCGCATCCTCGGCAGAGCCTGTTCCCGAAAAGGCAAACGTCCGGCTCCTTGTCCCACACGGAAGGTGGCAGCCCGGAAAGCTCTTGCTGGTCTTCACCTTCCCCCTGCAGCCTATTCACAGGCACAACAGGTTTGGGGATCTGTGCTTGCCCAGAGAAGGAATATCTCACGGTGCGCATCCTCGGCAGAGCCTGTTCCCGAAAAGGCAAACGTCCGGCTCCTTGTCCCACACGGAAGGTGGCAGCCCGGAAAGCTGTTGCTGGTCTTCACCTTCCCCCTGCAGCCTATTCACAGGCACAACAGGTTTGGGGATCTGTGCTTGCCCAGAGAAGGAACATCTCACGGTGCGCATCCTCGGCAGAGCCTGTTCCCGAAAAGGCAAACGTCCGGCTCCTTGTCCCACACGGAAGGTGGCAGCCCGGAAAGCTGTTGCTGGTCTTCACCTTCCCCCTGCAGCCTATTCACAGGCACAACAGGTTTGGGGATCTGTGCTTGCCCAGAGAAGGAACATCTCACGGTGCGCATCCTCGGCAGAGCCTGTTCCCGAAAAGGCAAACGTCCGGCTCCTTGTCCCACACGGAAAGTGGCAGCCCGGAAAGCTGTTGCTGGTCTTCACCTTCCCCCTGCAGCCTATTCACAGGCACAACAGGTTTGGGGATCTGTGCTTGCCCAGAGAAGGAACATCTCACGGTGCGCATCCTCGGCAGAGCCTGTTCCCGAAAAGGCAAACGTCCGGCTCCTTGTCCCACACGGAAGGTGGCAGCCCGGAAAGCTGTTGCTGGTCTTCACCTTCCCCCTGCAGCCTAGTCACAGGCACCACCGCACTGGGAATCTCTGCTTTCCCAAAGACGCAATCTCTCATGGTGCGCATCCTCGGCAGAGCCTGTTCCCGAAAAGGCAAACGTCCGGCTCCTTGTCCTACACGGAAGGTGGCAGCCCGGAAAGCTCTTGCTGGTCTTCACCTTCCCCCTGCAGCCTATTCACAGGCACAACAGGTTTGGGGATCTGTGCTTGCCCAGAGAAGGAACATCTCACGGTGCGCATCCTCGGCAGAGCCTGTTCCCGAAAAGGCAAACGTCCGGCTCCTTGTCCCACACGGAAGGTGGCAGCCCGGAAAGCTGTTGCTGGTCTTCACCTTCCCCCTGCAGCCTAGTCACAGGCACAACAGGTTTGGGGATCTGTGCTTGCCCAGAGAAGGAACATCTCACGGTGCGCATCCTCGGCAGAGCCTGTTCCCGAAAAGGCAAACGTCCGGCTCCTTGTCCCACACGGAAGGTGGCAGCCCGGAAAGCTGTTGCTGGTCTTCACCTTCCCCCTGCAGCCTAGTCACAGGCACAACAGGTTTTGGGATCTGTGCTTGCCCAGAGAAGGAACATCTCACGGTGCGCATCCTCGGCAGAGCCTGTTCCCGAAAAGGCAAACGTCCGGCTCCTTGTCCCACACGGAAGGTGGCAGCCCGGAAAGCTCTTGCTGGTCTTCACCTTCCCCCTGCAGCCTATTCACAGGCACAACAGGTTTTGGGATCTCTGCTTGCGCAGAGAAGGAACATCTCACGGTGCGCATCCTCGGCAGAGCCTGTTCCCGAAAAGGCAAACCTCCAGCTCCTTGTCCCACACGGAAGGTGGCAGCCCTGAAAGCTCTTGCTGGTCTTCACCTTCCCCCTGCAGCCTATTCACAGGGACAACAGGTTTGGGGATCTGTGCTTGCCCAGAGAAGGAACTTCTCACGGTGCGCAGCCTCGGCAGAGCCTGTTCCCGAAAAGGCAAACGTCCGGCTCCTTGTCCCACACGGAAGGTGGCAGCCCGGAAAGCTGTTGCTGGTCTTCACCTTCCCCCTGCAGCCTATTCACAGGCACAACAGGTTTGGGGATCTGTGCTTGCCCAGAGAAGGAACATCTCACGGTGCGCATCCTCGGCAGAGCCTGTTCCCGAAAAGGCAAACGTCCGGCTCCTTGTCCCACACGGAAGGTGGCAGCCCGGAAAGCTCTTGCTGGTCTTCACCTTCCCCCTGCAGCCTATTCACAGGCACAACAGGTTTGGGGATCTGTGCTTGCCCAGAGAAGGAACATCTCACGGTGCGCATCCTCGGCAGAGCCTGTTCCCGAAAAGGCAAACGTCCGGCTCCTTGTCCCACACGGAAGGTGGCAGCCCGGAAAGCTGTTGCTGGTCTTCACCTTCCCCCTGCAGCCTATTCACAGGCACAACAGGTTTTGGGATCTGTGCTTGCGCAGAGAAGGAACATCTCACGGTGCGCATCCTCGGCAGAGCCTGTTCCTGAAAAGGCAAACGTCCGGCTCCTTGTCCCACACGGAAGGTGGCAGCCCGGAAAGCTGTTGCTGGTCTTCACCTTCCCCCTGCAGCCTATTCACAGGCACAACAGGTTTGGGGATCTGTGCTTGCCCAGAGAAGGAACATCTCACGGTGCGCATCCTCGGCAGAGCCTGTTCCCGAAAAGGCAAACGTCCGGCTCCTTGTCCCACACGGAAGGTGGCAGCCCGGAAAGCTGTTGCTGGTCTTCACCTTCCCCCTGCAGCCTATTCACAGGCACAACAGGTTTTGGGAATCTCTGCTTGCGCAGAGAAGGAACATCTCACGGTGCGCATCCTCGGCAGAGCCTGTTCCCGAAAAGGCAAACCTCCAGCTCCTTGTCCCACACGGAAGGTGGCAGCCCTGAAAGCTGTTGCTGGTCTTCACCTTCCCCCTGCAGCCTATTCACAGGGACAACAGGTTTGGGGATCTGTGCTTGCCCAGAGAAGGAACTTCTCACGGTGTGCAGCCTCGGCAGAGCCTGTTCCCGAAAAGGCAAACGTCCGGCTCCTTGTCCCACACGGAAGGTGGCAGCCCGGAAAGCTGTTGCTGGTCTTCACCTTCCCCCTGCAGCCTAGTCACAGGCACCACCACACTGGGAATCTCTGCTTTCCCAAAGACGCAATCTCTCACGGTGCGCATCCTCGGCAGAGCCTGTTCCCGAAAAGGCAAACGTCCGGCTCCTTGTCCCACACGGAAGGTGGCAGCCCGGAAAGCTCTTGCTGGTCTTCACCTTCCCCCTGCAGCCTATTCACAGGCACAACAGGTTTGGGGATCTGTGCTTGCCCAGAGAAGGAACATCTCACGGTGCGCATCCTCGGCAGAGCCTGTTCCCGAAAAGGCAAACGTCCGGCTCCTTGTCCCACACGGAAGGTGGCAGCCCGGAAAGCTGTTGCTGGTCTTCACCTTCCCCCTGCAGCCTATTCACAGGCACAACAGGTTTGGGGATCTGTGCTTGCCCAAAGACGCAATCTCTCACGGTGCGCATCCTCGGCAGAGCCTGTTCCCGAAAAGGCAAACGTCCGGCTCCTTGTCCTACACGGAAGGTGGCAGCCCGGAAAGCTCTTGCTGGTCTTCACCTTCCCCCTGCAGCCTATTCACAGGCACAACAGGTTTTGGGATCTGTGCTTGCCCAGAGAAGGAACATCTCACGGTGCGCATCCTCGGCAGAGCCTGTTCCCGAAAAGGCAAACGTCCGGCTCCTTGTCCCACACGGAAGGTGGCAGCCCGGAAAGCTCTTGCTGGTCTTCACCTTCCCCCTGCAGCCTAGTCACAGGCACCACCACACTGGGAATCTCTGCTTTCCCAAAGACGCAATCTCTCACGGTGCGCATCCTCGGCAGAGCCTGTTCCCGAAAAGGCAAACGTCCGGCTCCTTGTCCCACACGGAAGGTGGCAGCCCGGAAAGCTGTTGCTGGTCTTCACCTTCCCCCTGCAGCCTATTCACAGGCACAACAGGTTTGGGGATCTGTGCTTGCCCAGAGAAGGAACATCTCACGGTGCGCATCCTCGGCAGAGCCTGTTCCCGAAAAGGCAAACGTCCGGCTCCTTGTCCCACACGGAAGGTGGCAGCCCGGAAAGCTGTTGCTGGTCTTCACCTTCCCCCTGCAGCCTATTCACAGGCACAACAGGTTTGGGGATCTGTGCTTGCCCAGAGAAGGAACATCTCACGGTGCGCATCCTCGGCAGAGCCTGTTCCCGAAAAGGCAAACGTCCGGCTCCTTGTCCCACACGGAAGGTGGCAGCCCGGAAAGCTCTTGCTGGTCTTCACCTTCCCCCTGCAGCCTATTCACAGGCACAACAGGTTTTGGGATCTGTGCTTGCCCAGAGAAGGAACATCTCACGGTGCGCATCCTCGGCAGAGCCTGTTCCCGAAAAGGCAAACGTCCGGCTCCTTGTCCCACACGGAAGGTGGCAGCCCGGAAAGCTCTTGCTGGTCTTCACCTTCCCCCTGCAGCCTAGTCACAGGCACCACCACACTGGGAATCTCTGCTTTCCCAAAGACGCAATCTCTCACGGTGCGCATCCTCGGCAGAGCCTGTTCCCGAAAAGGCAAACGTCCGGCTCCTTGTCCCACACGGAAGGTGGCAGCCCGGAAAGCTCTTGCTGGTCTTCACCTTCCCCCTGCAGCCTATTCACAGGCACAACAGGTTTGGGGATCTGTGCTTGCCCAGAGAAGGAACATCTCACGGTGCGCATCCTCGGCAGAGCCTGTTCCCGAAAAGGCAAACGTCCGGCTCCTTGTCCCACACGGAAGGTGGCAGCCCGGAAAGCTCTTGCTGGTCTTCACCTTCCCCCTGCAGCCTATTCACAGGCACAACAGGTTTGGGGATCTGTGCTTGCCCAGAGAAGGAACATCTCACGGTGCGCATCCTCGGCAGAGCCTGTTCCCGAAAAGGCAAACGTCCGGCTCCTTGTCCCACACGGAAAGTGGCAGCCCGGAAAGCTGTTGCTGGTCTTCACCTTCCCCCTGCAGCCTATTCACAGGCACAACAGGTTTGGGGATCTCTGCTTGCGCAGAGAAGGAACATCTCACGGTGCGCATCCTCGGCAGAGCCTGTTCCCGAAAAGGCAAACGTCCGGCTCCTTGTCCCACACGGAAGGTGGCAGCCCGGAAAGCTGTTGCTGGTCTTCACCTTCCCCCTGCAGCCTAGTCACAGGCACCACCGCACTGGGAATCTCTGCTTTCACAAAGACGCAATCTCTCATGGTGCGCATCCTCGGCAGAGCCTGTTCCCGAAAAGGCAAACGTCCGGCTCCTTGTCCTACACGGAAGGTGGCAGCCCGGAAAGCTCTTGCTGGTCTTCACCTTCCCCCTGCAGCCTATTCACAGGCACAACAGGTTTGGGGATCTGTGCTTGCCCAGAGAAGGAACATCTCACGGTGCGCATCCTCGGCAGAGCCTGTTCCCGAAAAGGCAAACGTCCGGCTCCTTGTCCCACACGGAAGGTGGCAGCCCGGAAAGCTGTTGCTGGTCTTCACCTTCCCCCTGCAGCCTAGTCACAGGCACAACAGGTTTGGGGATCTGTGCTTGCCCAGAGAAGGAACATCTCACGGTGCGCATCCTCGGCAGAGCCTGTTCCCGAAAAGGCAAACGTCCGGCTCCTTGTCCCACACGGAAGGTGGCAGCCCGGAAAGCTGTTGCTGGTCTTCACCTTCCCCCTGCAGCCTATTCACAGGCACAACAGGTTTGGGGATCTGTGCTTGCCCAGAGAAGGAACATCTCACGGTGCGCAGCCTCGGCAGAGCCTGTTCCCGAAAAGGCAAACGTCCGGCTCCTTGTCCCACACGGAAGGTGGCAGCCCGGAAAGCTCTTGCTGGTCTTCACCTTCCCCCTGCAGCCTATTCA
Organism: Haliaeetus albicilla; assembly: GCF_947461875.1. Lineage (NCBI taxonomy): Eukaryota > Metazoa > Chordata > Aves > Accipitriformes > Accipitridae > Haliaeetus > Haliaeetus albicilla. The sequence goes on along the minus strand of NW_027212433.1, from coordinate 3,185,599 downwards.
CAGGCACAACAGGTTTTGGGATCTGTGCTTGCCCAGAGAAGGAACATCTCACGGTGCGCATCCTCGGCAGAGCCTGTTCCCGAAAAGGCAAACGTCCGGCTCCTTGTCCCACACGGAAGGTGGCAGCCCGGAAAGCTGTTGCTGGTCTTCACCTTCCCCCTGCAGCCTATTCACAGGCACAACAGGTTTTGGGATCTGTGCTTGCGCAGAGAAGGAACATCTCACGGTGCGCATCCTCGGCAGAGCCTGTTCCCGAAAAGGCAAACGTCCGGCTCCTTGTCCCACACGGAAGGTGGCAGCCCGGAAAGCTGTTGCTGGTCTTCACCTTCCCCCTGCAGCCTATTCACAGGGACAACAGGTTTGGGGATCTGTGCTTGCCCAGAGAAGGAACATCTCACGGTGCGCATCCTCGGCAGAGCCTGTTCCCGAAAAGGCAAACGTCCGGCTCCTTGTCCCACACGGAAGGTGGCAGCCCGGAAAGCTGTTGCTGGTCTTCACCTTCCCCCTGCAGCCTATTCACAGGCACAACAGGTTTTGGGATCTGTGCTTGCGCAGAGAAGGAACATCTCACGGTGCGCATCCTCGGCAGAGCCTGTTCCTGAAAAGGCAAACGTCCGGCTCCTTGTCCCACACGGAAGGTGGCAGCCCGGAAAGCTGTTGCTGGTCTTCACCTTCCCCCTGCAGCCTATTCACAGGCACAACAGGTTTGGGGATCTGTGCTTGCCCAGAGAAGGAACATCTCACGGTGCGCATCCTCGGCAGAGCCTGTTCCCGAAAAGGCAAACGTCCGGCTCCTTGTCCCACACGGAAGGTGGCAGCCCGGAAAGCTGTTGCTGGTCTTCACCTTCCCCCTGCAGCCTATTCACAGGCACAACAGGTTTTGGGAATCTCTGCTTGCGCAGAGAAGGAACATCTCACGGTGCGCATCCTCGGCAGAGCCTGTTCCCGAAAAGGCAAACCTCCAGCTCCTTGTCCCACACGGAAGGTGGCAGCCCTGAAAGCTGTTGCTGGTCTTCACCTTCCCCCTGCAGCCTATTCACAGGGACAACAGGTTTGGGGATCTGTGCTTGCCCAGAGAAGGAACTTCTCACGGTACGCAGCCTCGGCAGAGCCTGTTCCCGAAAAGGCAAACGTCCGGCTCCTTGTCCCACACGGAAGGTGGCAGCCCGGAAAGCTGTTGCTGGTCTTCACCTTCCCCCTGCAGCCTATTCACAGGCACAACAGGTTTGGGGATCTGTGCTTGCCCAGAGAAGGAACATCTCACGGTGCGCATCCTCGGCAGAGCCTGTTCCCGAAAAGGCAAACGTCCGGCTCCTTGTCCCACACGGAAGGTGGCAGCCCGGAAAGCTGTTGCTGGTCTTCACCTTCCCCCTGCAGCCTATTCACAGGCACAACAGGTTTTGGGATCTGTGCTTGCCCAGAGAAGGAACATCTCACGGTGCGCATCCTCGGCAGAGCCTGTTCCCGAAAAGGCAAACGTCCGGCTCCTTGTCCCACACGGAAGGTGGCAGCCCGGAAAGCTGTTGCTGGTCTTCACCTTCCCCCTGCAGCCTATTCACAGGCACAACAGGTTTGGGGATCTGTGCTTGCGCAGAGAAGGAACATCTCACGGTGCGCATCCTCGGCAGAGCCTGTTCCCGAAAAGGCAAACGTCCGGCTCCTTGTCCCACACGGAAGGTGGCAGCCCGGAAAGCTGTTGCTGGTCTTCACCTTCCCCCTGCAGCCTAGTCACAGGCACCACCACACTGGGAATCTCTGCTTTCCCAAAGACGCAATCTCTCACGGTGCGCATCCTCGGCAGAGCCTGTTCCCGAAAAGGCAAACGTCCGGCTCCTTGTCCCACACGGAAGGTGGCAGCCCGGAAAGCTCTTGCTGGTCTTCACCTTCCCCCTGCAGCCTATTCACAGGCACAACAGGTTTGGGGATCTGTGCTTGCCCAGAGAAGGAACATCTCACGGTGCGCATCCTCGGCAGAGCCTGTTCCCGAAAAGGCAAACGTCCGGCTCCTTGTCCCACACGGAAGGTGGCAGCCCGGAAAGCTGTTGCTGGTCTTCACCTTCCCCCTGCAGCCTATTCACAGGCACAACAGGTTTGGGGATCTCTGCTTGCCCAGAGAAGGAACATCTCACGGTGCGCATCCTCGGCAGAGCCTGTTCCCAAAAAGGCAAACGTCCGGCTCCTTGTCCCACACGGAAGGTGGCAGCCCTGAAAGCTGTTGCTGGTCTTCACCTTCCCCCTGCAGCCTATTCACAGGCACAACAGGTTTGGGGATCTGTGCTTGCCCAGAGAAGGAACATCTCACGGTGCGCATCCTCGGCAGAGCCTGTTCCCGAAAAGGCAAACGTCCGGCTCCTTGTCCTACACGGAAGGTGGCAGCCCTGAAAGCTGTTGCTGGTCTTCACCTTCCCCCTGCAGCCTAGTCACAGGCACAACAGTTTATGGGATCTGTGCTTGCCCAGAGAAGGAACATCTCACGGTGCGCATCCTCGGCAGAGCCTGTTCCCGAAAAGGCAAACGTCCGGCTCCTTGTCCCACACGGAAGGTGGCAGCCCGGAAAGCTGTTGCTGGTCTTCACCTTCCCCCTGCAGCCTATTCACAGGCACCACCGCACTGGGAATCTCTGCTTTCCCAAAGACGCAATCTCTCACGGTGCGCATCCTCGGCAGAGCCTGTTCCCGAAAAGGCAAACGTCCGGCTCCTTGTCCCACACGGAAGGTGGCAGCCCGGAAAGCTCTTGCTGGTCTTCACCTTCCCCCTGCAGCCTATTCACAGGCACAACAGGTTTTGGGATCTGTGCTTGCCCAGAGAAGGAACATCTCACGGTGCGCATCCTCGGCAGAGCCTGTTCCCGAAAAGGCAAACGTCCGGCTCCTTGTCCCACACGGAAGGTGGCAGCCCTGAAAGCTGTTGCTGGTCTTCACCTTCCCCCTGCAGCCTATTCACAGGCACAACAGGTTTGGGGATCTGTGCTTGCCCAGAGAAGGAACATCTCACGGTGCGCATCCTCAGCAGAGCCTGTTCCCGAAAAGGCAAACGTCCGGTTCCTTGTCCCACACGGAAGGTGGCAGCCCTGAAAGCTGTTGCTGGTCTTCACCTTCCCCCTGCAGCCTATTCACAGGCACAACAGGTTTGGGGATCTGTGCTTGCCCAAAGACGCAATCTCTCACGGTGCGCATCCTCGGCAGAGCCTGTTCCCGAAAAGGCAAACGTCCGGCTCCTTGTCCCACACGGAAGGTGGCAGCCCGGAAAGCTGTTGCTGGTCTTCACCTTCCCCCTGCAGCCTAGTCACAGGCACCACCGCACTGGGAATCTCTGCTTTCCCAAAGACGCAATCTCTCATGGTGCGCATCCTCGGCAGAGCCTGTTCCCGAAAAGGCAAACGTCCGGCTCCTTGTCCTACACGGAAGGTGGCAGCCCGGAAAGCTCTTGCTGGTCTTCACCTTCCCCCTGCAGCCTATTCACAGGCACAACAGGTTTGGGGATCTGTGCTTGCCCAGAGAAGGAACATCTCACGGTGCGCATCCTCGGCAGAGCCTGTTCCCGAAAAGGCAAACGTCCGGCTCCTTGTCCCACACGGAAGGTGGCAGCCCGGAAAGCTGTTGCTGGTCTTCACCTTCCCCCTGCAGCCTAGTCACAGGCACAACAGGTTTTGGGATCTGTGCTTGCGCAGAGAAGGAACATCTCACGGTGCGCATCCTCGGCAGAGCCTGTTCCCGAAAAGGCAAACGTCCGGCTCCTTGTCCCACACGGAAGGTGGCAGCCCGGAAAGCTCTTGCTGGTCTTCACCTTCCCCCTGCAGCCTATTCACAGGCACAACAGGTTTTGGGAATCTCTGCTTGCGCAGAGAAGGAACATCTCACGGTGCGCATCCTCGGCAGAGCCTGTTCCCGAAAAGGCAAACCTCCAGCTCCTTGTCCCACACGGAAGGTGGCAGCCCGGAAAGCTGTTGCTGGTCTTCACCTTCCCCCTGCAGCCTATTCACAGGGACAACAGGTTTGGGGATCTGTGCTTGCCCAGAGAAGGAACTTCTCACGGTGCGCAGCCTCGGCAGAGCCTGTTCCCGAAAAGGCAAACGTCCGGCTCCTTGTCCCACACGGAAGGTGGCAGCCCGGAAAGCTGTTGCTGGTCTTCACCTTCCCCCTGCAGCCTATTCACAGGCACAACAGGTTTGGGGATCTGTGCTTGCCCAGAGAAGGAACATCTCACGGTGCGCATCCTCGGCAGAGCCTGTTCCCGAAAAGGCAAACGTCCGGCTCCTTGTCCCACACGGAAGGTGGCAGCCCGGAAAGCTGTTGCTGGTCTTCACCTTCCCCCTGCAGCCTATTCACAGGCACAACAGGTTTTGGGATCTGTGCTTGCCCAGAGAAGGAACATCTCACGGTGCGCATCCTCGGCAGAGCCTGTTCCCGAAAAGGCAAACGTCCGGCTCCTTGTCCCACACGGAAGGTGGCAGCCCGGAAAGCTGTTGCTGGTCTTCACCTTCCCCCTGCAGCCTATTCACAGGCACAACAGGTTTGGGGATCTGTGCTTGCCCAGAGAAGGAACATCTCACGGTGCGCATCCTCGGCAGAGCCTGTTCCCGAAAAGGCAAACGTCCGGCTCCTTGTCCCACACGGAAGGTGGCAGCCCGGAAAGCTGTTGCTGGTCTTCACCTTCCCCCTGCAGCCTAGTCACAGGCACCACCACACTGGGAATCTCTGCTTTCCCAAAGACGCAATCTCTCACGGTGCGCATCCTCGGCAGAGCCTGTTCCCGAAAAGGCAAACGTCCGGCTCCTTGTCCCACACGGAAGGTGGCAGCCCGGAAAGCTCTTGCTGGTCTTCACCTTCCCCCTGCAGCCTATTCACAGGCACAACAGGTTTGGGGATCTGTGCTTGCCCAGAGAAGGAACATCTCACGGTGCGCATCCTCGGCAGAGCCTGTTCCCGAAAAGGCAAACGTCCGGCTCCTTGTCCCACACGGAAGGTGGCAGCCCGGAAAGCTGTTGCTGGTCTTCACCTTCCCCCTGCAGCCTATTCACAGGCACAACAGGTTTGGGGATCTGTGCTTGCCCAGAGAAGGAACATCTCACGGTGCGCATCCTCGGCAGAGCCTGTTCCTGAAAAGGCAAACGTCCGGCTCCTTGTCCCACACGGAAGGTGGCAGCCCGGAAAGCTGTTGCTGGTCTTCACCTTCCCCCTGCAGCCTATTCACAGGCACAACAGGTTTGGGGATCTGTGCTTGCCCAGAGAAGGAACATCTCACGGTGCGCATCCTCGGCAGAGCCTGTTCCCGAAAAGGCAAACGTCCGGCTCCTTGTCCCACACGGAAGGTGGCAGCCCGGAAAGCTCTTGCTGGTCTTCACCTTCCCCCTGCAGCCTATTCACAGGCACAACAGGTTTGGGGATCTGTGCTTGCCCAGAGAAGGAACATCTCACGGTGCGCATCCTCGGCAGAGCCTGTTCCCGAAAAGGCAAACGTCCGGCTCCTTGTCCCACACGGAAGGTGGCAGCCCGGAAAGCTGTTGCTGGTCTTCACCTTCCCCCTGCAGCCTATTCACAGGCACAACAGGTTTGGGGATCTGTGCTTGCCCAGAGAAGGAACATCTCACGGTGCGCATCCTCGGCAGAGCCTGTTCCCGAAAAGGCAAACGTCCGGCTCCTTGTCCCACACGGAAGGTGGCAGCCCGGAAAGCTCTTGCTGGTCTTCACCTTCCCCCTGCAGCCTATTCACAGGCACAACAGGTTTGGGGATCTGTGCTTGCCCAGAGAAGGAATATCTCACGGTGCGCATCCTCGGCAGAGCCTGTTCCCGAAAAGGCAAACGTCCGGCTCCTTGTCCCACACGGAAGGTGGCAGCCCGGAAAGCTGTTGCTGGTCTTCACCTTCCCCCTGCAGCCTATTCACAGGCACAACAGGTTTGGGGATCTGTGCTTGCCCAGAGAAGGAACATCTCACGGTGCGCATCCTCGGCAGAGCCTGTTCCCGAAAAGGCAAACGTCCGGCTCCTTGTCCCACACGGAAGGTGGCAGCCCGGAAAGCTGTTGCTGGTCTTCACCTTCCCCCTGCAGCCTATTCACAGGCACAACAGGTTTGGGGATCTGTGCTTGCCCAGAGAAGGAACATCTCACGGTGCGCATCCTCGGCAGAGCCTGTTCCCGAAAAGGCAAACGTCCGGCTCCTTGTCCCACACGGAAAGTGGCAGCCCGGAAAGCTGTTGCTGGTCTTCACCTTCCCCCTGCAGCCTATTCACAGGCACAACAGGTTTGGGGATCTCTGCTTGCGCAGAGAAGGAACATCTCACGGTGCGCATCCTCGGCAGAGCCTGTTCCCGAAAAGGCAAACGTCCGGCTCCTTGTCCCACACGGAAGGTGGCAGCCCGGAAAGCTGTTGCTGGTCTTCACCTTCCCCCTGCAGCCTAGTCACAGGCACCACCGCACTGGGAATCTCTGCTTTCCCAAAGACGCAATCTCTCATGGTGCGCATCCTCGGCAGAGCCTGTTCCCGAAAAGGCAAACGTCCGGCTCCTTGTCCTACACGGAAGGTGGCAGCCCGGAAAGCTCTTGCTGGTCTTCACCTTCCCCCTGCAGCCTATTCACAGGCACAACAGGTTTGGGGATCTGTGCTTGCCCAGAGAAGGAACATCTCACGGTGCGCATCCTCGGCAGAGCCTGTTCCCGAAAAGGCAAACGTCCGGCTCCTTGTCCCACACGGAAGGTGGCAGCCCGGAAAGCTGTTGCTGGTCTTCACCTTCCCCCTGCAGCCTAGTCACAGGCACAACAGGTTTGGGGATCTGTGCTTGCCCAGAGAAGGAACATCTCACGGTGCGCATCCTCGGCAGAGCCTGTTCCCGAAAAGGCAAACGTCCGGCTCCTTGTCCCACACGGAAGGTGGCAGCCCGGAAAGCTGTTGCTGGTCTTCACCTTCCCCCTGCAGCCTAGTCACAGGCACAACAGGTTTTGGGATCTGTGCTTGCCCAGAGAAGGAACATCTCACGGTGCGCATCCTCGGCAGAGCCTGTTCCCGAAAAGGCAAACGTCCGGCTCCTTGTCCCACACGGAAGGTGGCAGCCCGGAAAGCTCTTGCTGGTCTTCACCTTCCCCCTGCAGCCTATTCACAGGCACAACAGGTTTTGGGATCTCTGCTTGCGCAGAGAAGGAACATCTCACGGTGCGCATCCTCGGCAGAGCCTGTTCCCGAAAAGGCAAACCTCCAGCTCCTTGTCCCACACGGAAGGTGGCAGCCCTGAAAGCTCTTGCTGGTCTTCACCTTCCCCCTGCAGCCTATTCACAGGGACAACAGGTTTGGGGATCTGTGCTTGCCCAGAGAAGGAACTTCTCACGGTGCGCAGCCTCGGCAGAGCCTGTTCCCGAAAAGGCAAACGTCCGGCTCCTTGTCCCACACGGAAGGTGGCAGCCCGGAAAGCTGTTGCTGGTCTTCACCTTCCCCCTGCAGCCTATTCACAGGCACAACAGGTTTGGGGATCTGTGCTTGCCCAGAGAAGGAACATCTCACGGTGCGCATCCTCGGCAGAGCCTGTTCCCGAAAAGGCAAACGTCCGGCTCCTTGTCCCACACGGAAGGTGGCAGCCCGGAAAGCTCTTGCTGGTCTTCACCTTCCCCCTGCAGCCTATTCACAGGCACAACAGGTTTGGGGATCTGTGCTTGCCCAGAGAAGGAACATCTCACGGTGCGCATCCTCGGCAGAGCCTGTTCCCGAAAAGGCAAACGTCCGGCTCCTTGTCCCACACGGAAGGTGGCAGCCCGGAAAGCTGTTGCTGGTCTTCACCTTCCCCCTGCAGCCTATTCACAGGCACAACAGGTTTTGGGATCTGTGCTTGCGCAGAGAAGGAACATCTCACGGTGCGCATCCTCGGCAGAGCCTGTTCCTGAAAAGGCAAACGTCCGGCTCCTTGTCCCACACGGAAGGTGGCAGCCCGGAAAGCTGTTGCTGGTCTTCACCTTCCCCCTGCAGCCTATTCACAGGCACAACAGGTTTGGGGATCTGTGCTTGCCCAGAGAAGGAACATCTCACGGTGCGCATCCTCGGCAGAGCCTGTTCCCGAAAAGGCAAACGTCCGGCTCCTTGTCCCACACGGAAGGTGGCAGCCCGGAAAGCTGTTGCTGGTCTTCACCTTCCCCCTGCAGCCTATTCACAGGCACAACAGGTTTTGGGAATCTCTGCTTGCGCAGAGAAGGAACATCTCACGGTGCGCATCCTCGGCAGAGCCTGTTCCCGAAAAGGCAAACCTCCAGCTCCTTGTCCCACACGGAAGGTGGCAGCCCTGAAAGCTGTTGCTGGTCTTCACCTTCCCCCTGCAGCCTATTCACAGGGACAACAGGTTTGGGGATCTGTGCTTGCCCAGAGAAGGAACTTCTCACGGTGCGCAGCCTCGGCAGAGCCTGTTCCCGAAAAGGCAAACGTCCGGCTCCTTGTCCCACACGGAAGGTGGCAGCCCGGAAAGCTGTTGCTGGTCTTCACCTTCCCCCTGCAGCCTAGTCACAGGCACCACCACACTGGGAATCTCTGCTTTCCCAAAGACGCAATCTCTCACGGTGCGCATCCTCGGCAGAGCCTGTTCCCGAAAAGGCAAACGTCCGGCTCCTTGTCCCACACGGAAGGTGGCAGCCCGGAAAGCTGTTGCTGGTCTTCACCTTCCCCCTGCAGCCTATTCACAGGCACAACAGGTTTGGGGATCTGTGCTTGCCCAGAGAAGGAACATCTCACGGTGCGCATCCTCGGCAGAGCCTGTTCCCGAAAAGGCAAACGTCCGGCTCCTTGTCCCACACGGAAGGTGGCAGCCCGGAAAGCTGTTGCTGGTCTTCACCTTCCCCCTGCAGCCTATTCACAGGCACAACAGGTTTGGGGATCTGTGCTTGCCCAAAGACGCAATCTCTCACGGTGCGCATCCTCGGCAGAGCCTGTTCCCGAAAAGGCAAACGTCCGGCTCCTTGTCCCACACGGAAGGTGGCAGCCCGGAAAGCTGTTGCTGGTCTTCACCTTCCCCCTGCAGCCTATTCACAGGCACAACAGGTTTGGGGATCTCTGCTTGCCCAGAGAAGGAACATCTCACGGTGCGCATCCTCGGCAGAGCCTGTTCCCGAAAAGGCAAACGTCCGGCTCCTTGTCCCACACGGAAGGTGGCAGCCCGGAAAGCTCTTGCTGGTCTTCACCTTCCCCCTGCAGCCTAGTCACAGGCACCACCACACTGGGAATCTCTGCTTTCCCAAAGACGCAATCTCTCACGGTGCGCATCCTCGGCAGAGCCTGTTCCCGAAAAGGCAAACGTCCGGCTCCTTGTCCCACACGGAAGGTGGCAGCCCGGAAAGCTGTTGCTGGTCTTCACCTTCCCCCTGCAGCCTATTCACAGGCACAACAGGTTTGGGGATCTGTGCTTGCCCAGAGAAGGAACATCTCACGGTGCGCATCCTCGGCAGAGCCTGTTCCCGAAAAGGCAAACGTCCGGCTCCTTGTCCCACACGGAAGGTGGCAGCCCGGAAAGCTGTTGCTGGTCTTCACCTTCCCCCTGCAGCCTATTCACAGGCACAACAGGTTTGGGGATCTGTGCTTGCCCAGAGAAGGAACATCTCACGGTGCGCATCCTCGGCAGAGCCTGTTCCCGAAAAGGCAAACGTCCGGCTCCTTGTCCCACACGGAAGGTGGCAGCCCGGAAAGCTCTTGCTGGTCTTCACCTTCCCCCTGCAGCCTATTCACAGGCACAACAGGTTTTGGGATCTGTGCTTGCCCAGAGAAGGAACATCTCACGGTGCGCATCCTCGGCAGAGCCTGTTCCCGAAAAGGCAAACGTCCGGCTCCTTGTCCCACACGGAAGGTGGCAGCCCGGAAAGCTCTTGCTGGTCTTCACCTTCCCCCTGCAGCCTAGTCACAGGCACCACCACACTGGGAATCTCTGCTTTCCCAAAGACGCAATCTCTCACGGTGCGCATCCTCGGCAGAGCCTGTTCCCGAAAAGGCAAACGTCCGGCTCCTTGTCCCACACGGAAGGTGGCAGCCCGGAAAGCTCTTGCTGGTCTTCACCTTCCCCCTGCAGCCTATTCACAGGCACAACAGGTTTGGGGATCTGTGCTTGCCCAGAGAAGGAACATCTCACGGTGCGCATCCTCGGCAGAGCCTGTTCCCGAAAAGGCAAACGTCCGGCTCCTTGTCCCACACGGAAGGTGGCAGCCCGGAAAGCTCTTGCTGGTCTTCACCTTCCCCCTGCAGCCTATTCACAGGCACAACAGGTTTGGGGATCTGTGCTTGCCCAGAGAAGGAACATCTCACGGTGCGCATCCTCGGCAGAGCCTGTTCCCGAAAAGGCAAACGTCCGGCTCCTTGTCCCACACGGAAAGTGGCAGCCCGGAAAGCTGTTGCTGGTCTTCACCTTCCCCCTGCAGCCTATTCACAGGCACAACAGGTTTGGGGATCTCTGCTTGCGCAGAGAAGGAATATCTCACGGTGCGCATCCTCGGCAGAGCCTGTTCCCGAAAAGGCAAACGTCCGGCTCCTTGTCCCACACGGAAGGTGGCAGCCCGGAAAGCTGTTGCTGGTCTTCACCTTCCCCCTGCAGCCTAGTCACAGGCACCACCGCACTGGGAATCTCTGCTTTCCCAAAGACGCAATCTCTCATGGTGCGCATCCTCGGCAGAGCCTGTTCCCGAAAAGGCAAACGTCCGGCTCCTTGTCCTACACGGAAGGTGGCAGCCCGGAAAGCTCTTGCTGGTCTTCACCTTCCCCCTGCAGCCTATTCACAGGCACAACAGGTTTGGGGATCTGTGCTTGCCCAGAGAAGGAACATCTCACGGTGCGCATCCTCGGCAGAGCCTGTTCCCGAAAAGGCAAACGTCCGGCTCCTTGTCCCACACGGAAGGTGGCAGCCCGGAAAGCTGTTGCTGGTCTTCACCTTCCCCCTGCAGCCTAGTCACAGGCACAACAGGTTTGGGGATCTGTGCTTGCCCAGAGAAGGAACATCTCACGGTGCGCATCCTCGGCAGAGCCTGTTCCCGAAAAGGCAAACGTCCGGCTCCTTGTCCCACACGGAAGGTGGCAGCCCGGAAAGCTGTTGCTGGTCTTCACCTTCCCCCTGCAGCCTATTCACAGGCACAACAGGTTTGGGGATCTGTGCTTGCCCAGAGAAGGAACATCTCACGGTGCGCAGCCTCGGCAGAGCCTGTTCCCGAAAAGGCAAACGTCCGGCTCCTTGTCCCACACGGAAGGTGGCAGCCCGGAAAGCTCTTGCTGGTCTTCACCTTCCCCCTGCAGCCTATTCACAGGCACAACAGGTTTTGGGATCTGTGCTTGCCCAGAGAAGGAACATCTCACGGTGCGCATCCTCGGCAGAGCCTGTTCCCGAAAAGGCAAACGTCCGGCTCCTTGTCCCACACGGAAGGTGGCAGCCCGGAAAGCTGTTGCTGGTCTTCACCTTCCCCCTGCAGCCTATTCACAGGCACAACAGGTTTTGGGATCTGTGCTTGCGCAGAGAAGGAACATCTCACGGTGCGCATCCTCGGCAGAGCCTGTTCCCGAAAAGGCAAACGTCCGGCTCCTTGTCCCACACGGAAGGTGGCAGCCCGGAAAGCTGTTGCTGGTCTTCACCTTCCCCCTGCAGCCTATTCACAGGGACAACAGGTTTGGGGATCTGTGCTTGCCCAGAGAAGGAACATCTCACGGTGCGCATCCTCGGCAGAGCCTGTTCCCGAAAAGGCAAACGTCCGGCTCCTTGTCCCACACGGAAGGTGGCAGCCCGGAAAGCTGTTGCTGGTCTTCACCTTCCCCCTGCAGCCTATTCACAGGCACAACAGGTTTTGGGATCTGTGCTTGCGCAGAGAAGGAACATCTCACGGTGCGCATCCTCGGCAGAGCCTGTTCCTGAAAAGGCAAACGTCCGGCTCCTTGTCCCACACGGAAGGTGGCAGCCCGGAAAGCTGTTGCTGGTCTTCACCTTCCCCCTGCAGCCTATTCACAGGCACAACAGGTTTGGGGATCTGTGCTTGCCCAGAGAAGGAACATCTCACGGTGCGCATCCTCGGCAGAGCCTGTTCCCGAAAAGGCAAACGTCCGGCTCCTTGTCCCACACGGAAGGTGGCAGCCCGGAAAGCTGTTGCTGGTCTTCACCTTCCCCCTGCAGCCTATTCACAGGCACAACAGGTTTGGGGATCTGTGCTTGCCCAGAGAAGGAACATCTCACGGTGCGCATCCTCGGCAGAGCCTGTTCCCGAAAAGGCAAACGTCCGGCTCCTTGTCCCACACGGAAGGTGGCAGCCCGGAAAGCTGTTGCTGGTCTTCACCTTCCCCCTGCAGCCTATTCACAGGCACAACAGGTTTGGGGATCTGTGCTTGCCCAAAGACGCAATCTCTCACGGTGCGCATCCTCGGCAGAGCCTGTTCCCGAAAAGGCAAACGTCCGGCTCCTTGTCCCACACGGAAGGTGGCAGCCCGGAAAGCTGTTGCTGGTCTTCACCTTCCCCCTGCAGCCTATTCACAGGCACAACAGGTTTGGGGATCTCTGCTTGCCCAGAGAAGGAACATCTCACGGTGCGCATCCTCGGCAGAGCCTGTTCCCGAAAAGGCAAACGTCCGGCTCCTTGTCCCACACGGAAGGTGGCAGCCCGGAAAGCTCTTGCTGGTCTTCACCTTCCCCCTGCAGCCTAGTCACAGGCACCACCACACTGGGAATCTCTGCTTTCCCAAAGACGCAATCTCTCACGGTGCGCATCCTCGGCAGAGCCTGTTCCCGAAAAGGCAAACGTCCGGCTCCTTGTCCCACACGGAAGGTGGCAGCCCGGAAAGCTGTTGCTGGTCTTCACCTTCCCCCTGCAGCCTATTCACAGGCACAACAGGTTTGGGGATCTGTGCTTGCCCAGAGAAGGAACATCTCACGGTGCGCATCCTCGGCAGAGCCTGTTCCCGAAAAGGCAAACGTCCGGCTCCTTGTCCCACACGGAAGGTGGCAGCCCGGAAAGCTGTTGCTGGTCTTCACCTTCCCCCTGCAGCCTATTCACAGGCACAACAGGTTTGGGGATCTGTGCTTGCCCAGAGAAGGAACATCTCACGGTGCGCATCCTCGGCAGAGCCTGTTCCCGAAAAGGCAAACGTCCGGCTCCTTGTCCCACACGGAAGGTGGCAGCCCGGAAAGCTCTTGCTGGTCTTCACCTTCCCCCTGCAGCCTATTCACAGGCACAACAGGTTTTGGGATCTGTGCTTGCCCAGAGAAGGAACATCTCACGGTGCGCATCCTCGGCAGAGCCTGTTCCCGAAAAGGCAAACGTCCGGCTCCTTGTCCCACACGGAAGGTGGCAGCCCGGAAAGCTGTTGCTGGTCTTCACCTTCCCCCTGCAGCCTATTCACAGGCACAACAGGTTTGGGGATCTCTGCTTGCCCAGAGAAGGAACATCTCACGGTGCGCATCCTCGGCAGAGCCTGTTCCCGAAAAGGCAAACGTCCGGCTCCTTGTCCCACACGGAAGGTGGCAGCCCGGAAAGCTCTTGCTGGTCTTCACCTTCCCCCTGCAGCCTAGTCACAGGCACCACCACACTGGGAATCTCTGCTTTCCCAAAGACGCAATCTCTCACGGTGCGCATCCTCGGCAGAGCCTGTTCCCGAAAAGGCAAACGTCCGGCTCCTTGTCCCACACGGAAGGTGGCAGCCCGGAAAGCTGTTGCTGGTCTTCACCTTCCCCCTGCAGCCTATTCACAGGCACAACAGGTTTGGGGATCTGTGCTTGCCCAGAGAAGGAACATCTCACGGTGCGCATCCTCGGCAGAGCCTGTTCCCGAAAAGGCAAACGTCCGGCTCCTTGTCCCACACGGAAGGTGGCAGCCCGGAAAGCTGTTGCTGGTCTTCACCTTCCCCCTGCAGCCTATTCACAGGCACAACAGGTTTGGGGATCTGTGCTTGCCCAGAGAAGGAACATCTCACGGTGCGCATCCTCGGCAGAGCCTGTTCCCGAAAAGGCAAACGTCCGGCTCCTTGTCCCACACGGAAGGTGGCAGCCCGGAAAGCTCTTGCTGGTCTTCACCTTCCCCCTGCAGCCTATTCACAGGCACAACAGGTTTTGGGATCTGTGCTTGCCCAGAGAAGGAACATCTCACGGTGCGCATCCTCGGCAGAGCCTGTTCCCGAAAAGGCAAACGTCCGGCTCCTTGTCCCACACGGAAGGTGGCAGCCCGGAAAGCTCTTGCTGGTCTTCACCTTCCCCCTGCAGCCTAGTCACAGGCACCACCACACTGGGAATCTCTGCTTTCCCAAAGACGCAATCTCTCACGGTGCGCATCCTCGGCAGAGCCTGTTCCCGAAAAGGCAAACGTCCGGCTCCTTGTCCCACACGGAAGGTGGCAGCCCGGAAAGCTCTTGCTGGTCTTCACCTTCCCCCTGCAGCCTATTCACAGGCACAACAGGTTTGGGGATCTGTGCTTGCCCAGAGAAGGAACATCTCACGGTGCGCATCCTCGGCAGAGCCTGTTCCCGAAAAGGCAAACGTCCGGCTCCTTGTCCCACACGGAAGGTGGCAGCCCGGAAAGCTCTTGCTGGTCTTCACCTTCCCCCTGCAGCCTATTCACAGGCACAACAGGTTTGGGGATCTGTGCTTGCCCAGAGAAGGAACATCTCACGGTGCGCATCCTCGGCAGAGCCTGTTCCCGAAAAGGCAAACGTCCGGCTCCTTGTCCCACACGGAAAGTGGCAGCCCGGAAAGCTGTTGCTGGTCTTCACCTTCCCCCTGCAGCCTATTCACAGGCACAACAGGTTTGGGGATCTCTGCTTGCGCAGAGAAGGAATATCTCACGGTGCGCATCCTCGGCAGAGCCTGTTCCCGAAAAGGCAAACGTCCGGCTCCTTGTCCCACACGGAAGGTGGCAGCCCGGAAAGCTGTTGCTGGTCTTCACCTTCCCCCTGCAGCCTAGTCACAGGCACCACCGCACTGGGAATCTCTGCTTTCCCAAAGACGCAATCTCTCATGGTGCGCATCCTCGGCAGAGCCTGTTCCCGAAAAGGCAAACGTCCGGCTCCTTGTCCTACACGGAAGGTGGCAGCCCGGAAAGCTCTTGCTGGTCTTCACCTTCCCCCTGCAGCCTATTCACAGGCACAACAGGTTTGGGGATCTGTGCTTGCCCAGAGAAGGAACATCTCACGGTGCGCATCCTCGGCAGAGCCTGTTCCCGAAAAGGCAAACGTCCGGCTCCTTGTCCCACACGGAAGGTGGCAGCCCGGAAAGCTGTTGCTGGTCTTCACCTTCCCCCTGCAGCCTAGTCACAGGCACAACAGGTTTGGGGATCTGTGCTTGCCCAGAGAAGGAACATCTCACGGTGCGCATCCTCGGCAGAGCCTGTTCCCGAAAAGGCAAACGTCCGGCTCCTTGTCCCACACGGAAGGTGGCAGCCCGGAAAGCTGTTGCTGGTCTTCACCTTCCCCCTGCAGCCTATTCACAGGCACAACAGGTTTGGGGATCTGTGCTTGCCCAGAGAAGGAACATCTCACGGTGCGCAGCCTCGGCAGAGCCTGTTCCCGAAAAGGCAAACGTCCGGCTCCTTGTCCCACACGGAAGGTGGCAGCCCGGAAAGCTCTTGCTGGTCTTCACCTTCCCCCTGCAGCCTATTCACAGGCACAACAGGTTTTGGGATCTGTGCTTGCCCAGAGAAGGAACATCTCACGGTGCGCATCCTCGGCAGAGCCTGTTCCCGAAAAGGCAAACGTCCGGCTCCTTGTCCCACACGGAAGGTGGCAGCCCGGAAAGCTGTTGCTGGTCTTCACCTTCCCCCTGCAGCCTATTCACAGGCACAACAGGTTTTGGGATCTGTGCTTGCGCAGAGAAGGAACATCTCACGGTGCGCATCCTCGGCAGAGCCTGTTCCCGAAAAGGCAAACGTCCGGCTCCTTGTCCCACACGGAAGGTGGCAGCCCGGAAAGCTGTTGCTGGTCTTCACCTTCCCCCTGCAGCCTATTCACAGGGACAACAGGTTTGGGGATCTGTGCTTGCCCAGAGAAGGAACATCTCACGGTGCGCATCCTCGGCAGAGCCTGTTCCCGAAAAGGCAAACGTCCGGCTCCTTGTCCCACACGGAAGGTGGCAGCCCGGAAAGCTGTTGCTGGTCTTCACCTTCCCCCTGCAGCCTATTCACAGGCACAACAGGTTTTGGGATCTGTGCTTGCGCAGAGAAGGAACATCTCACGGTGCGCATCCTCGGCAGAGCCTGTTCCTGAAAAGGCAAACGTCCGGCTCCTTGTCCCACACGGAAGGTGGCAGCCCGGAAAGCTGTTGCTGGTCTTCACCTTCCCCCTGCAGCCTATTCACAGGCACAACAGGTTTGGGGATCTGTGCTTGCCCAGAGAAGGAACATCTCACGGTGCGCATCCTCGGCAGAGCCTGTTCCCGAAAAGGCAAACGTCCGGCTCCTTGTCCCACACGGAAGGTGGCAGCCCGGAAAGCTGTTGCTGGTCTTCACCTTCCCCCTGCAGCCTATTCACAGGCACAACAGGTTTTGGGAATCTCTGCTTGCGCAGAGAAGGAACATCTCACGGTGCGCATCCTCGGCAGAGCCTGTTCCCGAAAAGGCAAACCTCCAGCTCCTTGTCCCACACGGAAGGTGGCAGCCCTGAAAGCTGTTGCTGGTCTTCACCTTCCCCCTGCAGCCTATTCACAGGGACAACAGGTTTGGGGATCTGTGCTTGCCCAGAGAAGGAACTTCTCACGGTACGCAGCCTCGGCAGAGCCTGTTCCCGAAAAGGCAAACGTCCGGCTCCTTGTCCCACACGGAAGGTGGCAGCCCGGAAAGCTGTTGCTGGTCTTCACCTTCCCCCTGCAGCCTATTCACAGGCACAACAGGTTTGGGGATCTGTGCTTGCCCAGAGAAGGAACATCTCACGGTGCGCATCCTCGGCAGAGCCTGTTCCCGAAAAGGCAAACGTCCGGCTCCTTGTCCCACACGGAAGGTGGCAGCCCGGAAAGCTGTTGCTGGTCTTCACCTTCCCCCTGCAGCCTATTCACAGGCACAACAGGTTTTGGGATCTGTGCTTGCCCAGAGAAGGAACATCTCACGGTGCGCATCCTCGGCAGAGCCTGTTCCCGAAAAGGCAAACGTCCGGCTCCTTGTCCCACACGGAAGGTGGCAGCCCGGAAAGCTGTTGCTGGTCTTCACCTTCCCCCTGCAGCCTATTCACAGGCACAACAGGTTTGGGGATCTGTGCTTGCGCAGAGAAGGAACATCTCACGGTGCGCATCCTCGGCAGAGCCTGTTCCCGAAAAGGCAAACGTCCGGCTCCTTGTCCCACACGGAAGGTGGCAGCCCGGAAAGCTGTTGCTGGTCTTCACCTTCCCCCTGCAGCCTAGTCACAGGCACCACCACACTGGGAATCTCTGCTTTCCCAAAGACGCAATCTCTCACGGTGCGCATCCTCGGCAGAGCCTGTTCCCGAAAAGGCAAACGTCCGGCTCCTTGTCCCACACGGAAGGTGGCAGCCCGGAAAGCTCTTGCTGGTCTTCACCTTCCCCCTGCAGCCTATTCACAGGCACAACAGGTTTGGGGATCTGTGCTTGCCCAGAGAAGGAACATCTCACGGTGCGCATCCTCGGCAGAGCCTGTTCCCGAAAAGGCAAACGTCCGGCTCCTTGTCCCACACGGAAGGTGGCAGCCCGGAAAGCTGTTGCTGGTCTTCACCTTCCCCCTGCAGCCTATTCACAGGCACAACAGGTTTGGGGATCTCTGCTTGCCCAGAGAAGGAACATCTCACGGTGCGCATCCTCGGCAGAGCCTGTTCCCGAAAAGGCAAACGTCCGGCTCCTTGTCCTACACGGAAGGTGGCAGCCCTGAAAGCTGTTGCTGGTCTTCACCTTCCCCCTGCAGCCTAGTCACAGGCACAACAGTTTATGGGATCTGTGCTTGCCCAGAGAAGGAACATCTCACGGTGCGCATCCTCGGCAGAGCCTGTTCCCGAAAAGGCAAACGTCCGGCTCCTTGTCCCACACGGAAGGTGGCAGCCCGGAAAGCTGTTGCTGGTCTTCACCTTCCCCCTGCAGCCTATTCACAGGCACCACCGCACTGGGAATCTCTGCTTTCCCAAAGACGCAATCTCTCACGGTGCGCATCCTCGGCAGAGCCTGTTCCCGAAAAGGCAAACGTCCGGCTCCTTGTCCCACACGGAAGGTGGCAGCCCGGAAAGCTCTTGCTGGTCTTCACCTTCCCCCTGCAGCCTATTCACAGGCACAACAGGTTTTGGGATCTGTGCTTGCCCAGAGAAGGAACATCTCACGGTGCGCATCCTCGGCAGAGCCTGTTCCCGAAAAGGCAAACGTCCGGCTCCTTGTCCCACACGGAAGGTGGCAGCCCTGAAAGCTGTTGCTGGTCTTCACCTTCCCCCTGCAGCCTATTCACAGGCACAACAGGTTTGGGGATCTGTGCTTGCCCAGAGAAGGAACATCTCACGGTGCGCATCCTCAGCAGAGCCTGTTCCCGAAAAGGCAAACGTCCGGTTCCTTGTCCCACACGGAAGGTGGCAGCCCTGAAAGCTGTTGCTGGTCTTCACCTTCCCCCTGCAGCCTATTCACAGGCACAACAGGTTTGGGGATCTGTGCTTGCCCAAAGACGCAATCTCTCACGGTGCGCATCCTCGGCAGAGCCTGTTCCCGAAAAGGCAAACGTCCGGCTCCTTGTCCCACACGGAAGGTGGCAGCCCGGAAAGCTGTTGCTGGTCTTCACCTTCCCCCTGCAGCCTATTCACAGGCACAACAGTTTTGGGGATCTCTGCTTGCCCAGAGAAGGAACATCTCACGGTGCGCATCCTCGGCAGAGCCTGTTCCCGAAAAGGCAAACGTCCGGCTCCTTGTCCCACACGGAAGGTGGCAGCCCGGAAAGCTCTTGCTGGTCTTCACCTTCCCCCTGCAGCCTAGTCACAGGCACAACAGGTTTGGGGATCTGTGCTTGCCCAGAGAAGGAACATCTCACGGTGCGCATCCTCGGCAGAGCCTGTTCCCGAAAAGGCAAACGTCCGGCTCCTTGTCCCACACGGAAGGTGGCAGCCCGGAAAGCTGTTGCTGGTCTTCACCTTCCCCCTGCAGCCTATTCACAGGCACAACAGGTTTTGGGATCTGTGCTTGCCCAGAGAAGGAACATCTCACGGTGCGCATCCTCGGCAGAGCCTGTTCCCGAAAAGGCAAACGTCCGGCTCCTTGTCCCACACGGAAGGTGGCAGCCCGGAAAGCTCTTGCTGGTCTTCACCTTCCCCCTGCAGCCTATTCACAGGCACAACAGGTTTGGGGATCTGTGCTTGCCCAGAGAAGGAACATCTCACGGTGCGCATCCTCGGCAGAGCCTGTTCCCGAAAAGGCAAACGTCCGGCTCCTTGTCCCACACGGAAAGTGGCAGCCCGGAAAGCTGTTGCTGGTCTTCACCTTCCCCCTGCAGCCTATTCACAGGCACAACAGGTTTGGGGATCTCTGCTTGCGCAGAGAAGGAACATCTCACGGTGCGCATCCTCGGCAGAGCCTGTTCCCGAAAAGGCAAACGTCCGGCTCCTTGTCCCACACGGAAGGTGGCAGCCCGGAAAGCTGTTGCTGGTCTTCACCTTCCCCCTGCAGCCTATTCACAGGCACAACAGGTTTGGGGATCTCTGCTTGCCCAGAGAAGGAACATCTCACGGTGCGCATCCTCGGCAGAGCCTGTTCCCAAAAAGGCAAACGTCCGGCTCCTTGTCCCACACGGAAGGTGGCAGCCCGGAAAGCTGTTGCTGGTCTTCACCTTCCCCCTGCAGCCTAGTCACAGGCACAACAGTTTATGGGATCTGTGCTTGCCCAGAGAAGGAACATCTCACGGTGCGCATCCTCGGCAGAGCCTGTTCCCGAAAAGGCAAACGTCCGGCTCCTTGTCCTACACGGAAGGTGGCAGCCCTGAAAGCTGTTGCTGGTCTTCACCTTCCCCCTGCAGCCTAGTCACAGGCACCACCGCACTGGGAATCTCTGCTTTCCCAAAGACGCAATCTCTCACGGTGCGCATCCTCGGCAGAGCCTGTTCCCGAAAAGGCAAACGTCCGGCTCCTTGTCCCACACGGAAGGTGGCAGCCCGGAAAGCTGTTGCTGGTCTTCACCTTCCCCCTGCAGCCTATTCACAGGCACAACAGGTTTGGGGATCTGTGCTTGCCCAGAGAAGGAACATCTCACGGTGCGCATCCTCGGCAGAGCCTGTTCCCGAAAAGGCAAACGTCCGGCTCCTTGTCCCACACGGAAGGTGGCAGCCCTGAAAGCTGTTGCTGGTCTTCACCTTCCCCCTGCAGCCTATTCACAGGCACAACAGGTTTGGGGATCTGTGCTTGCCCAGAGAAGGAACATCTCACGGTGCGCATCCTCGGCAGAGCCTGTTCCCGAAAAGGCAAACGTCCGGTTCCTTGTCCCACACGGAAGGTGGCAGCCCTGAAAGCTGTTGCTGGTCTTCACCTTCCCCCTGCAGCCTATTCACAGGCACAACAGGTTTGGGGATCTGTGCTTGCCCAAAGACGCAATCTCTCACGGTGCGCATCCTCGGCAGAGCCTGTTCCCGAAAAGGCAAACGTCCGGCTCCTTGTCCCACACGGAAGGTGGCAGCCCGGAAAGCTGTTGCTGGTCTTCACCTTCCCCCTGCAGCCTATTCACAGGCACAACAGGTTTGGGGATCTGTGCTTGCCCAGAGAAGGAACATCTCACGGTGCGCATCCTCGGCAGAGCCTGTTCCCGAAAAGGCAAACGTCCGGCTCCTTGTCCCACACGGAAGGTGGCAGCCCGGAAAGCTGTTGCTGGTCTTCACCTTCCCCCTGCAGCCTATTCACAGGCACAACAGGTTTGGGGATCTCTGCTTGCCCAGAGAAGGAACATCTCACGGTGCGCATCCTCGGCAGAGCCTGTTCCCGAAAAGGCAAACGTCCGGCTCCTTGTCCCACACGGAAGGTGGCAGCCCGGAAAGCTCTTGCTGGTCTTCACCTTCCCCCTGCAGCCTATTCACAGGCACAACAGGTTTGGGGATCTGTGCTTGCCCAGAGAAGGAACATCTCACGGTGCGCATCCTCGGCAGAGCCTGTTCCCGAAAAGGCAAACGTCCGGCTCCTTGTCCCACACGGAAGGTGGCAGCCCGGAAAGCTGTTGCTGGTCTTCACCTTCCCCCTGCAGCCTAGTCACAGGCACCACCACACTGGGAATCTCTGCTTTCCCAAAGACGCAATCTCTCACGGTGCGCATCCTCGGCAGAGCCTGTTCCCGAAAAGGCAAACGTCCGGCTCCTTGTCCCACACGGAAGGTGGCAGCCCGGAAAGCTCTTGCTGGTCTTCACCTTCCCCCTGCAGCCTATTCACAGGCACAACAGGTTTGGGGATCTGTGCTTGCCCAGAGAAGGAACATCTCACGGTGCGCATCCTCGGCAGAGCCTGTTCCCGAAAAGGCAAACGTCCGGCTCCTTGTCCCACACGGAAGGTGGCAGCCCGGAAAGCTCTTGCTGGTCTTCACCTTCCCCCTGCAGCCTATTCACAGGCACAACAGGTTTGGGGATCTGTGCTTGCCCAGAGAAGGAACATCTCACGGTGCGCATCCTCGGCAGAGCCTGTTCCCGAAAAGGCAAACGTCCGGCTCCTTGTCCCACACGGAAAGTGGCAGCCCGGAAAGCTGTTGCTGGTCTTCACCTTCCCCCTGCAGCCTATTCACAGGCACAACAGGTTTGGGGATCTCTGCTTGCGCAGAGAAGGAACATCTCACGGTGCGCATCCTCGGCAGAGCCTGTTCCCGAAAAGGCAAACGTCCGGCTCCTTGTCCCACACGGAAGGTGGCAGCCCGGAAAGCTGTTGCTGGTCTTCACCTTCCCCCTGCAGCCTAGTCACAGGCACCACCGCACTGGGAATCTCTGCTTTCCCAAAGACGCAATCTCTCATGGTGCGCATCCTCGGCAGAGCCTGTTCCCGAAAAGGCAAACGTCCGGCTCCTTGTCCTACACGGAAGGTGGCAGCCCGGAAAGCTCTTGCTGGTCTTCACCTTCCCCCTGCAGCCTATTCACAGGCACAACAGGTTTGGGGATCTGTGCTTGCCCAGAGAAGGAACATCTCACGGTGCGCATCCTCGGCAGAGCCTGTTCCCGAAAAGGCAAACGTCCGGCTCCTTGTCCCACACGGAAGGTGGCAGCCCGGAAAGCTGTTGCTGGTCTTCACCTTCCCCCTGCAGCCTATTCACAGGCACAACAGGTTTGGGGATCTGTGCTTGCCCAGAGAAGGAACATCTCACGGTGCGCAGCCTCGGCAGAGCCTGTTCCCGAAAAGGCAAACGTCCGGCTCCTTGTCCCACACGGAAGGTGGCAGCCCGGAAAGCTCTTGCTGGTCTTCACCTTCCCCCTGCAGCCTATTCACAGGCACAACAGGTTTTGGGATCTGTGCTTGCCCAGAGAAGGAACATCTCACGGTGCGCATCCTCGGCAGAGCCTGTTCCCGAAAAGGCAAACGTCCGGCTCCTTGTCCCACACGGAAGGTGGCAGCCCGGAAAGCTGTTGCTGGTCTTCACCTTCCCCCTGCGGCCTATTCACAGGCACAACAGGTTTTGGGATCTGTGCTTGCGCAGAGAAGGAACATCTCACGGTGCGCATCCTCGGCAGAGCCTGTTCCTGAAAAGGCAAACGTCCGGCTCCTTGTCCCACACGGAAGGTGGCAGCCCGGAAAGCTGTTGCTGGTCTTCACCTTCCCCCTGCAGCCTATTCACAGGCACAACAGGTTTGGGGATCTGTGCTTGCCCAGAGAAGGAACATCTCACGGTGCGCATCCTCGGCAGAGCCTGTTCCCGAAAAGGCAAACGTCCGGCTCCTTGTCCCACACGGAAGGTGGCAGCCCGGAAAGCTGTTGCTGGTCTTCACCTTCCCCCTGCAGCCTATTCACAGGCACAACAGGTTTTGGGATCTGTGCTTGCGCAGAGAAGGAACATCTCACGGTGCGCATCCTCGGCAGAGCCTGTTCCTGAAAAGGCAAACGTCCGGCTCCTTGTCCCACACGGAAGGTGGCAGCCCGGAAAGCTGTTGCTGGTCTTCACCTTCCCCCTGCAGCCTATTCACAGGCACAACAGGTTTGGGGATCTGTGCTTGCCCAGAGAAGGAACATCTCACGGTGCGCATCCTCGGCAGAGCCTGTTCCCGAAAAGGCAAACGTCCGGCTCCTTGTCCCACACGGAAGGTGGCAGCCCGGAAAGCTGTTGCTGGTCTTCACCTTCCCCCTGCAGCCTATTCACAGGCACAACAGGTTTTGGGAATCTCTGCTTGCGCAGAGAAGGAACATCTCACGGTGCGCATCCTCGGCAGAGCCTGTTCCCGAAAAGGCAAACCTCCAGCTCCTTGTCCCACACGGAAGGTGGCAGCCCTGAAAGCTGTTGCTGGTCTTCACCTTCCCCCTGCAGCCTATTCACAGGCACAACAGGTTTGGGGATCTGTGCTTGCCCAGAGAAGGAACATCTCACGGTGCGCATCCTCGGCAGAGCCTGTTCCCGAAAAGGCAAACGTCCGGCTCCTTGTCCTACACGGAAGGTGGCAGCCCTGAAAGCTGTTGCTGGTCTTCACCTTCCCCCTGCAGCCTAGTCACAGGCACAACAGTTTATGGGATCTGTGCTTGCCCAGAGAAGGAACATCTCACGGTGCGCATCCTCGGCAGAGCCTGTTCCCGAAAAGGCAAACGTCCGGCTCCTTGTCCCACACGGAAGGTGGCAGCCCGGAAAGCTGTTGCTGGTCTTCACCTTCCCCCTGCAGCCTATTCACAGGCACCACCGCACTGGGAATCTCTGCTTTCCCAAAGACGCAATCTCTCACGGTGCGCATCCTCGGCAGAGCCTGTTCCCGAAAAGGCAAACGTCCGGCTCCTTGTCCCACACGGAAGGTGGCAGCCCGGAAAGCTGTTGCTGGTCTTCACCTTCCCCCTGCAGCCTATTCACAGGCACAACAGGTTTGGGGATCTGTGCTTGCCCAGAGAAGGAACATCTCACGGTGCGCATCCTCGGCAGAGCCTGTTCCCGAAAAGGCAAACGTCCGGCTCCTTGTCCCACACGGAAGGTGGCAGCCCGGAAAGCTGTTGCTGGTCTTCACCTTCCCCCTGCAGCCTATTCACAGGCACAACAGGTTTGGGGATCTGTGCTTGCCCAGAGAAGGAACATCTCACGGTGCGCATCCTCGGCAGAGCCTGTTCCCGAAAAGGCAAACGTCCGGCTCCTTGTCCCACACGGAAGGTGGCAGCCCGGAAAGCTGTTGCTGGTCTTCACCTTCCCCCTGCAGCCTATTCACAGGCACAACAGGTTTTGGGATCTGTGCTTGCCCAGAGAAGGAACATCTCACGGTGCGCATCCTCGGCAGAGCCTGTTCCCGAAAAGGCAAACGTCCGGCTCCTTGTCCCACACGGAAGGTGGCAGCCCGGAAAGCTCTTGCTGGTCTTCACCTTCCCCCTGCAGCCTAGTCACAGGCACCACCACACTGGGAATCTCTGCTTTCCCAAAGACGCAATCTCTCACGGTGCGCATCCTCGGCAGAGCCTGTTCCCGAAAAGGCAAACGTCCGGCTCCTTGTCCCACACGGAAGGTGGCAGCCCGGAAAGCTCTTGCTGGTCTTCACCTTCCCCCTGCAGCCTATTCACAGGCACAACAGGTTTGGGGATCTGTGCTTGCCCAGAGAAGGAACATCTCACGGTGCGCATCCTCGGCAGAGCCTGTTCCCGAAAAGGCAAACGTCCGGCTCCTTGTCCCACACGGAAGGTGGCAGCCCGGAAAGCTGTTGCTGGTCTTCACCTTCCCCCTGCAGCCTATTCACAGGCACAACAGGTTTGGGGATCTCTGCTTGCCCAGAGAAGGAACATCTCACGGTGCGCATCCTCGGCAGAGCCTGTTCCCAAAAAGGCAAACGTCCGGCTCCTTGTCCCACACGGAAGGTGGCAGCCCGGAAAGCTGTTGCTGGTCTTCACCTTCCCCCTGCAGCCTAGTCACAGGCACAACAGTTTATGGGATCTGTGCTTGCCCAGAGAAGGAACATCTCACGGTGCGCATCCTCGGCAGAGCCTGTTCCCGAAAAGGCAAACGTCCGGCTCCTTGTCCTACACGGAAGGTGGCAGCCCTGAAAGCTGTTGCTGGTCTTCACCTTCCCCCTGCAGCCTAGTCACAGGCACCACCGCACTGGGAATCTCTGCTTTCCCAAAGACGCAATCTCTCACGGTGCGCATCCTCGGCAGAGCCTGTTCCCGAAAAGGCAAACGTCCGGCTCCTTGTCCCACACGGAAGGTGGCAGCCCGGAAAGCTGTTGCTGGTCTTCACCTTCCCCCTGCAGCCTATTCACAGGCACAACAGGTTTGGGGATCTGTGCTTGCCCAGAGAAGGAACATCTCACGGTGCGCATCCTCGGCAGAGCCTGTTCCCGAAAAGGCAAACGTCCGGCTCCTTGTCCCACACGGAAGGTGGCAGCCCTGAAAGCTGTTGCTGGTCTTCACCTTCCCCCTGCAGCCTATTCACAGGCACAACAGGTTTGGGGATCTGTGCTTGCCCAGAGAAGGAACATCTCACGGTGCGCATCCTCGGCAGAGCCTGTTCCCGAAAAGGCAAACGTCCGGTTCCTTGTCCCACACGGAAGGTGGCAGCCCTGAAAGCTGTTGCTGGTCTTCACCTTCCCCCTGCAGCCTAGTCACAGGCACAACAGGTTTGGGGATCTGTGCTTGCCCAAAGACGCAATCTCTCACGGTGCGCATCCTCGGCAGAGCCTGTTCCCGAAAAGGCAAACGTCCGGCTCCTTGTCCCACACGGAAGGTGGCAGCCCGGAAAGCTCTTGCTGGTCTTCACCTTCCCCCTGCAGCCTATTCACAGGCACAACAGGTTTGGGGATCTGTGCTTGCCCAGAGAAGGAACATCTCACGGTGCGCATCCTCGGCAGAGCCTGTTCCCGAAAAGGCAAACGTCCGGCTCCTTGTCCCACACGGAAGGTGGCAGCCCGGAAAGCTCTTGCTGGTCTTCACCTTCCCCCTGCAGCCTAGTCACAGGCACCACCACACTGGGAATCTCTGCTTTCCCAAAGACGCAATCTCTCACGGTGCGCATCCTCGGCAGAGCCTGTTCCCGAAAAGGCAAACGTCCGGCTCCTTGTCCCACACGGAAGGTGGCAGCCCGGAAAGCTGTTGCTGGTCTTCACCTTCCCCCTGCAGCCTATTCACAGGCACAACAGGTTTGGGGATCTGTGCTTGCCCAGAGAAGGAACATCTCACGGTGCGCATCCTCGGCAGAGCCTGTTCCCGAAAAGGCAAACGTCCGGCTCCTTGTCCCACACGGAAGGTGGCAGCCCGGAAAGCTCTTGCTGGTCTTCACCTTCCCCCTGCAGCCTATTCACAGGCACAACAGGTTTTGGGATCTGTGCTTGCCCAGAGAAGGAACATCTCACGGTGCGCATCCTCGGCAGAGCCTGTTCCCGAAAAGGCAAACGTCCGGCTCCTTGTCCCACACGGAAGGTGGCAGCCCGGAAAGCTCTTGCTGGTCTTCACCTTCCCCTTGCAGCCTATTCACAGGCACAACAGGTTTGGGGATCTGTGCTTGCCCAGAGAAGGAACATCTCACGGTGCGCATCCTCGGCAGAGCCTGTTCCCGAAAAGGCAAACGTCCGGCTCCTTGTCCCACACGGAAGGTGGCAGCCCGGAAAGCTGTTGCTGGTCTTCACCTTCCCCCTGCAGCCTAGTCACAGGCACCACCACACTGGGAATCTCTGCTTTCCCAAAGACGCAATCTCTCACGGTGCGCATCCTCGGCAGAGCCTGTTCCCGAAAAGGCAAACGTCCGGCTCCTTGTCCCACACGGAAGGTGGCAGCCCGGAAAGCTGTTGCTGGTCTTCACCTTCCCCCTGCAGCCTATTCACAGGCACCACCGCACTGGGAATCTCTGCTTTCCCAAAGACGCAATCTCTCACGGTGCACATCCTCGGCAGAGCCTGTTCCCGAAAAGGCAAACGTCCGGCTCCTTGTCCCACACGGAAGGTGGCAGCCCGGAAAGCTGTTGCTGGTCTTCACCTTCCCCCTGCAGCCTAGTCACAGGCACAACAGGTTTTGGGATCTGTGCTTGCCCATTGAAGGAACATCTCACGGTGCGCATCCTCGGCAGAGCCTGTTCCCGAAAAGGCAAACGTCCGGCTCCTTGTCCCACACGGAAGGTGGCAGCCCGGAAAGCTCTTGCTGGTCTTCACCTTCCCCCTGCAGCCTATTCACAGGGACAACAGGTTTGGGGATCTGTGCTTGCCCAGAGAAGGAACATCTCACGGTGCGCATCCTCGGCAGAGCCTGTTCCCGAAAAGGCAAACGTCCGGTTCCTTGTCCCACACGGAAGGTGGCAGCCCGGAAAGCTGTTGCTGGTCTTCACCTTCCCCCTGCAGCCTATTCACAGGCACAACAGGTTTGGGGATCTCTGCTTGCCCAGAGAAGGAACATCTCACGGTGCGCATCCTCGGCAGAGCCTGTTCCCAAAAAGGCAAACGTCCGGCTCCTTGTCCCACACGGAAGGTGGCAGCCCTGAAAGCTGTTGCTGGTCTTCACCTTCCCCCTGCAGCCTATTCACAGGCACAACAGTTTATGGGATCTGTGCTTGCCCAGAGAAGGAATATCTCACGGTGCGCATCCTCGGCAGAGCCTGTTCCCGAAAAGGCAAACGTCCGGCTCCTTGTCCCACACGGAAGGTGGCAGCCCGGAAAGCTCTTGCTGGTCTTCACCTTCCCCCTGCAGCCTATTCACAGGCACCACCGCACTGGGAATCTCTGCTTTCCCAAAGACGCAATCTCTCACGGTGCGCATCCTCGGCAGAGCCTGTTCCCGAAAAGGCAAACGTCCGGCTCCTTGTCCCACACGGAAGGTGGCAGCCCGGAAAGCTCTTGCTGGTCTTCACCTTCCCCCTGCAGCCTATTCACAGGCACAACAGGTTTTGGGATCTGTGCTTGCCCAGAGAAGGAACATCTCACGGTGCGCATCCTCGGCAGAGCCTGTTCCCGAAAAGGCAAACGTCCGGCTCCTTGTCCCACACGGAAGGTGGCAGCCCGGAAAGCTCTTGCTGGTCTTCACCTTCCCCCTGCAGCCTATTCACAGGGACAACAGGTTTGGGGATCTGTGCTTGCCCAGAGAAGGAACATCTCACGGTGCGCATCCTCGGCAGAGCCTGTTCCCGAAAAGGCAAACGTCCGGTTCCTTGTCCCACACGGAAGGTGGCAGCCCGGAAAGCTGTTGCTGGTCTTCACCTTCCCCCTGCAGCCTATTCACAGGCACAACAGGTTTGGGGATCTCTGCTTGCCCAGAGAAGGAACATCTCACGGTGCGCATCCTCGGCAGAGCCTGTTCCCGAAAAGGCAAACGTCCGGCTCCTTGTCCCACACGGAAGGTGGCAGCCCTGAAAGCTGTTGCTGGTCTTCACCTTCCCCCTGCAGCCTATTCACAGGCACAACAGGTTTGGGGATCTGTGCTTGCCCAGAGAAGGAACATCTCACGGTGCACATCCTCGGCAGAGCCTGTTCCCGAAAAGGCAAACGTCCGGCTCCTTGTCCCACACGGAAGGTGGCAGCCCGGAAAGCTGTTGCTGGTCTTCACCTTCCCCCTGCAGCCTATTCACAGGCACAACAGGTTTGGGGATCTGTGCTTGCCCAGAGAAGGAACATCTCACGGTGCGCATCCTCGGCAGAGCCTGTTCCCGAAAAGGCAAACGTCCGGCTCCTTGTCCCACACGGAAGGTGGCAGCCCGGAAAGCTGTTGCTGGTCTTCACCTTCCCCCTGCAGCCTATTCACAGGCACAACAGGTTTGGGGATCTGTGCTTGCCCAGAGAAGGAACATCTCACGGTGCGCATCCTCGGCAGAGCCTGTTCCCGAAAAGGCAAACGTCCGGCTCCTTGTCCCACACGGAAGGTGGCAGCCCGGAAAGCTGTTGCTGGTCTTCACCTTCCCCCTGCAGCCTAGTCACAGGCACAACAGGTTTGGGGATCTGTGCTTGCCCAGAGAAGGAACATCTCACGGTGCGCATCCTCGGCAGAGCCTGTTCCCGAAAAGGCAAACGTCCGGCTCCTTGTCCCACACGGAAGGTGGCAGCCCGGAAAGCTCTTGCTGGTCTTCACCTTCCCCCTGCAGCCTAGTCACAGGCACCACCACACTGGGAATCTCTGCTTTCCCAAAGACGCAATCTCTCACGGTGCGCATCCTCGGCAGAGCCTGTTCCCGAAAAGGCAAACGTCCGGCTCCTTGTCCCACACGGAAGGTGGCAGCCCGGAAAGCTCTTGCTGGTCTTCACCTTCCCCCTGCAGCCTATTCACAGGCACAACAGGTTTGGGGATCTGTGCTTGCCCAGAGAAGGAACATCTCACGGTGCGCATCCTCGGCAGAGCCTGTTCCCGAAAAGGCAAACGTCCGGCTCCTTGTCCCACACGGAAGGTGGCAGCCCGGAAAGCTGTTGCTGGTCTTCACCTTCCCCCTGCAGCCTATTCACAGGCACAACAGGTTTGGGGATCTCTGCTTGCCCAGAGAAGGAACATCTCACGGTGCGCATCCTCGGCAGAGCCTGTTCCCAAAAAGGCAAACGTCCGGCTCCTTGTCCCACACGGAAGGTGGCAGCCCGGAAAGCTGTTGCTGGTCTTCACCTTCCCCCTGCAGCCTAGTCACAGGCACAACAGTTTATGGGATCTGTGCTTGCCCAGAGAAGGAACATCTCACGGTGCGCATCCTCGGCAGAGCCTGTTCCCGAAAAGGCAAACGTCCGGCTCCTTGTCCTACACGGAAGGTGGCAGCCCTGAAAGCTGTTGCTGGTCTTCACCTTCCCCCTGCAGCCTAGTCACAGGCACCACCGCACTGGGAATCTCTGCTTTCCCAAAGACGCAATCTCTCACGGTGCGCATCCTCGGCAGAGCCTGTTCCCGAAAAGGCAAACGTCCGGCTCCTTGTCCCACACGGAAGGTGGCAGCCCGGAAAGCTGTTGCTGGTCTTCACCTTCCCCCTGCAGCCTATTCACAGGCACAACAGGTTTGGGGATCTGTGCTTGCCCAGAGAAGGAACATCTCACGGTGCGCATCCTCGGCAGAGCCTGTTCCCGAAAAGGCAAACGTCCGGCTCCTTGTCCCACACGGAAGGTGGCAGCCCGGAAAGCTGTTGCTGGTCTTCACCTTCCCCCTGCAGCCTATTCACAGGCACAACAGGTTTGGGGATCTGTGCTTGCCCAGAGAAGGAACATCTCACGGTGCGCATCCTCGGCAGAGCCTGTTCCCGAAAAGGCAAACGTCCGGTTCCTTGTCCCACACGGAAGGTGGCAGCCCTGAAAGCTGTTGCTGGTCTTCACCTTCCCCCTGCAGCCTATTCACAGGCACAACAGGTTTGGGGATCTGTGCTTGCCCAAAGACGCAATCTCTCACGGTGCGCATCCTCGGCAGAGCCTGTTCCCGAAAAGGCAAACGTCCGGCTCCTTGTCCCACACGGAAGGTGGCAGCCCGGAAAGCTCTTGCTGGTCTTCACCTTCCCCCTGCAGCCTATTCACAGGCACAACAGGTTTGGGGATCTGTGCTTGCCCAGAGAAGGAACATCTCACGGTGCGCATCCTCGGCAGAGCCTGTTCCCGAAAAGGCAAACGTCCGGCTCCTTGTCCCACACGGAAGGTGGCAGCCCGGAAAGCTCTTGCTGGTCTTCACCTTCCCCCTGCAGCCTATTCACAGGCACCACCGCACTGGGAATCTCTGCTTTCCCAAAGACGCAATCTCTCACGGTGCGCATCCTCGGCAGAGCCTGTTCCCGAAAAGGCAAACGTCCGGCTCCTTGTCCCACACGGAAGGTGGCAGCCCGGAAAGCTCTTGCTGGTCTTCACCTTCCCCCTGCAGCCTATTCACAGGCACAACAGGTTTTGGGATCTGTGCTTGCCCAGAGAAGGAACATCTCACGGTGCGCATCCTCGGCAGAGCCTGTTCCCGAAAAGGCAAACGTCCGGCTCCTTGTCCCACACGGAAGGTGGCAGCCCGGAAAGCTCTTGCTGGTCTTCACCTTCCCCCTGCAGCCTATTCACAGGGACAACAGGTTTGGGGATCTGTGCTTGCCCAGAGAAGGAACATCTCACGGTGCGCATCCTCGGCAGAGCCTGTTCCCGAAAAGGCAAACGTCCGGTTCCTTGTCCCACACGGAAGGTGGCAGCCCGGAAAGCTGTTGCTGGTCTTCACCTTCCCCCTGCAGCCTATTCACAGGCACAACAGGTTTGGGGATCTCTGCTTGCCCAGAGAAGGAACATCTCACGGTGCGCATCCTCGGCAGAGCCTGTTCCCGAAAAGGCAAACGTCCGGCTCCTTGTCCCACACGGAAGGTGGCAGCCCTGAAAGCTGTTGCTGGTCTTCACCTTCCCCCTGCAGCCTATTCACAGGCACAACAGTTTATGGGATCTGTGCTTGCCCAGAGAAGGAACATCTCACGGTGCACATCCTCGGCAGAGCCTGTTCCCGAAAAGGCAAACGTCCGGCTCCTTGTCCCACACGGAAGGTGGCAGCCCGGAAAGCTGTTGCTGGTCTTCACCTTCCCCCTGCAGCCTATTCACAGGCACAACAGGTTTGGGGATCTGTGCTTGCCCAGAGAAGGAACATCTCACGGTGCGCATCCTCGGCAGAGCCTGTTCCCGAAAAGGCAAACGTCCGGCTCCTTGTCCCACACGGAAGGTGGCAGCCCGGAAAGCTGTTGCTGGTCTTCACCTTCCCCCTGCAGCCTATTCACAGGCACAACAGGTTTGGGGATCTGTGCTTGCCCAGAGAAGGAACATCTCACGGTGCGCATCCTCGGCAGAGCCTGTTCCCGAAAAGGCAAACGTCCGGCTCCTTGTCCCACACGGAAGGTGGCAGCCCGGAAAGCTGTTGCTGGTCTTCACCTTCCCCCTGCAGCCTATTCACAGGCACAACAGGTTTGGGGATCTGTGCTTGCCCAGAGAAGGAACATCTCACGGTGCGCATCCTCGGCAGAGCCTGTTCCCGAAAAGGCAAACGTCCGGCTCCTTGTCCCACACGGAAGGTGGCAGCCCGGAAAGCTCTTGCTGGTCTTCACCTTCCCCCTGCAGCCTAGTCACAGGCACCACCACACTGGGAATCTCTGCTTTCCCAAAGACGCAATCTCTCACGGTGCGCATCCTCGGCAGAGCCTGTTCCCGAAAAGGCAAACGTCCGGCTCCTTGTCCCACACGGAAGGTGGCAGCCCGGAAAGCTCTTGCTGGTCTTCACCTTCCCCCTGCAGCCTATTCACAGGCACAACAGGTTTGGGGATCTGTGCTTGCCCAGAGAAGGAACATCTCACGGTGCGCATCCTCGGCAGAGCCTGTTCCCGAAAAGGCAAACGTCCGGCTCCTTGTCCCACACGGAAGGTGGCAGCCCGGAAAGCTGTTGCTGGTCTTCACCTTCCCCCTGCAGCCTATTCACAGGCACAACAGGTTTGGGGATCTCTGCTTGCCCAGAGAAGGAACATCTCACGGTGCGCATCCTCGGCAGAGCCTGTTCCCAAAAAGGCAAACGTCCGGCTCCTTGTCCCACACGGAAGGTGGCAGCCCGGAAAGCTGTTGCTGGTCTTCACCTTCCCCCTGCAGCCTATTCACAGGCACAACAGTTTATGGGATCTGTGCTTGCCCAGAGAAGGAACATCTCACGGTGCGCATCCTCGGCAGAGCCTGTTCCCGAAAAGGCAAACGTCCGGCTCCTTGTCCTACACGGAAGGTGGCAGCCCTGAAAGCTGTTGCTGGTCTTCACCTTCCCCCTGCAGCCTAGTCACAGGCACCACCGCACTGGGAATCTCTGCTTTCCCAAAGACGCAATCTCTCACGGTGCGCATCCTCGGCAGAGCCTGTTCCCGAAAAGGCAAACGTCCGGCTCCTTGTCCCACACGGAAGGTGGCAGCCCGGAAAGCTGTTGCTGGTCTTCACCTTCCCCCTGCAGCCTATTCACAGGCACAACAGGTTTGGGGATCTGTGCTTGCCCAGAGAAGGAACATCTCACGGTGCGCATCCTCGGCAGAGCCTGTTCCCGAAAAGGCAAACGTCCGGCTCCTTGTCCCACACGGAAGGTGGCAGCCCTGAAAGCTGTTGCTGGTCTTCACCTTCCCCCTGCAGCCTATTCACAGGCACAACAGGTTTTGGGATCTGTGCTTGCCCAGAGAAGGAACATCTCACGGTGCGCATCCTCGGCAGAGCCTGTTCCCGAAAAGGCAAACGTCCGGTTCCTTGTCCCACACGGAAGGTGGCAGCCCTGAAAGCTGTTGCTGGTCTTCACCTTCCCCCTGCAGCCTATTCACAGGCACAACAGGTTTGGGGATCTGTGCTTGCCCAAAGACGCAATCTCTCACGGTGCGCATCCTCGGCAGAGCCTGTTCCCGAAAAGGCAAACGTCCGGCTCCTTGTCCCACACGGAAGGTGGCAGCCCGGAAAGCTCTTGCTGGTCTTCACCTTCCCCCTGCAGCCTATTCACAGGCACAACAGGTTTGGGGATCTGTGCTTGCCCAGAGAAGGAACATCTCACGGTGCGCATCCTCGGCAGAGCCTGTTCCCGAAAAGGCAAACGTCCGGCTCCTTGTCCCACACGGAAGGTGGCAGCCCGGAAAGCTGTTGCTGGTCTTCACCTTCCCCCTGCAGCCTAGTCACAGGCACCACCACACTGGGAATCTCTGCTTTCCCAAAGACGCAATCTCTCACGGTGCGCATCCTCGGCAGAGCCTGTTCCCGAAAAGGCAAACGTCCGGCTCCTTGTCCCACACGGAAGGTGGCAGCCCGGAAAGCTGTTGCTGGTCTTCACCTTCCCCCTGCAGCCTATTCACAGGCACAACAGGTTTGGGGATCTGTGCTTGCCCAGAGAAGGAACATCTCACGGTGTGCATCCTCGGCAGAGCCTGTTCCCGAAAAGGCAAACGTCCGGCTCCTTGTCCCACACGGAAGGTGGCAGCCCGGAAAGCTCTTGCTGGTCTTCACCTTCCCCCTGCAGCCTATTCACAGGCACAACAGGTTTTGGGATCTGTGCTTGCCCAGAGAAGGAACATCTCACGGTGCGCATCCTCGGCAGAGCCTGTTCCCGAAAAGGCAAACGTCCGGCTCCTTGTCCCACACGGAAGGTGGCAGCCCGGAAAGCTGTTGCTGGTCTTCACCTTCCCCTTGCAGCCTATTCACAGGCACAACAGGTTTGGGGATCTGTGCTTGCCCAGAGAAGGAACATCTCACGGTGCGCATCCTCGGCAGAGCCTGTTCCCGAAAAGGCAAACGTCCGGCTCCTTGTCCCACACGGAAGGTGGCAGCCCGGAAAGCTGTTGCTGGTCTTCACCTTCCCCCTGCAGCCTAGTCACAGGCACCACCACACTGGGAATCTCTGCTTTCCCAAAGACGCAATCTCTCACGGTGCGCATCCTCGGCAGAGCCTGTTCCCGAAAAGGCAAACGTCCGGCTCCTTGTCCCACACGGAAGGTGGCAGCCCGGAAAGCTGTTGCTGGTCTTCACCTTCCCCCTGCAGCCTATTCACAGGCACCACCGCACTGGGAATCTCTGCTTTCCCAAAGACGCAATCTCTCACGGTGCACATCCTCGGCAGAGCCTGTTCCCGAAAAGGCAAACGTCCGGCTCCTTGTCCCACACGGAAGGTGGCAGCCCGGAAAGCTGTTGCTGGTCTTCACCTTCCCCCTGCAGCCTAGTCACAGGCACAACAGGTTTTGGGATCTGTGCTTGCCCAGAGAAGGAACATCTCACGGTGCGCATCCTCGGCAGAGCCTGTTCCCGAAAAGGCAAACGTCCGGCTCCTTGTCCCACACGGAAGGTGGCAGCCCGGAAAGCTCTTGCTGGTCTTCACCTTCCCCCTGCAGCCTATTCACAGGGACAACAGGTTTGGGGATCTGTGCTTGCCCAGAGAAGGAACATCTCACGGTGCGCATCCTCGGCAGAGCCTGTTCCCGAAAAGGCAAACGTCCGGTTCCTTGTCCCACACGGAAGGTGGCAGCCCGGAAAGCTGTTGCTGGTCTTCACCTTCCCCCTGCAGCCTATTCACAGGCACAACAGGTTTGGGGATCTCTGCTTGCCCAGAGAAGGAACATCTCACGGTGCGCATCCTCGGCAGAGCCTGTTCCCAAAAAGGCAAACGTCCGGCTCCTTGTCCCACACGGAAGGTGGCAGCCCTGAAAGCTGTTGCTGGTCTTCACCTTCCCCCTGCAGCCTATTCACAGGCACAACAGTTTATGGGATCTGTGCTTGCCCAGAGAAGGAATATCTCACGGTGCGCATCCTCGGCAGAGCCTGTTCCCGAAAAGGCAAACGTCCGGCTCCTTGTCCCACACGGAAGGTGGCAGCCCGGAAAGCTCTTGCTGGTCTTCACCTTCCCCCTGCAGCCTATTCACAGGCACCACCGCACTGGGAATCTCTGCTTTCCCAAAGACGCAATCTCTCACGGTGCGCATCCTCGGCAGAGCCTGTTCCCGAAAAGGCAAACGTCCGGCTCCTTGTCCCACACGGAAGGTGGCAGCCCGGAAAGCTCTTGCTGGTCTTCACCTTCCCCCTGCAGCCTATTCACAGGCACAACAGGTTTTGGGATCTGTGCTTGCCCAGAGAAGGAACATCTCACGGTGCGCATCCTCGGCAGAGCCTGTTCCCGAAAAGGCAAACGTCCGGCTCCTTGTCCCACACGGAAGGTGGCAGCCCGGAAAGCTGTTGCTGGTCTTCACCTTCCCCCTGCAGCCTAGTCACAGGCACAACAGGTTTGGGGATCTGTGCTTGCCCAGAGAAGGAACATCTCACGGTGCGCATCCTCGGCAGAGCCTGTTCCCGAAAAGGCAAACGTCCGGTTCCTTGTCCCACACGGAAGGTGGCAGCCCGGAAAGCTGTTGCTGGTCTTCACCTTCCCCCTGCAGCCTATTCACAGGCACAACAGGTTTGGGGATCTCTGCTTGCCCAGAGAAGGAACATCTCACGGTGCGCATCCTCGGCAGAGCCTGTTCCCAAAAAGGCAAACGTCCGGCTCCTTGTCCCACACGGAAGGTGGCAGCCCTGAAAGCTGTTGCTGGTCTTCACCTTCCCCCTGCAGCCTATTCACAGGCACAACAGTTTATGGGATCTGTGCTTGCCCAGAGAAGGAATATCTCACGGTGCGCATCCTCGGCAGAGCCTGTTCCCGAAAAGGCAAACGTCCGGCTCCTTGTCCCACACGGAAGGTGGCAGCCCGGAAAGCTCTTGCTGGTCTTCACCTTCCCCCTGCAGCCTATTCACAGGCACAACAGGTTTGGGTATCTGTGCTTGCCCAGAGAAGGAACATCTCACGGTGCGCATCCTCGGCAGAGCCTGTTCCCGAAAAGGCAAACGTCCGGCTCCTTGTCCCACACGGAAGGTGGCAGCCCGGAAAGCTCTTGCTGGTCTTCACCTTCCCCCTGCAGCCTATTCACAGGCACAACAGGTTTTGGGATCTGTGCTTGCCCAGAGAAGGAACATCTCACGGTGCGCATCCTCGGCAGAGCCTGTTCCCGAAAAGGCAAACGTCCGGCTCCTTGTCCCACACGGAAGGTGGCAGCCCTGAAAGCTGGTGCTGGTCTTCACCTTCCCCCTGCAGCCTATTCACAGGGACAACAGGTTTGGGGATCTGTGCTTGCCCAGAGAAGGAACATCTCACGGTGCGCATCCTCGGCAGAGCCTGTTCCCGAAAAGGCAAACGTCCGGCTCCTTGTCCCACACGGAAGGTGGCAGCCCGGAAAGCTCTTGCTGGTCTTCACCTTCCCCCTGCAGCCTAGTCACAGGCACAACAGGTTTGGGGATCTGTGCTTGCCCAAAGACGCAATCTCTCACGGTGCGCATCCTCGGCAGAGCCTGTTCCCGAAAAGGCAAACGTCCGGCTCCTTGTCCCACACGGAAGGTGGCAGCCCGGAAAGCTGTTGCTGGTCTTCACCTTCCCCCTGCAGCCTATTCACAGGCACAACAGGTTTGGGGATCTGTGCTTGCCCAGAGAAGGAACATCTCACGGTGCGCATCCTCGGCAGAGCCTGTTCCCGAAAAGGCAAACGTCCGGCTCCTTGTCCCACACGGAAGGTGGCAGCCCGGAAAGCTGTTGCTGGTCTTCACCTTCCCCCTGCAGCCTAGTCACAGGCACCACCACACTGGGAATCTCTGCTTTCCCAAAGACGCAATCTCTCACGGTGCGCATCCTCGGCAGAGCCTGTTCCCGAAAAGGCAAACGTCCGGCTCCTTGTCCCACACGGAAGGTGGCAGCCCGGAAAGCTCTTGCTGGTCTTCACCTTCCCCCTGCAGCCTATTCACAGGCACAACAGGTTTGGGGATCTGTGCTTGCCCAGAGAAGGAACATCTCACGGTGCGCATCCTCGGCAGAGCCTGTTCCCGAAAAGGCAAACGTCCGGCTCCTTGTCCCACACGGAAGGTGGCAGCCCGGAAAGCTGTTGCTGGTCTTCACCTTCCCCCTGCGGCCTATTCACAGGCACAACAGGTTTGGGGATCTGTGCTTTCCCAAAGACGCAATCTCTCACGTTGCGCATCCTCGGCAGAGCCTGTTCCCGAAAAGGCAAACGTCCGGCTCCTTGTCCCACACGGAAGGTGGCAGCCCGGAAAGCTGTTGCTGGTCTTCACCTTCCCCCTGCAGCCTATTCACAGGCACAACAGTTTATGGGATCTGTGCTTGCCCAGAGAAGGAACATCTCACGGTGCGCATCCTCGGCAGAGCCTGTTCCCGAAAAGGCAAACGTCCGGCTCCTTGTCCCACACGGAAGGTGGCAGCCCTGAAAGCTGTTGCTGGTCTTCACCTTCCCCCTGCAGCCTATTCACAGGCACAACAGTTTATGGGATCTGTGCTTGCCCAGAGAAGGAACATCTCACGGTGCGCATCCTCGGCAGAGCCTGTTCCCGAAAAGGCAAACGTCCGGCTCCTTGTCCCACACGGAAGGTGGCAGCCCGGAAAGCTCTTGCTGGTCTTCACCTTCCCCCTGCAGCCTAGTCACAGGCACCACCACACTGGGAATCTCTGCTTTCCCAAAGACGCAATCTCTCACGGTGCGCATCCTCGGCAGAGCCTGTTCCCGAAAAGGCAAACGTCCGGCTCCTTGTCCCACACGGAAGGTGGCAGCCCGGAAAGCTGTTGCTGGTCTTCACCTTCCCCCTGCAGCCTATTCACAGGCACAACAGGTTTGGGGATCTGTGCTTGCCCAGAGAAGGAACATCTCACGGTGCGCATCCTCGGCAGAGCCTGTTCCCGAAAAGGCAAACGTCCGGCTCCTTGTCCCACACGGAAGGTGGCAGCCCGGAAAGCTGTTGCTGGTCTTCACCTTCCCCCTGCGGCCTATTCACAGGCACAACAGGTTTGGGGATCTGTGCTTTCCCAAAGACGCAATCTCTCACGTTGTGCATCCTCGGCAGAGCCTGTTCCCGAAAAGGCAAACGTCCGGCTCCTTGTCCCACACGGAAGGTGGCAGCCCGGAAAGCTGTTGCTGGTCTTCACCTTCCCCCTGCAGCCTATTCACAGGCACAACAGTTTATGGGATCTGTGCTTGCCCAGAGAAGGAACATCTCACGGTGCGCATCCTCGGCAGAGCCTGTTCCCGAAAAGGCAAACGTCCGGCTCCTTGTCCCACACGGAAGGTGGCAGCCCGGAAAGCTGTTGCTGGTCTTCACCTTCCCCCTGCAGCCTATTCACAGGCACAACAGTTTATGGGATCTGTGCTTGCCCAGAGAAGGAACATCTCACGGTGCACATCCTCGGCAGAGCCTGTTCCCGAAAAGGCAAACGTCCGGCTCCTTGTCCCACACGGAAGGTGGCAGCCCGGAAAGCTGTTGCTGGTCTTCACCTTCCCCCTGCAGCCTATTCACAGGCACAACAGGTTTGGGGATCTGTGCTTGCCCAGAGAAGGAACATCTCACGGTGCGCATCCTCGGCAGAGCCTGTTCCCGAAAAGGCAAACGTCCGGCTCCTTGTCCCACACGGAAGGTGGCAGCCCGGAAAGCTGTTGCTGGTCTTCACCTTCCCCCTGCAGCCTATTCACAGGCACAACAGGTTTGGGGATCTGTGCTTGCCCAGAGAAGGAACATCTCACGGTGCGCATCCTCGGCAGAGCCTGTTCCCGAAAAGGCAAACGTCCGGCTCCTTGTCCCACACGGAAGGTGGCAGCCCGGAAAGCTGTTGCTGGTCTTCACCTTCCCCCTGCAGCCTATTCACAGGCACAACAGGTTTGGGGATCTGTGCTTGCCCAGAGAAGGAACATCTCACGGTGCGCATCCTCGGCAGAGCCTGTTCCCGAAAAGGCAAACGTCCGGCTCCTTGTCCCACACGGAAGGTGGCAGCCCGGAAAGCTGTTGCTGGTCTTCACCTTCCCCCTGCAGCCTATTCACAGGCACAACAGGTTTGGGGATCTGTGCTTGCCCAGAGAAGGAACATCTCACGGTGCGCATCCTCGGCAGAGCCTGTTCCCGAAAAGGCAAACGTCCGGCTCCTTGTCCCACACGGAAGGTGGCAGCCCGGAAAGCTGTTGCTGGTCTTCACCTTCCCCCTGCGGCCTATTCACAGGCACAACAGGTTTGGGGATCTGTGCTTGCCCAGAGAAGGAACATCTCACGGTGCGCATCCTCGGCAGAGCCTGTTCCCGAAAAGGCAAACGTCCGGCTCCTTGTCCCACACGGAAGGTGGCAGCCCGGAAAGCTGTTGCTGGTCTTCACCTTCCCCCTGCAGCCTATTCACAGGCACAACAGGTTTGGGGATCTGTGCTTGCCCAGAGAAGGAACATCTCACGGTGCGCATCCTCGGCAGAGCCTGTTCCCGAAAAGGCAAACGTCCGGCTCCTTGTCCCACACGGAAGGTGGCAGCCCGGAAAGCTGTTGCTGGTCTTCACCTTCCCCCTGCAGCCTAGTCACAGGCACAACAGGTTTGGGGATCTGTGCTTGCCCAGAGAAGGAACATCTCACGGTGCGCATCCTCGGCAGAGCCTGTTCCCGAAAAGGCAAACGTCCGGCTCCTTGTCCCACACGGAAGGTGGCAGCCCGGAAAGCTGTTGCTGGTCTTCACCTTCCCCCTGCAGCCTATTCACAGGCACAACAGGTTTGGGGATCTGTGCTTGCCCAGAGAAGGAACTTCTCACGGTGCGCAGCCTCGGCAGAGCCTGTTCCCGAAAAGGCAAACGTCCGGCTCCTTGTCCCACACGGAAGGTGGCAGCCCGGAAAGCTCTTGCTGGTCTTCACCTTCCCCCTGCAGCCTAGTCACAGGCACAACAGGTTTGGGTATCTGTGCTTGCCCAGAGAAGGAACATCTCACGGTGCGCATCCTCGGCAGAGCCTGTTCCCGAAAAGGCAAACGTCCGGCTCCTTGTCCCACACGGAAGGTGGCAGCCCGGAAAGCTCTTGCTGGTCTTCACCTTCCCCCTGCAGCCTATTCACAGGCACAACAGGTTTTGGGATCTGTGCTTGCCCAGAGAAGGAACATCTCACGGTGCGCATCCTCGGCAGAGCCTGTTCCCGAAAAGGCAAACGTCCGGCTCCTTGTCCCACACGGAAGGTGGCAGCCCGGAAAGCTGTTGCTGGTCTTCACCTTCCCCCTGCAGCCTAGTCACAGGCACCACCACACTGGGAATCTCTGCTTTCCCAAAGACGCAATCTCTCACGGTGCGCATCCTCGGCAGAGCCTGTTCCCGAAAAGGCAAACGTCCGGCTCCTTGTCCCACACGGAAGGTGGCAGCCCGGAAAGCTCTTGCTGGTCTTCACCTTCCCCCTGCAGCCTATTCACAGGCACAACAGGTTTGGGGATCTGTGCTTGCCCAGAGAAGGAACATCTCACGGTGCGCATCCTCGGCAGAGCCTGTTCCCGAAAAGGCAAACGTCCGGCTCCTTGTCCCACACGGAAGGTGGCAGCCCGGAAAGCTCTTGCTGGTCTTCACCTTCCCCCTGCAGCCTATTCACAGGCACAACAGTTTATGGGATCTGTGCTTGCCCAGAGAAGGAACATCTCACGGTGCGCATCCTCGGCAGAGCCTGTTCCCGAAAAGGCAAACGTCCGGCTCCTTGTCCTACACGGAAGGTGGCAGCCCTGAAAGCTGTTGCTGGTCTTCACCTTCCCCCTGCGGCCTATTCACAGGCACAACAGGTTTGGGGATCTGTGCTTGCCCAGAGAAGGAACATCTCACGGTGCGCATCCTCGGCAGAGCCTGTTCCCGAAAAGGCAAACGTCCGGCTCCTTGTCCCACACGGAAGGTGGCAGCCCTGAAAGCTGTTGCTGGTCTTCACCTTCCCCCTGCAGCCTATTCACAGGCACAACAGGTTTGGGGATCTGTGCTTGCCCAGAGAAGGAACATCTCACGGTGCGCATCCTTGGCAGAGCCTGTTCCCGAAAAGGCAAACGTCCGGCTCCTTGTCCCACACGGAAGGTGGCAGCCCGGAAAGCTGTTGCTGGTCTTCACCTTCCCCCTGCAGCCTATTCACAGGCACAACAGGTTTGGGGATCTGTGCTTGCCCAGAGAAGGAACATCTCACGGTGCGCATCCTCGGCAGAGCCTGTTCCCGAAAAGGCAAACGTCCGGCTCCTTGTCCCACACGGAAGGTGGCAGCCCTGAAAGCTGTTGCTGGTCTTCACCTTCCCCCTGCGGCCTATTCACAGGCACAACAGGTTTGGGGATCTGTGCTTGCCCAGAGAAGGAACATCTCACGGTGCGCATCCTCGGCAGAGCCTGTTCCCGAAAAGGCAAACGTCCGGCTCCTTGTCCCACACGGAAGGTGGCAGCCCGGAAAGCTGTTGCTGGTCTTCACCTTCCCCCTGCAGCCTATTCACAGGCACAACAGGTTTGGGGATCTGTGCTTTCCCAAAGACGCAATCTCTCACGGTGCGCATCCTCGGCAGAGCCTGTTCCCGAAAAGGCAAACGTCCGGCTCCTTGTCCCACACGGAAGGTGGCAGCCCGGAAAGCTGTTGCTGGTCTTCACCTTCCCCCTGCAGCCTAGTCACAGGCACCACCACACTGGGAATCTCTGCTTTCCCAAACACGCAATCTCTCACGGTGCGCATCCTCGGCAGAGCCTGTTCCCGAAAAGGCAAACGTCCGGCTCCTTGTCCCACATGGAAGGTGGCAGCCCGGAAAGCTGTTGCTGGTCTTCACCTTCCCCCTGCAGCCTATTCACAGGCACAACAGGTTTGGGGATCTGTGCTTGCCCAGAGAAGGAACATCTCACGGTGCGCATCCTCGGCAGAGCCTGTTCCCGAAAAGGCAAACGTCCGGCTCCTTGTCCCACACGGAAGGTGGCAGCCCGGAAAGCTGTTGCTGGTCTTCACCTTCCCCCTGCAGCCTATTCACAGGCACAACAGGTTTGGGGATCTGTGCTTGCCCAGAGAAGGAACATCTCACGGTGCGCATCCTCGGCAGAGCCTGTTCCCAAAAAGGCAAACGTCCGGCTCCTTGTCCCACACGGAAGGTGGCAGCCCGGAAAGCTGTTGCTGGTCTTCACCTTCCCCCTGCAGCCTATTCACAGGCACAACAGGTTTGGGGATCTGTGCTTGCCCAGAGAAGGAACATCTCACGGTGCGCATCCTCGGCAGAGCCTGTTCCCGAAAAGGCAAACGTCCGGCTCCTTGTCCCACACGGAAGGTGGCAGCCCGGAAAGCTGTTGCTGGTCTTCACCTTCCCCCTGCAGCCTAGTCACAGGCACAACAGGTTTTGGGATCTGTGCTTGCCCAGAGAAGGAACATCTCACGGTGCGCATCCTCGGCAGAGCCTGTTCCCGAAAAGGCAAACGTCCGGCTCCTTGTCCCACACGGAAGGTGGCAGCCCGGAAAGCTGTTGCTGGTCTTCA
This sequence comes from Haliaeetus albicilla, assembly GCF_947461875.1. Classification (NCBI taxonomy): domain Eukaryota; kingdom Metazoa; phylum Chordata; class Aves; order Accipitriformes; family Accipitridae; genus Haliaeetus; species Haliaeetus albicilla. Next base: position 3,142,885 of record NW_027212433.1, on the reverse strand, counting down.
CCTTCCCCCTGCAGCCTATTCACAGGCACCACCGCACTGGGAATCTCTGCTTTCCCAAAGACGCAATCTCTCACGGTGCGCATCCTCGGCAGAGCCTGTTCCCGAAAAGGCAAACGTCCGGCTCCTTGTCCCACACGGAAGGTGGCAGCCCGGAAAGCTCTTGCTGGTCTTCACCTTCCCCCTGCGGCCTATTCACAGGCACAACAGGTTTGGGGATCTGTGCTTGCCCAGAGAAGGAACATCTCACGGTGCGCATCCTCGGCAGAGCCTGTTCCCGAAAAGGCAAACGTCCGGCTCCTTGTCCCACACGGAAGGTGGCAGCCCTGAAAGCTGTTGCTGGTCTTCACCTTCCCCCTGCAGCCTATTCACAGGGACAACAGGTTTTGGGATCTGTGCTTGCCCAGAGAAGGAACATCTCACGGTGCGCATCCTCGGCAGAGCCTGTTCCCGAAAAGGCAAACGTCCGGCTCCTTGTCCCACACGGAAGGTGGCAGCCCTGAAAGCTGTTGCTGGTCTTCACCTTCCCCCTGCAGCCTATTCACAGGCACAACAGGTTTTGGGATCTGTGCTTGCCCAGAGAAGGAACATCTCACGGTGCGCATCCTCGGCAGAGCCTGTTCCCGAAAAGGCAAACGTCCGGTTCCTTGTCCCACACGGAAGGTGGCAGCCCTGAAAGCTGTTGCTGGTCTTCACCTTCCCCCTGCAGCCTATTCACAGGCACAACAGGTTTTGGGATCTGTGCTTGCCCAGAGAAGGAACATCTCACGGTGCGCATCCTCGGCAGAGCCTGTTCCCGAAAAGGCAAACGTCCGGCTCCTTGTCCCACACGGAAGGTGGCAGCCCGGAAAGCTGTTGCTGGTCTTCACCTTCCCCCTGCGGCCTATTCACAGGCACAACAGGTTTGGGGATCTGTGCTTGCCCAGAGAAGGAACATCTCACGGTGCGCATCCTCGGCAGAGCCTGTTCCCGAAAAGGCAAACGTCCGGCTCCTTGTCCCACACGGAAGGTGGCAGCCCGGAAAGCTCTTGCTGGTCTTCACCTTCCCCCTGCAGCCTATTCACAGGCACAACAGGTTTGGGGATCTGTGCTTGCCCAGAGAAGGAACATCTCACGGTGCGCATCCTCGGCAGAGCCTGTTCCCGAAAAGGCAAACGTCCGGCTCCTTGTCCCACACGGAAGGTGGCAGCCCTGAAAGCTGTTGCTGGTCTTCACCTTCCCCCTGCAGCCTATTCACAGGCACAACAGGTTTGGGGATCTGTGCTTGCCCAGAGAAGGAACATCTCACGGTGCGCATCCTCGGCAGAGCCTGTTCCCGAAAAGGCAAACGTCCGGCTCCTTGTCCCACACGGAAGGTGGCAGCCCGGAAAGCTGTTGCTGGTCTTCACCTTCCCCCTGCAGCCTATTCACAGGCACAACAGGTTTTGGGATCTGTGCTTGCCCAGAGAAGGAACATCTCACGGTGCGCATCCTCGGCAGAGCCTGTTCCCGAAAAGGCAAACGTCCGGCTCCTTGTCCCACACGGAAGGTGGCAGCCCGGAAAGCTCTTGCTGGTCTTCACCTTCCCCCTGCAGCCTATTCACAGGCACAACAGGTTTTGGGATCTGTGCTTGCCCAGAGAAGGAACATCTCACGGTGCGCATCCTCGGCAGAGCCTGTTCCCGAAAAGGCAAACGTCCGGCTCCTTGTCCCACACGGAAGGTGGCAGCCCGGAAAGCTGTTGCTGGTCTTCACCTTCCCCCTGCAGCCTATTCACAGGCACCACCACACTGGGAATCTCTGCTTTCCCAAAGACGCAATCTCTCACGGTGCGCATCCTCGGCAGAGCCTGTTCCCGAAAAGGCAAACGTCCGGCTCCTTGTCCCACACGGAAGGTGGCAGCCCGGAAAGCTCTTGCTGGTCTTCACCTTCCCCCTGCAGCCTATTCACAGGCACAACAGGTTTGGGGATCTGTGCTTGCCCAGAGAAGGAACATCTCACGGTGCGCATCCTCGGCAGAGCCTGTTCCCGAAAAGGCAAACGTCCGGCTCCTTGTCCCACACGGAAGGTGGCAGCCCGGAAAGCTCTTGCTGGTCTTCACCTTCCCCCTGCAGCCTATTCACAGGCACAACAGTTTATGGGATCTGTGCTTGCCCAGAGAAGGAACATCTCACGGTGCGCATCCTCGGCAGAGCCTGTTCCCGAAAAGGCAAACGTCCGGCTCCTTGTCCCACACGGAAGGTGGCAGCCCGGAAAGCTCTTGCTGGTCTTCACCTTCCCCCTGCAGCCTATTCACAGGCACAACAGGTTTGGGGATCTGTGCTTGCCCAGAGAAGGAACATCTCACGGTGCGCATCCTCGGCAGAGCCTGTTCCCGAAAAGGCAAACGTCCGGCTCCTTGTCCCACACGGAAGGTGGCAGCCCGGAAAGCTGTTGCTGGTCTTCACCTTCCCCCTGCAGCCTATTCACAGGCACAACAGGTTTGGGGATCTGTGCTTGCCCAGAGAAGGAACATCTCACGGTGCGCATCCTCGGCAGAGCCTGTTCCCGAAAAGGCAAACGTCCGGCTCCTTGTCCCACACGGAAGGTGGCAGCCCGGAAAGCTGTTGCTGGTCTTCACCTTCCCCCTGCAGCCTATTCACAGGCACAACAGGTTTGGGGATCTGTGCTTGCCCAGAGAAGGAACATCTCACGGTGCGCATCCTCGGCAGAGCCTGTTCCCGAAAAGGCAAACGTCCGGCTCCTTGTCCCACACGGAAGGTGGCAGCCCGGAAAGCTCTTGCTGGTCTTCACCTTCCCCCTGCAGCCTATTCACAGGCACAACAGGTTTGGGGATCTGTGCTTGCCCAGAGAAGGAACATCTCACGGTGCGCATCCTCGGCAGAGCCTGTTCCCGAAAAGGCAAACGTCCGGCTCCTTGTCCCACACGGAAGGTGGCAGCCCGGAAAGCTGTTGCTGGTCTTCACCTTCCCCCTGCAGCCTATTCACAGGCACAACAGGTTTGGGGATCTGTGCTTGCCCAGAGAAGGAACATCTCACGGTGCGCATCCTCGGCAGAGCCTGTTCCCGAAAAGGCAAACGTCCGGCTCCTTGTCCCACACGGAAGGTGGCAGCCCGGAAAGCTGTTGCTGGTCTTCACCTTCCCCCTGCGGCCTATTCACAGGCACAACAGGTTTGGGGATCTGTGCTTGCCCAGAGAAGGAACATCTCACGGTGCGCATCCTCGGCAGAGCCTGTTCCCGAAAAGGCAAACGTCCGGCTCCTTGTCCCACACGGAAGGTGGCAGCCCGGAAAGCTCTTGCTGGTCTTCACCTTCCCCCTGCAGCCTATTCACAGGCACAACAGGTTTGGGGATCTGTGCTTGCCCAGAGAAGGAACATCTCACGGTGCGCATCCTCGGCAGAGCCTGTTCCCGAAAAGGCAAACGTCCGGCTCCTTGTCCCACACGGAAGGTGGCAGCCCGGAAAGCTCTTGCTGGTCTTCACCTTCCCCCTGCAGCCTATTCACAGGCACAACAGGTTTGGGGATCTGTGCTTGCCCAGAGAAGGAACATCTCACGGTGCGCATCCTCGGCAGAGCCTGTTCCCGAAAAGGCAAACGTCCGGCTCCTTGTCCCACACGGAAGGTGGCAGCCCGGAAAGCTGTTGCTGGTCTTCACCTTCCCCCTGCAGCCTAGTCACAGGCACAACAGGTTTGGGGATCTCTGCTTGCCCAGAGAAGGAACATCTCACGGTGCGCATCCTCGGCAGAGCCTGTTCCCGAAAAGGCAAACGTCCGGCTCCTTGTCCCACACGGAAGGTGGCAGCCCGGAAAGCTGTTGCTGGTCTTCACCTTCCCCCTGCAGCCTATTCACAGGCACAACAGGTTTGGGGATCTGTGCTTGCCCAGAGAAGGAACTTCTCACGGTGCGCAGCCTCGGCAGAGCCTGTTCCCGAAAAGGCAAACGTCCGGCTCCTTGTCCCACACGGAAGGTGGCAGCCCGGAAAGCTCTTGCTGGTCTTCACCTTCCCCCTGCAGCCTATTCACAGGCACAACAGGTTTGGGTATCTGTGCTTGCCCAGAGAAGGAACATCTCACGGTGCGCATCCTCGGCAGAGCCTGTTCCCGAAAAGGCAAACGTCCGGCTCCTTGTCCCACACGGAAGGTGGCAGCCCGGAAAGCTCTTGCTGGTCTTCACCTTCCCCCTGCAGCCTATTCACAGGCACAACAGGTTTTGGGATCTGTGCTTGCCCAGAGAAGGAACATCTCACGGTGCGCATCCTCGGCAGAGCCTGTTCCCGAAAAGGCAAACGTCCGGCTCCTTGTCCCACACGGAAGGTGGCAGCCCGGAAAGCTGTTGCTGGTCTTCACCTTCCCCCTGCAGCCTAGTCACAGGCACCACCACACTGGGAATCTCTGCTTTCCCAAAGACGCAATCTCTCACGGTGCGCATCCTCGGCAGAGCCTGTTCCCGAAAAGGCAAACGTCCGGCTCCTTGTCCCACACGGAAGGTGGCAGCCCGGAAAGCTCTTGCTGGTCTTCACCTTCCCCCTGCAGCCTATTCACAGGCACAACAGGTTTGGGGATCTGTGCTTGCCCAGAGAAGGAACATCTCACGGTGCGCATCCTCGGCAGAGCCTGTTCCCGAAAAGGCAAACGTCCGGCTCCTTGTCCCACACGGAAGGTGGCAGCCCGGAAAGCTCTTGCTGGTCTTCACCTTCCCCCTGCAGCCTATTCACAGGCACAACAGTTTATGGGATCTGTGCTTGCCCAGAGAAGGAACATCTCACGGTGCGCATCCTCGGCAGAGCCTGTTCCCGAAAAGGCAAACGTCCGGCTCCTTGTCCTACACGGAAGGTGGCAGCCCTGAAAGCTGTTGCTGGTCTTCACCTTCCCCCTGCGGCCTAGTCACAGGCACAACAGTTTATGGGATCTGTGCTTGCCCAGCGAAGGAACATCTCACGGTGCGCATCCTCGGCAGAGCCTGTTCCCGAAAAGGCAAACGTCCGGCTCCTTGTCCCACACGGAAGGTGGCAGCCCTGAAAGCTGTTGCTGGTCTTCACCTTCCCCCTGCGGCCTATTCACAGGCACAACAGGTTTGGGGATCTGTGCTTGCCCAGAGAAGGAACATCTCACGGTGCGCATCCTCGGCAGAGCCTGTTCCCGAAAAGGCAAACGTCCGGCTCCTTGTCCCACACGGAAGGTGGCAGCCCGGAAAGCTGTTGCTGGTCTTCACCTTCCCCCTGCAGCCTATTCACAGGCACAACAGGTTTGGGGATCTGTGCTTGCCCAGAGAAGGAACATCTCACGGTGCGCATCCTTGGCAGAGCCTGTTCCCGAAAAGGCAAACGTCCGGCTCCTTGTCCCACACGGAAGGTGGCAGCCCGGAAAGCTGTTGCTGGTCTTCACCTTCCCCCTGCAGCCTATTCACAGGCACAACAGGTTTGGGGATCTGTGCTTGCCCAGAGAAGGAACATCTCACGGTGCGCATCCTCGGCAGAGCCTGTTCCCGAAAAGGCAAACGTCCGGCTCCTTGTCCCACACGGAAGGTGGCAGCCCTGAAAGCTGGTGCTGGTCTTCACCTTCCCCCTGCGGCCTATTCACAGGCACAACAGGTTTGGGGATCTGTGCTTGCCCAGAGAAGGAACATCTCACGGTGCGCATCCTCGGCAGAGCCTGTTCCCGAAAAGGCAAACGTCCGGCTCCTTGTCCCACACGGAAGGTGGCAGCCCTGAAAGCTGTTGCTGGTCTTCACCTTCCCCCTGCAGCCTATTCACAGGCACAACAGGTTTGGGGATCTGTGCTTGCCCAGAGAAGGAACATCTCACGGTGCGCATCCTTGGCAGAGCCTGTTCCCGAAAAGGCAAACGTCCGGCTCCTTGTCCCACACGGAAGGTGGCAGCCCGGAAAGCTGTTGCTGGTCTTCACCTTCCCCCTGCAGCCTATTCACAGGCACAACAGGTTTGGGGATCTGTGCTTGCCCAGAGAAGGAACATCTCACGGTGCGCATCCTCGGCAGAGCCTGTTCCCGAAAAGGCAAACGTCCGGCTCCTTGTCCCACACGGAAGGTGGCAGCCCGGAAAGCTGTTGCTGGTCTTCACCTTCCCCCTGCAGCCTATTCACAGGCACAACAGGTTTGGGGATCTGTGCTTGCCCAGAGAAGGAACATCTCACGGTGCGCATCCTCGGCAGAGCCTGTTCCCGAAAAGGCAAACGTCCGGCTCCTTGTCCCACACGGAAGGTGGCAGCCCGGAAAGCTCTTGCTGGTCTTCACCTTCCCCCTGCAGCCTATTCACAGGCACAACAGGTTTGGGGATCTGTGCTTGCCCAGAGAAGGAACATCTCACGGTGCGCATCCTCGGCAGAGCCTGTTCCCGAAAAGGCAAACGTCCGGCTCCTTGTCCCACACGGAAGGTGGCAGCCCGGAAAGCTGTTGCTGGTCTTCACCTTCCCCCTGCAGCCTATTCACAGGCACAACAGGTTTGGGGATCTGTGCTTGCCCAGAGAAGGAACATCTCACGGTGCGCATCCTCGGCAGAGCCTGTTCCCGAAAAGGCAAACGTCCGGCTCCTTGTCCCACACGGAAGGTGGCAGCCCGGAAAGCTGTTGCTGGTCTTCACCTTCCCCCTGCGGCCTATTCACAGGCACAACAGGTTTGGGGATCTGTGCTTGCCCAGAGAAGGAACATCTCACGGTGCGCATCCTCGGCAGAGCCTGTTCCCGAAAAGGCAAACGTCCGGCTCCTTGTCCCACACGGAAGGTGGCAGCCCGGAAAGCTCTTGCTGGTCTTCACCTTCCCCCTGCAGCCTATTCACAGGCACAACAGGTTTGGGGATCTGTGCTTGCCCAGAGAAGGAACATCTCACGGTGCGCATCCTCGGCAGAGCCTGTTCCCGAAAAGGCAAACGTCCGGCTCCTTGTCCCACACGGAAGGTGGCAGCCCGGAAAGCTCTTGCTGGTCTTCACCTTCCCCCTGCAGCCTATTCACAGGCACAACAGGTTTGGGGATCTGTGCTTGCCCAGAGAAGGAACATCTCACGGTGCGCATCCTCGGCAGAGCCTGTTCCCGAAAAGGCAAACGTCCGGCTCCTTGTCCCACACGGAAGGTGGCAGCCCGGAAAGCTGTTGCTGGTCTTCACCTTCCCCCTGCAGCCTAGTCACAGGCACAACAGGTTTGGGGATCTCTGCTTGCCCAGAGAAGGAACATCTCACGGTGCGCATCCTCGGCAGAGCCTGTTCCCGAAAAGGCAAACGTCCGGCTCCTTGTCCCACACGGAAGGTGGCAGCCCGGAAAGCTGTTGCTGGTCTTCACCTTCCCCCTGCAGCCTATTCACAGGCACAACAGGTTTGGGGATCTGTGCTTGCCCAGAGAAGGAACTTCTCACGGTGCGCAGCCTCGGCAGAGCCTGTTCCCGAAAAGGCAAACGTCCGGCTCCTTGTCCCACACGGAAGGTGGCAGCCCGGAAAGCTCTTGCTGGTCTTCACCTTCCCCCTGCAGCCTATTCACAGGCACAACAGGTTTGGGTATCTGTGCTTGCCCAGAGAAGGAACATCTCACGGTGCGCATCCTCGGCAGAGCCTGTTCCCGAAAAGGCAAACGTCCGGCTCCTTGTCCCACACGGAAGGTGGCAGCCCGGAAAGCTCTTGCTGGTCTTCACCTTCCCCCTGCAGCCTATTCACAGGCACAACAGGTTTTGGGATCTGTGCTTGCCCAGAGAAGGAACATCTCACGGTGCGCATCCTCGGCAGAGCCTGTTCCCGAAAAGGCAAACGTCCGGCTCCTTGTCCCACACGGAAGGTGGCAGCCCGGAAAGCTGTTGCTGGTCTTCACCTTCCCCCTGCAGCCTAGTCACAGGCACCACCACACTGGGAATCTCTGCTTTCCCAAAGACGCAATCTCTCACGGTGCGCATCCTCGGCAGAGCCTGTTCCCGAAAAGGCAAACGTCCGGCTCCTTGTCCCACACGGAAGGTGGCAGCCCGGAAAGCTCTTGCTGGTCTTCACCTTCCCCCTGCAGCCTATTCACAGGCACAACAGGTTTGGGGATCTGTGCTTGCCCAGAGAAGGAACATCTCACGGTGCGCATCCTCGGCAGAGCCTGTTCCCGAAAAGGCAAACGTCCGGCTCCTTGTCCCACACGGAAGGTGGCAGCCCGGAAAGCTCTTGCTGGTCTTCACCTTCCCCCTGCAGCCTATTCACAGGCACAACAGTTTATGGGATCTGTGCTTGCCCAGAGAAGGAACATCTCACGGTGCGCATCCTCGGCAGAGCCTGTTCCCGAAAAGGCAAACGTCCGGCTCCTTGTCCTACACGGAAGGTGGCAGCCCTGAAAGCTGTTGCTGGTCTTCACCTTCCCCCTGCGGCCTAGTCACAGGCACAACAGTTTATGGGATCTGTGCTTGCCCAGCGAAGGAACATCTCACGGTGCGCATCCTCGGCAGAGCCTGTTCCCGAAAAGGCAAACGTCCGGCTCCTTGTCCCACACGGAAGGTGGCAGCCCTGAAAGCTGTTGCTGGTCTTCACCTTCCCCCTGCGGCCTATTCACAGGCACAACAGGTTTGGGGATCTGTGCTTGCCCAGAGAAGGAACATCTCACGGTGCGCATCCTCGGCAGAGCCTGTTCCCGAAAAGGCAAACGTCCGGCTCCTTGTCCCACACGGAAGGTGGCAGCCCGGAAAGCTGTTGCTGGTCTTCACCTTCCCCCTGCAGCCTATTCACAGGCACAACAGGTTTGGGGATCTGTGCTTGCCCAGAGAAGGAACATCTCACGGTGCGCATCCTTGGCAGAGCCTGTTCCCGAAAAGGCAAACGTCCGGCTCCTTGTCCCACACGGAAGGTGGCAGCCCGGAAAGCTGTTGCTGGTCTTCACCTTCCCCCTGCAGCCTATTCACAGGCACAACAGGTTTGGGGATCTGTGCTTGCCCAGAGAAGGAACATCTCACGGTGCGCATCCTCGGCAGAGCCTGTTCCCGAAAAGGCAAACGTCCGGCTCCTTGTCCCACACGGAAGGTGGCAGCCCTGAAAGCTGGTGCTGGTCTTCACCTTCCCCCTGCGGCCTATTCACAGGCACAACAGGTTTGGGGATCTGTGCTTGCCCAGAGAAGGAACATCTCACGGTGCGCATCCTCGGCAGAGCCTGTTCCCGAAAAGGCAAACGTCCGGCTCCTTGTCCCACACGGAAGGTGGCAGCCCGGAAAGCTGTTGCTGGTCTTCACCTTCCCCCTGCAGCCTATTCACAGGCACAACAGGTTTGGGGATCTGTGCTTTCCCAAAGACGCAATCTCTCACGGTGCGCATCCTCGGCAGAGCCTGTTCCCGAAAAGGCAAACGTCCGGCTCCTTGTCCCACACGGAAGGTGGCAGCCCGGAAAGCTGTTGCTGGTCTTCACCTTCCCCCTGCAGCCTATTCACAGGCACCACCGCACTGGGAATCTCTGCTTTCCCAAAGACGCAATCTCTCACGGTGCGCATCCTCGGCAGAGCCTGTTCCCGAAAAGGCAAATGTCCGGCTCCTTGTCCCACATGGAAGGTGGCAGCCCGGAAAGCTCTTGCTGGTCTTCACCTTCCCCCTGCAGCCTATTCACAGGCACAACAGGTTTGGGGATCTGTGCTTGCCCAGAGAAGGAACATCTCACGGTGCGCATCCTCGGCAGAGCCTGTTCCCGAAAAGGCAAACGTCCGGCTCCTTGTCCCACACGGAAGGTGGCAGCCCGGAAAGCTCTTGCTGGTCTTCACCTTCCCCCTGCAGCCTATTCACAGGCACAACAGGTTTGGGGATCTGTGCTTGCCCAGAGAAGGAACATCTCACGGTGCGCATCCTCGGCAGAGCCTGTTCCCAAAAAGGCAAACGTCCGGCTCCTTGTCCCACACGGAAGGTGGCAGCCCGGAAAGCTGTTGCTGGTCTTCACCTTCCCCCTGCAGCCTATTCACAGGCACAACAGGTTTGGGGATCTGTGCTTGCCCAGAGAAGGAACATCTCACGGTGCGCATCCTCGGCAGAGCCTGTTCCCGAAAAGGCAAACGTCCGGCTCCTTGTCCCACACGGAAGGTGGCAGCCCTGAAAGCTGTTGCTGGTCTTCACCTTCCCCCTGCAGCCTAGTCACAGGCACAACAGGTTTTGGGATCTGTGCTTGCCCAGAGAAGGAACATCTCACGGTGCGCATCCTCGGCAGAGCCTGTTCCCGAAAAGGCAAACGTCCGGCTCCTTGTCCCACACGGAAGGTGGCAGCCCGGAAAGCTGTTGCTGGTCTTCACCTTCCCCCTGCAGCCTATTCACAGGCACCACCGCACTGGGAATCTCTGCTTTCCCAAAGACGCAATCTCTCACGGTGCGCATCCTCGGCAGAGCCTGTTCCCGAAAAGGCAAACGTCCGGCTCCTTGTCCCACACGGAAGGTGGCAGCCCGGAAAGCTCTTGCTGGTCTTCACCTTCCCCCTGCGGCCTATTCACAGGCACAACAGGTTTGGGGATCTGTGCTTGCCCAGAGAAGGAACATCTCACGGTGCGCATCCTCGGCAGAGCCTGTTCCCGAAAAGGCAAACGTCCGGCTCCTTGTCCCACACGGAAGGTGGCAGCCATGAAAGCTGTTGCTGGTCTTCACCTTCCCCCTGCAGCCTATTCACAGGGACAACAGGTTTTGGGATCTGTGCTTGCCCAGAGAAGGAACATCTCACGGTGCGCATCCTCGGCAGAGCCTGTTCCCGAAAAGGCAAACGTCCGGCTCCTTGTCCCACACGGAAGGTGGCAGCCCTGAAAGCTGTTGCTGGTCTTCACCTTCCCCCTGCAGCCTATTCACAGGCACAACAGGTTTGGGGATCTGTGCTTGCCCAGAGAAGGAACATCTCACGGTGCGCATCCTCGGCAGAGCCTGTTCCCGAAAAGGCAAACGTCCGGCTCCTTGTCCCACACGGAAGGTGGCAGCCCGGAAAGCTGTTGCTGGTCTTCACCTTCCCCCTGCAGCCTATTCACAGGCACAACAGGTTTGGGGATCTGTGCTTGCCCAGAGAAGGAACATCTCACGGTGCGCATCCTCGGCAGAGCCTGTTCCCGAAAAGGCAAACGTCCGGCTCCTTGTCCCACACGGAAGGTGGCAGCCCGGAAAGCTCTTGCTGGTCTTCACCTTCCCCCTGCAGCCTATTCACAGGCACAACAGGTTTTGGGATCTGTGCTTGCCCAGAGAAGGAACATCTCACGGTGCGCATCCTCGGCAGAGCCTGTTCCCGAAAAGGCAAACGTCCGGCTCCTTGTCCCACACGGAAGGTGGCAGCCCGGAAAGCTGTTGCTGGTCTTCACCTTCCCCCTGCAGCCTAGTCACAGGCACCACCACACTGGGAATCTCTGCTTTCCCAAAGACGCAATCTCTCACGGTGCGCATCCTCGGCAGAGCCTGTTCCCGAAAAGGCAAACGTCCGGCTCCTTGTCCCACACGGAAGGTGGCAGCCCGGAAAGCTGTTGCTGGTCTTCACCTTCCCCCTGCAGCCTATTCACAGGCACAACAGGTTTGGGGATCTGTGCTTGCCCAGAGAAGGAACATCTCACGGTGCGCATCCTCGGCAGAGCCTGTTCCCGAAAAGGCAAACGTCCGGCTCCTTGTCCCACACGGAAGGTGGCAGCCCGGAAAGCTCTTGCTGGTCTTCACCTTCCCCCTGCAGCCTATTCACAGGCACAACAGGTTTTGGGATCTGTGCTTGCGCAGAGAAGGAACATCTCACGGTGCGCATCCTCGGCAGAGCCTGTTCCCGAAAAGGCAAACGTCCGGCTCCTTGTCCCACACGGAAGGTGGCAGCCCGGAAAGCTGTTGCTGGTCTTCACCTTCCCCCTGCAGCCTATTCACAGGCACAACAGGTTTGGGGATCTGTGCTTGCCCAGAGAAGGAACATCTCACGGTGCGCATCCTCGGCAGAGCCTGTTCCCGAAAAGGCAAACGTCCGGCTCCTTGTCCCACACGGAAGGTGGCAGCCCGGAAAGCTGTTGCTGGTCTTCACCTTCCCCCTGCAGCCTATTCACAGGCACAACAGGTTTGGGGATCTGTGCTTTCCCAAAGACGCAATCTCTCACGGTGCGCATCCTCGGCAGAGCCTGTTCCCGAAAAGGCAAACGTCCGGCTCCTTGTCCCACACGGAAGGTGGCAGCCCGGAAAGCTGTTGCTGGTCTTCACCTTCCCCCTGCAGCCTATTCACAGGCACAACAGGTTTTGGGATCTGTGCTTGCCCAGAGAAGGAACATCTCACGGTGCGCATCCTCGGCAGAGCCTGTTCCCGAAAAGGCAAACGTCCGGCTCCTTGTCCCACACGGAAGGTGGCAGCCCTGAAAGCTGTTGCTGGTCTTCACCTTCCCCCTGCAGCCTATTCACAGGCACAACAGGTTTGGGGATCTGTGCTTGCCCAGAGAAGGAACATCTCACGGTGCGCATCCTCGGCAGAGCCTGTTCCCGAAAAGGCAGACGTCCGGCTCCTTGTCCCACACGGAAGGTGGCAGCCCTGAAAGCTGTTGCTGGTCTTCACCTTCCCCCTGCAGCCTATTCACAGGCACAACAGGTTTTGGGATCTGTGCTTGCGCAGAGAAGGAACATCTCACGGTGCGCATCCTCGGCAGAGCCTGTTCCCGAAAAGGCAAACGTCCGGCTCCTTGTCCCACACGGAAGGTGGCAGCCCGGAAAGCTGTTGCTGGTCTTCACCTTCCCCCTGCAGCCTATTCACAGGCACAACAGGTTTGGGGATCTGTGCTTGCCCAGAGAAGGAACATCTCACGGTGCGCATCCTCGGCAGAGCCTGTTCCCGAAAAGGCAAACCTCGGGCTCCTTGTCCCACACGGAAGGTGGCAGCCCGGAAAGCTGTTGCTGGTCTTCACCTTCCCCCTGCAGCCTATTCACAGGCACAACAGGTTTGGGGATCTGTGCTTTCCCAAAGACGCAATCTCTCACGGTGCGCATCCTCGGCAGAGCCTGTTCCCGAAAAGGCAAACGTCCGGCTCCTTGTCCCACACGGAAGGTGGCAGCCCGGAAAGCTGTTGCTGGTCTTCACCTTCCCCCTGCAGCCTATTCACAGGCACAACAGGTTTGGGGATCTGTGCTTGCCCAGAGAAGGAACATCTCACGGTGCGCATCCTCGGCAGAGCCTGTTCCCGAAAAGGCAAACGTCCGGCTCCTTGTCCCACACGGAAGGTGGCAGCCCGGAAAGCTGTTGCTGGTCTTCACCTTCCCCCTGCAGCCTAGTCACAGGCACCACCACACTGGGAATCTCTGCTTTCCCAAAGACGCAATCTCTCACGGTGCGCATCCTCGGCAGAGCCTGTTCCCGAAAAGGCAAACGTCCGGCTCCTTGTCCCACACGGAAGGTGGCAGCCCGGAAAGCTGTTGCTGGTCTTCACCTTCCCCCTGCAGCCTATTCACAGGCACAACAGGTTTGGGGATCTGTGCTTGCCCAGAGAAGGAACATCTCACGGTGCGCATCCTCGGCAGAGCCTGTTCCCGAAAAGGCAAACGTCCGGCTCCTTGTCCCACACGGAAGGTGGCAGCCCGGAAAGCTCTTGCTGGTCTTCACCTTCCCCCTGCAGCCTATTCACAGGCACAACAGTTTATGGGATCTGTGCTTGCCCAGAGAAGGAACATCTCACTGTGCGCATCCTCGGCAGAGCCTGTTCCCGAAAAGGCAAACGTCCGGCTCCTTGTCCTACACGGAAGGTGGCAGCCCTGAAAGCTGTTGCTGGTCTTCACCTTCCCCCTGCAGCCTAGTCACAGGCACAACAGTTTATGGGATCTGTGCTTGCCCAGAGAAGGAACATCTCACGGTGCGCATCCTCGGCAGAGCCTGTTCCCGAAAAGGCAAACGTCCGGCTCCTTGTCCCACACGGAAGGTGGCAGCCCTGAAAGCTGTTGCTGGTCTTCACCTTCCCCCTGCGGCCTATTCACAGGCACAACAGGTTTGGGGATCTGTGCTTGCCCAGAGAAGGAACATCTCACGGTGCGCATCCTCGGCAGAGCCTGTTCCCGAAAAGGCAAACGTCCGGCTCCTTGTCCCACACGGAAGGTGGCAGCCCTGAAAGCTGTTGCTGGTCTTCACCTTCCCCCTGCAGCCTATTCACAGGCACAACAGGTTTGGGGATCTGTGCTTGCCCAGAGAAGGAACATCTCACGGTGCGCATCCTTGGCAGAGCCTGTTCCCGAAAAGGCAAACGTCCGGCTCCTTGTCCCACACGGAAGGTGGCAGCCCGGAAAGCTGTTGCTGGTCTTCACCTTCCCCCTGCAGCCTATTCACAGGCACAACAGGTTTGGGGATCTGTGCTTGCCCAGAGAAGGAACATCTCACGGTGCGCATCCTCGGCAGAGCCTGTTCCCGAAAAGGCAGACGTCCGGCTCCTTGTCCCACACGGAAGGTGGCAGCCCTGAAAGCTGTTGCTGGTCTTCACCTTCCCCCTGCAGCCTATTCACAGGCACAACAGGTTTTGGGATCTGTGCTTGCGCAGAGAAGGAACATCTCACGGTGCGCATCCTCGGCAGAGCCTGTTCCCGAAAAGGCAAACGTCCGGCTCCTTGTCCCACACGGAAGGTGGCAGCCCGGAAAGCTGTTGCTGGTCTTCACCTTCCCCCTGCAGCCTATTCACAGGCACAACAGGTTTGGGGATCTGTGCTTGCCCAGAGAAGGAACATCTCACGGTGCGCATCCTCGGCAGAGCCTGTTCCCGAAAAGGCAAACCTCGGGCTCCTTGTCCCACACGGAAGGTGGCAGCCCGGAAAGCTGTTGCTGGTCTTCACCTTCCCCCTGCAGCCTATTCACAGGCACAACAGGTTTGGGGATCTGTGCTTGCCCAAAGACGCAATCTCTCACGGTGCGCATCCTCGGCAGAGCCTGTTCCCGAAAAGGCAAACGTCCGGCTCCTTGTCCCACACGGAAGGTGGCAGCCCGGAAAGCTGTTGCTGGTCTTCACCTTCCCCCTGCAGCCTAGTCACAGGCACAACAGGTTTGGGGATCTGTGCTTGCCCAGAGAAGGAACATCTCACGGTGCGCATCCTCGGCAGAGCCTGTTCCCGAAAAGGCAAACGTCCGGCTCCTTGCCCCACACGGAAGTTGGCAGCCCTGAAAGCTGTTGCTGGTCTTCACCTTCCCCCTGCAGCCTATTCACAGGCACAACAGGTTTGGGGATCTGTGCTTGCCCAGAGAAGGAACATCTCACGGTGCGCATCCTCGGCAGAGCCTGTTCCCGAAAAGGCAAACGTCCGGCTCCTTGTCCCACACGGAAGGTGGCAGCCCTGAAAGCTGTTGCTGGTCTTCACCTTCCCCCTGCAGCCTATTCACAGGCACAACAGGTTTGGGGATCTGTGCTTGCCCAGAGAAGGAACATCTCACGGTGCGCATCCTCGGCAGAGCCTGTTCCCAAAAAGGCAAACGTCCGGCTCCTTGTCCCACACGGAAGGTGGCAGCCCGGAAAGCTGTTGCTGGTCTTCACCTTCCCCCTGCAGCCTATTCACAGGCACAACAGGTTTTGGGATCTGTGCTTGCCCAGAGAAGGAACATCTCACGGTGCGCATCCTCGGCAGAGCCTGTTCCCGAAAAGGCAAACGTCCGGCTCCTTGTCCCACACGGAAGGTGGCAGCCCGGAAAGCTGTTGCTGGTCTTCACCTTCCCCCTGCAGCCTATTCACAGGCACAACAGGTTTGGGGATCTGTGCTTGCCCAGAGAAGGAACATCTCACGGTGCGCATCCTCAGCAGAGCCTGTTCCCGAAAAGGCAAACGTCCGGCTCCTTGTCCCACACGGAAGGTGGCAGCCCGGAAAGCTGTTGCTGGTCTTCACCTTCCCCCTGCAGCCTATTCACAGGCACCACCGCACTGGGAATCTCTGCTTTCCCAAAGACGCAATCTCTCACGGTGCGCATCCTCGGCAGAGCCTGTTCCCGAAAAGGCAAACGTCCGGCTCCTTGTCCCACACGGAAGGTGGCAGCCCGGAAAGCTCTTGCTGGTCTTCACCTTCCCCCTGCAGCCTAGTCACAGGCACAACAGGTTTGGGGATCTGTGCTTGCCCAGAGAAGGAACATCTCACGGTGCGCAGCCTCGGCAGAGCCTGTTCCCGAAAAGGCAAACGTCCGGCTCCTTGTCCCACACGGAAGGTGGCAGCCCGGAAAGCTGTTGCTGGTCTTCACCTTCCCCCTGCAGCCTATTCACAGGCACAACAGGTTTGGGGATCTGTGCTTGCCCAGAGAAGGAACATCTCACGGTGCGCATCCTCGGCAGAGCCTGTTCCCGAAAAGGCAAACGTCCGGCTCCTTGTCCCACACGGAAGGTGGCAGCCCGGAAAGCTGTTGCTGGTCTTCACCTTCCCCCTGCAGCCTATTCACAGGCACCACCGCACTGGGAATCTCTGCTTTCCCAAAGACGCAATCTCTCACGGTGCGCATCCTCGGCAGAGCCTGTTCCCGAAAAGGCAAACGTCCGGCTCCTTGTCCCACACGGAAGGTGGCAGCCCGGAAAGCTGTTGCTGGTCTTCACCTTCCCCCTGCAGCCTATTCACAGGCACAACAGGTTTGGGGATCTGTGCTTGCCCAGAGAAGGAACATCTCACGGTGCGCAGCCTCGGC
Source organism: Haliaeetus albicilla (assembly GCF_947461875.1). Taxonomy (NCBI): domain Eukaryota; kingdom Metazoa; phylum Chordata; class Aves; order Accipitriformes; family Accipitridae; genus Haliaeetus; species Haliaeetus albicilla. The sequence goes on along the minus strand of NW_027212433.1, from coordinate 3,126,360 downwards.
AGAGCCTGTTCCCGAAAAGGCAAACGTCCGGCTCCTTGTCCCACACGGAAGGTGGCAGCCCTGAAAGCTGTTGCTGGTCTTCACCTTCCCCCTGCAGCCTATTCACAGGCACAACAGGTTTGGGGATCTGTGCTTGCCCAGAGAAGGAACATCTCACGGTGCGCATCCTCGGCAGAGCCTGTTCCCGAAAAGGCAAACGTCCGGCTCCTTGTCCCACACGGAAGGTGGCAGCCCGGAAAGCTGTTGCTGGTCTTCACCTTCCCCCTGCAGCCTATTCACAGGCACAACAGGTTTGGGGATCTGTGCTTTCCCAAAGACGCAATCTCTCACGGTGCGCATCCTCGGCAGAGCCTGTTCCCGAAAAGGCAAACGTCCGGCTCCTTGTCCCACACGGAAGGTGGCAGCCCGGAAAGCTGTTGCTGGTCTTCACCTTCCCCCTGCAGCCTAGTCACAGGCACAACAGGTTTGGGGATCTGTGCTTGCCCAGAGAAGGAACATCTCACGGTGCGCATCCTCGGCAGAGCCTGTTCCCGAAAAGGCAAACGTCCGGCTCCTTGTCCCACACGGATGGTGGCAGCCCGGAAAGCTGTTGCTGGTCTTCACCTTCCCCCTGCAGCCTAGTCACAGGCACAACAGGTTTGGGGATCTGTGCTTGCCCAGAGAAGGAACATCTCACGGTGCGCATCCTCGGCAGAGCCTGTTCCCAAAAAGGCAAACGTCCGGCTCCTTGTCCCACACGGAAGGTGGCAGCCCGGAAAGCTGTTGCTGGTCTTCACCTTCCCCCTGCAGCCTATTCACAGGCACAACAGGTTTGGGGATCTGTGCTTGCCCAAAGACGCAATCTCTCACGGTGCGCATCCTCGGCAGAGCCTGTTCCCGAAAAGGCAAACGTCCGGCTCCTTGTCCCACACGGAAGGTGGCAGCCCGGAAAGCTGTTGCTGGTCTTCACCTTCCCCCTGCAGCCTATTCACAGGCACAACAGGTTTTGGGATCTGTGCTTGCCCAGAGAAGGAACATCTCACGGTGCGCATCCTCGGCAGAGCCTGTTCCCGAAAAGGCAAACGTCCGGCTCCTTGTCCCACACGGAAGGTGGCAGCCCGGAAAGCTGTTGCTGGTCTTCACCTTCCCCCTGCAGCCTATTCACAGGCACAACAGGTTTGGGGATCTTTGCTTGCCCAAAGACGCAATCTCTCACGGTGCGCATCCTCGGCAGAGCCTGTTCCCGAAAAGGCAAATGTCCGGCTCCTTGTCCCACACGGAAGGTGGCAGCCCGGAAAGCTGTTGCTGGTCTTCACCTTCCCCCTGCAGCCTATTCACAGGCACAACAGGTTTTGGGATCTCTGCTTTCCCAAAGACGCAATCTCTCACTGTGCGCATCCTCGGCAGAGCCTGTTCCCGAAAAGGCAAACGTCCGGCTCCTTGTCCCACACGGAAGGTGGCAGCCCGGAAAGCTGTTGCTGGTCTTCACCTTCCCCCTGCAGCCTATTCACAGGCACCACCGCACTGGGAATCTCTGCTTTCCCAAAGACGCAATCTCTCACGGTGCGCATCCTCGGCAGAGCCTGTTCCCGAAAAGGCAAATGTCCGGCTCCTTGTCCCACACGGAAGGTGGCAGCCCGGAAAGCTGTTGCTGGTCTTCACCTTCCCCCTGCAGCCTATTCACAGGCACAACAGGTTTTGGGATCTCTGCTTGCCCAGAGAAGGAACATCTCACGGTGCGCATCCTCGGCAGAGCCTGTTCCCGAAAAGGCAAACGTCCGGCTCCTTGTCCCACACGGAAGGTGGCAGCCCGGAAAGCTGTTGCTGGTCTTCACCTTCCCCCTGCAGCCTATTCACAGGCACAACAGGTTTGGGGATCTGTGCTTGCCCAGAGAAGGAACATCTCACGGTGCGCATCCTCGGCAGAGCCTGTTCCCGAAAAGGCAAACGTCCGGCTCCTTGTCCCACACGGAAGGTGGCAGCCCTGAAAGCTGTTGCTGGTCTTCACCTTCCCCCTGCAGCCTATTCACAGGCACAACAGGTTTTGGGATCTGTGCTTGCCCAGAGAAGGAACATCTCACGGTGCGCATCCTCGGCAGAGCCTGTTCCCGAAAAGGCAAACGTCCGGCTCCTTGTCCCACACGGAAGGTGGCAGCCCGGAAAGCTGTTGCTGGTCTTCACCTTCCCCCTGCAGCCTATTCACAGGCACAACAGGTTTGGGGATCTGTGCTTGCCCAGAGAAGGAACATCTCACAGTGCGCATCCTCAGCAGAGCCTGTTCCCGAAAAGGCAAACGTCCGGCTCCTTGCCCCACACGGAAGGTGGCAGCCCTGAAAGCTGTTGCTGGTCTTCACCTTCCCCCTGCAGCCTATTCACAGGCACAACAGGTTTTGGGATCTGTGCTTGCCCAGAGAAGGAACATCTCACGGTGCGCATCCTCGGCAGAGCCTGTTCCCGAAAAGGCAAACGTCCGGCTCCTTGCCCCACACGGAAGGTGGCAGCCCTGAAAGCTGTTGCTGGTCTTCACCTTCCCCCTGCAGCCTATTCACAGGCACAACAGGTTTGGGGATCTGTGCTTGCCCAGAGAAGGAACATCTCACGGTGCGCATCCTCGGCAGAGCCTGTTCCCGAAAAGGCAAACGTCCGGCTCCTTGTCCCACACGGAAGGTGGCAGCCCTGAAAGCTGTTGCTGGTCTTCACCTTCCCCCTGCAGCCTATTCACAGGCACAACAGGTTTGGGGATCTGTGCTTGCCCAGAGAAGGAACATCTCACGGTGCGCATCCTCGGCAGAGCCTGTTCCCGAAAAGGCAAACGTCCGGCTCCTTGTCCCACACGGAAGGTGGCAGCCCGGAAAGCTGTTGCTGGTCTTCACCTTCCCCCTGCAGCCTATTCACAGGCACAACAGGTTTTGGGATCTGTGCTTGCCCAGAGAAGGAACATCTCACGGTGCGCATCCTCGGCAGAGCCTGTTCCCGAAAAGGCAAACGTCCGGCTCCTTGTCCCACACGGAAGGTGGCAGCCCGGAAAGCTGTTGCTGGTCTTCACCTTCCCCCTGCAGCCTATTCACAGGCACAACAGGTTTGGGGATCTGTGCTTGCCCAGAGAAGGAACATCTCACGGTGCGCATCCTCGGCAGAGCCTGTTCCCGAAAAGGCAAATGTCCGGCTCCTTGTCCCACACGGAAGGTGGAACCCCGGAAAGCTGTTGCTGGTCTTCACCTTCCCCCTGCAGCCTATTCACAGGCACAACAGGTTTTGGGATCTCTGCTTTCCCAAAGACGCAATCTCTCACTGTGCGCATCCTCGGCAGAGCCTGTTCCCGAAAAGGCAAACGTCCGGCTCCTTGTCCCACACGGAAGGTGGCAGCCCGGAAAGCTGTTGCTGGTCTTCACCTTCCCCCTGCAGCCTATTCACAGGCACCACCGCACTGGGAATCTCTGCTTTCCCAAAGACGCAATCTCTCACGGTGCACATCCTCGGCAGAGCCTGTTCCCGAAAAGGCAAATGTCCGGCTCCTTGTCCCACACGGAAGGTGGCAGCCCGGAAAGCTGTTGCTGGTCTTCACCTTCCCCCTGCAGCCTATTCACAGGCACAACAGGTTTTGGGATCTCTGCTTGCCCAGAGAAGGAACATCTCACGGTGCGCATCCTCGGCAGAGCCTGTTCCCGAAAAGGCAAACGTCCGGCTCCTTGTCCCACACGGAAGGTGGCAGCCCGGAAAGCTGTTGCTGGTCTTCACCTTCCCCCTGCAGCCTAGTCACAGGCACAACAGGTTTGGGGATCTGTGCTTGCCCAGAGAAGGAACATCTCACGGTGCGCATCCTCGGCAGAGCCTGTTCCCGAAAAGGCAAACGTCCGGCTCCTTGTCCCACACGGAAGGTGGCAGCCCTGAAAGCTGTTGCTGGTCTTCACCTTCCCCCTGCAGCCTATTCACAGGCACAACAGGTTTTGGGATCTGTGCTTGCCCAGAGAAGGAACATCTCACGGTGCGCATCCTCGGCAGAGCCTGTTCCCGAAAAGGCAAACGTCCGGCTCCTTGTCCCACACGGAAGGTGGCAGCCCTGAAAGCTGTTGCTGGTCTTCACCTTCCCCCTGCAGCCTATTCACAGGCACAACAGGTTTGGGGATCTGTGCTTGCCCAGAGAAGGAACATCTCACGGTGCGCATCCTCAGCAGAGCCTGTTCCCGAAAAGGCAAACGTCCGGCTCCTTGTCCCACACGGAAGTTGGCAGCCCTGAAAGCTGTTGCTGGTCTTCACCTTCCCCCTGCAGCCTATTCACAGGCACAACAGGTTTTGGGATCTGTGCTTGCCCAGAGAAGGAACATCTCACGGTGCGCATCCTCGGCAGAGCCTGTTCCCGAAAAGGCAAACGTCCGGCTCCTTGCCCCACACGGAAGTTGGCAGCCCTGAAAGCTGTTGCTGGTCTTCACCTTCCCCCTGCAGCCTATTCACAGGCACAACAGGTTTGGGGATCTGTGCTTGCCCAGAGAAGGAACATCTCACGGTGCGCATTTCGGCAGAGCCTGTTCCCGAAAAGGCAAACGTCCGGCTCCTTGTCCCACACGGAAGGTGGCAGCCCGGAAAGCTGTTGCTGGTCTTCACCTTCCCCCTGCAGCCTATTCACAGGCACAACAGGTTTGGGGATCTGTGCTTGCCCAGAGAAGGAACATCTCACGGTGCGCATCCTCGGCAGAGCCTGTTCCCGAAAAGGCAAACGTCCGGCTCCTTGTCCCACACGGAAGGTGGCAGCCCGGAAAGCTGTTGCTGGTCTTCACCTTCCCCCTGCAGCCTATTCACAGGCACAACAGGTTTTGGGATCTGTGCTTGCCCAGAGAAGGAACATCTCACGGTGCGCATCCTCGGCAGAGCCTGTTCCCGAAAAGGCAAACGTCCGGCTCCTTGTCCCACACGGAAGGTGGCAGCCCGGAAAGCTGTTGCTGGTCTTCACCTTCCCCCTGCAGCCTATTCACAGGCACAACAGGTTTGGGGATCTGTGCTTGCCCAGAGAAGGAACATCTCACGGTGCGCATCCTCAGCAGAGCCTGTTCCCGAAAAGGCAAACGTCCGGCTCCTTGTCCCACACGGAAGGTGGCAGCCCGGAAAGCTGTTGCTGGTCTTCACCTTCCCCCTGCAGCCTATTCACAGGCACCACCGCACTGGGAATCTCTGCTTTCCCAAAGACGCAATCTCTCACGGTGCGCATCCTCGGCAGAGCCTGTTCCCGAAAAGGCAAACGTCCGGCTCCTTGTCCCACACGGAAGGTGGCAGCCCGGAAAGCTGTTGCTGGTCTTCACCTTCCCCCTGCAGCCTATTCACAGGCACAACAGGTTTGGGGATCTGTGCTTGCCCAGAGAAGGAACATCTCACGGTGCGCAGCCTCGGCAGAGCCTGTTCCCGAAAAGGCAAACGTCCGGCTCCTTGTCCCACACGGAAGGTGGCAGCCCGGAAAGCTGTTGCTGGTCTTCACCTTCCCCCTGCAGCCTATTCACAGGCACAACAGGTTTTGGGATCTGTGCTTGCCCAGAGAAGGAACATCTCACGGTGCGCATCCTCGGCAGAGCCTGTTCCCGAAAAGGCAAACGTCCGGCTCCTTGTCCCACACGGAAGGTGGCAGCCCGGAAAGCTGTTGCTGGTCTTCACCTTCCCCCTGCAGCCTATTCACAGGCACAACAGGTTTGGGGATCTGTGCTTGCCCAGAGAAGGAACATCTCACGGTGCGCATCCTCGGCAGAGCCTGTTCCCGAAAAGGCAAACGTCCGGCTCCTTGTCCCACACGGAAGGTGGCAGCCCGGAAAGCTGTTGCTGGTCTTCACCTTCCCCCTGCAGCCTATTCACAGGCACAACAGGTTTGGGGATCTGTGCTTGCCCAGAGAAGGAACATCTCACGGTGCGCATCCTCAGCAGAGCCTGTTCCCGAAAAGGCAAACGTCCGGCTCCTTGTCCCACACGGAAGGTGGCAGCCCGGAAAGCTGTTGCTGGTCTTCACCTTCCCCCTGCAGCCTATTCACAGGCACCACCGCACTGGGAATCTCTGCTTTCCCAAAGACGCAATCTCTCACGGTGCGCATCCTCGGCAGAGCCTGTTCCCGAAAAGGCAAACGTCCGGCTCCTTGTCCCACACGGAAGGTGGCAGCCCGGAAAGCTGTTGCTGGTCTTCACCTTCCCCCTGCAGCCTATTCACAGGCACAACAGGTTTGGGGATCTGTGCTTGCCCAGAGAAGGAACATCTCACGGTGCGCAGCCTCGGCAGAGCCTGTTCCCGAAAAGGCAAACGTCCGGCTCCTTGTCCCACACGGAAGGTGGCAGCCCTGAAAGCTGTTGCTGGTCTTCACCTTCCCCCTGCAGCCTATTCACAGGCACAACAGGTTTGGGGATCTGTGCTTGCCCAGAGAAGGAACATCTCACGGTGCGCATCCTCGGCAGAGCCTGTTCCCGAAAAGGCAAACGTCCGGCTCCTTGTCCCACACGGAAGGTGGCAGCCCGGAAAGCTGTTGCTGGTCTTCACCTTCCCCCTGCAGCCTAGTCACAGGCACAACAGGTTTGGGGATCTGTGCTTTCCCAAAGACGCAATCTCTCACGGTGCGCATCCTCGGCAGAGCCTGTTCCCGAAAAGGCAAACGTCCGGCTCCTTGTCCCACACGGAAGGTGGCAGCCCGGAAAGCTGTTGCTGGTCTTCACCTTCCCCCTGCAGCCTATTCACAGGCACAACAGGTTTGGGGATCTGTGCTTGCCCAAAGACACAATCTCTCACGGTGCGCATCCTCGGCAGAGCCTGTTCCCGAAAAGGCAAACGTCCGGCTCCTTGTCCCACACGGAAGGTGGCAGCCCGGAAAGCTGTTGCTGGTCTTCACCTTCCCCCTGCAGCCTATTCACAGGCACAACAGGTTTTGGGATGTGTGCTTGCCCAGAGAAGGAACATCTCACGGTGCGCATCCTCGGCAGAGCCTGTTCCCGAAAAGGCAAACGTCCGGCTCCTTGTCCCACACGGAAGGTGGCAGCCCGGAAAGCTGTTGCTGGTCTTCACCTTCCCCCTGCAGCCTATTCACAGGCACAACAGGTTTGGGGATCTTTGCTTGCCCAAAGACGCAATCTCTCACGGTGCGCATCCTCGGCAGAGCCTGTTCCCGAAAAGGCAAATGTCCGGCTCCTTGTCCCACACGGAAGGTGGAACCCCGGAAAGCTGTTGCTGGTCTTCACCTTCCCCCTGCAGCCTATTCACAGGCACAACAGGTTTTGGGATCTCTGCTTTCCCAAAGACGCAATCTCTCACTGTGCGCATCCTCGGCAGAGCCTGTTCCCGAAAAGGCAAACGTCCGGCTCCTTGTCCCACACGGAAGGTGGCAGCCCTGAAAGCTGTTGCTGGTCTTCACCTTCCCCCTGCAGCCTATTCACAGGCACCACCGCACTGGGAATCTCTGCTTTCCCAAAGACGCAATCTCTCACGGTGCGCATCCTCGGCAGAGCCTGTTCCCGAAAAGGCAAATGTCCGGCTCCTTGTCCCACACGGAAGGTGGCAGCCCGGAAAGCTGTTGCTGGTCTTCACCTTCCCCCTGCAGCCTATTCACAGGCACAACAGGTTTGGGGATCTGTGCTTGCCCAGAGAAGGAACATCTCACGGTGCGCATCCTCGGCAGAGCCTGTTCCCGAAAAGGCAAACGTCCGGCTCCTTGTCCCACACGGAAGGTGGCAGCCCTGAAAGCTGTTGCTGGTCTTCACCTTCCCCCTGCAGCCTATTCACAGGCACAACAGGTTTGGGGATCTGTGCTTGCCCAGAGAAGGAACATCTCACGGTGCGCATCCTCGGCAGAGCCTGTTCCCGAAAAGGCAAACGTCCGGCTCCTTGTCCCACACGGAAGGTGGCAGCCCGGAAAGCTGTTGCTGGTCTTCACCTTCCCCCTGCAGCCTATTCACAGGCACAACAGGTTTTGGGATCTCTGCTTGCCCAGAGAAGGAACATCTCACGGTGCGCATCCTCGGCAGAGCCTGTTCCCGAAAAGGCAAACGTCCGGCTCCTTGTCCCACACGGAAGGTGGCAGCCCGGAAAGCTGTTGCTGGTCTTCACCTTCCCCCTGCAGCCTATTCACAGGCACAACAGGTTTGGGGATCTGTGCTTGCCCAGAGAAGGAACATCTCACGGTGCGCATCCTCGGCAGAGCCTGTTCCCGAAAAGGCAAACGTCCGGCTCCTTGTCCCACACGGAAGGTGGCAGCCCTGAAAGCTGTTGCTGGTCTTCACCTTCCCCCTGCAGCCTATTCACAGGCACAACAGGTTTGGGGATCTGTGCTTGCCCAGAGAAGGAACATCTCACGGTGCGCATCCTCGGCAGAGCCTGTTCCCGAAAAGGCAAACGTCCGGCTCCTTGTCCCACACGGAAGGTGGCAGCCTGGAAAGCTGTTGCTGGTCTTCACCTTCCCCCTGCAGCCTATTCACAGGCACAACAGGTTTGGGGATCTGTGCTTGCCCAGAGAAGGAACATCTCACGGTGCGCATCCTCAGCAGAGCCTGTTCCCGAAAAGGCAAACGTCCGGCTCCTTGTCCCACACGGAAGGTGGCAGCCCTGAAAGCTGTTGCTGGTCTTCACCTTCCCCCTGCAGCCTATTCACAGGCACAACAGGTTTGGGGATCTGTGCTTGCCCAGAGAAGGAACATCTCACGGTGCGCATCCTCGGCAGAGCCTGTTCCCGAAAAGGCAAACGTCCGGCTCCTTGCCCCACACGGAAGTTGGCAGCCCTGAAAGCTGTTGCTGGTCTTCACCTTCCCCCTGCAGCCTATTCACAGGCACAACAGGTTTGGGGATCTGTGCTTGCCCAGAGAAGGAACATCTCACGGTGCGCATCCTCGGCAGAGCCTGTTCCCGAAAAGGCAAACGTCCGGCTCCTTGTCCCACACGGAAGGTGGCAGCCCGGAAAGCTGTTGCTGGTCTTCACCTTCCCCCTGCAGCCTATTCACAGGCACAACAGGTTTTGGGATCTGTGCTTGCCCAGAGAAGGAACATCTCACGGTGCGCATCCTCGGCAGAGCCTGTTCCCGAAAAGGCAAACGTCCGGCTCCTTGTCCCACACGGAAGGTGGCAGCCCGGAAAGCTGTTGCTGGTCTTCACCTTCCCCCTGCAGCCTATTCACAGGCACAACAGGTTTGGGGATCTGTGCTTGCCCAGAGAAGGAACATCTCACGGTGCGCATCCTCAGCAGAGCCTGTTCCCGAAAAGGCAAACGTCCGGCTCCTTGTCCCACACGGAAGGTGGCAGCCCGGAAAGCTGTTGCTGGTCTTCACCTTCCCCCTGCAGCCTATTCACAGGCACAACAGGTTTGGGGATCTGTGCTTTCCCAAAGACGCAATCTCTCACGGTGCGCATCCTCGGCAGAGCCTGTTCCCGAAAAGGCAAACGTCCGGCTCCTTGTCCCACACGGAAGGTGGCAGCCCGGAAAGCTGTTGCTGGTCTTCACCTTCCCCCTGCAGCCTATTCACAGGCACAACAGGTTTGGGGATCTGTGCTTGCCCAGAGAAGGAACATCTCACGGTGCGCATCCTCGGCAGAGCCTGTTCCCGAAAAGGCAAACGTCCGGCTCCTTGTCCCACACGGAAGGTGGCAGCCCGGAAAGCTGTTGCTGGTCTTCACCTTCCCCCTGCAGCCTATTCACAGGCACAACAGGTTTGGGGATCTGTGCTTGCGCAGAGAAGGAACATCTCACGGTGCGCATCCTCGGCAGAGCCTGTTCCCGAAAAGGCAAACGTCCGGCTCCTTGTCCCACACGGAAGGTGGCAGCCCGGAAAGCTGTTGCTGGTCTTCACCTTCCCCCTGCAGCCTATTCACAGGCACAACAGGTTTTGGGATCTGTGCTTGCCCAGAGAAGGAACATCTCACGGTGCGCATCCTCGGCAGAGCCTGTTCCCGAAAAGGCAAACGTCCGGCTCCTTGTCCCACACGGAAGGTGGCAGCCCGGAAAGCTGTTGCTGGTCTTCACCTTCCCCCTGCAGCCTAGTCACAGGCACAACAGGTTTGGGGATCTGTGCTTTCCCAAAGACGCAATCTCTCACGGTGCGCATCCTCGGCAGAGCCTGTTCCCGAAAAGGCAAACGTCCGGCTCCTTGTCCCACACGGAAGGTGGCAGCCCGGAAAGCTGTTGCTGGTCTTCACCTTCCCCCTGCAGCCTAGTCACAGGCACAACAGGTTTGGGGATCTGTGCTTGCCCAGAGAAGGAACATCTCACGGTGCGCATCCTCGGCAGAGCCTGTTCCCGAAAAGGCAAACGTCCGGCTCCTTGTCCCACACGGAAGGTGGCAGCCCGGAAAGCTGTTGCTGGTCTTCACCTTCCCCCTGCAGCCTATTCACAGGCACAACAGGTTTGGGGATCTGTGCTTGCCCAGAGAAGGAACATCTCACGGTGCGCATCCTCGGCAGAGCCTGTTCCCGAAAAGGCAAACGTCCGGCTCCTTGTCCCACACGGATGGTGGCAGCCCGGAAAGCTGTTGCTGGTCTTCACCTTCCCCCTGCAGCCTAGTCACAGGCACAACAGGTTTGGGGATCTGTGCTTGCCCAGAGAAGGAACATCTCACGGTGTGCATCCTCGGCAGAGCCTGTTCCCAAAAAGGCAAACGTCCGGCTCCTTGTCCCACACGGAAGGTGGCAGCCCGGAAAGCTGTTGCTGGTCTTCACCTTCCCCCTGCAGCCTATTCACAGGCACAACAGGTTTGGGGATCTGTGCTTGCCCAAAGACGCAATCTCTCACGGTGCGCATCCTCGGCAGAGCCTGTTCCCGAAAAGGCAAACGTCCGGCTCCTTGTCCCACACGGAAGGTGGCAGCCCGGAAAGCTGTTGCTGGTCTTCACCTTCCCCCTGCAGCCTATTCACAGGCACAACAGGTTTTGGGATCTCTGCTTGCCCAGAGAAGGAACATCTCACGGTGCGCATCCTCGGCAGAGCCTGTTCCCGAAAAGGCAAACGTCCGGCTCCTTGTCCCACACGGAAGGTGGCAGCCCGGAAAGCTGTTGCTGGTCTTCACCTTCCCCCTGCAGCCTATTCACAGGCACAACAGGTTTGGGGATCTTTGCTTGCCCAAAGACGCAATCTCTCACGGTGCGCATCCTCGGCAGAGCCTGTTCCCGAAAAGGCAAATGTCCGGCTCCTTGTCCCACACGGAAGGTGGCAGCCCGGAAAGCTGTTGCTGGTCTTCACCTTCCCCCTGCAGCCTATTCACAGGCACAACAGGTTTTGGGATCTCTGCTTTCCCAAAGACGCAATCTCTCACTGTGCGCATCCTCGGCAGAGCCTGTTCCCGAAAAGGCAAACGTCCGGCTCCTTGTCCCACACGGAAGGTGGCAGCCCGGAAAGCTGTTGCTGGTCTTCACCTTCCCCCTGCAGCCTATTCACAGGCACCACCGCACTGGGAATCTCTGCTTTCCCAAAGACGCAATCTCTCACGGTGCGCATCCTCGGCAGAGCCTGTTCCCGAAAAGGCAAACGTCCGGCTCCTTGTCCCACACGGAAGGTGGCAGCCCGGAAAGCTCTTGCTGGTCTTCACCTTCCCCCTGCAGCCTATTCACAGGCACAACAGGTTTGGGGATCTGTGCTTGCGCAGAGAAGGAACATCTCACGGTGCGCATCCTCGGCAGAGCCTGTTCCCGAAAAGGCAAACGTCCGGCTCCTTGTCCCACACGGAAGGTGGCAGCCCGGAAAGCTGTTGCTGGTCTTCACCTTCCCCCTGCAGCCTATTCACAGGCACAACAGGTTTTGGGATCTGTGCTTGCGCAGAGAAGGAACATCTCACGGTGCGCATCCTCGGCAGAGCCTGTTCCCGAAAAGGCAAACGTCCGGCTCCTTGTCCCACACGGAAGGTGGCAGCCCGGAAAGCTGTTGCTGGTCTTCACCTTCCCCCTGCAGCCTATTCACAGGCACAACAGGTTTTGGGATCTGTGCTTGCCCAGAGAAGGAACATCTCACGGTGCGCATCCTCGGCAGAGCCTGTTCCCGAAAAGGCAAACGTCCGGCTCCTTGTCCCACACGGAAGGTGGCAGCCCGGAAAGCTGTTGCTGGTCTTCACCTTCCCCCTGCAGCCTATTCACAGGCACAACAGGTTTTGGGATCTGTGCTTGCCCAGAGAAGGAACATCTCACGGTGCGCATCCTCGGCAGAGCCTGTTCCCGAAAAGGCAAACGTCCGGCTCCTTGTCCCACACGGAAGGTGGCAGCCCGGAAAGCTGTTGCTGGTCTTCACCTTCCCCCTGCAGCCTATTCACAGGCACAACAGGTTTGGGGATCTGTGCTTGCCCAGAGAAGGAACATCTCACGGTGCGCATCCTCGGCAGAGCCTGTTCCCGAAAAGGCAAACCTCGGGCTCCTTGTCCCACACGGAAGGTGGCAGCCCGGAAAGCTGTTGCTGGTCTTCACCTTCCCCCTGCAGCCTATTCACAGGCACAACAGGTTTGGGGATCTGTGCTTTCCCAAAGACGCAATCTCTCACGGTGCGCATCCTCGGCAGAGCCTGTTCCCGAAAAGGCAAACGTCCGGCTCCTTGTCCCACACGGAAGGTGGCAGCCCGGAAAGCTGTTGCTGGTCTTCACCTTCCCCCTGCAGCCTAGTCACAGGCACAACAGGTTTGGGGATCTGTGCTTGCCCAGAGAAGGAACATCTCACGGTGCGCAGCCTCGGCAGAGCCTGTTCCCGAAAAGGCAAACGTCCGGCTCCTTGTCCCACACGGATGGTGGCAGCCCGGAAAGCTGTTGCTGGTCTTCACCTTCCCCCTGCAGCCTAGTCACAGGCACAACAGGTTTGGGGATCTGTGCTTGCCCAGAGAAGGAACATCTCACGGTGTGCATCCTCGGCAGAGCCTGTTCCCAAAAAGGCAAACGTCCGGCTCCTTGTCCCACACGGAAGGTGGCAGCCCGGAAAGCTGTTGCTGGTCTTCACCTTCCCCCTGCAGCCTATTCACAGGCACAACAGGTTTGGGGATCTGTGCTTGCCCAGAGAAGGAACATCTCACGGTGCGCAGCCTCGGCAGAGCCTGTTCCCGAAAAGGCAAACGTCCGGCTCCTTGTCCCACACGGATGGTGGCAGCCCGGAAAGCTGTTGCTGGTCTTCACCTTCCCCCTGCAGCCTATTCACAGGCACAACAGGTTTGGGGATCTGTGCTTGCCCAGAGAAGGAACATCTCACGGTGTGCATCCTCGGCAGAGCCTGTTCCCGAAAAGGCAAACGTCCGGCTCCTTGTCCCACACGGAAGGTGGCAGCCCGGAAAGCTGTTGCTGGTCTTCACCTTCCCCCTGCAGCCTATTCACAGGCACAACAGGTTTGGGGATCTGTGCTTGCCCAAAGACGCAATCTCTCACGGTGCGCATCCTCGGCAGAGCCTGTTCCCGAAAAGGCAAACGTCCGGCTCCTTGTCCCACACGGAAGGTGGCAGCCCGGAAAGCTGTTGCTGGTCTTCACCTTCCCCCTGCAGCCTAGTCACAGGCACAACAGGTTTGGGGATCTGTGCTTTCCCAAAGACGCAATCTCTCACGGTGCGCATCCTCGGCAGAGCCTGTTCCCGAAAAGGCAAACGTCCGGCTCCTTGTCCCACACGGAAGGTGGCAGCCCTGAAAGCTGTTGCTGGTCTTCACCTTCCCCCTGCAGCCTATTCACAGGCACAACAGGTTTGGGGATCTGTGCTTGCCCAGAGAAGGAACATCTCACGGTGCGCATCCTCGGCAGAGCCTGTTCCCGAAAAGGCAAACGTCCGGCTCCTTGTCCCACACGGAAGGTGGCAGCCCGGAAAGCTGTTGCTGGTCTTCACCTTCCCCCTGCAGCCTATTCACAGGCACAACAGGTTTGGGGATCTGTGCTTGCCCAGAGAAGGAACATCTCACGGTGCGCATCCTCGGCAGAGCCTGTTCCCGAAAAGGCAAACGTCCGGCTCCTTGTCCCACACGGAAGGTGGCAGCCCTGAAAGCTGTTGCTGGTCTTCACCTTCCCCCTGCAGCCTATTCACAGGCACAACAGGTTTGGGGATCTGTGCTTGCCCAGAGAAGGAACATCTCACGGTGCGCATCCTCGGCAGAGCCTGTTCCCGAAAAGGCAAACGTCCGGCTCCTTGTCCCACACGGAAGGTGGCAGCCCGGAAAGCTGTTGCTGGTCTTCACCTTCCCCCTGCAGCCTATTCACAGGCACAACAGGTTTTGGGATCTGTGCTTGCCCAGAGAAGGAACATCTCACGGTGCGCATCCTCGGCAGAGCCTGTTCCCGAAAAGGCAAACGTCCGGCTCCTTGTCCCACACGGAAGGTGGCAGCCCGGAAAGCTGTTGCTGGTCTTCACCTTCCCCCTGCAGCCTATTCACAGGCACAACAGGTTTGGGGATCTGTGCTTGCCCAGAGAAGGAACATCTCACGGTGCGCATCCTCGGCAGAGCCTGTTCCCGAAAAGGCAAACGTCCGGCTCCTTGTCCCACACGGAAGGTGGCAGCCCTGAAAGCTGTTGCTGGTCTTCACCTTCCCCCTGCAGCCTATTCACAGGCACAACAGGTTTTGGGATCTGTGCTTGCCCAGAGAAGGAACATCTCACGGTGCGCATCCTCGGCAGAGCCTGTTCCCGAAAAGGCAAACGTCCGGCTCCTTGTCCCACACGGAAGGTGGCAGCCCGGAAAGCTGTTGCTGGTCTTCACCTTCCCCCTGCAGCCTATTCACAGGCACAACAGGTTTGGGGATCTGTGCTTGCCCAGAGAAGGAACATCTCACGGTGCGCATCCTCAGCAGAGCCTGTTCCCGAAAAGGCAAACGTCCGGCTCCTTGTCCCACACGGAAGGTGGCAGCCCGGAAAGCTGTTGCTGGTCTTCACCTTCCCCCTGCAGCCTAGTCACAGGCACAACAGGTTTGGGGATCTGTGCTTGCCCAGAGAAGGAACATCTCACGGTGTGCATCCTCGGCAGAGCCTGTTCCCAAAAAGGCAAACGTCCGGCTCCTTGTCCCACACGGAAGGTGGCAGCCCGGAAAGCTGTTGCTGGTCTTCACCTTCCCCCTGCAGCCTATTCACAGGCACAACAGGTTTGGGGATCTTTGCTTGCCCAAAGACGCAATCTCTCACGGTGCGCATCCTCGGCAGAGCCTGTTCCCGAAAAGGCAAACGTCCGGCTCCTTGTCCCACACGGAAGGTGGCAGCCCGGAAAGCTGTTGCTGGTCTTCACCTTCCCCCTGCAGCCTATTCACAGGCACAACAGGTTTGGGGATCTGTGCTTGCCCAGAGAAGGAACATCTCACGGTGCGCATCCTCGGCAGAGCCTGTTCCCGAAAAGGCAAACGTCCGGCTCCTTGTCCCACACGGAAGGTGGCAGCCCTGAAAGCTGTTGCTGGTCTTCACCTTCCCCCTGCAGCCTATTCACAGGCACAACAGGTTTGGGGATCTGTGCTTGCCCAGAGAAGGAACATCTCACGGTGCGCATCCTCGGCAGAGCCTGTTCCCGAAAAGGCAAACGTCCGGCTCCTTGTCCCACACGGAAGGTGGCAGCCCGGAAAGCTGTTGCTGGTCTTCACCTTCCCCCTGCAGCCTATTCACAGGCACAACAGGTTTTGGGATCTCTGCTTGCCCAGAGAAGGAACATCTCACGGTGCGCATCCTCGGCAGAGCCTGTTCCCAAAAAGGCAAACGTCCGGCTCCTTGTCCCACACGGAAGGTGGCAGCCCGGAAAGCTGTTGCTGGTCTTCACCTTCCCCCTGCAGCCTATTCACAGGCACAACAGGTTTGGGGATCTGTGCTTGCCCAGAGAAGGAACATCTCACGGTGCGCATCCTCGGCAGAGCCTGTTCCCAAAAAGGCAAACGTCCGGCTCCTTGTCCCACACGGAAGGTGGCAGCCCGGAAAGCTGTTGCTGGTCTTCACCTTCCCCCTGCAGCCTATTCACAGGCACAACAGGTTTGGGGATCTGTGCTTGCCCAGAGAAGGAACATCTCACGGTGCGCATCCTCGGCAGAGCCTGTTCCCGAAAAGGCAAACCTCGGGCTCCTTGTCCCACACGGAAGGTGGCAGCCCGGAAAGCTGTTGCTGGTCTTCACCTTCCCCCTGCAGCCTATTCACAGGCACAACAGGTTTGGGGACCTGTGCTTTCCCAAAGACGCAATCTCTCACGGTGCGCATCCTCGGCAGAGCCTGTTCCCGAAAAGGCAAACGTCCGGCTCCTTGTCCCACACGGAAGGTGGCAGCCCGGAAAGCTGTTGCTGGTCTTCACCTTCCCCCTGCAGCCTAGTCACAGGCACAACAGGTTTGGGGATCTGTGCTTGCCCAGAGAAGGAACATCTCACGGTGCGCAGCCTCGGCAGAGCCTGTTCCCGAAAAGGCAAACGTCCGGCTCCTTGTCCCACACGGATGGTGGCAGCCCGGAAAGCTGTTGCTGGTCTTCACCTTCCCCCTGCAGCCTATTCACAGGCACAACAGGTTTGGGGATCTGTGCTTGCCCAGAGAAGGAACATCTCACGGTGTGCATCCTCGGCAGAGCCTGTTCCCAAAAAGGCAAACGTCCGGCTCCTTGTCCCACACGGAAGGTGGCAGCCCGGAAAGCTGTTGCTGGTCTTCACCTTCCCCCTGCAGCCTATTCACAGGCACAACAGGTTTGGGGATCTGTGCTTGCCCAAAGACGCAATCTCTCACGGTGCGCATCCTCGGCAGAGCCTGTTCCCGAAAAGGCAAACGTCCGGCTCCTTGTCCCACACGGAAGGTGGCAGCCCGGAAAGCTGTTGCTGGTCTTCACCTTCCCCCTGCAGCCTAGTCACAGGCACAACAGGTTTGGGGATCTGTGCTTTCCCAAAGACGCAATCTCTCACGGTGCGCATCCTCGGCAGAGCCTGTTCCCGAAAAGGCAGACGTCCGGCTCCTTGTCCCACACGGAAGGTGGCAGCCCTGAAAGCTGTTGCTGGTCTTCACCTTCCCCCTGCAGCCTATTCACAGGCACAACAGGTTTGGGGATCTGTGCTTGCCCAGAGAAGGAACATCTCACGGTGCGCATCCTCGGCAGAGCCTGTTCCCGAAAAGGCAAACGTCCGGCTCCTTGTCCCACACGGAAGGTGGCAGCCCGGAAAGCTGTTGCTGGTCTTCACCTTCCCCCTGCAGCCTATTCACAGGCACAACAGGTTTGGGGATCTGTGCTTGCCCAGAGAAGGAACATCTCACGGTGCGCATCCTCGGCAGAGCCTGTTCCCGAAAAGGCAAACGTCCGGCTCCTTGTCCCACACGGAAGGTGGCAGCCCTGAAAGCTGTTGCTGGTCTTCACCTTCCCCCTGCAGCCTATTCACAGGCACAACAGGTTTGGGGATCTGTGCTTGCCCAGAGAAGGAACATCTCACGGTGCGCATCCTCGGCAGAGCCTGTTCCCGAAAAGGCAAACGTCCGGCTCCTTGTCCCACACGGAAGGTGGCAGCCCGGAAAGCTGTTGCTGGTCTTCACCTTCCCCCTGCAGCCTATTCACAGGCACAACAGGTTTTGGGATCTCTGCTTGCCCAGAGAAGGAACATCTCACGGTGCGCATCCTCGGCAGAGCCTGTTCCCGAAAAGGCAAACGTCTGGCTCCTTGTCCCACACGGAAGGTGGCAGCCCGGAAAGCTGTTGCTGGTCTTCACCTTCCCCCTGCAGCCTATTCACAGGCACAACAGGTTTGGGGATCTGTGCTTGCCCAGAGAAGGAACATCTCACGGTGCGCATCCTCGGCAGAGCCTGTTCCCGAAAAGGCAAACGTCCGGCTCCTTGTCCCACACGGAAGGTGGCAGCCCTGAAAGCTGTTGCTGGTCTTCACCTTCCCCCTGCAGCCTATTCACAGGCACAACAGGTTTGGGGATCTGTGCTTGCCCAGAGAAGGAACATCTCACGGTGCGCATCCTCGGCAGAGCCTGTTCCCGAAAAGGCAAACGTCCGGCTCCTTATCCCACACGGAAGGTGGCAGCCCGGAAAGCTGTTGCTGGTCTTCACCTTCCCCCTGCAGCCTATTCACAGGCACAACAGGTTTGGGGATCTGTGCTTGCCCAGAGAAGGAACATCTCACGGTGCGCATCCTCAGCAGAGCCTGTTCCCGAAAAGGCAAACGTCCGGCTCCTTGTCCCACACGGAAGGTGGCAGCCCGGAAAGCTGTTGCTGGTCTTCACCTTCCCCCTGCAGCCTATTCACAGGCACAACAGGTTTGGGGATCTGTGCTTGCCCAGAGAAGGAACATCTCACGGTGCGCATCCTCGGCAGAGCCTGTTCCCGAAAAGGCAAACGTCCGGCTCCTTGTCCCACACGGAAGGTGGCAGCCCTGAAAGCTGTTGCTGGTCTTCACCTTCCCTCTGCAGCCTATTCACAGGCACAACAGGTTTTGGGATCTGTGCTTGCCCAGAGAAGGAACATCTCACGGTGCGCATCCTCGGCAGAGCCTGTTCCCGAAAAGGCAAACGTCCGGCTCCTTTTCCCACACGGAAGGTGGCAGCCCGGAAAGCTGTTGCTGGTCTTCACCTTCCCCCTGCAGCCTATTCACAGGCACAACAGGTTTGGGGATCTGTGCTTGCCCAGAGAAGGAACATCTCACGGTGCGCATCCTCGGCAGAGCCTGTTCCCGAAAGTGCAGACGTCCGGCTCCTTGTCCCACACGGAAGGTGGCAGCCCTGAAAGCTGTTGCTGGTCTTCACCTTCCCCCTGCAGCCTAGTCACAGGCACAACAGGTTTGGGGATCTGTGCTTGCCCAGAGAAGGAACATCTCACGGTGCGCATCCTCGGCAGAGCCTGTTCCCGAAAAGGCAAACGTCCGGCTCCTTGTCCCACACGGAAGGTGGCAGCCCGGAAAGCTGTTGCTGGTCTTCACCTTCCCCCTGCAGCCTAGTCACAGGCACAACAGGTTTTGGGATCTGTGCTTGCCCAGAGAAGGAACATCTCACGGTGCGCATCCTCGGCAGAGCCTGTTCCCGAAAAGGCAAACGTCCGGCTCCTTGTCCCACACGGAAGGTGGCAGCCCGGAAAGCTGTTGCTGGTCTTCACCTTCCCCCTGCAGCCTATTCACAGGCACAACAGGTTTTGGGATCTGTGCTTGCCCAGAGAAGGAACATCTCACGGTGTGCATCCTCGGCAGAGCCTGTTCCCGAAAAGGCAAACGTCCGGCTCCTTGTCCCACACGGAAGGTGGCAGCCCGGAAAGCTGTTGCTGGTCTTCACCTTCCCCCTGCAGCCTATTCACAGGCACAACAGGTTTGGGGATCTGTGCTTGCCCAAAGACGCAATCTCTCACGGTGCGCATCCTCGGCAGAGCCTGTTCCCGAAAAGGCAAACGTCCGGCTCCTTGTCCCACACGGAAGGTGGCAGCCCGGAAAGCTCTTGCTGGTCTTCACCTTCCCCCTGCAGCCTATTCACAGGCACAACAGGTTTGGGGATCTGTGCTTGCCCAGAGAAGGAACATCTCACGGTGCGCATCCTCGGCAGAGCCTGTTCCCGAAAAGGCAAACGTCCGGCTCCTTGTCCCACACGGAAGGTGGCAGCCCGGAAAGCTCTTGCTGGTCTTCACCTTCCCCCTGCAGCCTATTCACAGGCACAACAGGTTTGGGGATCTGTGCTTGCCCAGAGAAGGAACATCTCACGGTGCGCATCCTCGGCAGAGCCTGTTCCCGAAAAGGCAAACGTCCGGCTCCTTGTCCCACACGGAAGGTGGCAGCCCGGAAAGCTGTTGCTGGTCTTCACCTTCCCCCTGCAGCCTATTCACAGGCACAACAG
This sequence comes from Haliaeetus albicilla, assembly GCF_947461875.1. Lineage (NCBI taxonomy): Eukaryota > Metazoa > Chordata > Aves > Accipitriformes > Accipitridae > Haliaeetus > Haliaeetus albicilla. The sequence goes on along the minus strand of NW_027212433.1, from coordinate 3,106,695 downwards.
GTTTGGGGATCTGTGCTTGCCCAGAGAAGGAACATCTCACGGTGCGCATCCTCGGCAGAGCCTGTTCCCGAAAAGGCAAACGTCCGGCTCCTTGTCCCACACGGAAGGTGGCAGCCCGGAAAGCTCTTGCTGGTCTTCACCTTCCCCCTGCAGCCTATTCACAGGCACAACAGGTTTGGGGATCTGTGCTTGCCCAGAGAAGGAACATCTCACGGTGCGCATCCTCGGCAGAGCCTGTTCCCGAAAAGGCAAACGTCCGGCTCCTTGTCCCACATGGAAGGTGGCAGCCCGGAAAGCTCTTGCTGGTCTTCACCTTCCCCCTGCAGCCTATTCACAGGCACAACAGGTTTTGGGATCTCTGCTTGCCCAGAGAAGGAACATCTCACGGTGCGCATCCTCGGCAGAGCCTGTTCCCGAAAAGGCAAACGTCCGGCTCCTTGTCCCACACGGAAGGTGGCAGCCCTGAAAGCTGTTGCTGGTCTTCACCTTCCCTCTGCAGCCTATTCACAGGCACAACAGGTTTTGGGATCTGTGCTTGCCCAGAGAAGGAACATCTCACGGTGCGCATCCTCGGCAGAGCCTGTTCCCGAAAAGGCAAACGTCCGGCTCCTTGTCCCACACGGAAGGTGGCAGCCCGGAAAGCTGTTGCTGGTCTTCACCTTCCCCCTGCAGCCTATTCACAGGCACAACAGGTTTGGGGATCTGTGCTTGCCCAGAGAAGGAACATCTCACGGTGCGCATCCTCGGCAGAGCCTGTTCCCGAAAAGGCAGACGTCCGGCTCCTTGTCCCACACGGAAGGTGGCAGCCCGGAAAGCTCTTGCTGGTCTTCACCTTCCCCCTGCAGCCTATTCACAGGCACAACAGGTTTGGGGATCTGTGCTTGCGCAGAGAAGGAACATCTCACGGTGCGCATCCTCGGCAGAGCCTGTTCCCGAAAAGGCAAACGTCTGGCTCCTTGTCCCACACGGAAGGTGGCAGCCCGGAAAGCTGTTGCTGGTCTTCACCTTCCCCCTGCAGCCTATTCACAGGCACAACAGGTTTGGGGATCTGTGCTTGCCCAGAGAAGGAACATCTCACGGTGCGCATCCTCGGCAGAGCCTGTTCCCGAAAAGGCAAACGTCCGGCTCCTTGTCCCACACGGAAGGTGGCAGCCCGGAAAGCTGTTGCTGGTCTTCACCTTCCCCCTGCAGCCTATTCACAGGCACAACAGGTTTTGGGATCTCTGCTTGCCCAGAGAAGGAACATCTCACGGTGCGCATCCTCGGCAGAGCCTGTTCCCGAAAAGGCAAACGTCCGGCTCCTTGTCCCACACGGAAGGTGGCAGCCCGGAAAGCTGTTGCTGGTCTTCACCTTCCCCCTGCAGGCTATTCACAGGCACAACAGGTTTGGGGATCTGTGCTTGCCCAGAGAAGGAACATCTCACGGTGCGCATCCTCGGCAGAGCCTGTTCCCGAAAAGGCAAACGTCCGGCTCCTTGTCCCACACGGAAGGTGGCAGCCCGGAAAGCTGTTGCTGGTCTTCACCTTCCCCCTGCAGCCTATTCACAGGCACAACAGGTTTGGGGATCTGTGCTTGCCCAAAGACGCAATCTCTCACGGTGCGCATCCTCGGCAGAGCCTGTTCCTGAAAAGGCAAACGTCCGGCTCCTTGTCCCACACGGAAGGTGGCAGCCCGGAAAGCTCTTGCTGGTCTTCACCTTCCCCCTGCAGCCTATTCACAGGCACAACAGGTTTGGGGAGCTGTGCTTGCCCAGAGAAGGAACATCTCACGGTGCGCATCCTCGGCAGAGCCTGTTCCCGAAAAGGCAAACGTCCGGCTCCTTGTCCCACACGGAAGGTGGCAGCCCGGAAAGCTGTTGCTGGTCTTCACCTTCCCCCTGCAGCCTATTCACAGGCACAACAGGTTTTGGGATCTGTGCTTGCCCAGAGAAGGAACATCTCACGGTGCGCATCCTCGGCAGAGCCTGTTCCCGAAAAGGCAAACGTCCGGCTCCTTGTCCCACACGGAAGGTGGCAGCCCGGAAAGCTGTTGCTGGTCTTCACCTTCCCCCTGCAGCCTATTCACAGGCACAACAGGTTTGGGGATCTGTGCTTGCCCAGAGAAGGAACATCTCACGGTGCGCATCCTCGGCAGAGCCTGTTCCCGAAAAGGCAAACGTCCGGCTCCTTGTCCCACACGGAAGGTGGCAGCCCGGAAAGCTGTTGCTGGTCTTCACCTTCCCCCTGCAGCCTATTCACAGGCACAACAGGTTTGGGGATCTGTGCTTGCGCAGAGAAGGAACATCTCACGGTGCGCATCCTCGGCAGAGCCTGTTCCCGAAAAGGCAAACGTCCGGCTCCTTGTCCCACACGGAAGGTGGCAGCCCTGAAAGCTGTTGCTGGTCTTCACCTTCCCCCTGCAGCCTATTCACAGGCACAACAGGTTTGGGGATCTGTGCTTGCCCAGAGAAGGAACATCTCACGGTGCGCATCCTCGGCAGAGCCTGTTCCCAAAAAGGCAAACGTCCGGCTCCTTGTCCCACACGGAAGGTGGCAGCCCTGAAAGCTCTTGCTGGTCTTCACCTTCCCCCTGCAGCCTATTCACAGGCACAACAGTTTTGGGGAATCTGTGCTTGCCCAGAGAAGGAACATCTCACGGTGCGCATCCTCGGCAGAGCCTGTTCCCGAAAAGGCAAACGTCCGGCTCCTTGTCCCACACGGAAGGTGGCAGCCCGGAAAGCTGTTGCTGGTCTTCACCTTCCCCCTGCAGCCTATTCACAGGCACAACAGGTTTGGGGATCTGTGCTTGCCCAGAGAAGGAACATCTCACGGTGCGCATCCTCGGCAGAGCCTGTTCCCGAAAAGGCAAACGTCCGGCTCCTTGTCCCACACGGAAGGTGGCAGCCCGGAAAGCTCTTGCTGGTCTTCACCTTCCCCCTGCAGCCTATTCACAGGCACAACAGGTTTTGGGATCTGTGCTTGCCCAGAGAAGGAACATCTCACGGTGCGCATCTTCGGCAGAGCCTGTTCCCGAAAAGGCAAACGTCCGGCTCCTTGTCCCACACGGAAGGTGGCAGCCCTGAAAGCTCTTGCTGGTCTTCACCTTCCCCCTGCAGCCTATTCACAGGCACAACAGGTTTGGGGATCTGTGCTTGCCCAGAGAAGGAACATCTCACGGTGCGCATCCTCGGCAGAGCCTGTTCCCGAAAAGGCAAACGTCCGGCTCCTTGTCCCACACGGAAGGTGGCAGCCCGGAAAGCTGTTGCTGGTCTTCACCTTCCCCCTGCAGCCTATTCACAGGCACAACAGGTTTGGGGATCTGTGCTTGCCCAGAGAAGGAACATCTCACGGTGCGCATCCTCGGCAGAGCCTGTTCCCGAAAAGGCAAACGTCCGGCTCCTTGTCCCACACGGAAGGTGGCAGCCCGGAAAGCTCTTGCTGGTCTTCACCTTCCCCCTGCAGCCTATTCACAGGCACCACCGCACTGGGAATCTCTGCTTTCCCAAAGACGCAATCTCTCACGGTGCGCATCCTCGGCAGAGCCTGTTCCCGAAAAGGCAAACGTCCGGCTCCTTGTCCCACACGGAAGGTGGCAGCCCGGAAAGCTGTTGCTGGTCTTCACCTTCCCCCTGCAGCCTATTCACAGGCACAACAGGTTTTGGGATCTGTGCTTGCGCAGAGAAGGAACATCTCACGGTGCGCATCCTCGGCAGAGCCTGTTCCCGAAAAGGCAAACGTCCGGCTCCTTGTCCCACACGGAAGGTGGCAGCCCTGAAAGCTGTTGCTGGTCTTCACCTTCCCCCTGCAGCCTATTCACAGGCACAACAGGTTTGGGGATCTGTGCTTGCCCAAAGACGCAATCTCTCACGGTGCGCATCCTCGGCAGAGCCTGTTCCCGAAAAGGCAAACGTCCGGCTCCTTGTCCCACACGGAAGGTGGCAGCCCGGAAAGCTGTTGCTGGTCTTCACCTTCCCCCTGCAGCCTATTCACAGGCACAACAGGTTTTGGGATCTGTGCTTGCCCAGAGAAGGAACATCTCACGGTGCGCATCCTCGGCAGAGCCTGTTCCCGAAAAGGCAAACGTCCGGCTCCTTGTCCCACACGGAAGGTGGCAGCCCTGAAAGCTGTTGCTGGTCTTCACCTTCCCCCTGCAGCCTATTCACAGGCACAACAGGTTTGGGGATCTGTGCTTGCCCAGAGAAGGAACATCTCACGGTGCGCATCCTCGGCAGAGCCTGTTCCCGAAAAGGCAAACGTCCGGCTCCTTGTCCCACACGGAAGGTGGCAGCCCTGAAAGCTGTTGCTGGTCTTCACCTTCCCCCTGCAGCCTATTCACAGGCACAACAGGTTTGGGGATCTGTGCTTGCCCAGAGAAGGAACATCTCACGGTGCGCATCCTCGGCAGAGCCTGTTCCCGAAAAGGCAAACGTCCGGCTCCTTGTCCCACACGGAAGGTGGCAGCCCGGAAAGCTGTTGCTGGTCTTCACCTTCCCCCTGCAGCCTATTCACAGGCACCACCGCACTGGGAATCTCTGCTTTCCCAAAGACGCAATCTCTCACGGTGCACATCCTCGGCAGAGCCTGTTCCCGAAAAGGCAAACGTCCGGCTCCTTGTCCCACACGGAAGGTGGCAGCCCGGAAAGCTGTTGCTGGTCTTCACCTTCCCCCTGCAGCCTATTCACAGGCACCACCGCACTGGGAATCTCTGCTTTCCCAAAGACGCAATCTCTCACGGTGCGCATCCTCGGCAGAGCCTGTTCCCGAAAAGGCAAACGTCCGGCTCCTTGTCCCACACGGAAGGTGGCAGCCCGGAAAGCTGTTGCTGGTCTTCACCTTCCCCCTGCAGCCTATTCACAGGCACAACAGGTTTTGGGATCTGTGCTTGCCCAGAGAAGGAACATCTCACGGTGCGCATCCTCGGCAGAGCCTGTTCCCGAAAAGGCAAACGTCCGGCTCCTTGTCCCACACGGAAGGTGGCAGCCCGGAAAGCTGTTGCTGGTCTTCACCTTCCCCCTGCAGCCTATTCACAGGCACCACCGCACTGGGAATCTCTGCTTTCCCAAAGACGCAATCTCTCACGGTGCGCATCCTCGGCAGAGCCTGTTCCCGAAAAGGCAAACGTCCGGCTCCTTGTCCCACACGGAAGGTGGCAGCCCGGAAAGCTGTTGCTGGTCTTCACCTTCCCCCTGCAGCCTATTCACAGGCACAACAGGTTTTGGGATCTCTGGTTGCGCAGAGAAGGAACATCTCACGGTGCGCATCCTCGGCAGAGCCTGTTCCCGAAAAGGCAAACGTCCGGCTCCTTGTCCCACACGGAAGGTGGCAGCCCTGAAAGCTCTTGCTGGTCTTCACCTTCCCCCTGCAGCCTATTCACAGGCACAACAGGTTTGGGGATCTGTGCTTGCCCAAAGACGCAATCTCTCACGGTGCGCATCCTCGGCAGAGCCTGTTCCCGAAAAGGCAAACGTCCGGCTCCTTGTCCCACACGGAAGGTGGCAGCCCGGAAAGCTGTTGCTGGTCTTCACCTTCCCCCTGCAGCCTAGTCACAGGCACAACAGGTTTGGGGATCTGTGCTTGCCCAGAGAAGGAACATCTCACGGTGCGCATCCTCGGCAGAGCCTGTTCCCGAAAAGGCAAACGTCCGGCTCCTTGTCCCACACGGAAGGTGGCAGCCCGGAAAGCTCTTGCTGGTCTTCACCTTCCCCCTGCAGCCTATTCACAGGCACAACAGGTTTTGGGATCTGTGCTTGCCCAGAGAAGGAACATCTCACGGTGCGCATCCTCGGCAGAGCCTGTTCCCGAAAAGGCAAACGTCCGGCTCCTTGTCCCACACGGAAGGTGGCAGCCCGGAAAGCTGTTGCTGGTCTTCACCTTCCCCCTGCAGCCTATTCACAGGCACAACAGGTTTGGGGATCTGTGCTTGCCCAGAGAAGGAACATCTCACGGTGCGCATCCTCGGCAGAGCCTGTTCCCGAAAAGGCAAACGTCCGGCTCCTTGTCCCACACGGAAGGTGGCAGCCCGGAAAGCTGTTGCTGGTCTTCACCTTCCCCCTGCAGCCTATTCACAGGCACCACCGCACTGGGAATCTCTGCTTTCCCAAAGACGCAATCTCTCACGGTGCGCATCCTCGGCAGAGCCTGTTCCCGAAAAGGCAAACGTCCGGCTCCTTGTCCCACACGGAAGGTGGCAGCCCGGAAAGCTGTTGCTGGTCTTCACCTTCCCCCTGCAGCCTATTCACAGGCACAACAGGTTTGGGGATCTGTGCTTGCCCAAAGACGCAATCTCTCACGGTGCACATCCTCGGCAGAGCCTGTTCCCGAAAAGGCAAACGTCCGGCTCCTTGTCCCACACGGAAGGTGGCAGCCCGGAAAGCTGTTGCTGGTCTTCACCTTCCCCCTGCAGCCTAGTCACAGGCACAACAGGTTTGGGGATCTGTGCTTGCCCAGAGAAGGAACATCTCACGGTGCGCATCCTCGGCAGAGCCTGTTCCCGAAAAGGCAAACGTCCGGCTCCTTGTCCCACACGGAAGGTGGCAGCCCGGAAAGCTGTTGCTGGTCTTCACCTTCCCCCTGCAGCCTATTCACAGGCACAACAGGTTTGGGGATCTGTGCTTGCCCAGAGAAGGAACATCTCACGGTGCGCATCCTCGGCAGAGCCTGTTCCCGAAAAGGCAAACGTCCGGCTCCTTGTCCCACACGGAAGGTGGCAGCCCTGAAAGCTGTTGCTGGTCTTCACCTTCCCCCTGCAGCCTATTCACAGGCACAACAGGTTTGGGGATCTGTGCTTGCCCAGAGAAGGAACATCTCACGGTGCGCATCCTCGGCAGAGCCTGTTCCCGAAAAGGCAAACGTCCGGCTCCTTGTCCCACACGGAAGGTGGCAGCCCGGAAAGCTGTTGCTGGTCTTCACCTTCCCCCTGCAGCCTATTCACAGGCACCACCGCACTGGGAATCTCTGCTTTCCCAAAGACGCAATCTCTCACGGTGCACATCCTCGGCAGAGCCTGTTCCCGAAAAGGCAAACGTCCGGCTCCTTGTCCCACACGGAAGGTGGCAGCCCGGAAAGCTGTTGCTGGTCTTCACCTTCCCCCTGCAGCCTATTCACAGGCACCACCGCACTGGGAATCTCTGCTTTCCCAAAGACGCAATCTCTCACGGTGCGCATCCTCGGCAGAGCCTGTTCCCGAAAAGGCAAACGTCCGGCTCCTTGTCCCACACGGAAGGTGGCAGCCCGGAAAGCTGTTGCTGGTCTTCACCTTCCCCCTGCAGCCTATTCACAGGCACAACAGGTTTTGGGATCTCTGCTTGCGCAGAGAAGGAACATCTCACGGTGCGCATCCTCGGCAGAGCCTGTTCCCGAAAAGGCAAACGTCCGGCTCCTTGTCCCACACGGAAGGTGGCAGCCCGGAAAGCTCTTGCTGGTCTTCACCTTCCCCCTGCAGCCTATTCACAGGCACCACCGCACTGGGAATCTCTGCTTTCCCAAAGACGCAATCTCTCACGGTGCGCATCCTCGGCAGAGCCTGTTCCCGAAAAGGCAAACGTCCGGCTCCTTGTCCCACACGGAAGGTGGCAGCCCGGAAAGCTGTTGCTGGTCTTCACCTTCCCCCTGCAGCCTATTCACAGGCACAACAGGTTTGGGGATCTGTGCTTGCCCAGAGAAGGAACATCTCACGGTGCGCATCCTCGGCAGAGCCTGTTCCCGAAAAGGCAAACGTCCGGCTCCTTGTCCCACATGGAAGGTGGCAGCCCGGAAAGCTCTTGCTGGTCTTCACCTTCCCCCTGCAGCCTATTCACAGGCACAACAGGTTTTGGGATCTCTGCTTGCCCAGAGAAGGAACATCTCACGGTGCGCATCCTCGGCAGAGCCTGTTCCCGAAAAGGCAAACGTCCGGCTCCTTGTCCCACACGGAAGGTGGCAGCCCTGAAAGCTGTTGCTGGTCTTCACCTTCCCTCTGCAGCCTATTCACAGGCACAACAGGTTTTGGGATCTGTGCTTGCCCAGAGAAGGAACATCTCACGGTGCGCATCCTCGGCAGAGCCTGTTCCCGAAAAGGCAAACGTCCGGCTCCTTGTCCCACACGGAAGGTGGCAGCCCGGAAAGCTGTTGCTGGTCTTCACCTTCCCCCTGCAGCCTATTCACAGGCACAACAGGTTTGGGGATCTGTGCTTGCCCAGAGAAGGAACATCTCACGGTGCGCATCCTCGGCAGAGCCTGTTCCCGAAAAGGCAGACGTCCGGCTCCTTGTCCCACACGGAAGGTGGCAGCCCGGAAAGCTCTTGCTGGTCTTCACCTTCCCCCTGCAGCCTATTCACAGGCACAACAGGTTTGGGGATCTGTGCTTGCGCAGAGAAGGAACATCTCACGGTGCGCATCCTCGGCAGAGCCTGTTCCCGAAAAGGCAAACGTCTGGCTCCTTGTCCCACACGGAAGGTGGCAGCCCGGAAAGCTGTTGCTGGTCTTCACCTTCCCCCTGCAGCCTATTCACAGGCACAACAGGTTTGGGGATCTGTGCTTGCCCAGAGAAGGAACATCTCACGGTGCGCATCCTCGGCAGAGCCTGTTCCCGAAAAGGCAAACGTCCGGCTCCTTGTCCCACACGGAAGGTGGCAGCCCGGAAAGCTGTTGCTGGTCTTCACCTTCCCCCTGCAGCCTATTCACAGGCACAACAGGTTTTGGGATCTCTGCTTGCCCAGAGAAGGAACATCTCACGGTGCGCATCCTCGGCAGAGCCTGTTCCCGAAAAGGCAAACGTCCGGCTCCTTGTCCCACACGGAAGGTGGCAGCCCGGAAAGCTGTTGCTGGTCTTCACCTTCCCCCTGCAGGCTATTCACAGGCACAACAGGTTTGGGGATCTGTGCTTGCCCAGAGAAGGAACATCTCACGGTGCGCATCCTCGGCAGAGCCTGTTCCCGAAAAGGCAAACGTCCGGCTCCTTGTCCCACACGGAAGGTGGCAGCCCGGAAAGCTGTTGCTGGTCTTCACCTTCCCCCTGCAGCCTATTCACAGGCACAACAGGTTTGGGGATCTGTGCTTGCCCAAAGACGCAATCTCTCACGGTGCGCATCCTCGGCAGAGCCTGTTCCTGAAAAGGCAAACGTCCGGCTCCTTGTCCCACACGGAAGGTGGCAGCCCGGAAAGCTCTTGCTGGTCTTCACCTTCCCCCTGCAGCCTATTCACAGGCACAACAGGTTTGGGGAGCTGTGCTTGCCCAGAGAAGGAACATCTCACGGTGCGCATCCTCGGCAGAGCCTGTTCCCGAAAAGGCAAACGTCCGGCTCCTTGTCCCACACGGAAGGTGGCAGCCCGGAAAGCTGTTGCTGGTCTTCACCTTCCCCCTGCAGCCTATTCACAGGCACAACAGGTTTTGGGATCTGTGCTTGCCCAGAGAAGGAACATCTCACGGTGCGCATCCTCGGCAGAGCCTGTTCCCGAAAAGGCAAACGTCCGGCTCCTTGTCCCACACGGAAGGTGGCAGCCCGGAAAGCTGTTGCTGGTCTTCACCTTCCCCCTGCAGCCTATTCACAGGCACAACAGGTTTGGGGATCTGTGCTTGCCCAGAGAAGGAACATCTCACGGTGCGCATCCTCGGCAGAGCCTGTTCCCGAAAAGGCAAACGTCCGGCTCCTTGTCCCACACGGAAGGTGGCAGCCCGGAAAGCTGTTGCTGGTCTTCACCTTCCCCCTGCAGCCTATTCACAGGCACAACAGGTTTGGGGATCTGTGCTTGCGCAGAGAAGGAACATCTCACGGTGCGCATCCTCGGCAGAGCCTGTTCCCGAAAAGGCAAACGTCCGGCTCCTTGTCCCACACGGAAGGTGGCAGCCCTGAAAGCTGTTGCTGGTCTTCACCTTCCCCCTGCAGCCTATTCACAGGCACAACAGGTTTGGGGATCTGTGCTTGCCCAGAGAAGGAACATCTCACGGTGCGCATCCTCGGCAGAGCCTGTTCCCAAAAAGGCAAACGTCCGGCTCCTTGTCCCACACGGAAGGTGGCAGCCCTGAAAGCTCTTGCTGGTCTTCACCTTCCCCCTGCAGCCTATTCACAGGCACAACAGTTTTGGGGAATCTGTGCTTGCCCAGAGAAGGAACATCTCACGGTGCGCATCCTCGGCAGAGCCTGTTCCCGAAAAGGCAAACGTCCGGCTCCTTGTCCCACACGGAAGGTGGCAGCCCGGAAAGCTGTTGCTGGTCTTCACCTTCCCCCTGCAGCCTATTCACAGGCACAACAGGTTTTGGGATCTGTGCTTGCCCAGAGAAGGAACATCTCACGGTGCGCATCCTCGGCAGAGCCTGTTCCCGAAAAGGCAAACGTCCGGCTCCTTGTCCCACACGGAAGGTGGCAGCCCGGAAAGCTCTTGCTGGTCTTCACCTTCCCCCTGCAGCCTATTCACAGGCACAACAGGTTTTGGGATCTGTGCTTGCCCAGAGAAGGAACATCTCACGGTGCGCATCTTCGGCAGAGCCTGTTCCCGAAAAGGCAAACGTCCGGCTCCTTGTCCCACACGGAAGGTGGCAGCCCTGAAAGCTCTTGCTGGTCTTCACCTTCCCCCTGCAGCCTATTCACAGGCACAACAGGTTTGGGGATCTGTGCTTGCCCAGAGAAGGAACATCTCACGGTGCGCATCCTCGGCAGAGCCTGTTCCCGAAAAGGCAAACGTCCGGCTCCTTGTCCCACACGGAAGGTGGCAGCCCGGAAAGCTGTTGCTGGTCTTCACCTTCCCCCTGCAGCCTATTCACAGGCACAACAGGTTTGGGGATCTGTGCTTGCCCAGAGAAGGAACATCTCACGGTGCGCATCCTCGGCAGAGCCTGTTCCCGAAAAGGCAAACGTCCGGCTCCTTGTCCCACACGGAAGGTGGCAGCCCGGAAAGCTCTTGCTGGTCTTCACCTTCCCCCTGCAGCCTATTCACAGGCACCACCGCACTGGGAATCTCTGCTTTCCCAAAGACGCAATCTCTCACGGTGCGCATCCTCGGCAGAGCCTGTTCCCGAAAAGGCAAACGTCCGGCTCCTTGTCCCACACGGAAGGTGGCAGCCCGGAAAGCTGTTGCTGGTCTTCACCTTCCCCCTGCAGCCTATTCACAGGCACAACAGGTTTTGGGATCTGTGCTTGCGCAGAGAAGGAACATCTCACGGTGCGCATCCTCGGCAGAGCCTGTTCCCGAAAAGGCAAACGTCCGGCTCCTTGTCCCACACGGAAGGTGGCAGCCCTGAAAGCTGTTGCTGGTCTTCACCTTCCCCCTGCAGCCTATTCACAGGCACAACAGGTTTGGGGATCTGTGCTTGCCCAAAGACGCAATCTCTCACGGTGCGCATCCTCGGCAGAGCCTGTTCCCGAAAAGGCAAACGTCCGGCTCCTTGTCCCACACGGAAGGTGGCAGCCCGGAAAGCTGTTGCTGGTCTTCACCTTCCCCCTGCAGCCTATTCACAGGCACAACAGGTTTTGGGATCTGTGCTTGCCCAGAGAAGGAACATCTCACGGTGCGCATCCTCGGCAGAGCCTGTTCCCGAAAAGGCAAACGTCCGGCTCCTTGTCCCACACGGAAGGTGGCAGCCCTGAAAGCTGTTGCTGGTCTTCACCTTCCCCCTGCAGCCTATTCACAGGCACAACAGGTTTGGGGATCTGTGCTTGCCCAGAGAAGGAACATCTCACGGTGCGCATCCTCGGCAGAGCCTGTTCCCGAAAAGGCAAACGTCCGGCTCCTTGTCCCACACGGAAGGTGGCAGCCCTGAAAGCTGTTGCTGGTCTTCACCTTCCCCCTGCAGCCTATTCACAGGCACAACAGGTTTGGGGATCTGTGCTTGCCCAGAGAAGGAACATCTCACGGTGCGCATCCTCGGCAGAGCCTGTTCCCGAAAAGGCAAACGTCCGGCTCCTTGTCCCACACGGAAGGTGGCAGCCCGGAAAGCTGTTGCTGGTCTTCACCTTCCCCCTGCAGCCTATTCACAGGCACCACCGCACTGGGAATCTCTGCTTTCCCAAAGACGCAATCTCTCACGGTGCACATCCTCGGCAGAGCCTGTTCCCGAAAAGGCAAACGTCCGGCTCCTTGTCCCACACGGAAGGTGGCAGCCCGGAAAGCTGTTGCTGGTCTTCACCTTCCCCCTGCAGCCTATTCACAGGCACCACCGCACTGGGAATCTCTGCTTTCCCAAAGACGCAATCTCTCACGGTGCGCATCCTCGGCAGAGCCTGTTCCCGAAAAGGCAAACGTCCGGCTCCTTGTCCCACACGGAAGGTGGCAGCCCGGAAAGCTGTTGCTGGTCTTCACCTTCCCCCTGCAGCCTATTCACAGGCACAACAGGTTTTGGGATCTGTGCTTGCCCAGAGAAGGAACATCTCACGGTGCGCATCCTCGGCAGAGCCTGTTCCCGAAAAGGCAAACGTCCGGCTCCTTGTCCCACACGGAAGGTGGCAGCCCGGAAAGCTGTTGCTGGTCTTCACCTTCCCCCTGCAGCCTATTCACAGGCACCACCGCACTGGGAATCTCTGCTTTCCCAAAGACGCAATCTCTCACGGTGCGCATCCTCGGCAGAGCCTGTTCCCGAAAAGGCAAACGTCCGGCTCCTTGTCCCACACGGAAGGTGGCAGCCCGGAAAGCTGTTGCTGGTCTTCACCTTCCCCCTGCAGCCTATTCACAGGCACAACAGGTTTTGGGATCTCTGGTTGCGCAGAGAAGGAACATCTCACGGTGCGCATCCTCGGCAGAGCCTGTTCCCGAAAAGGCAAACGTCCGGCTCCTTGTCCCACACGGAAGGTGGCAGCCCTGAAAGCTCTTGCTGGTCTTCACCTTCCCCCTGCAGCCTATTCACAGGCACAACAGGTTTGGGGATCTGTGCTTGCCCAAAGACGCAATCTCTCACGGTGCGCATCCTCGGCAGAGCCTGTTCCCGAAAAGGCAAACGTCCGGCTCCTTGTCCCACACGGAAGGTGGCAGCCCGGAAAGCTGTTGCTGGTCTTCACCTTCCCCCTGCAGCCTAGTCACAGGCACAACAGGTTTGGGGATCTGTGCTTGCCCAGAGAAGGAACATCTCACGGTGCGCATCCTCGGCAGAGCCTGTTCCCGAAAAGGCAAACGTCCGGCTCCTTGTCCCACACGGAAGGTGGCAGCCCGGAAAGCTGTTGCTGGTCTTCACCTTCCCCCTGCAGCCTATTCACAGGCACAACAGGTTTTGGGATCTGTGCTTGCCCAGAGAAGGAACATCTCACGGTGCGCATCCTCGGCAGAGCCTGTTCCCGAAAAGGCAAACGTCCGGCTCCTTGTCCCACACGGAAGGTGGCAGCCCGGAAAGCTGTTGCTGGTCTTCACCTTCCCCCTGCAGCCTATTCACAGGCACAACAGGTTTGGGGATCTGTGCTTGCCCAGAGAAGGAACATCTCACGGTGCGCATCCTCGGCAGAGCCTGTTCCCGAAAAGGCAAACGTCCGGCTCCTTGTCCCACACGGAAGGTGGCAGCCCGGAAAGCTGTTGCTGGTCTTCACCTTCCCCCTGCAGCCTATTCACAGGCACCACCGCACTGGGAATCTCTGCTTTCCCAAAGACGCAATCTCTCACGGTGCGCATCCTCGGCAGAGCCTGTTCCCGAAAAGGCAAACGTCCGGCTCCTTGTCCCACACGGAAGGTGGCAGCCCGGAAAGCTGTTGCTGGTCTTCACCTTCCCCCTGCAGCCTATTCACAGGCACAACAGGTTTGGGGATCTGTGCTTGCCCAAAGACGCAATCTCTCACGGTGCACATCCTCGGCAGAGCCTGTTCCCGAAAAGGCAAACGTCCGGCTCCTTGTCCCACACGGAAGGTGGCAGCCCGGAAAGCTGTTGCTGGTCTTCACCTTCCCCCTGCAGCCTAGTCACAGGCACAACAGGTTTGGGGATCTGTGCTTGCCCAGAGAAGGAACATCTCACGGTGCGCATCCTCGGCAGAGCCTGTTCCCGAAAAGGCAAACGTCCGGCTCCTTGTCCCACACGGAAGGTGGCAGCCCGGAAAGCTGTTGCTGGTCTTCACCTTCCCCCTGCAGCCTATTCACAGGCACAACAGGTTTGGGGATCTGTGCTTGCCCAGAGAAGGAACATCTCACGGTGCGCATCCTCGGCAGAGCCTGTTCCCGAAAAGGCAAACGTCCGGCTCCTTGTCCCACACGGAAGGTGGCAGCCCTGAAAGCTGTTGCTGGTCTTCACCTTCCCCCTGCAGCCTATTCACAGGCACAACAGGTTTGGGGATCTGTGCTTGCCCAGAGAAGGAACATCTCACGGTGCGCATCCTCGGCAGAGCCTGTTCCCGAAAAGGCAAACGTCCGGCTCCTTGTCCCACACGGAAGGTGGCAGCCCGGAAAGCTGTTGCTGGTCTTCACCTTCCCCCTGCAGCCTATTCACAGGCACCACCGCACTGGGAATCTCTGCTTTCCCAAAGACGCAATCTCTCACGGTGCACATCCTCGGCAGAGCCTGTTCCCGAAAAGGCAAACGTCCGGCTCCTTGTCCCACACGGAAGGTGGCAGCCCGGAAAGCTGTTGCTGGTCTTCACCTTCCCCCTGCAGCCTATTCACAGGCACCACCGCACTGGGAATCTCTGCTTTCCCAAAGACGCAATCTCTCACGGTGCGCATCCTCGGCAGAGCCTGTTCCCGAAAAGGCAAACGTCCGGCTCCTTGTCCCACACGGAAGGTGGCAGCCCGGAAAGCTGTTGCTGGTCTTCACCTTCCCCCTGCAGCCTATTCACAGGCACAACAGGTTTTGGGATCTCTGCTTGCGCAGAGAAGGAACATCTCACGGTGCGCATCCTCGGCAGAGCCTGTTCCCGAAAAGGCAAACGTCCGGCTCCTTGTCCCACACGGAAGGTGGCAGCCCGGAAAGCTCTTGCTGGTCTTCACCTTCCCCCTGCAGCCTATTCACAGGCACCACCGCACTGGGAATCTCTGCTTTCCCAAAGACGCAATCTCTCACGGTGCGCATCCTCGGCAGAGCCTGTTCCCGAAAAGGCAAACGTCCGGCTCCTTGTCCCACACGGAAGGTGGCAGCCCGGAAAGCTGTTGCTGGTCTTCACCTTCTCCCTGCAGCCTATTCACAGGCACAACAGGTTTTGGGATCTGTGCTTGCCCAGAGAAGGAACATCTCACGGTGCGCATCCTCGGCAGAGCCTGTTCCCGAAAAGGCAAACGTCCGGCTCCTTGTCCCACACGGAAGGTGGCAGCCCGGAAAGCTGTTGCTGGTCTTCACCTTCCCCCTGCAGCCTATTCACAGGCACAACAGGTTTGGGGATCTGTGCTTGCCCAGAGAAGGAACATCTCACGGTGCGCATCCTCGGCAGAGCCTGTTCCCGAAAAGGCAAACGTCCGGCTCCTTGTCCCACACGGAAGGTGGCAGCCCGGAAAGCTGTTGCTGGTCTTCACCTTCCCCCTGCAGCCTATTCACAGGCACCACCGCACTGGGAATCTCTGCTTTCCCAAAGACGCAATCTCTCATGGTGCGCATCCTCGGCAGAGCCTGTTCCCGAAAAGGCAAACGTCCGGCTCCTTGTCCCACACGGAAGGTGGCAGCCCGGAAAGCTGTTGCTGGTCTTCACCTTCCCCCTGCAGCCTATTCACAGGCACAACAGGTTTGGGGATCTGTGCTTGCCCAAAGACGCAATCTCTCACGGTGCGCATCCTCGGCAGAGCCTGTTCCCGAAAAGGCAAACGTCCGGCTCCTTGTCCCACACGGAAGGTGGCAGCCCGGAAAGCTCTTGCTGGTCTTCACCTTCCCCCTGCAGCCTATTCACAGGCACAACAGGTTTGGGGATCTGTGCTTGCCCAGAGAAGGAACATCTCACGGTGCGCATCCTCGGCAGAGCCTGTTCCCGAAAAGGCAAACGTCCGGCTCCTTGTCCCACACGGAAGGTGGCAGCCCGGAAAGCTGTTGCTGGTCTTCACCTTCCCCCTGCAGCCTAGTCACAGGCACAACAGGTTTGGGGATCTGTGCTTGCCCAGAGAAGGAACATCTCACGGTGCGCATCCTCGGCAGAGCCTGTTCCCGAAAAGGCAAACGTCCGGCTCCTTGTCCCACACGGAAGGTGGCAGCCCGGAAAGCTCTTGCTGGTCTTCACCTTCCCCCTGCAGCCTATTCACAGGCACAACAGGTTTGGGGATCTGTGCTTGCCCAGAGAAGGAACATCTCACGGTGCGCATCCTCGGCAGAGCCTGTTCCCGAAAAGGCAAACGTCCGGCTCCTTGTCCCACACGGAAGGTGGCAGCCCGGAAAGCTCTTGCTGGTCTTCACCTTCCCCCTGCAGCCTATTCACAGGCACCAGCGCACTGGGAATCTCTGCTTTCCCAAAGACGCAATCTCTCACGGTGCGCATCCTCGGCAGAGCCTGTTCCCGAAAAGGCAAACGTCCGGCTCCTTGTCCCACACGGAAGGTGGCAGCCCTGAAAGCTGTTGCTGGTCTTCACCTTCCCCCTGCAGCCTATTCACAGGCACAACAGGTTTGGGGATCTGTGCTTGCCCAGAGAAGGAACATCTCACGGTGCGCATCCTCGGCAGAGCCTGTTCCCGAAAAGGCAAACGTCCGGCTCCTTGTCCCACACGGAAGGTGGCAGCCCGGAAAGCTGTTGCTGGTCTTCACCTTCCCCCTGCAGCCTATTCACAGGCACAACAGGTTTGGGGATCTGTGCTTGCCCAGAGAAGCAACATCTCACGGTGCGCATCCTCGGCAGAGCCTGTTCCCAAAAAGGCAAACGTCCGGCTCCTTGTCCCACACGGAAGGTGGCAGCCCTGAAAGCTGTTGCTGGTCTTCACCTTCCCCCTGCAGCCTATTCACAGGCACAACAGGTTTGGGGATCTGTGCTTGCCCAAAGACGCAATCTCTCACGGTGCGCATCCTCGGCAGAGCCTGTTCCCGAAAAGGCAAACGTCCGGCTCCTTGTCCCACACGGAAGGTGGCAGCCCGGAAAGCTGTTGCTGGTCTTCACCTTCCCCCTGCAGCCTATTCACAGGCACAACAGGTTTGGGGATCTGTGCTTGCCCAGAGAAGGAACATCTCACGGTGCGCATCCTCGGCAGAGCCTGTTCCCGAAAAGGCAAACGTCCGGCTCCTTGTCCCACACGGAAGGTGGCAGCCCGGAAAGCTGTTGCTGGTCTTCACCTTCCCCCTGCAGCCTATTCACAGGCACAACAGGTTTGGGGATCTGTGCTTGCCCAAAGACGCAATCTCTCACGGTGCGCATCCTCGGCAGAGCCTGTTCCCGAAAAGGCAAACGTCCGGCTCCTTGTCCCACACGGAAGGTGGCAGACCGGAAAGCTGTTGCTGGTCTTCACCTTCCCCCTGCAGCCTATTCACAGGCACAACAGGTTTGGGGATCTGTGCTTGCCCAGAGAAGGAACATCTCACGGTGCGCATCCTCGGCAGAGCCTGTTCCCGAAAAGGCAAACGTCCGGCTCCTTGTCCCACACGGAAGGTGGCAGCCCGGAAAGCTGTTGCTGGTCTTCACCTTCCCCCTGCAGCCTATTCACAGGCACAACAGGTTTGGGGATCTGTGCTTTCCCAAAGACGCAATCTCTCACGGTGCGCATCCTCGGCAGAGCCTGTTCCCGAAAAGGCAAACGTCCGGCTCCTTGTCCCACACGGAAGGTGGCAGCCCTGAAAGCTGTTGCTGGTCTTCACCTTCCCCCTGCAGCCTATTCACAGGCACCACCGCACTGGGAATCTCTGCTTTCCCAAAGACGCAATCTCTCATGGTGCGCATCCTTGGCAGAGCCTGTTCCCGAAAAGGCAAACGTCCGGCTCTTTGTCCCACACGGAAGGTGGCAGCCCTGAAAGCTGTTGCTGGTCTTCACCTTCCCCCTGCGGCCTATTCACAGGCACAACAGGTTTTGGGATCTCTGCTTGCGCAGAGAAGGAACATCTCACGGTGCGCATCCTCGGCAGAGCCTGTTCCCGAAAAGGCAAACGTCCGGCTCCTTGTCCCACACGGAAGGTGGCAGCCCGGAAAGCTGTTGCTGGTCTTCACCTTCCCCCTGCAGCCTATTCACAGGCACAACAGGTTTTGGGACCTGTGCTTGCGCAGAGAAGGAACATCTCACGGTGCGCATCCTCGGCAGAGCCTGTTCCCGAAAAGGCAGACGTCCGGCTCCTTGTCCCACACGGAAGGTGGCAGCCTGGAAAGCTGTTGCTGGTCTTCACCTTCCCCCTGCAGCCTATTCACAGGCACAACAGGTTTTGGGATCTCTGCTTGCCCAGAGAAGGAACATCTCACGGTGCGCATCCTCAGCAGAGCCTGTTCCCAAAAAGGCAAACGTCCGGCTCCTTGTCCCACACGGAAGGTGGCAGCCCTGAAAGCTCTTGCTGGTCTTCACCTTCCCCCTGCAGCCTATTCACAGGCACAACAGGTTTGGGGATCTGTGCTTGCCCAGAGAAGGAACATCTCACGGTGCGCATCCTCGGCAGAGCCTGTTCCCGAAAAGGCAAACGTCCGGCTCCTTGTCCCACACGGAAGGTGGCAGCCCGGAAAGCTGTTGCTGGTCTTCACCTTCCCCCTGCAGCCTATTCACAGGCACAACAGGTTTGGGGATCTCTGCTTGCCCAGAGAAGGAACATCTCACGGTGCGCATCCTCGGCAGAGCCTGTTCCCGAAAAGGCAAACGTCCGGCTCCTTGTCCCACACGGAAGGTGGCAGACCGGAAAGCTGTTGCTGGTCTTCACCTTCCCCCTGCAGCCTATTCACAGGCACAACAGGTTTGGGGATCTGTGCTTGCCCAGAGAAGGAACATCTCACGGTGCGCATCCTCGGCAGAGCCTGTTCCCAAAAAGGCAAACGTCCGGCTCCTTGTCCCACACGGAAGGTGGCAGCCCGGAAAGCTGTTGCTGGTCTTCACCTTCCCCCTGCAGCCTATTCACAGGCACCACCGCACTGGGAATCTCTGCTTTCCCAAAGACGCAATCTCTCATGGTGCGCATCCTTGGCAGAGCCTGTTCCCGAAAAGGCAAACGTCCGGCTCTTTGTCCCACACGGAAGGTGGCAGCCCTGAAAGCTGTTGCTGGTCTTCACCTTCCCCCTGCGGCCTATTCACAGGCACAACAGGTTTTGGGATCTCTGCTTGCGCAGAGAAGGAACATCTCACGGTGCGCATCCTCGGCAGAGCCTGTTCCCGAAAAGGCAAACGTCCGGCTCCTTGTCCCACACGGAAGGTGGCAGCCCGGAAAGCTGTTGCTGGTCTTCACCTTCCCCCTGCAGCCTATTCACAGGCACAACAGGTTTTGGGATCTCTGCTTGCCCAGAGAAGGAACATCTCACGGTGCGCATCCTCGGCAGAGCCTGTTCCCGAAAAGGCAAACGTCCGGCTCCTTGTCCCACACGGAAGGTGGCAGCCCGGAAAGCTGTTGCTGGTCTTCACCTTCCCCCTGCAGCCTATTCACAGGCACAACAGGTTTGGGGATCTGTGCTTGCCCAGAGAAGGAACATCTCACGGTGCGCATCCTCGGCAGAGCCTGTTCCCGAAAAGGCAAACGTCCGGCTCCTTGTCCCACACGGAAGGTGGCAGCCCGGAAAGCTGTTGCTGGTCTTCACCTTCCCCCTGCAGCCTATTCACAGGCACCACCGCACTGGGAATCTCTGCTTTCCCAAAGACGCAATCTCTCACGGTGCGCATCCTCGGCAGAGCCTGTTCCCGAAAAGGCAAACGTCCGGCTCCTTGTCCCACACGGAAGGTGGCAGCCCGGAAAGCTGTTGCTGGTCTTCACCTTCCCCCTGCAGCCTATTCACAGGCACAACAGGTTTGGGGATCTGTGCTTGCCCAGAGAAGGAACATCTCACGGTGCGCATCCTCGGCAGAGCCTGTTCCCGAAAAGGCAAACGTCCGGCTCCTTGTCCCACACGGAAGGTGGCAGCCCGGAAAGCTGTTGCTGGTCTTCACCTTCCCCCTGCAGCCTATTCACAGGCACAACAGGTTTGGGGATCTGTGCTTGCCCAGAGAAGGAACATCTCACGGTGCGCATCCTCGGCAGAGCCTGTTCCCGAAAAGGCAAACGTCCGGCTCCTTGTCCCACACGGAAGGTGGCAGCCCGGAAAGCTGTTGCTGGTCTTCACCTTCCCCCTGCAGCCTATTCACAGGCACAACAGGTTTTGGGATCTGTGCTTGCCCAGAGAAGGAACATCTCACGGTGCGCATCCTCGGCAGAGCCTGTTCCCAAAAAGGCAAACGTCCGGCTCCTTGTCCCACACGGAAGGTGGCAGCCCGGAAAGCTGTTGCTGGTCTTCACCTTCCCCCTGCAGCCTATTCACAGGCACAACAGGTTTGGGGATCTGTGCTTTCCCAAAGACGCAATCTCTCACGGTGCGCATCCTCGGCAGAGCCTGTTCCCAAAAAGGCAAACGTCCGGCTCCTTGTCCCACACGGAAGGTGGCAGCCCTGAAAGCTGTTGCTGGTCTTCACCTTCCCCCTGCAGCCTATTCACAGGCACAACAGGTTTTGGGATCTGTGCTTGCCCAGAGAAGGAACATCTCACGGTGCGCATCCTCGGCAGAGCCTGTTCCCGAAAAGGCAAACGTCCGGCTCCTTGTCCCACACGGAAGGTGGCAGCCCGGAAAGCTGTTGCTGGTCTTCACCTTCCCCCTGCAGCCTATTCACAGGCACAACAGGTTTGGGGATCTGTGCTTGCCCAGAGAAGGAACATCTCACGGTGCGCATCCTCGGCAGAGCCTGTTCCCGAAAAGGCAAACGTCCGGCTCCTTGTCCCACACGGAAGGTGGCAGCCCGGAAAGCTGTTGCTGGTCTTCACCTTCCCCCTGCAGCCTATTCACAGGCACAACAGGTTTGGGGATCTGTGCTTGCCCAGAGAAGGAACATCTCACGGTGCGCATCCTCGGCAGAGCCTGTTCCCGAAAAGGCAAACGTCCGGCTCCTTGTCCCACACGGAAGGTGGCAGCCCTGAAAGCTCTTGCTGGTCTTCACCTTCCCCCTGCAGCCTATTCACAGGCACAACAGGTTTGGGGATCTGTGCTTTCCCAAAGACGCAATCTCTCACGGTGCGCATCCACGGCAGAGCCTGTTCCCGAAAAGGCAAACGTCCGGCTCCTTGTCCCACACGGAAGGTGGCAGCCCGGAAAGCTGTTGCTGGTCTTCACCTTCCCCCTGCAGCCTATTCACAGGCACAACAGGTTTGGGGATCTGTGCTTGCCCAGAGAAGGAACATCTCACGGTGCGCATCCTCGGCAGAGCCTGTTCCCGAAAAGGCAAACGTCTGGCTCCTTGTCCCACACGGAAGGTGGCAGCCCGGAAAGCTCTTGCTGGTCTTCACCTTCCCCCTGCAGCCTATTCACAGGCACAACAGGTTTGGGGATCTGTGCTTTCCCAAAGACGCAATCTCTCACGGTGCGCATCCTCGGCAGAGCCTGTTCCCGAAAAGGCAAACGTCCGGCTCCTTGTCCCACACGGAAGGTGGCAGCCCGGAAAGCTGTTGCTGGTCTTCACCTTCCCCCTGCAGCCTATTCACAGGCACCACCGCACTGGGAATCTCTGCTTTCCCAAAGACGCAATCTCTCATGGTGCGCACCCTTGCAGAGCCTGTTCCCGAAAAGGCAAACGTCCGGCTCTTTGTCCCACACGGAAGGTGGCAGCCCTGAAAGCTCTTGCTGGTCTTCACCTTCCCCCTGCGGCCTATTCACAGGCACAACAGGTTTTGGGATCTCTGCTTGCGCAGAGAAGGAACATCTCACGGTGCGCATCCTCGGCAGAGCCTGTTCCCGAAAAGGCAAACGTCCGGCTCCTTGTCCCACACGGAAGGTGGCAGCCCGGAAAGCTGTTGCTGGTCTTCACCTTCCCCCTGCAGCCTATTCACAGGCACAACAGGTTTTGGGATCTCTGCTTGCCCAGAGAAGGAACATCTCACGGTGTGCATCCTCGGCAGAGCCTGTTCCCGAAAAGGCAAACGTCCGGCTCCTTGTCCCACACGGAAGGTGGCAGCCCGGAAAGCTGTTGCTGGCCTTCACCTTCCCCCTGCAGCCTATTCACAGGCACAACAGGTTTGGGGATCTGTGCTTTCCCAAAGACGCAATCTCTCACGGTGCGCATCCTTGGCAGAGCCTGTTCCCGAAAAGGCAAACGTCCGGCTCTTTGTCCCACACGGAAGGTGGCAGCCCTGAAAGCTGTTGCTGGTCTTCACCTTCCCCCTGCGGCCTATTCACAGGCACAACAGGTTTTGGGATCTCTGCTTGCGCAGAGAAGGAACATCTCACGGTGCGCATCCTCGGCAGAGCCTGTTCCCGAAAAGGCAAACGTCCGGCTCCTTGTCCCACACGGAAGGTGGCAGCCCGGAAAGCTGTTGCTGGTCTTCACCTTCCCCCTGCAGCCTATTCACAGGCACAACAGGTTTTGGGATCTCTGCTTGCCCAGAGAAGGAACATCTCACGGTGCGCATCCTCGGCAGAGCCTGTTCCCGAAAAGGCAAACGTCCGGCTCCTTGTCCCACACGGAAGGTGGCAGCCCGGAAAGCTGTTGCTGGTCTTCACCTTCCCCCTGCAGCCTATTCACAGGCACAACAGGTTTGGGGATCTGTGCTTGCCCAGAGAAGGAACATCTCACGGTGCGCATCCTCGGCAGAGCCTGTTCCCGAAAAGGCAAACGTCCGGCTCCTTGTCCCACACGGAAGGTGGCAGCCCGGAAAGCTGTTGCTGGTCTTCACCTTCCCCCTGCAGCCTATTCACAGGCACCACCGCACTGGGAATCTCTGCTTTCCCAAAGACGCAATCTCTCACGGTGCGCATCCTCGGCAGAGCCTGTTCCCGAAAAGGCAAACGTCCGGCTCCTTGTCCCACACGGAAGGTGGCAGCCCGGAAAGCTGTTGCTGGTCTTCACCTTCCCCCTGCAGCCTATTCACAGGCACAACAGGTTTGGGGATCTGTGCTTGCCCAGAGAAGGAACATCTCACGGTGCGCATCCTCGGCAGAGCCTGTTCCCGAAAAGGCAAACGTCCGGCTCCTTGTCCCACACGGAAGGTGGCAGCCCGGAAAGCTGTTGCTGGTCTTCACCTTCCCCCTGCAGCCTATTCACAGGCACAACAGGTTTGGGGATCTGTGCTTGCCCAGAGAAGGAACATCTCACGGTGCGCATCCTCGGCAGAGCCTGTTCCCGAAAAGGCAAACGTCCGGCTCCTTGTCCCACACGGAAGGTGGCAGCCCGGAAAGCTGTTGCTGGTCTTCACCTTCCCCCTGCAGCCTATTCACAGGCACAACAGGTTTGGGGATCTGTGCTTGCCCAGAGAAGGAACATCTCACGGTGCGCATCCTCGGCAGAGCCTGTTCCCGAAAAGGCAAACGTCCGGCTCCTTGTCCCACACGGAAGGTGGCAGCCCGGAAAGCTGTTGCTGGTCTTCACCTTCCCCCTGCAGCCTATTCACAGGCACAACAGGTTTGGGGATCTGTGCTTGCCCAGAGAAGGAACATCTCACGGTGCGCATCCTCGGCAGAGCCTGTTCCCGAAAAGGCAAACGTCCGGCTCCTTGTCCCACACGGAAGGTGGCAGCCCGGAAAGCTGTTGCTGGTCTTCACCTTCCCCCTGCAGCCTATTCACAGGCACAACAGGTTTTGGGATCTCTGCTTGCCCAGAGAAGGAACATCTCACGGTGCGCATCCTCGGCAGAGCCTGTTCCCGAAAAGGCAAACGTCCGGCTCCTTGTCCCACACGGAAGGTGGCAGCCCGGAAAGCTGTTGCTGGTCTTCACCTTCCCCCTGCAGCCTATTCACAGGCACAACAGGTTTGGGGATCTGTGCTTGCCCAGAGAAGGAACATCTCACGGTGCGCATCCTCGGCAGAGCCTGTTCCCGAAAAGGCAAACGTCCGGCTCCTTGTCCCACACGGAAGGTGGCAGCCCGGAAAGCTGTTGCTGGTCTTCACCTTCCCCCTGCAGCCTATTCACAGGCACCACCGCACTGGGAATCTCTGCTTTCCCAAAGACGCAATCTCTCACGGTGCGCATCCTCGGCAGAGCCTGTTCCCGAAAAGGCAAACGTCCGGCTCCTTGTCCCACACGGAAGGTGGCAGCCCGGAAAGCTGTTGCTGGTCTTCACCTTCCCCCTGCAGCCTATTCACAGGCACAACAGGTTTGGGGATCTGTGCTTGCCCAGAGAAGGAACATCTCACGGTGCGCATCCTCGGCAGAGCCTGTTCCCGAAAAGGCAAACGTCCGGCTCCTTGTCCCACACGGAAGGTGGCAGCCCGGAAAGCTGTTGCTGGTCTTCACCTTCCCCCTGCAGCCTATTCACAGGCACAACAGGTTTGGGGATCTGTGCTTGCCCAGAGAAGGAACATCTCACGGTGCGCATCCTCGGCAGAGCCTGTTCCCGAAAAGGCAAACGTCCGGCTCCTTGTCCCACACGGAAGGTGGCAGCCCGGAAAGCTGTTGCTGGTCTTCACCTTCCCCCTGCAGCCTATTCACAGGCACAACAGGTTTTGGGATCTGTGCTTGCCCAGAGAAGGAACATCTCACGGTGCGCATCCTCGGCAGAGCCTGTTCCCAAAAAGGCAAACGTCCGGCTCCTTGTCCCACACGGAAGGTGGCAGCCCGGAAAGCTGTTGCTGGTCTTCACCTTCCCCCTGCAGCCTATTCACAGGCACAACAGGTTTGGGGATCTGTGCTTTCCCAAAGACGCAATCTCTCACGGTGCGCATCCTCGGCAGAGCCTGTTCCCAAAAAGGCAAACGTCCGGCTCCTTGTCCCACACGGAAGGTGGCAGCCCTGAAAGCTGTTGCTGGTCTTCACCTTCCCCCTGCAGCCTATTCACAGGCACAACAGGTTTTGGGATCTGTGCTTGCCCAGAGAAGGAACATCTCACGGTGCGCATCCTCGGCAGAGCCTGTTCCCGAAAAGGCAAACGTCCGGCTCCTTGTCCCACACGGAAGGTGGCAGCCCGGAAAGCTGTTGCTGGTCTTCACCTTCCCCCTGCAGCCTATTCACAGGCACAACAGGTTTGGGGATCTGTGCTTGCCCAGAGAAGGAACATCTCACGGTGCGCATCCTCGGCAGAGCCTGTTCCCGAAAAGGCAAACGTCCGGCTCCTTGTCCCACACGGAAGGTGGCAGCCCGGAAAGCTGTTGCTGGTCTTCACCTTCCCCCTGCAGCCTATTCACAGGCACAACAGGTTTGGGGATCTGTGCTTGCCCAGAGAAGGAACATCTCACGGTGCGCATCCTCGGCAGAGCCTGTTCCCGAAAAGGCAAACGTCCGGCTCCTTGTCCCACACGGAAGGTGGCAGCCCTGAAAGCTCTTGCTGGTCTTCACCTTCCCCCTGCAGCCTATTCACAGGCACAACAGGTTTGGGGATCTGTGCTTTCCCAAAGACGCAATCTCTCACGGTGCGCATCCACGGCAGAGCCTGTTCCCGAAAAGGCAAACGTCCGGCTCCTTGTCCCACACGGAAGGTGGCAGCCCGGAAAGCTGTTGCTGGTCTTCACCTTCCCCCTGCAGCCTATTCACAGGCACAACAGGTTTGGGGATCTGTGCTTGCCCAGAGAAGGAACATCTCACGGTGCGCATCCTCGGCAGAGCCTGTTCCCGAAAAGGCAAACGTCTGGCTCCTTGTCCCACACGGAAGGTGGCAGCCCGGAAAGCTCTTGCTGGTCTTCACCTTCCCCCTGCAGCCTATTCACAGGCACAACAGGTTTGGGGATCTGTGCTTTCCCAAAGACGCAATCTCTCACGGTGCGCATCCTCGGCAGAGCCTGTTCCCGAAAAGGCAAACGTCCGGCTCCTTGTCCCACACGGAAGGTGGCAGCCCGGAAAGCTGTTGCTGGTCTTCACCTTCCCCCTGCAGCCTATTCACAGGCACCACCGCACTGGGAATCTCTGCTTTCCCAAAGACGCAATCTCTCATGGTGCGCACCCTTGCAGAGCCTGTTCCCGAAAAGGCAAACGTCCGGCTCTTTGTCCCACACGGAAGGTGGCAGCCCTGAAAGCTCTTGCTGGTCTTCACCTTCCCCCTGCGGCCTATTCACAGGCACAACAGGTTTTGGGATCTCTGCTTGCGCAGAGAAGGAACATCTCACGGTGCGCATCCTCGGCAGAGCCTGTTCCCGAAAAGGCAAACGTCCGGCTCCTTGTCCCACACGGAAGGTGGCAGCCCGGAAAGCTGTTGCTGGTCTTCACCTTCCCCCTGCAGCCTATTCACAGGCACAACAGGTTTTGGGATCTCTGCTTGCCCAGAGAAGGAACATCTCACGGTGTGCATCCTCGGCAGAGCCTGTTCCCGAAAAGGCAAACGTCCGGCTCCTTGTCCCACACGGAAGGTGGCAGCCCGGAAAGCTGTTGCTGGCCTTCACCTTCCCCCTGCAGCCTATTCACAGGCACAACAGGTTTGGGGATCTGTGCTTTCCCAAAGACGCAATCTCTCACGGTGCGCATCCTCGGCAGAGCCTGTTCCCGAAAAGGCAAACGTCCGGCTCCTTGTCCCACACGGAAGGTGGCAGCCCGGAAAGCTGTTGCTGGTCTTCACCTTCCCCCTGCAGCCTATTCACAGGCACAACAGGTTTGGGGATCTGTGCTTTCCCAAAGACGCAATCTCTCACGGTGCGCATCCTCGGCAGAGCCTGTTCCCGAAAAGGCAAATGTCCGGCTCCTTGTCCCACACGGAAGGTGGCAGCCCTGAAAGCTGTTGCTGGTCTTCACCTTCCCCCTGCAGCCTATTCACAGGCACAACAGGTTTGGGGATCTGTGCTTGCCCAGAGAAGGAACATCTCACGGTGCGCATCTTCGGCAGAGCCTGTTCCCGAAAAGGCAAACGTCCGGCTCCTTGTCCCACACGGAAGGTGGCAGCCTGGAAAGCTGTTGCTGGCCTTCACCTTCCCCCTGCAGCCTATTCACAGGCACAACAGGTTTGGGGATCTGTGCTTTCCCAAAGACGCAATCTCTCACGGTGCGCATCCTCGGCAGAGCCTGTTCCCGAAAAGGCAAACGTCCGGCTCCTTGTCCCACACGGAAGGTGGCAGCCCTGAAAGCTGTTGCTGGTCTTCACCTTCCCCCTGCAGCCTATTCACAGGCACAACAGGTTTGGGGATCTGTGCTTGCCCAGAGAAGGAACATCTCACGGTGCGCATCCTCGGCAGAGCCTGTTCCCGAAAAGGCAGACGTCCGGCTCCTTGTCCCACACGGAAGGTGGCAGCCCTGAAAGCTGTTGCTGGTCTTCACCTTCCCCCTGCAGCCTATTCACAGGCACAACAGGTTTTGGGATCTCTGCTTGCCCAGAGAAGGAACATCTCACGGTGCGCATCCTCGGCAGAGCCTGTTCCCAAAAAGGCAAACGTCCAGCTCCTTGTCCCACACGGAAGGTGGCAGCCCGGAAAGCTCTTGCTGGTCTTCACCTTCCCCCTGCAGCCTATTCACAGGCACAACAGGTTTGGGGATCTGTGCTTGCCCAGAGAAGGAACATCTCACGGTGCGCATCCTCGGCAGAGCCTGTTCCCGAAAAGGCAAACGTCCGGCTCCTTGTCCCACACGGAAGGTGGCAGCCCTGAAAGCTGTTGCTGGTCTTCACCTTCCCCCTGCAGCCTATTCACAGGCACAACAGGTTTGGGGATCTGTGCTTGCCCAGAGAAGGAACATCTCACGGTGCGCATCCTCGGCAGAGCCTGTTCCCGAAAAGGCAAACGTCCGGCTCCTTGTCCCACACGGAAGGTGGCAGCCCGGAAAGCTGTTGCTGGTCTTCACCTTCCCCCTGCAGCCTATTCACAGGCACCACCGCACTGGGAATCTCTGCTTTCCCAAAGACGCAATCTCTCACGGTGCGCATCCTCGGCAGAGCCTGTTCCCGAAAAGGCAAACGTCCGGCTCCTTGTCCCACACGGAAGGTGGCAGCCCGGAAAGCTGTTGCTGGTCTTCACCTTCCCCCTGCAGCCTATTCACAGGCACAACAGGTTTTGGGATCTGTGCTTGCCCAGAGAAGGAACATCTCACGGTGCGCATCCTCGGCAGAGCCTGTTCCCGAAAAGGCAAACGTCCGGCTCCTTGTCCCACACGGAAGGTGGCAGCCCGGAAAGCTGTTGCTGGTCTTCACCTTCCCCCTGCAGTCTATTCACAGGCACAACAGGTTTGGGGATCTGTGCTTGCCCAGAGAAGGAACATCTCACGGTGCGCATCCTCGGCAGAGCCTGTTCCCGAAAAGGCAAACGTCCGGCTCCTTGTCCCACACGGAAGGTGGCAGCCCGGAAAGCTGTTGCTGGTCTTCACCTTCCCCCTGCAGCCTATTCACAGGCACAACAGGTTTGGGGATCTGTGCTTGCCCAGAGAAGGAACATCTCACGGTGCGCATCCTCGGCAGAGCCTGTTCCCGAAAAGGCAAACGTCCGGCTCCTTGTCCCACACGGAAGGTGGCAGCCCGGAAAGCTCTTGCTGGTCTTCACCTTCCCCCTGCAGCCTATTCACAGGCACAACAGGTTTGGGGATCTGTGCTTGCCCAAAGACGCAATCTCTCACGGTGCGCATCCTCGGCAGAGCCTGTTCCCGAAAAGGCAAACGTCCGGCTCCTTGTCCCACACGGAAGGTGGCAGCCCTGAAAGCTGTTGCTGGTCTTCACCTTCCCCCTGCAGCCTATTCACAGGCACAACAGGTTTTGGGATCTGTGCTTGCGCAGAGAAGGAACATCTCACGGTGCGCATCCTCGGCAGAGCCTGTTCCCGAAAAGGCAAACGTCCGGCTCCTTGTCCCACACGGAAGGTGGCAGCCCGGAAAGCTGTTGCTGGTCTTCACCTTCCCCCTGCAGCCTATTCACAGGCACAACAGGTTTGGGGATCTGTGCTTTCCCAAAGACGCAATCTCTCACGGTGCGCATCCTCGGCAGAGCCTGTTCCCGAAAAGGCAAACGTCCGGCTCCTTGTCCCACACGGAAGGTGGCAGCCCGGAAAGCTGTTGCTGGTCTTCACCTTCCCCCTGCGGCCTATTCACATGCACAACAGGTTTTGGGATCTCTGCTTGCGCAGAGAAGGAACATCTCACGGTGCGCATCCTCGGCAGAGCCTGTTCCCGAAAAGGCAAACGTCCGGCTCCTTGTCCCACACGGAAGGTGGCAGCCCGGAAAGCTGTTGCTGGTCTTCACCTTCCCCCTGCAGCCTATTCACAGGCACAACAGGTTTGGGGATCTGTGCTTGCCCAGAGAAGGAACATCTCACGGTGCGCATCCTCGGCAGAGCCTGTTCCCAAAAAGGCAAACGACCGGCTCCTTGTCCCACACGGAAGGTGGCAGCCCGGAAAGCTCTTGCTGGTCTTCACCTTCCCCCTGCAGCCTATTCACAGGCACCACCGCACTGGGAATCTCTGCTTTCCCAAAGACGCAATCTCTCACGGTGCGCATCCTCGGCAGAGCCTGTTCCCGAAAAGGCAAACGTCCGGCTCCTTGTCCCACACGGAAGGTGGCAGCCCGGAAAGCTGTTGCTGGTCTTCACCTTCCCCCTGCAGCCTATTCACAGGCACAACAGGTTTTGGGATCTGTGCTTGCCCAGAGAAGGAACATCTCACGGTGCGCATCCTCGGCAGAGCCTGTTCCCGAAAAGGCAAACGTCCGGCTCCTTGTCCCACACGGAAGGTGGCAGCCCGGAAAGCTGTTGCTGGTCTTCACCTTCCCCCTGCAGCCTATTCACAGGCACAACAGGTTTTGGGATCTGTGCTTGCCCAGAGAAGGAACATCTCACGGTGCGCATCCTCGGCAGAGCCTGTTCCCGAAAAGGCAAACGTCCGGCTCCTTGTCCCACACGGAAGGTGGCAGCCCGGAAAGCTGTTGCTGGTCTTCACCTTCCCCCTGCAGCCTATTCACAGGCACAACAGGTTTGGGGATCTGTGCTTTCCCAAAGACGCAATCTCTCACGGTGCGCATCCTCGGCAGAGCCTGTTCCCGAAAAGGCAAACGTCCGGCTCCTTGTCCCACACGGAAGGTGGCAGCCCTGAAAGCTGTTGCTGGTCTTCACCTTCCCCCTGCAGCCTATTCACAGGCACAACAGGTTTGGGGATCTGTGCTTGCCCAGAGAAGGAACATCTCACGGTGCGCATCCTCGGCAGAGCCTGTTCCCGAAAAGGCAGACGTCCGGCTCCTTGTCCCACACGGAAGGTGGCAGCCCTGAAAGCTCTTGCTGGTCTTCACCTTCCCCCTGCAGCCTATTCACAGGCACAACAGGTTTGGGGATCTGTGCTTGCCCAGAGAAGGAACATCTCACGGTGCGCATCCTCGGCAGAGCCTGTTCCCGAAAAGGCAAACGTCCGGCTCCTTGTCCCACACGGAAGGTGGCAGCCCTGAAAGCTGTTGCTGGTCTTCACCTTCCCCCTGCAGCCTATTCACAGGCACAACAGGTTTGGGGATCTGTGCTTGCCCAGAGAAGGAACATCTCACGGTGCGCATCCTCGGCAGAGCCTGTTCCCGAAAAGGCAAACGTCCGGCTCCTTGTCCCACACGGAACGTGGCAGCCCGGAAAGCTGTTGCTGGTCTTCACCTTCCCCCTGCAGCCTATTCACAGGCACCACCGCACTGGGAATCTCTGCTTTCCCAAAGACGCAATCTCTCACGGTGCGCATCCTCGGCAGAGCCTGTTCCCGAAAAGGCAAACGTCCGGCTCCTTGTCCCACACGGAAGGTGGCAGCCCGGAAAGCTGTTGCTGGTCTTCACCTTCCCCCTGCAGCCTATTCACAGGCACAACAGGTTTTGGGATCTGTGCTTGCCCAGAGAAGGAACATCTCACGGTGCGCATCCTCGGCAGAGCCTGTTCCCGAAAAGGCAAACGTCCGGCTCCTTGTCCCACACGGAAGGTGGCAGCCCGGAAAGCTGTTGCTGGTCTTCACCTTCCCCCTGCAGTCTATTCACAGGCACAACAGGTTTGGGGATCTGTGCTTGCCCAGAGAAGGAACATCTCACGGTGCGCATCCTCGGCAGAGCCTGTTCCCGAAAAGGCAAACGTCCGGCTCCTTGTCCCACACGGAAGGTGGCAGCCCGGAAAGCTGTTGCTGGTCTTCACCTTCCCCCTGCAGCCTATTCACAGGCACAACAGGTTTGGGGATCTGTGCTTGCCCAGAGAAGGAACATCTCACGGTGCGCATCCTCGGCAGAGCCTGTTCCCGAAAAGGCAAACGTCCGGCTCCTTGTCCCACACGGAAGGTGGCAGCCCGGAAAGCTCTTGCTGGTCTTCACCTTCCCCCTGCAGCCTATTCACAGGCACAACAGGTTTGGGGATCTGTGCTTGCCCAAAGACGCAATCTCTCACGGTGCGCATCCTCGGCAGAGCCTGTTCCCGAAAAGGCAAACGTCCGGCTCCTTGTCCCACACGGAAGGTGGCAGCCCTGAAAGCTGTTGCTGGTCTTCACCTTCCCCCTGCGGCCTATTCACAGGCACAACAGGTTTTGGGATCTGTGCTTGCGCAGAGAAGGAACATCTCACGGTGCGCATCCTCGGCAGAGCCTGTTCCCGAAAAGGCAAACGTCCGGCTCCTTGTCCCACACGGAAGGTGGCAGCCCGGAAAGCTGTTGCTGGTCTTCACCTTCCCCCTGCAGCCTATTCACAGGCACAACAGGTTTGGGGATCTGTGCTTTCCCAAAGACGCAATCTCTCACGGTGCGCATCCTCGGCAGAGCCTGTTCCCGAAAAGGCAAACGTCCGGCTCCTTGTCCCACACGGAAGGTGGCAGCCCGGAAAGCTGTTGCTGGTCTTCACCTTCCCCCTGCGGCCTATTCACATGCACAACAGGTTTTGGGATCTCTGCTTGCGCAGAGAAGGAACATCTCACGGTGCGCATCCTCGGCAGAGCCTGTTCCCGAAAAGGCAAACGTCCGGCTCCTTGTCCCACACGGAAGGTGGCAGCCCGGAAAGCTGTTGCTGGTCTTCACCTTCCCCCTGCAGCCTATTCACAGGCACAACAGGTTTTGGGATCTGTGCTTGCCCAGAGAAGGAACATCTCACGGTGCGCATCCTCGGCAGAGCCTGTTCCCGAAAAGGCAAACGTCCGGCTCCTTGTCCCACACGGAAGGTGGCAGCCCGGAAAGCTGTTGCTGGTCTTCACCTTCCCCCTGCAGCCTATTCACAGGCACCACCACACTGGGAATCTCTGCTTTCCCAAAGACGCAATCTCTCACGGTGCGCATCCTCGGCAGAGCCTGTTCCCGAAAAGGCAAACGTCCGGCTCCTTGTCCCACACGGAAGGTGGCAGCCCGGAAAGCTGTTGCTGGTCTTCACCTTCCCCCTGCAGCCTATTCACAGGCACAACAGGTTTTGGGATCTGTGCTTGCCCAGAGAAGGAACATCTCACGGTGCGCATCCTCGGCAGAGCCTGTTCCCGAAAAGGCAAACGTCCGGCTCCTTGTCCCACACGGAAGGTGGCAGCCCGGAAAGCTGTTGCTGGTCTTCACCTTCCCCCTGCAGCCTATTCACAGGCACAACAGGTTTTGGGATCTGTGCTTGCCCAGAGAAGGAACATCTCACGGTGCGCATCCTCGGCAGAGCCTGTTCCCGAAAAGGCAAACGTCCGGCTCCTTGTCCCACACGGAAGGTGGCAGCCCGGAAAGCTGTTGCTGGTCTTCACCTTCCCCCTGCAGCCTATTCACAGGCACAACAGGTTTGGGGATCTGTGCTTTCCCAAAGACGCAATCTCTCACGGTGCGCATCCTCGGCAGAGCCTGTTCCCGAAAAGGCAAACGTCCGGCTCCTTGTCCCACACGGAAGGTGGCAGCCCTGAAAGCTGTTGCTGGTCTTCACCTTCCCCCTGCAGCCTATTCACAGGCACAACAGGTTTGGGGATCTGTGCTTGCCCAGAGAAGGAACATCTCACGGTGCGCATCCTCGGCAGAGCCTGTTCCCGAAAAGGCAAACGTCCGGCTCCTTGTCCCACACGGAAGGTGGCAGCCCGGAAAGCTGTTGCTGGTCTTCACCTTCCCCCTGCAGCCTATTCACAGGCACAACAGGTTTTGGGATCTGTGCTTGCCCAGAGAAGGAACATCTCACGGTGCGCATCCTCGGCAGAGCCTGTTCCCGAAAAGGCAAACGTCCGGCTCCTTGTCCCACACGGAAGGTGGCAGCCCGGAAAGCTGTTGCTGGTCTTCACCTTCCCCCTGCAGCCTATTCACAGGCACCACCGCACTGGGAATCTCTGCTTTCCCAAAGACGCAATCTCTCACGGTGCGCATCCTCGGCAGAGCCTGTTCCCGAAAAGGCAAACGTCCGGCTCCTTGTCCCACACGGAAGGTGGCAGCCCTGAAAGCTGTTGCTGGTCTTCACCTTCCCCCTGCAGCCTATTCACAGGCACAACAGGTTTGGGGATCTGTGCTTGCCCAGAGAAGGAACATCTCACGGTGCGCATCCTCGGCAGAGCCTGTTCCCGAAAAGGCAAACGTCCGGCTCCTTGTCCCACACGGAAGGTGGCAGCCCGGAAAGCTGTTGCTGGTCTTCACCTTCCCCCTGCGGCCTATTCACATGCACAACAGGTTTTGGGATCTCTGCTTGCGCAGAGAAGGAACATCTCACGGTGCGCATCCTCGGCAGAGCCTGTTCCCGAAAAGGCAAACGTCCGGCTCCTTGTCCCACACGGAAGGTGGCAGCCCGGAAAGCTGTTGCTGGTCTTCACCTTCCCCCTGCAGCCTATTCACAGGCACAACAGGTTTTGGGATCTGTGCTTGCCCAGAGAAGGAACATCTCACGGTGCGCATCCTCGGCAGAGCCTGTTCCCGAAAAGGCAAACGTCCGGCTCCTTGTCCCACACGGAAGGTGGCAGCCCGGAAAGCTGTTGCTGGTCTTCACCTTCCCCCTGCAGCCTATTCACAGGCACCACCGCACTGGGAATCTCTGCTTTCCCAAAGACGCAATCTCTCACGGTGCGCATCCTCGGCAGAGCCTGTTCCCGAAAAGGCAAACGTCCGGCTCCTTGTCCCACACGGAAGGTGGCAGCCCGGAAAGCTGTTGCTGGTCTTCACCTTCCCCCTGCAGCCTATTCACAGGCACAACAGGTTTGGGGATCTGTGCTTGCCCAGAGAAGGAACATCTCACGGTGCGCATCCTCGGCAGAGCCTGTTCCCGAAAAGGCAAACGTCCGGCTCCTTGTCCCACACGGAAGGTGGCAGCCCGGAAAGCTGTTGCTGGTCTTCACCTTCCCCCTGCAGCCTATTCACAGGCACAACAGGTTTGGGGATCTGTGCTTGCCCAGAGAAGGAACATCTCACGGTGCGCATCCTCGGCAGAGCCTGTTCCCGAAAAGGCAAACGTCCGGCTCCTTGTCCCACACGGAAGGTGGCAGCCCGGAAAGCTGTTGCTGGTCTTCACCTTCCCCCTGCAGCCTATTCACAGGCACAACAGGTTTGGGGATCTGTGCTTTCCCAAAGACGCAATCTCTCACGGTGCGCATCCTCGGCAGAGCCTGTTCCCGAAAAGGCAAACGTCCGGCTCCTTGTCCCACACGGAAGGTGGCAGCCCTGAAAGCTGTTGCTGGTCTTCACCTTCCCCCTGCAGCCTATTCACAGGCACAACAGGTTTTGGGATCTGTGCTTGCGCAGAGAAGGAACATCTCACGGTGCGCATCCTCGGCAGAGCCTGTTCCCGAAAAGGCAAACGTCCGGCTCCTTGTCCCACACGGAAGGTGGCAGCCCGGAAAGCTGTTGCTGGTCTTCACCTTCCCCCTGCAGCCTATTCACAGGCACAACAGGTTTGGGGATCTGTGCTTTCCCAAAGACGCAATCTCTCACGGTGCGCATCCTCGGCAGAGCCTGTTCCCGAAAAGGCAAACGTCCGGCTCCTTGTCCCACACGGAAGGTGGCAGCCCTGAAAGCTGTTGCTGGTCTTCACCTTCCCCCTGCAGCCTATTCACAGGCACAACAGGTTTTGGGATCTGTGCTTGCGCAGAGAAGGAACATCTCACGGTGCGCATCCTCGGCAGAGCCTGTTCCCGAAAAGGCAAACGTCCGGCTCCTTGTCCCACACGGAAGGTGGCAGCCCGGAAAGCTGTTGCTGGTCTTCACCTTCCCCCTGCAGCCTATTCACAGGCACAACAGGTTTGGGGATCTGTGCTTTCCCAAAGACGCAATCTCTCACGGTGCGCATCCTCGGCAGAGCCTGTTCCCGAAAAGGCAAACGTCCGGCTCCTTGTCCCACACGGAAGGTGGCAGCCCGGAAAGCTGTTGCTGGTCTTCACCTTCCCCCTGCGGCCTATTCACATGCACAACAGGTTTTGGGATCTCTGCTTGCGCAGAGAAGGAACATCTCACGGTGCGCATCCTCGGCAGAGCCTGTTCCCGAAAAGGCAAACGTCCGGCTCCTTGTCCCACACGGAAGGTGGCAGCCCGGAAAGCTGTTGCTGGTCTTCACCTTCCCCCTGCAGCCTATTCACAGGCACAACAGGTTTTGGGATCTGTGCTTGCCCAGAGAAGGAACATCTCACGGTGCGCATCCTCGGCAGAGCCTGTTCCCGAAAAGGCAAACGTCCGGCTCCTTGTCCCACACGGAAGGTGGCAGCCCGGAAAGCTGTTGCTGGTCTTCACCTTCCCCCTGCAGCCTATTCACAGGCACCACCGCACTGGGAATCTCTGCTTTCCCAAAGACGCAATCTCTCACGGTGCGCATCCTCGGCAGAGCCTGTTCCCGAAAAGGCAAACGTCCGGCTCCTTGTCCCACACGGAAGGTGGCAGCCCGGAAAGCTGTTGCTGGTCTTCACCTTCCCCCTGCAGCCTATTCACAGGCACCACCGCACTGGGAATCTCTGCTTTCCCAAAGACGCAATCTCTCACGGTGCGCATCCTCGGCAGAGCCTGTTCCCGAAAAGGCAAACGTCCGGCTCCTTGTCCCACACGGAAGGTGGCAGCCCTGAAAGCTGTTGCTGGTCTTCACCTTCCCCCTGCAGCCTATTCACAGGCACAACAGGTTTGGGGATCTGTGCTTGCCCAGAGAAGGAACATCTCACGGTGCGCATCCTCGGCAGAGCCTGTTCCCGAAAAGGCAAACGTCCGGCTCCTTGTCCCACACGGAAGGTGGCAGCCCGGAAAGCTGTTGCTGGTCTTCACCTTCCCCCTGCGGCCTATTCACATGCACAACAGGTTTTGGGATCTCTGCTTGCGCAGAGAAGGAACATCTCACGGTGCGCATCCTCGGCAGAGCCTGTTCCCGAAAAGGCAAACGTCCGGCTCCTTGTCCCACACGGAAGGTGGCAGCCCGGAAAGCTGTTGCTGGTCTTCACCTTCCCCCTGCAGCCTATTCACAGGCACAACAGGTTTTGGGATCTGTGCTTGCCCAGAGAAGGAACATCTCACGGTGCGCATCCTCGGCAGAGCCTGTTCCCGAAAAGGCAAACGTCCGGCTCCTTGTCCCACACGGAAGGTGGCAGCCCGGAAAGCTGTTGCTGGTCTTCACCTTCCCCCTGCAGCCTATTCACAGGCACCACCGCACTGGGAATCTCTGCTTTCCCAAAGACGCAATCTCTCACGGTGCGCATCCTCGGCAGAGCCTGTTCCCGAAAAGGCAAACGTCCGGCTCCTTGTCCCACACGGAAGGTGGCAGCCCGGAAAGCTGTTGCTGGTCTTCACCTTCCCCCTGCAGCCTATTCACAGGCACAACAGGTTTTGGGATCTGTGCTTGCCCAGAGAAGGAACATCTCACGGTGCGCATCCTCGGCAGAGCCTGTTCCCGAAAAGGCAAACGTCCGGCTCCTTGTCCCACACGGAAGGTGGCAGCCCGGAAAGCTGTTGCTGGTCTTCACCTTCCCCCTGCAGCCTATTCACAGGCACAACAGGTTTGGGGATCTGTGCTTGCCCAGAGAAGGAACATCTCACGGTGCGCATCCTCGGCAGAGCCTGTTCCCGAAAAGGCAAACGTCCGGCTCCTTGTCCCACACGGAAGGTGGCAGCCCGGAAAGCTGTTGCTGGTCTTCACCTTCCCCCTGCAGCCTATTCACAGGCACAACAGGTTTGGGGATCTGTGCTTTCCCAAAGACGCAATCTCTCACGGTGCGCATCCTCGGCAGAGCCTGTTCCCGAAAAGGCAAACGTCCGGCTCCTTGTCCCACACGGAAGGTGGCAGCCCTGAAAGCTGTTGCTGGTCTTCACCTTCCCCCTGCAGCCTATTCACAGGCACAACAGGTTTTGGGATCTGTGCTTGCCCAGAGAAGGAACATCTCACGGTGCGCATCCTCGGCAGAGCCTGTTCCCGAAAAGGCAAACGTCCGGCTCCTTGTCCCACACGGAAGGTGGCAGCCCGGAAAGCTGTTGCTGGTCTTCACCTTCCCCCTGCAGCCTATTCACAGGCACAACAGGTTTTGGGATCTGTGCTTTCCCAAAGACGCAATCTCTCACGGTGCGCATCCTCGGCAGAGCCTGTTCCCGAAAAGGGAAACGTCCGGCTCCTTGTCCCACACGGAAGGTGGCAGCCCGGAAAGCTGTTGCTGGTCTTCACCTTCCCCCTGCGGCCTATTCACATGCACAACAGGTTTTGGGATCTCTGCTTGCGCAGAGAAGGAACATCTCACGGTGCGCATCCTCGGCAGAGCCTGTTCCCGAAAAGGCAAACGTCCGGCTCCTTGTCCCACACGGAAGGTGGCAGCCCGGAAAGCTGTTGCTGGTCTTCACCTTCCCCCTGCAGCCTATTCACAGGCACAACAGGTTTGGGGATCTGTGCTTGCCCAGAGAAGGAACATCTCACGGTGCGCATCCTCGGCAGAGCCTGTTCCCGAAAAGGCAAACGTCCGGCTCCTTGTCCCA
Organism: Haliaeetus albicilla; assembly: GCF_947461875.1. Classification (NCBI taxonomy): domain Eukaryota; kingdom Metazoa; phylum Chordata; class Aves; order Accipitriformes; family Accipitridae; genus Haliaeetus; species Haliaeetus albicilla. The sequence goes on along the minus strand of NW_027212433.1, from coordinate 3,069,055 downwards.
CACGGAAGGTGGCAGCCCGGAAAGCTGTTGCTGGTCTTCACCTTCCCCCTGCAGCCTATTCACAGGCACCACCGCACTGGGAATCTCTGCTTTCCCAAAGACGCAATCTCTCACGGTGCGCATCCTCGGCAGAGCCTGTTCCCGAAAAGGCAAACGTCTGGCTCCTTGTCCCACACGGAAGGTGGCAGCCCGGAAAGCTGTTGCTGGTCTTCACCTTCCCCCTGCAGCCTATTCACAGGCACAACAGGTTTGGGGATCTGTGCTTGCCCAGAGAAGGAACATCTCACGGTGCGCATCCTCGGCAGAGCCTGTTCCCGAAAAGGCAAACGTCCGGCTCCTTGTCCCACACGGAAGGTGGCAGCCCGGAAAGCTGTTGCTGGTCTTCACCTTCCCCCTGCAGCCTATTCACAGGCACAACAGGTTTGGGGATCTGTGCTTGCCCAGAGAAGGAACATCTCACGGTGCGCATCCTCGGCAGAGCCTGTTCCCGAAAAGGCAAACGTCCGGCTCCTTGTCCCACACGGAAGGTGGCAGCCCGGAAAGCTGTTGCTGGTCTTCACCTTCCCCCTGCAGCCTATTCACAGGCACAACAGGTTTGGGGATCTGTGCTTGCCCAGAGAAGGAACATCTCACGGTGCGCATCCTCGGCAGAGCCTGTTCCCGAAAAGGCAAACGTCCGGCTCCTTGTCCCACACGGAAGGTGGCAGCCCGGAAAGCTGTTGCTGGTCTTCACCTTCCCCCTGCAGCCTATTCACAGGCACAACAGGTTTGGGGATCTGTGCTTTCCCAAAGACGCAATCTCTCACGGTGCGCATCCTCGGCAGAGCCTGTTCCCGAAAAGGCAAACGTCCGGCTCCTTGTCCCACACGGAAGGTGGCAGCCCTGAAAGCTGTTGCTGGTCTTCACCTTCCCCCTGCAGCCTATTCACAGGCACAACAGGTTTTGGGATCTGTGCTTGCGCAGAGAAGGAACATCTCACGGTGCGCATCCTCGGCAGAGCCTGTTCCCGAAAAGGCAAACGTCCGGCTCCTTGTCCCACACGGAAGGTGGCAGCCCTGAAAGCTGTTGCTGGTCTTCACCTTCCCCCTGCAGCCTATTCACAGGCACAACAGGTTTGGGGATCTGTGCTTTCCCAAAGACGCAATCTCTCACGGTGCGCATCCTCGGCAGAGCCTGTTCCCGAAAAGGCAAACGTCCGGCTCCTTGTCCCACACGGAAGGTGGCAGCCCGGAAAGCTGTTGCTGGTCTTCACCTTCCCCCTGCGGCCTATTCACATGCACAACAGGTTTTGGGATCTCTGCTTGCGCAGAGAAGGAACATCTCACGGTGCGCATCCTCGGCAGAGCCTGTTCCCGAAAAGGCAAACGTCCGGCTCCTTGTCCCACACGGAAGGTGGCAGCCCGGAAAGCTGTTGCTGGTCTTCACCTTCCCCCTGCAGCCTATTCACAGGCACAACAGGTTTTGGGATCTGTGCTTGCCCAGAGAAGGAACATCTCACGGTGCGCATCCTCGGCAGAGCCTGTTCCCGAAAAGGCAAACGTCCGGCTCCTTGTCCCACACGGAAGGTGGCAGCCCGGAAAGCTGTTGCTGGTCTTCACCTTCCCCCTGCAGCCTATTCACAGGCACCACCGCACTGGGAATCTCTGCTTTCCCAAAGACGCAGTCTCTCACGGTGCGCATCCTCGGCAGAGCCTGTTCCCGAAAAGGCAAACGTCCGGCTCCTTGTCCCACACGGAAGGTGGCAGCCCGGAAAGCTGTTGCTGGTCTTCACCTTCCCCCTGCAGCCTATTCACAGGCACAACAGGTTTTGGGATCTGTGCTTGCCCAGAGAAGGAACATCTCACGGTGCGCATCCTCGGCAGAGCCTGTTCCCGAAAAGGCAAACGTCCGGCTCCTTGTCCCACACGGAAGGTGGCAGCCCGGAAAGCTGTTGCTGGTCTTCACCTTCCCCCTGCAGCCTATTCACAGGCACAACAGGTTTGGGGATCTGTGCTTGCCCAGAGAAGGAACATCTCACGGTGCGCATCCTCGGCAGAGCCTGTTCCCGAAAAGGCAAACGTCCGGCTCCTTGTCCCACACGGAAGGTGGCAGCCCGGAAAGCTGTTGCTGGTCTTCACCTTCCCCCTGCAGCCTATTCACAGGCACAACAGGTTTGGGGATCTGTGCTTTCCCAAAGACGCAATCTCTCACGGTGCGCATCCTCGGCAGAGCCTGTTCCCGAAAAGGCAAACGTCCGGCTCCTTGTCCCACACGGAAGGTGGCAGCCCTGAAAGCTGTTGCTGGTCTTCACCTTCCCCCTGCAGCCTATTCACAGGCACAACAGGTTTTGGGATCTGTGCTTGCGCAGAGAAGGAACATCTCACGGTGCGCATCCTCGGCAGAGCCTGTTCCCGAAAAGGCAAACGTCCGGCTCCTTGTCCCACACGGAAGGTGGCAGCCCGGAAAGCTGTTGCTGGTCTTCACCTTCCCCCTGCAGCCTATTCACAGGCACAACAGGTTTGGGGATCTGTGCTTTCCCAAAGACGCAATCTCTCACGGTGCGCATCCTCGGCAGAGCCTGTTCCCGAAAAGGCAAACGTCCGGCTCCTTGTCCCACACGGAAGGTGGCAGCCCTGAAAGCTCTTGCTGGTCTTCACCTTCCCCCTGCAGCCTATTCACAGGCACAACAGGTTTTGGGATCTGTGCTTGCGCAGAGAAGGAACATCTCACGGTGCGCATCCTCGGCAGAGCCTGTTCCCGAAAAGGCAAACGTCCGGCTCCTTGTCCCACACGGAAGGTGGCAGCCCGGAAAGCTGTTGCTGGTCTTCACCTTCCCCCTGCAGCCTATTCACAGGCACAACAGGTTTGGGGATCTGTGCTTTCCCAAAGACGCAATCTCTCACGGTGCGCATCCTCGGCAGAGCCTGTTCCCGAAAAGGCAAACGTCCGGCTCCTTGTCCCACACGGAAGGTGGCAGCCCGGAAAGCTGTTGCTGGTCTTCACCTTCCCCCTGCGGCCTATTCACATGCACAACAGGTTTTGGGATCTCTGCTTGCGCAGAGAAGGAACATCTCACGGTGCGCATCCTCGGCAGAGCCTGTTCCCGAAAAGGCAAACGTCCGGCTCCTTGTCCCACACGGAAGGTGGCAGCCCGGAAAGCTGTTGCTGGTCTTCACCTTCCCCCTGCAGCCTATTCACAGGCACAACAGGTTTTGGGATCTGTGCTTGCCCAGAGAAGGAACATCTCACGGTGCGCATCCTCGGCAGAGCCTGTTCCCGAAAAGGCAAACGTCCGGCTCCTTGTCCCACACGGAAGGTGGCAGCCCGGAAAGCTGTTGCTGGTCTTCACCTTCCCCCTGCAGCCTATTCACAGGCACCACCGCACTGGGAATCTCTGCTTTCCCAAAGACGCAATCTCTCACGGTGCGCATCCTCGGCAGAGCCTGTTCCCGAAAAGGCAAACGTCCGGCTCCTTGTCCCACACGGAAGGTGGCAGCCCGGAAAGCTGTTGCTGGTCTTCACCTTCCCCCTGCAGCCTATTCACAGGCACAACAGGTTTTGGGATCTGTGCTTGCCCAGAGAAGGAACATCTCACGGTGCGCATCCTCGGCAGAGCCTGTTCCCGAAAAGGCAAACGTCCGGCTCCTTGTCCCACACGGAAGGTGGCAGCCCGGAAAGCTGTTGCTGGTCTTCACCTTCCCCCTGCAGCCTATTCACAGGCACAACAGGTTTTGGGATCTGTGCTTGCCCAGAGAAGGAACATCTCACGGTGCGCATCCTCGGCAGAGCCTGTTCCCGAAAAGGCAAACGTCCGGCTCCTTGTCCCACACGGAAGGTGGCAGCCCGGAAAGCTGTTGCTGGTCTTCACCTTCCCCCTGCAGCCTATTCACAGGCACAACAGGTTTGGGGATCTGTGCTTTCCCAAAGACGCAATCTCTCACGGTGCGCATCCTCGGCAGAGCCTGTTCCCGAAAAGGCAAACGTCCGGCTCCTTGTCCCACACGGAAGGTGGCAGCCCTGAAAGCTGTTGCTGGTCTTCACCTTCCCCCTGCAGCCTATTCACAGGCACAACAGGTTTTGGGATCTGTGCTTGCCCAGAGAAGGAACATCTCACGGTGCGCATCCTCGGCAGAGCCTGTTCCCGAAAAGGCAAACGTCCGGCTCCTTGTCCCACACGGAAGGTGGCAGCCCGGAAAGCTGTTGCTGGTCTTCACCTTCCCCCTGCAGCCTATTCACAGGCACAACAGGTTTTGGGATCTGTGCTTGCCCAGAGAAGGAACATCTCACGGTGCGCATCCTCGGCAGAGCCTGTTCCCGAAAAGGCAAACGTCCGGCTCCTTGTCCCACACGGAAGGTGGCAGCCCGGAAAGCTGTTGCTGGTCTTCACCTTCCCCCTGCAGCCTATTCACAGGCACCACCGCACTGGGAATCTCTGCTTTCCCAAAGACGCAATCTCTCACGGTGCGCATCCTCGGCAGAGCCTGTTCCCGAAAAGGCAAACGTCCGGCTCCTTGTCCCACACGGAAGGTGGCAGCCCTGAAAGCTGTTGCTGGTCTTCACCTTCCCCCTGCAGCCTATTCACAGGCACAACAGGTTTGGGGATCTGTGCTTGCCCAGAGAAGGAACATCTCACGGTGCGCATCCTCGGCAGAGCCTGTTCCCGAAAAGGCAAACGTCCGGCTCCTTGTCCCACACGGAAGGTGGCAGCCCGGAAAGCTGTTGCTGGTCTTCACCTTCCCCCTGCGGCCTATTCACATGCACAACAGGTTTTGGGATCTCTGCTTGCGCAGAGAAGGAACATCTCACGGTGCGCATCCTCGGCAGAGCCTGTTCCCGAAAAGGCAAACGTCCGGCTCCTTGTCCCACACGGAAGGTGGCAGCCCGGAAAGCTGTTGCTGGTCTTCACCTTCCCCCTGCAGCCTATTCACAGGCACAACAGGTTTTGGGATCTGTGCTTGCCCAGAGAAGGAACATCTCACGGTGCGCATCCTCGGCAGAGCCTGTTCCCGAAAAGGCAAACGTCCGGCTCCTTGTCCCACACGGAAGGTGGCAGCCCGGAAAGCTGTTGCTGGTCTTCACCTTCCCCCTGCAGCCTATTCACAGGCACCACCGCACTGGGAATCTCTGCTTTCCCAAAGACGCAATCTCTCACGGTGCGCATCCTCGGCAGAGCCTGTTCCCGAAAAGGCAAACGTCCGGCTCCTTGTCCCACACGGAAGGTGGCAGCCCGGAAAGCTGTTGCTGGTCTTCACCTTCCCCCTGCAGCCTATTCACAGGCACAACAGGTTTTGGGATCTGTGCTTGCCCAGAGAAGGAACATCTCACGGTGCGCATCCTCGGCAGAGCCTGTTCCCGAAAAGGCAAACGTCCGGCTCCTTGTCCCACACGGAAGGTGGCAGCCCGGAAAGCTGTTGCTGGTCTTCACCTTCCCCCTGCAGCCTATTCACAGGCACAACAGGTTTGGGGATCTGTGCTTGCCCAGAGAAGGAACATCTCACGGTGCGCATCCTCGGCAGAGCCTGTTCCCGAAAAGGCAAACGTCCGGCTCCTTGTCCCACACGGAAGGTGGCAGCCCGGAAAGCTGTTGCTGGTCTTCACCTTCCCCCTGCAGCCTATTCACAGGCACAACAGGTTTGGGGATCTGTGCTTTCCCAAAGACGCAATCTCTCACGGTGCGCATCCTCGGCAGAGCCTGTTCCCGAAAAGGCAAACGTCCGGCTCCTTGTCCCACACGGAAGGTGGCAGCCCTGAAAGCTGTTGCTGGTCTTCACCTTCCCCCTGCAGCCTATTCACAGGCACAACAGGTTTTGGGATCTGTGCTTGCCCAGAGAAGGAACATCTCACGGTGCGCATCCTCGGCAGAGCCTGTTCCCGAAAAGGCAAACGTCCGGCTCCTTGTCCCACACGGAAGGTGGCAGCCCGGAAAGCTGTTGCTGGTCTTCACCTTCCCCCTGCAGCCTATTCACAGGCACAACAGGTTTTGGGATCTGTGCTTTCCCAAAGACGCAATCTCTCACGGTGCGCATCCTCGGCAGAGCCTGTTCCCGAAAAGGGAAACGTCCGGCTCCTTGTCCCACACGGAAGGTGGCAGCCCGGAAAGCTGTTGCTGGTCTTCACCTTCCCCCTGCGGCCTATTCACATGCACAACAGGTTTTGGGATCTCTGCTTGCGCAGAGAAGGAACATCTCACGGTGCGCATCCTCGGCAGAGCCTGTTCCCGAAAAGGCAAACGTCCGGCTCCTTGTCCCACACGGAAGGTGGCAGCCCGGAAAGCTGTTGCTGGTCTTCACCTTCCCCCTGCAGCCTATTCACAGGCACAACAGGTTTGGGGATCTGTGCTTGCCCAGAGAAGGAACATCTCACGGTGCGCATCCTCGGCAGAGCCTGTTCCCGAAAAGGCAAACGTCCGGCTCCTTGTCCCACACGGAAGGTGGCAGCCCGGAAAGCTGTTGCTGGTCTTCACCTTCCCCCTGCAGCCTATTCACAGGCACCACCGCACTGGGAATCTCTGCTTTCCCAAAGACGCAATCTCTCACGGTGCGCATCCTCGGCAGAGCCTGTTCCCGAAAAGGCAAACGTCTGGCTCCTTGTCCCACACGGAAGGTGGCAGCCCGGAAAGCTGTTGCTGGTCTTCACCTTCCCCCTGCAGCCTATTCACAGGCACAACAGGTTTGGGGATCTGTGCTTGCCCAGAGAAGGAACATCTCACGGTGCGCATCCTCGGCAGAGCCTGTTCCCGAAAAGGCAAACGTCCGGCTCCTTGTCCCACACGGAAGGTGGCAGCCCGGAAAGCTGTTGCTGGTCTTCACCTTCCCCCTGCAGCCTATTCACAGGCACAACAGGTTTGGGGATCTGTGCTTGCCCAGAGAAGGAACATCTCACGGTGCGCATCCTCGGCAGAGCCTGTTCCCGAAAAGGCAAACGTCCGGCTCCTTGTCCCACACGGAAGGTGGCAGCCCTGAAAGCTGTTGCTGGTCTTCACCTTCCCCCTGCAGCCTATTCACAGGCACAACAGGTTTGGGGATCTGTGCTTGCCCAGAGAAGGAACATCTCACGGTGCGCATCCTCGGCAGAGCCTGTTCCCGAAAAGGCAAACGTCCGGCTCCTTGTCCCACACGGAAGGTGGCAGCCCGGAAAGCTGTTGCTGGTCTTCACCTTCCCCCTGCAGCCTATTCACAGGCACAACAGGTTTGGGGATCTGTGCTTTCCCAAAGACGCAATCTCTCACGGTGCGCATCCTCGGCAGAGCCTGTTCCCGAAAAGGCAAACGTCCGGCTCCTTGTCCCACACGGAAGGTGGCAGCCCTGAAAGCTGTTGCTGGTCTTCACCTTCCCCCTGCAGCCTATTCACAGGCACAACAGGTTTTGGGATCTGTGCTTGCGCAGAGAAGGAACATCTCACGGTGCGCATCCTCGGCAGAGCCTGTTCCCGAAAAGGCAAACGTCCGGCTCCTTGTCCCACACGGAAGGTGGCAGCCCGGAAAGCTGTTGCTGGTCTTCACCTTCCCCCTGCGGCCTATTCACATGCACAACAGGTTTTGGGATCTCTGCTTGCGCAGAGAAGGAACATCTCACGGTGCGCATCCTCGGCAGAGCCTGTTCCCGAAAAGGCAAACGTCCGGCTCCTTGTCCCACACGGAAGGTGGCAGCCCGGAAAGCTGTTGCTGGTCTTCACCTTCCCCCTGCAGCCTATTCACAGGCACAACAGGTTTTGGGATCTGTGCTTGCCCAGAGAAGGAACATCTCACGGTGCGCATCCTCGGCAGAGCCTGTTCCCGAAAAGGCAAACGTCCGGCTCCTTGTCCCACACGGAAGGTGGCAGCCCGGAAAGCTGTTGCTGGTCTTCACCTTCCCCCTGCAGCCTATTCACAGGCACCACCGCACTGGGAATCTCTGCTTTCCCAAAGACGCAATCTCTCACGGTGCGCATCCTCGGCAGAGCCTGTTCCCGAAAAGGCAAACGTCCGGCTCCTTGTCCCACACGGAAGGTGGCAGCCCGGAAAGCTGTTGCTGGTCTTCACCTTCCCCCTGCAGCCTATTCACAGGCACAACAGGTTTTGGGATCTGTGCTTGCCCAGAGAAGGAACATCTCACGGTGCGCATCCTCGGCAGAGCCTGTTCCCGAAAAGGCAAACGTCCGGCTCCTTGTCCCACACGGAAGGTGGCAGCCCGGAAAGCTGTTGCTGGTCTTCACCTTCCCCCTGCAGCCTATTCACAGGCACAACAGGTTTGGGGATCTGTGCTTGCCCAGAGAAGGAACATCTCACGGTGCGCATCCTCGGCAGAGCCTGTTCCCGAAAAGGCAAACGTCCGGCTCCTTGTCCCACACGGAAGGTGGCAGCCCGGAAAGCTGTTGCTGGTCTTCACCTTCCCCCTGCAGCCTATTCACAGGCACAACAGGTTTGGGGATCTGTGCTTTCCCAAAGACGCAATCTCTCACGGTGCGCATCCTCGGCAGAGCCTGTTCCCGAAAAGGCAAACGTCCGGCTCCTTGTCCCACACGGAAGGTGGCAGCCCGGAAAGCTGTTGCTGGTCTTCACCTTCCCCCTGCAGCCTATTCACAGGCACAACAGGTTTGGGGATCTGTGCTTGCCCAGAGAAGGAACATCTCACGGTGCGCATCCTCGGCAGAGCCTGTTCCCGAAAAGGCAAACGTCCGGCTCCTTGTCCCACACGGAAGGTGGCAGCCCGGAAAGCTGTTGCTGGTCTTCACCTTCCCCCTGCAGCCTATTCACAGGCACAACAGGTTTGGGGATCTGTGCTTTCCCAAAGACGCAATCTCTCACGGTGCGCATCCTCGGCAGAGCCTGTTCCCGAAAAGGCAAACGTCCGGCTCCTTGTCCCACACGGAAGGTGGCAGCCCTGAAAGCTGTTGCTGGTCTTCACCTTCCCCCTGCAGCCTATTCACAGGCACAACAGGTTTTGGGATCTGTGCTTGCGCAGAGAAGGAACATCTCACGGTGCGCATCCTCGGCAGAGCCTGTTCCCGAAAAGGCAAACGTCCGGCTCCTTGTCCCACACGGAAGGTGGCAGCCCGGAAAGCTGTTGCTGGTCTTCACCTTCCCCCTGCAGCCTATTCACAGGCACAACAGGTTTGGGGATCTGTGCTTTCCCAAAGACGCAATCTCTCACGGTGCGCATCCTCGGCAGAGCCTGTTCCCGAAAAGGCAAACGTCCGGCTCCTTGTCCCACACGGAAGGTGGCAGCCCGGAAAGCTGTTGCTGGTCTTCACCTTCCCCCTGCGGCCTATTCACATGCACAACAGGTTTTGGGATCTCTGCTTGCGCAGAGAAGGAACATCTCACGGTGCGCATCCTCGGCAGAGCCTGTTCCCGAAAAGGCAAACGTCCGGCTCCTTGTCCCACACGGAAGGTGGCAGCCCGGAAAGCTGTTGCTGGTCTTCACCTTCCCCCTGCAGCCTATTCACAGGCACAACAGGTTTTGGGATCTGTGCTTGCCCAGAGAAGGAACATCTCACGGTGCGCATCCTCGGCAGAGCCTGTTCCCGAAAAGGCAAACGTCCGGCTCCTTGTCCCACACGGAAGGTGGCAGCCCGGAAAGCTGTTGCTGGTCTTCACCTTCCCCCTGCAGCCTATTCACAGGCACCACCGCACTGGGAATCTCTGCTTTCCCAAAGACGCAATCTCTCACGGTGCGCATCCTCGGCAGAGCCTGTTCCCGAAAAGGCAAACGTCCGGCTCCTTGTCCCACACGGAAGGTGGCAGCCCGGAAAGCTGTTGCTGGTCTTCACCTTCCCCCTGCAGCCTATTCACAGGCACAACAGGTTTTGGGATCTGTGCTTGCCCAGAGAAGGAACATCTCACGGTGCGCATCCTCGGCAGAGCCTGTTCCCGAAAAGGCAAACGTCCGGCTCCTTGTCCCACACGGAAGGTGGCAGCCCGGAAAGCTGTTGCTGGTCTTCACCTTCCCCCTGCAGCCTATTCACAGGCACAACAGGTTTTGGGATCTGTGCTTGCCCAGAGAAGGAACATCTCACGGTGCGCATCCTCGGCAGAGCCTGTTCCCGAAAAGGCAAACGTCCGGCTCCTTGTCCCACACGGAAGGTGGCAGCCCGGAAAGCTGTTGCTGGTCTTCACCTTCCCCCTGCAGCCTATTCACAGGCACAACAGGTTTGGGGATCTGTGCTTTCCCAAAGACGCAATCTCTCACGGTGCGCATCCTCGGCAGAGCCTGTTCCCGAAAAGGCAAACGTCCGGCTCCTTGTCCCACACGGAAGGTGGCAGCCCTGAAAGCTGTTGCTGGTCTTCACCTTCCCCCTGCAGCCTATTCACAGGCACAACAGGTTTTGGGATCTGTGCTTGCCCAGAGAAGGAACATCTCACGGTGCGCATCCTCGGCAGAGCCTGTTCCCGAAAAGGCAAACGTCCGGCTCCTTGTCCCACACGGAAGGTGGCAGCCCGGAAAGCTGTTGCTGGTCTTCACCTTCCCCCTGCAGCCTATTCACAGGCACAACAGGTTTTGGGATCTGTGCTTGCCCAGAGAAGGAACATCTCACGGTGCGCATCCTCGGCAGAGCCTGTTCCCGAAAAGGCAAACGTCCGGCTCCTTGTCCCACACGGAAGGTGGCAGCCCGGAAAGCTGTTGCTGGTCTTCACCTTCCCCCTGCAGCCTATTCACAGGCACCACCGCACTGGGAATCTCTGCTTTCCCAAAGACGCAATCTCTCACGGTGCGCATCCTCGGCAGAGCCTGTTCCCGAAAAGGCAAACGTCCGGCTCCTTGTCCCACACGGAAGGTGGCAGCCCTGAAAGCTGTTGCTGGTCTTCACCTTCCCCCTGCAGCCTATTCACAGGCACAACAGGTTTGGGGATCTGTGCTTGCCCAGAGAAGGAACATCTCACGGTGCGCATCCTCGGCAGAGCCTGTTCCCGAAAAGGCAAACGTCCGGCTCCTTGTCCCACACGGAAGGTGGCAGCCCGGAAAGCTGTTGCTGGTCTTCACCTTCCCCCTGCGGCCTATTCACATGCACAACAGGTTTTGGGATCTCTGCTTGCGCAGAGAAGGAACATCTCACGGTGCGCATCCTCGGCAGAGCCTGTTCCCGAAAAGGCAAACGTCCGGCTCCTTGTCCCACACGGAAGGTGGCAGCCCGGAAAGCTGTTGCTGGTCTTCACCTTCCCCCTGCAGCCTATTCACAGGCACAACAGGTTTTGGGATCTGTGCTTGCCCAGAGAAGGAACATCTCACGGTGCGCATCCTCGGCAGAGCCTGTTCCCGAAAAGGCAAACGTCCGGCTCCTTGTCCCACACGGAAGGTGGCAGCCCGGAAAGCTGTTGCTGGTCTTCACCTTCCCCCTGCAGCCTATTCACAGGCACCACCGCACTGGGAATCTCTGCTTTCCCAAAGACGCAATCTCTCACGGTGCGCATCCTCGGCAGAGCCTGTTCCCGAAAAGGCAAACGTCCGGCTCCTTGTCCCACACGGAAGGTGGCAGCCCGGAAAGCTGTTGCTGGTCTTCACCTTCCCCCTGCAGCCTATTCACAGGCACAACAGGTTTTGGGATCTGTGCTTGCCCAGAGAAGGAACATCTCACGGTGCGCATCCTCGGCAGAGCCTGTTCCCGAAAAGGCAAACGTCCGGCTCCTTGTCCCACACGGAAGGTGGCAGCCCGGAAAGCTGTTGCTGGTCTTCACCTTCCCCCTGCAGCCTATTCACAGGCACAACAGGTTTGGGGATCTGTGCTTGCCCAGAGAAGGAACATCTCACGGTGCGCATCCTCGGCAGAGCCTGTTCCCGAAAAGGCAAACGTCCGGCTCCTTGTCCCACACGGAAGGTGGCAGCCCTGAAAGCTGTTGCTGGTCTTCACCTTCCCCCTGCAGCCTATTCACAGGCACAACAGGTTTGGGGATCTGTGCTTGCCCAGAGAAGGAACATCTCACGGTGCGCATCCTCGGCAGAGCCTGTTCCCGAAAAGGCAAACGTCCGGCTCCTTGTCCCACACGGAAGGTGGCAGCCCGGAAAGCTGTTGCTGGTCTTCACCTTCCCCCTGCAGCCTATTCACAGGCACAACAGGTTTTGGGATCTGTGCTTTCCCAAAGACGCAATCTCTCACGGTGCGCATCCTCGGCAGAGCCTGTTCCCGAAAAGGGAAACGTCCGGCTCCTTGTCCCACACGGAAGGTGGCAGCCCGGAAAGCTGTTGCTGGTCTTCACCTTCCCCCTGCGGCCTATTCACATGCACAACAGGTTTTGGGATCTCTGCTTGCGCAGAGAAGGAACATCTCACGGTGCGCATCCTCGGCAGAGCCTGTTCCCGAAAAGGCAAACGTCCGGCTCCTTGTCCCACACGGAAGGTGGCAGCCCGGAAAGCTGTTGCTGGTCTTCACCTTCCCCCTGCAGCCTATTCACAGGCACAACAGGTTTGGGGATCTGTGCTTGCCCAGAGAAGGAACATCTCACGGTGCGCATCCTCGGCAGAGCCTGTTCCCGAAAAGGCAAACGTCCGGCTCCTTGTCCCACACGGAAGGTGGCAGCCCGGAAAGCTGTTGCTGGTCTTCACCTTCCCCCTGCAGCCTATTCACAGGCACCACCGCACTGGGAATCTCTGCTTTCCCAAAGACGCAATCTCTCACGGTGCGCATCCTCGGCAGAGCCTGTTCCCGAAAAGGCAAACGTCTGGCTCCTTGTCCCACACGGAAGGTGGCAGCCCGGAAAGCTGTTGCTGGTCTTCACCTTCCCCCTGCAGCCTATTCACAGGCACAACAGGTTTGGGGATCTGTGCTTGCCCAGAGAAGGAACATCTCACGGTGCGCATCCTCGGCAGAGCCTGTTCCCGAAAAGGCAAACGTCCGGCTCCTTGTCCCACACGGAAGGTGGCAGCCCGGAAAGCTGTTGCTGGTCTTCACCTTCCCCCTGCAGCCTATTCACAGGCACAACAGGTTTGGGGATCTGTGCTTGCCCAGAGAAGGAACATCTCACGGTGCGCATCCTCGGCAGAGCCTGTTCCCGAAAAGGCAAACGTCCGGCTCCTTGTCCCACACGGAAGGTGGCAGCCCGGAAAGCTGTTGCTGGTCTTCACCTTCCCCCTGCAGCCTATTCACAGGCACAACAGGTTTGGGGATCTGTGCTTGCCCAGAGAAGGAACATCTCACGGTGCGCATCCTCGGCAGAGCCTGTTCCCGAAAAGGCAAACGTCCGGCTCCTTGTCCCACACGGAAGGTGGCAGCCCGGAAAGCTGTTGCTGGTCTTCACCTTCCCCCTGCAGCCTATTCACAGGCACAACAGGTTTGGGGATCTGTGCTTTCCCAAAGACGCAATCTCTCACGGTGCGCATCCTCGGCAGAGCCTGTTCCCGAAAAGGCAAACGTCCGGCTCCTTGTCCCACACGGAAGGTGGCAGCCCTGAAAGCTGTTGCTGGTCTTCACCTTCCCCCTGCAGCCTATTCACAGGCACAACAGGTTTTGGGATCTGTGCTTGCGCAGAGAAGGAACATCTCACGGTGCGCATCCTCGGCAGAGCCTGTTCCCGAAAAGGCAAACGTCCGGCTCCTTGTCCCACACGGAAGGTGGCAGCCCTGAAAGCTGTTGCTGGTCTTCACCTTCCCCCTGCAGCCTATTCACAGGCACAACAGGTTTGGGGATCTGTGCTTTCCCAAAGACGCAATCTCTCACGGTGCGCATCCTCGGCAGAGCCTGTTCCCGAAAAGGCAAACGTCCGGCTCCTTGTCCCACACGGAAGGTGGCAGCCCGGAAAGCTGTTGCTGGTCTTCACCTTCCCCCTGCGGCCTATTCACATGCACAACAGGTTTTGGGATCTCTGCTTGCGCAGAGAAGGAACATCTCACGGTGCGCATCCTCGGCAGAGCCTGTTCCCGAAAAGGCAAACGTCCGGCTCCTTGTCCCACACGGAAGGTGGCAGCCCGGAAAGCTGTTGCTGGTCTTCACCTTCCCCCTGCAGCCTATTCACAGGCACCACCGCACTGGGAATCTCTGCTTTCCCAAAGACGCAATCTCTCACGGTGCGCATCCTCGGCAGAGCCTGTTCCCAAAAAGGCAAACGTCCGGCTCCTTGTCCCACACGGAAGGTGGCAGCCCGGAAAGCTGTTGCTGGTCTTCACCTTCCCCCTGCAGCCTATTCACAGGCACAACAGGTTTGGGGATCTGTGCTTGCCCAGAGAAGGAACATCTCACGGTGCGCATCCTCGGCAGAGCCTGTTCCCGAAAAGGCAAACGTCCGGCTCCTTGTCCCACACGGAAGGTGGCAGCCCGGAAAGCTGTTGCTGGTCTTCACCTTCCCCCTGCGGCCTATTCACAGGCACAACAGGTTTGGGGATCTGTGCTTGCCCAGAGAAGGAACATCTCACGGTGCGCATCCTCGGCAGAGCCTGTTCCCGAAAAGGCAAACGTCCGGCTCCTTGTCCCACACGGAAGGTGGCAGTCCGGAAAGCTCTTGCTGGTCTTCACCTTCCCCCTGCAGCCTATTCACAGGCACAACAGGTTTGGGGATCTGTGCTTGCGCAGAGAAGGAACATCTCACGGTGCGCATCCTCGGCAGAGCCTGTTCCCGAAAAGGCAAACGTCCGGCTCCTTGTCCCACACGGAAGGTGGCAGCCCGGAAAGCTGTTGCTGGTCTTCACCTTCCCCCTGCAGCCTATTCACAGGCACAACAGGTTTGGGGATCTGTGCTTGCCCAAAGACGCAATCTCTCACGGTGCGCATCCTCGGCAGAGCCTGTTCCCGAAAAGGCAAACGTCCGGCTCCTTGTCCCACACGGAAGGTGGCAGCCCGGAAAGCTCTTGCTGGTCTTCACCTTCCCCCTGCGGCCTATTCACAGGCACCACCGCACTGGGAATCTCTGCTTTCCCAAAGACGCCATCTCTCATGGTGCGCATCCTCGGCAGAGCCTGTTCCCGAAAAGGCAAACGTCCGGCTCCTTGTCCCACACGGAAGGTGGCAGCCTGGAAAGCTGTTGCTGGTCTTCACCTTCCCCCTGCAGCCTATTCACAGGCACAACAGGTTTTGGGATCTGTGCTTGCCCAGAGAAGGAACATCTCACGGTGCGCATCCTCGGCAGAGCCTGTTCCCGAAAAGGCAAACGTCCGGCTCCTTGTCCCACACGGAAGGTGGCAGCCCGGAAAGCTGTTGCTGGTCTTCACCTTCCCCCTGCAGCCTATTCACAGGCACAACAGGTTTTGGGATCTGTGCTTGCCCAGAGAAGGAACATCTCACGGTGCGCATCCTCGGCAGAGCCTGTTCCCGAAAAGGCAAACGTCCGGCTCCTTGTCCCACACGGAAGGTGGCAGCCCTGAAAGCTGTTGCTGGTCTTCACCTTCCCCCTGCAGCCTATTCACAGGCACAACAGGTTTGGGGATCTGTGCTTGCCCAAAGACGCAATCTCTCACGGTGCGCATCCTCGGCAGAGCCTGTTCCCGAAAAGGCAAACGTCCGGCTCCTTGTCCCACACGGAAGGTGGCAGCCCGGAAAGCTGTTGCTGGTCTTCACCTTCCCCCTGCAGCCTATTCACAGGCACAACAGGTTTGGGGATCTGTGCTTGCCCAGAGAAGGAACATCTCACGGTGCGCATCCTCGGCAGAGCCTGTTCCCGAAAAAGCAAACGTCCGGCTCCTTGTCCCACACGGAAGGTGGCAGCCCGGAAAGCTGTTGCTGGTCTTCACCTTCCCCCTGCAGCCTATTCACAGGCACAACAGGTTTTGGGATCTGTGCTTGCCCAGAGAAGGAACATCTCACGGTGCGCATCCTCGGCAGAGCCTGTTCCCGAAAAGGCAAACGTCCGGCTCCTTGTCCCACACGGAAGGTGGCAGCCCGGAAAGCTGTTGCTGGTCTTCACCTTCCCCCTGCAGCCTATTCACAGGCACAACAGGTTTGGGGATCTGTGCTTGCCCAGAGAAGGAACATCTCACGGTGCGCATCCTCGGCAGAGCCTGTTCCCGAAAAAGCAAACGTCCGGCTCCTTGTCCCACACGGAAGGTGGCAGCCCGGAAAGCTGTTGCTGGTCTTCACCTTCCCCCTGCAGCCTATTCACAGGCACAACAGGTTTTGGGATCTGTGCTTGCCCAGAGAAGGAACATCTCACGGTGCGCATCCTCGGCAGAGCCTGTTCCCGAAAAGGCAAACGTCCGGCTCCTTGTCCCACACGGAAGGTGGCAGCCCGGAAAGCTGTTGCTGGTCTTCACCTTCCCCCTGCAGCCTATTCACAGGCACAACAGGTTTTGGGATCTGTGCTTGCCCAGAGAAGGAACATCTCACGGTGCGCATCCTCGGCAGAGCCTGTTCCCGAAAAGGCAAACGTCCGGCTCCTTGTCCCACACGGAAGGTGGCAGCCCGGAAAGCTGTTGCTGGTCTTCACCTTCCCCCTGCAGCCTATTCACAGGCACAACAGGTTTGGGGATCTGTGCTTGCCCAGAGAAGGAACATCTCACGGTGCGCATCCTCGGCAGAGCCTGTTCCCAAAAAGGCAAACGTCCGGCTCCTTGTCCCACACGGAAGGTGGCAGCCCGGAAAGCTGTTGCTGGTCTTCACCTTCCCCCTGCAGCCTATTCACAGGCACAACAGGTTTGGGGATCTGTGCTTGCCCAGAGAAGGAACATCTCACGGTGCGCATCCTCGGCAGAGCCTGTTCCCGAAAAGGCAAACGTCCGGCTCCTTGTCCCACACGGAAGGTGGCAGCCCGGAAAGCTGTTGCTGGTCTTCACCTTCCCCCTGCAGCCTATTCACAGGCACCACCGCACTGGGAATGTCTGCTTTCCCAAAGACGCAATCTCTCACGGTGCGCATCCTCGGCAGAGCCTGTTCCCGAAAAGGCAAACGTCCGGCTCCTTGTCCCACACGGAAGGTGGCAGCCCTGAAAGCTGTTGCTGGTCTTCACCTTCCCCCTGCGGCCTATTCACAGGCACAACAGGTTTTGGGATCTCTGCTTGCGCAGAGAAGGAACATCTCACGGTGCGCATCCTCGGCAGAGCCTGTTCCCGAAAAGGCAAACGTCCGGCTCCTTGTCCCACACGGAAGGTGGCAGCCCGGAAAGCTGTTGCTGGTCTTCACCTTCCCCCTGCAGCCTATTCACAGGCACAACAGGTTTGGGGATCTGTGCTTGCCCAGAGAAGGAACATCTCACGGTGCGCATCCTCGGCAGAGCCTGTTCCCGAAAAGGCAAACGTCCGGCTCCTTGTCCCACACGGAAGGTGGCAGCCCTGAAAGCTGTTGCTGGTCTTCACCTTCCCCCTGCAGCCTATTCACAGGCACAACAGGTTTGGGGACCTCTGCTTGCCCAGAGAAGGAACATCTCACGGTGCGCATCCTCGGCAGAGCCTGTTCCCGAAAAGGCAAACGTCCGGCTCCTTGTCCCACACGGAAGGTGGCAGCCCGGAAAGCTGTTGCTGGTCTTCACCTTCCCCCTGCAGCCTATTCACAGGCACAACAGGTTTGGGGATCTGTGCTTGCCCAGAGAAGGAACATCTCACGGTGCGCATCCTCGGCAGAGCCTGTTCCCGAAAAGGCAAACGTCCGGCTCCTTGTCCCACACGGAAGGTGGCAGCCCGGAAAGCTGTTGCTGGTCTTCACCTTCCCCCTGCAGCCTATTCACAGGCACAACAGGTTTGGGGATCTGTGCTTGCCCAGAGAAGGAACATCTCACGGTGCGCATCCTCGGCAGAGCCTGTTCCCGAAAAGGCAAACGTCCGGCTCCTTGTCCCACACGGAAGGTGGCAGCCCGGAAAGCTGTTGCTGGTCTTCACCTTCCCCCTGCAGCCTATTCACAGGCACCACCGCACTGGGAACCTCTGCTTTCCCAAAGACGCAATCTCTCATGGTGCGCATCCTCGGCAGAGCCTGTTCCCGAAAAGGCAAACGTCCGGCTCCTTGTCCCACACGGAAGGTGGCAGCCTGGAAAGCTGTTGCTGGTCTTCACCTTCCCCCTGCAGCCTATTCACAGGCACAACAGGTTTGGGGATCTGTGCTTGCCCAGAGAAGGAACATCTCACGGTGCGCATCCTCGGCAGAGCCTGTTCCCGAAAAGGCAAACGTCCGGCTCCTTGTCCCACACGGAAGGTGGCAGCCCGGAAAGCTCTTGCTGGTCTTCACCTTCCCCCTGCAGCCTATTCACAGGCACAACAGGTTTTGGGATCTGTGCTTGCCCAGAGAAGGAACATCTCACGGTGCGCATCCTCGGCAGAGCCTGTTCCCGAAAAGGCAAACGTCCGGCTCCTTGTCCCACACGGAAGGTGGCAGACCGGAAAGCTGTTGCTGGTCTTCACCTTCCCCCTGCAGCCTATTCACAGGCACAACAGGTTTGGGGATCTGTGCTTGCCCAGAGAAGGAACATCTCACGGTGCGCATCCTCGGCAGAGCCTGTTCCCGAAAAGGCAAACGTCCGGCTCCTTGTCCCACACGGAAGGTGGCAGCCCTGAAAGCTGTTGCTGGTCTTCACCTTCCCCCTGCAGCCTATTCACAGGCACCACCGCACTGGGAATCTCTGCTTTCCCAAAGACGCAATCTCTCATGGTGCGCATCCTCGGCAGAGCCTGTTCCCGAAAAGGCAAACGTCCGGCTCCTTGTCCCACACGGAAGGTGGCAGCCCGGAAAGCTGTTGCTGGTCTTCACCTTCCCCCTGCAGCCTATTCACAGGCACAACAGGTTTGGGGATCTGTGCTTGCCCAGAGAAGGAACATCTCACGGTGCGCATCCTCGGCAGAGCCTGTTCCCGAAAAGGCAAACGTCCGGCTCCTTGTCCCACACGGAAGGTGGCAGCCCGGAAAGCTGTTGCTGGTCTTCACCTTCCCCCTGCAGCCTATTCACAGGCACAACAGGTTTGGGGATCTGTGCTTGCCCAGAGAAGGAACATCTCACGGTGCGCATCCTCGGCAGAGCCTGTTCCCAAAAAGGCAAACGTCCGGCTCCTTGTCCCACACGGAAGGTGGCAGCCCGGAAAGCTGTTGCTGGTCTTCACCTTCCCCCTGCAGCCTATTCACAGGCACCACCGCACTGGGAATGTCTGCTTTCCCAAAGACGCAATCTCTCACGGTGCGCATCCTCGGCAGAGCCTGTTCCCGAAAAGGCAAACGTCCGGCTCCTTGTCCCACACGGAAGGTGGCAGCCCGGAAAGCTGTTGCTGGTCTTCACCTTCCCCCTGCAGCCTATTCACAGGCACAACAGGTTTGGGGATCTGTGCTTGCCCAGAGAAGGAACATCTCACGGTGCGCATCCTCGGCAGAGCCTGTTCCCAAAAAGGCAAACGTCCGGCTCCTTGTCCCACACGGAAGGTGGCAGCCCGGAAAGCTCTTGCTGGTCTTCACCTTCCCCCTGCAGCCTATTCACAGGCACAACAGGTTTGGGGATCTGTGCTTGCCCAGAGAAGGAACATCTCACGGTGCGCATCCTCGGCAGAGCCTGTTCCCGAAAAGGCAAACGTCCGGCTCCTTGTCCCACACGGATGGTGGCAGCCCTGAAAGCTGTTGCTGGTCTTCACCTTCCCCCTGCAGCCTAGTCACAGGCACAACAGGTTTGGGGATCTGTGCTTGCCCAGAGAAGGAACATCTCACGGTGCGCATCCTCGGCAGAGCCTGTTCCCGAAAAGGCAAACGTCCGGCTCCTTGTCCCACACGGAAGGTGGCAGCCCGGAAAGCTGTTGCTGGTCTTCACCTTCCCCCTGCAGCCTATTCACAGGCACAACAGGTTTGGGGACCTCTGCTTGCCCAGAGAAGGAACATCTCACGGTGCGCATCCTCGGCAGAGCCTGTTCCCGAAAAGGCAAACGTCCGGCTCCTTGTCCCACACGGAAGGTGGCAGCCCGGAAAGCTGTTGCTGGTCTTCACCTTCCCCCTGCAGCCTATTCACAGGCACAACAGGTTTTGGGATCTGTGCTTGCCCAGAGAAGGAACATCTCACGGTGCGCATCCTCGGCAGAGCCTGTTCCCGAAAAGGCAAACGTCCGGCTCCTTGTCCCACACGGAAGGTGGCAGCCCGGAAAGCTGTTGCTGGTCTTCACCTTCCCCCTGCAGCCTATTCACAGGCACAACAGGTTTGGGGATCTGTGCTTGCCCAGAGAAGGAACATCTCACGGTGCGCATCCTCGGCAGAGCCTGTTCCCGAAAAGGCAAACGTCCGGCTCCTTGTCCCACACGGAAGGTGGCAGCCCGGAAAGCTGTTGCTGGTCTTCACCTTCCCCCTGCAGCCTATTCACAGGCACAACAGGTTTTGGGATCTCTGCTTGCGCAGAGAAGGAACATCTCACGGTGCGCATCCTCGGCAGAGCCTGTTCCCGAAAAGGCAAACGTCCGGCTCCTTGTCCCACACGGAAGGTGGCAGCCCGGAAAGCTGTTGCTGGTCTTCACCTTCCCCCTGCAGCCTATTCACAGGCACAACAGGTTTTGGGATCTGTGCTTTCCCAAAGACGCTATCTCTCACGGTGCGCATCCTCGGCAGAGCCTGTTCCCAAAAAGGCAAACGTCCGGCTCCTTGTCCCACACGGAAGGTGGCAGCCCGGAAAGCTGTTGCTGGTCTTCACCTTCCCCCTGCAGCCTATTCACAGGCACAACAGGTTTGGGGATCTGTGCTTGCGCAGAGAAGGAACATCTCACGGTGCGCATCCTCGGCAGAGCCTGTTCCCGAAAAGGCAAACGTCCGGCTCCTTGTCCCACACGGAAGGTGGCAGCCCGGAAAGCTGTTGCTGGTCTTCACCTTCCCCCTGCAGCCTATTCACAGGCACCACCGCACTGGGAATGTCTGCTTTCCCAAAGACGCAATCTCTCACGGTGCGCATCCTCGGCAGAGCCTGTTCCCGAAAAGGCAAACGTCCGGCTCCTTGTCCCACACGGAAGGTGGCAGCCCGGAAAGCTGTTGCTGGTCTTCACCTTCCCCCTGCAGCCTATTCACAGGCACAACAGGTTTTGGGATCTGTGCTTGCGCAGAGAAGGAACATCTCACGGTGCGCATCCTCGGCAGAGCCTGTTCCCAAAAAGGCAAACGTCCGGCTCCTTGTCCCACACGGAAGGTGGCAGCCCTGAAAGCTGTTGCTGGTCTTCACCTTCCCCCTGCAGCCTATTCACAGGCACAACAGGTTTGGGGATCTCTGCTTGCGCAGAGAAGGAACATCTCACGGTGCGCATCCTCGGCAGAGCCTGTTCCCGAAAAGGCAAACGTCCGGCTCCTTGTCCCACACGGAAGGTGGCAGCCCGGAAAGCTCTTGCTGGTCTTCACCTTCCCCCTGCAGCCTAGTCACAGGCACAACAGGTTTGGGGATCTGTGCTTGCCCAGAGAAGGAACATCTCACGGTGCGCATCCTCGGCAGAGCCTGTTCCCGAAAAGGCAGACGTCCGGCTCCTTGTCCCACACGGAAGGTGGCAGCCCTGAAAGCTGTTGCTGGTCTTCACCTTCCCCCTGCAGCCTATTCACAGGCACAACAGGTTTGGGGATCTGTGCTTGCCCAGAGAAGGAACATCTCACGGTGCGCATCCTCGGCAGAGCCTGTTCCCGAAAAGGCAAACGTCCGGCTCCTTGTCCCACACGGAAGGTGGCAGCCCGGAAAGCTGGTGCTGGTCTTCACCTTCCCCCTGCAGCCTATTCACAGGCACAACAGGTTTGGGGATCTGTGCTTGCCCAGAGAAGGAACATCTCACGGTGCGCATCCTCGGCAGAGCCTGTTCCCAAAAAGGCAAACGTCCGGCTCCTTGTCCCACACGGAAGGTGGCAGCCCGGAAAGCTCTTGCTGGTCTTCACCTTCCCCCTGCAGCCTATTCACAGGCACAACAGGTTTGGGGATCTGTGCTTGCCCAGAGAAGGAACATCTCACGGTGCGCATCCTCGGCAGAGCCTGTTCCCGAAAAGGCAAACGTCCGGCTCCTTGTCCCACACGGATGGTGGCAGCCCTGAAAGCTGTTGCTGGTCTTCACCTTCCCCCTGCAGCCTAGTCACAGGCACAACAGGTTTGGGGATCTGTGCTTGCCCAGAGAAGGAACATCTCACGGTGCGCATCCTCGGCAGAGCCTGTTCCCGAAAAGGCAAACGTCCGGCTCCTTGTCCCACACGGAAGGTGGCAGCCCGGAAAGCTGTTGCTGGTCTTCACCTTCCCCCTGCAGCCTATTCACAGGCACAACAGGTTTGGGGATCTGTGCTTGCCCAGAGAAGGAACATCTCACGGTGCGCATCCTCGGCAGAGCCTGTTCCCGAAAAGGCAAACGTCCGGCTCCTTGTCCCACACGGAAGGTGGCAGCCCGGAAAGCTGTTGCTGGTCTTCACCTTCCCCCTGCGGCCTATTCACAGGCACAACAGGTTTGGGGATCTGTGCTTGCCCAGAGAAGGAACATCTCACGGTGCGCATCCTCGGCAGAGCCTGTTCCCAAAAAGGCAAACGTCCGGCTCCTTGTCCCACACGGAAGGTGGCAGCCCGGAAAGCTGTTGCTGGTCTTCACCTTCCCCCTGCAGCCTATTCACAGGCACAACAGGTTTGGGGATCTGTGCTTGCCCAGAGAAGGAACATCTCACGGTGCGCATCCTCGGCAGAGCCTGTTCCCGAAAAGGCAAACGTCCGGCTCCTTGTCCCACACGGATGGTGGCAGCCCTGAAAGCTGTTGCTGGTCTTCACCTTCCCCCTGCAGCCTAGTCACAGGCACAACAGGTTTGGGGATCTGTGCTTGCCCAGAGAAGGAACATCTCACGGTGCGCATCCTCGGCAGAGCCTGTTCCCGAAAAGGCAAACGTCCGGCTCCTTGTCCCACACGGAAGGTGGCAGCCCGGAAAGCTGTTGCTGGTCTTCACCTTCCCCCTGCAGCCTATTCACAGGCACAACAGGTTTTGGGATCTCTGCTTGCCCAGAGAAGGAACATCTCACGGTGCGCATCCTCGGCAGAGCCTGTTCCCGAAAAGGCAAACGTCCGGCTCCTTGTCCCACACGGAAGGTGGCAGCCCGGAAAGCTCTTGCTGGTCTTCACCTTCCCCCTGCAGCCTATTCACAGGCACAACAGGTTTTGGGATCTGTGCTTGCCCAGAGAAGGAACATCTCACGGTGCGCATCCTCGGCAGAGCCTGTTCCCGAAAAGGCAAACGTCCGGCTCCTTGTCCCACACGGAAGGTGGCAGCCCTGAAAGCTGTTGCTGGTCTTCACCTTCCCCCTGCAGCCTATTCACAGGCACAACAGGTTTTGGGATCTGTGCTTGCCCAGAGAAGGAACATCTCACGGTGCGCATCTTCGGCAGAGCCTGTTCCCGAAAAGGCAAACGTCCGGCTCCTTGTCCCACACGGAAGGTGGCAGCCCTGAAAGCTCTTGCTGGTCTTCACCTTCCCCCTGCAGCCTATTCACAGGCACAACAGGTTTGGGGATCTGTGCTTGCCCAGAGAAGGAACATCTCACGGTGCGCATCCTCGGCAGAGCCTGTTCCCGAAAAGGCAAACGTCCGGCTCCTTGTCCCACACGGAAGGTGGCAGCCCGGAAAGCTGTTGCTGGTCTTCACCTTCCCCCTGCAGCCTATTCACAGGCACAACAGGTTTGGGGATCTGTGCTTGCCCAGAGAAGGAACATCTCACGGTGCGCATCCTCGGCAGAGCCTGTTCCCGAAAAGGCAAACGTCCGGCTCCTTGTCCCACACGGAACGTGGCAGCCCGGAAAGCTGTTGCTGGTCTTCACCTTCCCCCTGCAGCCTATTCACAGGCACCACCGCACTGGGAATCTCTGCTTTCCCAAAGACGCAATCTCTCACGGTGCGCATCCTCGGCAGAGCCTGTTCCCGAAAAGGCAAACGTCCGGCTCCTTGTCCCACACGGAAGGTGGCAGCCCGGAAAGCTGTTGCTGGTCTTCACCTTCCCCCTGCAGCCTATTCACAGGCACAACAGGTTTGGGGATCTGTGCTTGCCCAGAGAAGGAACATCTCACGGTGCGCATCCTCGGCAGAGCCTGTTCCCAAAAAGGCAAACGTCCGGCTCCTTGTCCCACACGGAAGGTGGCAGCCCGGAAAGCTCTTGCTGGTCTTCACCTTCCCCCTGCAGCCTATTCACAGGCACAACAGGTTTGGGGATCTCTGCTTGCGCAGAGAAGGAACATCTCACGGTGCGCATCCTCGGCAGAGCCTGTTCCCGAAAAGGCAAACGTCCGGCTCCTTGTCCCACACGGAAGGTGGCAGCCCGGAAAGCTCTTGCTGGTCTTCACCTTCCCCCTGCAGCCTAGTCACAGGCACAACAGGTTTGGGGATCTGTGCTTGCCCAGAGAAGGAACATCTCACGGTGCGCATCCTCGGCAGAGCCTGTTCCCGAAAAGGCAGACGTCCGGCTCCTTGTCCCACACGGAAGGTGGCAGCCCTGAAAGCTGTTGCTGGTCTTCACCTTCCCCCTGCAGCCTATTCACAGGCACAACAGGTTTGGGGATCTGTGCTTGCCCAGAGAAGGAACATCTCACGGTGCGCATCCTCGGCAGAGCCTGTTCCCGAAAAGGCAAACGTCCGGCTCCTTGTCCCACACGGAAGGTGGCAGCCCGGAAAGCTGTTGCTGGTCTTCACCTTCCCCCTGCAGCCTATTCACAGGCACAACAGGTTTGGGGATCTGTGCTTGCCCAGAGAAGGAACATCTCACGGTGCGCATCCTCGGCAGAGCCTGTTCCCGAAAAGGCAAACGTCCGGCTCCTTGTCCCACACGGAAGGTGGCAGCCCGGAAAGCTGTTGCTGGTCTTCACCTTCCCCCTGCAGCCTATTCACAGGCACCACCGCACTGGGAATCTCTGCTTTCCCAAAGACGCAATCTCTCATGGTGCGCATCCTCGGCAGAGCCTGTTCCCGAAAAGGCAAACGTCCGGCTCCTTGTCCCACACGGAAGGTGGCAGCCCGGAAAGCTGTTGCTGGTCTTCACCTTCCCCCTGCAGCCTATTCACAGGCACAACAGGTTTGGGGATCTGTGCTTGCCCAGAGAAGGAACATCTCACGGTGCGCATCCTCGGCAGAGCCTGTTCCCGAAAAGGCAAACGTCCGGCTCCTTGTCCCACACGGAAGGTGGCAGCCCTGAAAGCTGTTGCTGGTCTTCACCTTCCCCCTGCAGCCTATTCACAGGCACAACAGGTTTGGGGATCTGTGCTTGCCCAGAGAAGGGACATCTCACGGTGCGCATCCTCGGCAGAGCCTGTTCCCGAAAAGGCAAACGTCCGGCTCCTTGTCCCACACGGAAGGTGGCAGCCCGGAAAGCTGTTGCTGGTCTTCACCTTCCCCCTGCAGCCTATTCACAGGCACAAGAGGTTTGGGGATCTGTGCTTGCCCAGAGAAGGAACATCTCACGGTGCGCATCCTCGGCAGAGCCTGTTCCCGAAAAGGCAAACGTCCGGCTCCTTGTCCCACACGGAAGGTGGCAGCCCGGAAAGCTGTTGCTGGTCTTCACCTTCCCCCTGCGGCCTATTCACAGGCACAACAGGTTTGGGGATCTGTGCTTGCCCAGAGAAGGAACATCTCACGGTGCGCATCTTCGGCAGAGCCTGTTCCCAAAAAGGCAAACGTCCGGCTCCTTGTCCCACACGGAAGGTGGCAGCCCGGAAAGCTGTTGCTGGTCTTCACCTTCCCCCTGCAGCCTATTCACAGGCACAACAGGTTTTGGGATCTGTGCTTGCGCAGAGAAGGAACATCTCACGGTGCGCATCCTCGGCAGAGCCTGTTCCCGAAAAGGCAAACGTCCGGCTCCTTGTCCCACACGGAAGGTGGCAGCCTGGAAAGCTGTTGCTGGTCTTCACCTTCCCCCTGCAGCCTATTCACAGGCACAACAGGTTTGGGGATCTGTGCTTTCCCAAAGACGCTATCTCTCACGGTGCGCATCCTCGGCAGAGCCTGTTCCCAAAAAGGCAAACATCCGGCTCCTTGTCCCACACGGAAGGTGGCAGCCCGGAAAGCTGTTGCTGGTCTTCACCTTCCCCCTGCAGCCTATTCACAGGCACAACAGGTTTGGGATCTGTGCTTGCCCAGAGAAGGAACATCTCACGGTGCGCATCCTCGGCAGAGCCTGTTCCCGAAAAGGCAAACGTCCGGCTCCTTGTCCCACACGGAAGGTGGCAGCCCGGAAAGCTGTTGCTGGTCTTCACCTTCCCCCTGCAGCCTATTCACAGGCACAACAGGTTTGGGGATCTGTGCTTGCCCAAAGACGCAATCTCTCACGGTGCGCATCCTCGGCAGAGCCTGTTCCCGAAAAGGCAAACGTCCGGCTCCTTGTCCCACACGGAAGGTGGCAGCCCGGAAAGCTGTTGCTGGTCTTCACCTTCCCCCTGCAGCCTATTCACAGGCACAACAGGTTTGGGGATCTGTGCTTGCCCAGAGAAGGAACATCTCACGGTGCGCATCCTCGGCAGAGCCTGTTCCCGAAAAGGCAAACGTCCGGCTCCTTGTCCCACACGGAAGGTGGCAGCCCGGAAAGCTGTTGCTGGTCTTCACCTTCCCCCTGCAGCCTATTCACAGGCACAACAGGTTTGGGGATCTGTGCTTGCCCAGAGAAGGAACATCTCACGGTGCGCATCCTCGGCAGAGCCTGTTCCCGAAAAGGCAAACGTCCGGCTCCTTGTCCCACACGGAAGGTGGCAGCCCGGAAAGCTCTTGCTGGTCTTCACCTTCCCCCTGCAGCCTATTCACAGGCACAACAGGTTTGGGGATCTGTGCTTGCCCAGAGAAGGAACATCTCACGGTGCGCATCCTCGGCAGAGCCTGTTCCCGAAAAGGCAAACGTCCGGCTCCTTGTCCCACACGGAAGGTGGCAGCCCGGAAAGCTGTTGCTGGTCTTCACCTTCCCCCTGCAGCCTATTCACAGGCACAACAGGTTTGGGGATCTGTGCTTGCCCAGAGAAGGAACATCTCACGGTGCGCATCCTCGGCAGAGCCTGTTCCCGAAAAGGCAAACGTCCGGCTCCTTGTCCCACACGGAAGGTGGCAGCCCGGAAAGCTGTTGCTGGTCTTCACCTTCCCCCTGCAGCCTATTCACAGGCACAACAGGTTTGGGGATCTGTGCTTGCCCAGAGAAGGAACATCTCACGGTGCGCATCCTCGGCAGAGCCTGTTCCCGAAAAGGCAAACGTCCGGCTCCTTGTCCCACACGGAAGGTGGCAGCCCTGAAAGCTGTTGCTGGTCTTCACCTTCCCCCTGCAGCCTATTCACAGGCACAACAGGTTTGGGGATCTGTGCTTGCCCAGAGAAGGAACATCTCACGGTGCGCATCCTCGGCAGAGCCTGTTCCCAAAAAGGCAAACGTCCGGCTCCTTGTCCCACACGGAAGGTGGCAGCCCGGAAAGCTGTTGCTGGTCTTCACCTTCCCCCTGCAGCCTATTCACAGGCACAACAGGTTTTGGGATCTGTGCTTGCCCAGAGAAGGAACATCTCACGGTGCGCATCCTCGGCAGAGCCTGTTCCCGAAAAGGCAAACGTCCGGCTCCTTGTCCCACACGGAAGGTGGCAGCCCTGAAAGCTGTTGCTGGTCTTCACCTTCCCCCTGCAGCCTATTCACAGGCACAACAGGTTTTGGGATCTCTGCTTGCCCAGAGAAGGAACATCTCACGGTGCGCATCCTCGGCAGAGCCTGTTCCCAAAAAGGCAAACGTCCGGCTCCTTGTCCCACACGGAAGGTGGCAGCCCGGAAAGCTGTTGCTGGTCTTCACCTTCCCCCTGCAGCCTAGTCACAGGCACAACAGGTTTTGGGATCTGTGCTTGCCCAGAGAAGGAACATCTCACGGTGCGCATCCTCGGCAGAGCCTGTTCCCGAAAAGGCAAACGTCCGGCTCCTTGTCCCACACGGAAGGTGGCAGCCCGGAAAGCTGTTGCTGGTCTTCACCTTCCCCCTGCAGCCTAGTCACAGGCACAACAGGTTTGGGGATCTGTGCTTGCCCAGAGAAGGAACATCTCACGGTGCGCATCCTCGGCAGAGCCTGTTCCCGAAAAGGCAAACGTCCGGCTCCTTGTCCCACACGGAAGGTGGCAGCCCGGAAAGCTGTTGCTGGTCTTCAACTTCCCCCTGCAGCCTATTCACAGGCACAACAGGTTTGGGGATCTGTGCTTGCCCAGAGAAGGAACATCTCACGGTGCGCATCCTCGGCAGAGCCTGTTCCCGAAAAGGCAAACGTCCGGCTCCTTGTCCCACACGGAAGGTGGCAGCCCTGAAAGCTGTTGCTGGTCTTCACCTTCCCCCTGCGGCCTATTCACAGGCACAACAGGTTTGGGGATCTGTGCTTGCCCAGAGAAGGAACATCTCACGGTGCGCATCCTCGGCAGAGCCTGTTCCCGAAAAGGCAAACGTCCGGCTCCTTGTCCCACACGGAAGGTGGCAGCCCGGAAAGCTGTTGCTGGTCTTCACCTTCCCCCTGCAGCCTATTCACAGGCACAACAGGTTTGGGGATCTCTGCTTTCCCAAAGACGCAATCTCTCACGGTGCGCATCCTCGGCAGAGCCTGTTCCCGAAAAGGCAAACGTCCGGCTCCTTGTCCCACACGGAAGGTGGCAGCCCGGAAAGCTGTTGCTGGTCTTCACCTTCCCCCTGCAGCCTATTCACAGGCACAACAGGTTTGGGGATCTGTGCTTGCCCAGAGAAGGAACATCTCACGGTGCGCATCTTCGGCAGAGCCTGTTCCCGGAAAGGCAAACGTCCGGCTCCTTGTCCCACACGGAAGGTGGCAGCCCGGAAAGCTGTTGCTGGTCTTCACCTTCCCCCTGCAGCCTATTCACAGGCACAACAGGTTTGGGGATCTGTGCTTGCCCAGAGTAGGAACATCTCACGGTGCGCATCCTCAGCAGAGCCTGTTCCCGAAAAGGCAAACGTCCGGCTCCTTGTCCTTCACGGAAGGTGGCAGCCCGGAAAGCTGTTGCTGGTCTTCACCTTCCCCCTGCAGCCTATTCACAGGCACAACAGGTTTGGGGATCTGTGCTTGCCCAGAGAAGGAACATCTCACGGTGCGCATCCTCGGCAGAGCCTGTTCCCGAAAAGGCAAACGTCCGGCTCCTTGTCCCACACGGAAGGTGGCAGCCCGGAAAGCTGTTGCTGGTCTTCACCTTCCCCCTGCAGCCTATTCACAGGCACAACAGGTTTTGGGATCTGTGCTTGCCCAGAGAAGGAACATCTCACGGTGCGCATCCTCGGCAGAGCCTGTTCCCGAAAAGGCAAACGTCCGGCTCCTTGTCCCACACGGAAGGTGGCAGCCCGGAAAGCTGTTGCTGGTCTTCACCTTCCCCCTGCAGCCTATTCACAGGCACAACAGGTTTGGGGATCTGTGCTTGCCCAGAGAAGGAACATCTCACGGTGCGCATCCTCGGCAGAGCCTGTTCCCGAAAAGGCAGACGTCCGGCTCCTTGTCCCACACGGAAGGTGGCAGCCCGGAAAGCTGTTGCTGGTCTTCACCTTCCCCCTGCAGCCTATTCACAGGCACAACAGGTTTGGGGATCTGTGCTTGCCCAGAGAAGGAACATCTCACGGTGCGCATCCTCGGCAGAGCCTGTTCCCGAAAAGGCAAACGTCCGGCTCCTTGTCCCACACGGAAGGTGGCAGCCCGGAAAGCTGTTGCTGGTCTTCACCTTCCCCCTGCAGCCTATTCACAGGCACAACAGGTTTGGGGATCTGTGCTTGCCCAGAGAAGGAACATCTCACGGTGCGCATCCTCGGCAGAGCCTGTTCCCGAAAAGGCAGACGTCCGGCTCCTTGTCCCACACGGAAGGTGGCAGCCCTGAAAGCTGTTGCTGGTCTTCACCTTCCCCCTGCAGCCTATTCACAGGCACAACAGGTTTGGGGATCTGTGCTTGCCCAGAGAAGGAACATCTCACGGTGCGCATCCTCGGCAGAGCCTGTTCCCAAAAAGGCAAACATCCGGCTCCTTGTCCCACACGGAAGGTGGCAGCCCGGAAAGCTGTTGCTGGTCTTCACCTTCCCCCTGCAGCCTATTCACAGGCACAACAGGTTTGGGGATCTGTGCTTGCCCAGAGAAGGAACATCTCACGGTGCGCATCCTCGGCAGAGCCTGTTCCCGAAAAGGCAAACGTCCGGCTCCTTGTCCCACACGGATGGTGGCAGCCCTGAAAGCTGTTGCTGGTCTTCACCTTCCCCCTGCAGCCTATTCACAGGCACAACAGGTTTGGGGATCTGTGCTTTCCCAAAGACGCAATCTCTCACGGTGCGCATCCTCGGCAGAGCCTGTTCCCGAAAAGGCAAACGTCCGGCTCCTTGTCCCACACGGAAGGTGGCAGCCCGGAAAGCTGTTGCTGGTCTTCACCTTCCCCCTGCAGCCTATTCACAGGCACAACAGGTTTGGGGATCTGTGCTTTCCCAAAGACGCAATCTCTCACGGTGCGCATCCTCGGCAGAGCCTGTTCCCGAAAAGGCAAACGTCCGGCTCCTTGTCCCACACGGAAGGTGGCAGCCCGGAAAGCTGTTGCTGGTCTTCACCTTCCCCCTGCAGCCTATTCACAGGCACAACAGGTTTTGGGATCTGTGCTTGCGCAGAGAAGGAACATCTCACGGTGCGCATCCTCGGCAGAGCCTGTTCCCGAAAAGGCAAACGTCCGGCTCCTTGTCCCACACGGAAGGTGGCAGCCCGGAAAGCTGTTGCTGGTCTTCACCTTCCCCCTGCAGCCTATTCACAGGCACAACAGGTTTGGGGATCTGTGCTTGCCCAGAGAAGGAACATCTCACGGTGCGCATCCTCAGCAGAGCCTGTTCCCGAAAAGGCAAACGTCCGGCTCCTTGTCCCACACGGAAGGTGGCAGCCCGGAAAGCTGTTGCTGGTCTTCACCTTCCCCCTGCAGCCTATTCACAGGCACAACAGGTTTGGGGATCTGTGCTTGCCCAGAGAAGGAACATCTCACGGTGCGCATCCTCGGCAGAGCCTGTTCCCGAAAAGGCAAACGTCCGGCTCCTTGTCCCACACGGAAGGTGGCAGCCCGGAAAGCTGTTGCTGGTCTTCACCTTCCCCCTGCGGCCTATTCACAGGCACAACAGGTTTGGGGATCTGTGCTTGCCCAGAGAAGGAACATCTCACGGTGCGCATCCTCGGCAGAGCCTGTTCCCGAAAAGGCAAACGTCCGGCTCCTTGTCCCACACGGAAGGTGGCAGTCCGGAAAGCTCTTGCTGGTCTTCACCTTCCCCCTGCAGCCTATTCACAGGCACAACAGGTTTGGGGATCTGTGCTTGCCCAGAGAAGGAACATCTCACGGTGCGCATCCTCGGCAGAGCCTGTTCCCGAAAAGGCAAACGTCCGGCTCCTTGTCCCACACGGAAGGTGGCAGCCCGGAAAGCTCTTGCTGGTCTTCACCTTCCCCCTGCAGCCTAGTCACAGGCACAACAGGTTTGGGGATCTGTGCTTGCCCAGAGAAGGAACATCTCACGGTGCGCATCCTCGGCAGAGCCTGTTCCCGAAAAGGCAAACGTCCGGCTCCTTGTCCCACACGGAAGGTGGCAGCCCTGAAAGCTGTTGCTGGTCTTCACCTTCCCCCTGCAGCCTATTCACAGGCACAACAGGTTTGGGGATCTGTGCTTGCCCAGAGAAGGAACATCTCACGGTGCGCATCCTCGGCAGAGCCTGTTCCCGAAAAGGCAAACGTCCGGCTCCTTGTCCCACACGGAAGGTGGCAGCCCTGAAAGCTGTTGCTGGTCTTCACCTTCCCCCTGCGGCCTATTCACAGGCACAACAGGTTTGGGGATCTGTGCTTGCCCAGAGAAGGAACATCTCACGGTGCGCATCCTCGGCAGAGCCTGTTCCCGAAAAGGCAAACGTCCGGCTCCTTGTCCCACACGGAAGGTGGCAGCCCTGAAAGCTCTTGCTGGTCTTCACCTTCCCCCTGCAGCCTATTCACAGGCACAACAGGTTTGGGGATCTGTGCTTGCCCAGAGAAGGAACATCTCACGGTGCGCATCCTCGGCAGAGCCTGTTCCCGAAAAGGCAAACGTCCGGCTCCTTGTCCCACACGGAAGGTGGCAGCCCGGAAAGCTGTTGCTGGTCTTCACCTTCCCCCTGCAGCCTATTCACAGGCACAACAGGTTTGGGGATCTGTGCTTGCCCAGAGAAGGAACATCTCACGGTGCGCATCCTCGGCAGAGCCTGTTCCCGAAAAGGCAAACGTCCGGCTCCTTGTCCCACACGGAAGGTGGCAGCCCTGAAAGCTGTTGCTGGTCTTCACCTTCCCCCTGCAGCCTATTCACAGGCACAACAGGTTTGGGGATCTGTGCTTTCCCAAAGACGCAATCTCTCACGGTGCGCATCCTCGGCAGAGCCTGTTCCCGAAAAGGCAAACGTCCGGCTCCTTGTCCCACACGGAAGGTGGCAGCCCTGAAAGCTGTTGCTGGTCTTCACCTTCCCCCTGCAGCCTATTCACAGGCACAACAGGTTTTGGGATCTCTGCTTGCGCAGAGAAGGAACATCTCACGGTGCGCATCCTCGGCAGAGCCTGTTCCCGAAAAGGCAAACGTCCGGCTCCTTGTCCCACACGGAAGGTGGCAGCCCGGAAAGCTGTTGCTGGTCTTCACCTTCCCCCTGCAGCCTATTCACAGGCACAACAGGTTTTGGGATCTGTGCTTGCCCAGAGAAGGAACATCTCACGGTGCGCATCCTCGGCAGAGCCTGTTCCCGAAAAGGCAAACGTCCGGCTCCTTGTCCCACACGGAAGGTGGCAGCCCGGAAAGCTGTTGCTGGTCTTCACCTTCCCCCTGCAGCCTATTCACAGGCACAACAGGTTTGGGGATCTGTGCTTGCCCAAAGACGCAATCTCTCACGGTGCGCATCCTCGGCAGAGCCTGTTCCCGAAAAGGCAAACGTCCGGCTCCTTGTCCCACACGGAAGGTGGCAGCCCGGAAAGCTGTTGCTGGTCTTCACCTTCCCCCTGCAGCCTATTCACAGGCACAACAGGTTTGGGGATCTGTGCTTGCCCAGAGAAGGAACATCTCACGGTGCGCATCCTCGGCAGAGCCTGTTCCCGAAAAGGCAAACGTCCGGCTCCTTGTCCCACACGGAAGGTGGCAGCCCGGAAAGCTGTTGCTGGTCTTCAACTTCCCCCTGCGGCCTATTCACAGGCACAACAGGTTTTGGGATCTGTGCTTGCCCAGAGAAGGAACATCTCACGGTGCGCATCCTCGGCAGAGCCTGTTCCCAAAAAGGCAAACGTCCGGCTCCTTGTCCCACACGGAAGGTGGCAGCCCGGAAAGCTGTTGCTGGTCTTCACCTTCCCCCTGCAGCCTATTCACAGGCACAACAGGTTTGGGGATCTCTGCTTTCCCAAAGACGCAATCTGTCACGGTGCGCATCCTCGGCAGAGCCTGTTCCCGAAAAGGCAAACGTCCGGCTCCTTGTCCCACACGGAAGGTGGCAGCCCGGAAAGCTGTTGCTGGTCTTCACCTTCCCCCTGCAGCCTATTCACAGGCACAACAGGTTTGGGGATCTGTGCTTGCCCAGAGAAGGAACATCTCACGGTGCGCATCTTCGGCAGAGCCTGTTCCCGAAAAGGCAAACGTCCGGCTCCTTGTCCCACACGGAAGGTGGCAGCCCGGAAAGCTGTTGCTGGTCTTCACCTTCCCCCTGCAGCCTATTCACAGGCACAACAGGTTTGGGGATCTGTGCTTGCCCAGAGAAGGAACATCTCACGGTGCGCATCCTCGGCAGAGCCTGTTCCCGAAAAGGCAAACGTCCGGCTCCTTGTCCCACACGGAAGGTGGCAGCCCGGAAAGCTGTTGCTGGTCTTCACCTTCCCCCTGCAGCCTATTCACAGGCACAACAGGTTTGGGGATCTGTGCTTGCCCAGAGAAGGAACATCTCACGGTGCGCATCCTCGGCAGAGCCTGTTCCCGAAAAGGCAAACGTCCGGCTCCTTGTCCCACACGGAAGGTGGCAGCCCGGAAAGCTGTTGCTGGTCTTCACCTTCCCCCTGCAGCCTATTCACAGGCACAACAGGTTTGGGGATCTGTGCTTGCCCAGAGAAGGAACATCTCACGGTGCGCATCCTCGGCAGAGCCTGTTCCCGAAAAGGCAAACGTCCGGCTCCTTGTCCCACACAGAAGGTGGCAGCCCGGAAAGCTCTTGCTGGTCTTCACCTTCCCCCTGCAGCCTATTCACAGGCACAACAGGTTTGGGGATCTGTGCTTGCCCAGAGAAGGAACATCTCACGGTGCGCATCCTCGGCAGAGCCTGTTCCCGAAAAGGCAAACGTCCGGCTCCTTGTCCCACACGGAAGGTGGCAGCCCGGAAAGCTGTTGCTGGTCTTCACCTTCCCCCTGCAGCCTAGTCACAGGCACAACAGGTTTGGGGATCTGTGCTTGCCCAGAGAAGGAACATCTCACGGTGCGCATCCTCGGCAGAGCCTGTTCCCGAAAAGGCAAACGTCCGGCTCCTTGTCCCACACGGAAGGTGGCAGCCCGGAAAGCTCTTGCTGGTCTTCACCTTCCCCCTGCAGCCTATTCACAGGCACAACAGGTTTGGGGATCTGTGCTTGCCCAGAGAAGGAACATCTCACGGTGCGCATCCTCGGCAGAGCCTGTTCCCGAAAAGGCAAACGTCCGGCTCCTTGTCCCACACGGAAGGTGGCAGCCCTGAAAGCTGTTGCTGGTCTTCACCTTCCCCCTGCGGCCTATTCACAGGCACAACAGGTTTTGGGATCTGTGCTTGCCCAGAGAAGGAACATCTCACGGTGCGCATCCTCGGCAGAGCCTGTTCCCGAAAAGGCAAACGTCCGGCTCCTTGTCCCACACGGAAGGTGGCAGCCCGGAAAGCTGTTGCTGGTCTTCACCTTCCCCCTGCAGCCTATTCACAGGCACAACAGGTTTTGGGATCTCTGCTTGCGCAGAGAAGGAACATCTCACGGTGCGCATCCTCGGCAGAGCCTGTTCCCGAAAAGGCAAACGTCCGGCTCCTTGTCCCACACGGAAGGTGGCAGCCCGGAAAGCTGTTGCTGGTCTTCACCTTCCCCCTGCAGCCTATTCACAGGCACAACAGGTTTTGGGATCTGTGCTTTCCCAAAGACGCTATCTCTCACGGTGCGCATCCTCGGCAGAGCCTGTTCCCGAAAAGGCAAACGTCCGGCTCCTTGTCCCACACGGAAGGTGGCAGCCCTGAAAGCTGTTGCTGGTCTTCACCTTCCCCCTGCAGCCTATTCACAGGCACAACAGGTTTGGGGATCTGTGCTTGCCCAGAGAAGGAACATCTCACGGTGCGCATCCTCGGCAGAGCCTGTTCCCGAAAAGGCAAACGTCCGGCTCCTTGTCCCACACGGAAGGTGGCAGCCCGGAAAGCTGTTGCTGGTCTTCACCTTCCCCCTGCAGCCTATTCACAGGCACCACCGCACTGGGAATCTCTGCTTTCCCAAAGACGCAATCTCTCACGGTGCGCATCCTCGGCAGAGCCTGTTCCCGAAAAGGCAAACGTCCGGCTCCTTGTCCCACACGGAAGGTGGCAGCCCGGAAAGCTGTTGCTGGTCTTCACCTTCCCCCTGCAGCCTATTCACAGGCACAACAGGTTTGGGGATCTGTGCTTGCCCAGAGAAGGAACATCTCACGGTGCGCATCCTCAGCAGAGCCTGTTCCCGAAAAGGCAAACATCCGGCTCCTTGTCCCACACGGAAGGTGGCAGCCCGGAAAGCTGTTGCTGGTCTTCACCTTCCCCCTGCAGCCTATTCACAGGCACAACAGGTTTGGGGATCTGTGCTTGCCCAGAGAAGGAACATCTCACGGTGCGCATCCTCGGCAGAGCCTGTTCCCGAAAAGGCAAACGTCCGGCTCCTTGTCCCACACGGAAGGTGGCAGCCCGGAAAGCTGTTGCTGGTCTTCACCTTCCCCCTGCAGCCTATTCACAGGCACAACAGGTTTGGGGATCTGTGCTTGCCCAGAGAAGGAACATCTCACGGTGCGCATCCTCGGCAGAGCCTGTTCCCGAAAAGGCAAACGTCCGGCTCCTTGTCCCACACGGAAGGTGGCAGCCCTGAAAGCTGTTGCTGGTCTTCACCTTCCCCCTGCAGCCTATTCACAGGCACAACAGGTTTGGGGATCTGTGCTTGCCCAGAGAAGGAACATCTCACGGTGCGCATCCTCGGCAGAGCCTGTTCCCGAAAAGGCAAACGTCCGGCTCCTTGTCCCACACGGAAGGTGGCAGCCCGGAAAGCTGTTGCTGGTCTTCACCTTCCCCCTGCAGCCTATTCACAGGCACAACAGGTTTGGGGATCTGTGCTTGCCCAGAGAAGGAACATCTCACGGTGCGCATCCTCGGCAGAGCCTGTTCCCGAAAAGGCAAACGTCCGGCTCCTTGTCCCACACGGAAGGTGGCAGCCCGGAAAGCTCTTGCTGGTCTTCACCTTCCCCCTGCAGCCTATTCACAGGCACAACAGGTTTGGGGATCTGTGCTTGCCCAAAGACGCAATCTCTCACGGTGCGCATCCTCGGCAGAGCCTGTTCCCGAAAAGGCAAACGTCCGGCTCCTTGTCCCACACGGAAGGTGGCAGCCCGGAAAGCTGTTGCTCGTCTTCACCTTCCCCCTGCAGCCTATTCACAGGCACAACAGGTTTGGGGATCTGTGCTTGCCCAGAGAAGGAACATCTCACGGTGCGCATCCTCGGCAGAGCCTGTTCCCGAAAAGGCAAACGTCCGGCTCCTTGTCCCACACGGAAGGTGGCAGCCCGGAAAGCTGTTGCTGGTCTTCACCTTCCCCCTGCAGCCTATTCACAGGCACCACCGCACTGGGAATCTCTGCTTTCCCAAAGACGCAATCTCTCATGGTGCGCATCCTCGGCAGAGCCTGTTCCCGAAAAGGCAAACGTCCGGCTCCTTGTCCCACACGGAAGGTGGCAGCCCGGAAAGCTGTTGCTGGTCTTCACCTTCCCCCTGCAGCCTATTCACAGGCACAACAGGTTTTGGGATCTGTGCTTGCCCAGAGAAGGAACATCTCACGGTGCGCATCCTCAGCAGAGCCTGTTCCCGAAAAGGCAAACGTCCGGCTCCTTGTCCCACACGGAAGGTGGCAGCCCGGAAAGCTGTTGCTGGTCTTCACCTTCCCCCTGCAGCCTATTCACAGGCACAACAGGTTTTGGGATCTGTGCTTGCCCAGAGAAGGAACATCTCACGGTGCGCATCCTCGGCAGAGCCTGTTCCCGAAAAGGCAAACGTCCGGCTCCTTGTCCCACACGGAAGGTGGCAGCCCGGAAAGCTGTTGCTGGTCTTCACCTTCCCCCTGCAGCCTATTCACAGGCACAACAGGTTTGGGGATCTGTGCTTTCCCAAAGACGCAATCTCTCATGGTGCGCATCCTCGGCAGAGCCTGTTCCCGAAAAGGCAAACGTCCGGCTCCTTGTCCCACACGGAAGGTGGCAGCCCGGAAAGCTGTTGCTGGTCTTCACCTTCCCCCTGCAGCCTATTCACAGGCACAACAGGTTTTGGGATCTGTGCTTGCCCAGAGAAGGAACATCTCACGGTGCGCATCCTCGGCAGAGCCTGTTCCCGAAAAGGCAAATGTCCGGCTCCTTGTCCCACACGGAAGGTGGCAGCCCTGAAAGCTGTTGCTGGTCTTCACCTTCCCCCTGCGGCCTATTCACAGGCACAACAGGTTTGGGGATCTGTGCTTGCCCAGAGAAGGAACATCTCACGGTGCGCATCCTCGGCAGAGCCTGTTCCCGAAAAGGCAAACGTCCGGCTCCTTGTCCCACACGGAAGGTGGCAGCCCTGAAAGCTGTTGCTGGTCTTCACCTTCCCCCTGCGGCCTATTCACAGGCACAACAGGTTTGGGGATCTGTGCTTGCCCAGAGAAGGAACATCTCACGGTGCGCATCCTCGGCAGAGCCTGTTCCCGAAAAGGCAAACGTCCGGCTCCTTGTCCCACACGGAAGGTGGCAGCCCGGAAAGCTGTTGCTGGTCTTCACCTTCCCCCTGCAGCCTATTCACAGGCACCACCGCACTGGGAATCTCTGCTTTCCCAAAGACGCAATCTCTCATGGTGCGCATCCTCGGCAGAGCCTGTTCCCGAAAAGGCAAACGTCCGGCTCCTTGTCCCACACGGAAGGTGGCAGCCCGGAAAGCTGTTGCTGGTCTTCACCTTCCCCCTGCAGCCTAGTCACAGGCACAACAGGTTTGGGGATCTGTGCTTGCCCAAAGACGCAATCTCTCACGGTGCGCATCCTCGGCAGAGCCTGTTCCCGAAAAGGCAAACGTCCGGCTCCTTGTCCCACACGGAAGGTGGCAGCCCGGAAAGCTGTTGCTGGTCTTCACCTTCCCCCTGCAGACTATTCACAGGCACAACAGGTTTGGGGATCTGTGCTTGCCCAGAGAAGGAACATCTCACGGTGCGCATCCTCAGCAGAGCCTGTTCCCGAAAAGGCAAACGTCCGGCTCCTTGTCCCACACGGAAGGTGGCAGCCCGGAAAGCTGTTGCTGGTCTTCACCTTCCCCCTGCAGCCTATTCACAGGCACAACAGGTTTGGGGATCTGTGCTTGCCCAGAGAAGGAACATCTCACGGTGCGCATCCTCGGCAGAGCCTGTTCCCGAAAAGGCAAACGTCCAGCTCCTTGTCCCACACGGAAGGTGGCAGCCCGGAAAGCTGTTGCTGGTCTTCACCTTCCCCCTGCAGCCTATTCACAGGCACAACAGGTTTTGGGATCTGTGCTTGCCCAGAGAAGGAACATCTCACGGTGCGCATCCTCGGCAGAGCCTGTTCCCGAAAAGGCAAACGTCCGGCTCCTTGTCCCACACGGAAGGTGGCAGCCCGGAAAGCTGTTGCTGGTCTTCACCTTCCCCCTGCAGCCTATTCACAGGCACAACAGGTTTGGGGATCTGTGCTTGCGCAGAGAAGGAACATCTCACGGTGCGCATCCTCGGCAGAGCCTGTTCCCGAAAAGGCAAACGTCCGGCTCCTTGTCCCACACGGAAGGTGGCAGCCCGGAAAGCTGTTGCTGGTCTTCACCTTCCCCCTGCAGCCTATTCACAGGCACAACAGGTTTGGGGATCTGTGCTTGCCCAGAGAAGGAACATCTCACGGTGCGCATCCTCGGCAGAGCCTGTTCCCGAAAAGGCAAACGTCCGGCTCCTTGTCCCACACGGAAGGTGGCAGCCCGGAAAGCTGTTGCTGGTCTTCACCTTCCCCCTGCAGCCTATTCACAGGCACAACAGGTTTGGGGATCTGTGCTTGCCCAGAGAAGGAACATCTCACGGTGCGCATCCTCGGCAGAGCCTGTTCCCGAAAAGGCAAACGTCCGGCTCCTTGTCCCACACGGAAGGTGGCAGCCCGGAAAGCTCTTGCTGGTCTTCACCTTCCCCCTGCAGCCTATTCACAGGCACAACAGGTTTGGGGATCTGTGCTTGCCCAGAGAAGGAACATCTCACGGTGCGCATCCTCGGCAGAGCCTGTTCCCGAAAAGGCAAACGTCCGGCTCCTTGTCCCACACGGAAGGTGGCAGCCCTGAAAGCTCTTGCTGGTCTTCACCTTCCCCCTGCAGCCTATTCACAGGCACAACAGGTTTTGGGATCTGTGCTTGCCCAGAGAAGGAACATCTCACGGTGCGCATCCTCGGCAGAGCCTGTTCCCGAAAAGGCAAACGTCCGGCTCCTTGTCCCACACGGAAGGTGGCAGCCCGGAAAGCTGTTGCTGGTCTTCACCTTCCCCCTGCAGCCTATTCACAGGCACAACAGGTTTGGGGATCTGTGCTTGCCCAGAGAAGGAACATCTCACGGTGCGCATCCTCGGCAGAGCCTGTTCCCGAAAAGGCAAACGTCCGGCTCCTTGTCCCACACGGAAGGTGGCAGCCCTGAAAGCTGTTGCTGGTGTTCACGTTCCCCCTGCAGCCTATTCACAGGCACAACAGGTTTTGGGATCTGTGCTTGCCCAGAGAAGGAACATCTCACGGTGCGCATCCTCGGCAGAGCCTGTTCCCGAAAAGGCAAACGTCCGGCTCCTTGTCCCACACGGAAGGTGGCAGCCCGGAAAGCTGTTGCTGGTCTTCACCTTCCCCCTGCAGCCTATTCACAGGCACAACAGGTTTGGGGATCTGTGCTTGCCCAGAGAAGGAACATCTCACGGTGCGCATCCTCGGCAGAGCCTGTTCCCGAAAAGGCAAACGTCCGGCTCCTTGTCCCACACGGAAGGTGGCAGCCCGGAAAGCTGTTGCTGGTCTTCACCTTCCCCCTGCAGCCTAGTCACAGGCACAACAGGTTTGGGGATCTGTGCTTGCCCAGAGAAGGAACATCTCACGGTGCGCATCCTCGGCAGAGCCTGTTCCCGAAAAGGCAAACGTCCGGCTCCTTGTCCCACACGGAAGGTGGCAGCCCGGAAAGCTGTTGCTGGTCTTCACCTTCCCCCTGCAGCCTATTCACAGGCACAACAGGTTTGGGGATCTCTGCTTTCCCAAAGACGCAATCTCTCACGGTGCGCACCCTCGGCAGAGCCTGTTCCCGAAAAGGCAAACGTCCGGCTCCTTGTCCCACACGGAAGGTGGCAGCCCTGAAAGCTGTTGCTGGTCTTCACCTTCCCCCTGCAGCCTATTCACAGGCACAACAGGTTTGGGGATCTGTGCTTGCCCAGAGAAGGAACATCTCACGGTGCGCATCCTCGGCAGAGCCTGTTCCCGAAAAGGCAAACGTCCGGCTCCTTGTCCCACACGGAAGGTGGCAGCCCGGAAAGCTGTTGCTGGTCTTCACCTTCCCCCTGCAGCCTATTCACAGGCACAACAGGTTTGGGGATCTGTGCTTGCCCAGAGAAGGAACATCTCACGGTGCGCATCCTCGGCAGAGCCTGTTCCCAAAAAGGCAAACGTCCGGCTCCTTGTCCCACACGGAAGGTGGCAGCCCGGAAAGCTGTTGCTGGTCTTCACCTTCCCCCTGCAGCCTATTCACAGGCACAACAGGTTTTGGGATCTGTGCTTTCCCAAAGACGCAATCTCTCACGGTGCGCATCCTCGGCAGAGCCTGTTCCCGAAAAGGCAAACGTCCGGCTCCTTGTCCCACACGGAAGGTGGCAGCCCGGAAAGCTGTTGCTGGTCTTCACCTTCCCCCTGCAGCCTATTCACAGGCACAACAGGTTTGGGGATCTGTGCTTGCCCAGAGAAGGAACATCTCACGGTGCGCATCCTCGGCAGAGCCTGTTCCCGAAAAGGCAAACGTCCGGCTCCTTGTCCCACACGGAAGGTGGCAGCCCGGAAAGCTGTTGCTGGTCTTCACCTTCCCCCTGCAGCCTATTCACAGGCACAACAGGTTTGGGGATCTCTGCTTGCCCAGAGAAGGAACATCTCACGGTGCGCATCCTCGGCAGAGCCTGTTCCCGAAAAGGCAAACGTCCGGCTCCTTGTCCCACACGGAAGGTGGCAGCCCTGAAAGCTGTTGCTGGTCTTCACCTTCCCCCTGCAGCCTATTCACAGGCACAACAGGTTTTGGGATCTCTGCTTGCCCAGAGAAGGAACATCTCACGGTGCGCATCCTCGGCAGAGCCTGTTCCCGAAAAGGCAAACATCCGGCTCCTTGTCCCACACGGAAGGTGGCAGCCCGGAAAGCTGTTGCTGGTCTTCACCTTCCCCCTGCAGCCTATTCACAGGCACAACAGGTTTGGGGATCTGTGCTTGCCCAGAGAAGGAACATCTCACGGTGCGCATCCTCGGCAGAGCCTGTTCCCGAAAAGGCAAACGTCCGGCTCCTTGTCCCACACGGAAGGTGGCAGCCCGGAAAGCTGTTGCTGGTCTTCACCTTCCCCCTGCAGCCTATTCACAGGCACAACAGGTTTGGGGATCTGTGCTTGCCCAGAGAAGGAACATCTCACGGTGCGCATCCTCGGCAGAGCCTGTTCCCGAAAAGGCAAACGTCCGGCTCCTTGTCCCACACGGAAGGTGGCAGCCCGGAAAGCTGTTGCTGGTCTTCACCTTCCCCCTGCAGCCTATTCACAGGCACAACAGGTTTGGGGATCTGTGCTTGCCCAGAGAAGGAACATCTCACGGTGCGCATCCTCGGCAGAGCCTGTTCCTGAAAAGGCAAACGTCCGGCTCCTTGTCCCACACGGAAGGTGGCAGCCCGGAAAGCTGTTGCTGGTCTTCACCTTCCCCCTGCAGCCTATTCACAGGCACAACAGGTTTGGGGATCTGTGCTTGCCCAGAGAAGGAACATCTCACGGTGCGCATCCTCGG
Organism: Haliaeetus albicilla; assembly: GCF_947461875.1. Taxonomy (NCBI): domain Eukaryota; kingdom Metazoa; phylum Chordata; class Aves; order Accipitriformes; family Accipitridae; genus Haliaeetus; species Haliaeetus albicilla. The sequence continues at coordinate 3,027,061 of NW_027212433.1, read as the reverse complement.
CAGAGCCTGTTCCCGAAAAGGCAAACGTCCGGCTCCTTGTCCCACACGGAAGGTGGCAGCCCGGAAAGCTGTTGCTGGTCTTCACCTTCCCCCTGCAGCCTATTCACAGGCACAACAGGTTTGGGGATCTCTGCTTGCCCAGAGAAGGAACATCTCACGGTGCGCATCCTCGGCAGAGCCTGTTCCCGAAAAGGCAAACGTCCGGCTCCTTGTCCCACACGGAAGGTGGCAGCCCGGAAAGCTGTTGCTGGTCTTCACCTTCCCCCTGCAGCCTATTCACAGGCACAACAGGTTTTGGGATCTGTGCTTGCCCAGAGAAGGAACATCTCACGGTGCGCATCCTCGGCAGAGCCTGTTCCCGAAAAGGCAAACATCCGGCTCCTTGTCCCACACGGAAGGTGGCAGCCCGGAAAGCTGTTGCTGGTCTTCACCTTCCCCCTGCAGCCTATTCACAGGCACAACAGGTTTTGGGATCTGTGCTTGCCCAGAGAAGGAACATCTCACGGTGCGCATCCTCGGCAGAGCCTGTTCCCGAAAAGGCAAACGTCCGGCTCCTTGTCCCACACGGAAGGTGGCAGCCCGGAAAGCTGTTGCTGGTCTTCACCTTCCCCCTGCAGCCTATTCACAGGCACAACAGGTTTGGGGATCTGTGCTTGCCCAGAGAAGGAACATCTCACGGTGCGCAGCCTCGGCAGAGCCTGTTCCCGAAAAGACAAACGTCCGGCTCCTTGTCCCACACGGAAGGTGGCAGCCCGGAAAGCTGTTGCTGGTCTTCACCTTCCCCCTGCAGCCTATTCACAGGCACAACAGGTTTGGGGATCTGTGCTTGCCCAGAGAAGGAACATCTCACGGTGCGCATCCTCGGCAGAGCCTGTTCCCGAAAAGGCAAACGTCCGGCTCCTTGTCCCACACGGAAGGTGGCAGCCCTGAAAGCTGTTGCTGGTCTTCACCTTCCCCCTGCAGCCTATTCACAGGCACAACAGGTTTTGGGATCTGTGCTTGCCCAGAGAAGGAACATCTCACGGTGCGCATCCTCGGCAGAGCCTGTTCCCGAAAAGGCAAACGTCCGGCTCCTTGTCCCACACGGAAGGTGGCAGCCCGGAAAGCTGTTGCTGGTCTTCACCTTCCCCCTGCAGCCTATTCACAGGCACAACAGGTTTTGGGATCTGTGCTTGCCCAGAGAAGGAACATCTCACGGTGCGCATCCTCGGCAGAGCCTGTTCCCGAAAAGGCAAACGTCCGGCTCCTTGTCCCACACGGAAGGTGGCAGCCCGGAAAGCTGTTGCTGGTCTTCACCTTCCCCCTGCAGCCTATTCACAGGCACAACAGGTTTGGGGATCTGTGCTTTCCCAAAGACGCAATCTCTCACGGTGCGCATCCTCGGCAGAGCCTGTTCCCGAAAAGGCAAACGTCCGGCTCCTTGTCCCACACGGAAGGTGGCAGCCCTGAAAGCTGTTGCTGGTCTTCACCTTCCCCCTGCAGCCTATTCACAGGCACAACAGGTTTGGGGATCTGTGCTTGCCCAGAGAAGGAACATCTCACGGTGCGCATCCTCGGCAGAGCCTGTTCCCGAAAAGGCAAACGTCCGGCTCCTTGTCCCACACGGAAGGTGGCAGCCCGGAAAGCTGTTGCTGGTCTTCACCTTCCCCCTGCAGCCTATTCACAGGCACAACAGGTTTGGGGATCTGTGCTTGCCCAGAGAAGGAACATCTCACGGTGCGCAGCCTCGGCAGAGCCTGTTCCCGAAAAGACAAACGTCCGGCTCCTTGTCCCACACGGAAGGTGGCAGCCCGGAAAGCTGTTGCTGGTCTTCACCTTCCCCCTGCAGCCTATTCACAGGCACAACAGGTTTGGGGATCTGTGCTTGCCCAGAGAAGGAACATCTCACGGTGCGCATCCTCGGCAGAGCCTGTTCCCAAAAAGGCAAACGTCCGGCTCCTTGTCCCACACGGAAGGTGGCAGCCCTGAAAGCTGTTGCTGGTGTTCACGTTCCCCCTGCAGCCTATTCACAGGCACAACAGGTTTTGGGATCTGTGCTTGCCCAGAGAAGGAACATCTCACGGTGCGCATCCTCGGCAGAGCCTGTTCCCGAAAAGGCAAACGTCCGGCTCCTTGTCCCACACGGAAGGTGGCAGCCCGGAAAGCTGTTGCTGGTCTTCACCTTCCCCCTGCAGCCTATTCACAGGCACAACAGGTTTGGGGATCTGTGCTTGCCCAGAGAAGGAACATCTCACGGTGCGCATCCTCGGCAGAGCCTGTTCCCGAAAAGGCAAACGTCCGGCTCCTTGTCCCACACGGAAGGTGGCAGCCCGGAAAGCTGTTGCTGGTCTTCACCTTCCCCCTGCAGCCTATTCACAGGCACAACAGGTTTGGGGATCTGTGCTTTCCCAAAGACGCAATCTCTCACGGTGCGCATCCTCGGCAGAGCCTGTTCCCGAAAAGGCAAACGTCCGGCTCCTTGTCCCACACGGAAGGTGGCAGCCCTGAAAGCTGTTGCTGGTCTTCACCTTCCCCCTGCAGCCTATTCACAGGCACAACAGGTTTGGGGATCTGTGCTTGCCCAGAGAAGGAACATCTCACGGTGCGCATCCTCGGCAGAGCCTGTTCCCGAAAAGGCAAACGTCCGGCTCCTTGTCCCACACGGAAGGTGGCAGCCCGGAAAGCTGTTGCTGGTCTTCACCTTCCCCCTGCAGCCTATTCACAGGCACAACAGGTTTGGGGATCTGTGCTTGCCCAGAGAAGGAACATCTCACGGTGCGCATCCTCGGCAGAGCCTGTTCCCGAAAAGGCAAACGTCCGGCTCCTTGTCCCACACGGAAGGTGGCAGCCCTGAAAGCTGTTGCTGGTCTTCACCTTCCCCCTGCAGCCTATTCACAGGCACAACAGGTTTTGGGATCTCTGCTTGCCCAGAGAAGGAACATCTCACGGTGCGCATCCTCGGCAGAGCCTGTTCCCGAAAAGGCAGACGTCCGGCTCCTTGTCCCACACGGAAGGTGGCAGCCCTGAAAGCTGTTGCTGGTCTTCACCTTCCCCCTGCAGCCTATTCACAGGCACAACAGGTTTGGGGATCTGTGCTTGCCCAGAGAAGGAACATCTCACGGTGCGCATCCTCGGCAGAGCCTGTTCCCGAAAAGGCAAACGTCCGGCTCCTTGTCCCACACGGAAGGTGGCAGCCCGGAAAGCTGTTGCTGGTCTTCACCTTCCCCCTGCAGCCTATTCACAGGCTCAAAAGGTTTTGGGATCTGTGCTTGCCCAGAGAAGGAACATCTCACGGTGCGCATCCTCGGCAGAGCCTGTTCCCGAAAAGGCAAACGTCCGGCTCCTTGTCCCACACGGAAGGTGGCAGCCCGGAAAGCTCTTGCTGGTCTTCACCTTCCCCCTGCAGCCTATTCACAGGCACAACAGGTTTTGGGATCTCTGCTTGCCCAGAGAAGGAACATCTCACGGTGCGCAGCCTCGGCAGAGCCTGTTCCCGAAAAGGCAAACGTCCGGCTCCTTGTCCCACACGGAAGGTGGCAGCCCGGAAAGCTGTTGCTGGTCTTCACCTTCCCCCTGCAGCCTATTCACAGGCACAACAGGTTTGGGGATCTGTGCTTGCCCAGAGAAGGAACATCTCACGGTGCGCATCCTCGGCAGAGCCTGTTCCCGAAAAGGCAAACGTCCGGCTCCTTGTCCCACACGGAAGGTGGCAGCCCGGAAAGCTGTTGCTGGTCTTCACCTTCCCCCTGCAGCCTATTCACAGGCACAACAGGTTTTGGGATCTGTGCTTGCCCAGAGAAGGAACATCTCACGGTGCGCATCCTCGGCAGAGCCTGTTCCCGAAAAGGCAAACGTCCGGCTCCTTGTCCCACACGGAAGGTGGCAGCCCGGAAAGCTGTTGCTGGTCTTCACCTTCCCCCTGCAGCCTATTCACAGGCACAACAGGTTTGGGGATCTGTGCTTGCCCAGAGAAGGAACATCTCACGGTGCGCATCCTCGGCAGAGCCTGTTCCCGAAAAGGCAAACGTCCGGCTCCTTGTCCCACACGGAAGGTGGCAGCCCGGAAAGCTGTTGCTGGTCTTCACCTTCCCCCTGCAGCCTATTCACAGGCACAACAGGTTTTGGGATCTGTGCTTGCCCAGAGAAGGAACATCTCACGGTGCGCATCCTCGGCAGAGCCTGTTCCCGAAAAGGCAAACGTCCGGCTCCTTGTCCCACACGGAAGGTGGCAGCCCGGAAAGCTGTTGCTGGTCTTCACCTTCCCCCTGCAGCCTATTCACAGGCACAACAGGTTTGGGGATCTGTGCTTGCCCAGAGAAGGAACATCTCACGGTGCGCATCCTCGGCAGAGCCTGTTCCCGAAAAGGCAAACGTCCGGCTCCTTGTCCCACACGGAAGGTGGCAGCCCGGAAAGCTGTTGCTGGTCTTCACCTTCCCCCTGCAGCCTATTCACAGGCACAACAGGTTTGGGGATCTGTGCTTGCCCAGAGAAGGAACATCTCACGGTGCGCATCCTCGGCAGAGCCTGTTCCCGAAAAGGCAAACGTCCGGCTCCTTGTCCCACACGGAAGGTGGCAGCCCGGAAAGCTGTTGCTGGTCTTCACCTTCCCCCTGCAGCCTATTCACAGGCACAACAGGTTTGGGGATCTCTGCTTTCCCAAAGACGCAATCTCTCACGGTGCGCACCCTCGGCAGAGCCTGTTCCCGAAAAGGCAAACGTCCGGCTCCTTGTCCCACACGGAAGGTGGCAGCCCTGAAAGCTGTTGCTGGTCTTCACCTTCCCCCTGCAGCCTATTCACAGGCACAACAGGTTTGGGGATCTGTGCTTGCCCAGAGAAGGAACATCTCACGGTGCGCATCCTCGGCAGAGCCTGTTCCCGAAAAGGCAAACGTCCGGCTCCTTGTCCCACACGGAAGGTGGCAGCCCGGAAAGCTCTTGCTGGTCTTCACCTTCCCCCTGCAGCCTATTCACAGGCACAACAGGTTTTGGGATCTGTGCTTGCCCAGAGAAGGAACATCTCACGGTGCGCATCCTCGGCAGAGCCTGTTCCCGAAAAGGCAAACGTCCGGCTCCTTGTCCCACACGGAAGGTGGCAGCCCTGAAAGCTGTTGCTGGTCTTCACCTTCCCCCTGCAGCCTATTCACAGGCACAACAGGTTTGGGGATCTGTGCTTGCCCAGAGAAGGAACATCTCACGGTGCGCATCCTCGGCAGAGCCTGTTCCCGAAAAGGCAAACGTCCGGCTCCTTGTCCCACACGGAAGGTGGCAGCCCGGAAAGCTGTTGCTGGTCTTCACCTTCCCCCTGCAGCCTATTCACAGGCACAACAGGTTTGGGGATCTGTGCTTGCCCAGAGAAGGAACATCTCACGGTGCGCATCCTCGGCAGAGCCTGTTCCCGAAAAGGCAGACGTCCGGCTCCTTGTCCCACACGGAAGGTGGCAGCCCGGAAAGCTGTTGCTGGTCTTCACCTTCCCCCTGCAGCCTAGTCACAGGCACAACAGGTTTGGGGATCTGTGCTTGCCCAGAGAAGGAACATCTCACGGTGCGCATCCTCGGCAGAGCCTGTTCCCGAAAAGGCAAACGTCCGGCTCCTTGTCCCACACGGAAGGTGGCAGCCCGGAAAGCTGTTGCTGGTCTTCACCTTCCCCCTGCAGCCTATTCACAGGCACAACAGGTTTGGGGATCTGTGCTTGCCCAGAGAAGGAACATCTCACGGTGCGCATCCTCGGCAGAGCCTGTTCCCGACAAGGCAAACGTCCGGCTCCTTGTCCCACACGGAAGGTGGCAGCCCTGAAAGCTGTTGCTGGTCTTCACCTTCCCCCTGCAGCCTATTCACAGGCACAACAGGTTTGGGGATCTGTGCTTGCCCAGAGAAGGAACATCTCACGGTGCGCATCCTCGGCAGAGCCTGTTCCCGAAAAGGCAAACGTCCGGCTCCTTGTCCCACACGGAAGGTGGCAGCCCGGAAAGCTGTTGCTGGTCTTCACCTTCCCCCTGCAGCCTATTCACAGGCACAACAGGTTTGGGGATCTGTGCTTGCCCAGAGAAGGAACATCTCACGGTGCGCATCCTCGGCAGAGCCTGTTCCCAAAAAGGCAAACGTCCGGCTCCTTGTCCCACACGGAAGGTGGCAGCCCGGAAAGCTGTTGCTGGTCTTCACCTTCCCCCTGCAGCCTATTCACAGGCACAACAGGTTTTGGGATCTGTGCTTTCCAAAAGACGCAATCTCTCACGGTGCGCATCCTCGGCAGAGCCTGTTCCCGAAAAGGCAAACGTCCGGCTCCTTGTCCCACACGGAAGGTGGCAGCCCTGAAAGCTGTTGCTGGTCTTCACCTTCCCCCTGCAGCCTATTCACAGGCACAACAGGTTTGGGGATCTGTGCTTGCCCAGAGAAGGAACATCTCACGGTGCGCATCCTCGGCAGAGCCTGTTCCCGAAAAGGCAAACGTCCGGCTCCTTGTCCCACACGGAAGGTGGCAGCCCGGAAAGCTGTTGCTGGTCTTCACCTTCCCCCTGCAGCCTATTCACAGGCACAACAGGTTTGGGGATCTGTGCTTGCCCAGAGAAGGAACATCTCACGGTGCGCATCCTCGGCAGAGCCTGTTCCCGAAAAGGCAGACGTCCGGCTCCTTGTCCCACACGGAAGGTGGCAGCCCTGAAAGCTGTTGCTGGTCTTCACCTTCCCCCTGCAGCCTATTCACAGGCACAACAGGTTTTGGGATCTGTGCTTGCCCAGAGAAGGAACATCTCACGGTGCGCATCCTCGGCAGAGCCTGTTCCCGAAAAGGCAAATGTCCGGCTCCTTGTCCCACACGGAAGGTGGCAGCCCGGAAAGCTGTTGCTGGTCTTCACCTTCCCCCTGCAGCCTATTCACAGGCACAACAGGTTTGGGGATCTGTGCTTGCCCAGAGAAGGAACATCTCACGGTGCGCATCCTCGGCAGAGCCTGTTCCCGAAAAGGCAAACGTCCGGCTCCTTGTCCCACACGGAAGGTGGCAGCCCGGAAAGCTGTTGCTGGTCTTCACCTTCCCCCTGCAGCCTATTCACAGGCACAACAGGTTTGGGGATCTGTGCTTGCCCAGAGAAGGAACATCTCACGGTGCGCATCCTCGGCAGAGCCTGTTCCCGAAAAGGCAAACGTCCGGCTCCTTGTCCCACACGGAAGGTGGCAGCCCGGAAAGCTGTTGCTGGTCTTCACCTTCCCCCTGCAGCCTATTCACAGGCACAACAGGTTTTGGGATCTGTGCTTGCCCAGAGAAGGAACATCTCACGGTGCGCATCCTCGGCAGAGCCTGTTCCCAAAAAGGCAAACGTCCGGCTCCTTGTCCCACACGGAAGGTGGCAGCCCGGAAAGCTGTTGCTGGTCTTCACCTTCCCCCTGCAGCCTATTCACAGGCACAACAGGTTTGGGGATCTGTGCTTGCCCAGAGAAGGAACATCTCACGGTGCGCATCCTCGGCAGAGCCTGTTCCCGAAAAGGCAAACGTCCGGCTCCTTGTCCCACACGGAAGGTGGCAGCCCGGAAAGCTGTTGCTGGTCTTCACCTTCCCCCTGCAGCCTATTCACAGGCACAACAGGTTTGGGGATCTGTGCTTGCCCAGAGAAGGAACATCTCACGGTGCGCATCCTCGGCAGAGCCTGTTCCCGAAAAGGCAAACGTCCGGCTCCTTGTCCCACACGGAAGGTGGCAGCCCGGAAAGCTGTTGCTGGTCTTCACCTTCCCCCTGCAGCCTATTCACAGGCACAACAGGTTTGGGGATCTGTGCTTGCCCAGAGAAGGAACATCTCACGGTGCGCATCCTCGGCAGAGCCTGTTCCCGAAAAGGCAAACATCCGGCTCCTTGTCCCACACGGAAGGTGGCAGCCCGGAAAGCTGTTGCTGGTCTTCACCTTCCCCCTGCAGCCTATTCACAGGCACAACAGGTTTTGGGATCTGTGCTTGCCCAGAGAAGGAACATCTCACGGTGCGCATCCTCGGCAGAGCCTGTTCCCGAAAAGGCAAACGTCCGGCTCCTTGTCCCACACGGAAGGTGGCAGCCCGGAAAGCTCTTGCTGGTCTTCACCTTCCCCCTGCAGCCTATTCACAGGCACAACAGGTTTGGGGATCTGTGCTTGCCCAGAGAAGGAACATCTCACGGTGCGCAGCCTCGGCAGAGCCTGTTCCCGAAAAGACAAACGTCCGGCTCCTTGTCCCACACGGAAGGTGGCAGCCCGGAAAGCTGTTGCTGGTCTTCACCTTCCCCCTGCAGCCTATTCACAGGCACAACAGGTTTGGGGATCTGTGCTTGCCCAGAGAAGGAACATCTCACGGTGCGCATCCTCGGCAGAGCCTGTTCCCGAAAAGGCAAACGTCCGGCTCCTTGTCCCACACGGAAGGTGGCAGCCCGGAAAGCTGTTGCTGGTCTTCACCTTCCCCCTGCAGCCTATTCACAGGCACAACAGGTTTGGGGATCTGTGCTTGCCCAGAGAAGGAACATCTCACGGTGCGCATCCTCGGCAGAGCCTGTTCCCGAAAAGGCAAACGTCCGGCTCCTTGTCCCACACGGAAGGTGGCAGCCCGGAAAGCTGTTGCTGGTCTTCACCTTCCCCCTGCAGCCTATTCACAGGCACAACAGGTTTTGGGATCTGTGCTTGCCCAGAGAAGGAACATCTCACGGTGCGCATCCTCGGCAGAGCCTGTTCCCGAAAAGGCAAACGTCCGGCTCCTTGTCCCACACGGAAGGTGGCAGCCCGGAAAGCTGTTGCTGGTCTTCACCTTCCCCCTGCAGCCTATTCACAGGCACAACAGGTTTGGGGATCTGTGCTTTCCCAAAGACGCAATCTCTCACGGTGCGCATCCTCGGCAGAGCCTGTTCCCGAAAAGGCAAACGTCCGGCTCCTTGTCCCACACGGAAGGTGGCAGCCCTGAAAGCTGTTGCTGGTCTTCACCTTCCCCCTGCAGCCTATTCACAGGCACAACAGGTTTGGGGATCTGTGCTTGCCCAGAGAAGGAACATCTCACGGTGCGCATCCTCGGCAGAGCCTGTTCCCGAAAAGGCAAACGTCCGGCTCCTTGTCCCACACGGAAGGTGGCAGCCCGGAAAGCTGTTGCTGGTCTTCACCTTCCCCCTGCAGCCTATTCACAGGCACAACAGGTTTGGGGATCTGTGCTTGCCCAGAGAAGGAACATCTCACGGTGCGCATCCTCGGCAGAGCCTGTTCCCGAAAAGGCAAACGTCCGGCTCCTTGTCCCACACGGAAGGTGGCAGCCCTGAAAGCTGTTGCTGGTCTTCACCTTCCCCCTGCAGCCTATTCACAGGCACAACAGGTTTTGGGATCTCTGCTTGCCCAGAGAAGGAACATCTCACGGTGCGCATCCTCGGCAGAGCCTGTTCCCGAAAAGGCAAACGTCCGGCTCCTTGTCCCACACAGAAGGAGGCAGCCCGGAAAGCTGTTGCTGGTCTTCACCTTCCCCCTGCAGCCTATTCACAGGCACAACAGGTTTTGGGATCTGTGCTTTCCCAAAGACGCAATCTCTCACGGTGCGCATCCTCGGCAGAGCCTGTTCCCGAAAAGGCAAACGTCCGGCTCCTTGTCCCACACGGAAGGTGGCAGCCCTGAAAGCTGTTGCTGGTCTTCACCTTCCCCCTGCAGCCTATTCACAGGCACAACAGGTTTGGGGATCTGTGCTTGCCCAGAGAAGGAACATCTCACGGTGCGCATCCTCGGCAGAGCCTGTTCCCGAAAAGGCAAACGTCCGGCTCCTTGTCCCACACGGAAGGTGGCAGCCCGGAAAGCTGTTGCTGGTCTTCACCTTCCCCCTGCAGCCTATTCACAGGCACAACAGGTTTGGGGATCTGTGCTTGCCCAGAGAAGGAACATCTCACGGTGCGCATCCTCGGCAGAGCCTGTTCCCGAAAAGGCAGACGTCCGGCTCCTTGTCCCACACGGAAGGTGGCAGCCCGGAAAGCTGTTGCTGGTCTTCACCTTCCCCCTGCAGCCTATTCACAGGCACAACAGGTTTGGGGATCTGTGCTTGCCCAGAGAAGGAACATCTCACGGTGCGCATCCTCGGCAGAGCCTGTTCCCGAAAAGGCAAACGTCCGGCTCCTTGTCCCACACGGAAGGTGGCAGCCCGGAAAGCTGTTGCTGGTCTTCACCTTCCCCCTGCAGCCTATTCACAGGCACAACAGGTTTGGGGATCTCTGCTTTCCCAAAGACGCAATCTCTCACGGTGCGCACCCTCGGCAGAGCCTGTTCCCGAAAAGGCAAACGTCCGGCTCCTTGTCCCACACGGAAGGTGGCAGCCCTGAAAGCTGTTGCTGGTCTTCACCTTCCCCCTGCAGCCTATTCACAGGCACAACAGGTTTGGGGATCTGTGCTTGCCCAGAGAAGGAACATCTCACGGTGCGCATCCTCGGCAGAGCCTGTTCCCGAAAAGGCAAACGTCCGGCTCCTTGTCCCACACGGAAGGTGGCAGCCCGGAAAGCTGTTGCTGGTCTTCACCTTCCCCCTGCAGCCTATTCACAGGCACAACAGGTTTGGGGATCTGTGCTTGCCCAGAGAAGGAACATCTCACGGTGCGCATCCTCGGCAGAGCCTGTTCCCAAAAAGGCAAACGTCCGGCTCCTTGTCCCACACGGAAGGTGGCAGCCCGGAAAGCTGTTGCTGGTCTTCACCTTCCCCCTGCAGCCTATTCACAGGCACAACAGGTTTTGGGATCTGTGCTTTCCAAAAGACGCAATCTCTCACGGTGCGCATCCTCGGCAGAGCCTGTTCCCGAAAAGGCAAACGTCCGGCTCCTTGTCCCACACGGAAGGTGGCAGCCCTGAAAGCTGTTGCTGGTCTTCACCTTCCCCCTGCAGCCTATTCACAGGCACAACAGGTTTGGGGATCTGTGCTTGCCCAGAGAAGGAACATCTCACGGTGCGCATCCTCGGCAGAGCCTGTTCCCGAAAAGGCAAACGTCCGGCTCCTTGTCCCACACGGAAGGTGGCAGCCCGGAAAGCTGTTGCTGGTCTTCACCTTCCCCCTGCAGCCTATTCACAGGCACAACAGGTTTGGGGATCTGTGCTTGCCCAGAGAAGGAACATCTCACGGTGCGCATCCTCGGCAGAGCCTGTTCCCGAAAAGGCAGACGTCCGGCTCCTTGTCCCACACGGAAGGTGGCAGCCCGGAAAGCTGTTGCTGGTCTTCACCTTCCCCCTGCAGCCTATTCACAGGCACAACAGGTTTTGGGATCTCTGCTTGCCCAGAGAAGGAACATCTCACGGTGCGCATCCTCGGCAGAGCCTGTTCCCGAAAAGGCAGACGTCCGGCTCCTTGTCCCACACGGAAGGTGGCAGCCCGGAAAGCTGTTGCTGGTCTTCACCTTCCCCCTGCAGCCTATTCACAGGCACAACAGGTTTTGGGATCTGTGCTTGCCCAGAGAAGGAACATCTCACGGTGCGCATCCTCGGCAGAGCCTGTTCCCGAAAAGGCAAACGTCCGGCTCCTTGTCCCACACGGAAGGTGGCAGCCCGGAAAGCTCTTGCTGGTCTTCACCTTCCCCCTGCAGCCTATTCACAGGCACAACAGGTTTGGGGATCTGTGCTTGCCCAGAGAAGGAACATCTCACGGTGCGCAGCCTCGGCAGAGCCTGTTCCCGAAAAGACAAACGTCCGGCTCCTTGTCCCACACGGAAGGTGGCAGCCCGGAAAGCTGTTGCTGGTCTTCACCTTCCCCCTGCAGCCTATTCACAGGCACAACAGGTTTGGGGATCTGTGCTTGCCCAGAGAAGGAACATCTCACGGTGCGCATCCTCGGCAGAGCCTGTTCCCAAAAAGGCAAACGTCCGGCTCCTTGTCCCACACGGAAGGTGGCAGCCCGGAAAGCTGTTGCTGGTCTTCACCTTCCCCCTGCAGCCTATTCACAGGCACAACAGGTTTGGGGATCTGTGCTTGCCCAGAGAAGGAACATCTCACGGTGCGCATCCTCGGCAGAGCCTGTTCCCGAAAAGGCAAACGTCCGGCTCCTTGTCCCACACGGAAGGTGGCAGCCCGGAAAGCTGTTGCTGGTCTTCACCTTCCCCCTGCAGCCTATTCACAGGCACAACAGGTTTTGGGATCTGTGCTTGCCCAGAGAAGGAACATCTCACGGTGCGCATCCTCGGCAGAGCCTGTTCCCGAAAAGGCAAACGTCCGGCTCCTTGTCCCACACGGAAGGTGGCAGCCCGGAAAGCTGTTGCTGGTCTTCACCTTCCCCCTGCAGCCTATTCACAGGCACAACAGGTTTGGGGATCTGTGCTTGCCCAGAGAAGGAACATCTCACGGTGCGCATCCTCGGCAGAGCCTGTTCCCGAAAAGGCAAACGTCCGGCTCCTTGTCCCACACGGAAGGTGGCAGCCCGGAAAGCTGTTGCTGGTCTTCACCTTCCCCCTGCAGCCTATTCACAGGCACAACAGGTTTGGGGATCTGTGCTTGCCCAGAGAAGGAACATCTCACGGTGCGCATCCTCGGCAGAGCCTGTTCCCGAAAAGGCAAACGTCCGGCTCCTTGTCCCACACGGAAGGTGGCAGCCCTGAAAGCTGTTGCTGGTCTTCACCTTCCCCCTGCAGCCTATTCACAGGCACAACAGGTTTGGGGATCTGTGCTTGCCCAGAGAAGGAACATCTCACGGTGCGCATCCTCGGCAGAGCCTGTTCCCGAAAAGGCAAACGTCCGGCTCCTTGTCCCACACGGAAGGTGGCAGCCCTGAAAGCTGTTGCTGGTCTTCACCTTCCCCCTGCAGCCTATTCACAGGCACAACAGGTTTTGGGATCTGTGCTTGCCCAGAGAAGGAACATCTCACGGTGCGCATCCTCGGCAGAGCCTGTTCCCAAAAAGGCAAACATCCGGCTCCTTGTCCCACACGGAAGGTGGCAGCCCGGAAAGCTGTTGCTGGTCTTCACCTTCCCCCTGCAGCCTATTCACAGGCACAACAGGTTTGGGGATCTGTGCTTGCCCAGAGAAGGAACATCTCACGGTGCGCATCCTCGGCAGAGCCTGTTCCCGAAAAGGCAAACGTCCGGCTCCTTGTCCCACACGGAAGGTGGCAGCCCGGAAAGCTGTTGCTGGTCTTCACCTTCCCCCTGCAGCCTATTCACAGGCTCAACAGGTTTGGGGATCTGTGCTTGCCCAGAGAAGGAACATCTCACGGTGCGCATCCTCGGCAGAGCCTGTTCCCGAAAAGGCAAACGTCCGGCTCCTTGTCCCACACGGAAGGTGGCAGCCCGGAAAGCTCTTGCTGGTCTTCACCTTCCCCCTGCAGCCTATTCACAGGCACAACAGGTTTTGGGATCTCTGCTTGCCCAGAGAAGGAACATCTCACGGTGCGCATCCTCGGCAGAGCCTGTTCCCGAAAAGGCAAACGTCCGGCTCCTTGTCCCACACGGAAGGTGGCAGCCCGGAAAGCTCTTGCTGGTCTTCACCTTCCCCCTGCAGCCTATTCACAGGCACAACAGGTTTGGGGATCTGTGCTTGCCCAGAGAAGGAACATCTCACGGTGCGCATCCTCGGCAGAGCCTGTTCCCGAAAAGGCAAACGTCCGGCTCCTTGTCCCACACGGAAGGTGGCAGCCCGGAAAGCTGTTGCTGGTCTTCACCTTCCCCCTGCAGCCTATTCACAGGCACAACAGGTTTTGGGATCTGTGCTTGCCCAGAGAAGGAACATCTCACGGTGCGCATCCTCGGCAGAGCCTGTTCCCGAAAAGGCAAACGTCCGGCTCCTTGTCCCACACGGAAGGTGGCAGCCCGGAAAGCTGTTGCTGGTCTTCACCTTCCCCCTGCAGCCTATTCACAGGCACAACAGGTTTGGGGATCTGTGCTTGCCCAGAGAAGGAACATCTCACGGTGCGCATCCTCGGCAGAGCCTGTTCCCGAAAAGGCAAACGTCCGGCTCCTTGTCCCACACGGAAGGTGGCAGCCCGGAAAGCTGTTGCTGGTCTTCACCTTCCCCCTGCAGCCTATTCACAGGCACAACAGGTTTTGGGATCTGTGCTTGCCCAGAGAAGGAACATCTCACGGTGCGCATCCTTGGCAGAGCCTGTTCCCGAAAAGGCAAACGTCCGGCTCCTTGTCCCACACGGAAGGTGGCAGCCCGGAAAGCTCTTGCTGGTCTTCACCTTCCCCCTGCAGCCTATTCACAGGCACAACAGGTTTGGGGATCTGTGCTTGCCCAGAGAAGGAACATCTCACGGTGCGCATCCTCGGCAGAGCCTGTTCCCGAAAAGGCAAACGTCCGGCTCCTTGTCCCACACGGAAGGTGGCAGCCCTGAAAGCTGTTGCTGGTCTTCACCTTCCCCCTGCAGCCTATTCACAGGCACAACAGGTTTGGGGATCTGTGCTTGCCCAGAGAAGGAACATCTCACGGTGCGCATCCTCGGCAGAGCCTGTTCCCGAAAAGGCAAACGTCCGGCTCCTTGTCCCACACGGAAGGTGGCAGCCCGGAAAGCTGTTGCTGGTCTTCACCTTCCCCCTGCAGCCTATTCACAGGCACAACAGGTTTGGGGATCTGTGCTTGCCCAGAGAAGGAACATCTCACGGTGCGCATCCTCGGCAGAGCCTGTTCCCGAAAAGGCAAACGTCCGGCTCCTTGTCCCACACGGAAGGTGGCAGCCCGGAAAGCTGTTGCTGGTCTTCACCTTCCCCCTGCAGCCTAGTCACAGGCACAACAGGTTTGGGGATCTGTGCTTGCCCAGAGAAGGAACATCTCACGGTGCGCATCCTCGGCAGAGCCTGTTCCCGAAAAGGCAAACGTCCGGCTCCTTGTCCCACACGGAAGGTGGCAGCCCGGAAAGCTGTTGCTGGTCTTCACCTTCCCCCTGCAGCCTATTCACAGGCACAACAGGTTTGGGGATCTCTGCTTTCCCAAAGACGCAATCTCTCACGGTGCGCACCCTCGGCAGAGCCTGTTCCCGAAAAGGCAAACGTCCGGCTCCTTGTCCCACACGGAAGGTGGCAGCCCGGAAAGCTGTTGCTGGTCTTCACCTTCCCCCTGCAGCCTATTCACAGGCACAACAGGTTTGGGGATCTGTGCTTGCCCAGAGAAGGAACATCTCACGGTGCGCATCCTCGGCAGAGCCTGTTCCCGAAAAGGCAAACGTCCGGCTCCTTGTCCCACACGGAAGGTGGCAGCCCGGAAAGCTGTTGCTGGTCTTCACCTTCCCCCTGCAGCCTATTCACAGGCACAACAGGTTTGGGGATCTGTGCTTGCGCAGAGAAGGAACATCTCACGGTGCGCATCCTCGGCAGAGCCTGTTCCCGAAAAGGCAAACGTCCGGCTCCTTGTCCCACACGGAAGGTGGCAGCCCGGAAAGCTGTTGCTGGTCTTCACCTTCCCCCTGCAGCCTATTCACAGGCACAACAGGTTTTGGGATCTGTGCTTTCCCAAAGACGCAATCTCTCACGGTGCGCATCCTCGGCAGAGCCTGTTCCCGAAAAGGCAAACGTCCGGCTCCTTGTCCCACACGGAAGGTGGCAGCCCTGAAAGCTGTTGCTGGTCTTCACCTTCCCCCTGCAGCCTATTCACAGGCACAACAGGTTTGGGGATCTGTGCTTGCCCAGAGAAGGAACATCTCACGGTGCGCATCCTCGGCAGAGCCTGTTCAGAAAAGGCAAACGTCCGGCTCCTTGTCCCACACGGAAGGTGGCAGCCCTGAAAGCTGTTGCTGGTCTTCACCTTCCCCCTGCAGCCTATTCACAGGCACAACAGGTTTGGGGATCTGTGCTTGCCCAGAGAAGGAACATCTCACGGTGCGCATCCTCGGCAGAGCCTGTTCCCGAAAAGGCAGACGTCCGGCTCCTTGTCCCACACGGAAGGTGGCAGCCCTGAAAGCTGTTGCTGGTCTTCACCTTCCCCCTGCAGCCTATTCACAGGCACAACAGGTTTTGGGATCTCTGCTTGCCCAGAGAAGGAACATCTCACGGTGCGCATCCTCGGCAGAGCCTGTTCCCGAAAAGGCAAACATCCGGCTCCTTGTCCCACACGGAAGGTGGCAGCCCGGAAAGCTGTTGCTGGTCTTCACCTTCCCCCTGCGGCCTATTCACAGGCACAACAGGTTTGGGGATCTGTGCTTGCCCAGAGAAGGAACATCTCACGGTGCGCATCCTCGGCAGAGCCTGTTCCCGAAAAGGCAAACGTCCGGCTCCTTGTCCCACACGGAAGGTGGCAGCCCGGAAAGCTGTTGCTGGTCTTCACCTTCCCCCTGCAGCCTATTCACAGGCACAACAGGTTTGGGGATCTCTGCTTTCCCAAAGACGCAATCTCTCACGGTGCGCATCCTCGGCAGAGCCTGTTCCCGAAAAGGCAAACGTCCGGCTCCTTGTCCCACACGGAAGGTGGCAGCCCGGAAAGCTGTTGCTGGTCTTCACCTTCCCCCTGCAGCCTATTCACAGGCACAACAGGTTTGGGGATCTGTGCTTGCCCAGAGAAGGAACATCTCACGGTGCGCATCCTCGGCAGAGCCTGTTCCCGAAAAGGCAAACGTCCGGCTCCTTGTCCCACACGGAAGGTGGCAGCCCGGAAAGCTGTTGCTGGTCTTCACCTTCCCCCTGCAGCCTATTCACAGGCACAACAGGTTTGGGGATCTGTGCTTGCCCAGAGAAGGAACATCTCACGGTGCGCAGCCTCGGCAGAGCCTGTTCCCGAAAAGGCAAACGTCCGGCTCCTTGTCCCACACGGAAGGTGGCAGCCCGGAAAGCTGTTGCTGGTCTTCACCTTCCCCCTGCAGCCTATTCACAGGCACAACAGGTTTGGGGATCTGTGCTTGCCCAGAGAAGGAACATCTCACGGTGCGCATCCTCGGCAGAGCCTGTTCCCGAAAAGGCAAACGTCCGGCTCCTTGTCCCACACGGAAGGTGGCAGCCCGGAAAGCTGTTGCTGGTCTTCACCTTCCCCCTGCAGCCTATTCACAGGCACAACAGGTTTGGGGATCTGTGCTTGCCCAGAGAAGGAACATCTCACGGTGCGCATCTTCGGCAGAGCCTGTTCCCGAAAAGGCAAACGTCCGGCTCCTTGTCCCACACGGAAGGTGGCAGCCCGGAAAGCTCTTGCAGGTCTTCACCTTCCCCCTGCAGCCTATTCACAGGCACAACAGGTTTGGGGATCTGTGCTTGCCCAGAGAAGGAACATCTCACGGTGCGCATCCTCGGCAGAGCCTGTTCCCGAAAAGACAAACGTCCGGCTCCTTGTCCCACACGGAAGGTGGCAGCCCGGAAAGCTGTTGCTGGTCTTCACCTTCCCCCTGCAGCCTATTCACAGGCACAACAGGTTTGGGGATCTGTGCTTGCCCAGAGAAGGAACATCTCACGGTGCGCATCCTCGGCAGAGCCTGTTCCCGAAAAGGCAAACGTCCGGCTCCTTGTCCCACACGGATGGTGGCAGCCCTGAAAGCTGTTGCTGGTCTTCACCTTCCCCCTGCAGCCTATTCACAGGCACAACAGGTTTGGGGATCTGTGCTTGCCCAGAGAAGGAACATCTCACGGTGCGCATCCTCGGCAGAGCCTGTTCCCGAAAAGGCAAACGTCCGGCTCCTTGTCCCACACGGAAGGTGGCAGCCCTGAAAGCTGTTGCTGGTGTTCACGTTCCCCCTGCAGCCTATTCACAGGCTCAACAGGTTTGGGGATCTGTGCTTGCCCAGAGAAGGAACATCTCACGGTGCGCATCCTCGGCAGAGCCTGTTCCCGAAAAGGCAAACGTCCGGCTCCTTGTCCCACACGGAAGGTGGCAGCCCGGAAAGCTCTTGCTGGTCTTCACCTTCCCCCTGCAGCCTATTCACAGGCACAACAGGTTTTGGGATCTCTGCTTGCCCAGAGAAGGAACATCTCACGGTGCGCATCCTCGGCAGAGCCTGTTCCCGAAAAGGCAAACGTCCGGCTCCTTGTCCCACACGGAAGGTGGCAGCCCGGAAAGCTGTTGCTGGTCTTCACCTTCCCCCTGCAGCCTATTCACAGGCACAACAGGTTTGGGGATCTGTGCTTGCCCAGAGAAGGAACATCTCACGGTGCGCATCCTCGGCAGAGCCTGTTCCCGAAAAGGCAAACGTCCGGCTCCTTGTCCCACACGGAAGGTGGCAGCCCGGAAAGCTGTTGCTGGTCTTCACCTTCCCCCTGCAGCCTATTCTCAGGCACAACAGGTTTTGGGATCTCTGCTTGCCCAGAGAAGGAACATCTCACGGTGCGCATCCTCGGCAGAGCCTGTTCCCGAAAAGGCAAACGTCCGGCTCCTTGTCCCACACGGAAGGTGGCAGCCCGGAAAGCTGTTGCTGGTCTTCACCTTCCCCCTGCAGCCTATTCACAGGCACAACAGGTTTGGGGATCTGTGCTTGCCCAGAGAAGGAACATCTCACGGTGCGCATCCTCGGCAGAGCCTGTTCCCGAAAAGGCAAACGTCCGGCTCCTTGTCCCACACGGAAGGTGGCAGCCCGGAAAGCTGTTGCTGGTCTTCACCTTCCCGCTGCGGCCTATTCACAGGCACAACAGGTTTTGGGATCTGTGCTTGCCCAGAGAAGGAACATCTCACGGTGCGCATCCTCGGCAGAGCCTGTTCCCGAAAAGGCAAACGTCCGGCTCCTTGTCCCACACGGAAGGTGGCAGCCCGGAAAGCTGTTGCTGGTCTTCACCTTCCCCCTGCAGCCTATTCACAGGCACAACAGGTTTTGGGATCTGTGCTTGCCCAGAGAAGGAACATCTCACGGTGCGCATCCTCAGCAGAGCCTGTTCCCGAAAAGGCAAACGTCCGGCTCCTTGTCCCACACGGAAGGTGGCAGCCCGGAAAGCTGTTGCTGGTCTTCACCTTCCCCCTGCAGCCTATTCACAGGCACAACAGGTTTGGGGATCTCTGCTTTCCCAAAGACGCAATCTCTCACGGTGCGCATCCTCGGCAGAGCCTGTTCCCGAAAAGGCAAACGTCCGGCTCCTTGTCCCACACGGAAGGTGGCAGCCCGGAAAGCTGTTGCTGGTCTTCACCTTCCCCCTGCAGCCTATTCACAGGCTCAACAGGTTTGGGGATCTGTGCTTGCCCAGAGAAGGAACATCTCACGGTGCGCATCCTCGGCAGAGCCTGTTCCCGAAAAGGCAAACGTCCGGCTCCTTGTCCCACACGGAAGGTGGCAGCCCGGAAAGCTCTTGCTGGTCTTCACCTTCCCCCTGCAGCCTATTCACAGGCACAACAGGTTTTGGGATCTCTGCTTGCCCAGAGAAGGAACATCTCACGGTGCGCATCCTCGGCAGAGCCTGTTCCCGAAAAGGCAAACGTCCGGCTCCTTGTCCCACACGGAAGGTGGCAGCCCGGAAAGCTGTTGCTGGTCTTCACCTTCCCCCTGCAGCCTATTCACAGGCACAACAGGTTTGGGGATCTGTGCTTGCCCAGAGAAGGAACATCTCACGGTGCGCATCCTCGGCAGAGCCTGTTCCCGAAAAGGCAAACGTCCGGCTCCTTGTCCCACACGGAAGGTGGCAGCCCGGAAAGCTGTTGCTGGTCTTCACCTTCCCCCTGCAGCCTATTCACAGGCACAACAGGTTTGGGGATCTGTGCTTGCCCAGAGAAGGAACATCTCACGGTGCGCATCCTCGGCAGAGCCTGTTCCCGAAAAGGCAAACGTCCGGCTCCTTGTCCCACACGGAAGGTGGCAGCCCGGAAAGCTGTTGCTGGTCTTCACCTTCCCCCTGCAGCCTATTCTCAGGCACAACAGGTTTTGGGATCTCTGCTTGCCCAGAGAAGGAACATCTCACGGTGCGCATCCTCGGCAGAGCCTGTTCCCGAAAAGGCAAACGTCCGGCTCCTTGTCCCACACGGAAGGTGGCAGCCCGGAAAGCTGTTGCTGGTCTTCACCTTCCCCCTGCAGCCTATTCACAGGCACAACAGGTTTGGGGATCTGTGCTTGCCCAGAGAAGGAACATCTCACGGTGCGCATCCTCGGCAGAGCCTGTTCCCGAAAAGGCAAACGTCCGGCTCCTTGTCCCACACGGAAGGTGGCAGCCCGGAAAGCTGTTGCTGGTCTTCACCTTCCCCCTGCCGCCTAGTCACAGGCACAACAGGTTTGGGGATCTGTGCTTGCCCAGAGAAGGAACATCTCACGGTGCGCATCCTCGGCAGAGCCTGTTCCCGAAAAGGCAAACGTCCGGCTCCTTGTCCCACACGGAAGGTGGCAGCCCGGAAAGCTGTTGCTGGTCTTCACCTTCCCCCTGCAGCCTATTCACAGGCACAACAGGTTTGGGGATCTGTGCTTGCCCAGAGAAGGAACATCTCACGGTGCGCATCCTCAGCAGAGCCTGTTCCCGAAAAGGCAAACGTCCGGCTCCTTGTCCCACACGGAAGGTGGCAGCCCGGAAAGCTGTTGCTGGTCTTCACCTTCCCCCTGCAGCCTATTCACAGGCACAACAGGTTTGGGGATCTGTGCTTGCCCAGAGAAGGAACATCTCACGGTGCGCATCCTCGGCAGAGCCTGTTCCCGAAAAGGCAAACGTCCGGCTCCTTGTCCCACACGGAAGGTGGCAGCCCGGAAAGCTGTTGCTGGTCTTCACCTTCCCCCTGCAGCCTATTCACAGGCACAACAGGTTTGGGGATCTGTGCTTTCCCAAAGACGTAATCTCTCACGGTGCGCATCCTCGGCAGAGCCTGTTCCCGAAAAGGCAAACGTCCGGCTCCTTGTCCCACACGGAAGGTGGCAGCCCGGAAAGCTGTTGCTGGTCTTCACCTTCCCCCTGCAGCCTATTCACAGGCACAACAGGTTTTGGGATCTCTGCTTGCGCAGAGAAGGAACATCTCACGGTGCGCATCCTCGGCAGAGCCTGTTCCCGAAAAGGCAAACGTCCGGCTCCTTGTCCCACACGGAAGGTGGCAGCCCGGAAAGCTGTTGCTGGTCTTCACCTTCCCCCTGCAGCCTATTCACAGGCACAACAGGTTTGGGGATCTGTGCTTTCCCAAAGACGCAATCTCTCACGGTGCGCATCCTCGGCAGAGCCTGTTCCCGAAAAGGCAAACGTCCGGCTCCTTGTCCCACACGGAAGGTGGCAGCCCTGAAAGCTGTTGCTGGTCTTCACCTTCCCCCTGCAGCCTATTCACAGGCACAACAGGTTTGGGGATCTGTGCTTGCCCAGAGAAGGAACATCTCACGGTGCGCATCCTCGGCAGAGCCTGTTCCCGAAAAGGCAAACGTCCGGCTCCTTGTCCCACACGGAAGGTGGCAGCCCGGAAAGCTGTTGCTGGTCTTCACCTTCCCCCTGCAGCCTATTCACAGGCACAACAGGTTTGGGGATCTCTGCTTTCCCAAAGACGCAATCTCTCACGGTGCGCATCCTCGGCAGAGCCTGTTCCCGAAAAGGCAAACGTCCGGCTCCTTGTCCCACACGGAAGGTGGCAGCCCGGAAAGCTGTTGCTGGTCTTCACCTTCCCCCTGCAGCCTATTCACAGGCACAACAGGTTTGGGGATCTGTGCTTGCCCAGAGAAGGAACATCTCACGGTGCGCATCTTCGGCAGAGCCTGTTCCCGAAAAGGCAAACGTCCGGCTCCTTGTCCCACACGGAAGGTGGCAGCCCGGAAAGCTGTTGCTGGTCTTCACCTTCCCCCTGCAGCCTATTCACAGGCACAACAGGTTTGGGGATCTGTGCTTGCCCAGAGAAGGAACATCTCACGGTGCGCATCCTCAGCAGAGCCTGTTCCCGAAAAGGCAAACGTCCGGCTCCTTGTCCCACACGGAAGGTGGCAGCCCGGAAAGCTGTTGCTGGTGTTCACGTTCCCCCTGCAGCCTATTCACAGGCACAACAGGTTTGGGGATCTGTGCTTGCCCAGAGAAGGAACATCTCACGGTGCGCATCCTCGGCAGAGCCTGTTCCCGAAAAGGCAAATGTCCGGCTCCTTGTCCCACACGGAAGGTGGCAGCCCGGAAAGCTGTTGCTGGTCTTCACCTTCCCCCTGCAGCCTATTCACAGGCACAACAGGTTTTGGGATCTCTGCTTGCGCAGAGAAGGAACATCTCACGGTGCGCATCCTCGGCAGAGCCTGTTCCCGAAAAGGCAAACGTCCGGCTCCTTGTCCCACACGGAAGGTGGCAGCCCGGAAAGCTGTTGCTGGTCTTCACCTTCCCCCTGCAGCCTATTCACAGGCACAACAGGTTTGGGGATCTGTGCTTTCCCAAAGACGCAATCTCTCACGGTGCGCATCCTCGGCAGAGCCTGTTCCCGAAAAGGCAAACGTCCGGCTCCTTGTCCCACACGGAAGGTGGCAGCCCGGAAAGCTGTTGCTGGTCTTCACCTTCCCCCTGCAGCCTATTCTCAGGCACAACAGGTTTTGGGATCTCTGCTTGCCCAGAGAAGGAACATCTCACGGTGCGCATCCTCGGCAGAGCCTGTTCCCGAAAAGGCAAACGTCCGGCTCCTTGTCCCACACGGAAGGTGGCAGCCCGGAAAGCTGTTGCTGGTCTTCACCTTCCCCCTGCAGCCTATTCACAGGCACAACAGGTTTGGGGATCTGTGCTTGCCCAGAGAAGGAACATCTCACGGTGCGCATCCTCAGCAGAGCCTGTTCCCGAAAAGGCAAACGTCCGGCTCCTTGTCCCACACGGAAGGTGGCAGCCCGGAAAGCTGTTGCTGGTCTTCACCTTCCCCCTGCAGCCTATTCACAGGCACAACAGGTTTGGGGATCTGTGCTTGCCCAGAGAAGGAACATCTCACGGTGCGCATCCTCGGCAGAGCCTGTTCCCGAAAAGGCAAACGTCCGGCTCCTTGTCCCACACGGAAGGTGGCAGCCCGGAAAGCTGTTGCTGGTCTTCACCTTCCCCCTGCAGCCTATTCACAGGCACAACAGGTTTGGGGATCTGTGCTTTCCCAAAGACGTAATCTCTCACGGTGCGCATCCTCGGCAGAGCCTGTTCCCGAAAAGGCAAACGTCCGGCTCCTTGTCCCACACGGAAGGTGGCAGCCCGGAAAGCTGTTGCTGGTCTTCACGTTCCCCCTGCAGCCTATTCACAGGCACAACAGGTTTTGGGATCTGTGCTTGCGCAGAGAAGGAACATCTCACGGTGCGCATCCTCGGCAGAGCCTGTTCCCGAAAAGGCAAACGTCCGGCTCCTTGTCCCACACGGAAGGTGGCAGCCCGGAAAGCTGTTGCTGGTCTTCACCTTCCCCCTGCAGCCTATTCACAGGCACAACAGGTTTGGGGATCTGTGCTTTCACAAAGACGCAATCTCTCACGGTGCGCATCCTCGGCAGAGCCTGTTCCCGAAAAGGCAAACGTCCGGCTCCTTGTCCCACACGGAAGGTGGCAGCCCGGAAAGCTGTTGCTGGTCTTCACCTTCCCCCTGCAGCCTATTCACAGGCACAACAGGTTTTGGGATCTGTGCTTGCCCAGAGAAGGAACATCTCACGGTGCGCATCCTCGGCAGAGCCTGTTCCCGAAAAGGCAAACGTCCGGCTCCTTGTCCCACACGGAAGGTGGCAGCCCGGAAAGCTGTTGCTGGTCTTCACCTTCCCCCTGCAGCCTATTCACAGGCACAACAGGTTTGGGGATCTCTGCTTTCCCAAAGACGCAATCTCTCACGGTGCGCATCCTCGGCAGAGCCTGTTCCCGAAAAGGCAAACGTCCGGCTCCTTGTCCCACACGGAAGGTGGCAGCCTGGAAAGCTGTTGCTGGTCTTCACCTTCCCCCTGCAGCCTATTCACAGGCACAACAGGTTTGGGGATCTGTGCTTGCCCAGAGAAGGAACATCTCACGGTGCGCATCTTCGGCAGAGCCTGTTCCCGAAAAGGCAAACGTCCGGCTCCTTGTCCCACACGGAAGGTGGCAGCCCGGAAAGCTGTTGCTGGTCTTCACCTTCCCCCTGCAGCCTATTCACAGGCACAACAGGTTTGGGGATCTGTGCTTGCCCAGAGAAGGAACATCTCACGGTGCGCATCCTCAGCAGAGCCTGTTCCCGAAAAGGCAAACGTCCGGCTCCTTGTCCCACACGGAAGGTGGCAGCCCGGAAAGCTGTTGCTGGTCTTCACCTTCCCCCTGCAGCCTATTCACAGGCACAACAGGTTTGGGGATCTGTGCTTGCCCAGAGAAGGAACATCTCACGGTGCGCATCCTCGGCAGAGCCTGTTCCCGAAAAGGCAAATGTCCGGCTCCTTGTCCCACACGGAAGGTGGCAGCCCGGAAAGCTGTTGCTGGTCTTCACCTTCCCGCTGCAGCCTATTCACAGGCACAACAGGTTTTGGGATCTGTGCTTTCCCAAAGACGCAATCTCTCACGGTGCGCATCCTCGGCAGAGCCTGTTCCCAAAAAGGCAAACGTCCGGCTCCTTGTCCCACACGGAAGGTGGCAGCCCTGAAAGCTGTTGCTGGTCTTCACCTTCCCCCTGCAGCCTATTCACAGGCACAACAGGTTTTGGGATCTGTGCTTGCCCAGAGAAGGAACATCTCACGGTGCGCATCCTCGGCAGAGCCTGTTCCCGAAAAGGCAAACGTCCGGCTCCTTGTCCCACACGGAAGGTGGCAGCCCGGAAAGCTGTTGCTGGTCTTCACCTTCCCCCTGCAGCCTATTCACAGGCACCACCGCACTGGGAATCTCTGCTTTCCCAAAGACGCAATCTCTCACGGTGCGCATCCTCGGCAGAGCCTGTTCCCGAAAAGGCAAACGTCCGGCTCCTTGTCCCACACGGAAGGTGGCAGCCCGGAAAGCTGTTGCTGGTCTTCACCTGCCCCCTGCAGCCTATTCACAGGCACAACAGGTTTGGGGATCTGTGCTTGCCCAGAGAAGGAACATCTCACGGTGCGCATCTTCGGCAGAGCCTGTTCCCGAAAAGGCAAACGTCCGGCTCCTTGTCCCACACGGAAGGTGGCAGCCCTGAAAGCTGTTGCTGGTCTTCACCTTCCCCCTGCAGCCTATTCACAGGCACAACAGGTTTTGGGATCTGTGCTTGTCCAGAGAAGGAACATCTCACGGTGCGCATCCTCAGCAGAGCCTGTTCCCGAAAAGGCAAACGTCCGGCTCCTTGTCCCACACGGAAGGTGGCAGCCCGGAAAGCTGTTGCTGGTGTTCACGTTCCCCCTGCAGCCTATTCACAGGCACAACAGGTTTGGGGATCTGTGCTTGCCCAGAGAAGGAACATCTCACGGTGCGCATCCTCGGCAGAGCCTGTTCCCGAAAAGGCAAATGTCCGGCTCCTTGTCCCACACGGAAGGTGGCAGCCCGGAAAGCTGTTGCTGGTCTTCACCTTCCCCCTGCAGCCTATTCACAGGCACAACAGGTTTTGGGATCTCTGCTTGCGCAGAGAAGGAACATCTCACGGTGCGCATCCTCGGCAGAGCCTGTTCCCGAAAAGGCAAACGTCCGGCTCCTTGTCCCACACGGAAGGTGGCAGCCCGGAAAGCTGTTGCTGGTCTTCACCTTCCCCCTGCAGCCTATTCACAGGCACAACAGGTTTGGGGATCTGTGCTTTCCCAAAGACGCAATCTCTCACGGTGCGCATCCTCGGCAGAGCCTGTTCCCGAAAAGGCAAACGTCCGGCTCCTTGTCCCACACGGAAGGTGGCAGCCCTGAAAGCTGTTGCTGGTCTTCACCTTCCCCCTGCAGCCTATTCACAGGCACAACAGGTTTTGGGATCTGTGCTTGCCCAGAGAAGGAACATCTCACGGTGCGCATCCTCGGCAGAGCCTGTTCCCGAAAAGGCAAACGTCCGGCTCCTTGTCCCACACGGAAGGTGGCAGCCCGGAAAGCTGTTGCTGGTCTTCACCTTCCCCCTGCAGCCTATTCACAGGCACAACAGGTTTGGGGATCTCTGCTTGCCCAGAGAAGGAACATCTCACGGTGCACATCCTCGGCAGAGCCTGTTCCCGAAAAGGCAAACGTCCGGCTCCTTGTCCCACACGGAAGGTGGCAGCCCGGAAAGCTGTTGCTGGTCTTCACCTTCCCCCTGCAGCCTATTCACAGGCACAACAGGTTTGGGGATCTGTGCTTGCCCAGAGAAGGAACATCTCACGGTGCGCATCTTCGGCAGAGCCTGTTCCCGAAAAGGCAAACGTCCGGCTCCTTGTCCCACACGGAAGGTGGCAGCCCGGAAAGCTGTTGCTGGTCTTCACCTTCCCCCTGCAGCCTATTCACAGGCACAACAGGTTTTGGGATCTGTGCTTTCCCAGAGAAGGAACATCTCACGGTGCGCATCCTCGGCAGAGCCTGTTCCCAAAAAGGCAAACGTCCGGCTCCTTGTCCCACACGGAAGGTGGCAGCCCTGAAAGCTGTTGCTGGTCTTCACCTTCCCCCTGCAGCCTATTCACAGGCACAACAGGTTTTGGGATCTGTGCTTGCCCAGAGAAGGAACATCTCACGGTGCGCATCCTCGGCAGAGCCTGTTCCCGAAAAGGCAAACGTCCGGCTCCTTGTCCCACACGGAAGGTGGCAGCCCGGAAAGCTGTTGCTGGTCTTCACCTTCCCCCTGCGGCCTATTCACAGGCACAACAGGTTTGGGGATCTGTGCTTGCCCAGAGAAGGAACATCTCACGGTGCGCATCCTCGGCAGAGCCTGTTCCCGAAAAGGCAAACGTCCGGCTCCTTGTCCCACACGGAAGGTGGCAGCCCGGAAAGCTGTTGCTGGTCTTCACCTTCCCCCTGCAGCCTAGTCACAGGCACAACAGGTTTGGGGATCTGTGCTTGCCCAGAGAAGGAACATCTCACGGTGCGCATCCTCGGCAGAGCCTGTTCCCGAAAAGGCAAACGTCCGGCTCCTTGTCCCACACGGAAGGTGGCAGCCCTGAAAGCTGTTGCTGGTCTTCACCTTCCCCCTGCAGCCTATTCACAGGCACAACAGGTTTGGGGATCTGTGCTTGCCCAGAGAAGGAACATCTCACGGTGCGCATCCTCGGCAGAGCCTGTTCCCGAAAAGGCAAACGTCCGGCTCCTTGTCCCACACGGAAGGTGGCAGCCCGGAAAGCTCTTGCTGGTCTTCACCTTCCCCCTGCAGCCTATTAACAGGCACCACCGCACTGGGAATCTCTGCTTTCCCAAAGACGCAATCACTCACGGTGCGCATCCTCGGCAGAGCCTGTTCCCGAAAAGGCAAACGTCCGGCTCCTTGTCCCACACGGAAGGTGGCAGCCCGGAAAGCTGTTGCTGGTCTTCACCTTCCCCCTGCAGCCTATTCACAGGCACAACAGGTTTGGGGATCTGTGCTTGCCCAGAGAAGGAACATCTCACGGTGCGCATCCTCGGCAGAGCCTGTTCCCGAAAAGGCAAACGTCCGGCTCCTTGTCCCACACGGAAGGTGGCAGCCCGGAAAGCTGTTGCTGGTCTTCACCTTCCCCCTGCAGCCTATTCACAGGCACAACAGGTTTTGGGATCTCTGCTTGCGCAGAGAAGGAACATCTCACGGTGCGCATCCTCGGCAGAGCCTGTTCCCGAAAAGGCAAACGTCCGGCTCCTTGTCCCACACGGAAGGTGGCAGCCCGGAAAGCTGTTGCTGGTCTTCACCTTCCCCCTGCAGCCTATTCACAGGCACAACAGGTTTGGGGATCTCTGCTTGCCCAGAGAAGGAACATCTCACGGTGCGCATCCTCGGCAGAGCCTGTTCCCGAAAAGGCAAACGTCCGGCTCCTTGTCCCACACGGAAGGTGGCAGCCCTGAAAGCTGTTGCTGGTCTTCACCTTCCCCCTGCGGCCTATTCACAGGCACAACAGGTTTGGGGATCTGTGCTTGCCCAGAGAAGGAACATCTCACGGTGCGCATCCTCAGCAGAGCCTGTTCCCGAAAAGGCAAACGTCCGGCTCCTTGTCCCACACGGAAGGTGGCAGCCCGGAAAGCTGTTGCTGGTCTTCACCTTCCCCCTGCAGCCTATTCACAGGCACAACAGGTTTGGGGATCTGTGCTTGCCCAGAGAAGGAACATCTCACGGTGCGCATCCTCGGCAGAGCCTGTTCCCGAAAAGGCAAACGTCCGGCTCCTTGTCCCACACGGAAGGTGGCAGCCCGGAAAGCTGTTGCTGGTCTTCACCTTCCCCCTGCAGCCTATTCACAGGCACAACAGGTTTGGGGATCTCTGCTTGCCCAGAGAAGGAACATCTCATGGTGCGCATCCTCGGCAGAGCCTGTTCCCGAAAAGGCAAACGTCCGGCTCCTTGTCCCACACGGAAGGTGGCAGCCCTGAAAGCTGTTGCTGGTCTTCACCTTCCCCCTGCGGCCTATTCACAGGCACAACAGGTTTGGGGATCTGTGCTTGCCCAGAGAAGGAACATCTCACGGTGCGCATCCTCGGCAGAGCCTGTTCCCGAAAAGGCAAACGTCCGGCTCCTTGTCCCACACGGAAGGTGGCAGCCCTGAAAGATGTTGCTGGTCTTCACCTTCCCCCTGCGGCCTATTCACAGGCACAACAGGTTTGGGGATCTGTGCTTGCCCAGAGAAGGAACATCTCACGGTGCGCATCCTCGGCAGAGCCTGTTCCCGAAAAGGCAAACGTCTGGCTCCTTGTCCCACACGGAAGGTGGCAGCCCGGAAAGCTGTTGCTGGTCTTCACCTTCCCCCTGCAGCCTATTCACAGGCACAACAGGTTTGGGGATCTGTGCTTGCCCAGAGAAGGAACATCTCACGGTGCGCATCCTCGGCAGAGCCTGTTCCCGAAAAGGCAAACGTCCGGCTCCTTGTCCCACACGGAAGGTGGCAGCCCGGAAAGCTGTTGCTGGTCTTCACCTTCCCCCTGCAGCCTATTCACAGGCACAACAGGTTTGGGGATCTCTGCTTGCCCAGAGAAGGAACATCTCACGGTGCGCATCCTCGGCAGAGCCTGTTCCCGAAAAGGCAAACGTCCGGCTCCTTGTCCCACACGGAAGGTGGCAGCCCTGAAAGCTGTTGCTGGTCTTCACCTTCCCCCTGCGGCCTATTCACAGGCACAACAGGTTTGGGGATCTGTGCTTGCCCAGAGAAGGAACATCTCACGGTGCGCATCCTCGGCAGAGCCTGTTCCCGAAAAGGCAAACGTCCGGCTCCTTGTCCCACACGGAAGGTGGCAGCCCGGAAAGCTGTTGCTGGTCTTCACCTTCCCCCTGCAGCCTATTCACAGGCACAACAGGTTTGGGGATCTGTGCTTGCCCAGAGAAGGAACATCTCACGGTGCGCATCCTCGGCAGAGCCTGTTCCCGAAAAGGCAAACGTCCGGCTCCTTGTCCCACACGGAAGGTGGCAGCCCGGAAAGCTGTTGCTGGTCTTCACCTTCCCCCTGCAGCCTATTCACAGGCACAACAGGTTTGGGGATCTGTGCTTGCCCAGAGAAGGAACATCTCACGGTGCGCATCCTCGGCAGAGCCTGTTCCCGAAAAGGCAAACGTCCGGCTCCTTGTCCCACACGGAAGGTGGCAGCCCGGAAAGCTGTTGCTGGTCTTCACCTTCCCCCTGCAGCCTATTCACAGGCACAACAGGTTTGGGGATCTGTGCTTGCCCAGAGAAGGAACATCTCACGGTGCGCATCCTCGGCAGAGCCTGTTCCCGAAAAGGCAAACGTCCGGCTCCTTGTCCCACACGGAAGGTGGCAGCCCGGAAAGCTGTTGCTGGTCTTCACCTTCCCCCTGCAGCCTATTCACAGGCACAACAGGTTTGGGGATCTGTGCTTGCCCAGAGAAGGAACATCTCACGGTGCGCATCCTCGGCAGAGCCTGTTCCCGAAAAGGCAAACGTCCGGCTCCTTGTCCCACACGGAAGGTGGCAGCCCGGAAAGCTGTTGCTGGTCTTCACCTTCCCCCTGCAGCCTATTCACAGGCACAACAGGTTTGGGGATCTCTGCTTGCCCAGAGAAGGAACATCTCACGGTGCGCATCCTCGGCAGAGCCTGTTCCCGAAAAGGCAAACGTCCGGCTCCTTGTCCCACACGGAAGGTGGCAGCCCTGAAAGCTGTTGCTGGTCTTCACCTTCCCCCTGCGGCCTATTCACAGGCACAACAGGTTTGGGGATCTGTGCTTGCCCAGAGAAGGAACATCTCACGGTGCGCATCCTCGGCAGAGCCTGTTCCCGAAAAGGCAAACGTCCGGCTCCTTGTCCCACACGGAAGGTGGCAGCCCGGAAAGCTGTTGCTGGTCTTCACCTTCCCCCTGCGGCCTATTCACAGGCACAACAGGTTTGGGGATCTGTGCTTGCCCAGAGAAGGAACATCTCACGGTGCGCATCCTCGGCAGAGCCTGTTCCCGAAAAGGCAAACGTCCGGCTCCTTGTCCCACACGGAAGGTGGCAGCCCTGAAAGCTGTTGCTGGTCTTCACCTTCCCCCTGCGGCCTATTCACAGGCACAACAGGTTTGGGGATCTGTGCTTGCCCAGAGAAGGAACATCTCACGGTGCGCATCCTCGGCAGAGCCTGTTCCCGAAAAGGCAAACGTCCGGCTCCTTGTCCCACACGGAAGGTGGCAGCCCGGAAAGCTCTTGCTGGTCTTCACCTTCCCCCTGCAGCCTATTAACAGGCACCACCGCACTGGGAATCTCTGCTTTCCCAAAGACGCAATCACTCACGGTGCGCATCCTCGGCAGAGCCTGTTCCCGAAAAGGCAAACGTCCGGCTCCTTGTCCCACACGGAAGGTGGCAGCCCTGAAAGCTGTTGCTGGTCTTCACCTTCCCCCTGCAGCCTATTCACAGGCACAACAGGTTTGGGGATCTGTGCTTGCCCAGAGAAGGAACATCTCACGGTGCGCATCCTCGGCAGAGCCTGTTCCCGAAAAGGCAAACGTCCGGCTCCTTGTCCCACACGGAAGGTGGCAGCCCTGAAAGCTGTTGCTGGTCTTCACCTTCCCCCTGCAGCCTATTCACAGGCACAACAGGTTTTGGGATCTCTGCTTGCGCAGAGAAGGAACATCTCACGGTGCGCATCCTCGGCAGAGCCTGTTCCCGAAAAGGCAAACGTCCGGCTCCTTGTCCCACACGGAAGGTGGCAGCCCGGAAAGCTGTTGCTGGTCTTCACCTTCCCCCTGCAGCCTATTCACAGGCACAACAGGTTTGGGGATCTCTGCTTGCCCAGAGAAGGAACATCTCACGGTGCGCATCCTCGGCAGAGCCTGTTCCCGAAAAGGCAAACGTCCGGCTCCTTGTCCCACACGGAAGGTGGCAGCCCTGAAAGCTGTTGCTGGTCTTCACCTTCCCCCTGCGGCCTATTCACAGGCACAACAGGTTTGGGGATCTGTGCTTGCCCAGAGAAGGAACATCTCACGGTGCGCATCCTCGGCAGAGCCTGTTCCCGAAAAGGCAAACGTCCGGCTCCTTGTCCCACACGGAAGGTGGCAGCCCGGAAAGCTGTTGCTGGTCTTCACCTTCCCCCTGCAGCCTATTCACAGGCACAACAGGTTTGGGGATCTGTGCTTGCCCAGAGAAGGAACATCTCACGGTGCGCATCCTCGGCAGAGCCTGTTCCCGAAAAGGCAAACGTCCGGCTCCTTGTCCCACACGGAAGGTGGCAGCCCGGAAAGCTGTTGCTGGTCTTCACCTTCCCCCTGCAGCCTATTCACAGGCACAACAGGTTTGGGGATCTGTGCTTGCCCAGAGAAGGAACATCTCACGGTGCGCATCCTCGGCAGAGCCTGTTCCCGAAAAGGCAAACGTCCGGCTCCTTGTCCCACACGGAAGGTGGCAGCCCGGAAAGCTGTTGCTGGTCTTCACCTTCCCCCTGCAGCCTATTCACAGGCACAACAGGTTTGGGGATCTGTGCTTGCCCAGAGAAGGAACATCTCACGGTGCGCATCCTCGGCAGAGCCTGTTCCCGAAAAGGCAAACGTCCGGCTCCTTGTCCCACACGGAAGGTGGCAGCCCGGAAAGCTGTTGCTGGTCTTCACCTTCCCCCTGCGGCCTATTCACAGGCACAACAGGTTTGGGGATCTGTGCTTGCCCAGAGAAGGAACATCTCACGGTGCGCATCCTCGGCAGAGCCTGTTCCCGAAAAGGCAAACGTCCGGCTCCTTGTCCCACACGGAAGGTGGCAGCCCTGAAAGCTGTTGCTGGTCTTCACCTTCCCCCTGCGGCCTATTCACAGGCACAACAGGTTTGGGGATCTGTGCTTGCCCAGAGAAGGAACATCTCACGGTGCGCATCCTCGGCAGAGCCTGTTCCCGAAAAGGCAAACGTCCGGCTCCTTGTCCCACACGGAAGGTGGCAGCCCGGAAAGCTGTTGCTGGTCTTCACCTTCCCCCTGCAGCCTATTCACAGGCACAACAGGTTTGGGGATCTGTGCTTGCCCAGAGAAGGAACATCTCACGGTGCGCATCCTCGGCAGAGCCTGTTCCCGAAAAGGCAAACGTCCGGCTCCTTGTCCCACACGGAAGGTGGCAGCCCGGAAAGCTGTTGCTGGTCTTCACCTTCCCCCTGCAGCCTATTCACAGGCACAACAGGTTTTGGGATCTGTGCTTGCCCAGAGAAGGAACATCTCACGGTGCGCAGCCTCGGCAGAGCCTGTTCCCGAAAAGGCAAACGTCCGGCTCCTTGTCCCACACGGAAGGTGGCAGCCCGGATAGCTGTTGCTGGTCTTCACCTTCCCCCTGCAGCCTATTCACAGGCACAACAGGTTTTGGGATCTGTGCTTGCGCAGAGAAGGAACATCTCACGGTGCGCATCCTCGGCAGAGCCTGTTCCCGAAAAGGCAAACGTCCGGCTCCTTGTCCCACACGGAAGGTGGCAGCCCTGGAAGCTGTTGCTGGTCTTCACCTTCCCCCTGCAGCCTATTCACAGGCACAACAGGTTTGGGGATCTGTGCTTGCCCAGAGAAGGAACATCTCACGGTGCGCATCCTCGGCAGAGCCTGTTCCCGAAAAGGCAAACGTCCGGCTCCTTGTCCCACACGGAAGGTGGCAGCCCGGAAAGCTGTTGCTGGTCTTCACCTTCCCCCTGCAGCCTATTCACAGGCACAACAGGTTTTGGGATCTGTGCTTGACCAAAGACGCAATCTCTCACGGTGCGCATCCTCGGCAGAGCCTGTTCCCGAAAAGGCAAACGTCCGGCTCCTTGTCCCACACGGAAGGTGGCAGCCCGGAAAGCTGTTGCTGGTCTTCACCTTCCCCCTGCAGCCTATTCACAGGCACAACAGGTTTGGGGATCTGTGCTTGCCCAGAGAAGGAACATCTCACGGTGCGCATCCTCGGCAGAGCCTGTTCCCGAAAAGGCAAACGTCCGGCTCCTTGTCCCACACGGAAGGTGGCAGCCCGGAAAGCTGTTGCTGGTCTTCACCTTCCCCCTGCGGCCTATTCACAGGCACAACAGGTTTGGGGATCTCTGCTTGCCCAGAGAAGGAACATCTCACGGTGCGCATCCTCGGCAGAGCCTGTTCCCGAAAAGGCAAACGTCCGGCTCCTTGTCCCACACGGAAGGTGGCAGCCCGGAAAGCTGTTGCTGGTCTTCACCTTCCCCCTGCAGCCTATTCACAGGCACAACAGGTTTTGGGATCTGTGCTTGCGCAGAGAAGGAACATCTCACGGTGCGCATCCTCGGCAGAGCCTGTTCCCGAAAAGGCAAACGTCCGGCTCCTTGTCCCACACGGAAGGTGGCAGCCCGGAAAGCTGTTGCTGGTCTTCACCTTCCCCCTGCAGCCTATTCACAGGCACAACAGGTTTGGGGATCTGTGCTTGCCCAGAGAAGGAACATCTCACGGTGCGCATCCTCGGCAGAGCCTGTTCCCGAAAAGGCAAACGTCCGGCTCCTTGTCCCACACGGAAGGTGGCAGCCCGGAAAGCTGTTGCTGGTCTTCACCTTCCCCCTGCAGCCTATTCACAGGCACAACAGGTTTTGGGATCTCTGCTTGCGCAGAGAAGGAACATCTCACGGTGCGCATCCTCGGCAGAGCCTGTTCCCGAAAAGGCAAACGTCCGGCTCCTTGTCCCACACGGAAGGTGGCAGCCCGGAAAGCTGTTGCTGGTCTTCACCTTCCCCCTGCAGCCTATTCACAGGCACAACAGGTTTGGGGATCTGTGCTTGCCCAGAGAAGGAACATCTCACGGTGCGCATCCTCGGCAGAGCCTGTTCCCGAAAAGGCAAACGTCCGGCTCCTTGTCCCACACGGAAGGTGGCAGCCCGGAAAGCTGTTGCTGGTCTTCACCTTCCCCCTGCGGCCTATTCACAGGCACAACAGGTTTGGGGATCTGTGCTTGCCCAGAGAAGGAACATCTCACGGTGCGCATCCTCGGCAGAGCCTGTTCCCGAAAAGGCAAACGTCCGGCTCCTTGTCCCACACGGAAGGTGGCAGCCCTGAAAGCTGTTGCTGGTCTTCACCTTCCCCCTGCGGCCTATTCACAGGCACAACAGGTTTGGGGATCTGTGCTTGCCCAGAGAAGGAACATCTCACGGTGCGCATCCTCGGCAGAGCCTGTTCCCGAAAAGGCAAACGTCCGGCTCCTTGTCCCACACGGAAGGTGGCAGCCCGGAAAGCTGTTGCTGGTCTTCACCTTCCCCCTGCAGCCTATTCACAGGCACAACAGGTTTGGGGATCTGTGCTTGCCCAGAGAAGGAACATCTCACGGTGCGCATCCTCGGCAGAGCCTGTTCCCGAAAAGGCAAACGTCCGGCTCCTTGTCCCACACGGAAGGTGGCAGCCCGGAAAGCTGTTGCTGGTCTTCACCTTCCCCCTGCAGCCTATTCACAGGCACAACAGGTTTTGGGATCTGTGCTTGCCCAGAGAAGGAACATCTCACGGTGCGCAGCCTCGGCAGAGCCTGTTCCCGAAAAGGCAAACGTCCGGCTCCTTGTCCCACACGGAAGGTGGCAGCCCGGATAGCTGTTGCTGGTCTTCACCTTCCCCCTGCAGCCTATTCACAGGCACAACAGGTTTTGGGATCTGTGCTTGCGCAGAGAAGGAACATCTCACGGTGCGCATCCTCGGCAGAGCCTGTTCCCGAAAAGGCAAACGTCCGGCTCCTTGTCCCACACGGAAGGTGGCAGCCCTGGAAGCTGTTGCTGGTCTTCACCTTCCCCCTGCAGCCTATTCACAGGCACAACAGGTTTGGGGATCTGTGCTTGCCCAGAGAAGGAACATCTCACGGTGCGCATCCTCGGCAGAGCCTGTTCCCGAAAAGGCAAACGTCCGGCTCCTTGTCCCACACGGAAGGTGGCAGCCCGGAAAGCTGTTGCTGGTCTTCACCTTCCCCCTGCAGCCTATTCACAGGCACAACAGGTTTTGGGATCTGTGCTTGACCAAAGACGCAATCTCTCACGGTGCGCATCCTCGGCAGAGCCTGTTCCCGAAAAGGCAAACGTCCGGCTCCTTGTCCCACACGGAAGGTGGCAGCCCGGAAAGCTGTTGCTGGTCTTCACCTTCCCCCTGCAGCCTATTCACAGGCACAACAGGTTTGGGGATCTGTGCTTGCCCAGAGAAGGAACATCTCACGGTGCGCATCCTCGGCAGAGCCTGTTCCCGAAAAGGCAAACGTCCGGCTCCTTGTCCCACACGGAAGGTGGCAGCCCGGAAAGCTGGTGCTGGTCTTCACCTTCCCCCTGCGGCCTATTCACAGGCACAACAGGTTTGGGGATCTCTGCTTGCCCAGAGAAGGAACATCTCACGGTGCGCATCCTCGGCAGAGCCTGTTCCCGAAAAGGCAAACGTCCGGCTCCTTGTCCCACACGGAAGGTGGCAGCCCGGAAAGCTGTTGCTGGTCTTCACCTTCCCCCTGCAGCCTATTCACAGGCACAACAGGTTTTGGGATCTGTGCTTGCGCAGAGAAGGAACATCTCACGGTGCGCATCCTCGGCAGAGCCTGTTCCCGAAAAGGCAAACGTCCGGCTCCTTGTCCCACACGGAAGGTGGCAGCCCGGAAAGCTGTTGCTGGTCTTCACCTTCCCCCTGCAGCCTATTCACAGGCACAACAGGTTTGGGGATCTGTGCTTGCCCAGAGAAGGAACATCTCACGGTGCGCATCCTCGGCAGAGCCTGTTCCCGAAAAGGCAAACGTCCGGCTCCTTGTCCCACACGGAAGGTGGCAGCCCGGAAAGCTGTTGCTGGTCTTCACCTTCCCCCTGCAGCCTATTCACAGGCACAACAGGTTTTGGGATCTCTGCTTGCGCAGAGAAGGAACATCTCACGGTGCGCATCCTCGGCAGAGCCTGTTCCCGAAAAGGCAAACGTCCGGCTCCTTGTCCCACACGGAAGGTGGCAGCCCGGAAAGCTGTTGCTGGTCTTCACCTTCCCCCTGCAGCCTATTCACAGGCACAACAGGTTTGGGGATCTGTGCTTGCCCAGAGAAGGAACATCTCACGGTGCGCATCCTCGGCAGAGCCTGTTCCCGAAAAGGCAAACGTCCGGCTCCTTGTCCCACACGGAAGGTGGCAGCCCGGAAAGCTGTTGCTGGTCTTCACCTTCCCCCTGCAGCCTATTCACAGGCACAACAGGTTTGGGGATCTGTGCTTGCCCAGAGAAGGAACATCTCACGGTGCGCATCCTCGGCAGAGCCTGTTCCCGAAAAGGCAAACGTCCGGCTCCTTGTCCCACACGGAAGGTGGCAGCCCGGAAAGCTGTTGCTGGTCTTCACCTTCCCCCTGCAGCCTATTCACAGGCACAACAGGTTTTGGGATCTGTGCTTGCCCAGAGAAGGAACATCTCACGGTGCGCATCCTCGGCAGAGCCTGTTCCCGAAAAGGCAAACGTCCGGCTCCTTGTCCCACACGGAAGGTGGCAGCCCTGAAAGCTGTTGCTGGTCTTCACCTTCCCCCTGCAGCCTATTCACAGGCACAACAGGTTTTGGGATCTGTGCTTGCCCAAAGACGCAATCTCTCACGGTGCGCATCCTCGGCAGAGCCTGTTCCCGAAAAGGCAAACGTCCGGCTCCTTGTCCCACACGGAAGGTGGCAGCCCGGAAAGCTGTTGCTGGTCTTCACCTTCCCCCTGCAGCCTATTCACAGGCACAACAGGTTTTGGGATCTGTGCTTGCCCAGAGAAGGAACATCTCACGGTGCGCATCCTCGGCAGAGCCTGTTCCCGAAAAGGCAAACGTCCGGCTCCTTGTCCCACATGGAAGGTGGCAGCCCGGAAAGCTGTTGCTGGTCTTCACCTTCCCCCTGCGGCCTATTCACAGGCACAACAGGTTTGGGGATCTGTGCTTGCCCAGAGAAGGAACATCTCACGGTGCGCATCCTCGGCAGAGCCTGTTCCCGAAAAGGCAAACGTCCGGCTCCTTGTCCCACACGGAAGGTGGCAGCCCGGAAAGCTGTTGCTGGTCTTCACCTTCCCCCTGCGGCCTATTCACAGGCACAACAGGTTTGGGGATCTCTGCTTGCCCAGAGAAGGAACATCTCACGGTGCGCATCCTCGGCAGAGCCTGTTCCCGAAAAGGCAAACGTCCGGCTCCTTGTCCCACACGGAAGGTGGCAGCCCTGAAAGCTGTTGCTGGTCTTCACCTTCCCCCTGCAGCCTATTCACAGGCACAACAGGTTTTGGGATCTCTGCTTGCCCAGAGAAGGAACATCTCACGGTGCGCATCCTCGGCAGAGCCTGTTCCCGAAAAGGCAAACGTCCGGCTCCTTGTCCCACACGGATGGTGGCAGCCCGGAAAGCTGTTGCTGGTCTTCACCTTCCCCCTGCAGCCTATTCACAGGCACAACAGGTTTGGGGATCTGTGCTTGCCCAGAGAAGGAACATCTCACGGTGCGCATCCTCGGCAGAGCCTGTTCCCGAAAAGGCAAACATCCGGCTCCTTGTCCCACACGGAAGGTGGCAGCCCTGAAAGCTGTTGCTGGTCTTCACCTTCCCCCTGCAGCCTATTCACAGGCACAACAGGTTTTGGGATCTCTGCTTGCGCAGAGAAGGAACATCTCACGGTGCGCATCCTCGGCAGAGCCTGTTCCCGAAAAGGCAAACGTCCGGCTCCTTGTCCCACACGGAAGGTGGCAGCCCGGAAAGCTGTTGCTGGTCTTCACCTTCCCCCTGCGGCCTATTCACAGGCACAACAGGTTTGGGGATCTCTGCTTGCCCAGAGAAGGAACATCTCACGGTGCGCATCCTCGGCAGAGCCTGTTCCCGAAAAGGCAAACGTCCGGCTCCTTGTCCCACACGGAAGGTGGCAGCCCTGAAAGCTGTTGCTGGTCTTCACCTTCCCCCTGCAGCCTATTCACAGGCACAACAGGTTTTGGGATCTCTGCTTGCCCAGAGAAGGAACATCTCACGGTGCGCATCCTCGGCAGAGCCTGTTCCCGAAAAGGCAAACGTCCGGCTCCTTGTCCCACACGGATGGTGGCAGTCCTGAAAGCTGTTGCTGGTCTTCACCTTCCCCCTGCAGCCTATTCACAGGCACAACAGGTTTGGGGATCTGTGCTTGCCCAGAGAAGGAACATCTCACGGTGCGCATCCTCGGCAGAGCCTGTTCCCGAAAAGGCAAACATCCGGCTCCTTGTCCCACACGGAAGGTGGCAGCCCTGAAAGCTGTTGCTGGTCTTCACCTTCCCCCTGCAGCCTATTCACAGGCACAACAGGTTTTGGGATCTCTGCTTGCGCAGAGAAGGAACATCTCACGGTGCGCATCCTCGGCAGAGCCTGCTCCCGAAAAGGCAAACGTCCGGCTCCTTGTCCCACACGGAAGGTGGCAGCCCGGAAAGCTGTTGCTGGTCTTCACCTTCCCCCTGCAGCCTATTCACAGGCACAACAGGTTTGGGGATCTGTGCTTGCCCAGAGAAGGAACATCTCACGGTGCGCATCCTCGGCAGAGCCTGTTCCCGAAAAGGCAAACGTCCGGCTCCTTGTCCCACACGGAAGGTGGCAGCCCGGAAAGCTGTTGCTGGTCTTCACCTTCCCCCTGCGGCCTATTCACAGGCACAACAGGTTTGGGGATCTGTGCTTGCCCAGAGAAGGAACATCTCACGGTGCGCATCCTCGGCAGAGCCTGTTCCCGAAAAGGCAAACGTCCGGCTCCTTGTCCCACACGGAAGGTGGCAGCCCTGAAAGCTGTTGCTGGTCTTCACCTTCCCCCTGCGGCCTATTCACAGGCACAACAGGTTTGGGGATCTGTGCTTGCCCAGAGAAGGAACATCTCACGGTGCGCATCCTCGGCAGAGCCTGTTCCCGAAAAGGCAAACGTCCGGCTCCTTGTCCCACACGGAAGGTGGCAGCCCGGAAAGCTGTTGCTGGTCTTCACCTTCCCCCTGCAGCCTATTCACAGGCACAACAGGTTTGGGGATCTGTGCTTGCCCAGAGAAGGAACATCTCACGGTGCGCATCCTCGGCAGAGCCTGTTCCCGAAAAGGCAAACGTCCGGCTCCTTGTCCCACACGGAAGGTGGCAGCCCGGAAAGCTGTTGCTGGTCTTCACCTTCCCCCTGCAGCCTATTCACAGGCACAACAGGTTTTGGGATCTGTGCTTGCCCAGAGAAGGAACATCTCACGGTGCGCAGCCTCGGCAGAGCCTGTTCCCGAAAAGGCAAACGTCCGGCTCCTTGTCCCACACGGAAGGTGGCAGCCCGGATAGCTGTTGCTGGTCTTCACCTTCCCCCTGCAGCCTATTCACAGGCACAACAGGTTTTGGGATCTGTGCTTGCGCAGAGAAGGAACATCTCACGGTGCGCATCCTCGGCAGAGCCTGTTCCCGAAAAGGCAAACGTCCGGCTCCTTGTCCCACACGGAAGGTGGCAGCCCTGGAAGCTGTTGCTGGTCTTCACCTTCCCCCTGCAGCCTATTCACAGGCACAACAGGTTTGGGGATCTGTGCTTGCCCAGAGAAGGAACATCTCACGGTGCGCATCCTCGGCAGAGCCTGTTCCCGAAAAGGCAAACGTCCGGCTCCTTGTCCCACACGGAAGGTGGCAGCCCGGAAAGCTGTTGCTGGTCTTCACCTTCCCCCTGCAGCCTATTCACAGGCACAACAGGTTTTGGGATCTGTGCTTGACCAAAGACGCAATCTCTCACGGTGCGCATCCTCGGCAGAGCCTGTTCCCGAAAAGGCAAACGTCCGGCTCCTTGTCCCACACGGAAGGTGGCAGCCCGGAAAGCTGTTGCTGGTCTTCACCTTCCCCCTGCAGCCTATTCACAGGCACAACAGGTTTGGGGATCTGTGCTTGCCCAGAGAAGGAACATCTCACGGTGCGCATCCTCGGCAGAGCCTGTTCCCGAAAAGGCAAACGTCCGGCTCCTTGTCCCACACGGAAGGTGGCAGCCCGGAAAGCTGTTGCTGGTCTTCACCTTCCCCCTGCGGCCTATTCACAGGCACAACAGGTTTGGGGATCTCTGCTTGCCCAGAGAAGGAACATCTCACGGTGCGCATCCTCGGCAGAGCCTGTTCCCGAAAAGGCAAACGTCCGGCTCCTTGTCCCACACGGAAGGTGGCAGCCCGGAAAGCTGTTGCTGGTCTTCACCTTCCCCCTGCAGCCTATTCACAGGCACAACAGGTTTTGGGATCTGTGCTTGCCCAGAGAAGGAACATCTCACGGTGCGCATCCTCGGCAGAGCCTGTTCCCGAAAAGGCAAACGTCCGGCTCCTTGTCCCACACGGAAGGTGGCAGCCCGGAAAGCTGTTGCTGGTCTTCACCTTCCCCCTGCAGCCTATTCACAGGCACAACAGGTTTGGGGATCTGTGCTTGCCCAGAGAAGGAACATCTCACGGTGCGCATCCTCGGCAGAGCCTGTTCCCGAAAAGGCAAACGTCCGGCTCCTTGTCCCACACGGAAGGTGGCAGCCCGGAAAGCTGTTGCTGGT
Organism: Haliaeetus albicilla; assembly: GCF_947461875.1. NCBI lineage: Eukaryota > Metazoa > Chordata > Aves > Accipitriformes > Accipitridae > Haliaeetus > Haliaeetus albicilla. The sequence continues at coordinate 2,986,501 of NW_027212433.1, read as the reverse complement.
CTTCACCTTCCCCCTGCAGCCTATTCACAGGCACAACAGGTTTTGGGATCTCTGCTTGCGCAGAGAAGGAACATCTCACGGTGCGCATCCTCGGCAGAGCCTGTTCCCGAAAAGGCAAACGTCCGGCTCCTTGTCCCACACGGAAGGTGGCAGCCCGGAAAGCTGTTGCTGGTCTTCACCTTCCCCCTGCAGCCTATTCACAGGCACAACAGGTTTGGGGATCTGTGCTTGCCCAGAGAAGGAACATCTCACGGTGCGCATCCTCGGCAGAGCCTGTTCCCGAAAAGGCAAACGTCCGGCTCCTTGTCCCACACGGAAGGTGGCAGCCCGGAAAGCTGTTGCTGGTCTTCACCTTCCCCCTGCAGCCTATTCACAGGCACAACAGGTTTGGGGATCTGTGCTTGCCCAGAGAAGGAACATCTCACGGTGCGCATCCTCGGCAGAGCCTGTTCCCGAAAAGGCAAACGTCCGGCTCCTTGTCCCACACGGAAGGTGGCAGCCCGGAAAGCTGTTGCTGGTCTTCACCTTCCCCCTGCAGCCTATTCACAGGCACAACAGGTTTTGGGATCTGTGCTTGCCCAGAGAAGGAACATCTCACGGTGCGCATCCTCGGCAGAGCCTGTTCCCGAAAAGGCAAACGTCCGGCTCCTTGTCCCACACGGAAGGTGGCAGCCCTGAAAGCTGTTGCTGGTCTTCACCTTCCCCCTGCAGCCTATTCACAGGCACAACAGGTTTTGGGATCTGTGCTTGCCCAAAGACGCAATCTCTCACGGTGCGCATCCTCGGCAGAGCCTGTTCCCGAAAAGGCAAACGTCCGGCTCCTTGTCCCACACGGAAGGTGGCAGCCCGGAAAGCTGTTGCTGGTCTTCACCTTCCCCCTGCAGCCTATTCACAGGCACAACAGGTTTTGGGATCTGTGCTTGCCCAGAGAAGGAACATCTCACGGTGCGCATCCTCGGCAGAGCCTGTTCCCGAAAAGGCAAACGTCCGGCTCCTTGTCCCACATGGAAGGTGGCAGCCCGGAAAGCTGTTGCTGGTCTTCACCTTCCCCCTGCGGCCTATTCACAGGCACAACAGGTTTGGGGATCTGTGCTTGCCCAGAGAAGGAACATCTCACGGTGCGCATCCTCGGCAGAGCCTGTTCCCGAAAAGGCAAACGTCCGGCTCCTTGTCCCACACGGAAGGTGGCAGCCCGGAAAGCTGTTGCTGGTCTTCACCTTCCCCCTGCGGCCTATTCACAGGCACAACAGGTTTGGGGATCTCTGCTTGCCCAGAGAAGGAACATCTCACGGTGCGCATCCTCGGCAGAGCCTGTTCCCGAAAAGGCAAACGTCCGGCTCCTTGTCCCACACGGAAGGTGGCAGCCCTGAAAGCTGTTGCTGGTCTTCACCTTCCCCCTGCAGCCTATTCACAGGCACAACAGGTTTTGGGATCTCTGCTTGCCCAGAGAAGGAACATCTCACGGTGCGCATCCTCGGCAGAGCCTGTTCCCGAAAAGGCAAACGTCCGGCTCCTTGTCCCACACGGATGGTGGCAGTCCTGAAAGCTGTTGCTGGTCTTCACCTTCCCCCTGCAGCCTATTCACAGGCACAACAGGTTTGGGGATCTGTGCTTGCCCAGAGAAGGAACATCTCACGGTGCGCATCCTCGGCAGAGCCTGTTCCCGAAAAGGCAAACATCCGGCTCCTTGTCCCACACGGAAGGTGGCAGCCCGGAAAGCTGTTGCTGGTCTTCACCTTCCCCCTGCAGCCTATTCACAGGCACAACAGGTTTTGGGATCTCTGCTTGCGCAGAGAAGGAACATCTCACGGTGCGCATCCTCGGCAGAGCCTGTTCCCGAAAAGGCAAACGTCCGGCTCCTTGTCCCACACGGAAGGTGGCAGCCCGGAAAGCTGTTGCTGGTCTTCACCTTCCCCCTGCGGCCTATTCACAGGCACAACAGGTTTGGGGATCTCTGCTTGCCCAGAGAAGGAACATCTCACGGTGCGCATCCTCGGCAGAGCCTGTTCCCGAAAAGGCAAACGTCCGGCTCCTTGTCCCACACGGAAGGTGGCAGCCCTGAAAGCTGTTGCTGGTCTTCACCTTCCCCCTGCAGCCTATTCACAGGCACAACAGGTTTTGGGATCTCTGCTTGCCCAGAGAAGGAACATCTCACGGTGCGCATCCTCGGCAGAGCCTGTTCCCGAAAAGGCAAACGTCCGGCTCCTTGTCCCACACGGAAGGTGGCAGCCCTGAAAGCTCTTGCTGGTCTTCACCTTCCCCCTGCGGCCTATTCACAGGCACAACAGGTTTGGGGATCTCTGCTTGCCCAGAGAAGGAACATCTCACGGTGCGCATCCTCGGCAGAGCCTGTTCCCGAAAAGGCAAACGTCCGGCTCCTTGTCCCACACGGAAGGTGGCAGCCCGGAAAGCTGTTGCTGGTCTTCACCTTCCCCCTGCAGCCTATTCACAGGCACAACAGGTTTGGGGATCTGTGCTTGCGCAGAGAAGGAACATCTCACGGTGCGCATCCTCGGCAGAGCCTGTTCCCGAAAAGGCAAACGTCCGGCTCCTTGTCCCACACGGAAGGTGGCAGCCCGGAAAGCTGTTGCTGGTCTTCACCTTCCCCCTGCAGCCTATTCACAGGCACAACAGGTTTGGGGATCTGTGCTTGCCCAGAGAAGGAACATCTCACGGTGCGCATCCTCGGCAGAGCCTGTTCCCGAAAAGGCAAACGTCCGGCTCCTTGTCCCACACGGAAGGTGGCAGCCCGGAAAGCTGTTGCTGGTCTTCACCTTCCCCCTGCAGCCTATTCACAGGCACAACAGGTTTTGGGATCTCTGCTTGCGCAGAGAAGGAACATCTCACGGTGCGCATCCTCGGCAGAGCCTGTTCCCGAAAAGGCAAACGTCCGGCTCCTTGTCCCACACGGAAGGTGGCAGCCCGGAAAGCTGTTGCTGGTCTTCACCTTCCCCCTGCAGCCTATTCACAGGCACAACAGGTTTGGGGATCTGTGCTTGCCCAGAGAAGGAACATCTCACGGTGCGCATCCTCGGCAGAGCCTGTTCCCGAAAAGGCAAACGTCCGGCTCCTTGTCCCACACGGAAGGTGGCAGCCCGGAAAGCTGTTGCTGGTCTTCACCTTCCCCCTGCAGCCTATTCACAGGCACAACAGGTTTGGGGATCTGTGCTTGCCCAGAGAAGGAACATCTCACGGTGCGCATCCTCGGCAGAGCCTGTTCCCGAAAAGGCAAACGTCCGGCTCCTTGTCCCACACGGAAGGTGGCAGCCCGGAAAGCTGTTGCTGGTCTTCACCTTCCCCCTGCAGCCTATTCACAGGCACAACAGGTTTTGGGATCTGTGCTTGCCCAGAGAAGGAACATCTCACGGTGCGCATCCTCGGCAGAGCCTGTTCCCGAAAAGGCAAACGTCCGGCTCCTTGTCCCACACGGAAGGTGGCAGCCCTGAAAGCTGTTGCTGGTCTTCACCTTCCCCCTGCAGCCTATTCACAGGCACAACAGGTTTTGGGATCTGTGCTTGCCCAAAGACGCAATCTCTCACGGTGCGCATCCTCGGCAGAGCCTGTTCCCGAAAAGGCAAACGTCCGGCTCCTTGTCCCACACGGAAGGTGGCAGCCCGGAAAGCTGTTGCTGGTCTTCACCTTCCCCCTGCAGCCTATTCACAGGCACAACAGGTTTTGGGATCTGTGCTTGCCCAGAGAAGGAACATCTCACGGTGCGCATCCTCGGCAGAGCCTGTTCCCGAAAAGGCAAACGTCCGGCTCCTTGTCCCACATGGAAGGTGGCAGCCCGGAAAGCTGTTGCTGGTCTTCACCTTCCCCCTGCGGCCTATTCACAGGCACAACAGGTTTGGGGATCTGTGCTTGCCCAGAGAAGGAACATCTCACGGTGCGCATCCTCGGCAGAGCCTGTTCCCGAAAAGGCAAACGTCCGGCTCCTTGTCCCACACGGAAGGTGGCAGCCCGGAAAGCTGTTGCTGGTCTTCACCTTCCCCCTGCGGCCTATTCACAGGCACAACAGGTTTGGGGATCTGTGCTTGCCCAGAGAAGGAACATCTCACGGTGCGCATCCTCGGCAGAGCCTGTTCCCGAAAAGGCAAACGTCCGGCTCCTTGTCCCACACGGAAGGTGGCAGCCCTGAAAGCTGTTGCTGGTCTTCACCTTCCCCCTGCAGCCTATTCACAGGCACAACAGGTTTTGGGATCTCTGCTTGCCCAGAGAAGGAACATCTCACGGTGCGCATCCTCGGCAGAGCCTGTTCCCGAAAAGGCAAACGTCCGGCTCCTTGTCCCACACGGATGGTGGCAGTCCTGAAAGCTGTTGCTGGTCTTCACCTTCCCCCTGCAGCCTATTCACAGGCACAACAGGTTTGGGGATCTGTGCTTGCCCAGAGAAGGAACATCTCACGGTGCGCATCCTCGGCAGAGCCTGTTCCCGAAAAGGCAAACATCCGGCTCCTTGTCCCACACGGAAGGTGGCAGCCCTGAAAGCTGTTGCTGGTCTTCACCTTCCCCCTGCAGCCTATTCACAGGCACAACAGGTTTTGGGATCTCTGCTTGCGCAGAGAAGGAACATCTCACGGTGCGCATCCTCGGCAGAGCCTGTTCCCGAAAAGGCAAACGTCCGGCTCCTTGTCCCACACGGAAGGTGGCAGCCCGGAAAGCTGTTGCTGGTCTTCACCTTCCCCCTGCGGCCTATTCACAGGCACAACAGGTTTGGGGATCTCTGCTTGCCCAGAGAAGGAACATCTCACGGTGCGCATCCTCGGCAGAGCCTGTTCCCGAAAAGGCAAACGTCCGGCTCCTTGTCCCACACGGAAGGTGGCAGCCCTGAAAGCTGTTGCTGGTCTTCACCTTCCCCCTGCAGCCTATTCACAGGCACAACAGGTTTTGGGATCTCTGCTTGCCCAGAGAAGGAACATCTCACGGTGCGCATCCTCGGCAGAGCCTGTTCCCGAAAAGGCAAACGTCCGGCTCCTTGTCCCACACGGATGGTGGCAGTCCTGAAAGCTGTTGCTGGTCTTCACCTTCCCCCTGCAGCCTATTCACAGGCACAACAGGTTTGGGGATCTGTGCTTGCCCAGAGAAGGAACATCTCACGGTGCGCATCCTCGGCAGAGCCTGTTCCCGAAAAGGCAAACATCCGGCTCCTTGTCCCACACGGAAGGTGGCAGCCCTGAAAGCTGTTGCTGGTCTTCACCTTCCCCCTGCAGCCTATTCACAGGCACAACAGGTTTTGGGATCTCTGCTTGCGCAGAGAAGGAACATCTCACGGTGCGCATCCTCGGCAGAGCCTGTTCCCGAAAAGGCAAACGTCCGGCTCCTTGTCCCACACGGAAGGTGGCAGCCCGGAAAGCTGTTGCTGGTCTTCACCTTCCCCCTGCAGCCTATTCACAGGCACAACAGGTTTGGGGATCTGTGCTTGCCCAGAGAAGGAACATCTCACGGTGCGCATCCTCGGCAGAGCCTGTTCCCGAAAAGGCAAATGTCCGGCTCCTTGTCCCACACGGAAGGTGGCAGCCCTGAAAGCTGTTGCTGGTCTTCACCTTCCCCCTGCGGCCTATTCACAGGCACAACAGGTTTGGGGATCTGTGCTTGCCCAGAGAAGGAACATCTCACGGTGCGCATCCTCGGCAGAGCCTGTTCCCGAAAAGGCAAACGTCCGGCTCCTTGTCCCACACGGAAGGTGGCAGCCCGGAAAGCTGTTGCTGGTCTTCACCTTCCCCCTGCAGCCTATTCACAGGCACAACAGGTTTGGGGATCTGTGCTTGCCCAGAGAAGGAACATCTCACGGTGCGCATCCTCGGCAGAGCCTGTTCCCGAAAAGGCAAACGTCCGGCTCCTTGTCCCACACGGAAGGTGGCAGCCCGGAAAGCTGTTGCTGGTCTTCACCTTCCCCCTGCAGCCTATTCACAGGCACAACAGGTTTTGGGATCTGTGCTTGCGCAGAGAAGGAACATCTCACGGTGCGCATCCTCGGCAGAGCCTGTTCCCGAAAAGGCAAACGTCCGGCTCCTTGTCCCACACGGATGGTGGCAGCCCTGAAAGCTGTTGCTGGTCTTCACCTTCCCCCTGCAGCCTATTCACAGGCACAACAGGTTTGGGGATCTGTGCTTGCCCAAAGACGCAATCTCTCACGGTGCGCATCCTCGGCAGAGCCTGTTCCCGAAAAGGCAAACGTCCGGCTCCTTGTCCCACATGGAAGGTGGCAGCCCGAAAAGCTGTTGCTGGTCTTCACCTTCCCCCTGCAGCCTATTCACAGGCACAACAGGTTTTGGGATCTCTGCTTGCGCAGAGAAGGAACATCTCACGGTGCGCATCCTCGGCAGAGCCTGTTCCCGAAAAGGCAAACGTCCGGCTCCTTGTCCCACATGGAAGGTGGCAGCCCTGAAAGCTGTTGCTGGTCTTCACCTTCCCCCTGCGGCCTATTCACAGGCACAACAGGCTTGGGGATCTCTGCTTGCCCAGAGAAGGAACATCTCACGGTGCGCATCCTCGGCAGAGCCTGTTCCCGAAAAGGCAAACGTCCGGCTCCTTGTCCCACACGGAAGGTGGCAGCCCGGAAAGCTCTTGCTGGTCTTCACCTTCCCCCTGCAGCCTATTCACAGGCACAACAGGTTTGGGGATCTGTGCTTGCCCAGAGAAGGAACATCTCACGGTGCGCATCCTCGGCAGAGCCTGTTCCCGAAAAGGCAAACGTCCGGCTCCTTGTCCCACACGGAAGGTGGCAGCCCTGAAAGCTGTTGCTGGTCTTCACCTTCCCCCTGCAGCCTATTCACAGGCACAACAGGTTTTGGGATCTCTGCTTGCCCAGAGAAGGAACATCTCACGGTGCGCATCCTCGGCAGAGCCTGTTCCCAAAAAGGCAAACGTCCGGCTCCTTGTCCCACACGGAAGGTGGCAGCCCGGAAAGCTGTTGCTGGTCTTCACCTGCCCCCTGCAGCCTATTCACAGGCACAACAGGTTTGGGGATCTGTGCTTGCGCAGAGAAGGAACATCTCACGGTGCGCATCCTCGGCAGAGCCTGTTCCCGAAAAGGCAAACGTCCGGCTCCTTGTCCCACACGGAAGGTGGCAGCCCTGAAAGCTGTTGCTGGTCTTCACCTTCCCCCTGCGGCCTATTCACAGGCACAACAGGTTTGGGGATCTGTGCTTGCCCAGAGAAGGAACATCTCACGGTGCGCATCCTCGGCAGAGCCTGTTCCCGAAAAGGCAAACGTCCGGCTCCTTGTCCCACACGGAAGGTGGCAGCCCGGAAAGCTGTTGCTGGTCTTCACCTTCCCCCTGCAGCCTATTCACAGGCACAACAGGTTTGGGGATCTGTGCTTGCCCAGAGAAGGAACATCTCACGGTGCGCATCCTCGGCAGAGCCTGTTCCCGAAAAGGCAAACGTCCGGCTCCTTGTCCCACACGGAAGGTGGCAGCCCGGAAAGCTGTTGCTGGTCTTCACCTTCCCCCTGCAGCCTATTCACAGGCACAACAGGTTTGGGGATCTCTGCTTGCCCAGAGAAGGAACATCTCACGGTGCGCAGCCTCGGCAGAGCCTGTTCCCGAAAAGGCAAACGTCCGGCTCCTTGTCCCACACGGAAGGTGGCAGCCCGGAAAGCTGTTGCTGGTCTTCACCTTCCCCCTGCGGCCTATTCACAGGCACAACAGGTTTGGGGATCTGTGCTTGCCCAGAGAAGGAACATCTCACGGTGCGCATCCTCGGCAGAGCCTGTTCCCGAAAAGGCAAACGTCCGGCTCCTTGTCCCACACGGATGGTGGCAGCCCTGAAAGCTGTTGCTGGTCTTCACCTTCCCCCTGCAGCCTATTCACAGGCACAACAGGTTTGGGGATCTGTGCTTGCCCAGAGAAGGAACATCTCACGGTGCGCATCCTCGGCAGAGCCTGTTCCCGAAAAGGCAAACGTCCGGCTCCTTGTCCCACACGGAAGGTGGCAGCCCGGAAAGCTCTTGCTGGTCTTCACCTTCCCCCTGCAGCCTATTCACAGGCACAACAGGTTTGGGGATCTGTGCTTGCCCAGAGAAGGAACATCTCACGGTGCGCATCCTCGGCAGAGCCTGTTCCCGAAAAGGCAAACGTCCGGCTCCTTGTCCCACACGGAAGGTGGCAGCCCGGAAAGCTGTTGCTGGTCTTCACCTTCCCCCTGCAGCCTATTCACAGGCACAACAGGTTTGGGGATCTGTGCTTGCCCAGAGAAGGAACATCTCACGGTGCGCATCCTCGGCAGAGCCTGTTCCCGAAAAGGCAAACGTCCGGCTCCTTGTCCCACACGGAAGGTGGCAGCCCGGAAAGCTGTTGCTGGTCTTCACCTTCCCCCTGCAGCCTATTCACAGGCACAACAGGTTTTTTGGATCTGTGCTTGCCCAGAGAAGGAACATCTCACGGTGCGCATCCTCGGCAGAGCCTGTTCCCAAAAAGGCAAACGTCCGGCTCCTTGTCCCACACGGAAGGTGGCAGCCCTGAAAGCTGTTGCTGGTCTTCACCTTCCCCCTGCAGCCTATTCACAGGCACAACAGGTTTGGGGATCTGTGCTTGCGCAGAGAAGGAACATCTCACGGTGCGCATCCTCGGCAGAGCCTGTTCCCGAAAAGGCAAACGTCCGGCTCCTTGTCCCACACGGAAGGTGGCAGCCCGGAAAGCTGTTGCTGGTCTTCACCTTCCCCCTGCAGCCTATTCACAGGCACAACAGGTTTGGGGATCTGTGCTTGCCCAGAGAAGGAACATCTCACGGTGCGCATCCTCGGCAGAGCCTGTTCCCGAAAAGGCAAACGTCCGGCTCCTTGTCCCACACGGAAGGTGGCAGCCCGGAAAGCTGTTGCTGGTCTTCACCTTCCCCCTGCAGCCTATTCACAGGCACAACAGGTTTGGGGATCTCTGCTTGCCCAGAGAAGGAACATCTCACGGTGCGCATCCTCGGCAGAGCCTGTTCCCGAAAAGGCAAACGTCCGGCTCCTTGTCCCACACGGAAGGTGGCAGCCCGGAAAGCTGTTGCTGGTCTTCACCTTCCCCCTGCAGCCTATTCACAGGCACAACAGGTTTTGGGATCTGTGCTTGCCCAGAGAAGGAACATCTCACGGTGCGCATCCTCGGCAGAGCCTGTTCCCGAAAAGGCAAACGTCCGGCTCCTTGTCCCACACGGAAGGTGGCAGCCCGGAAAGCTGTTGCTGGTCTTCACCTTCCCCCTGCAGCCTATTCACAGGCACAACAGGTTTGGGGATCTGTGCTTGCCCAGAGAAGGAACATCTCACGGTGCGCAGCCTCGGCAGAGCCTGTTCCCGAAAAGGCAAACGTCCGGCTCCTTGTCCCACACGGAAGGTGGCAGCCCGGAAAGCTGTTGCTGGTCTTCACCTTCCCCCTGCAGCCTATTCACAGGCACAACAGGTTTGGGGATCTGTGCTTGCCCAGAGAAGGAACATCTCACGGTGCGCATCCTCGGCAGAGCCTGTTCCCGAAAAGGCAAACGTCCGGCTCCTTGTCCCACACGGAAGGTGGCAGCCCTGAAAGCTGTTGCTGGTCTTCACCTTCCCCCTGCAGCCTATTCACAGGCACAACAGGTTTGGGGATCTGTGCTTGCCCAAAGACGCAATCTCTCACGGTGCGCATCCTCGGCAGAGCCTGTTCCCGAAAAGGCAAACGTCCGGCTCCTTGTCCCACACGGAAGGTGGCAGCCCGGAAAGCTGTTGCTGGTCTTCACCTTCCCCCTGCAGCCTATTCACAGGCACAACAGGTTTTGGGATCTGTGCTTGCCCAGAGAAGGAACATCTCACGGTGTGCATCCTCGGCAGAGCCTGTTCCCGAAAAGGCAAACGTCCGGCTCCTTGTCCCACACGGAAGGTGGCAGCCCTGAAAGCTGTTGCTGGTCTTCACCTTCCCCCTGCAGCCTATTCACAGGCACAACAGGTTTGGGGATCTGTGCTTGCCCAGAGAAGGAACATCTCACGGTGCGCATCCTCGGCAGAGCCTGTTCCCGAAAAGGCAAACGTCCGGCTCCTTGTCCCACACGGAAGGTGGCAGCCCTGAAAGCTGTTGCTGGTCTTCACCTTCCCCCTGCGGCCTATTCACAGGCACAACAGGTTTGGGGATCTGTGCTTGCCCAGAGAAGGAATATCTCACGGTGCGCATCCTCGGCAGAGCCTGTTCCCGAAAAGGCAAACGTCCGGCTCCTTGTCCCACACGGAAGGTGGCAGCCCGGAAAGCTCTTGCTGGTCTTCACCTTCCCCCTGCAGCCTATTCACAGGCACAACAGGTTTGGGGATCTGTGCTTGCCCAGAGAAGGAACATCTCACGGTGCGCATCCTCGGCAGAGCCTGTTCCCGAAAAGGCAAACGTCCGGCTCCTTGTCCCACACGGAAGGTGGCAGCCCGGAAAGCTCTTGCTGGTCTTCACCTTCCCCCTGCAGCCTATTCACAGGCACAACAGTTTTGGGGAATCTGTGCTTGCCCAGAGAAGGAACATCTCACGGTGCGCATCCTCGGCAGAGCCTGTTCCCGAAAAGGCAAACGTCCGGCTCCTTGTCCCACACGGAAGGTGGCAGCCCGGAAAGCTGTTGCTGGTCTTCACCTTCCCCCTGCAGCCTATTCACAGGCACAACAGGTTTTGGGATCTGTGCTTGCCCAGAGAAGGAACATCTCACGGTGCGCATCCTCGGCAGAGCCTGTTCCCGAAAAGGCAAACGTCCGGCTCCTTGTCCCACACGGAAGGTGGCAGCCCGGAAAGCTGTTGCTGGTCTTCACCTTCCCCCTGCAGCCTATTCACAGGCACAACAGGTTTGGGGATCTGTGCTTGCCCAGAGAAGGAACATCTCACGGTGCGCATCCTCGGCAGAGCCTGTTCCCGAAAAGGCAAACGTCCGGCTCCTTGTCCCACACGGAAGGTGGCAGCCCGGAAAGCTGTTGCTGGTCTTCACCTTCCCCCTGCAGCCTATTCACAGGCACCACCGCACTGGGAATCTCTGCTTTCCCAACGACGCAATCTCTCACGGTGCGCATCCTCGGCAGAGCCTGTTCCCGAAAAGGCAAACGTCCGGCTCCTTGTCCCACACGGAAGGTGGCAGCCCGGAAAGCTGTTGCTGGTCTTCACCTTCCCCCTGCAGCCTATTCACAGGCACAACAGGTTTGGGGATCTGTGCTTGCCCAGAGAAGGAACATCTCACGGTGCGCATCCTCGGCAGAGCCTGTTCCCGAAAAGGCAAACGTCCGGCTCCTTGTCCCACACGGAAGGTGGCAGCCCGGAAAGCTGTTGCTGGTCTTCACCTTCCCCCTGCGGCCTATTCACAGGCACAACAGGTTTTGGGATCTGTGCTTGCCCAGAGAAGGAACATCTCACGGTGCGCATCCTCGGCAGAGCCTGTTCCCGAAAAGGCAAACGTCCGGCTCCTTGTCCCACACGGAAGGTGGCAGCCCGGAAAGCTGTTGCTGGTCTTCACCTTCCCCCTGCAGCCTATTCACAGGCACAACAGGTTTGGGGATCTGTGCTTGCCCAGAGAAGGAACATCTCACGGTGCGCATCCTCGGCAGAGCCTGTTCCCGAAAAGGCAAACGTCCGGCTCCTTGTCCCACACGGAAGGTGGCAGCCCGGAAAGCTGTTGCTGGTCTTCACCTTCCCCCTGCAGCCTATTCACAGGCACCACCGCACTGGGAATCTCTGCTTTCCCAAAGACGCAATCTCTCACGGTGCGCATCCTCGGCAGAGCCTGTTCCCGAAAAGGCAAACGTCCGGCTCCTTGTCCCACACGGAAGGTGGCAGCCCGGAAAGCTGTTGCTGGTCTTCACCTTCCCCCTGCAGCCTATTCACAGGCACAACACGTTTTGGGATCTGTGCTTGCCCAGAGAAGGAACATCTCACGGTGCGCATCCTCGGCAGAGCCTGTTCCCGAAAAGGCAAACGTCCGGCTCCTTGTCCCACACGGAAGGTGGCAGCCCTGAAAGCTGTTGCTGGTCTTCACCTTCCCCCTGCGGCCTATTCACAGGCACAACAGGTTTTGGGATCTGTGCTTGCCCAGAGAAGGAACATCTCACGGTGCGCATCCTCGGCAGAGCCTGTTCCCGAAAAGGCAAACGTCCGGCTCCTTGTCCCACACGGAAGGTGGCAGCCCGGAAAGCTGTTGCTGGTCTTCACCTTCCCCCTGCAGCCTATTCACAGGCACAACAGGTTTGGGGATCTGTGCTTGCCCAGAGAAGGAACATCTCACGGTGCGCATCCTCGGCAGAGCCTGTTCCCGAAAAGGCAAACGTCCGGCTCCTTGTCCCACACGGAAGGTGGCAGCCCGGAAAGCTGTTGCTGGTCTTCACCTTCCCCCTGCAGCCTATTCACAGGCACAACAGGTTTGGGGATCTGTGCTTGCCCAGAGAAGGAACATCTCACGGTGCGCATCCTCGGCAGAGCCTGTTCCCGAAAAGGCAAACGTCCGGCTCCTTGTCCCACACGGAAGGTGGCAGCCCGGAAAGCTGTTGCTGGTCTTCACCTTCCCCCTGCAGCCTATTCACAGGCACAACAGGTTTTGGGATCTGTGCTTGCCCAGAGAAGGAACATCTCACGGTGCGCATCCTCGGCAGAGCCTGTTCCCGAAAAGGCAAACGTCCGGCTCCTTGTCCCACACGGAAGGTGGCAGCCCTGAAAGCTGTTGCTGGTCTTCACCTTCCCCCTGCGGCCTATTCACAGGCACAACAGGTTTTGGGATCTGTGCTTGCCCAGAGAAGGAACATCTCACGGTGTGCATCCTCGGCAGAGCCTGTTCCCGAAAAGGCAAACATCCGGCTCCTTGTCCCACACGGAAGGTGGCAGCCCTGAAAGCTGTTGCTGGTCTTCACCTTCCCCCTGCAGCCTATTCACAGGCACAACAGGTTTGGGGATCTGTGCTTGCCCAGAGAAGGAACATCTCACGGTGCGCATCCTCGGCAGAGCCTGTTCCCGAAAAGGCAAACGTCCGGCTCCTTGTCCCACACGGAAGGTGGCAGCCCTGAAAGCTGTTGCTGGTCTTCACCTTCCCCCTGCGGCCTATTCACAGGCACAACAGGTTTTGGGATCTGTGCTTGCCCAGAGAAGGAATATCTCACGGTGCGCATCCTCGGCAGAGCCTGTTCCCGAAAAGGCAAACGTCCGGCTCCTTGTCCCACACGGAAGGTGGCAGCCCGGAAAGCTGTTGCTGGTCTTCACCTTCCCCCTGCAGCCTATTCACAGGCACAACAGGTTTGGGGATCTGTGCTTGCCCAGAGAAGGAACATCTCACGGTGCGCATCCTCGGCAGAGCCTGTTCCCGAAAAGGCAAACGTCCGGCTCCTTGTCCCACACGGAAGGTGGCAGCCCGGAAAGCTGTTGCTGGTCTTCACCTTCCCCCTGCAGCCTATTCACAGGCACAACAGTTTTGGGGAATCTGTGCTTGCCCAGAGAAGGAACATCTCACGGTGCGCATCCTCGGCAGAGCCTGTTCCCGAAAAGGCAAACGTCCGGCTCCTTGTCCCACACGGAAGGTGGCAGCCCGGAAAGCTGTTGCTGGTCTTCACCTTCCCCCTGCAGCCTATTCACAGGCACAACAGGTTTGGGGATCTGTGCTTGCCCAGAGAAGGAACATCTCACGGTGCGCATCCTCGGCAGAGCCTGTTCCCGAAAAGGCAAACGTCCGGCTCCTTGTCCCACACGGAAGGTGGCAGCCCGGAAAGCTGTTGCTGGTCTTCACCTTCCCCCTGCAGCCTATTCACAGGCACAACAGGTTTGGGGATCTGTGCTTGCCCAGAGAAGGAACATCTCACGGTGCGCATCCTCGGCAGAGCCTGTTCCCGAAAAGGCAAACGTCCGGCTCCTTGTCCCACACGGAAGGTGGCAGCCCGGAAAGCTGTTGCTGGTCTTCACCTTCCCCCTGCAGCCTATTCACAGGCACCACCGCACTGGGAATCTCTGCTTTCCCAAAGACGCAATCTCTCACGGTGCGCATCCTCGGCAGAGCCTGTTCCCGAAAAGGCAAACGTCCGGCTCCTTGTCCCACACGGAAGGTGGCAGCCCGGAAAGCTGTTGCTGGTCTTCACCTTCCCCCTGCAGCCTATTCACAGGCACAACAGGTTTTGGGATCTGTGCTTGCGCAGAGAAGGAACATCTCACGGTGCGCATCCTCGGCAGAGCCTGTTCCCGAAAAGGCAAACGTCCGGCTCCTTGTCCCACACGGAAGGTGGCAGCCCGGAAAGCTGTTGCTGGTCTTCACCTTCCCCCTGCGGCCTATTCACAGGCACAACAGGTTTTGGGATCTGTGCTTGCCCAGAGAAGGAACATCTCACGGTGCGCATCCTCGGCAGAGCCTGTTCCCGAAAAGGCAAACGTCCGGCTCCTTGTCCCACACGGAAGGTGGCAGCCCGGAAAGCTGTTGCTGGTCTTCACCTTCCCCCTGCAGCCTATTCACAGGCACAACAGGTTTGGGGATCTGTGCTTGCCCAGAGAAGGAACATCTCACGGTGCGCATCCTCGGCAGAGCCTGTTCCCGAAAAGGCAAACGTCCGGCTCCTTGTCCCACACGGAAGGTGGCAGCCCTGAAAGCTGTTGCTGGTCTTCACCTTCCCCCTGCAGCCTATTCACAGGCACAACAGGTTTTGGGATCTCTGCTTGCCCAGAGAAGGAACATCTCACGGTGCGCATCCTCGGCAGAGCCTGTTCCCGAAAAGGCAAACGTCCGGCTCCTTGTCCCACACGGAAGGTGGCAGCCCGGAAAGCTCTTGCTGGTCTTCACCTTCCCCCTGCAGCCTATTCACAGGCACAACAGGTTTGGGGATCTCTGCTTGCCCAGAGAAGGAACATCTCACGGTGCGCATCCTCGGCAGAGCCTGTTCCCGAAAAGGCAAACGTCCGGCTCCTTGTCCCACACGGAAGGTGGCAGCCCGGAAAGCTGTTGCTGGTCTTCACCTTCCCCCTGCAGCCTAGTCACAGGCACAACAGGTTTGGGGATCTGTGCTTGCCCAGAGAAGGAACATCTCACGGTGCGCATCCTCGGCAGAGCCTGTTCCCGAAAAGGCAAACGTCCGGCTCCTTGTCCCACACGGAAGGTGGCAGCCCGGAAAGCTGTTGCTGGTCTTCACCTTCCCCCTGCAGCCTATTCACAGGCACAACAGGTTTGGGGATCTGTGCTTGCCCAGAGAAGGAACATCTCACGGTGCGCATCCTCGGCAGAGCCTGTTCCCGAAAAGGCAAACGTCCAGCTCCTTGTCCCACACGGAAGGTGGCAGCCCTGAAAGCTGTTGCTGGTCTTCACCTTCCCCCTGCAGCCTATTCACAGGCACAACAGGTTTGGGGATCTCTGCTTGCCCAGAGAAGGAACATCTCACGGTGCGCATCCTCGGCAGAGCCTGTTCCCGAAAAGGCAAACGTCCGGCTCCTTGTCCCACACGGAAGGTGGCAGCCCGGAAAGCTGTTGCTGGTCTTCACCTTCCCCCTGCAGCCTATTCACAGGCACAACAGGTTTGGGGATCTGTGCTTGCGCAGAGAAGGAACATCTCACGGTGCGCAGCCTCGGCAGAGCCTGTTCCCGAAAAGGCAAACGTCCGGCTCCTTGTCCCACACGGAAGGTGGCAGCCCGGAAAGCTGTTGCTGGTCTTCACCTTCCCCCTGCAGCCTATTCACAGGCACAACAGGTTTGGGGATCTGTGCTTGCCCAGAGAAGGAACATCTCACGGTGCGCATCCTCGGCAGAGCCTGTTCCCGAAAAGGCAAACGTCCGGCTCCTTGTCCCACACGGATGGTGGCAGCCCTGAAAGCTGTTGCTGGTCTTCACCTTCCCCCTGCAGCCTATTCACAGGCACAACAGGTTTGGGGATCTGTGCTTGCCCAGAGAAGGAACATCTCACGGTGCGCATCCTCGGCAGAGCCTGTTCCCGAAAAGGCAAACGTCCGGCTCCTTGTCCCACACGGAAGGTGGCAGCCCGGAAAGCTGTTGCTGGTCTTCACCTTCCCCCTGCGGCCTATTCACAGGCACAACAGGTTTTGGGATCTGTGCTTGCCCAGAGAAGGAACATCTCACGGTGCGCATCCTCGGCAGAGCCTGTTCCCGAAAAGGCAAACGTCCGGCTCCTTGTCCCACACGGAAGGTGGCAGCCCGGAAAGCTGTTGCTGGTCTTCACCTTCCCCCTGCAGCCTATTCACAGGCACAACAGGTTTGGGGATCTCTGCTTTCCCAAAGACGCAATCTCTCACGGTGCGCATCCTCGGCAGAGCCTGTTCCCGAAAAGGCAAACGTCCGGCTCCTTGTCCCACACGGAAGGTGGCAGCCCGGAAAGCTGTTGCTGGTCTTCACCTTCCCCCTGCAGCCTATTCACAGGCACAACAGGTTTGGGGATCTGTGCTTGCCCAGAGAAGGAACATCTCACGGTGCGCATCCTCGGCAGAGCCTGTTCCCGAAAAGGCAAACGTCCGGCTCCTTGTCCCACACGGAAGGTGGCAGCCCGGAAAGCTGTTGCTGGTCTTCACCTTCCCCCTGCGGCCTATTCACAGGCACAACAGGTTTTGGGATCTGTGCTTGCCCAGAGAAGGAACATCTCACGGTGCGCATCCTCGGCAGAGCCTGTTCCCGAAAAGGCAAACGTCCGGCTCCTTGTCCCACACGGAAGGTGGCAGCCCGGAAAGCTGTTGCTGGTCTTCACCTTCCCCCTGCAGCCTATTCACAGGCACAACAGGTTTGGGGATCTGTGCTTGCCCAGAGAAGGAACATCTCACGGTGCGCATCCTCGGCAGAGCCTGTTCCCGAAAAGGCAAACGTCCGGCTCCTTGTCCCACACGGAAGGTGGCAGCCCGGAAAGCTGTTGCTGGTCTTCACCTTCCCCCTGCAGCCTATTCACAGGCACCACCGCACTGGGAATCTCTGCTTTCCCAAAGACGCAATCTCTCACGGTGCGCATCCTCGGCAGAGCCTGTTCCCGAAAAGGCAAACGTCCGGCTCCTTGTCCCACACGGAAGGTGGCAGCCCGGAAAGCTGTTGCTGGTCTTCACCTTCCCCCTGCAGCCTATTCACAGGCACAACAGGTTTGGGGATCTGTGCTTGCCCAGAGAAGGAACATCTCACGGTGCGCATCCTCGGCAGAGCCTGTTCCCGAAAAGGCAAACGTCCGGCTCCTTGTCCCACACGGAAGGTGGCAGCCCTGAAAGCTGTTGCTGGTCTTCACCTTCCCCCTGCGGCCTATTCACAGGCACAACAGGTTTGGGGATCTGTGCTTGCCCAGAGAAGGAACATCTCACGGTGCGCATCCTCGGCAGAGCCTGTTCCCGAAAAGGCAAACGTCCGGCTCCTTGTCCCACACGGAAGGTGGCAGCCCGGAAAGCTGTTGCTGGTCTTCACCTTCCCCCTGCAGCCTATTCACAGGCACAACAGGTTTGGGGATCTGTGCTTGCCCAGAGAAGGAACATCTCACGGTGCGCATCCTCGGCAGAGCCTGTTCCCGAAAAGGCAAACGTCCGGCTCCTTGTCCCACACGGAAGGTGGCAGCCCGGAAAGCTGTTGCTGGTCTTCACCTTCCCCCTGCAGCCTATTCACAGGCACAACAGGTTTGGGGATCTCTGCTTGCC
Source organism: Haliaeetus albicilla (assembly GCF_947461875.1). Lineage (NCBI taxonomy): Eukaryota > Metazoa > Chordata > Aves > Accipitriformes > Accipitridae > Haliaeetus > Haliaeetus albicilla. The sequence continues at coordinate 2,968,965 of NW_027212433.1, read as the reverse complement.
CAGAGAAGGAACATCTCACGGTGCGCATCCTCGGCAGAGCCTGTTCCCGAAAAGGCAAACGTCCGGCTCCTTGTCCCACACGGAAGGTGGCAGCCCGGAAAGCTGTTGCTGGTCTTCACCTTCCCCCTGCAGCCTATTCACAGGCACAACAGGTTTTGGGATCTGTGCTTGCCCAGAGAAGGAACATCTCACGGTGCGCATCCTCGGCAGAGCCTGTTCCCGAAAAGGCAAACGTCCGGCTCCTTGTCCCACACGGAAGGTGGCAGCCCTGAAAGCTGTTGCTGGTCTTCACCTTCCCCCTGCGGCCTATTCACAGGCACAACAGGTTTGGGGATCTGTGCTTGCCCAGAGAAGGAACATCTCACGGTGTGCATCCTCGGCAGAGCCTGTTCCCGAAAAGGCAAACGTCCGGCTCCTTGTCCCACACGGAAGGTGGCAGCCCTGAAAGCTGTTGCTGGTCTTCACCTTCCCCCTGCAGCCTATTCACAGGCACAACAGGTTTGGGGATCTGTGCTTGCCCAGAGAAGGAACATCTCACGGTGCGCATCCTCGGCAGAGCCTGTTCCCGAAAAGGCAAACGTCCGGCTCCTTGTCCCACACGGAAGGTGGCAGCCCTGAAAGCTGTTGCTGGTCTTCACCTTCCCCCTGCAGCCTATTCACAGGCACCACCGCACTGGGAATCTCTGCTTTCCCAAAGACGCAATCTCTCACGGTGCGCATCCTCGGCAGAGCCTGTTCCCGAAAAGGCAAACGTCCGGCTCCTTGTCCCACACGGAAGGTGGCAGCCCGGAAAGCTGTTGCTGGTCTTCACCTTCCCCCTGCAGCCTATTCACAGGCACAACAGGTTTGGGGATCTGTGCTTGCCCAGAGAAGGAACATCTCACGGTGCGCATCCTCGGCAGAGCCTGTTCCCGAAAAGGCAAACGTCCGGCTCCTTGTCCCACACGGAAGGTGGCAGCCCTGAAAGCTGTTGCTGGTCTTCACCTTCCCCCTGCGGCCTATTCACAGGCACAACAGGTTTGGGGATCTGTGCTTGCCCAGAGAAGGAACATCTCACGGTGCGCATCCTCGGCAGAGCCTGTTCCCGAAAAGGCAAACGTCCGGCTCCTTGTCCCACACGGAAGGTGGCAGCCCGGAAAGCTGTTGCTGGTCTTCACCTTCCCCCTGCAGCCTATTCACAGGCACAACAGGTTTGGGGATCTGTGCTTGCCCAGAGAAGGAACATCTCACGGTGCGCATCCTCGGCAGAGCCTGTTCCCGAAAAGGCAAACGTCCGGCTCCTTGTCCCACACGGAAGGTGGCAGCCCGGAAAGCTGTTGCTGGTCTTCACCTTCCCCCTGCAGCCTATTCACAGGCACAACAGGTTTGGGGATCTCTGCTTGCCCAGAGAAGGAACATCTCACGGTGCGCATCCTCGGCAGAGCCTGTTCCCGAAAAGGCAAACGTCCGGCTCCTTGTCCCACACGGAAGGTGGCAGCCCGGAAAGCTGTTGCTGGTCTTCACCTTCCCCCTGCAGCCTATTCACAGGCACAACAGGTTTTGGGATCTGTGCTTGCCCAGAGAAGGAACATCTCACGGTGCGCATCCTCGGCAGAGCCTGTTCCCGAAAAGGCAAACGTCCGGCTCCTTGTCCCACACGGAAGGTGGCAGCCCTGAAAGCTGTTGCTGGTCTTCACCTTCCCCCTGCGGCCTATTCACAGGCACAACAGGTTTGGGGATCTGTGCTTGCCCAGAGAAGGAACATCTCACGGTGTGCATCCTCGGCAGAGCCTGTTCCCGAAAAGGCAAACGTCCGGCTCCTTGTCCCACACGGAAGGTGGCAGCCCTGAAAGCTGTTGCTGGTCTTCACCTTCCCCCTGCAGCCTATTCACAGGCACAACAGGTTTGGGGATCTGTGCTTGCCCAGAGAAGGAACATCTCACGGTGCGCATCCTCGGCAGAGCCTGTTCCCGAAAAGGCAAACGTCCGGCTCCTTGTCCCACACGGAAGGTGGCAGCCCTGAAAGCTGTTGCTGGTCTTCACCTTCCCCCTGCAGCCTATTCACAGGCACAACAGGTTTTGGGATCTGTGCTTGCCCAGAGAAGGAATATCTCACGGTGCGCATCCTCGGCAGAGCCTGTTCCCGAAAAGGCAAACGTCCGGCTCCTTGTCCCACACGGAAGGTGGCAGCCCGGAAAGCTGTTGCTGGTCTTCACCTTCCCCCTGCAGCCTATTCACAGGCACAACAGGTTTGGGGATCTGTGCTTGCCCAGAGAAGGAACATCTCACGGTGCGCATCCTCGGCAGAGCCTGTTCCCGAAAAGGCAAACGTCCGGCTCCTTGTCCCACACGGAAGGTGGCAGCCCGGAAAGCTCTTGCTGGTCTTCACCTTCCCCCTGCAGCCTATTCACAGGCACAACAGGTTTGGGGATCTGTGCTTGCCCAGAGAAGGAACATCTCACGGTGCGCATCCTCGGCAGAGCCTGTTCCCGAAAAGGCAAACGTCCGGCTCCTTGTCCCACACGGAAGGTGGCAGCCCGGAAAGCTGTTGCTGGTCTTCACCTTCCCCCTGCAGCCTATTCACAGGCACAACAGGTTTGGGGATCTCTGCTTGCCCAGAGAAGGAACATCTCACGGTGCGCATCCTCGGCAGAGCCTGTTCCCGAAAAGGCAAACGTCCGGCTCCTTGTCCCACACGGAAGGTGGCAGCCCGGAAAGCTGTTGCTGGTCTTCACCTTCCCCCTGCGGCCTATTCACAGGCACAACAGGTTTTGGGATCTGTGCTTGCCCAGAGAAGGAACATCTCACGGTGCGCATCCTCGGCAGAGCCTGTTCCCGAAAAGGCAAACGTCCGGCTCCTTGTCCCACACGGAAGGTGGCAGCCCGGAAAGCTGTTGCTGGTCTTCACCTTCCCCCTGCAGCCTATTCACAGGCACAACAGGTTTGGGGATCTGTGCTTGCCCAGAGAAGGAACATCTCACGGTGCGCATCCTCGGCAGAGCCTGTTCCCGAAAAGGCAAACGTCCAGCTCCTTGTCCCACACGGAAGGTGGCAGCCCTGAAAGCTGTTGCTGGTCTTCACCTTCCCCCTGCAGCCTATTCACAGGCACAACAGGTTTGGGGATCTCTGCTTGCCCAGAGAAGGAACATCTCACGGTGCGCATCCTCGGCAGAGCCTGTTCCCGAAAAGGCAAACGTCCGGCTCCTTGTCCCACACGGAAGGTGGCAGCCCGGAAAGCTGTTGCTGGTCTTCACCTTCCCCCTGCAGCCTATTCACAGGCACAACAGGTTTGGGGATCTGTGCTTGCGCAGAGAAGGAACATCTCACGGTGCGCAGCCTCGGCAGAGCCTGTTCCCGAAAAGGCAAACGTCCGGCTCCTTGTCCCACACGGAAGGTGGCAGCCCGGAAAGCTGTTGCTGGTCTTCACCTTCCCCCTGCAGCCTATTCACAGGCACAACAGGTTTGGGGATCTGTGCTTGCCCAGAGAAGGAACATCTCACGGTGCGCATCCTCGGCAGAGCCTGTTCCCGAAAAGGCAAACGTCCGGCTCCTTGTCCCACACGGATGGTGGCAGCCCTGAAAGCTGTTGCTGGTCTTCACCTTCCCCCTGCAGCCTATTCACAGGCACAACAGGTTTGGGGATCTGTGCTTGCCCAGAGAAGGAACATCTCACGGTGCGCATCCTCGGCAGAGCCTGTTCCCGAAAAGGCAAACGTCCGGCTCCTTGTCCCACACGGAAGGTGGCAGCCCGGAAAGCTGTTGCTGGTCTTCACCTTCCCCCTGCGGCCTATTCACAGGCACAACAGGTTTTGGGATCTGTGCTTGCGCAGAGAAGGAACATCTCACGGTGCGCATCCTCGGCAGAGCCTGTTCCCGAAAAGGCAAACGTCCGGCTCCTTGTCCCACACGGAAGGTGGCAGCCCGGAAAGCTGTTGCTGGTCTTCACCTTCCCCCTGCAGCCTATTCACAGGCACAACAAGTTTGGGGATCTGTGCTTGCCCAGAGAAGGAACATCTCACGGTGCGCATCCTCGGCAGAGCCTGTTCCCGAAAAGGCAAACGTCCGGCTCCTTGTCCCACACGGAAGGTGGCAGCCCTGAAAGCTGTTGCTGGTCTTCACCTTCCCCCTGCGGCCTATTCACAGGCACAACAGGTTTTGGGATCTGTGCTTGCCCAGAGAAGGAACATCTCACGGTGCGCATCCTCGGCAGAGCCTGTTCCCGAAAAGGCAAACGTCCGGCTCCTTGTCCCACACGGAAGGTGGCAGCCCGGAAAGCTGTTGCTGGTCTTCACCTTCCCCCTGCAGCCTATTCACAGGCACAACAGGTTTGGGGATCTGTGCTTGCCCAGAGAAGGAACATCTCACGGTGCGCATCCTCGGCAGAGCCTGTTCCCGAAAAGGCAAACGTCCGGCTCCTTGTCCCACACGGAAGGTGGCAGCCCTGAAAGCTGTTGCTGGTCTTCACCTTCCCCCTGCAGCCTATTCACAGGCACAACAGGTTTGGGGAATCTGTGCTTGCCCAGAGAAGGAACATCTCACGGTGCGCATCCTCGGCAGAGCCTGTTCCCGAAAAGGCAAACGTCCGGCTCCTTGTCCCACACGGAAGGTGGCAGCCCGGAAAGCTGTTGCTGGTCTTCACCTTCCCCCTGCAGCCTATTCACAGGCACAACAGGTTTTGGGATCTGTGCTTGCGCAGAGAAGGAACATCTCACGGTGCGCATCCTCGGCAGAGCCTGTTCCCGAAAAGGCAAACGTCCGGCTCCTTGTCCCACACGGAAGGTGGCAGCCCTGAAAGCTGTTGCTGGTCTTCACCTTCCCCCTGCAGCCTATTCACAGGCACAACACGTTTTGGGATCTCTGCTTGCCCAGAGAAGGAACATCTCACGGTGCGCATCCTCGGCAGAGCCTGTTCCCGAAAAGGCAAACGTCCGGCTCCTTGTCCCACACGGAAGGTGGCAGCCCGGAAAGCTGTTGCTGGTCTTCACCTTCCCCCTGCAGCCTATTCACAGGCACCACCGCACTGGGAATCTCTGCTTTCCCAAAGACGCAATCTCTCACGGTGCGCATCCTCGGCAGAGCCTGTTCCCGAAAAGGCAAACGTCCGGCTCCTTGTCCCACACGGAAGGTGGCAGCCCGGAAAGCTGTTGCTGGTCTTCACCTTCCCCCTGCAGCCTATTCACAGGCACAACAGGTTTGGGGATCTCTGCTTGCCCAGAGAAGGAACATCTCACGGTGCGCATCCTCGGCAGAGCCTGTTCCCGAAAAGGCAAACGTCCGGCTCCTTGTCCCACACGGAAGGTGGCAGCCCGGAAAGCTGTTGCTGGTCTTCACCTTCCCCCTGCAGCCTATTCACAGGCACAACAGGTTTGGGGATCTGTGCTTGCCCAGAGAAGGAACATCTCACGGTGCGCATCCTCGGCAGAGCCTGTTCCCGAAAAGGCAAACGTCCGGCTCCTTGTCCCACACGGAAGGTGGCAGCCCGGAAAGCTGTTGCTGGTCTTCACCTTCCCCCTGCAGCCTATTCACAGGCACAACAGGTTTGGGGATCTGTGCTTGCGCAGAGAAGGAACATCTCACGGTGCGCAGCCTCGGCAGAGCCTGTTCCTGAAAAGGCAAACGTCCGGCTCCTTGTCCCACACGGAAGGTGGCAGCCCGGAAAGCTGTTGCTGGTCTTCACCTTCCCCCTGCAGCCTATTCACAGGCACAACAGGTTTGGGGATCTGTGCTTGCCCAGAGAAGGAACATCTCACGGTGCGCATCCTCGGCAGAGCCTGTTCCCGAAAAGGCAAACGTCCGGCTCCTTGTCCCACACGGATGGTGGCAGCCCTGAAAGCTGTTGCTGGTCTTCACCTTCCCCCTGCAGCCTATTCACAGGCACAACAGGTTTGGGGATCTGTGCTTGCCCAGAGAAGGAACATCTCACGGTGCGCATCCTCGGCAGAGCCTGTTCCCGAAAAGGCAAACGTCCGGCTCCTTGTCCCACACGGAAGGTGGCAGCCCGGAAAGCTGTTGCTGGTCTTCACCTTCCCCCTGCAGCCTATTCACAGGCACAACAGGTTTGGGGATCTGTGCTTGCCCAGAGAAGGAACATCTCACGGTGCGCATCCTCGGCAGAGCCTGTTCCCGAAAAGGCAAACGTCCGGCTCCTTGTCCCACACGGAAGGTGGCAGCCCTGAAAGCTGTTGCTGGTCTTCACCTTCCCCCTGCGGCCTATTCACAGGCACAACAGGTTTTGGGATCTGTGCTTGCCCAGAGAAGGAACATCTCACGGTGCGCATCCTCGGCAGAGCCTGTTCCCGAAAAGGCAAACGTCCGGCTCCTTGTCCCACACGGAAGGTGGCAGCCCGGAAAGCTGTTGCTGGTCTTCACCTTCCCCCTGCAGCCTATTCACAGGCACAACAGGTTTGGGGATCTGTGCTTGCCCAGAGAAGGAACATCTCACGGTGCGCATCCTCGGCAGAGCCTGTTCCCGAAAAGGCAAACGTCCGGCTCCTTGTCCCACACGGAAGGTGGCAGCCCTGAAAGCTGTTGCTGGTCTTCACCTTCCCCCTGCAGCCTATTCACAGGCACAACAGTTTTGGGGAATCTGTGCTTGCCCAGAGAAGGAACATCTCACGGTGCGCATCCTCGGCAGAGCCTGTTCCCGAAAAGGCAAACGTCCGGCTCCTTGTCCCACACGGAAGGTGGCAGCCCGGAAAGCTGTTGCTGGTCTTCACCTTCCCCCTGCAGCCTATTCACAGGCACCACCGCACTGGGAATCTCTGCTTTCCCAAAGACGCAATCTCTCACGGTGCGCATCCTCGGCAGAGCCTGTTCCCGAAAAGGCAAACGTCCGGCTCCTTGTCCCACACGGAAGGTGGCAGCCCGGAAAGCTGTTGCTGGTCTTCACCTTCCCCCTGCAGCCTATTCACAGGCACAACAGGTTTGGGGATCTGTGCTTGCCCAGAGAAGGAACATCTCACGGTGCGCATCCTCGGCAGAGCCTGTTCCCGAAAAGGCAAACGTCCGGCTCCTTGTCCCACACGGAAGGTGGCAGCCCTGAAAGCTGTTGCTGGTCTTCACCTTCCCCATGCAGCCTATTCACAGGCACAACAGGTTTGGGGATCTGTGCTTGCCCAGAGAAGGAACATCTCACGGTGCGCATCCTCGGCAGAGCCTGTTCCCGAAAAGGCAAACGTCCGGCTCCTTGTCCCACACGGAAGGTGGCAGCCCGGAAAGCTGTTGCTGGTCTTCACCTTCCCCCTGCAGCCTATTCACAGGCACAACAGGTTTTGGGATCTGTGCTTGCGCAGAGAAGGAACATCTCACGGTGCGCAGCCTCGGCAGAGCCTGTTCCCGAAAAGGCAAACGTCCGGCTCCTTGTCCCACACGGAAGGTGGCAGCCCGGAAAGCTGTTGCTGGTCTTCACCTTCCCCCTGCAGCCTATTCACAGGCACAACAGGTTTGGGGATCTGTGCTTGCCCAGAGAAGGAACATCTCACGGTGCGCATCCTCGGCAGAGCCTGTTCCCGAAAAGGCAAACGTCCGGCTCCTTGTCCCACACGGATGGTGGCAGCCCTGAAAGCTGTTGCTGGTCTTCACCTTCCCCCTGCAGCCTATTCACAGGCACAACAGGTTTGGGGATCTGTGCTTGCCCAGAGAAGGAACATCTCACGGTGCGCATCCTCGGCAGAGCCTGTTCCCGAAAAGGCAAACGTCCGGCTCCTTGTCCCACACGGAAGGTGGCAGCCCGGAAAGCTGTTGCTGGTCTTCACCTTCCCCCTGCAGCCTATTCACAGGCACAACAGGTTTGGGGATCTGTGCTTGCCCAGAGAAGGAACATCTCACGGTGCGCATCCTCGGCAGAGCCTGTTCCCGAAAAGGCAAACGTCCGGCTCCTTGTCCCACACGGAAGGTGGCAGCCCGGAAAGCTGTTGCTGGTCTTCACCTTCCCCCTGCAGCCTATTCACAGGCACAACAGGTTTTGGGATCTCTGCTTGCCCAGAGAAGGAACATCTCACGGTGCGCATCCTCGGCAGAGCCTGTTCCCGAAAAGGCAAACGTCCGGCTCCTTGTCCCACACGGAAGGTGGCAGCCCTGAAAGCTGTTGCTGGTCTTCACCTTCCCCCTGCAGCCTATTCACAGGCACAACAGGTTTTGGGATCTGTGCTTGCCCAAAGACGCAATCTCTCACGGTGCGCATCCTCGGCAGAGCCTGTTCCCGAAAAGGCAAACGTCCGGCTCCTTGTCCCACACGGAAGGTGGCAGCCCGGAAAGCTGTTGCTGGTCTTCACCTTCCCCCTGCAGCCTATTCACAGGCACAACAGGTTTTGGGACCTCTGGTTGCGCAGAGAAGGAACATCTCACGGTGCGCATCCTCGGCAGAGCCTGTTCCCGAAAAGGCAAACGTCCGGCTCCTTGTCCCACACGGAAGGTGGCAGCCCGGAAAGCTGTTGCTGGTCTTCACCTTCCCCCTGCAGCCTATTCACAGGCACAACAGGTTTGGGGATCTGTGCTTGCCCATTGAAGGAACATCTCACGGTGCGCATCCTCGGCAGAGCCTGTTCCAGAAAAGGCAAACGTCCGGCTCCTTGTCCCACACGGAAGGTGGCAGCCCTGAAAGCTGTTGCTGGTCTTCACCTTCCCCCTGCAGCCTATTCACAGGCACCACCGCACTGGGAATCTCTGCTTTCCCAAAGACGCAATCTCTCACGGTGCGCATCCTCGGCAGAGCCTGTTCCCGAAAAGGCAAACGTCCGGCTCCTTGTCCCACACGGAAGGTGGCAGCCCGGAAAGCTGTTGCTGGTCTTCACCTTCCCCCTGCAGCCTATTCACAGGCACAACAGGTTTGGGGATCTGTGCTTGCCCAGAGAAGGAACATCTCACGGTGCGCATCCTCGGCAGACCCTGTTCCCGAACAGGCAAACGTCCGGCTCCTTGTCCCACACGGAAGGTGGCAGCCCGGAAAGCTGTTGCTGGTCTTCACCTTCCCCCTGCAGCCTATTCACAGGCACAACAGGTTTGGGGATCTGTGCTTGCCCAGAGAAGGAACATCTCACGGTGCGCATCCTCGGCAGAGCCTGTTCCCGAAAAGGCAAACGTCCGGCTCCTTGTCCCACACGGAAGGTGGCAGCCCGGAAAGCTGTTGCTGGTCTTCACCTTCCCCCTGCAGCCTATTCACAGGCACAACAGGTTTGGGGATCTCTGCTTGCCCAGAGAAGGAACATCTCACGGTGCGCATCCTCGGCAGAGCCTGTTCCCGAAAAGGCAAACGTCCGGCTCCTTGTCCCACACGGAAGGTGGCAGCCCTGAAAGCTGTTGCTGGTCTTCACCTTCCCCCTGCAGCCTATTCACAGGCACAACACGTTTTGGGATCTCTGCTTGCCCAGAGAAGGAACATCTCACGGTGCGCATCCTCGGCAGAGCCTGTTCCCGAAAAGGCAAACGTCCGGCTCCTTGTCCCACACGGAAGGTGGCAGCCCGGAAAGCTGTTGCTGGTCTTCACCTTCCCCCTGCAGCCTATTCACAGGCACAACAGGTTTTGGGATCTCTGGTTGCGCAGAGAAGGAACATCTCACGGTGCGCATCCTCGGCAGAGCCTGTTCCCGAAAAGGCAAACGTCCGGCTCCTTGTCCCACACGGAAGGTGGCAGCCCTGAAAGCTGTTGCTGGTCTTCACCTTCCCCCTGCAGCCTATTCACAGGCACAACAGGTTTGGGGATCTGTGCTTGCCCATTGAAGGAACATCTCACGGTGCGCATCCTCGGCAGAGCCTGTTCCCGAAAAGGCAAACGTCCGGCTCCTTGTCCCACACGGAAGGTGGCAGCCCTGAAAGCTGTTGCTGGTCTTCACCTTCCCCCTGCGGCCTATTCACAGGCACAACAGGTTTGGGGATCTGTGCTTGCCCAGAGAAGGAACATCTCACGGTGCGCATCCTCGGCAGAGCCTGTTCCCGAAAAGGCAAACGTCCGGCTCCTTGTCCCACACGGAAGGTGGCAGCCCGGAAAGCTCTTGCTGGTCTTCACCTTCCCCCTGCAGCCTATTCACAGGCACCACCGCACTGGGAATCTCTGCTTTCCCAAAGACGCAATCTCTCACGGTGCGCATCCTCGGCAGAGCCTGTTCCCGAAAAGGCAAACGTCCGGCTCCTTGTCCCACACGGAAGGTGGCAGCCCGGAAAGCTCTTGCTGGTCTTCACCTTCCCCCTGCAGCCTATTCACAGGCACCACCGCACTGGGAATCTCTGCTTTCCCAAAGACGCAATCACTCACGGTGCGCATCCTCGGCAGAGCCTGTTCCCGAAAAGGCAAACGTCCGGCTCCTTGTCCCACACGGAAGGTGGCAGCCCGGAAAGCTGTTGCTGGTCTTCACCTTCCCCCTGCAGCCTATTCACAGGCACAACAGGTTTGGGGATCTGTGCTTGCCCAGAGAAGGAACATCTCACGGTGCGCATCCTCGGCAGAGCCTGTTCCCGAAAAGGCAAACGTCCGGCTCCTTGTCCCACACGGAAGGTGGCAGCCCGGAAAGCTGTTGCTGGTCTTCACCTTCCCCCTGCAGCCTATTCACAGGCACAACAGGTTTTGGGATCTGTGCTTGCGCAGAGAAGGAACATCTCACGGTGCGCATCCTCGGCAGAGCCTGTTCCCGAAAAGGCAAACGTCCGGCTCCTTGTCCCACACGGAAGGTGGCAGCCCTGAAAGCTGTTGCTGGTCTTCACCTTCCCCCTGCAGCCTATTCACAGGCACAACAGGTTTGGGGATCTGTGCTTGCCCAGAGAAGGAACATCTCACGGTGCGCATCCTCGGCAGAGCCTGTTCCCGAAAAGGCAAACGTCCGGCTCCTTGTCCCACACGGAAGGTGGCAGCCCGGAAAGCTGTTGCTGGTCTTCACCTTCCCCCTGCAGCCTATTCACAGGCACAACAGGTTTGGGGATCTGTGCTTGCCCAGAGAAGGAACATCTCACGGTGCGCATCCTCGGCAGAGCCTGTTCCCGAAAAGGCAAACGTCCGGCTCCTTGTCCCACACGGAAGGTGGCAGCCCGGAAAGCTCTTGCTGGTCTTCACCTTCCCCCTGCAGCCTATTCACAGGCACAATAGGTTTGGGGATCTCTGCTTGCCCAGAGAAGGAACATCTCACGGTGCGCATCCTCGGCAGAGCCTGTTCCCGAAAAGGCAAACGTCCGGCTCCTTGTCCCACACGGAAGGTGGCAGCCCGGAAAGCTGTTGCTGGTCTTCACCTTCCCCCTGCAGCCTATTCACAGGCACAACAGGTTTGGGGATCTGTGCTTGCCCAGAGAAGGAACATCTCACGGTGCGCATCCTCGGCAGAGCCTGTTCCCGAAAAGGCAAACGTCCGGCTCCTTGTCCCACACGGAAGGTGGCAGCCCGGAAAGCTCTTGCTGGTCTTCACCTTCCCCCTGCAGCCTATTCACAGGCACAACAGGTTTGGGGATCTGTGCTTGCCCAGAGAAGGAACATCTCACGGTGCGCATCCTCGGCAGAGCCTGTTCCCGAAAAGGCAAACGTCCGGCTCCTTGTCCCACACGGAAGGTGGCAGCCCGGAAAGCTGTTGCTGGTCTTCACCTTCCCCCTGCAGCCTATTCACAGGCACAACAGGTTTGGGGATCTGTGCTTGCGCAGAGAAGGAACATCTCACGGTGCGCAGCCTCGGCAGAGCCTGTTCCCGAAAAGGCAAACGTCCGGCTCCTTGTCCCACACGGAAGGTGGCAGCCCGGAAAGCTGTTGCTGGTCTTCACCTTCCCCCTGCAGCCTATTCACAGGCACAACAGGTTTTGGGATCTGTGCTTGCCCAGAGAAGGAACATCTCACGGTGCGCATCCTCGGCAGAGCCTGTTCCCGAAAAGGCAAACGTCCGGCTCCTTGTCCCACACGGAAGGTGGCAGCCCGGAAAGCTGTTGCTGGTCTTCACCTTCCCCCTGCAGCCTATTCACAGGCACAACAGGTTTGGGGATCTGTGCTTGCCCAGAGAAGGAACATCTCACGGTGCGCATCCTCGGCAGAGCCTGTTCCCGAAAAGGCAAACGTCCGACTCCTTGTCCCACACGGAAGGTGGCAGCCCTGAAAGCTGTTGCTGGTCTTCACCTTCCCCCTGCAGCCTATTCACAGGCACAACAGGTTTGGGGATCTGTGCTTGCCCAGAGAAGGAACATCTCACGGTGCGCATCCTCGGCAGAGCCTGTTCCCGAAAAGGCAAACGTCCGGCTCCTTGTCCCACACGGAAGGTGGCAGCCCGGAAAGCTCTTGCTGGTCTTCACCTTCCCCCTGCAGCCTATTCACAGGCACAACAGGTTTGGGGATCTGTGCTTGCCCAGAGAAGGAACATCTCACGGTGCGCATCCTCGGCAGAGCCTGTTCCCGAAAAGGCAAACGTCCAGCTCCTTGTCCCACACGGAAGGTGGCAGCCCAGAAAGCTGTTGCTGGTCTTCACCTTCCCCCTGCAGCCTATTCACAGGCACAACAGGTTTGGGGATCTGTGCTTGCCCAGAGAAGGAACATCTCACGGTGCGCAGCCTCGGCAGAGCCTGTTCCCGAAAAGGCAAACGTCCGGCTCCTTGTCCCACACGGAAGGTGGCAGCCCGGAAAGCTGTTGCTGGTCTTCACCTTCCCCCTGCAGCCTATTCACAGGCACAACAGGTTTGGGGATCTGTGCTTGCCCAGAGAAGGAACATCTCACGGTGCGCATCCTCGGCAGAGCCTGTTCCCGAAAAGGCAAACGTCCGGCTCCTTGTCCCACACGGATGGTGGCAGCCCTGAAAGCTGTTGCTGGTCTTCACCTTCCCCCTGCAGCCTATTCACAGGCACAACAGGTTTGGGGATCTGTGCTTGCCCAGAGAAGGAACATCTCACGGTGCGCATCCTCGGCAGAGCCTGTTCCCGAAAAGGCAAACGTCCGGCTCCTTGTCCCACACGGAAGATGGCAGCCCTGAAAGCTGTTGCTGGTCTTCACCTTCCCCCTGCAGCCTATTCACAGGCACAACAGGTTTTGGGATCTGTGCTTGCCCAAAGACGCAATCTCTCACGGTGCGCATCCTCGGCAGAGCCTGTTCCCATAAAAGGCAAACGTCCGGCTCCTTGTCCCACACGGAAGGTGGCAGCCCGAAAAGCTGTTGCTGGTCTTCACCTTCCCCCTGCAGCCTATTCACAGGCACAACAGGTTTGGGGATCTGTGCTTGCCCAGAGAAGGAACATCTCACGGTGCGCATCCTCGGCAGAGCCTGTTCCCGAAAAGGCAAACGTCCGGCTCCTTGTCCCACACGGAAGGTGGCAGCCCGGAAAGCTCTTGCTGGTCTTCACCTTCCCCCTGCAGCCTATTCACAGGCACCACCGCACTGGGAATCTCTGCTTTCCCAAAGACGCAATCTCTCACGGTGCGCATCCTCGGCAGAGCCTGTTCCCGAAAAGGCAAACGTCCGGCTCCTTGTCCCACACGGAAGGTGGCAGCCCGGAAAGCTCTTGCTGGTCTTCACCTTCCCCCTGCAGCCTATTCACAGGCACCACCGCACTGGGAATCTCTGCTTTCCCAAAGACGCAATCACTCACGGTGCGCATCCTCGGCAGAGCCTGTTCCCGAAAAGGCAAACGTCCGGCTCCTTGTCCCACACGGAAGGTGGCAGCCCGGAAAGCTGTTGCTGGTCTTCACCTTCCCCCTGCAGCCTATTCACAGGCACAACAGGTTTGGGGATCTCTGCTTGCCCAGAGAAGGAACATCTCACGGTGCGCATCCTCGGCAGAGCCTGTTCCCGAAAAGGCAAACGTCCGGCTCCTTGTCCCACACGGAAGGTGGCAGCCCGGAAAGCTGTTGCTGGTCTTCACCTTCCCCCTGCAGCCTATTCACAGGCACAACAGGTTTTGGGATCTGTGCTTGCGCAGAGAAGGAACATCTCACGGTGCGCATCCTCGGCAGAGCCTGTTCCCGAAAAGGCAAACGTCCGGCTCCTTGTCCCACACGGAAGGTGGCAGCCCTGAAAGCTGTTGCTGGTCTTCACCTTCCCCCTGCAGCCTATTCACAGGCACAACAGGTTTGGGGATCTGTGCTTGCCCAGAGAAGGAACATCTCACGGTGCGCATCCTCGGCAGAGCCTGTTCCCGAAAAGGCAAACGTCCGGCTCCTTGTCCCACACGGAAGGTGGCAGCCCGGAAAGCTGTTGCTGGTCTTCACCTTCCCCCTGCAGCCTATTCACAGGCACAACAGGTTTGGGGATCTGTGCTTGCCCAGAGAAGGAACATCTCACGGTGCGCATCCTCGGCAGAGCCTGTTCCCGAAAAGGCAAACGTCCGGCTCCTTGTCCCACACGGAAGGTGGCAGCCCGGAAAGCTCTTGCTGGTCTTCACCTTCCCCCTGCAGCCTATTCACAGGCACAATAGGTTTGGGGATCTCTGCTTGCCCAGAGAAGGAACATCTCACGGTGCGCATCCTCGGCAGAGCCTGTTCCCGAAAAGGCAAACGTCCGGCTCCTTGTCCCACACGGAAGGTGGCAGCCCGGAAAGCTCTTGCTGGTCTTCACCTTCCCCCTGCAGCCTATTCACAGGCACAACAGGTTTGGGGATCTCTGCTTGCCCAGAGAAGGAACATCTCACGGTGCGCATCCTCGGCAGAGCCTGTTCCCGAAAAGGCAAACGTCCGGCTCCTTGTCCCACACGGAAGGTGGCAGCCCGGAAAGCTGTTGCTGGTCTTCACCTTCCCCCTGCAGCCTATTCACAGGCACAACAGGTTTGGGGATCTGTGCTTGCCCAGAGAAGGAACATCTCACGGTGCGCATCCTCGGCAGAGCCTGTTCCCGAAAAGGCAAACGTCCGGCTCCTTGTCCCACACGGAAGGTGGCAGCCCGGAAAGCTGTTGCTGGTCTTCACCTTCCCCCTGCAGCCTATTCACAGGCACAACAGGTTTGGGGATCTGTGCTTGCGCAGAGAAGGAACATCTCACGGTGCGCAGCCTCGGCAGAGCCTGTTCCCGAAAAGGCAAACGTCCGGCTCCTTGTCCCACACGGAAGGTGGCAGCCCGGAAAGCTGTTGCTGGTCTTCACCTTCCCCCTGCAGCCTATTCACAGGCACAACAGGTTTTGGGATCTGTGCTTGCGCAGAGAAGGAACATCTCACGGTGCGCATCCTCGGCAGAGCCTGTTCCCGAAAAGGCAAACGTCCGGCTCCTTGTCCCACACGGAAGGTGGCAGCCCGGAAAGCTGTTGCTGGTCTTCACCTTCCCCCTGCAGCCTATTCACAGGCACAACAGGTTTGGGGATCTGTGCTTGCCCAGAGAAGGAACATCTCACGGTGCGCATCCTCGGCAGAGCCTGTTCCCGAAAAGGCAAACGTCCGACTCCTTGTCCCACACGGAAGGTGGCAGCCCGGAAAGCTGTTGCTGGTCTTCACCTTCCCCCTGCAGCCTATTCACAGGCACAACAGGTTTGGGGATCTGTGCTTGCCCAGAGAAGGAACATCTCACGGTGCGCATCCTCGGCAGAGCCTGTTCCCGAAAAGGCAAACGTCCGGCTCCTTGTCCCACACGGAAGGTGGCAGCCCGGAAAGCTCTTGCTGGTCTTCACCTTCCCCCTGCAGCCTATTCACAGGCACAACAGGTTTGGGGATCTGTGCTTGCCCAGAGAAGGAACATCTCACGGTGCGCATCCTCGGCAGAGCCTGTTCCCGAAAAGGCAAACGTCCAGCTCCTTGTCCCACACGGAAGGTGGCAGCCCTGAAAGCTGTTGCTGGTCTTCACCTTCCCCCTGCAGCCTATTCACAGGCACAACAGGTTTGGGGATCTGTGCTTGCCCAGAGAAGGAACATCTCACGGTGCGCAGCCTCGGCAGAGCCTGTTCCCGAAAAGGCAAACGTCCGGCTCCTTGTCCCACACGGAAGGTGGCAGCCCGGAAAGCTGTTGCTGGTCTTCACCTTCCCCCTGCAGCCTATTCACAGGCACAACAGGTTTTGGGATCTGTGCTTGCGCAGAGAAGGAACATCTCACGGTGCGCATCCTCGGCAGAGCCTGTTCCCGAAAAGGCAAACGTCCGGCTCCTTGTCCCACACGGATGGTGGCAGCCCTGAAAGCTGTTGCTGGTCTTCACCTTCCCCCTGCAGCCTATTCACAGGCACAACAGGTTTGGGGATCTGTGCTTGCCCAGAGAAGGAACATCTCACGGTGCGCATCCTCGGCAGAGCCTGTTCCCGAAAAGGCAAACGTCCGGCTCCTTGTCCCACACGGAAGGTGGCAGCCCGGAAAGCTGTTGCTGGTCTTCACCTTCCCCCTGCAGCCTATTCACAGGCACAACAGGTTTTGGGATCTGTGCTTGCCCAAAGACGCAATCTCTCACGGTGCGCATCCTCGGCAGAGCCTGTTCCCATAAAAGGCAAACGTCCGGCTCCTTGTCCCACACGGAAGGTGGCAGCCCGAAAAGCTGTTGCTGGTCTTCACCTTCCCCCTGCAGCCTATTCACAGGCACAACAGGTTTTGGAATCTCTGCTTGCGCAGAGAAGGAACATCTCACGGTGCGCATCCTCGGCAGAGCCTGTTCCCGAAAAGGCAAACGTCCGGCTCCTTGTCCCACACGGAAGGTGGCAGCCCTGAAAGCTGTTGCTGGTCTTCACCTTCCCCCTGCGGCCTATTCACAGGCACAACAGGTTTTGGGATCTGTGCTTGCCCAGAGAAGGAACATCTCACGGTGCGCATCCTCGGCAGAGCCTGTTCCCGAAAAGGCAAACGTCCGGCTCCTTGTCCCACACGGAAGGTGGCAGCCCGGAAAGCTGGTGCTGGTCTTCACCTTCCCCCTGCGGCCTATTCACAGGCACAACAGGTTTGGGGATCTCTGCTTGCCCAGAGAAGGAACATCTCACGGTGCGCATCCTCGGCAGAGCCTGTTCCCGAAAAGGCAAACGTCCGGCTCCTTGTCCCACACAGAAGGTGGCAGCCCGGAAAGCTCTTGCTGGTCTTCACCTTCCCCCTGCAGCCTATTCACAGGCACAACAGGTTTGGGGATCTGTGCTTGCGCAGAGAAGGAACATCTCACGGTGCGCATCCTCGGCAGAGCCTGTTCCCGAAAAGGCAAACGTCCGGCTCCTTGTCCCACACGGAAGGTGGCAGCCCTGAAAGCTGTTGCTGGTCTTCACCTTCCCCCTGCAGCCTATTCACAGGCACAACAGGTTTTGGGATCTCTGCTTTCCCAAAGACGCAATCTCTCACGGTGCGCATCCTCGGCAGAGCCTGTTCCCGAAAAGGCAAACGTCCGGCTCCTTGTCCCACATGGAAGTTGGCAGCCCTGAAAGCTGTTGCTGGTCTTCACCTTCCCCCTGCGGCCTATTCACAGGCACAACAGGTTTTGGGATCTGTGCTTGCCCAGAGAAGGAACATCTCACGGTGCGCATCCTCGGCAGAGCCTGTTCCCGAAAAGGCAAACGTCCGGCTCCTTGTCCCACACGGAAGGTGGCAGCCCGGAAAGCTGGTGCTGGTCTTCACCTTCCCCCTGCGGCCTATTCACAGGCACAACAGGTTTGGGGATCTCTGCTTGCCCAGAGAAGGAACATCTCACGGTGCGCATCCTCGGCAGAGCCTGTTCCCGAAAAGGCAAACGTCCGGCTCCTTGTCCCACACGGAAGGTGGCAGCCCGGAAAGCTGTTGCTGGTCTTCACCTTCCCCCTGCAGCCTATTCACAGGCACAACAGGTTTTGGGATCTCTGCTTGCGCAGAGAAGGAACATCTCACGGTGCGCATCCTCGGCAGAGCCTGTTCCCGAAAAGGCAAACGTCCGGCTCCTTGTCCCACATGGAAGGTGGCAGCCCTGAAAGCTGTTGCTGGTCTTCACCTTCCCCCTGCGGCCTATTCACAGGCACAACAGGTTTGGGGATCTGTGCTTGCCCAGAGAAGGAACATCTCACGGTGCGCATCCTCGGCAGAGCCTGTTCCCGAAAAGGCAAACGTCCGGCTCCTTGTCCCACACGGAAGGTGGCAGCCCGGAAAGCTGGTGCTGGTCTTCACCTTCCCCCTGCGGCCTATTCACAGGCACAACAGGTTTGGGGATCTCTGCTTGCCCAGAGAAGGAACATCTCACGGTGCGCATCCTCGGCAGAGCCTGTTCCCGAAAAGGCAAACGTCCGGCTCCTTGTCCCACACGGAAGGTGGCAGCCCGGAAAGCTGTTGCTGGTCTTCACCTTCCCCCTGCAGCCTATTCACAGGCACAACAGGTTTGGGGATCTCTGCTTGCCCAGAGAAGGAACATCTCACGGTGCGCATCCTCGGCAGAGCCTGTTCCCGAAAAGGCAAACGTCCGGCTCCTTGTCCCACACGGAAGGTGGCAGCCCTGAAAGCTGTTGCTGGTCTTCACCTTCCCCCTGCAGCCTATTCACAGGCACAACAGGTTTTGGGATCTGTGCTTGCGCAGAGAAGGAACATCTCACGGTGCGCATCCTCGGCAGAGCCTGTTCCCGAAAAGGCAAACGTCCGGCTCCTTGTCCCACACGGAAGGTGGCAGCCCGGAAAGCTGTTGCTGGTCTTCACCTTCCCCCTGCAGCCTATTCACAGGCACAACAGGTTTGGGGATCTGTGCTTGCCCAGAGAAGGAACATCTCACGGTGCGCATCCTCGGCAGAGCCTGTTCCCGAAAAGGCAAACGTCCGGCTCCTTGTCCCACACGGAAGGTGGCAGCCCGGAAAGCTGTTGCTGGTCTTCACCTTCCCCCTGCGGCCTATTCACAGGCACAACAGGTTTGGGGATCTGTGCTTGCCCAGAGAAGGAACATCTCACGGTGCGCATCCTCGGCAGAGCCTGTTCCCGAAAAGGCAAACGTCCGGCTCCTTGTCCCACACGGAAGGTGGCAGCCCGGAAAGCTGGTGCTGGTCTTCACCTTCCCCCTGCGGCCTATTCACAGGCACAACAGGTTTGGGGATCTCTGCTTGCCCAGAGAAGGAACATCTCACGGTGCGCATCCTCGGCAGAGCCTGTTCCCGAAAAGGCAAACGTCCGGCTCCTTGTCCCACACAGAAGGTGGCAGCCCGGAAAGCTCTTGCTGGTCTTCACCTTCCCCCTGCAGCCTATTCACAGGCACAACAGGTTTGGGGATCTGTGCTTGCGCAGAGAAGGAACATCTCACGGTGCGCATCCTCGGCAGAGCCTGTTCCCGAAAAGGCAAACGTCCGGCTCCTTGTCCCACACGGATGGTGGCAGCCCGGAAAGCTGTTGCTGGTCTTCACCTTCCCCCTGCAGCCTATTCACAGGCACAACAGGTTTGGGGATCTGTGCTTGCCCAGAGAAGGAACATCTCACGGTGCGCATCCTCGGCAGAGCCTGTTCCCGAAAAGGCAAACGTCCGGCTCCTTGTCCCACACGGAAGGTGGCAGCCCGGAAAGCTCTTGCTGGTCTTCACCTTCCCCCTGCAGCCTATTCACAGGCACAACAGGTTTGGGGATCTGTGCTTGCCCAGAGAAGGAACATCTCACGGTGCGCATCCTCGGCAGAGCCTGTTCCCGAAAAGGCAAACGTCCGGCTCCTTGTCCCACACGGATGGTGGCAGCCCTGAAAGCTGTTGCTGGTCTTCACCTTCCCCCTGCAGCCTATTCACAGGCACAACAGGTTTGGGGATCTGTGCTTGCCCAGAGAAGGAACATCTCACGGTGCGCATCCTCGGCAGAGCCTGTTCCCGAAAAGGCAAACGTCCGGCTCCTTGTCCCACACGGAAGGTGGCAGCCCTGAAAGCTGTTGCTGGTCTTCACCTTCCCCCTGCAGCCTATTCACAGGCACAACAGGTTTTGGGATCTGTGCTTGCGCAGAGAAGGAACATCTCACGGTGCGCATCCTCGGCAGAGCCTGTTCCCGAAAAGGCAAACGTCCGGCTCCTTGTCCCACACGGAAGGTGGCAGCCCGGAAAGCTGTTGCTGGTCTTCACCTTCCCCCTGCAGCCTATTCACAGGCACAACAGGTTTGGGGATCTGTGCTTGCCCAGAGAAGGAACATCTCACGGTGCGCATCCTCGGCAGAGCCTGTTCCCGAAAAGGCAAACGTCCGGCTCCTTGTCCCACACGGAAGGTGGCAGCCCGGAAAGCTGTTGCTGGTCTTCACCTTCCCCCTGCGGCCTATTCACAGGCACAACAGGTTTGGGGATCTGTGCTTGCCCAGAGAAGGAACATCTCACGGTGCGCATCCTCGGCAGAGCCTGTTCCCGAAAAGGCAAACGTCCGGCTCCTTGTCCCACACGGAAGGTGGCAGCCCGGAAAGCTGGTGCTGGTCTTCACCTTCCCCCTGCGGCCTATTCACAGGCACAACAGGTTTGGGGATCTCTGCTTGCCCAGAGAAGGAACATCTCACGGTGCGCATCCTCGGCAGAGCCTGTTCCCGAAAAGGCAAACGTCCGGCTCCTTGTCCCACACAGAAGGTGGCAGCCCTGAAAGCTCTTGCTGGTCTTCACCTTCCCCCTGCAGCCTATTCACAGGCACAACAGGTTTGGGGATCTGTGCTTGCCCAGAGAAGGAACATCTCACGGTGCGCATCCTCGGCAGAGCCTGTTCCCGAAAAGGCAAACGTCCGGCTCCTTGTCCCACACGGATGGTGGCAGCCCTGAAAGCTGTTGCTGGTCGTCACCTTCCCCCTGCAGCCTATTCACAGGCACAACAGGTTTGGGGATCTGTGCTTGCCCAGAGAAGGAACATCTCACGGTGCGCATCCTCGGCAGAGCCTGTTCCCGAAAAGGCAAACGTCCGGCTCCTTGTCCCACACGGAAGGTGGCAGCCCTGAAAGCTGTTGCTGGTCTTCACCTTCCCCCTGCAGCCTATTCACAGGCACAACAGGTTTTGGGATCTGTGCTTGCGCAGAGAAGGAACATCTCACGGTGCGCATCCTCGGCAGAGCCTGTTCCCGAAAAGGCAAACGTCCGGCTCCTTGTCCCACACGGAAGGTGGCAGCCCGGAAAGCTGTTGCTGGTCTTCACCTTCCCCCTGCAGCCTATTCACAGGCACAACAGGTTTTGGGATCTGTGCTTGCACAGAGAAGGAACATCTCACGGTGCGCATCCTCGGCAGAGCCTGTTCCCGAAAAGGCAAACGTCCGGCTCCTTGTCCCACACGGAAGGTGGCAGCCCGGAAAGCTGTTGCTGGTCTTCACCTTCCCCCTGCGGCCTATTCACAGGCACAACAGGTTTGGGGATCTGTGCTTGCCCAGAGAAGGAACATCTCACGGTGCGCATCCTCGGCAGAGCCTGTTCCCGAAAAGGCAAACGTCCGGCTCCTTGTCCCACACGGAAGGTGGCAGCCCGGAAAGCTGTTGCTGGTCTTCACCTTCCCCCTGCAGCCTATTCACAGGCACAACAGGTTTGGGGATCTGTGCTTGCCCAGAGAAGGAACATCTCACGGTGCGCATCCTCGGCAGAGCCTGTTCCCGAAAAGGCAAACGTCCGGCTCCTTGTCCCACACGGAAGGTGGCAGCCCGGAAAGCTGTTGCTGGTCTTCACCTTCCCCCTGCAGCCTATTCACAGGCACAACAGGTTTTGGGATCTGTGCTTGCCCAGAGAAGGAACATCTCACGGTGCGCATCCTCGGCAGAGCCTGTTCCCGAAAAGGCAAACGTCCGGCTCCTTGTCCCACACGGAAGGTGGCAGCCCGGAAAGCTGTTGCTGGTCTTCACCTTCCCCCTGCAGCCTATTCACAGGCACAACAGGTTTTGGGATCTGTGCTTGCCCAGAGAAGGAACATCTCACGGTGCGCATCCTCGGCAGAGCCTGTTCCCGAAAAGGCAAACGTCCGGCTCCTTGTCCCACACGGAAGGTGGCAGCCCTGAAAGCTGTTGCTGGTCTTCACCTTCCCCCTGCAGCCTATTCACAGGCACAACAGGTTTGGGGATCTGTGCTTGCCCAAAGACGCAATCTCTCACGGTGCGCATCCTCGGCAGAGCCTGTTCCCGAAAAGGCAAACGTCCGGCTCCTTGTCCCACACGGAAGGTGGCAGCCCGGAAAGCTGTTGCTGGTCTTCACCTTCCCCCTGCGGCCTATTCACAGGCACAACAGGTTTGGGGATCTGTGCTTGCCCATTGAAGGAACATCTCACGGTGCGCATCCTCGGCAGAGCCTGTTCCCGAAAAGGCAAACGTCCGGCTCCTTGTCCCACACGGAAGGTGGCAGCCCTGAAAGCTGTTGCTGGTCTTCACCTTCCCCCTGCAGCCTATTCACAGGCACAACAGGTTTTGGGATCTGTGCTTGCCCAGAGAAGGAACATCTCACGGTGCGCATCCTCGGCAGAGCCTGTTCCCGAAAAGGCAAACGTCCGGCTCCTTGTCCCACACGGAAGGTGGCAGCCCGGAAAGCTGTTGCTGGTCTTCACCTTCCCCCTGCAGCCTATTCACAGGCACAACAGGTTTTGGGATCTCTGCTTGCCCAGAGAAGGAACATCTCACGGTGCGCATCCTCGGCAGAGCCTGTTCCCGAAAAGGCAAACGTCCGGCTCCTTGTCCCACACGGAAGGTGGCAGCCCGGAAAGCTGTTGCTGGTCTTCACCTTCCCCCTGCAGCCTATTCACAGGCACAACAGGTTTGGGGATCTCTGCTTGCCCAGAGAAGGAACATCTCACGGTGCGCATCCTCGGCAGAGCCTGTTCCCGAAAAGGCAAACGTCCGGCTCCTTGTCCCACACGGAAGGTGGCAGCCCGGAAAGCTCTTGCTGGTCTTCACCTTCCCCCTGCAGCCTATTCACAGGCACAACAGGTTTGGGGATCTGTGCTTGCCCAGAGAAGGAACATCTCACGGTGCGCATCCTCGGCAGAGCCTGTTCCCGAAAAGGCAAACGTCCGGCTCCTTGTCCCACACGGAAGGTGGCAGCCCTGAAAGCTGTTGCTGGTCTTCACCTTCCCCCTGCAGCCTATTCACAGGCACAACAGGTTTGGGGATCTGTGCTTTCCCAAAGACGCAATCTCTCACGGTGCGCATCCTCGGCAGAGCCTGTTCCCGAAAAGGCAAACGTCCGGCTCCTTGTCCCACACGGAAGGTGGCAGCCCGGAAAGCTCTTGCTGGTCTTCACCTTCCCCCTGCAGCCTATTCACAGGCACAACAGGTTTGGGGATCTGTGCTTGCCCAGAGAAGGAACATCTCACGGTGCGCATCCTCGGCAGAGCCTGTTCCCGAAAAGGCAAACGTCCGGCTCCTTGTCCCACACGGAAGGTGGCAGCCCGGAAAGCTGTTGCTGGTCTTCACCTTCCCCCTGCAGCCTATTCACAGGCACAACAGGTTTGGGGATCTGTGCTTGCCCAGAGAAGGAACATCTCACGGTGCGCATCCTCGGCAGAGCCTGTTCCCGAAAAGGCAAACGTCCGGCTCCTTGTCCCACACGGAAGGTGGCAGCCCGGAAAGCTGTTGCTGGTCTTCACCTTCCCCCTGCAGCCTATTCACAGGCACAATAGGTTTGGGGATCTGTGCTTGCCCAGAGAAGGAACATCTCACGGTGCGCATCCTCGGCAGAGCCTGTTCCCGAAAAGGCAAACGTCCGGCTCCTTGTCCCACACGGAAGGTGGCAGCCCGGAAAGCTCTTGCTGGTCTTCACCTTCCCCCTGCAGCCTATTCACAGGCACAACAGGTTTGGGGATCTGTGCTTGCCCAGAGAAGGAACATCTCACGGTGCGCATCCTCGGCAGAGCCTGTTCCCGAAAAGGCAAACGTCCGGCTCCTTGTCCCACACGGAAGGTGGCAGCCCGGAAAGCTCTTGCTGGTCTTCACCTTCCCCCTGCAGCCTATTCACAGGCACAACAGGTTTGGGGATCTGTGCTTGCCCAGAGAAGGAACATCTCACGGTGCGCATCCTCGGCAGAGCCTGTTCCCGAAAAGGCAAACGTCCGGCTCCTTGTCCCACACGGAAGGTGGCAGCCCGGAAAGCTGTTGCTGGTCTTCACCTTCCCCCTGCAGCCTATTCACAGGCACAACAGGTTTGGGGATCTGTGCTTGCCCAGAGAAGGAACATCTCACGGTGCGCAGCCTCGGCAGAGCCTGTTCCCGAAAAGGCAAACGTCCGGCTCCTTGTCCCACACGGAAGGTGGCAGCCCGGAAAGCTGTTGCTGGTCTTCACCTTCCCCCTGCAGCCTATTCACAGGCACAACAGGTTTGGGGATCTGTGCTTGCCCAGAGAAGGAACATCTCACGGTGCGCATCCTCGGCAGAGCCTGTTCCCGAAAAGGCAAACGTCCGGCTCCTTGTCCCACACGGAAGGTGGCAGCCCTGAAAGCTGTTGCTGGTCTTCACCTTCCCCCTGCAGCCTATTCACAGGCACAACAGGTTTGGGGATCTGTGCTTGCCCAGAGAAGGAACATCTCACGGTGCGCATCCTCGGCAGAGCCTGTTCCCGAAAAGGCAAACGTCCGGCTCCTTGTCCCACACGGAAGGTGGCAGCCCGGAAAGCTGTTGCTGGTCTTCACCTTCCCCCTGCAGCCTATTCACAGGCACAACAGGTTTTGGGATCTGTGCTTGCCCAGAGAAGGAACATCTCACGGTGCACATCCTCGGCAGAGCCTGTTCCCGAAAAGGCAAACGTCCAGCTCCTTGTCCCACACGGAAGGTGGCAGCCCAGAAAGCTGTTGCTGGTCTTCACCTTCCCCCTGCAGCCTATTCACAGGCACAACAGGTTTGGGGATCTGTGCTTGCCCAGAGAAGGAACATCTCACGGTGCGCAGCCTCGGCAGAGCCTGTTCCCGAAAAGGCAAACGTCCGGCTCCTTGTCCCACACGGAAGGTGGCAGCCCGGAAAGCTGTTGCTGGTCTTCACCTTCCCCCTGCAGCCTATTCACAGGCACAACAGGTTTTGGGATCTGTGCTTGCGCAGAGAAGGAACATCTCACGGTGCGCATCCTCGGCAGAGCCTGTTCCCGAAAAGGCAAACGTCCGGCTCCTTGTCCCACACGGATGGTGGCAGCCCTGAAAGCTGTTGCTGGTCTTCACCTTCCCCCTGCAGCCTATTCACAGGCACAACAGGTTTGGGGATCTGTGCTTGCCCAGAGAAGGAACATCTCACGGTGCGCATCCTCGGCAGAGCCTGTTCCCGAAAAGGCAAACGTCCGGCTCCTTGTCCCACACGGAAGGTGGCAGCCCTGAAAGCTGTTGCTGGTCTTCACCTTCCCCCTGCAGCCTATTCACAGGCACAACAGGTTTTGGGATCTGTGCTTGCCCAAAGACGCAATCTCTCACGGTGCGCATCCTCGGCAGAGCCTGTTCCCGAAAAGGCAAACGTCCGGCTCCTTGTCCCACACGGAAGGTGGCAGCCCGAAAAGCTGTTGCTGGTCTTCACCTTCCCCCTGCAGCCTATTCACAGGCACAACAGGTTTTGGGATCTCTGCTTGCGCAGAGAAGGAACATCTCACGGTGCGCATCCTCGGCAGAGCCTGTTCCCGAAAAGGCAAACGTCCGGCTCCTTGTCCCACACAGAAGGTGGCAGCCCTGAAAGCTGTTGCTGGTCTTCACCTTCCCCCTGCAGCCTATTCACAGGCACAACAGGTTTGGGGATCTGTGCTTGCGCAGAGAAGGAACATCTCACGGTGCGCATCCTCGGCAGAGCCTGTTCCCGAAAAGGCAAACGTCCGGCTCCTTGTCCCACACAGAAGGTGGCAGCCCGGAAAGCTCTTGCTGGTCTTCACCTTCCCCCTGCAGCCTATTCACAGGCACAACAGGTTTGGGGATCTGTGCTTGCGCAGAGAAGGAACATCTCACGGTGCGCATCCTCGGCAGAGCCTGTTCCCGAAAAGGCAAACGTCCGGCTCCTTGTCCCACACGGAAGGTGGCAGCCCTGAAAGCTGTTGCTGGTCTTCACCTTCCCCCTGCAGCCTATTCACAGGCACAACAGGTTTTGGGATCTCTGCTTGCGCAGAGAAGGAACATCTCACGGTGCGCATCCTCGGCAGAGCCTGTTCCCGAAATGGCAAATGTCCGGCTCCTTGTCCCACATGGAAGGTGGCAGCCCTGAAAGCTGTTGCTGGTCTTCACCTTCCCCCTGCGGCCTATTCACAGGCACAACAGGTTTGGGGATCTGTGCTTGCCCAGAGAAGGAACATCTCACGGTGCGCATCCTCGGCAGAGCCTGTTCCCGAAAAGGCAAACGTCCGGCTCCTTGTCCCACACGGAAGGTGGCAGCCCGGAAAGCTGGTGCTGGTCTTCACCTTCCCCCTGCGGCCTATTCACAGGCACAACAGGTTTGGGGATCTCTGCTTGCCCAGAGAAGGAACATCTCACGGTGCGCATCCTCGGCAGAGCCTGTTCCCGAAAAGGCAAACGTCCGGCTCCTTGTCCCACACAGAAGGTGGCAGCCCGGAAAGCTGTTGCTGGTCTTCACCTTCCCCCTGCAGCCTATTCACAGGCACAACAGGTTTGGGGATCTGTGCTTGCGCAGAGAAGGAACATCTCACGGTGCGCATCCTCGGCAGAGCCTGTTCCCGAAAAGGCAAACGTCCGGCTCCTTGTCCCACACGGATGGTGGCAGCCCTGAAAGCTGTTGCTGGTCTTCACCTTCCCCCTGCAGCCTATTCACAGGCACAACAGGTTTGGGGATCTGTGCTTGCCCAGAGAAGGAACATCTCACGGTGCGCATCCTCGGCAGAGCCTGTTCCCGAAAAGGCAAACGTCCGGCTCCTTGTCCCACACGGAAGGTGGCAGCCCGGAAAGCTGTTGCTGGTCTTCACCTTCCCCCTGCAGCCTATTCACAGGCACAACAGGTTTGGGGATCTGTGCTTGCGCAGAGAAGGAACATCTCACGGTGCGCATCCTCGGCAGAGCCTGTTCCCGAAAAGGCAAACGTCCGGCTCCTTGTCCCACACGGAAGGTGGCAGCCCGGAAAGCTGTTGCTGGTCTTCACCTTCCCCCTGCAGCCTATTCACAGGCACAACAGGTTTTGGGATCTGTGCTTGCCCAGAGAAGGAACATCTCACGGTGCGCATCCTCGGCAGAGCCTGTTCCCGAAAAGGCAAATGTCCGGCTCCTTGTCCCACACGGAAGGTGGCAGCCCGGAAAGCTGTTGCTGGTCTTCACCTTCCCCCTGCGGCCTATTCACAGGCACAACAGGTTTGGGGATCTGTGCTTGCCCAGAGAAGGAACATCTCACGGTGCGCATCCTCGGCAGAGCCTGTTCCCGAAAAGGCAAACGTCCGGCTCCTTGTCCCACACGGAAGGTGGCAGCCCGGAAAGCTGTTGCTGGTCTTCACCTTCCCCCTGCAGCCTATTCACAGGCACAACAGGTTTGGGGATCTGTGCTTGCCCAGAGAAGGAACATCTCACGGTGCGCATCCTCGGCAGAGCCTGTTCCCGAAAAGGCAAACGTCCGGCTCCTTGTCCCACACGGAAGGTGGCAGCCCGGAAAGCTGTTGCTGGTCTTCACCTTCCCCCTGCAGCCTATTCACAGGCACAACAGGTTTGGGGATCTGTGCTTGCCCAGAGAAGGAACATCTCACGGTGCGCATCCTCGGCAGAGCCTGTTCCCGAAAAGGCAAACGTCCGGCTCCTTGTCCCACACGGAAGGTGGCAGCCCGGAAAGCTGTTGCTGGTCTTCACCTTCCCCCTGCAGCCTATTCACAGGCACAACAGGTTTTGGGATCTGTGCTTGCGCAGAGAAGGAACATCTCACGGTGCGCATCCTCGGCAGAGCCTGTTCCCGAAAAGGCAAACGTCCGGCTCCTTGTCCCACACGGATGGTGGCAGCCCTGAAAGCTGTTGCTGGTCTTCACCTTCCCCCTGCAGCCTATTCACAGGCACAACAGGTTTTGGGATCTGTGCTTGCCCAAAGACGCAATCTCTCACGGTGCGCATCCTCGGCAGAGCCTGTTCCCAAAAAGGCAAACGTCCGGCTCCTTGTCCCACACGGAAGGTGGCAGCCCGAAAAGCTGTTGCTGGTCTTCACCTTCCCCCTGCAGCCTATTCACAGGCACAACAGGTTTTGGGATCTCTGCTTGCGCAGAGAAGGAACATCTCACGGTGCGCATCCTCGGCAGAGCCTGTTCCCGAAAAGGCAAACGTCCGGCTCCTTGTCCCACATGGAAGGTGGCAGCCCTGAAAGCTGTTGCTGGTCTTCACCTTCCCCCTGCGGCCTATTCACAGGCACAACAGGTTTGGGGATCTCTGCTTGCCCAGAGAAGGAACATCTCACGGTGCGCATCCTCGGCAGAGCCTGTTCCCGAAAAGGCAAACGTCCGGCTCCTTGTCCCACACGGAAGGTGGCAGCCCGGAAAGCTCTTGCTGGTCTTCACCTTCCCCCTGCAGCCTATTCACAGGCACAACAGGTTTGGGGATCTGTGCTTGCCCAGAGAAGGAACATCTCACGGTGCGCATCCTCGGCAGAGCCTGTTCCCGAAAAGGCAAACGTCCGGCTCCTTGTCCCACACGGAAGGTGGCAGCCCTGAAAGCTGTTGCTGGTCTTCACCTTCCCCCTGCAGCCTATTCACAGGCACAACAGGTTTGGGGATCTGTGCTTGCCCAGAGAAGGAACATCTCACGGTGCGCATCCTCGGCAGAGCCTGTTCCCGAAAAGGCAAACGTCCGGCTCCTTGTCCCACACGGAAGGTGGCAGCCATGAAAGCTCTTGCTGGTCTTCACCTTCCCCCTGCGGCCTATTCACAGGCACAACAGGTTTGGGGATCTGTGCTTGCCCATTGAAGGAACATCTCACGGTGCGCATCCTCGGCAGAGCCTGTTCCCGAAAAGGCAAACGTCCGGCTCCTTGTCCCACACGGAAGGTGGCAGCCCTGAAAGCTGTTGCTGGTCTTCACCTTCCCCCTGCAGCCTATTCACAGGCACAACAGGTTTGGGGATCTGTGCTTGCCCAGAGAAGGAACATCTCACGGTGCGCATCCTCGGCAGAGCCTGTTCCCGAAAAGGCAAACGTCCGGCTCCTTGTCCCACACGGAAGGTGGCAGCCCGGAAAGCTGTTGCTGGTCTTCACCTTCCCCCTGCAGCCTATTCACAGGCACAACAGGTTTGGGGATCTCTGCTTGCCCAGAGAAGGAACATCTCACGGTGCGCATCCTCGGCAGAGCCTGTTCCCGAAAAGGCAAACGTCCGGCTCCTTGTCCCACACGGAAGGTGGCAGCCCTGAAAGCTGTTGCTGGTCTTCACCTTCCCCCTGCGGCCTATTCACAGGCACAACAGGTTTGGGGATCTGTGCTTGCCCAGAGAAGGAACATCTCACGGTGCGCATCCTCGGCAGAGCCTGTTCCCGAAAAGGCAAACGTCCGGCTCCTTGTCCCACACGGAAGGTGGCAGCCCTGAAAGCTGTTGCTGGTCTTCACCTTCCCCCTGCAGCCTATTCACAGGCACAACAGGTTTGGGGATCTGTGCTTGCCCAGAGAAGGAACATCTCACGGTGCGCATCCTCGGCAGAGCCTGTTCCCGAAAAGGCAAACGTCCGGCTCCTTGTCCCACACGGAAGGTGGCAGCCCTGAAAGCTGTTGCTGGTCTTCACCTTCCCCCTGCAGCCTATTCACAGGCACAACAGGTTTGGGGATCTGTGCTTGCCCAGAGAAGGAACATCTCACGGTGCGCATCCTCGGCAGAGCCTGTTCCCGAAAAGGCAAACGTCCGGCTCCTTGTCCCACACGGAAGGTGGCAGCCCTGAAAGCTGTTGCTGGTCTTCACCTTCCCCCTGCAGCCTATTCACAGGCACAACAGGTTTTGGGATCTCTGCTTGCCCAGAGAAGGAACATCTCACGGTGCGCATCCTCGGCAGAGCCTGTTCCCAAAAAGGCAAACGTCCGGCTCCTTGTCCCACACGGAAGGTGGCAGCCCGGAAAGCTGTTGCTGGTCTTCACCTTCCCCCTGCAGCCTATTCACAGGCACAACAGGTTTGGGGATCTGTGCTTGCCCAGAGAAGGAACATCTCACGGTGCGCATCCTCGGCAGAGCCTGTTCCCGAAAAGGCAAACGTCCGGCTCCTTGTCCCACACGGAAGGTGGCAGCCCTGAAAGCTGTTGCTGGTCTTCACCTTCCCCCTGCGGCCTATTCACAGGCACAACAGGTTTGGGGATCTGTGCTTGCCCAGAGAAGGAACATCTCACGGTGCGCATCCTCGGCAGAGCCTGTTCCCGAAAAGGCAAACGTCCGGCTCCTTGTCCCACACGGAAGGTGGCAGCCCGGAAAGCTGTTGCTGGTCTTCACCTTCCCCCTGCAGCCTATTCACAGGCACAACAGGTTTTGGGATCTCTGCTTGCCCAGAGAAGGAACATCTCACGGTGCGCATCCTCGGCAGAGCCTGTTCCCGAAAAGGCAAACGTCCGGCTCCTTGTCCCACACGGAAGGTGGCAGCCCGGAAAGCTCTTGCTGGTCTTCACCTTCCCCCTGCAGCCTATTCACAGGCACAACAGGTTTGGGGATCTGTGCTTGCCCAGAGAAGGAACATCTCACGGTGCGCATCCTCGGCAGAGCCTGTTCCCGAAAAGGCAAACGTCCGGCTCCTTGTCCCACACGGAAGGTGGCAGCCCTGAAAGCTGTTGCTGGTCTTCACCTTCCCCCTGCAGCCTATTCACAGGCACAACAGGTTTGGGGATCTGTGCTTGCCCAGAGAAGGAACATCTCACGGTGCGCATCCTCGGCAGAGCCTGTTCCCGAAAAGGCAAACGTCCGGCTCCTTGTCCCACACGGAAGGTGGCAGCCCGGAAAGCTGTTGCTGGTCTTCACCTTCCCCCTGCAGCCTATTCACAGGCACAACAGGTTTGGGGATCTGTGCTTGCCCAGAGAAGGAACATCTCACGGTGCGCATCCTCGGCAGAGCCTGTTCCCGAAAAGGCAAACGTCCGGCTCCTTGTCCCACACGGAAGGTGGCAGCCCTGAAAGCTGTTGCTGGTCTTCACCTTCCCCCTGCAGCCTATTCACAGGCACAACAGGTTTTGGGATCTGTGCTTGCCCATTGAAGGAACATCTCACGGTGCGCATCCTCGGCAGAGCCTGTTCCCGAAAAGGCAAACGTCCGGCTCCTTGTCCCACACGGAAGGTGGCAGCCCGGAAAGCTCTTGCTGGTCTTCACCTTCCCCCTGCAGCCTATTCACAGGCACAACAGGTTTGGGGATCTGTGCTTGCGCAGAGAAGGAACATCTCACGGTGCGCATCCTCGGCAGAGCCTGTTCCCGAAAAGGCAAACGTCCGGCTCCTTGTCCCACACGGAAGGTGGCAGCCCGGAAAGCTGTTGCTGGTCTTCACCTTCCCCCTGCAGCCTATTCACAGGCACAACAGGTTTGGGGATCTGTGCTTGCCCAGAGAAGGAACATCTCACGGTGCGCATCCTCGGCAGAGCCTGTTCCCGAAAAGGCAAACGTCCGGCTCCTTGTCCCACACGGAAGGTGGCAGCCCGGAAAGCTGTTGCTGGTCTTCACCTTCCCCCTGCAGCCTATTCACAGGCACAACAGGTTTGGGGATCTGTGCTTGCCCAGAGAAGGAACATCTCACGGTGCGCATCCTCGGCAGAGCCTGTTCCCGAAAAGGCAAACGTCCGGCTCCTTGTCCCACACGGAAGGTGGCAGCCCGGAAAGCTCTTGCTGGTCTTCACCTTCCCCCTGCAGCCTATTCACAGGCACAACAGGTTTGGGGATCTGTGCTTGCCCAGAGAAGGAACATCTCACGGTGCGCATCCTCGGCAGAGCCTGTTCCCGAAAAGGCAAACGTCCGGCTCCTTGTCCCACACGGAAGGTGGCAGCCCGGAAAGCTGTTGCTGGTCTTCACCTTCCCCCTGCAGCCTATTCACAGGCACAACAGGTTTGGGGATCTGTGCTTGCCCAGAGAAGGAACATCTCACGGTGCGCATCCTCGGCAGAGCCTGTTCCCGAAAAGGCAAACGTCCGGCTCCTTGTCCCACACGGAAGGTGGCAGCCCTGAAAGCTGTTGCTGGTCTTCACCTTCCCCCTGCAGCCTATTCACAGGCACAACAGGTTTTGGGATCTGTGCTTGCCCATTGAAGGAACATCTCACGGTGCGCATCCTCGGCAGAGCCTGTTCCCGAAAAGGCAAACGTCCGGCTCCTTGTCCCACACGGAAGGTGGCAGCCCGGAAAGCTCTTGCTGGTCTTCACCTTCCCCCTGCAGCCTATTCACAGGCACAACAGGTTTGGGGATCTGTGCTTGCGCAGAGAAGGAACATCTCACGGTGCGCATCCTCGGCAGAGCCTGTTCCCGAAAAGGCAAACGTCCGGCTCCTTGTCCCACACGGAAGGTGGCAGCCCGGAAAGCTGTTGCTGGTCTTCACCTTCCCCCTGCAGCCTATTCACAGGCACAACAGGTTTGGGGATCTGTGCTTGCCCAGAGAAGGAACATCTCACGGTGCGCATCCTCGGCAGAGCCTGTTCCCGAAAAGGCAAACGTCCGGCTCCTTGTCCCACACGGAAGGTGGCAGCCCGGAAAGCTGTTGCTGGTCTTCACCTTCCCCCTGCAGCCTATTCACAGGCACAACAGGTTTGGGGATCTGTGCTTGCCCAGAGAAGGAACATCTCACGGTGCGCATCCTCGGCAGAGCCTGTTCCCGAAAAGGCAAACGTCCGGCTCCTTGTCCCACACGGAAGGTGGCAGCCCGGAAAGCTCTTGCTGGTCTTCACCTTCCCCCTGCAGCCTATTCACAGGCACAACAGGTTTGGGGATCTGTGCTTGCCCAGAGAAGGAACATCTCACGGTGCGCATCCTCGGCAGAGCCTGTTCCCGAAAAGGCAAACGTCCGGCTCCTTGTCCCACACGGAAGGTGGCAGCCCGGAAAGCTGTTGCTGGTCTTCACCTTCCCCCTGCAGCCTATTCACAGGCACAACAGGTTTGGGGATCTGTGCTTGCCCAGAGAAGGAACATCTCACGGTGCGCATCCTCGGCAGAGCCTGTTCCCGAAAAGGCAAACGTCCGGCTCCTTGTCCCACACGGAAGGTGGCAGCCCGGAAAGCTGTTGCTGGTCTTCACCTTCCCCCTGCAGCCTATTCACAGGCACAACAGGTTTGGGGATCTGTGCTTGCCCAGAGAAGGAACATCTCACGGTGCGCAGCCTCGGCAGAGCCTGTTCCCGAAAAGGCAAACGTCCGGCTCCTTGTCCCACACGGAAGGTGGCAGCCCGGAAAGCTGTTGCTGGTCTTCACCTTCCCCCTGCAGCCTATTCACAGGCACAACAGGTTTGGGGATCTGTGCTTGCCCAGAGAAGGAACATCTCACGGTGCGCATCCTCGGCAGAGCCTGTTCCCGAAAAGGCAAACGTCCGGCTCCTTGTCCCACACGGAAGGTGGCAGCCCTGAAAGCTGTTGCTGGTCTTCACCTTCCCCCTGCAGCCTATTCACAGGCACAACAGGTTTTGGGATCTGTGCTTGCCCAGAGAAGGAACATCTCACGGTGCGCATCCTCGGCAGAGCCTGTTCCCGAAAAGGCAAACGTCCGGCTCCTTGTCCCACACGGAAGGTGGCAGCCCGGAAAGCTGTTGCTGGTCTTCACCTTCCCCCTGCAGCCTATTCACAGGCACAACAGGTTTTGGGATCTGTGCTTGCCCAGAGAAGGAACATCTCACGGTGCACATCCTCGGCAGAGCCTGTTCCCGAAAAGGCAAACGTCCAGCTCCTTGTCCCACACGGAAGGTGGCAGCCCAGAAAGCTGTTGCTGGTCTTCACCTTCCCCCTGCAGCCTATTCACAGGCACAACAGGTTTGGGGATCTGTGCTTGCCCAGAGAAGGAACATCTCACAGTGCGCAGCCTCGGCAGAGCCTGTTCCCGAAAAGGCAAACGTCCGGCTCCTTGTCCCACACGGAAGGTGGCAGCCCGGAAAGCTGTTGCTGGTCTTCACCTTCCCCCTGCAGCCTATTCACAGGCACAACAGGTTTGGGGATCTGTGCTTGCGCAGAGAAGGAACATCTCACGGTGCGCATCCTCGGCAGAGCCTGTTCCCGAAAAGGCAAACGTCCGGCTCCTTGTCCCACACGGATGGTGGCAGCCCGGAAAGCTGTTGCTGGTCTTCACCTTCCCCCTGCAGCCTATTCACAGGCACAACAGGTTTGGGGATCTGTGCTTGCCCAGAGAAGGAACATCTCACGGTGCGCATCCTCGGCAGAGCCTGTTCCCGAAAAGGCAAACGTCCGGCTCCTTGTCCCACACGGAAGGTGGCAGCCCGGAAAGCTGTTGCTGGTCTTCACCTTCCCCCTGCAGCCTATTCACAGGCACAACAGGTTTGGGGATCTGTGCTTGCCCAGAGAAGGAACATCTCACGGTGCGCATCCTCGGCAGAGCCTGTTCCCGAAAAGGCAAACGTCCGGCTCCTTGTCCCACACGGAAGGTGGCAGCCCGGAAAGCTGTTGCTGCTCTTCACCTTCCCCCTGCAGCCTATTCACAGGCACAACAGGTTTGGGGATCTGTGCTTGCCCAGAGAAGGAACATCTCACGGTGCGCATCCTCGGCAGAGCCTGTTCCCGAAAAGGCAAACGTCCGGCTCCTTGTCCCACACGGAAGGTGGCAGCCCGGAAAGCTGTTGCTGGTCTTCACCTTCCCCCTGCAGCCTATTCACAGGCACAACAGGTTTGGGGATCTGTGCTTGCCCAGAGAAGGAACATCTCACGGTGCGCATCCTCGGCAGAGCCTGTTCCCGAAAAGGCAAACGTCCGGCTCCTTGTCCCACACGGAAGGTGGCAGCCCTGAAAGCTGTTGCTGGTCTTCACCTTCCCCCTGCAGCCTATTCACAGGCACAACAGGTTTGGGGATCTGTGCTTGCCCATTGAAGGAACATCTCACGGTGCGCATCCTCGGCAGAGCCTGTTCCCGAAAAGGCAAACGTCCGGCTCCTTGTCCCACACGGAAGGTGGCAGCCCGGAAAGCTCTTGCTGGTCTTCACCTTCCCCCTGCAGCCTATTCACAGGCACAACAGGTTTGGGGATCTGTGCTTGCCCAGAGAAGGAACATCTCACGGTGCGCATCCTCGGCAGAGCCTGTTCCCGAAAAGGCAAACGTCCGGCTCCTTGTCCCACACGGAAGGTGGCAGCCCGGAAAGCTGTTGCTGGTCTTCACCTTCCCCCTGCAGCCTATTCACAGGCACAACAGGTTTTGGGATCTGTGCTTGCCCAGAGAAGGAACATCTCACGGTGCGCATCCTCGGCAGAGCCTGTTCCCGAAAAGGCAAACGTCCGGCTCCTTGTCCCACACGGAAGGTGGCAGCCCGGAAAGCTGTTGCTGGTCTTCACCTTCCCCCTGCAGCCTATTCACAGGCACAACAGGTTTGGGGATCTGTGCTTGCCCAGAGAAGGAACATCTCACGGTGCGCATCCTCGGCAGAGCCTGTTCCCGAAAAGGCAAACGTCCGGCTCCTTGTCCCACACGGAAGGTGGCAGCCCGGAAAGCTGTTGCTGGTCTTCACCTTCCCCCTGCAGCCTATTCACAGGCACAACAGGTTTGGGGATCTGTGCTTGCCCAGAGAAGGAACATCTCACGGTGCGCAGCCTCGGCAGAGCCTGTTCCCGAAAAGGCAAACGTCCGGCTCCTTGTCCCACACGGAAGGTGGCAGCCCTGAAAGCTGTTGCTGGTCTTCACCTTCCCCCTGCAGCCTATTCACAGGCACAACAGGTTTGGGGATCTGTGCTTGCCCAGAGAAGGAACATCTCACGGTGCGCATCCTCGGCAGAGCCTGTTCCCGAAAAGGCAAACGTCCGGCTCCTTGTCCCACACGGAAGGTGGCAGCCCGGAAAGCTGTTGCTGGTCTTCACCTTCCCCCTGCAGCCTATTCACAGGCACAACAGGTTTGGGGATCTGTGCTTGCCCAGAGAAGGAACATCTCACGGTGCGCAGCCTCGGCAGAGCCTGTTCCCGAAAAGGCAAACGTCCGGCTCCTTGTCCCACACGGAAGGTGGCAGCCCGGAAAGCTGTTGCTGGTCTTCACCTTCCCCCTGCAGCCTATTCACAGGCACAACAGGTTTGGGGATCTGTGCTTGCCCAGAGAAGGAACATCTCACGGTGCGCATCCTCGGCAGAGCCTGTTCCCGAAAAGGCAAACGTCCGGCTCCTTGTCCCACACGGAAGGTGGCAGCCCTGAAAGCTGTTGCTGGTCTTCACCTTCCCCCTGCAGCCTATTCACAGGCACAACAGGTTTGGGGATCTGTGCTTGCCCAGAGAAGGAACATCTCACGGTGCGCATCCTCGGCAGAGCCTGTTCCCGAAAAGGCAAACGTCCGGCTCCTTGTCCCACACGGAAGGTGGCAGCCCGGAAAGCTGTTGCTGGTCTTCACCTTCCCCCTGCAGCCTATTCACAGGCACAACAGGTTTTGGGATCTGTGCTTGCCCAGAGAAGGAACATCTCACGGTGCACATCCTCGGCAGAGCCTGTTCCCGAAAAGGCAAACGTCCAGCTCCTTGTCCCACACGGAAGGTGGCAGCCCAGAAAGCTGTTGCTGGTCTTCACCTTCCCCCTGCAGCCTATTCACAGGCACAACAGGTTTGGGGATCTGTGCTTGCCCAGAGAAGGAACATCTCACAGTGCGCATCCTCGGCAGAGCCTGTTCCCGAAAAGGCAAACGTCCGGCTCCTTGTCCCACACGGAAGGTGGCAGCCCGGAAAGCTGTTGCTGGTCTTCACCTTCCCCCTGCAGCCTATTCACAGGCACAACAGGTTTGGGGATCTGTGCTTGCGCAGAGAAGGAACATCTCACGGTGCGCATCCTCGGCAGAGCCTGTTCCCGAAAAGGCAAACGTCTGGCTCCTTGTCCCACACGGAAGGTGGCAGCCCGGAAAGCTGTTGCTGGTCTTCACCTTCCCCCTGCAGCCTATTCACAGGCACAACAGGTTTGGGGATCTGTGCTTGCCCAGAGAAGGAACATCTCACGGTGCGCATCCTCGGCAGAGCCTGTTCCCGAAAAGGCAAACGTCCGGCTCCTTGTCCCACACGGAAGGTGGCAGCCCGGAAAGCTGTTGCTGGTCTTCACCTTCCCCCTGCAGCCTATTCACAGGCACAACAGGTTTGGGGATCTCTGCTTGCCCAGAGAAGGAACATCTCACGGTGCGCATCCTCGGCAGAGCCTGTTCCCGAAAAGGCAAACGTCCGGCTCCTTGTCCCACACGGAAGGTGGCAGCCCGGAAAGCTCTTGCTGGTCTTCACCTTCCCCCTGCAGCCTATTCACAGGCACAACAGGTTTGGGGATCTGTGCTTGCCCAGAGAAGGAACATCTCACGGTGCGCATCCTCGGCAGAGCCTGTTCCCGAAAAGGCAAACGTCCGGCTCCTTGTCCCACACGGAAGGTGGCAGCCCGGAAAGCTGTTGCTGGTCTTCACCTTCCCCCTGCAGCCTATTCACAGGCACAACAGGTTTGGGGATCTGTGCTTGCCCAGAGAAGGAACATCTCACGGTGCGCAGCCTCGGCAGAGCCTGTTCCCGAAAAGGCAAACGTCCGGCTCCTTGTCCCACACGGAAGGTGGCAGCCCGGAAAGCTGTTGCTGGTCTTCACCTTCCCCCTGCAGCCTATTCACAGGCACAACAGGTTTGGGGATCTGTGCTTGCCCAGAGAAGGAACATCTCACGGTGCGCATCCTCGGCAGAGCCTGTTCCCGAAAAGGCAAACGTCCGGCTCCTTGTCCCACACGGAAGGTGGCAGCCCTGAAAGCTGTTGCTGGTCTTCACCTTCCCCCTGCAGCCTATTCACAGGCACAACAGGTTTGGGGATCTGTGCTTGCCCATTGAAGGAACATCTCACGGTGCGCATCCTCGGCAGAGCCTGTTCCCGAAAAGGCAAACGTCCGGCTCCTTGTCCCACACGGAAGGTGGCAGCCCGGAAAGCTGTTGCTGGTCTTCACCTTCCCCCTGCAGCCTATTCACAGGCACAACAGGTTTTGGGATCTGTGCTTGCCCAGAGAAGGAACATCTCACGGTGCACATCCTCGGCAGAGCCTGTTCCCGAAAAGGCAAACGTCCAGCTCCTTGTCCCACACGGAAGGTGGCAGCCCAGAAAGCTGTTGCTGGTCTTCACCTTCCCCCTGCAGCCTATTCACAGGCACAACAGGTTTGGGGATCTGTGCTTGCCCAGAGAAGGAACATCTCACAGTGCGCAGCCTCGGCAGAGCCTGTTCCCGAAAAGGCAAACGTCCGGCTCCTTGTCCCACACGGAAGGTGGCAGCCCGGAAAGCTGTTGCTGGTCTTCACCTTCCCCCTGCAGCCTATTCACAGGCACAACAGGTTTGGGGATCTGTGCTTGCGCAGAGAAGGAACATCTCACGGTGCGCATCCTCGGCAGAGCCTGTTCCCGAAAAGGCAAACGTCCGGCTCCTTGTCCCACACGGATGGTGGCAGCCCGGAAAGCTGTTGCTGGTCTTCACCTTCCCCCTGCAGCCTATTCACAGGCACAACAGGTTTGGGGATCTGTGCTTGCCCAGAGAAGGAACATCTCACGGTGCGCATCCTCGGCAGAGCCTGTTCCCGAAAAGGCAAACGTCCGGCTCCTTGTCCCACACGGAAGGTGGCAGCCCGGAAAGCTGTTGCTGGTCTTCACCTTCCCCCTGCAGCCTATTCACAGGCACAACAGGTTTGGGGATCTCTGCTTGCCCAGAGAAGGAACATCTCACGGTGCGCATCCTTGGCAGAGCCTGTTCCCGAAAAGGCAAACGTCCGGCTCCTTGTCCCACACGGAAGGTGGCAGCCCGGAAAGCTGTTGCTGGTCTTCACCTTCCCCCTGCAGCCTATTCACAGGCACAACAGGTTTGGGGATCTGTGCTTGCCCAGAGAAGGAACATCTCACGGTGCGCATCCTCGGCAGAGCCTGTTCCCGAAAAGGCAAACGTCCGGCTCCTTGTCCCACACGGAAGGTGGCAGCCCTGAAAGCTCTTGCTGGTCTTCACCTTCCCCCTGCAGCCTATTCACAGGCACAACAGTTTTGGGGAATCTGTGCTTGCCCAGAGAAGGAACATCTCACGGTGCGCATCCTCGGCAGAGCCTGTTCCCGAAAAGGCAAACGTCCGGCTCCTTGTCCCACACGGAAGGTGGCAGCCCGGAAAGCTCTTGCTGGTCTTCACCTTCCCCCTGCAGCCTATTCACAGGCACAACAGGTTTGGGGATCTGTGCTTGCGCAGAGAAGGAACATCTCACGGTGCGCATCCTCGGCAGAGCCTGTTCCCGAAAAGGCAAACGTCCGGCTCCTTGTCCCACACGGAAGGTGGCAGCCCGGAAAGCTCTTGCTGGTCTTCACCTTCCCCCTGCAGCCTATTCACAGGCACAACAGGTTTTGGGATCTCTGCTTGCCCAGAGAAGGAACATCTCACGGTGCGCATCCTCGGCAGAGCCTGTTCCCAAAAAGGCAAACGTCCGGCTCCTTGTCCCACACGGAAGGTGGCAGCCCGGAAAGCTGTTGCTGGTCTTCACCTTCCCCCTGCAGCCTATTCACAGGCACCACCGCACTGGGAATCTCTGCTTTCCCAAAGACGCAATCTCTCACGGTGCGCATCCTCGGCAGAGCCTGTTCCCGAAAAGGCAAACGTCCGGCTCCTTGTCCCACACGGAAGGTGGCAGCCCGGAAAGCTGTTGCTGGTCTTCACCTTCCCCCTGCAGCCTATTCACAGGCACAACAGGTTTGGGGATCTGTGCTTGCCCAGAGAAGGAACATCTCACGGTGCGCATCCTCGGCAGAGCCTGTTCCCGAAAAGGCAAACGTCCGGCTCCTTGTCCCACACGGAAGGTGGCAGCCCGGAAAGCTGTTGCTGGTCTTCACCTTCCCCCTTAAGCCTATTCACAGGCACAACAGGTTTGGGGATCTGTGCTTGCCCAGAGAAGGAACATCTCACGGTGCGCATCCTCGGCAGAGCCTGTTCCCGAAAAGGCAAACGTCCGGCTCCTTGTCCCACACGGAAGGTGGCAGCCCGGAAAGCTGTTGCTGGTCTTCACCTTCCCCCTGCAGCCTATTCACAGGCACAACAGGTTTGGGGATCTGTGCTTGCCCAGAGAAGGAACATCTCATGGTGCGCATCCTCGGCAGAGCCTGTTCCCGAAAAGGCAAACGTCCGGCTCCTTGTCCCACACGGAAGGTGGCAGCCCGGAAAGCTGTTGCTGGTCTTCACCTTCCCCCTGCAGCCTATTCACAGGCACAACAGGTTTGGGGATCTGTGCTTGCCCAGAGAAGGAACATCTCACGGTGCGCATCCTCGGCAGAGCCTGTTCCCGAAAAGGCAAACGTCCGGCTCCTTGTCCCACACGGAAGGTGGCAGCCCGGAAAGCTCTTGCTGGTCTTCACCTTCCCCCTGCAGCCTATTCACAGGCACAACAGGTTTGGGGATCTGTGCTTGCCCAAAGACGCAATCTCTCACGGTGCGCATCCTCGGCAGAGCCTGTTCCCGAAAAGGCAAACGTCCGGCTCCTTGTCCCACACGGAAGGTGGCAGCCCGGAAAGCTGTTGCTGGTCTTCACCTTCCCCCTGCAGCCTATTCACAGGCACAACAGGTTTGGGGATCTGTGCTTGCGCAGAGAAGGAACATCTCACGGTGCGCATCCTCGGCAGAGCCTGTTCCCGAAAAGGCAAACGTCCGGCTCCTTGTCCCACACGGAAGGTGGCAGCCCGGAAAGCTGTTGCTGGTCTTCACCTTCCCCCTGCAGCCTATTCACAGGCACAACAGGTTTGGGGATCTGTGCTTGCCCAGAGAAGGAACATCTCACGGTGCGCATCCTCGGCAGAGCCTGTTCCCGAAAAGGCAAACGTCCGGCTCCTTGTCCCACACGGAAGGTGGCAGCCCGGAAAGCTGTTGCTGGTCTTCACCTTCCCCCTGCAGCCTATTCACAGGCACAACAGGTTTGGGGATCTGTGCTTGCCCAGAGAAGGAACATCTCACGGTGCGCATCCTCGGCAGAGCCTGTTCCCGAAAAGGCAAACGTCCGGCTCCTTGTCCCACACGGAAGGTGGCAGCCCGGAAAGCTGTTGCTGGTCTTCACCTTCCCCCTGCAGCCTATTCACA
The DNA here is from genome assembly GCF_947461875.1 of Haliaeetus albicilla. Taxonomy (NCBI): domain Eukaryota; kingdom Metazoa; phylum Chordata; class Aves; order Accipitriformes; family Accipitridae; genus Haliaeetus; species Haliaeetus albicilla. Next base: position 2,928,163 of record NW_027212433.1, on the reverse strand, counting down.
GGCACAACAGGTTTGGGGATCTGTGCTTGCCCAGAGAAGGAACATCTCACGGTGCGCATCCTCGGCAGAGCCTGTTCCCGAAAAGGCAAACGTCCGGCTCCTTGTCCCACACGGAAGGTGGCAGCCCGGAAAGCTGTTGCTGGTCTTCACCTTCCCCCTGCAGCCTATTCACAGGCACAACAGGTTTGGGGATCTGTGCTTGCCCATTGAAGGAACATCTCACGGTGCGCATCCTCGGCAGAGCCTGTTCCCGAAAAGGCAAACGTCCGGCTCCTTGTCCCACACGGAAGGTGGCAGCCCGGAAAGCTGTTGCTGGTCTTCACCTTCCCCCTGCAGCCTATTCACAGGCACAACAGGTTTGGGGATCTGTGCTTGCCCAGAGAAGGAACATCTCACGGTGCGCATCCTCGGCAGAGCCTGTTCCCGAAAAGGCAAACGTCCGGCTCCTTGTCCCACACGGAAGGTGGCAGCCCGGAAAGCTGTTGCTGGTCTTCACCTTCCCCCTGCAGCCTATTCACAGGCACAACAGGTTTTGGGATCTCTGCTTGCGCAGAGAAGGAACATCTCACGGTGCGCATCCTCGGCAGAGCCTGTTCCCGAAAAGGCAAACGTCCGGCTCCTTGTCCCACACGGAAGGTGGCAGCCCGGAAAGCTGTTGCTGGTCTTCACCTTCCCCCTGCAGCCTATTCACAGGCACAACAGGTTTGGGGATCTGTGCTTGCCCAGAGAAGGAACATCTCACGGTGCGCATCCTCGGCAGAGCCTGTTCCCGAAAAGGCAAACGTCCGGCTCCTTGTCCCACACGGAAGGTGGCAGCCCGGAAAGCTGTTGCTGGTCTTCACCTTCCCCCTGCAGCCTATTCACAGGCACAACAGGTTTGGGGATCTGTGCTTGCCCAGAGAAGGAACATCTCACGGTGCGCATCCTCGGCAGAGCCTGTTCCCGAAAAGGCAAACGTCCGGCTCCTTGTCCCACACGGAAGGTGGCAGCCCGGAAAGCTGTTGCTGGTCTTCACCTTCCCCCTGCAGCCTATTCACAGGCACAACAGGTTTGGGGATCTGTGCTTGCCCAGAGAAGGAACATCTCACGGTGCGCATCCTCGGCAGAGCCTGTTCCCGAAAAGGCAAACGTCCGGCTCCTTGTCCCACACGGAAGGTGGCAGCCCTGAAAGCTGTTGCTGGTCTTCACCTTCCCCCTGCAGCCTATTCACAGGCACAACAGGTTTGGGGATCTGTGCTTGCCCAGAGAAGGAACATCTCACGGTGCGCATCCTCGGCAGAGCCTGTTCCCGAAAAGGCAAACGTCCGGCTCCTTGTCCCACACGGAAGGTGGCAGCCCGGAAAGCTGTTGCTGGTCTTCACCTTCCCCCTGCGGCCTATTCACAGGCACAACAGGTTTTGGGATCTCTGCTTGCCCAGAGAAGGAACATCTCACGGTGCGCATCCTCGGCAGAGCCTGTTCCCGAAAAGGCAAACGTCCGGCTCCTTGTCCCACACGGAAGGTGGCAGCCCTGAAAGCTGTTGCTGGTCTTCACCTTCCCCCTGCAGCCTATTCACAGGCACAACAGGTTTGGGGATCTGTGCTTGCCCAGAGAAGGAACATCTCACGGTGCGCATCCTCGGCAGAGCCTGTTCCCGAAAAGGCAAACGTCCGGCTCCTTGTCCCACACGGAAGGTGGCAGCCCTGAAAGCTGTTGCTGGTCTTCACCTTCCCCCTGCAGCCTATTCACAGGCACAACAGGTTTTGGGATCTGTGCTTGCCCAGAGAAGGAACATCTCACGGTGCGCATCCTCGGCAGAGCCTGTTCCCGAAAAGGCAAACGTCCGGCTCCTTGTCCCACACGGAAGGTGGCAGCCCGGAAAGCTGTTGCTGGTCTTCACCTTCCCCCTGCAGCCTATTCACAGGCACAACAGGTTTTGGGATCTGTGCTTGCGCAGAGAAGGAACATCTCACGGTGCGCATCCTCGGCAGAGCCTGTTCCCGAAAAGGCAAACGTCCGGCTCCTTGTCCCACACGGAAGGTGGCAGCCCGGAAAGCTGTTGCTGGTCTTCACCTTCCCCCTGCAGCCTATTCACAGGCACAACAGGTTTGGGGATCTGTGCTTGCCCAGAGAAGGAACATCTCACGGTGCGCATCCTCGGCAGAGCCTGTTCCCGAAAAGGCAAACGTCCGGCTCCTTGTCCCACACGGAAGGTGGCAGCCCGGAAAGCTGTTGCTGGTCTTCACCTTCCCCCTGCAGCCTATTCACAGGCACAACAGGTTTGGGGATCTGTGCTTGCCCAGAGAAGGAACATCTCACGGTGCGCATCCTCGGCAGAGCCTGTTCCCGAAAAGGCAAACGTCCGGCTCCTTGTCCCACACGGAAGGTGGCAGCCCGGAAAGCTGTTGCTGGTCTTCACCTTCCCCCTGCAGCCTATTCACAGGCACAACAGGTTTTGGGATCTCTGCTTGCGCAGAGAAGGAACATCTCACGGTGCGCATCCTCGGCAGAGCCTGTTCCCGAAAAGGCAAACGTCCGGCTCCTTGTCCCACACGGAAGGTGGCAGCCCGGAAAGCTGTTGCTGGTCTTCACCTTCCCCCTGCAGCCTATTCACAGGCACAACAGGTTTGGGGATCTGTGCTTGCCCAGAGAAGGAACATCTCACGGTGCGCATCCTCGGCAGAGCCTGTTCCCGAAAAGGCAAACGTCCGGCTCCTTGTCCCACACGGAAGGTGGCAGCCCGGAAAGCTCTTGCTGGTCTTCACCTTCCCCCTGCAGCCTATTCACAGGCACAACAGGTTTGGGGATCTGTGCTTGCCCAGAGAAGGAACATCTCACGGTGCGCATCCTCGGCAGAGCCTGTTCCCGAAAAGGCAAACGTCCGGCTCCTTGTCCCACACGGAAGGTGGCAGCCCGGAAAGCTGTTGCTGGTCTTCACCTTCCCCCTGCAGCCTATTCACAGGCACAACAGGTTTGGGGATCTGTGCTTGCCCAGAGAAGGAACATCTCACGGTGCGCATCCTCGGCAGAGCCTGTTCCCGAAAAGGCAAACGTCCGGCTCCTTGTCCCACACGGAAGGTGGCAGCCCTGAAAGCTGTTGCTGGTCTTCACCTTCCCCCTGCAGCCTATTCACAGGCACAACAGGTTTGGGGATCTGTGCTTGCCCAGAGAAGGAACATCTCACGGTGCGCATCCTCGGCAGAGCCTGTTCCCGAAAAGGCAAACGTCCGGCTCCTTGTCCCACACGGAAGGTGGCAGCCCGGAAAGCTCTTGCTGGTCTTCACCTTCCCCCTGCAGCCTATTCACAGGCACAACAGGTTTGGGGATCTGTGCTTGCCCAGAGAAGGAACATCTCACGGTGCGCATCCTCGGCAGAGCCTGTTCCCGAAAAGGCAAACGTCCGGCTCCTTGTCCCACACGGAAGGTGGCAGCCCTGAAAGCTGTTGCTGGTCTTCACCTTCCCCCTGCGGCCTATTCACAGGCACAACAGGTTTTGGGATCTGTGCTTGCCCAGAGAAGGAACATCTCACGGTGCGCATCCTCGGCAGAGCCTGTTCCCGAAAAGGCAAACGTCCGGCTCCTTGTCCCACACGGAAGGTGGCAGCCCTGAAAGCTCTTGCTGGTCTTCACCTTCCCCCTGCAGCCTATTCACAGGCACAACAGTTTTGGGGAATCTGTGTTTGCCCAGAGAAGGAACATCTCACGGTGCGCATCCTCGGCAGAGCCTGTTCCTGAAAAGGCAAACGTCCGGCTCCTTGTCCCACACGGAAGGTGGCAGCCCGGAAAGCTGTTGCTGGTCTTCACCTTCCCCCTGCAGCCTATTCACAGGCACAACAGGTTTGGGGATCTGTGCTTGCCCAGAGAAGGAACATCTCACGGTGCGCATCCTCGGCAGAGCCTGTTCCCGAAAAGGCAAACGTCCGGCTCCTTGTCCCACACGGAAGGTGGCAGCCCTGAAAGCTGTTGCTGGTCTTCACCTTCCCCCTGCAGCCTATTCACAGGCACAACAGGTTTTGGGATCTGTGCTTGCCCAGAGAAGGAACATCTCACGGTGCGCATCCTCGGCAGAGCCTGTTCCCGAAAAGGCAAACGTCCGGCTCCTTGTCCCACACGGAAGGTGGCAGCCCGGAAAGCTCTTGCTGGTCTTCACCTTCCCCCTGCAGCCTATTCACAGGCACAACAGGTTTGGGGATCTGTGCTTGCCCAAAGACGCAATCTCTCACGGTGCGCATCCTCGGCAGAGCCTGTTCCCGAAAAGGCAAACGTCCGGCTCCTTGTCCCACACGGAAGGTGGCAGCCCTGAAAGCTGTTGCTGGTCTTCACCTTCCCCCTGCAGCCTATTCACAGGCACAACAGGTTTTGGGATCTGTGCTTGCCCAGAGAAGGAACATCTCACGGTGCGCATCCTCGGCAGAGCCTGTTCCCGAAAAGGCAAACGTCCGGCTCCTTGTCCCACACGGAAGGTGGCAGCCCGGAAAGCTGTTGCTGGTCTTCACCTTCCCCCTGCAGCCTATTCACAGGCACAACAGGTTTTGGGATCTCTGGTTGCGCAGAGAAGGAACATCTCACGGTGCGCATCCTCGGCAGAGCCTGTTCCCGAAAAGGCAAACGTCCGGCTCCTTGTCCCACACGGAAGGTGGCAGCCCGGAAAGCTGTTGCTGGTCTTCACCTTCCCCCTGCGGCCTATTCACAGGCACAACAGGTTTTGGGATCTGTGCTTGCCCAGAGAAGGAACATCTCACGGTGCGCATCCTCGGCAGAGCCTGTTCCCGAAAAGGCAAACGTCCGGCTCCTTGTCCCACACGGAAGGTGGCAGCCCTGAAAGCTCTTGCTGGTCTTCACCTTCCCCCTGCAGCCTATTCACAGGCACAACAGTTTTGGGGAATCTGTGTTTGCCCAGAGAAGGAACATCTCACGGTGCGCATCCTCGGCAGAGCCTGTTCCTGAAAAGGCAAACGTCCGGCTCCTTGTCCCACACGGAAGGTGGCAGCCCGGAAAGCTGTTGCTGGTCTTCACCTTCCCCCTGCGGCCTATTCACAGGCACAACAGGTTTGGGGATCTGTGCTTGCCCAGAGAAGGAACATCTCACGGTGCGCATCCTCGGCAGAGCCTGTTCCCGAAAAGGCAAACGTCCGGCTCCTTGTCCCACACGGAAGGTGGCAGCCCGGAAAGCTGTTGCTGGTCTTCACCTTCCCCCTGCAGCCTATTCACAGGCACAACAGGTTTGGGGATCTGTGCTTGCCCAGAGAAGGAACATCTCACGGTGCGCATCCTCGGCAGAGCCTGTTCCCGAAAAGGCAAACGTCCGGCTCCTTGTCCCACACGGAAGGTGGCAGCCCGGAAAGCTCTTGCTGGTCTTCACCTTCCCCCTGCAGCCTATTCACAGGCACAACAGGTTTGGGGATCTGTGCTTGCCCAAAGACGCAATCTCTCACGGTGCGCATCCTCGGCAGAGCCTGTTCCCGAAAAGGCAAACGTCCGGCTCCTTGTCCCACACGGAAGGTGGCAGCCCTGAAAGCTGTTGCTGGTCTTCACCTTCCCCCTGCAGCCTATTCACAGGCACAACAGGTTTTGGGATCTGTGCTTGCCCAGAGAAGGAACATCTCACGGTGCGCATCCTCGGCAGAGCCTGTTCCCGAAAAGGCAAACGTCCGGCTCCTTGTCCCACACGGAAGGTGGCAGCCCGGAAAGCTGTTGCTGGTCTTCACCTTCCCCCTGCAGCCTATTCACAGGCACAACAGGTTTTGGGATCTCTGGTTGCGCAGAGAAGGAACATCTCACGGTGCGCATCCTCGGCAGAGCCTGTTCCCGAAAAGGCAAACGTCCGGCTCCTTGTCCCACACGGAAGGTGGCAGCCCGGAAAGCTGTTGCTGGTCTTCACCTTCCCCCTGCAGCCTATTCACAGGCACAACAGGTTTGGGGATCTGTGCTTGCCCATTGAAGGAACATCTCACGGTGCGCATCCTCGGCAGAGCCTGTTCCCGAAAAGGCAAACGTCCGGCTCCTTGTCCCACACGGAAGGTGGCAGCCCTGAAAGCTCTTGCTGGTCTTCACCTTCCCCCTGCAGCCTATTCACAGGCACCACCGCACTGGGAATCTCTGCTTTCCCAAAGACGCAATCTCTCACGGTGCGCATCCTCGCCAGAGCCTGTTCCCGAAAAGGCAAACGTCCGGCTCCTTGTCCCACACGGAAGGTGGCAGCCCGGAAAGCTGTTGCTGGTCTTCACCTTCCCCCTGCAGCCTATTCACAGGCACAACAGGTTTGGGGATCTGTGCTTGCCCAGAGAAGGAACATCTCACGGTGCGCATCCTCGGCAGAGCCTGTTCCCGAAAAGGCAAACGTCCGGCTCCTTGTCCCACACGGAAGGTGGCAGCCCGGAAAGCTGTTGCTGGTCTTCACCTTCCCCCTGCAGCCTATTCACAGGCACAACAGGTTTGGGGATCTGTGCTTGCCCAGAGAAGGAACATCTCACGGTGCGCATACTCGGCAGAGCCTGTTCCCGAAAAGGCAAACGTCCGGCTCCTTGTCCCACACGGAAGGTGGCAGCCCGGAAAGCTGTTGCTGGTCTTCACCTTCCCCCTGCAGCCTATTCACAGGCACAACAGGTTTGGGGATCTCTGCTTGCCCAGAGAAGGAATATCTCACGGTGCGCATCCTCGGCAGAGCCTGTTCCCGAAAAGGCAAACGTCCGGCTCCTTGTCCCACACGGAAGGTGGCAGCCCTGAAAGCTGTTGCTGGTCTTCACCTTCCCCCTGCAGCCTATTCACAGGCACAACAGGTTTGGGGATCTGTGCTTGCCCAAAGACGCAATCTCTCACGGTGCGCATCCTCGGCAGAGCCTGTTCCCGAAAAGGCAAACGTCCGGCTCCTTGTCCCACACGGAAGGTGGCAGCCCGGAAAGCTGTTGCTGGTCTTCACCTTCCCCCTGCAGCCTATTCACAGGCACAACAGGTTTTGGGATCTGTGCTTGCCCAGAGAAGGAACATCTCACGGTGCGCATCCTCGGCAGAGCCTGTTCCCGAAAAGGCAAACGTCCGGCTCCTTGTCCCACACGGAAGGTGGCAGCCCGGAAAGCTGTTGCTGGTCTTCACCTTCCCCCTGCAGCCTATTCACAGGCACAACAGGTTTGGGGATCTGTGCTTGCCCAGAGAAGGAACATCTCACGGTGCGCATCCTCGGCAGAGCCTGTTCCCGAAAAGGCAAACGTCCGGCTCCTTGTCCCACACGGAAGGTGGCAGCCCGGAAAGCTGTTGCTGGTCTTCACCTTCCCCCTGCAGCCTATTCACAGGCACAACAGGTTTGGGGATCTGTGCTTGCCCAGAGAAGGAACATCTCACGGTGCGCAGCCTCGGCAGAGCCTGTTCCCGAAAAGGCAAACGTCTGGCTCCTTGTCCCACACGGAAGGTGGCAGCCCTGAAAGCTGTTGCTGGTCTTCACCTTCCCCCTGCAGCCTATTCACAGGCACAACAGGTTTGGGGATCTGTGCTTGCCCAGAGAAGGAACATCTCACGGTGCGCATCCTCGGCAGAGCCTGTTCCCGAAAAGGCAAACGTCTGGCTCCTTGTCCCACACGGAAGGTGGCAGCCCGGAAAGCTGTTGCTGGTCTTCACCTTCCCCCTGCGGCCTATTCACAGGCACAACAGGTTTGGGGATCTGTGCTTGCGCAGAGAAGGAACATCTCATGGTGCGCATCCTCGGCAGAGCCTGTTCCCGAAAAGGCAAACGTCCGGCTCCTTGTCCCACACGGATGGTGGCAGCCCTGAAAGCTGTTGCTGGTCTTCACCTTCCCCCTGCGGCCTATTCACAGGCACAACAGGTTTTGGGATCTGTGCTTGCCCAGAGAAGGAACATCTCACGGTGCGCATCCTCGGCAGAGCCTGTTCCCGAAAAGGCAAACGTCCGGCTCCTTGTCCCACACGGAAGGTGGCAGCCCTGAAAGCTGTTGCTGGTCTTCACCTTCCCCCTGCAGCCTATTCACAGGCACAACAGGTTTGGGGATCTGTGCTTGCCCAGAGAAGGAACATCTCACGGTGCGCATCCTCGGCAGAGCCTGTTCCCGAAAAGGCAAACGTCCGGCTCCTTGTCCCACACGGAAGGTGGCAGCCCGGAAAGCTGGTGCTGGTCTTCACCTTCCCCCTGCGGCCTATTCACAGGCACAACAGGTTTTGGGATCTCTGCTTGCCCAGAGAAGGAACATCTCACGGTGCGCATCCTCGGCAGAGCCTGTTCCCGAAAAGGCAAACGTCCGGCTCCTTGTCCCACACGGAAGGTGGCAGCCCGGAAAGCTGTTGCTGGTCTTCACCTTCCCCCTGCAGCCTATTCACAGGCACAACAGGTTTTGGGATCTGTGCTTGCCCAGAGAAGGAACATCTCACGGTGCGCATCCTCGGCAGAGCCTGTTCCCGAAAAGGCAAACGTCCGGCTCCTTGTCCCACACGGAAGGTGGCAGCCCTGAAAGCTGTTGCTGGTCTTCACCTTCCCCCTGCAGCCTATTCACAGGCACCACCGCACTTGGAATCTCTGCTTTCCCAAAGACGCAATCTCTCACGGTGCGCATCCTCGGCAGAGCCTGTTCCCGAAAAGGCAAACGTCCGGCTCCTTGTCCCACATGGAAGTTGGCAGCCCTGAAAGCTGTTGCTGGTCTTCACCTTCCCCCTGCGGCCTATTCACAGGCACAACAGGTTTTGGGATCTGTGCTTGCCCAGAGAAGGAACATCTCACGGTGCGCATCCTCGGCAGAGCCTGTTCCCGAAAAGGCAAACGTCCGGCTCCTTGTCCCACACGGAAGGTGGCAGCCCGGAAAGCTGTTGCTGGTCTTCACCTTCCCCCTGCAGCCTATTCACAGGCACAACAGGTTTGGGGATCTGTGCTTGCCCAGAGAAGGAACATCTCACGGTGCGCATCCTCGGCAGAGCCTGTTCCCGAAAAGGCAAACGTCCGGCTCCTTGTCCCACACGGAAGGTGGCAGCCCGGAAAGCTGTTGCTGGTCTTCACCTTCCCCCTGCAGCCTATTCACAGGCACAACAGGTTTGGGGATCTGTGCTTGCCCAGAGAAGGAACATCTCACGGTGCGCAGCCTCGGCAGAGCCTGTTCCCGAAAAGGCAAACGTCTGGCTCCTTGTCCCACACGGAAGGTGGCAGCCCTGAAAGCTGTTGCTGGTCTTCACCTTCCCCCTGCAGCCTATTCACAGGCACAACAGGTTTGGGGATCTGTGCTTGCCCAGAGAAGGAACATCTCACGGTGCGCATCCTCGGCAGAGCCTGTTCCCGAAAAGGCAAACGTCTGGCTCCTTGTCCCACACGGAAGGTGGCAGCCCGGAAAGCTGTTGCTGGTCTTCACCTTCCCCCTGCGGCCTATTCACAGGCACAACAGGTTTGGGGATCTGTGCTTGCGCAGAGAAGGAACATCTCATGGTGCGCATCCTCGGCAGAGCCTGTTCCCGAAAAGGCAAACGTCCGGCTCCTTGTCCCACACGGAAGGTGGCAGCCCTGAAAGCTGTTGCTGGTCTTCACCTTCCCCCTGCAGCCTATTCACAGGCACCACCGCACTGGGAATCTCTGCTTTCCCAAAGACGCAATCTCTCACGGTGCGCATCCTCGGCAGAGCCTGTTCCCGAAAAGGCAAACGTCCGGCTCCTTGTCCCACATGGAAGTTGGCAGCCCTGAAAGCTGTTGCTGGTCTTCACCTTCCCCCTGCGGCCTATTCACAGGCACAACAGGTTTTGGGATCTCTGCTTGCCCAGAGAAGGAACATCTCACGGTGCGCATCCTCGGCAGAGCCTGTTCCCGAAAAGGCAAACGTCCGGCTCCTTGTCCCACACGGAAGGTGGCAGCCCTGAAAGCTGTTGCTGGTCTTCACCTTCCCCCTGCAGCCTATTCACAGGCACAACAGGTTTGGGGATCTGTGCTTGCCCAGAGAAGGAACATCTCACAGTGCGCATCCTCGGCAGAGCTGGTTCCCGAAAAGGCAAACGTCCGGCTCCTTGTCCCACACGGAAGGTGGCAGCCCGGAAAGCTGTTGCTGGTCTTCACCTTCCCCCTGCAGCCTATTCACAGGCACAACAGGTTTGGGGATCTCTGCTTGCCCAGAGAAGGAACATCTCACGGTGCGCAGCCTCGGCAGAGCCTGTTCCCGAAAAGGCAAACGTCCGGCTCCTTGTCCCACACGGAAGGTGGCAGCCGTGAAAGCTGTTGCTGGTCTTCACCTTCCCCCTGCAGCCTATTCACAGGCACAACAGGTTTTGGGATCTGTGCTTGCCCAGAGAAGGAACATCTCACGGTGCGCATCCTCGGCAGAGCCTGTTCCCGAAAAGGCAAACGTCCGGCTCCTTGTCCCACACGGAAGGTGGCAGCCCGGAAAGCTGTTGCTGGTCTTCACCTTCCCCCTGCGGCCTATTCACAGGCACAACAGGTTTGGGGATCTCTGCTTGCCCAGAGAAGGAACATCTCACGGTGCGCATCCTCGGCAGAGCCTGTTCCCGAAAAGGCAAACGTCCGGCTCCTTGTCCCACACGGAAGGTGGCAGCCCGGAAAGCTGTTGCTGGTCTTCACCTTCCCCCTGCAGCCTATTCACAGGCACAACAGGTTTGGGGATCTGTGCTTGCCCAGAGAAGGAACATCTCACGGTGCGCATCCTCGGCAGAGCCTGTTCCCGAAAAGGCAAACGTCCGGCTCCTTGTCCCACACGGAAGGTGGCAGCCCGGAAAGCTGTTGCTGGTCTTCACCTTCCCCCTGCGGCCTATTCACAGGCACAACAGGTTTTGGGATCTCTGCTTGCCCAGAGAAGGAACATCTCACGGTGCGCATCCTCGGCAGAGCCTGTTCCCGAAAAGGCAAACGTCCGGCTCCTTGTCCCACACGGAAGGTGGCAGCCCTGAAAGCTGTTGCTGGTCTTCACCTTCCCCCTGCAGCCTATTCACAGGCACAACAGGTTTGGGGATCTGTGCTTGCCCAGAGAAGGAACATCTCACGGTGCACATCCTCGGCAGAGCCTGTTCCCGAAAAGGCAAACGTCCGGCTCCTTGTCCCACACGGAAGGTGGCAGCCCGGAAAGCTGTTGCTGGTCTTCACCTTCCCCCTGCAGCCTATTCACAGGCACAACAGGTTTGGGGATCTGTGCTTGCCCAGAGAAGGAACATCTCACGGTGCGCATCCTCGGCAGAGCCTGTTCCCGAAAAGGCAAACGTCCGGCTCCTTGTCCCACACGGAAGGTGGCAGCCCGGAAAGCTCTTGCTGGTCTTCACCTTCCCCCTGCGGCCTATTCACAGGCACAACAGGTTTTGGGATCTCTGCTTGCGCAGAGAAGGAACATCTCACGGTGTGCATCCTCGGCAGAGCCTGTTCCCGAAAAGGCAAACGTCCGGCTCCTTGTCCCACACGGAAGGTGGCAGCCCGGAAAGCTGTTGCTGGTCTTCACCTTCCCCCTGCAGCCTATTCACAGGCACAACAGGTTTGGGGATCTGTGCTTGCCCAGAGAAGGAACATCTCACGGTGCGCATCCTCGGCAGAGCCTGTTCCCGAAAAGGCAAACGTCCGGCTCCTTGTCCCACACGGAAGGTGGCAGCCCGGAAAGCTGTTGCTGGTCTTCACCTTCCCCCTGCAGCCTATTCACAGGCACCACCGCACTGGGAATCTCTGCTTTCCCAAAGACGCAATCTCTCACGGTGCGCATCCTCGGCAGAGCCTGTTCCCGAAAAGGCAAACGTCCGGCTCCTTGTCCCACACGGAAGGTGGCAGCCCGGAAAGCTGTTGCTGGTCTTCACCTTCCCCCTGCAGCCTATTCACAGGCACAACAGGTTTGGGGATCTGTGCTTGCCCAGAGAAGGAACATCTCACGGTGCGCATCCTCGGCAGAGCCTGTTCCCGAAAAGGCAAACGTCCGGCTCCTTGTCCCACACGGAAGGTGGCAGCCCTGAAAGCTGTTGCTGGTCTTCACCTTCCCCCTGCGGCCTATTCACAGGCACAACAGATTTTGGGATCTCTGCTTGCCCAGAGAAGGAACATCTCACGGTGCGCATCCTCGGCAGAGCCTGTTCCCGAAAAGGCAAACGTCCGGCTCCTTGTCCCACACGGAAGGTGGCAGCCCGGAAAGCTGTTGCTGGTCTTCACCTTCCCCCTGCAGCCTATTCACAGGCACAACAGGTTTTGGGATCTGTGCTTGCCCAGAGAAGGAACATCTCACGGTGCGCATCCTCGGCAGAGCCTGTTCCCGAAAAGGCAAACGTCCGGCTCCTTGTCCCACACGGAAGGTGGCAGCCCGGAAAGCTGTTGCTGGTCTTCACCTTCCCCCTGCAGCCTAGTCACAGGCACAACAGGTTTTGGGATCTGTGCTTGCCCAGAGAAGGAACATCTCACGGTGCGCATCCTCGGCAGAGCCTGTTCCCGAAAAGGCAAACGTCCGGCTCCTTGTCCCACACGGAAGGTGGCAGCCCGGAAAGCTGTTGCTGGTCTTCACCTTCCCCCTGCAGCCTATTCACAGGCACAACAGGTTTTGGGATCTGTGCTTGCCCAGAGAAGGAACATCTCACGGTGCGCATCCTCGGCAGAGCCTGTTCCCGAAAAGGCAAACGTCCGGCTCCTTGTCCCACACGGAAGGTGGCAGCCCGGAAAGCTGTTGCTGGTCTTCACCTTCCCCCTGCAGCCTATTCACAGGCACAACAGGTTTTGGGATCTGTGCTTGCCCAGAGAAGGAACATCTCACGGTGCGCATCCTCGGCAGAGCCTGTTCCCGAAAAGGCAAACGTCCGGCTCCTTGTCCCACACGGAAGGTGGCAGCCCGGAAAGCTGTTGCTGGTCTTCACCTTCCCCCTGCAGCCTATTCACAGGCACAACAGGTTTGGGGATCTGTGCTTGCCCAGAGAAGGAACATCTCACAGTGCGCATCCTCGGCAGAGCCTGTTCCCGAAAAGGCAAACGTCCGGCTCCTTGTCCCACATGGAAGGTGGCAGCCCTGAAAGCTGTTGCTGGTCTTCACCTTCCCGCTGCGGCCTATTCACAGGCACAACAGGTTTTGGGATCTGTGCTTGCCCAGAGAAGGAACATCTCACGGTGCGCATCCTCGGCAGAGCCTGTTCCCGAAAAGGCAAACGTCCGGCTCCTTGTCCCACACGGAAGGTGGCAGCCCTGAAAGCTGTTGCTGGTCTTCACCTTCCCCCTGCAGCCTATTCACAGGCACAACAGGTTTTGGGATCTCTGCTTGCCCAGAGAAGGAACATCTCACGGTGCGCATCCTCGGCAGAGCCTGTTCCCGAAAAGGCAAACGTCCGGCTCCTTGTCCCACACGGAAGGTGGCAGCCCGGAAAGCTGGTGCTGGTCTTCACCTTCCCCCTGCAGCCTATTCACAGGCACAACAGGTTTGGGGATCTGTGCTTGCCCAGAGAAGGAACATCTCACGGTGCGCATCCTCGGCAGAGCCTGTTCCCGAAAAGGCAAACGTCCGGCTCCTTGTCCCACACGGAAGGTGGCAGCCCGGAAAGCTGTTGCTGGTCTTCACCTTCCCCCTGCGGCCTATTCACAGGCACAACAGGTTTTGGGATCTCTGCTTGCCCAGAGAAGGAACATCTCACGGTGCGCATCCTCGGCAGAGCCTGTTCCCGAAAAGGCAAACGTCCGGCTCCTTGTCCCACATGGAAGGTGGCAGCCCGGAAAGCTGTTGCTGGTCTTCACCTTCCCCCTGCGGCCTATTCACAGGCACAACAGGTTTTGGGATCTCTGCTTGCCCAGAGAAGGAACATCTCACGGTGCGCATCCTCGGCAGAGCCTGTTCCCGAAAAGGCAAACGTCCGGCTCCTTGTCCCACACGGAAGGTGGCAGCCCTGAAAGCTGTTGCTGGTCTTCACCTTCCCCCTGCAGCCTATTCACAGGCACAACAGGTTTGGGGATCTGTGCTTGCCCAGAGAAGGAACATCTCACGGTGCACATCCTCGGCAGAGCCTGTTCCCGAAAAGGCAAACGTCCGGCTCCTTGTCCCACACGGAAGGTGGCAGCCCGGAAAGCTGTTGCTGGTCTTCACCTTCCCCCTGCAGCCTATTCACAGGCACAACAGGTTTGGGGATCTGTGCTTGCCCAGAGAAGGAACATCTCACGGTGCGCATCCTCGGCAGAGCCTGTTCCCGAAAAGGCAAACGTCCGGCTCCTTGTCCCACATGGAAGGTGGCAGCCCGGAAAGCTCTTGCTGGTCTTCACCTTCCCCCTGCGGCCTATTCACAGGCACAACAGGTTTTGGGATCTCTGCTTGCGCAGAGAAGGAACATCTCACGGTGCGCATCCTCGGCAGAGCCTGTTCCCGAAAAGGCAAACGTCCGGCTCCTTGTCCCACACGGAAGGTGGCAGCCCTGAAAGCTGTTGCTGGTCTTCACCTTCCCCCTGCAGCCTATTCACAGGCACAACAGGTTTGGGGATCTGTGCTTGCCCAGAGAAGGAACATCTCACGGTGCGCATCCTCGGCAGAGCCTGTTCCCGAAAAGGCAAACGTCCGGCTCCTTGTCCCACACGGAAGGTGGCAGCCCGGAAAGCTGTTGCTGGTCTTCACCTTCCCCCTGCAGCCTATTCACAGGCACAACAGGTTTGGGGATCTGTGCTTGCCCAGAGAAGGAACATCTCACGGTGCACATCCTCGGCAGAGCCTGTTCCCGAAAAGGCAAACGTCCGGCTCCTTGTCCCACACGGAAGGTGGCAGCCCGGAAAGCTGTTGCTGGTCTTCACCTTCCCCCTGCAGCCTATTCACAGGCACAACAGGTTTGGGGATCTGTGCTTGCCCAGAGAAGGAACATCTCACGGTGCGCATCCTCGGCAGAGCCTGTTCCCGAAAAGGCAAACGTCCGGCTCCTTGTCCCACACGGAAGGTGGCAGCCCTGAAAGCTGTTGCTGGTCTTCACCTTCCCCCTGCAGCCTATTCACAGGCACCACCGCACTGGGAATCTCTGCTTTCCCAAAGACGCAATCTCTCACGGTGCGCATCCTCGGCAGAGCCTGTTCCCGAAAAGGCAAACGTCCGGCTCCTTGTCCCACACGGAAGGTGGCAGCCCGAAAAGCTGTTGCTGGTCTTCACCTTCCCCCTGCAGCCTATTCACAGGCACAACAGGTTTGGGGATCTGTGCTTGCCCAAAGACGCAATCTCTCACGGTGCGCATCCTCGGCAGAGCCTGTTCCCGAAAAGGCAAACGTCCGGCTCCTTGTCCCACACGGAAGGTGGCAGCCCGGAAAGCTGTTGCTGGTCTTCACCTTCCCCCTGCAGCCTATTCACAGGCACAACAGGTTTTGGGATCTGTGCTTGCCCAGAGAAGGAACATCTCACGGTGCGCATCCTCGGCAGAGCCTGTTCCCGAAAAGGCAAACGTCCGGCTCCTTGTCCCACACGGAAGGTGGCAGCCCGGAAAGCTGTTGCTGGTCTTCACCTTCCCCCTGCAGCCTATTCACAGGCACAACAGGTTTGGGGATCTGTGCTTGCCCAGAGAAGGAACATCTCACAGTGCGCAGCCTCGGCAGAGCCTGTTCCCGAAAAGGCAAACGTCCGGCTCCTTGTCCCACACGGAAGGTGGCAGCCCGGAAAGCTGTTGCTGGTCTTCACCTTCCCCCTGCAGCCTATTCACAGGCACAACAGGTTTGGGGATCTGTGCTTGCGCAGAGAAGGAACATCTCACGGTGCGCATCCTCGGCAGAGCCTGTTCCCGAAAAGGCAAACGTCCGGCTCCTTGTCCCACACGGATGGTGGCAGCCCTGAAAGCTGTTGCTGGTCTTCACCTTCCCCCTGCAGCCTATTCACAGGCACAACAGGTTTGGGGATCTGTGCTTGCCCAAAGACGCAATCTCTCACGGTGCGCATCCTCGGCAGAGCCTGTTCCCGAAAAGGCAAACGTCCGGCTCCTTGTCCCACACGGAAGGTGGCAGCCCTGAAAGCTGTTGCTGGTCTTCACCTTCCCCCTGCAGCCTATTCACAGGCACAACAGGTTTGGGGATCTGTGCTTGCCCAAAGACGCAATCTCTCACGGTGCGCATCCTCGGCAGAGCCTGTTCCCGAAAAGGCAAACGTCCGGCTCCTTGTCCCACACGGAAGGTGGCAGCCCGAAAAGCTGTTGCTGGTCTTCACCTTCCCCCTGCAGCCTATTCACAGGCACAACAGGTTTGGGGATCTGTGCTTGCCCAGAGAAGGAACATCTCATGGTGCGCATCCTCGGCAGAGCCTGTTCCCGAAAAGGCAAACGTCCGGCTCCTTGTCCCACATGGAAGGTGGCAGCCCTGAAAGCTGTTGCTGGTCTTCACCTTCCCCCTGCGGCCTATTCACAGGCACAACAGGTTTGGGGATCTGTGCTTGCCCAGAGAAGGAACATCTCACGGTGCGCATCCTCGGCAGAGCCTGTTCCCGAAAAGGCAAACGTCCGGCTCCTTGTCCCACACGGAAGGTGGCAGCCCGGAAAGCTGGTGCTGGTCTTCACCTTCCCCCTGCGGCCTATTCACAGGCACAACAGGTTTGGGGATCTGTGCTTGCCCAGAGAAGGAACATCTCACGGTGCGCATCCTCGGCAGAGCCTGTTCCCGAAAAGGCAAACCTCGGGCTCCTTGTCCCACACGGAAGGTGGCAGCCCGGAAAGCTGTTGCTGGTCTTCACCTTCCCCCTGCAGCCTATTCACAGGCACAACAGGTTTGGGGATCTCTGCTTTCCCAAAGACGCAATCTCTCACGGTGCGCATCCTCGGCAGAGCCTGTTCCCGAAAAGGCAAACGTCCGGCTCCTTGTCCCACACGGAAGGTGGCAGCCCGGAAAGCTGTTGCTGGTCTTCACCTTCCCCCTGCAGCCTATTCACAGGCACAACAGGTTTGGGGATCTGTGCTTGCCCAGAGAAGGAACATCTCACGGTGCGCATCCTCGGCAGAGCCTGTTCCCGAAAAGGCAAACGTCCGGCTCCTTGTCCCACACGGAAGGTGGCAGCCCTGAAAGCTGTTGCTGGTCTTCACCTTCCCCCTGCAGCCTATTCACAGGCACAGCAGTTTTGGGGAATCTGTGCTTGCCCAGAGAAGGAACATCTCACGGTGCGCATCCTCGGCAGAGCCTGTTCCCGAAAAGGCAAACGTCCGGCTCCTTGTCCCACACGGAAGGTGGCAGCCCGGAAAGCTGTTGCTGCTCTTCACCTTCCCCCTGCAGCCTATTCACAGGCACAACAGGTTTGGGGATCTGTGCTTGCGCAGAGAAGGAACATCTCACGGTGCGCATCCTCGGCAGAGCCTGTTCCCGAAAAGGCAAACGTCCGGCTCCTTGTCCCACACGGAAGGTGGCAGCCCGGAAAGCTGTTGCTGCTCTTCACCTTCCCCCTGCAGCCTATTCACAGGCACAACAGGTTTGGGGATCTGTGCTTGCCCAGAGAAGGAACATCTCACGGTGCGCATCCTCGGCAGAGCCTGTTCCCGAAAAGGCAAACGTCCGGCTCCTTGTCCCACACGGAAGGTGGCAGCCCGGAAAGCTGTTGCTGGTCTTCACCTTCCCCCTGCAGCCTATTCACAGGCACAACAGGTTTGGGGATCTGTGCTTGCCCAGAGAAGGAACATCTCACGGTGCGCATCCTCGGCAGAGCCTGTTCCCGAAAAGGCAAACGTCCGGCTCCTTGTCCCACACGGAAGGTGGCAGCCCGGAAAGCTGTTGCTGGTCTTCACCTTCCCCCTGCAGCCTATTCACAGGCACAACAGGTTTGGGGATCTGTGCTTGCCCAGAGAAGGAACATCTCACGGTGCGCATCCTCGGCAGAGCCTGTTCCCGAAAAGGCAAACGTCCGGCTCCTTGTCCCACACGGAAGGTGGCAGCCCGGAAAGCTCTTGCTGGTCTTCACCTTCCCCCTGCAGCCTATTCACAGGCACAACAGGTTTGGGGATCTGTGCTTGCCCAGAGAAGGAACATCTCACGGTGCGCATCCTCGGCAGAGCCTGTTCCCGAAAAGGCAAACGTCCGGCTCCTTGTCCCACACGGAAGGTGGCAGCCCGGAAAGCTGTTGCTGGTCTTCACCTTCCCCCTGCAGCCTATTCACAGGCACAACAGGTTTGGGGATCTGTGCTTGCCCAGAGAAGGAACATCTCACGGTGCGCATCCTCGGCAGAGCCTGTTCCCGAAAAGGCAAACGTCCGGCTCCTTGTCCCACACGGAAGGTGGCAGCCCGGAAAGCTGTTGCTGGTCTTCACCTTCCCCCTGCAGCCTATTCACAGGCACAACAGGTTTGGGGATCTGTGCTTGCCCAGAGAAGGAACATCTCACGGTGCGCATCCTCGGCAGAGCCTGTTCCCGAAAAGGCAAACGTCCGGCTCCTTGTCCCACACGGAAGGTGGCAGCCCTGAAAGCTGTTGCTGGTCTTCACCTTCCCGCTGCGGCCTATTCACAGGCACAACAGGTTTTGGGATCTGTGCTTGCCCAGAGAAGGAACATCTCACGGTGCGCAGCCTCGGCAGAGCCTGTTCCCGAAAAGGCAAACGTCCGGCTCCTTGTCCCACACGGAAGGTGGCAGCCCGGAAAGCTGTTGCTGGTCTTCACCTTCCCCCTGCAGCCTATTCACAGGCACAACAGGTTTGGGGATCTGTGCTTGCCCAGAGAAGGAACATCTCATGGTGCGCATCCTCGGCAGAGCCTGTTCCCGAAAAGGCAAACGTCCGGCTCCTTGTCCCACACGGAAGGTGGCAGCCCGGAAAGCTGTTGCTGGTCTTCACCTTCCCCCTGCAGCCTATTCACAGGCACAACAGGTTTTGGGATCTCTGCTTGCCCAGAGAAGGAACATCTCACGGTGCGCATCCTCGGCAGAGCCTGTTCCCGAAAAGGCAAACGTCCGGCTCCTTGTCCCACACGGAAGGTGGCAGCCCGGAAAGCTGTTGCTGGTCTTCACCTTCCCCCTGCAGCCTATTCACAGGCACAACAGGTTTGGGGATCTCTGCTTGCCCAAAGACGCAATCTCTCACGGTGCGCATCCTCGGCAGAGCCTGTTCCCAAAAAGGCAAACGTCCGGCTCCTTGTCCCACACGGAAGGTGGCAGCCCGGAAAGCTGTTGCTGGTCTTCACCTTCCCCCTGCAGCCTATTCACAGGCACAACAGGTTTTGGGATCTCTGCTTGCCCAGAGAAGGAACATCTCACGGTGCGCATCCTCGGCAGAGCCTGTTCCCGAAAAGGCAAACGTCCGGCTCCTTGTCCCACACGGAAGGTGGCAGCCCGGAAAGCTGTTGCTGGTCTTCACCTTCCCCCTGCAGCCTATTCACAGGCACAACAGGTTTGGGGATCTGTGCTTGCCCAGAGAAGGAACATCTCACGGTGCGCATCCTCGGCAGAGCCTGTTCCCGAAAAGGCAAACGTCCGGCTCCTTGTCCCACACGGAAGGTGGCAGCCCGGAAAGCTGTTGCTGGTCTTCACCTTCCCCCTGCAGCCTATTCACAGGCACAACAGGTTTGGGGATCTGTGCTTGCCCAGAGAAGGAACATCTCACGGTGCGCATCCTCGGCAGAGCCTGTTCCCGAAAAGGCAAACGTCCGGCTCCTTGTCCCACACGGAAGGTGGCAGCCCGGAAAGCTGTTGCTGGTCTTCACCTTCCCCCTGCAGCCTATTCACAGGCACAACAGGTTTGGGGATCTGTGCTTGCCCAGAGAAGGAACATCTCACGGTGCGCATCCTCGGCAGAGCCTGTTCCCGAAAAGGCAAACGTCCGGCTCCTTGTCCCACACGGAAGGTGGCAGCCCGGAAAGCTGTTGCTGGTCTTCACCTTCCCCCTGCAGCCTATTCACAGGCACAACACGTTTTGGGATCTGTGCTTGCCCAGAGAAGGAACATCTCACGGTGCGCATCCTCGGCAGAGCCTGTTCCCGAAAAGGCAAACGTCCGGCTCCTTGTCCCACACGGAAGGTGGCAGCCCGGAAAGCTGTTGCTGGTCTTCACCTTCCCCCTGCAGCCTATTCACAGGCACAACAGGTTTGGGGATCTGTGCTTGCCCAGAGAAGGAACATCTCATGGTGCGCATCCTCGGCAGAGCCTGTTCCCGAAAAGGCAAACGTCCGGCTCCTTGTCCCACACGGATGGTGGCAGCCCGGAAAGCTCTTGCTGGTCTTCACCTTCCCCCTGCAGCCTATTCACAGGCACAACAGGTTTGGGGATCTGTGCTTGCCCAAAGACGCAATCTCTCACGGTGCGCATCCTCGGCAGAGCCTGTTCCCGAAAAGGCAAACGTCCGGCTCCTTGTCCCACACGGAAGGTGGCAGCCCTGAAAGCTGTTGCTGGTCTTCACCTTCCCCCTGCAGCCTATTCACAGGCACAACAGGTTTGGGGATCTGTGCTTGCCCAAAGACGCAATCTCTCACGGTGCGCATCCTCGGCAGAGCCTGTTCCCGAAAAGGCAAACGTCCGGCTCCTTGTCCCACACGGAAGGTGGCAGCCCGAAAAGCTGTTGCTGGTCTTCACCTTCCCCCTGCAGCCTATTCACAGGCACAACAGGTTTGGGGATCTGTGCTTGCCCAGAGAAGGAACATCTCATGGTGCGCATCCTCGGCAGAGCCTGTTCCCGAAAAGGCAAACGTCCGGCTCCTTGTCCCACATGGAAGGTGGCAGCCCTGAAAGCTGTTGCTGGTCTTCACCTTCCCCCTGCGGCCTATTCACAGGCACAACAGGTTTGGGGATCTGTGCTTGCCCAGAGAAGGAACATCTCACGGTGCGCATCCTCGGCAGAGCCTGTTCCCGAAAAGGCAAACGTCCGGCTCCTTGTCCCACACGGAAGGTGGCAGCCCGGAAAGCTGGTGCTGGTCTTCACCTTCCCCCTGCGGCCTATTCACAGGCACAACAGGTTTGGGGATCTGTGCTTGCCCAGAGAAGGAACATCTCACGGTGCGCATCCTCGGCAGAGCCTGTTCCCGAAAAGGCAAACCTCGGGCTCCTTGTCCCACACGGAAGGTGGCAGCCCGGAAAGCTGTTGCTGGTCTTCACCTTCCCCCTGCAGCCTATTCACAGGCACAACAGGTTTGGGGATCTCTGCTTTCCCAAAGACGCAATCTCTCACGGTGCGCATCCTCGGCAGAGCCTGTTCCCGAAAAGGCAAACGTCCGGCTCCTTGTCCCACACGGAAGGTGGCAGCCCGGAAAGCTGTTGCTGGTCTTCACCTTCCCCCTGCAGCCTATTCACAGGCACAACAGGTTTGGGGATCTGTGCTTGCCCAGAGAAGGAACATCTCACGGTGCGCATCCTCGGCAGAGCCTGTTCCCGAAAAGGCAAACGTCCGGCTCCTTGTCCCACACGGAAGGTGGCAGCCCGGAAAGCTGTTGCTGCTCTTCACCTTCCCCCTGCAGCCTATTCACAGGCACAACAGGTTTGGGGATCTGTGCTTGCGCAGAGAAGGAACATCTCACGGTGCGCATCCTCGGCAGAGCCTGTTCCCGAAAAGGCAAACGTCCGGCTCCTTGTCCCACACGGAAGGTGGCAGCCCGGAAAGCTGTTGCTGCTCTTCACCTTCCCCCTGCAGCCTATTCACAGGCACAACAGGTTTGGGGATCTGTGCTTGCCCAGAGAAGGAACATCTCACGGTGCGCATCCTCGGCAGAGCCTGTTCCCGAAAAGGCAAACGTCCGGCTCCTTGTCCCACACGGAAGGTGGCAGCCCGGAAAGCTGTTGCTGGTCTTCACCTTCCCCCTGCAGCCTATTCACAGGCACAACAGGTTTGGGGATCTGTGCTTGCCCAGAGAAGGAACATCTCACGGTGCGCATCCTCGGCAGAGCCTGTTCCCGAAAAGGCAAACGTCCGGCTCCTTGTCCCACACGGAAGGTGGCAGCCCGGAAAGCTGTTGCTGGTCTTCACCTTCCCCCTGCAGCCTATTCACAGGCACAACAGGTTTGGGGATCTGTGCTTGCCCAGAGAAGGAACATCTCACGGTGCGCATCCTCGGCAGAGCCTGTTCCCGAAAAGGCAAACGTCCGGCTCCTTGTCCCACACGGAAGGTGGCAGCCCGGAAAGCTCTTGCTGGTCTTCACCTTCCCCCTGCAGCCTATTCACAGGCACAACAGGTTTGGGGATCTGTGCTTGCCCAGAGAAGGAACATCTCACGGTGCGCATCCTCGGCAGAGCCTGTTCCCGAAAAGGCAAACGTCCGGCTCCTTGTCCCACACGGAAGGTGGCAGCCCGGAAAGCTGTTGCTGGTCTTCACCTTCCCCCTGCAGCCTATTCACAGGCACAACAGGTTTGGGGATCTGTGCTTGCCCAGAGAAGGAACATCTCACGGTGCGCATCCTCGGCAGAGCCTGTTCCCGAAAAGGCAAACGTCCGGCTCCTTGTCCCACACGGAAGGTGGCAGCCCGGAAAGCTGTTGCTGGTCTTCACCTTCCCCCTGCAGCCTATTCACAGGCACAACAGGTTTGGGGATCTGTGCTTGCCCAGAGAAGGAACATCTCACGGTGCGCATCCTCGGCAGAGCCTGTTCCCGAAAAGGCAAACGTCCGGCTCCTTGTCCCACACGGAAGGTGGCAGCCCTGAAAGCTGTTGCTGGTCTTCACCTTCCCGCTGCGGCCTATTCACAGGCACAACAGGTTTTGGGATCTGTGCTTGCCCAGAGAAGGAACATCTCACGGTGCGCAGCCTCGGCAGAGCCTGTTCCCGAAAAGGCAAACGTCCGGCTCCTTGTCCCACACGGAAGGTGGCAGCCCGGAAAGCTGTTGCTGGTCTTCACCTTCCCCCTGCAGCCTATTCACAGGCACAACAGGTTTGGGGATCTGTGCTTGCCCAGAGAAGGAACATCTCATGGTGCGCATCCTCGGCAGAGCCTGTTCCCGAAAAGGCAAACGTCCGGCTCCTTGTCCCACACGGAAGGTGGCAGCCCGGAAAGCTGTTGCTGGTCTTCACCTTCCCCCTGCAGCCTATTCACAGGCACAACAGGTTTTGGGATCTGTGCTTGCCCAGAGAAGGAACATCTCACGGTGCGCATCCTCGGCAGAGCCTGTTCCCGAAAAGGCAAACGTCCGGCTCCTTGTCCCACACGGAAGGTGGCAGCCCGGAAAGCTGTTGCTGGTCTTCACCTTCCCCCTGCAGCCTATTCACAGGCACAACAGGTTTGGGGATCTCTGCTTGCCCAAAGACGCAATCTCTCACGGTGCGCATCCTCGGCAGAGCCTGTTCCCAAAAAGGCAAACGTCCGGCTCCTTGTCCCACACGGAAGGTGGCAGCCCGGAAAGCTGTTGCTGGTCTTCACCTTCCCCCTGCAGCCTATTCACAGGCACAACAGGTTTTGGGATCTCTGCTTGCCCAGAGAAGGAACATCTCACGGTGCGCATCCTCGGCAGAGCCTGTTCCCGAAAAGGCAAACGTCCGGCTCCTTGTCCCACACGGAAGGTGGCAGCCCGGAAAGCTGTTGCTGGTCTTCACCTTCCCCCTGCAGCCTATTCACAGGCACAACAGGTTTGGGGATCTGTGCTTGCCCAGAGAAGGAACATCTCACGGTGCGCATCCTCGGCAGAGCCTGTTCCCGAAAAGGCAAACGTCCGGCTCCTTGTCCCACACGGAAGGTGGCAGCCCGGAAAGCTGTTGCTGGTCTTCACCTTCCCCCTGCAGCCTATTCACAGGCACAACAGGTTTTGGGATCTCTGCTTGCCCAGAGAAGGAACATCTCACGGTGCGCATCCTCGGCAGAGCCTGTTCCCGAAAAGGCAAACGTCCGGCTCCTTGTCCCACACGGAAGGTGGCAGCCCGGAAAGCTGTTGCTGGTCTTCACCTTCCCCCTGCAGCCTATTCACAGGCACAACAGGTTTGGGGATCTGTGCTTGCCCAGAGAAGGAACATCTCACGGTGCGCATCCTCGGCAGAGCCTGTTCCCGAAAAGGCAAACGTCCGGCTCCTTGTCCCACACGGAAGGTGGCAGCCCGGAAAGCTGTTGCTGGTCTTCACCTTCCCCCTGCAGCCTATTCACAGGCACAACACGTTTTGGGATCTGTGCTTGCCCAGAGAAGGAACATCTCACGGTGCGCATCCTCGGCAGAGCCTGTTCCCGAAAAGGCAAACGTCCGGCTCCTTGTCCCACACGGAAGGTGGCAGCCCGGAAAGCTGTTGCTGGTCTTCACCTTCCCCCTGCAGCCTATTCACAGGCACAACAGGTTTGGGGATCTGTGCTTGCCCAGAGAAGGAACATCTCATGGTGCGCATCCTCGGCAGAGCCTGTTCCCGAAAAGGCAAACGTCCGGCTCCTTGTCCCACACGGAAGGTGGCAGCCCGGAAAGCTCTTGCTGGTCTTCACCTTCCCCCTGCAGCCTATTCACAGGCACAACAGGTTTTGGGATCTGTGCTTGCCCAGAGAAGGAACATCTCATGGTCCGCATCCTCGGCAGAGCCTGTTCCCAAAAAGGCAAACGTCCGGCTCCTTGTCCCACACGGAAGGTGGCAGCCCGGAAAGCTGTTGCTGGTCTTCACCTTCCCCCTGCAGCCTATTCACAGGCACAACAGGTTTTGGGATCTGTGCTTGCCCAGAGAAGGAACATCTCACGGTGCGCATCCTCGGCAGAGCCTGTTCCCGAAAAGGCAAACGTCCGGCTCCTTGTCCCACACGGAAGGTGGCAGCCCTGAAAGCTGTTGCTGGTCTTCACCTTCCCCCTGCAGCCTATTCACAGGCACAACACGTTTTGGGATCTGTGCTTGCCCAGAGAAGGAACATCTCACGGTGCGCATCCTCGGCAGAGCCTGTTCCCGAAAAGGCAAACGTCCGGCTCCTTGTCCCACACGGAAGGTGGCAGCCCGGAAAGCTGTTGCTGGTCTTCACCTTCCCCCTGCAGCCTATTCACAGGCACAACAGGTTTGGGGATCTGTGCTTGCCCAGAGAAGGAACATCTCACGGTGCGCATCCTCGGCAGAGCCTGTTCCCGAAAAGGCAAACGTCCGGCTCCTTGTCCCACACGGAAGGTGGCAGCCCGGAAAGCTGTTGCTGGTCTTCACCTTCCCCCTGCAGCCTATTCACAGGCACAACAGGTTTGGGGATCTGTGCTTGCCCAGAGAAGGAACATCTCACGGTGCGCATCCTCGGCAGAGCCTGTTCCCGAAAAGGCAAACGTCCGGCTCCTTGTCCCACACGGAAGGTGGCAGCCCTGAAAGCTGTTGCTGGTCTTCACCTTCCCCCTGCAGCCTATTCACAGGCACAACAGGTTTGGGGATCTGTGCTTTCCCAAAGACGCAATCTCTCACGGTGCGCATCCTCGGCAGAGCCTGTTCCCGAAAAGGCAAACGTCCGGCTCCTTGTCCCACACGGAAGGTGGCAGCCCGGAAAGCTGTTGCTGGTCTTCACCTTCCCCCTGCAGCCTATTCACAGGCACAACAGGTTTGGGGATCTGTGCTTGCGCAGAGAAGGAACATCTCACGGTGCGCATCCTCGGCAGAGCCTGTTCCCGAAAAGGCAAACGTCCGGCTCCTTGTCCCACACGGAAGGTGGCAGCCCCGAAAACTGTTGCTGGTCTTCACCTTCCCCCTGCAGCGTATTCACAGGCACAACAGGTTTGGGGATCTGTGCTTGCCCAGAGAAGGAACATCTCACGGTGCGCATCCTCGGCAGAGCCTGTTCCCGAAAAGGCAAACGTCCGGCTCCTTGTCCCACACGGAAGGTGGCAGCCCGGAAAGCTCTTGCTGGTCTTCACCTTCCCCCTGCAGCCTATTCACAGGCACAACAGGTTTGGGGATCTGTGCTTGCCCAGAGAAGGAACATCTCACGGTGCGCATCCTCGGCAGAGCCTGTTCCCGAAAAGGCAAACGTCCGGCTCCTTGTCCCACACGGAAGGTGGCAGCCCGGAAAGCTCTTGCTGGTCTTCACCTTCCCCCTGCAGCCTATTCACAGGCACAACAGGTTTTGGGATCTGTGCTTGCGCAGAGAAGGAACATCTCACGGTGCGCATCCTCGGCAGAGCCTGTTCCCGAAAAGGCAAACGTCCGGCTCCTTGTCCCACACGGAAGGTGGCAGCCCGGAAAGCTCTTGCTGGTCTTCACCTTCCCCCTGCAGCCTATTCACAGGCACAACAGGTTTGGGGATCTGTGCTTGCCCAGAGAAGGAACATCTCACGGTGCGCATCCTCGGCAGAGCCTGTTCCCGAAAAGGCAAACGTCCGGCTCCTTGTCCCACACGGAAGGTGGCAGCCCGGAAAGCTGTTGCTGGTCTTCACCTTCCCCCTGCAGCCTATTCACAGGCACAACAGGTTTGGGGATCTGTGCTTGCCCAGAGAAGGAACATCTCACGGTGCGCATCCTCGGCAGAGCCTGTTCCCGAAAAGGCAAACGTCCGGCTCCTTGTCCCACACGGAAGGTGGCAGCCCGGAAAGCTGTTGCTGGTCTTCACCTTCCCCCTGCAGCCTATTCACAGGCACAACAGGTTTGGGGATCTGTGCTTGCCCAGAGAAGGAACATCTCACGGTGCGCATCCTCGGCAGAGCCTGTTCCCGAAAAGGCAAACGTCCGGCTCCTTGTCCCACACGGATGGTGGCAGCCCTGAAAGCTCTTGCTGGTCTTCACCTTCCCCCTGCAGCCTATTCACAGGCACAACAGGTTTGGGGATCTGTGCTTGCCCAGAGAAGGAACATCTCACGGTGCGCATCCTCGGCAGAGCCTGTTCCCGAAAAGGCAAACGTCCGGCTCCTTGTCCCACACGGAAGGTGGCAGCCCTGAAAGCTGTTGCTGGTCTTCACCTTCCCCCTGCAGCCTATTCACAGGCACAACAGGTTTGGGGATCTGTGCTTGCCCAAAGACGCAATCTCTCACGGTGCGCATCCTCGGCAGAGCCTGTTCCCGAAAAGGCAAACGTCCGGCTCCTTGTCCCACACGGAAGGTGGCAGCCCGGAAAGCTGTTGCTGGTCTTCACCTTCCCCCTGCAGCCTATTCACAGGCACAACAGGTTTTGGGATCTGTGCTTGCCCAGAGAAGGAACATCTCACGGTGCGCATCCTCGGCAGAGCCTGTTCCCGAAAAGGCAAACGTCCGGCTCCTTGTCCCACACGGAAGGTGGCAGCCCGGAAAGCTGTTGCTGGTCTTCACCTTCCCCCTGCAGCCTATTCACAGGCACAACAGGTTTTGGGATCTGTGCTTGCCCAGAGAAGGAACATCTCACGGTGCGCATCCTCGGCAGAGCCTGTTCCCGAAAAGGCAAACGTCCGGCTCCTTGTCCCACACGGAAGGTGGCAGCCCTGAAAGCTGTTGCTGGTCTTCACCTTCCCCCTGCAGCCTATTCACAGGCACAACAGGTTTGGGGATCTGTGCTTGCCCAAAGACGCAATCTCTCACGGTGCGCATCCTCGGCAGAGCCTGTTCCCGAAAAGGCAAACGTCCGGCTCCTTGTCCCACACGGAAGGTGGCAGCCCTGAAAGCTGTTGCTGGTCTTCACCTTCCCCCTGCAGCCTATTCACAGGCACAACAGGTTTGGGGATCTGTGCTTGCCCAGAGAAGGAACATCTCACGGTGCGCATCCTCGGCAGAGCCTGTTCCCGAAAAGGCAAACGTCTGGCTCCTTGTCCCACACGGAAGGTGGCAGCCCGGAAAGCTGTTGCTGGTCTTCACCTTCCCCCTGCGGCCTATTCACAGGCACAACAGGTTTGGGGATCTGTGCTTGCGCAGAGAAGGAACATCTCATGGTGCGCATCCTCGGCAGAGCCTGTTCCCGAAAAGGCAAACGTCCGGCTCCTTGTCCCACACGGAAGGTGGCAGCCCGGAAAGCTGTTGCTGGTCTTCACCTTCCCCCTGCAGCCTATTCACAGGCACAACAGGTTTTGGGATCTGTGCTTGCCCAGAGAAGGAACATCTCACGGTGCGCATCCTCGGCAGAGCCTGTTCCCGAAAAGGCAAACGTCCGGCTCCTTGTCCCACACGGAAGGTGGCAGCCCGGAAAGCTGGTGCTGGTCTTCACCTTCCCCCTGCGGCCTATTCACAGGCACAACAGGTTTTGGGATCTCTGCTTGCCCAGAGAAGGAACATCTCACGGTGCGCATCCTCGGCAGAGCCTGTTCCCGAAAAGGCAAACGTCCGGCTCCTTGTCCCACACGGAAGGTGGCAGCCCGGAAAGCTGTTGCTGGTCTTCACCTTCCCCCTGCAGCCTATTCACAGGCACAACAGGTTTGGGGATCTGTGCTTGCCCAGAGAAGGAACATCTCACGGTGCGCATCCTCGGCAGAGCCTGTTCCCGAAAAGGCAAACGTCCGGCTCCTTGTCCCACACGGAAGGTGGCAGCCCGGAAAGCTGTTGCTGGTCTTCACCTTCCCCCTGCAGCCTATTCACAGGCACAACAGGTTTGGGGATCTGTGCTTGCCCAGAGAAGGAACATCTCACGGTGCGCATCCTCGGCAGAGCCTGTTCCCGAAAAGGCAAACGTCCGGCTCCTTGTCCCACACGGAAGGTGGCAGCCCGGAAAGCTGTTGCTGGTCTTCACCTTCCCCCTGCAGCCTATTCACAGGCACAACAGGTTTGGGGATCTGTGCTTGCCCAGAGAAGGAACATCTCACGGTGCGCATCCTCGGCAGAGCCTGTTCCCGAAAAGGCAAACGTCCGGCTCCTTGTCCCACACGGAAGGTGGCAGCCCTGAAAGCTGTTGCTGGTCTTCACCTTCCCCCTGCAGCCTATTCACAGGCACAACAGGTTTGGGGATCTGTGCTTTCCCAAAGACGCAATCTCTCACGGTGCGCATCCTCGGCAGAGCCTGTTCCCGAAAAGGCAAACGTCCGGCTCCTTGTCCCACACGGAAGGTGGCAGCCCGGAAAGCTGTTGCTGGTCTTCACCTTCCCCCTGCAGCCTATTCACAGGCACAACAGGTTTGGGGATCTGTGCTTGCGCAGAGAAGGAACATCTCACGGTGCGCATCCTCGGCAGAGCCTGTTCCCGAAAAGGCAAACGTCCGGCTCCTTGTCCCACACGGAAGGTGGCAGCCCCGAAAACTGTTGCTGGTCTTCACCTTCCCCCTGCAGCGTATTCACAGGCACAACAGGTTTGGGGATCTGTGCTTGCCCAGAGAAGGAACATCTCACGGTGCGCATCCTCGGCAGAGCCTGTTCCCGAAAAGGCAAACGTCCGGCTCCTTGTCCCACACGGAAGGTGGCAGCCCGGAAAGCTCTTGCTGGTCTTCACCTTCCCCCTGCAGCCTATTCACAGGCACAACAGGTTTGGGGATCTGTGCTTGCCCAGAGAAGGAACATCTCACGGTGCGCATCCTCGGCAGAGCCTGTTCCCGAAAAGGCAAACGTCCGGCTCCTTGTCCCACACGGAAGGTGGCAGCCCGGAAAGCTCTTGCTGGTCTTCACCTTCCCCCTGCAGCCTATTCACAGGCACAACAGGTTTTGGGATCTGTGCTTGCGCAGAGAAGGAACATCTCACGGTGCGCATCCTCGGCAGAGCCTGTTCCCGAAAAGGCAAACGTCCGGCTCCTTGTCCCACACGGAAGGTGGCAGCCCGGAAAGCTCTTGCTGGTCTTCACCTTCCCCCTGCAGCCTATTCACAGGCACAACAGGTTTGGGGATCTGTGCTTGCCCAGAGAAGGAACATCTCACGGTGCGCATCCTCGGCAGAGCCTGTTCCCGAAAAGGCAAACGTCCGGCTCCTTGTCCCACACGGAAGGTGGCAGCCCGGAAAGCTGTTGCTGGTCTTCACCTTCCCCCTGCAGCCTATTCACAGGCACAACAGGTTTGGGGATCTGTGCTTGCCCAGAGAAGGAACATCTCACGGTGCGCATCCTCGGCAGAGCCTGTTCCCGAAAAGGCAAACGTCCGGCTCCTTGTCCCACACGGAAGGTGGCAGCCCGGAAAGCTGTTGCTGGTCTTCACCTTCCCCCTGCAGCCTATTCACAGGCACAACAGGTTTGGGGATCTGTGCTTGCCCAGAGAAGGAACATCTCACGGTGCGCATCCTCGGCAGAGCCTGTTCCCGAAAAGGCAAACGTCCGGCTCCTTGTCCCACACGGATGGTGGCAGCCCTGAAAGCTCTTGCTGGTCTTCACCTTCCCCCTGCAGCCTATTCACAGGCACAACAGGTTTGGGGATCTGTGCTTGCCCAGAGAAGGAACATCTCACGGTGCGCATCCTCGGCAGAGCCTGTTCCCGAAAAGGCAAACGTCCGGCTCCTTGTCCCACACGGAAGGTGGCAGCCCTGAAAGCTGTTGCTGGTCTTCACCTTCCCCCTGCAGCCTATTCACAGGCACAACAGGTTTGGGGATCTGTGCTTGCCCAAAGACGCAATCTCTCACGGTGCGCATCCTCGGCAGAGCCTGTTCCCGAAAAGGCAAACGTCCGGCTCCTTGTCCCACACGGAAGGTGGCAGCCCGGAAAGCTGTTGCTGGTCTTCACCTTCCCCCTGCAGCCTATTCACAGGCACAACAGGTTTTGGGATCTGTGCTTGCCCAGAGAAGGAACATCTCACGGTGCGCATCCTCGGCAGAGCCTGTTCCCGAAAAGGCAAACGTCCGGCTCCTTGTCCCACACGGAAGGTGGCAGCCCGGAAAGCTGTTGCTGGTCTTCACCTTCCCCCTGCAGCCTATTCACAGGCACAACAGGTTTTGGGATCTGTGCTTGCCCAGAGAAGGAACATCTCACGGTGCGCATCCTCGGCAGAGCCTGTTCCCGAAAAGGCAAACGTCCGGCTCCTTGTCCCACACGGAAGGTGGCAGCCCTGAAAGCTGTTGCTGGTCTTCACCTTCCCCCTGCAGCCTATTCACAGGCACAACAGGTTTGGGGATCTGTGCTTGCCCAAAGACGCAATCTCTCACGGTGCGCATCCTCGGCAGAGCCTGTTCCCGAAAAGGCAAACGTCCGGCTCCTTGTCCCACACGGAAGGTGGCAGCCCTGAAAGCTGTTGCTGGTCTTCACCTTCCCCCTGCAGCCTATTCACAGGCACAACAGGTTTGGGGATCTGTGCTTGCCCAGAGAAGGAACATCTCACGGTGCGCATCCTCGGCAGAGCCTGTTCCCGAAAAGGCAAACGTCTGGCTCCTTGTCCCACACGGAAGGTGGCAGCCCGGAAAGCTGTTGCTGGTCTTCACCTTCCCCCTGCGGCCTATTCACAGGCACAACAGGTTTGGGGATCTGTGCTTGCGCAGAGAAGGAACATCTCATGGTGCGCATCCTCGGCAGAGCCTGTTCCCGAAAAGGCAAACGTCCGGCTCCTTGTCCCACACGGAAGGTGGCAGCCCGGAAAGCTGTTGCTGGTCTTCACCTTCCCCCTGCAGCCTATTCACAGGCACAACAGGTTTTGGGATCTGTGCTTGCCCAGAGAAGGAACATCTCACGGTGCGCATCCTCGGCAGAGCCTGTTCCCGAAAAGGCAAACGTCCGGCTCCTTGTCCCACACGGAAGGTGGCAGCCCGGAAAGCTGGTGCTGGTCTTCACCTTCCCCCTGCGGCCTATTCACAGGCACAACAGGTTTTGGGATCTCTGCTTGCCCAGAGAAGGAACATCTCACGGTGCGCATCCTCGGCAGAGCCTGTTCCCGAAAAGGCAAACGTCCGGCTCCTTGTCCCACACGGAAGGTGGCAGCCCGGAAAGCTGTTGCTGGTCTTCACCTTCCCCCTGCGGCCTATTCACAGGCACAACAGGTTTGGGGATCTGTGCTTGCGCAGAGAAGGAACATCTCATGGTGCGCATCCTCGGCAGAGCCTGTTCCCGAAAAGGCAAACGTCCGGCTCCTTGTCCCACACGGAAGGTGGCAGCCCGGAAAGCTGTTGCTGGTCTTCACCTTCCCCCTGCAGCCTATTCACAGGCACAACAGGTTTTGGGATCTGTGCTTGCCCAGAGAAGGAACATCTCACGGTGCGCATCCTCGGCAGAGCCTGTTCCCGAAAAGGCAAACGTCCGGCTCCTTGTCCCACACGGAAGGTGGCAGCCCGGAAAGCTGGTGCTGGTCTTCACCTTCCCCCTGCGGCCTATTCACAGGCACAACAGGTTTTGGGATCTCTGCTTGCCCAGAGAAGGAACATCTCACGGTGCGCATCCTCGGCAGAGCCTGTTCCCGAAAAGGCAAACGTCCGGCTCCTTGTCCCACACGGAAGGTGGCAGCCCGGAAAGCTGTTGCTGGTCTTCACCTTCCCCCTGCAGCCTATTCACAGGCACAACAGGTTTGGGGATCTGTGCTTGCGCAGAGAAGGAACATCACACGGTGCGCATCCTCGGCAGAGCCTGTTCCCGAAAAGGCAAACGTCCGGCTCCTTGTCCCACACGGAAGGTGGCAGCCCTGAAAGCTGTTGCTGGTCTTCACCTTCCCCCTGCAGCCTATTCACAGGCACCACCGCACTGGGAATCTCTGCTTTCCCAAAGACGCAATCTCTCACGGTGCGCATCCTCGGCAGAGCCTGTTCCCGAAAAGGCAAACGTCCGGCTCCTTGTCCCACATGGAAGGTGGCAGCCCTGAAAGCTGTTGCTGGTCTTCACCTTCCCCCTGCAGCCTATTCACAGGCACAACAGGTTTTGGGATCTCTGCTTGCCCAGAGAAGGAACATCTCACGGTGCGCATCCTCGGCAGAGCCTGTTCCCGAAAAGGCAAACGTCCGGCTCCTTGTCCCACACGGAAGGTGGCAGCCCGGAAAGCTGTTGCTGGTGTTCACGTTCCCCCTGCAGCCTATTCACAGGCACAACAGGTTTTGGGATCTCTGCTTGCCCAGAGAAGGAACATCTCACGGTGTGCAACCTCGGCAGAGCCTGTTCCCGAAAAGGCAAACGTCCGGCTCCTTGTCCCACACGGAAGGTGGCAGCCCTGAAAGCTGTTGCTGGTCTTCACCTTCCCCCTGCAGCCTATTCACAGGCACAACAGGTTTTGGGATCTCTGCTTGCCCAGAGAAGGAACATCTCACGGTGCGCATCCTCGGCAGAGCCTGTTCCCGAAAAGGCAAACGTCCGGCTCCTTGTCCCACACGGAAGGTGGCAGCCCTGAAAGCTGTTGCTGGTCTTCACCTTCCCCCTGCAGCCTATTCACAGGCACAACAGGTTTGGGGATCTGTGCTTGCCCAGAGAAGGAACATCTCACGGTGCGCATCCTCGGCAGAGCCTGTTCCCGAAAAGGCAAACGTCCGGCTCCTTGTCCCACACGGAAGGTGGCAGCCCTGAAAGCTGTTGCTGGTCTTCACCTTCCCCCTGCAGCCTAGTCACAGGCACAACAGGTTTTGGGATCTGTGCTTGCCCAGAGAAGGAACATCTCACGGTGCGCATCCTCGGCAGAGCCTGTTCCCGAAAAGGCAAACGTCCGGCTCCTTGTCCCACACGGAAGGTGGCAGCCCGGAAAGCTGTTGCTGGTCTTCACCTTCCCCCTGCAGCCTATTCACAGGCACAACAGGTTTGGGGATCTGTGCTTGCCCAGAGAAGGAACATCTCACGGTGCGCATCCTCGGCAGAGCCTGTTCCCGAAAAGGCAAACGTCCGGCTCCTTGTCCCACACGGAAGGTGGCAGCCCGGAAAGCTGTTGCTGGTCTTCACCTTCCCCCTGCAGCCTATTCACAGGCACAACAGGTTTGGGGATCTGTGCTTGCCCAGAGAAGGAACATCTCACGGTGCGCATCCTCGGCAGAGCCTGTTCCCGAAAAGGCAAACGTCCGGCTCCTTGTCCCACACGGAAGGTGGCAGCCCGGAAAGCTGTTGCTGGTCTTCACCTTCCCCCTGCAGCCTATTCACAGGCACAACAGGTTTGGGGATCTGTGCTTGCCCAGAGAAGGAACATCTCACGGTGCGCATCCTCGGCAGAGCCTGTTCCCGAAAAGGCAAACGTCCGGCTCCTTGTCCCACACGGAAGGTGGCAGCCCGGAAAGCTGTTGCTGGTCTTCACCTTCCCCCTGCAGCCTATTCACAGGCACAACAGGTTTGGGGATCTGTGCTTGCCCAGAGAAGGAACATCTCACGGTGCGCATCCTCGGCAGAGCCTGTTCCCGAAAAGGCAAACGTCCGGCTCCTTGTCCCACACGGAAGGTGGCAGCCCGGAAAGCTGTTGCTGGTCTTCACCTTCCCCCTGCGGCCTATTCACAGGCACAACAGGTTTGGGGATCTGTGCTTGCCCAGAGAAGGAACATCTCACGGTGCGCATCCTCGGCAGAGCCTGTTCCCGAAAAGGCAAACGTCTGGCTCCTTGTCCCACACGGAAGGTGGCAGCCCGGAAAGCTGTTGCTGGTCTTCACCTTCCCCCTGCAGCCTATTCACAGGCACAACAGGTTTGGGGATCTGTGCTTGCGCAGAGAAGGAACATCTCATGGTGCGCATCCTCGGCAGAGCCTGTTCCCGAAAAGGCAAACGTCCGGCTCCTTGTCCCACACGGAAGGTGGCAGCCCTGAAAGCTGTTGCTGGTCTTCACCTTCCCCCTGCAGCCTATTCACAGGCACAACAGGTTTTGGGATCTGTGCTTGCCCAGAGAAGGAACATCTCACGGTGCGCATCCTCGGTAGAGCCTGTTCCCAAAAAGGCAAACGTCCGGCTCCTTGTCCCACACGGAAGGTGGCAGCCCGGAAAGCTGTTGCTGGTCTTCACCTTCCCCCTACAGCCTATTCACAGGCACAACAGGTTTGGGGATCTGTGCTTGCCCAGAGAAGGAACATCTCACGGTGCGCATCCTCGGCAGAGCCTGTTCCCGAAAAGGCAAACGTCCGGCTCCTTGTCCCACATGGAAGGTGGCAGCCCGGAAAGCTGGTGCTGGTCTTCACCTTCCCCCTGCGGCCTATTCACAGGCACAACAGGTTTTGGGATCTCTGCTTGCCCAGAGAAGGAACATCTCACGGTGCGCATCCTCGGCAGAGCCTGTTCCCGAAAAGGCAAACGTCCGGCTCCTTGTCCCACACGGAAGGTGGCAGCCCGGAAAGCTGTTGCTGGTCTTCACCTTCCCCCTGCAGCCTATTCACAGGCACAACAGGTTTTGGGATCTGTGCTTGCCCAGAGAAGGAACATCTCACGGTGCGCATCCTCGGCAGAGCCTGTTCCCGAAAAGGCAAACGTCCGGCTCCTTGTCCCACACGGAAGGTGGCAGCCCGGAAAGCTGTTGCTGGTCTTCACCTTCCCCCTGCAGCCTATTCACAGGCACAACAGGTTTGGGGATCTGTGCTTGCCCAGAGAAGGAACATCTCACGGTGCGCATCCTCGGCAGAGCCTGTTCCCGAAAAGGCAAACGTCCGGCTCCTTGTCCCACACGGATGGTGGCAGCCCGGAAAGCTGTTGCTGGTCTTCACCTTCCCCCTGCAGCCTATTCACAGGCACAACAGGTTTGGGGATCTGTGCTTGCCCAGAGAAGGAACATCTCACGGTGCGCATCCTCGGCAGAGCCTGTTCCCGAAAAGGCAAACGTCCGGCTCCTTGTCCCACACGGAAGGTGGCAGCCCTGAAAGCTGTTGCTGGTCTTCACCTTCCCCCTGCAGCCTATTCACAGGCACAACAGGTTTGGGGATCTGTGCTTGCCCAAAGACGCAATCTCTCACGGTGCACATCCTCGGCAGAGCCTGTTCCCGAAAAGGCAAACGTCTGGCTCCTTGTCCCACACGGAAGGTGGCAGCCCGGAAAGCTGTTGCTGGTCTTCACCTTCCCCCTGCAGCCTATTCACAGGCACAACAGGTTTTGGGATCTCTGCTTGCCCAGAGAAGGAACATCTCACGGTGCGCATCCTCGGCAGAGCCTGTTCCCGAAAAGGCAAACGTCCGGCTCCTTGTCCCACACGGAAGGTGGCAGCCCTGAAAGCTGTTGCTGGTCTTCACCTTCCCCCTGCAGCCTATTCACAGGCACAACAGGTTTGGGGATCTGTGCTTGCCCAGAGAAGGAACATCTCACGGTGCGCATCCTCGGCAGAGCCTGTTCCCGAAAAGGCAAACGTCCGGCTCCTTGTCCCACACGGAAGGTGGCAGCCCTGAAAGCTGTTGCTAGTCTTCACCTTCCCCCTGCGGCCTATTCACAGGCACAACAGGTTTGGGGATCTGTGCTTGCCCAGAGAAGGAACATCTCACGGTGCGCATCCTCGGCAGAGCCTGTTCCCGAAAAGGCAAACGTCCGGCTCCTTGTCCCACACGGAAGGTGGCAGCCCTGAAAGCTGTTGCTGGTCTTCACCTTCCCCCTGCAGCCTATTCACAGGCACAACAGGTTTGGGGACCTGTGCTTGCCCAGAGAAGGAACATCTCACAGTGCGCATCCTCGGCAGAGCTGGTTCCCGAAAAGGCAAACGTCCGGCTCCTTGTCCCACATGGAAGGTGGCAGCCCTGAAAGCTGTTGCTGGTCTTCACCTTCCCCCTGCAGCCTATTCACAGGCACAACAGGTTTTGGGATCTGTGCTTGCGCAGAGAAGGAACATCTCACGGTGCGCATCCTCGGCAGAGCCTGTTCCCGAAAAGGCAAACGTCCGGCTCCTTGTCCCACACGGAAGGTGGCAGCCCTGAAAGCTCTTGCTGGTCTTCACCTTCCCCCTGCAGCCTATTCACAGGCACAACAGGTTTGGGGATCTGTGCTTGCCCAGAGAAGGAACATCTCACGGTGCGCATCCTCGGCAGAGCCTGTTCCCGAAAAGGCAAACGTCCGGCTCCTTGTCCCACATGGAAGGTGGCAGCCCTGAAAGCTGTTGCTAGTCTTCACCTTCCCCCTGCGGCCTATTCACAGGCACAACAGGTTTGGGGATCTGTGCTTGCCCAGAGAAGGAACATCTCACGGTGCGCATCCTCGGCAGAGCCTGTTCCCGAAAAGGCAAACGTCCGGCTCCTTGTCCCACACGGAAGGTGGCAGCCCTGAAAGCTGTTGCTGGTCTTCACCTTCCCCCTGCAGCCTATTCACAGGCACAACAGGTTTGGGGATCTGTGCTTGCCCAGAGAAGGAACATCTCACAGTGCGCATCCTCGGCAGAGCTGGTTCCCGAAAAGGCAAACGTCCGGCTCCTTGTCCCACATGGAAGGTGGCAGCCCTGAAAGCTGTTGCTGGTCTTCACCTTCCCCCTGCAGCCTATTCACAGGCACAACAGGTTTTGGGATCTCTGCTTGCCCAGAGAAGGAACATCTCACGGTGCGCATCCTCGGCAGAGCCTGTTCCCGAAAAGGCAAACGTCCGGCTCCTTGTCCCACACGGAAGGTGGCAGCCCTGAAAGCTGTTGCTGGTCTTCACCTTCCCCCTGCAGCCTATTCACAGGCACAACAGGTTTGGGGATCTGTGCTTGCCCAGAGAAGGAACATCTCACGGTGCGCATCCTCGGCAGAGCCTGTTCCCGAAAAGGCAAACGTCCGGCTCCTTGTCCCACACGGAAGGTGGCAGCCCTGAAAGCTGTTGCTGGTCTTCACCTTCCCCCTGCAGCCTATTCACAGGCACAACAGGTTTTGGGATCTCTGCTTGCCCAGAGAAGGAACATCTCACGGTGTGCATCCTCGGCAGAGCCTGTTCCCGAAAAGGCAAACGTCCGGCTCCTTGTCCCACACGGAAGGTGGCAGACCGGAAAGCTGGTGCTGGTCTTCACCTTCCCCCTGCAGCCTATTCACAGGCACAACAGGTTTGGGGATCTGTGCTTGCCCAGAGAAGGAACATCTCACGGTGCGCATCCTCGGCAGACCCTGTTCCCGAAAAGGCAAACGTCCGGCTCCTTGTCCCACACGGAAGGTGGCAGCCCTGAAAGCTGTTGCTGGTCTTCACCTTCCCCCTGCGGCCTATTCACAGGCACAACAGGTCTGGGGATCTGTGCTTGCCCAGAGAAGGAACATCTCACGGTGCGCATCCTCGGCAGAGCCTGTTCCCGAAAAGGCAAACGTCCGGCTCCTTGTCCCACACGGAAGGTGGCAGCCCGGAAAGCTGTTGCTGGTCTTCACCTTCCCCCTGCAGCCTATTCACAGGCACAACAGGTTTTGGGATCTGTGCTTGCCCAGAGAAGGAACATCTCACGGTGCGCATCCTCGGCAGAGCCTGTTCCCGAAAAGGCAAACGTCCGGCTCCTTGTCCCACACGGAAGGTGGCAGCCCTGAAAGCTGTTGCTGGTCTTCACCTTCCCCCTGCAGCCTATTCACAGGCACAACAGGTTTGGGGATCTGTGCTTGCCCAGAGAAGGAACATCTCACGGTGCGCATCCTCGGCAGAGCCTGTTCCCGAAAAGGCAAACGTCCGGCTCCTTGTCCCACACGGAAGGTGGCAGCCCGGAAAGCTGTTGCTGGTCTTCACCTTCCCCCTGCAGCCTATTCACAGGCACCACCGCACTGGG
This sequence comes from Haliaeetus albicilla, assembly GCF_947461875.1. NCBI lineage: Eukaryota > Metazoa > Chordata > Aves > Accipitriformes > Accipitridae > Haliaeetus > Haliaeetus albicilla. The sequence continues at coordinate 2,890,083 of NW_027212433.1, read as the reverse complement.
AATCTCTGCTTTCCCAAAGACGCAATCTCTCACGGTGCGCATCCTCGGCAGAGCCTGTTCCCGAAAAGGCAAACGTCCGGCTCCTTGTCCCACACGGAAGGTGGCAGCCCGGAAAGCTGTTGCTGGTCTTCACCTTCCCCCTGCAGCCTATTCACAGGCACAACAGGTTTGGGGATCTGTGCTTGCCCAGAGAAGGAACATCTCACGGTGCGCATCCTCGGCAGAGCCTGTTCCCGAAAAGGCAAACGTCCGGCTCTTTGTCCCACACGGAAGGTGGCAGCCCTGAAAGCTGTTGCTGGTCTTCACCTTCCCCCTGCAGCCTATTCACAGGCACAACAGGTTTTGGGATCTCTGCTTGCCCAGAGAAGGAACATCTCACGGTGCGCATCCTCGGCAGAGCCTGTTCCCGAAAAGGCAAACGTCCGGCTCCTTGTCCCACACGGAAGGTGGCAGCCCGGAAAGCTGTTGCTGGTCTTCACCTTCCCCCTGCAGCCTATTCACAGGCACAACAGGTTTGGGGATCTGTGCTTGCCCAGAGAAGGAACATCTCACGGTGCGCATCCTCGGCAGAGCCTGTTCCCGAAAAGGCAAACGTCCGGCTCCTTGTCCCACACGGAAGGTGGCAGCCCTGAAAGCTGTTGCTGGTCTTCACCTTCCCCCTGCAGCCTATTCACAGGCACCACCGCACTGGGAATCTCTGCTTTCCCAAAGACGCAATCTCTCACGGTGCGCATCCTCGGCAGAGCCTGTTCCCGAAAAGGCAAACGTCCGGCTCCTTGTCCCACATGGAAGGTGGCAGCCCGGAAAGCTGTTGCTGGTCTTCACCTTCCCCCTGCGGCCTATTCACAGGCACAACAGGTTTTGGGATCTCTGCTTGCCCAGAGAAGGAACATCTCACGGTGCGCATCCTCGGCAGAGCCTGTTCCCGAAAAGGCAAACGTCCGGCTCCTTGTCCCACACGGAAGGTGGCAGCCCGGAAAGCTGTTGCTGGTCTTCACCTTCCCCCTGCGGCCTATTCACAGGCACAACAGGTTTTGGGATCTCTGCTTGCCCAGAGAAGGAACATCTCACGGTGCGCATCCTCGGCAGAGCCTGTTCCCGAAAAGGCAAACGTCCGGCTCCTTGTCCCACACGGAAGGTGGCAGCCCGGAAAGCTGTTGCTGGTCTTCACCTTCCCCCTGCAGCCTATTCACAGGCACAACAGGTTTTGGGATCTGTGCTTGCCCAGAGAAGGAACATCTCACGGTGCGCATCCTCGGCAGAGCCTGTTCCCGAAAAGGCAAAAGTCCGGCTCCTTGTCCCACACGGAAGGTGGCAGCCCTGAAAGCTGTTGCTGGTCTTCACCTTCCCCCTGCAGCCTATTCACAGGCACAACAGGTTTGGGGATCTGTGCTTGCCCAGAGAAGGAACATCTCACGGTGCGCATCCTCGGCAGAGCCTGTTCCCGAAAAGGCAAACGTCCGGCTCCTTGTCCCACACGGAAGGTGGCAGCCCTGAAAGCTCTTGCTGGTCTTCACCTTCCCCCTGCAGCCTATTCACAGGCACAACAGTTTTGGGGAATCTGTGCTTGCCCAGAGAAGGAACATCTCACGGTGCGCATCCTCGGCAGAGCCTGTTCCCGAAAAGGCAAACGTCCGGCTCCTTGTCCCACACGGAAGGTGGCAGCCCGGAAAGCTCTTGCTGGTCTTCACCTTCCCCCTGCAGCCTATTCACAGGCACAACAGGTTTTGGGATCTGTGCTTGCGCAGAGAAGGAACATCTCACGGTGCGCATCCTCGGCAGAGCCTGTTCCCGAAAAGGCAAACGTCCGGCTCCTTGTCCCACACGGAAGGTGGCAGCCCGGAAAGCTGTTGCTGGTCTTCACCTTCCCCCTGCAGCCTATTCACAGGCACAACAGGTTTGGGGATCTGTGCTTGCCCAGAGAAGGAACATCTCACGGTGCGCATCCTCGGCAGAGCCTGTTCCCGAAAAGGCAAACGTCCGGCTCCTTGTCCCACACGGAAGGTGGCAGCCCTGAAAGCTGTTGCTGGTCTTCACCTTCCCCCTGCAGCCTATTCACAGGCACAACAGGTTTGGGGATCTGTGCTTGCCCAGAGAAGGAACATCTCACGGTGCGCATCCTCGGCAGAGCCTGTTCCCGAAAAGGCAAACGTCCGGCTCCTTGTCCCACACGGAAGGTGGCAGCCCGGAAAGCTGTTGCTGGTCTTCACCTTCCCCCTGCAGCCTATTCACAGGCACAACAGGTTTGGGGATCTGTGCTTGCCCAGAGAAGGAACATCTCACGGTGCGCATCCTCGGCAGAGCCTGTTCCCGAAAAGGCAAACGTCCGGCTCCTTGTCCCACACGGAAGGTGGCAGCCCGGAAAGCTGTTGCTGGTCTTCACCTTCCCCCTGCAGCCTATTCACAGGCACCACCGCACTGGGAATCTCTGCTTTCCCAAAGACGCAATCTCTCACGGTGCGCATCCTCGGCAGAGCCTGTTCCCGAAAAGGCAAACGTCCGGCTCCTTGTCCCACACGGAAGGTGGCAGCCCGGAAAGCTGTTGCTGGTCTTCACCTTCCCCCTGCAGCCTATTCACAGGCACAACAGGTTTTGGGATCTCTGCTTTCCCAAAGACGCAATCTCTCGCGGTGCGCATCCTCGGCAGAGCCTGTTCCCGAAAAGGCAAACGTCCGGCTCCTTGTCCCACACGGAAGGTGGCAGCCCTGAAAGCTGTTGCTGGTCTTCACCTTCCCCCTGCAGCCTATTCACAGGCACAACAGGTTTTGGGATCTGTGCTTGCCCAGAGAAGGAACATCTCACGGTGCGCATCCTCGGCAGAGCCTGTTCCCGAAAAGGCAAACGTCCGGCTCCTTGTCCCACACGGAAGGTGGCAGCCCGGAAAGCTGTTGCTGGTCTTCACCTTCCCCCTGCAGCCTATTCACAGGCACAACAGGTTTGGGGATCTGTGCTTGCCCAGAGAAGGAACATCTCACGGTGCGCATCCTCGGCAGAGCCTGTTCCCGAAAAGGCAAACGTCCGGCTCCTTGTCCCACACGGAAGGTGGCAGCCCGGAAAGCTGTTGCTGGTCTTCACCTTCCCCCTGCAGCCTATTCACAGGCACCACCGCACTGGGAATCTCTGCTTTCCCAAAGACGCAATCTCTCACGGTGCGCATCCTCGGCAGAGCCTGTTCCCGAAAAGGCAAACGTCCGGCTCCTTGTCCCACACGGAAGGTGGCAGCCCGGAAAGCTGTTGCTGGTCTTCACCTTCCCCCTGCAGCCTATTCACAGGCACAACAGGTTTTGGGATCTGTGCTTGCCCAGAGAAGGAACATCTCACGGTGCGCAGCCTCGGCAGAGCCTGTTCCCGAAAAGGCAAACGTCCGGCTCCTTGTCCCACATGGAAGGTGGCAGCCCGGAAAGCTGTTGCTGGTCTTCACCTTCCCCCTGCAGCCTATTCACAGGCACAACAGGTTTTGGGATCTGTGCTTGCGCAGAGAAGGAACATCTCACGGTGCGCATCCTCGGCAGAGCCTGTTCCCGAAAAGGCAAACGTCCGGCTCCTTGTCCCACACGGAAGGTGGCAGCCCTGAAAGCTGTTGCTGGTCTTCACCTTCCCCCTGCAGCCTATTCACAGGCACAACAGGTTTTGGGATCTGTGCTTGCCCAGAGAAGGAACATCTCACGGTGCGCATCCTCGGCAGAGCCTGTTCCCAAAAAGGCAAACGTCCGGCTCCTTGTCCCACACGGAAGGTGGCAGCCCTGAAAGCTGTTGCTGGTCTTCACCTTCCCCCTGCAGCCTATTCACAGGCACAACAGGTTTTGGGATCTCTGCTTGCCCAGAGAAGGAACATCTCACGGTGCGCAGCCTCGGCAGAGCCTGTTCCCAAAAAGGCAAACGTCCGGCTCCTTGTCCCACACGGAAGGTGGCAGCCCGGAAAGCTGTTGCTGGTCTTCACCTTCCCCCTGCAGCCTATTCACAGGCACCACCGCACTGGGAATCTCTGCTTTCCCAAAGACGCAATCTCTCACGGTGCGCATCCTCGGCAGAGCCTGTTCCCGAAAAGGCAAACGTCCGGCTCCTTGTCCCACACGGAAGGTGGCAGCCCGGAAAGCTGTTGCTGGTCTTCACCTTCCCCCTGCAGCCTATTCACAGGCACAACAGGTTTGGGGATCTGTGCTTGCCCAGAGAAGGAACATCTCACGGTGCGCAGCCTCGGCAGAGCCTGTTCCCGAAAAGGCAAACGTCCGGCTCCTTGTCCCACATGGAAGGTGGCAGCCCGGAAAGCTGTTGCTGGTCTTCACCTTCCCCCTGCAGCCTATTCACAGGCACAACAGGTTTTGGGATCTGTGCTTGCGCAGAGAAGGAACATCTCACGGTGCGCATCCTCGGCAGAGCCTGTTCCCGAAAAGGCAAACGTCCGGCTCCTTGTCCCACACGGAAGGTGGCAGCCCTGAAAGCTGTTGCTGGTCTTCACCTTCCCCCTGCAGCCTATTCACAGGCACAACAGGTTTTGGGATCTGTGCTTGCCCAGAGAAGGAACATCTCACGGTGCGCATCCTCGGCAGAGCCTGTTCCCGAAAAGGCAAACGTCCGGCTCCTTGTCCCACACGGAAGGTGGCAGCCCTGAAAGCTGTTGCTGGTCTTCACCTTCCCCCTGCAGCCTATTCACAGGCACAACAGGTTTTGGGATCTCTGCTTGCCCAGAGAAGGAACATCTCACGGTGCGCAGCCTCGGCAGAGCCTGTTCCCGAAAAGGCAAACGTCCGGCTCCTTGTCCCACACGGAAGGTGGCAGCCCGGAAAGCTGTTGCTGGTCTTCACCTTCCCCCTGCAGCCTATTCACAGGCACAACAGGTTTTGGGATCTCTGCTTGCGCAGAGAAGGAACATCTCACGGTGCGCATCCTCGGCAGAGCCTGTTCCCGAAAAGGCAAACGTCCGGCTCCTTGTCCCACACGGAAGGTGGCAGCCCGGAAAGCTGTTGCTGGTCTTCACCTTCCCCCTGCAGCCTATTCACAGGCACAACAGGTTTGGGGATCTGTGCTTGCCCAGAGAAGGAACATCTCACGGTGCGCATCCTCGGCAGAGCCTGTTCCCGAAAAGGCAAACGTCCGGCTCCTTGTCCCACACGGAAGGTGGCAGCCCGGAAAGCTGTTGCTGGTCTTCACCTTCCCCCTGCAGCCTATTCACAGGCACCACCGCACTGGGAATCTCTGCTTTCCCAAAGACGCAATCTCTCACGGTGCGCATCCTCGGCAGAGCCTGTTCCCGAAAAGGCAAACGTCCGGCTCCTTGTCCCACACGGAAGGTGGCAGCCCGGAAAGCTGTTGCTGGTCTTCACCTTCCCCCTGCAGCCTATTCACAGGCACAACAGGTTTTGGGATCTGTGCTTGCCCAGAGAAGGAACATCTCACGGTGCGCATCCTCGGCAGAGCCTGTTCCCGAAAAGGCAAACGTCCGGCTCTTTGTCCCACACGGAAGGTGGCAGCCCTGAAAGCTGTTGCTGGTCTTCACCTTCCCCCTGCAGCCTATTCACAGGCACAACAGGTTTTGGGATCTCTGCTTGCCCAGAGAAGGAACATCTCACGGTGCGCATCCTCGGCAGAGCCTGTTCCCGAAAAGGCAAACGTCCGGCTCCTTGTCCCACACGGAAGGTGGCAGCCCGGAAAGCTGTTGCTGGTCTTCACCTTCCCCCTGGAGCCTATTCACAGGCACAACAGGTTTGGGGATCTCTGCTTGCCCAGAGAAGGAACATCTCACGGTGCGCAGCCTCGGCAGAGCCTGTTCCCGAAAAGGCAAACGTCCGGCTCCTTGTCCCACACGGAAGGTGGCAGCCCGGAAAGCTGTTGCTGGTCTTCACCTTCCCCCTGCAGCCTATTCACAGGCACAACAGGTTTGGGGATCTGTGCTTGCCCAGAGAAGGAACATCTCACGGTGCGCATCCTCGGCAGAGCCTGTTCCCGAAAAGGCAAACGTCCGGCTCCTTGTCCCACACGGAAGGTGGCAGCCCTGAAAGCTGTTGCTGGTCTTCACCTTCCCCCTGCAGCCTATTCACAGGCACCACCGCACTGGGAATCTCTGCTTTCCCAAAGACGCAATCTCTCACGGTGCGCATCCTCGGCAGAGCCTGTTCCCGAAAAGGCAAACGTCCGGCTCCTTGTCCCACATGGAAGGTGGCAGCCCGGAAAGCTGTTGCTGGTCTTCACCTTCCCCCTGCGGCCTATTCACAGGCACAACAGGTTTTGGGATCTCTGCTTGCCCAGAGAAGGAACATCTCACGGTGCGCATCCTCGGCAGAGCCTGTTCCCGAAAAGGCAAACGTCCGGCTCCTTGTCCCACACGGAAGGTGGCAGCCCGGAAAGCTGTTGCTGGTCTTCACCTTCCCCCTGCGGCCTATTCACAGGCACAACAGGTTTTGGGATCTCTGCTTGCCCAGAGAAGGAACATCTCACGGTGCGCATCCTCGGCAGAGCCTGTTCCCGAAAAGGCAAACGTCCGGCTCCTTGTCCCACACGGAAGGTGGCAGCCCGGAAAGCTGTTGCTGGTCTTCACCTTCCCCCTGCAGCCTATTCACAGGCACAACAGGTTTTGGGATCTGTGCTTGCCCAGAGAAGGAACATCTCACGGTGCGCATCCTCGGCAGAGCCTGTTCCCGAAAAGGCAAAAGTCCGGCTCCTTGTCCCACACGGAAGGTGGCAGCCCTGAAAGCTGTTGCTGGTCTTCACCTTCCCCCTGCAGCCTATTCACAGGCACAACAGGTTTGGGGATCTGTGCTTGCCCAGAGAAGGAACATCTCACGGTGCGCATCCTCGGCAGAGCCTGTTCCCGAAAAGGCAAACGTCCGGCTCCTTGTCCCACACGGAAGGTGGCAGCCCTGAAAGCTCTTGCTGGTCTTCACCTTCCCCCTGCAGCCTATTCACAGGCACAACAGTTTTGGGGAATCTGTGCTTGCCCAGAGAAGGAACATCTCACGGTGCGCATCCTCGGCAGAGCCTGTTCCCGAAAAGGCAAACGTCCGGCTCCTTGTCCCACACGGAAGGTGGCAGCCCGGAAAGCTCTTGCTGGTCTTCACCTTCCCCCTGCAGCCTATTCACAGGCACAACAGGTTTTGGGATCTGTGCTTGCGCAGAGAAGGAACATCTCACGGTGCGCATCCTCGGCAGAGCCTGTTCCCGAAAAGGCAAACGTCCGGCTCCTTGTCCCACACGGAAGGTGGCAGCCCGGAAAGCTGTTGCTGGTCTTCACCTTCCCCCTGCAGCCTATTCACAGGCACAACAGGTTTTGGGATCTGTGCTTGCCCAGAGAAGGAACATCTCACGGTGCGCATCCTCGGCAGAGCCTGTTCCCGAAAAGGCAAACGTCCGGCTCCTTGTCCCACACGGAAGGTGGCAGCCCTGAAAGCTGTTGCTGGTCTTCACCTTCCCCCTGCAGCCTATTCACAGGCACAACAGGTTTGGGGATCTGTGCTTGCCCAGAGAAGGAACATCTCACGGTGCGCATCCTCGGCAGAGCCTGTTCCCGAAAAGGCAAACGTCCGGCTCCTTGTCCCACACGGAAGGTGGCAGCCCGGAAAGCTGTTGCTGGTCTTCACCTTCCCCCTGCAGCCTATTCACAGGCACAACAGGTTTGGGGATCTGTGCTTGCCCAGAGAAGGAACATCTCACGGTGCGCATCCTCGGCAGAGCCTGTTCCCGAAAAGGCAAACGTCCGGCTCCTTGTCCCACACGGAAGGTGGCAGCCCGGAAAGCTGTTGCTGGTCTTCACCTTCCCCCTGCAGCCTATTCACAGGCACCACCGCACTGGGAATCTCTGCTTTCCCAAAGACGCAATCTCTCACGGTGCGCATCCTCGGCAGAGCCTGTTCCCGAAAAGGCAAACGTCCGGCTCCTTGTCCCACACGGAAGGTGGCAGCCCGGAAAGCTGTTGCTGGTCTTCACCTTCCCCCTGCAGCCTATTCACAGGCACAACAGGTTTTGGGATCTCTGCTTTCCCAAAGACGCAATCTCTCGCGGTGCGCATCCTCGGCAGAGCCTGTTCCCGAAAAGGCAAACGTCCGGCTCCTTGTCCCACACGGAAGGTGGCAGCCCGGAAAGCTGTTGCTGGTCTTCACCTTCCCCCTGCAGCCTATTCACAGGCACAACAGGTTTTGGGATCTGTGCTTGCCCAGAGAAGGAACATCTCACGGTGCGCATCCTCGGCAGAGCCTGTTCCCGAAAAGGCAAACGTCCGGCTCCTTGTCCCACACGGAAGGTGGCAGCCCGGAAAGCTGTTGCTGGTCTTCACCTTCCCCCTGCAGCCTATTCACAGGCACAACAGGTTTTGGGATCTCTGCTTGCCCAGAGAAGGAACATCTCACGGTGCGCATCCTCGGCAGAGCCTGTTCCCGAAAAGGCAAACGTCCGGCTCCTTGTCCCACACGGAAGGTGGCAGCCCGGAAAGCTGTTGCTGGTCTTCACCTTCCCCCTGCAGCCTATTCACAGGCACAACAGGTTTGGGGATCTGTGCTTGCCCAGAGAAGGAACATCTCACGGTGCGCATCCTCGGCAGAGCCTGTTCCCGAAAAGGCAAACGTCCGGCTCCTTGTCCCACACGGAAGGTGGCAGCCCGGAAAGCTCTTGCTGGTCTTCACCTTCCCCCTGCAGCCTATTCACAGGCACAACAGGTTTTGGGATCTGTGCTTGCGCAGAGAAGGAACATCTCACGGTGCGCATCCTCGGCAGAGCCTGTTCCCGAAAAGGCAAACGTCCGGCTCCTTGTCCCACACGGAAGGTGGCAGCCCGGAAAGCTGTTGCTGGTCTTCACCTTCCCCCTGCAGCCTATTCACAGGCACAACAGGTTTTGGGATCTCTGCTTGCCCAGAGAAGGAACATCTCACGGTGCGCATCCTCGGCAGAGCCTGTTCCCGAAAAGGCAAACGTCCGGCTCCTTGTCCCACACGGAAGGTGGCAGCCCTGAAAGCTGTTGCTGGTCTTCACCTTCCCCCTGCAGCCTATTCACAGGCACAACAGGTTTGGGGATCTGTGCTTGCCCAGAGAAGGAACATCTCACGGTGCGCATCCTCGGCAGACCCTGTTCCTGAAAAGGCAAACGTCCGGCTCCTTGTCCCACACGGAAGGTGGCAGCCCGGAAAGCTGTTGCTGGTCTTCACCTTCCCCCTGCAGCCTATTCACAGGCACAACAGGTTTGGGGATCTGTGCTTGCCCAGAGAAGGAACATCTCACGGTGCGCATCCTCGGCAGAGCCTGTTCCCGAAAAGGCAAACGTCCGGCTCCTTGTCCCACACGGAAGGTGGCAGCCCGGAAAGCTCTTGCTGGTCTTCACCTTCCCCCTGCAGCCTATTCACAGGCACCACCGCACTGGGAATCTCTGCTTTCCCAAAGACGCAATCTCTCACGGTGCGCATCCTCGGCAGAGCCTGTTCCCGAAAAGGCAAACGTCCGGCTCCTTGTCCCACACGGAAGGTGGCAGCCCGGAAAGCTGTTGCTGGTCTTCACCTTCCCCCTGCAGCCTATTCACAGGCACAACAGGTTTTGGGATCTCTGCTTTCCCAAAGACGCAATCTCTCGCGGTGCGCATCCTCGGCAGAGCCTGTTCCCGAAAAGGCAAACGTCCGGCTCCTTGTCCCACACGGAAGGTGGCAGCCCTGAAAGCTGTTGCTGGTCTTCACCTTCCCCCTGCAGCCTATTCACAGGCACAACAGGTTTTGGGATCTGTGCTTGCCCAGAGAAGGAACATCTCACGGTGCGCATCCTCGGCAGAGCCTGTTCCCGAAAAGGCAAACGTCCGGCTCCTTGTCCCACACGGAAGGTGGCAGCCCGGAAAGCTGTTGCTGGTCTTCACCTTCCCCCTGCAGCCTATTCACAGGCACAACAGGTTTTGGGATCTCTGCTTGCCCAGAGAAGGAACATCTCACGGTGCGCATCCTCGGCAGAGCCTGTTCCCGAAAAGGCAAACGTCCGGCTCCTTGTCCCACACGGAAGGTGGCAGCCCGGAAAGCTGTTGCTGGTCTTCACCTTCCCCCTGCAGCCTATTCACAGGCACCACCGCACTGGGAATCTCTGCTTTCCCAAAGACGCAATCTCTCACGGTGCGCATCCTCGGCAGAGCCTGTTCCCGAAAAGGCAAACGTCCGGCTCCTTGTCCCACACGGAAGGTGGCAGCCCGGAAAGCTGTTGCTGGTCTTCACCTTCCCCCTGCAGCCTATTCACAGGCACAACAGGTTTTGGGATCTGTGCTTGCGCAGAGAAGGAACATCTCACGGTGCGCATCCTCGGCAGAGCCTGTTCCCGAAAAGGCAAACGTCCGGCTCCTTGTCCCACACGGAAGGTGGCAGCCCTGAAAGCTCTTGCTGGTCTTCACCTTCCCCCTGCAGCCTATTCACAGGCACAACAGGTTTTGGGATCTGTGCTTGCCCAGAGAAGGAACATCTCACGGTGCGCATCCTCGGCAGAGCCTGTTCCCGAAAAGGCAAACGTCCGGCTCCTTGTCCCACACGGAAGGTGGCAGCCCTGAAAGCTGTTGCTGGTCTTCACCTTCCCCCTGCAGCCTATTCACAGGCACAACAGGTTTTGGGATCTCTGCTTGCCCAGAGAAGGAACATCTCACGGTGCGCAGCCTCGGCAGAGCCTGTTCCCGAAAAGGCAAACGTCCGGCTCCTTGTCCCACACGGAAGGTGGCAGCCCGGAAAGCTGTTGCTGGTCTTCACCTTCCCCCTGCAGCATATTCACAGGCACCACCGCACTGGGAATCTCTGCTTTCCCAAAGACGCAATCTCTCACGGTGCGCATCCTCGGCAGAGCCTGTTCCCGAAAAGGCAAACGTCCGGCTCCTTGTCCCACACGGAAGGTGGCAGCCCGGAAAGCTGTTGCTGGTCTTCACCTTCCCCCTGCAGCCTATTCACAGGCACAACAGGTTTGGGGATCTGTGCTTGCCCAGAGAAGGAACATCTCACGGTGCGCATCCTCGGCAGAGCCTGTTCCCGAAAAGGCAAACGTCCGGCTCCTTGTCCCACACGGAAGGTGGCAGCCCTGAAAGCTCTTGCTGGTCTTCACCTTCCCCCTGCAGCCTATTCACAGGCACAACAGGTTTTGGGATCTGTGCTTGCCCAGAGAAGGAACATCTCACGGTGCGCATCCTCGGCAGAGCCTGTTCCCGAAAAGGCAAACGTCCGGCTCCTTGTCCCACACGGAAGGTGGCAGCCCTGAAAGCTGTTGCTGGTCTTCACCTTCCCCCTGCAGCCTATTCACAGGCACAACAGGTTTTGGGATCTCTGCTTGCCCAGAGAAGGAACATCTCACGGTGCGCAGCCTCGGCAGAGCCTGTTCCCGAAAAGGCAAACGTCCGGCTCCTTGTCCCACACGGAAGGTGGCAGCCCGGAAAGCTGTTGCTGGTCTTCACCTTCCCCCTGCAGCATATTCACAGGCACCACCGCACTGGGAATCTCTGCTTTCCCAAAGACGCAATCTCTCACGGTGCGCATCCTCGGCAGAGCCTGTTCCCGAAAAGGCAAACGTCCGGCTCCTTGTCCCACACGGAAGGTGGCAGCCCGGAAAGCTGTTGCTGGTCTTCACCTTCCCCCTGCAGCCTATTCACAGGCACAACAGGTTTGGGGATCTGTGCTTGCCCAGAGAAGGAACATCTCACGGTGCGCAGCCTCGGCAGAGCCTGTTCCCGAAAAGGCAAACGTCCGGCTCCTTGTCCCACATGGAAGGTGGCAGCCCGGAAAGCTGTTGCTGGTCTTCACCTTCCCCCTGCAGCCTATTCACAGGCACAACAGGTTTTGGGATCTGTGCTTGCGCAGAGAAGGAACATCTCACGGTGCGCATCCTCGGCAGAGCCTGTTCCCGAAAAGGCAAACGTCCGGCTCCTTGTCCCACACGGAAGGTGGCAGCCCGGAAAGCTGTTGCTGGTCTTCACCTTCCCCCTGCAGCCTATTCACAGGCACAACAGGTTTGGGGATCTGTGCTTGCCCAGAGAAGGAACATCTCACGGTGCGCATCCTCGGCAGAGCCTGTTCCCGAAAAGGCAAACGTCCGGCTCCTTGTCCCACACGGAAGGTGGCAGCCCTGAAAGCTCTTGCTGGTCTTCACCTTCCCCCTGCAGCCTATTCACAGGCACAACAGGTTTTGGGATCTCTGCTTGCCCAGAGAAGGAACATCTCACGGTGCGCAGCCTCGGCAGAGCCTGTTCCCGAAAAGGCAAACGTCCGGCTCCTTGTCCCACACGGAAGGTGGCAGCCCGGAAAGCTGTTGCTGGTCTTCACCTTCCCCCTGCAGCCTATTCACAGGCACAACAGGTTTTGGGATCTCTGCTTGCGCAGAGAACGAACATCTCACGGTGCGCATCCTCGGCAGAGCCTGTTCCCGAAAAGGCAAACGTCCGGCTCCTTGTCCCACACGGAAGGTGGCAGCCCGGAAAGCTGTTGCTGGTCTTCACCTTCCCCCTGCAGCCTATTCACAGGCACCACCGCACTGGGAATCTCTGCTTTCCCAAAGACGCAATCTCTCACGGTGCGCATCCTCGGCAGAGCCTGTTCCCGAAAAGGCAAACGTCCGGCTCCTTGTCCCACATGGAAGGTGGCAGCCCTGAAAGCTGTTGCTGGTCTTCACCTTCCCCCTGCAGCCTATTCACAGGCACAACAGGTTTTGGGATCTCTGCTTGCCCAGAGAAGGAACATCTCACGGTGCGCATCCTCGGCAGAGCCTGTTCCCGAAAAGGCAAACGTCCGGCTCCTTGTCCCACACGGAAGGTGGCAGCCCTGAAAGCTGTTGCTGGTCTTCACCTTCCCCCTGCGGCCTATTCACAGGCACAACAGGTTTTGGGATCTGTGCTTGCCCAGAGAAGGAACATCTCACGGTGCGCATCCTCGGCAGAGACTGTTCCCGAAAAGGCAAACGTCCGGCTCCTTGTCCCACACGGAAGGTGGCAGCCCGGAAAGCTGTTGCTGGTCTTCACCTTCCCCCTGCAGCCTATTCACAGGCACAACAGGTTTTGGGATCTCTGCTTGCCCAGAGAAGGAACATCTCACGGTGCGCATCCTCGGCAGAGCCTGTTCCCGAAAAGGCAAACGTCCGGCTCCTTGTCCCACACGGAAGGTGGCAGCCCTGAAAGCTCTTGCTGGTCTTCACCTTCCCCCTGCAGCCTATTCACAGGCACAACAGGTTTTGGGATCTGTGCTTGCCCAGAGAAGGAACATCTCACGGTGCGCATCCTCGGCAGAGCCTGTTCCCGAAAAGGCAAACGTCCGGCTCCTTGTCCCACACGGAAGGTGGCAGCCCGGAAAGCTGTTGCTGGTCTTCACCTTCCCCCTGCAGCCTATTCACAGGCACAACAGGTTTTGGGATCTGTGCTTGCGCAGAGAAGGAACATCTCACGGTGCGCATCCTCGGCAGAGCCTGTTCCCGAAAAGGCAAACGTCCGGCTCCTTGTCCCACACGGAAGGTGGCAGCCCTGAAAGCTGTTGCTGGTCTTCACCTTCCCCCTGCAGCCTATTCACAGGCACAACAGGTTTTGGGATCTCTGCTTGCGCAGAGAAGGAACATCTCACGGTGTGCATCCTCGGCAGAGCCTGTTCCCGAAAAGGCAAACGTCCGGCTCCTTGTCCCACACGGAAGGTGGCAGCCCTGAAAGCTCTTGCTGGTCTTCACCTTCCCCCTGCAGCCTATTCACAGGCACAACAGGTTTGGGGATCTGTGCTTGCCCAGAGAAGGAACATCTCACGGTGCGCATCCTCGGCAGAGCCTGTTCCCGAAAAGGCAAACGTCCGGCTCCTTGTCCCACACGGAAGGTGGCAGCCCTGAAAGCTGTTGCTGGTCTTCACCTTCCCCCTGCAGCCTATTCACAGGCACAACAGGTTTGGGGATCTGTGCTTGCCCAGAGAAGGAACATCTCACGGTGCGCATCCTCGGCAGAGCCTGTTCCCGAAAAGGCAAACGTCCGGCTCCTTGTCCCACACGGAAGGTGGCAGCCCTGAAAGCTGTTGCTGGTCTTCACCTTCCCCCTGCAGCCTATTCACAGGCACAACAGGTTTGGGGATCTGTGCTTGCCCAGAGAAGGAACATCTCACGGTGCGCATCCTCGGCAGAGCCTGTTCCCGAAAAGGCAAACGTCCGGCTCCTTGTCCCACACGGAAGGTGGCAGCCCTGAAAGCTGTTGCTGGTCTTCACCTTCCCCCTGCAGCCTATTCACAGGCACCACCGCAGTGGGCATCTCTGCTTTCCCAAAGACGCAATCTCTCACGGTGCGCATGCTCGGCAGAGCCTGTTCCTGAAAAGGCAAACGTCCGGCTCCTTGTCCCACACGGAAGGTGGCAGCCCGGAAAGCTGTTGCTGGTCTTCACCTTCCCCCTGCAGCCTATTCACAGGCACAACAGGTTTGGGGATCTGTGCTTGCCCAGAGAAGGAACATCTCACGGTGCGCATCCTCGGCAGAGCCTGTTCCCGAAAAGGCAAACGTCCGGCTCCTTGTCCCACACGGAAGGTGGCAGCCCGGAAAGCTGTTGCTGGTCTTCACCTTCCCCCTGCAGCCTATTCACAGGCACCACCGCACTGGGAATCTCTGCTTTCCCAAAGACGCAATCTCTCACGGTGCGCATCCTCGGCAGAGCCTGTTCCCGAAAAGGCAAACGTCCGGCTCCTTGTCCCACATGGAAGGTGGCAGCCCGGAAAGCTGTTGCTGGTCTTCACCTTCCCCCTGCGGCTTATTCACAGGCACAACAGGTTTTGGGATCTCTGCTTGCCCAGAGAAGGAACATCTCACGGTGCGCATCCTCGGCAGAGCCTGTTCCCGAAAAGGCAAACGTCCGGCTCCTTGTCCCACACGGAAGGTGGCAGCCCGGAAAGCTGTTGCTGGTCTTCACCTTCCCCCTGCAGCCTATTCACAGGCACAACAGGTTTTGGGATCTCTGCTTGCCCAGAGAAGGAACATCTCACGGTGCGCATCCTCGGCAGAGCCTGTTCCCGAAAAGGCAAACGTCCGGCTCCTTGTCCCACACGGAAGGTGGCAGCCCGGAAAGCTGTTGCTGGTCTTCACCTTCCCCCTGCAGCCTATTCACAGGCACAACAGGTTTGGGGATCTGTGCTTGCCCAGAGAAGGAACATCTCACGGTGCGCATCCTCGGCAGAGCCTGTTCCCGAAAAGGCAAACGTCCGGCTCCTTGTCCCACACGGAAGGTGGCAGCCCGGAAAGCTGTTGCTGGTCTTCACCTTCCCCCTGCAGCCTATTCACAGGCACAACAGGTTTTGGGATCTCTGCTTGCGCAGAGAAGGAACATCTCACGGTGCGCATCCTCGGCAGAGCCTGTTCCCGAAAAGGCAAACGTCCGGCTCCTTGTCCCACACGGAAGGTGGCAGCCCGGAAAGCTCTTGCTGGTCTTCACCTTCCCCCTGCAGCCTATTCACAGGCACAACAGGTTTGGGGATCTGTGCTTGCCCAGAGAAGGAACATCTCACGGTGCGCATCCTCGGCAGAGCCTGTTCCCGAAAAGGCAAACGTCCGGCTCCTTGTCCCACACGGAAGGTGGCAGCCCGGAAAGCTCTTGCTGGTCTTCACCTTCCCCCTGCAGCCTATTCACAGGCACAACAGGTTTGGGGATCTGTGCTTGCCCAGAGAAGGAACATCTCACGGTGCGCATCCTCGGCAGAGCCTGTTCCCGAAAAGGCAAACGTCCGGCTCCTTGTCCCACACGGAAGGTGGCAGCCCGGAAAGCTCTTGCTGGTCTTCACCTCACCCCTGCAGCCTATTCACAGGCACAACAGGTTTGGGGATCTGTGCTTGCCCAGAGAAGGAACATCTCACGGTGCGCAGCCTCGGCAGAGCCTGTTCCCGAAAAGGCAAACGTCCGGCTCCTTGTCCCACACGGAAGGTGGCAGCCCGGAAAGCTGTTGCTGGTCTTCACCTTCCCCCTGCAGCCTATTCACAGGCACAACAGGTTTTGGGATCTGTGCTTGCCCAGAGAAGGAACATCTCACGGTGCGCATCCTCGGCAGAGCCTGTTCCCAAAAAGGCAAACGTCCGGCTCCTTGTCCCACACGGAAGGTGGCAGCCCGGAAAGCTGTTGCTGGTCTTCACCTTCCCCCTGCAGCCTATTCACAGGCACCACCGCACTGGGAATCTCTGCTTTCCCAAAGACGCAATCTCTCACGGTGCGCATCCTCGGCAGAGCCTGTTCCCGAAAAGGCAAACGTCCGGCTCCTTGTCCCACACGGAAGGTGGCAGCCCGGAAAGCTGTTGCTGGTCTTCACCTTCCCCCTGCAGCCTATTCACAGGCACAACAGGTTTTGGGATCTGTGCTTGCCCAGAGAAGGAACATCTCACGGTGCGCATCCTCGGCAGAGCCTGTTCCCGAAAAGGCAAACGTCCGGCTCCTTGTCCCACATGGAAGGTGGCAGACCTGAAAGCTGTTGCTGGTCTTCACCTTCCCCCTGCAGCCTATTCACAGGCACAACAGGTTTGGGGATCTCTGCTTGCCCAGAGAAGGAACATCTCACGGTGCGCATCCTCGGCAGAGCCTGTTCCCGAAAAGGCAAACGTCCGGCTCCTTGTCCCACACGGAAGGTGGCAGCCCGGAAAGCTGTTGCTGGTCTTCACCTTCCCCCTGCAGCCTATTCACAGGCACAACAGGTTTTGGGATCTGTGCTTGCCCAGAGAAGGAACATCTCACGGTGCGCATCCTCGGCAGAGCCTGTTCCCGAAAAGGCAAACATCCGGCTCCTTGTCCCACACGGAAGGTGGCAGCCCTGAAAGCTGTTGCTGGTCTTCACCTTCCCCCTGCAGCCTATTCACAGGCACAACAGGTTTGGGGATCTGTGCTTGCCCAAAGACGCAATCTCTCACGGTGCGCATCCTCGGCAGAGCCTGTTCCCGAAAAGGCAAACGTCCGGCTCCTTGTCCCACACGGAAGGTGGCAGCCCTGAAAGCTGTTGCTGGTCTTCACCTTCCCCCTGCAGCCTATTCACAGGCACCACCGCACTGGGAATCTCTGCTTTCCCAAAGACGCAATCTCTCACGGTGCGCATCCTCGGCAGAGCCTGTTCCCGAAAAGGCAAACGTCCGGCTCCTTGTCCCACACGGAAGGTGGCAGCCCGGAAAGCTCTTGCTGGTCTTCACCTTCCCCCTGCGGCCTATTCACAGGCACAACAGGTTTGGGGATCTGTGCTTGCCCATTGAAGGAACATCTCACGGTGCGCATCCTCGGCAGAGCCTGTTCCCGAAAAGGCAAACGTCCGGCTCCTTGTCCCACACGGAAGGTGGCAGCCCTGAAAGCTGTTGCTGGTCTTCACCTTCCCCCTGCAGCCTATTCACAGGCACAACAGGTTTGGGGATCTGTGCTTGCCCAGAGAAGGAACAGCTCACGGTGCGCATCCTCGGCAGAGCCTGTTCCCGAAAAGGCAAACGTCCGGCTCCTTGTCCCACACGGAAGGTGGCAGCCCGGAAAGCTCTTGCTGGTCTTCACCTTCCCCCTGCAGCCTATTCACAGGCACAACAGGTTTGGGGATCTCTGCTTGCCCAGAGAAGGAACATCTCACGGTGCGCATCCTCGGCAGAGCCTGTTCCCGAAAAGGCAAACGTCCGGCTCCTTGTCCCACACGGAAGGTGGCAGCCCGGAAAGCTCTTGCTGGTCTTCACCTCACCCCTGCAGCCTATTCACAGGCACAACAGGTTTGGGGATCTGTGCTTGCCCAGAGAAGGAACATCTCACGGTGCGCATCCTCGGCAGAGCCTGTTCCCGAAAAGGCAAACGTCCGGCTCCTTGTCCCACACGGAAGGTGGCAGCCCGGAAAGCTCTTGCTGGTCTTCACCTTCCCCCTGCAGCCTATTCACAGGCACAACAGGTTTGGGGATCTGTGCTTTCCCAGAGAAGGAACATCTCACGGTGCGCATCCTCGGCAGAGCCTGTTCCCAAAAAGGCAAACGTCCGGCTCCTTGTCCCACACGGAAGGTGGCAGCCCGGAAAGCTGTTGCTGGTCTTCACCTTCCCCCTGCAGCCTATTCACAGGCACAACAGGTTTTGGGATCTCTGCTTGCCCAGAGAAGGAACATCTCACGGTGCGCATCCTCGGCAGAGCCTGTTCCCGAAAAGGCAAACGTCCGGCTCCTTGTCCCACACGGAAGGTGGCAGCCCGGAAAGCTGTTGCTGGTCTTCACCTTCCCCCTGCAGCCTATTCACAGGCACCACCGCACTGGGAATCTCTGCTTTCCCAAAGACGCAATCTCTCACGGTGCGCATCCTCGGCGGAGCCTGTTCCCGAAAAGGCAAACGTCCGGCTCCTTGTCCCACACGGAAGGTGGCAGCCCGGAAAGCTGTTGCTGGTCTTCACCTTCCCCCTGCAGCCTATTCACAGGCACAACAGGTTTGGGGATCTGTGCTTGCCCAGAGAAGGAACATCTCACGGTGCGCATCCTCGGCAGAGCCTGTTCCCGAAAAGGCAAACGTCCGGCTCCTTGTCCCACACGGAAGGTGGCAGCCCGGAAAGCTGTTGCTGGTCTTCACCTTCCCCCTGCAGCCTATTCACAGGCACAACAGGTTTTGGGATCTGTGCTTGCGCAGAGAAGGAACATCTCACGGTGCGCATCCTCGGCAGAGCCTGTTCCCGAAAAGGCAAACGTCCGGCTCCTTGTCCCACACGGATGGTGGCAGCCCTGAAAGCTGTTGCTGGTCTTCACCTTCCCCCTGCAGCCTATTCACAGGCACAACAGGTTTTGGGATCTGTGCTTGCCCAGAGAAGGAACATCTCACGGTGCGCATCCTCGGCAGAGCCTGTTCCCGAAAAGGCAAACGTCCGGCTCCTTGTCCCACACGGAAGGTGGCAGCCCTGAAAGCTGTTGCTGGTCTTCACCTTCCCCCTGCAGCCTATTCACAGGCACCACCGCAGTGGGCATCTCTGCTTTCCCAAAGACGCAATCTCTCACGGTGCGCATGCTCGGCAGAGCCTGTTCCTGAAAAGGCAAACGTCCGGCTCCTTGTCCCACACGGAAGGTGGCAGCCCGGAAAGCTGTTGCTGGTCTTCACCTTCCCCCTGCAGCCTATTCACAGGCACAACAGGTTTGGGGATCTGTGCTTGCCCAGAGAAGGAACATCTCACGGTGCGCATCCTCGGCAGAGCCTGTTCCCGAAAAGGCAAACGTCCGGCTCCTTGTCCCACACGGAAGGTGGCAGCCCGGAAAGCTGTTGCTGGTCTTCACCTTCCCCCTGCAGCCTATTCACAGGCACCACCGCACTGGGAATCTCTGCTTTCCCAAAGACGCAATCTCTCACGGTGCGCATCCTCGGCAGAGCCTGTTCCCGAAAAGGCAAACGTCCGGCTCCTTGTCCCACATGGAAGGTGGCAGCCCGGAAAGCTGTTGCTGGTCTTCACCTTCCCCCTGCGGCTTATTCACAGGCACAACAGGTTTTGGGATCTCTGCTTGCCCAGAGAAGGAACATCTCACGGTGCGCATCCTCGGCAGAGCCTGTTCCCGAAAAGGCAAACGTCCGGCTCCTTGTCCCACACGGAAGGTGGCAGCCCGGAAAGCTGTTGCTGGTCTTCACCTTCCCCCTGCAGCCTATTCACAGGCACAACAGGTTTTGGGATCTCTGCTTGCCCAGAGAAGGAACATCTCACGGTGCGCATCCTCGGCAGAGCCTGTTCCCGAAAAGGCAAACGTCCGGCTCCTTGTCCCACACGGAAGGTGGCAGCCCGGAAAGCTGTTGCTGGTCTTCACCTTCCCCCTGCAGCCTATTCACAGGCACAACAGGTTTGGGGATCTGTGCTTGCCCAGAGAAGGAACATCTCACGGTGCGCATCCTCGGCAGAGCCTGTTCCCGAAAAGGCAAACGTCCGGCTCCTTGTCCCACACGGAAGGTGGCAGCCCGGAAAGCTGTTGCTGGTCTTCACCTTCCCCCTGCAGCCTATTCACAGGCACAACAGGTTTTGGGATCTCTGCTTGCGCAGAGAAGGAACATCTCACGGTGCGCATCCTCGGCAGAGCCTGTTCCCGAAAAGGCAAACGTCCGGCTCCTTGTCCCACACGGAAGGTGGCAGCCCGGAAAGCTCTTGCTGGTCTTCACCTTCCCCCTGCAGCCTATTCACAGGCACAACAGGTTTGGGGATCTGTGCTTGCCCAGAGAAGGAACATCTCACGGTGCGCATCCTCGGCAGAGCCTGTTCCCGAAAAGGCAAACGTCCGGCTCCTTGTCCCACACGGAAGGTGGCAGCCCGGAAAGCTCTTGCTGGTCTTCACCTTCCCCCTGCAGCCTATTCACAGGCACAACAGGTTTGGGGATCTGTGCTTGCCCAGAGAAGGAACATCTCACGGTGCGCATCCTCGGCAGAGCCTGTTCCCGAAAAGGCAAACGTCCGGCTCCTTGTCCCACACGGAAGGTGGCAGCCCGGAAAGCTCTTGCTGGTCTTCACCTCACCCCTGCAGCCTATTCACAGGCACAACAGGTTTGGGGATCTGTGCTTGCCCAGAGAAGGAACATCTCACGGTGCGCAGCCTCGGCAGAGCCTGTTCCCGAAAAGGCAAACGTCCGGCTCCTTGTCCCACACGGAAGGTGGCAGCCCGGAAAGCTGTTGCTGGTCTTCACCTTCCCCCTGCAGCCTATTCACAGGCACAACAGGTTTTGGGATCTGTGCTTGCCCAGAGAAGGAACATCTCACGGTGCGCATCCTCGGCAGAGCCTGTTCCCAAAAAGGCAAACGTCCGGCTCCTTGTCCCACACGGAAGGTGGCAGCCCGGAAAGCTGTTGCTGGTCTTCACCTTCCCCCTGCAGCCTATTCACAGGCACCACCGCACTGGGAATCTCTGCTTTCCCAAAGACGCAATCTCTCACGGTGCGCATCCTCGGCAGAGCCTGTTCCCGAAAAGGCAAACGTCCGGCTCCTTGTCCCACACGGAAGGTGGCAGCCCGGAAAGCTGTTGCTGGTCTTCACCTTCCCCCTGCAGCCTATTCACAGGCACAACAGGTTTTGGGATCTGTGCTTGCCCAGAGAAGGAACATCTCACGGTGCGCATCCTCGGCAGAGCCTGTTCCCGAAAAGGCAAACGTCCGGCTCCTTGTCCCACATGGAAGGTGGCAGACCTGAAAGCTGTTGCTGGTCTTCACCTTCCCCCTGCAGCCTATTCACAGGCACAACAGGTTTGGGGATCTCTGCTTGCCCAGAGAAGGAACATCTCACGGTGCGCATCCTCGGCAGAGCCTGTTCCCGAAAAGGCAAACGTCCGGCTCCTTGTCCCACACGGAAGGTGGCAGCCCGGAAAGCTGTTGCTGGTCTTCACCTTCCCCCTGCAGCCTATTCACAGGCACAACAGGTTTTGGGATCTGTGCTTGCCCAGAGAAGGAACATCTCACGGTGCGCATCCTCGGCAGAGCCTGTTCCCGAAAAGGCAAACATCCGGCTCCTTGTCCCACACGGAAGGTGGCAGCCCTGAAAGCTGTTGCTGGTCTTCACCTTCCCCCTGCAGCCTATTCACAGGCACAACAGGTTTGGGGATCTGTGCTTGCCCAAAGACGCAATCTCTCACGGTGCGCATCCTCGGCAGAGCCTGTTCCCGAAAAGGCAAACGTCCGGCTCCTTGTCCCACACGGAAGGTGGCAGCCCTGAAAGCTGTTGCTGGTCTTCACCTTCCCCCTGCAGCCTATTCACAGGCACCACCGCACTGGGAATCTCTGCTTTCCCAAAGACGCAATCTCTCACGGTGCGCATCCTCGGCAGAGCCTGTTCCCGAAAAGGCAAACGTCCGGCTCCTTGTCCCACACGGAAGGTGGCAGCCCGGAAAGCTCTTGCTGGTCTTCACCTTCCCCCTGCGGCCTATTCACAGGCACAACAGGTTTGGGGATCTGTGCTTGCCCATTGAAGGAACATCTCACGGTGCGCATCCTCGGCAGAGCCTGTTCCCGAAAAGGCAAACGTCCGGCTCCTTGTCCCACACGGAAGGTGGCAGCCCTGAAAGCTGTTGCTGGTCTTCACCTTCCCCCTGCAGCCTATTCACAGGCACAACAGGTTTGGGGATCTGTGCTTGCCCAGAGAAGGAACAGCTCACGGTGCGCATCCTCGGCAGAGCCTGTTCCCGAAAAGGCAAACGTCCGGCTCCTTGTCCCACACGGAAGGTGGCAGCCCGGAAAGCTCTTGCTGGTCTTCACCTTCCCCCTGCAGCCTATTCACAGGCACAACAGGTTTGGGGATCTCTGCTTGCCCAGAGAAGGAACATCTCACGGTGCGCATCCTCGGCAGAGCCTGTTCCCGAAAAGGCAAACGTCCGGCTCCTTGTCCCACACGGAAGGTGGCAGCCCGGAAAGCTCTTGCTGGTCTTCACCTCACCCCTGCAGCCTATTCACAGGCACAACAGGTTTGGGGATCTGTGCTTGCCCAGAGAAGGAACATCTCACGGTGCGCATCCTCGGCAGAGCCTGTTCCCGAAAAGGCAAACGTCCGGCTCCTTGTCCCACACGGAAGGTGGCAGCCCGGAAAGCTCTTGCTGGTCTTCACCTTCCCCCTGCAGCCTATTCACAGGCACAACAGGTTTGGGGATCTGTGCTTTCCCAGAGAAGGAACATCTCACGGTGCGCATCCTCGGCAGAGCCTGTTCCCAAAAAGGCAAACGTCCGGCTCCTTGTCCCACACGGAAGGTGGCAGCCCGGAAAGCTGTTGCTGGTCTTCACCTTCCCCCTGCAGCCTATTCACAGGCACAACAGGTTTTGGGATCTCTGCTTGCCCAGAGAAGGAACATCTCACGGTGCGCATCCTCGGCAGAGCCTGTTCCCGAAAAGGCAAACGTCCGGCTCCTTGTCCCACACGGAAGGTGGCAGCCCGGAAAGCTGTTGCTGGTCTTCACCTTCCCCCTGCAGCCTATTCACAGGCACCACCGCACTGGGAATCTCTGCTTTCCCAAAGACGCAATCTCTCACGGTGCGCATCCTCGGCGGAGCCTGTTCCCGAAAAGGCAAACGTCCGGCTCCTTGTCCCACACGGAAGGTGGCAGCCCGGAAAGCTGTTGCTGGTCTTCACCTTCCCCCTGCAGCCTATTCACAGGCACAACAGGTTTGGGGATCTGTGCTTGCCCAGAGAAGGAACATCTCACGGTGCGCATCCTCGGCAGAGCCTGTTCCCGAAAAGGCAAACGTCCGGCTCCTTGTCCCACACGGAAGGTGGCAGCCCGGAAAGCTGTTGCTGGTCTTCACCTTCCCCCTGCAGCCTATTCACAGGCACAACAGGTTTTGGGATCTGTGCTTGCGCAGAGAAGGAACATCTCACGGTGCGCATCCTCGGCAGAGCCTGTTCCCGAAAAGGCAAACGTCCGGCTCCTTGTCCCACACGGATGGTGGCAGCCCTGAAAGCTGTTGCTGGTCTTCACCTTCCCCCTGCAGCCTATTCACAGGCACAACAGGTTTTGGGATCTGTGCTTGCCCAGAGAAGGAACATCTCACGGTGCGCATCCTCGGCAGAGCCTGTTCCCGAAAAGGCAAACGTCCGGCTCCTTGTCCCACACGGAAGGTGGCAGCCCGGAAAGCTGTTGCTGGTCTTCACCTTCCCCCTGCAGCCTATTCACAGGCACAACAGGTTTTGGGATCTCTGCTTGCCCAGAGAAGGAACATCTCACGGTGCGCATCCTCGGCAGAGCCTGTTCCCGAAAAGGCAAACGTCCGGCTCCTTGTCCCACACGGAAGGTGGCAGCCCGGAAAGCTGTTGCTGGTCTTCACCTTCCCCCTGCAGCCTATTCACAGGCACCACCGCACTGGGAATCTCTGCTTTCCCAAAGACGCAATCTCTCACGGTGCGCATCCTCGGCAGAGCCTGTTCCCGAAAAGGCAAACGTCCGGCTCCTTGTCCCACACGGAAGGTGGCAGCCCTGAAAGCTGTTGCTGGTCTTCACCTTCCCCCTGCGGCCTATTCACAGGCACAACAGGTTTTGGGATCTCTGCTTGCCCAGAGAAGGAACATCTCACGGTGCGCATCCTCGGCAGAGCCTGTTCCCGAAAAGGCAAACGTCCGGCTCCTTGTCCCACACGGAAGGTGGCAGCCCTGAAAGCTGGTGCTGGTCTTCACCTTCCCCCTGCGGCCTATTCACAGGCACAACAGGTTTTGGGATCTGTGCTTGCCCAGAGAAGGAACATCTCACGGTGCGCATCCTCGGCAGAGCCTGTTCCCGAAAAGGCAAACGTCCGGCTCCTTGTCCCACACGGAAGGTGGCAGCCCGGAAAGCTGTTGCTGGTCTTCACCTTCCCCCTGCAGCCTATTCACAGGCACCACCGCACTGGGAATCTCTGCTTTCCCAAAGACGCAATCTCTCACGGTGCGCATCCTCGGCAGAGCCTGTTCCCGAAAAGGCAAACGTCCGGCTCCTTGTCCCACACGGAAGGTGGCAGCCCTGAAAGCTGTTGCTGGTCTTCACCTTCCCCCTGCGGCCTATTCACAGGCACAACAGGTTTTGGGATCTGTGCTTGCCCAGAGAAGGAACATCTCACGGTGCGCATCCTCGGCAGAGCCTGTTCCCGAAAAGGCAAACGTCCGGCTCCTTGTCCCACACGG
Source organism: Haliaeetus albicilla (assembly GCF_947461875.1). Taxonomy (NCBI): domain Eukaryota; kingdom Metazoa; phylum Chordata; class Aves; order Accipitriformes; family Accipitridae; genus Haliaeetus; species Haliaeetus albicilla. The sequence continues at coordinate 2,865,591 of NW_027212433.1, read as the reverse complement.
AAGGTGGCAGCCCGGAAAGCTGGTGCTGGTCTTCACCTTCCCCCTGCGGCCTATTCACAGGCACAACAGGTTTTGGGATCTGTGCTTGCCCAGAGAAGGAACATCTCACGGTGCGCATCCTCGGCAGAGCCTGTTCCCGAAAAGGCAAACGTCCGGCTCCTTGTCCCACACGGAAGGTGGCAGCCCGGAAAGCTGTTGCTGGTCTTCACCTTCCCCCTGCAGCCTATTCACAGGCACAACAGGTTTGGGGATCTGTGCTTGCCCAGAGAAGGAACATCTCACGGTGCGCATCCTCGGCAGAGCCTGTTCCCGAAAAGGCAAACGTCCGGCTCCTTGTCCCACACAGAAGGTGGCAGCCCGGAAAGCTCTTGCTGGTCTTCACCTTCCCCCTGCAGCCTATTCACAGGCACAACAGGTTTGGGGATCTGTGCTTGCCCAGAGAAGGAACATCTCACGGTGCGCATCCTCGGCAGAGCCTGTTCCCGAAAAGGCAAAAGTCCGGCTCCTTGTCCCACACGGAAGGTGGCAGCCCTGAAAGCTGTTGCTGGTCTTCACCTTCCCCCTGCAGCCTATTCACAGGCACAACAGGTTTTGGGATCTCTGCTTGCGCAGAGAAGGAACATCTCACGGTGCGCATCCTCGGCAGAGCCTGTTCCCGAAAAGGCAAACGTCCGGCTCCTTGTCCCACACGGAAGGTGGCAGCCCTGAAAGCTGTTGCTGGTCTTCACCTTCCCCCTGCAGCCTATTCACAGGCACAACAGGTTTTGGGATCTCTGCTTGCGCAGAGAAGGAACATCTCACGGTGCGCATCCTCGGCAGAGCCTGTTCCCGAAAAGGCAAACGTCCGGCTCCTTGTCCCACACGGAAGGTGGCAGCCCGGAAAGCTGTTGCTGGTCTTCACCTTCCCCCTGCAGCCTATTCACAGGCACAACAGGTTTGGGGATCTGTGCTTGCCCAGAGAAGGAACATCTCACGGTGCGCATCCTCGGCAGAGCCTGTTCCCGAAAAGGCAAACGTCCGGCTCCTTGTCCCACACGGAAGGTGGCAGCCCTGAAAGCTGTTGCTGGTCTTCACCTTCCCCCTGCAGCCTATTCACAGGCACAACAGGTTTTGGGATCTGTGCTTTCCCAGAGAAGGAACATCTCACGGTGCGCACCCACGGCAGAGCCTGTTCCCGAAAAGGCAAACGTCCGGCTCCTTGTCCCACACGGAAGGTGGCAGCCCTGAAAGCTGTTGCTGGTCTTCACCTTCCCCCTGCGGCCTATTCACAGGCACAACAGGTTTTGGGATCTCTGCTTGCCCAGAGAAGGAACATCTCACGGTGCGCATCCTCGGCAGAGCCTGTTCCCGAAAAGGCAAACGTCCGGCTCCTTGTCCCACACGGAAGGTGGCAGCCCTGAAAGCTGGTGCTGGTCTTCACCTTCCCCCTGCGGCCTATTCACAGGCACAACAGGTTTTGGGATCTGTGCTTGCCCAGAGAAGGAACATCTCACGGTGCGCATCCTCGGCAGAGCCTGTTCCCGAAAAGGCAAACGTCCGGCTCCTTGTCCCACACGGAAGGTGGCAGCCCGGAAAGCTGTTGCTGGTCTTCACCTTCCCCCTGCAGCCTATTCACAGGCACCACCGCACTGGGAATCTCTGCTTTCCCAAAGACGCAATCTCTCACGGTGCGCATCCTCGGCAGAGCCTGTTCCCGAAAAGGCAAACGTCCGGCTCCTTGTCCCACACGGAAGGTGGCAGCCCTGAAAGCTGTTGCTGGTCTTCACCTTCCCCCTGCGGCCTATTCACAGGCACAACAGGTTTTGGGATCTCTGCTTGCCCAGAGAAGGAACATCTCACGGTGCGCATCCTCGGCAGAGCCTGTTCCCGAAAAGGCAAACGTCCGGCTCCTTGTCCCACACGGAAGGTGGCAGCCCGGAAAGCTGGTGCTGGTCTTCACCTTCCCCCTGCGGCCTATTCACAGGCACAACAGGTTTTGGGATCTGTGCTTGCCCAGAGAAGGAACATCTCACGGTGCGCATCCTCGGCAGAGCCTGTTCCCGAAAAGGCAAACGTCCGGCTCCTTGTCCCACACGGAAGGTGGCAGCCCGGAAAGCTGTTGCTGGTCTTCACCTTCCCCCTGCAGCCTATTCACAGGCACAACAGGTTTGGGGATCTGTGCTTGCCCAGAGAAGGAACATCTCACGGTGCGCATCCTCGGCAGAGCCTGTTCCCGAAAAGGCAAACGTCCGGCTCCTTGTCCCACACAGAAGGTGGCAGCCCGGAAAGCTCTTGCTGGTCTTCACCTTCCCCCTGCAGCCTATTCACAGGCACAACAGGTTTGGGGATCTGTGCTTGCCCAGAGAAGGAACATCTCACGGTGCGCATCCTCGGCAGAGCCTGTTCCCGAAAAGGCAAAAGTCCGGCTCCTTGTCCCACACGGAAGGTGGCAGCCCTGAAAGCTGTTGCTGGTCTTCACCTTCCCCCTGCAGCCTATTCACAGGCACAACAGGTTTTGGGATCTCTGCTTGCGCAGAGAAGGAACATCTCACGGTGCGCATCCTCGGCAGAGCCTGTTCCCGAAAAGGCAAACGTCCGGCTCCTTGTCCCACACGGAAGGTGGCAGCCCTGAAAGCTGTTGCTGGTCTTCACCTTCCCCCTGCAGCCTATTCACAGGCACAACAGGTTTTGGGATCTCTGCTTGCGCAGAGAAGGAACATCTCACGGTGCGCATCCTCGGCAGAGCCTGTTCCCGAAAAGGCAAACGTCCGGCTCCTTGTCCCACACGGAAGGTGGCAGCCCGGAAAGCTGTTGCTGGTCTTCACCTTCCCCCTGCAGCCTATTCACAGGCACAACAGGTTTGGGGATCTGTGCTTGCCCAGAGAAGGAACATCTCACGGTGCGCATCCTCGGCAGAGCCTGTTCCCAAAAAGGCAAACGTCCGGCTCCTTGTCCCACACGGAAGGTGGCAGCCCTGAAAGCTGTTGCTGGTCTTCACCTTCCCCCTGCAGCCTATTCACAGGCACAACAGGTTTTGGGATCTGTGCTTTCCCAGAGAAGGAACATCTCACGGTGCGCACCCACGGCAGAGCCTGTTCCCGAAAAGGCAAACGTCCGGCTCCTTGTCCCACACGGAAGGTGGCAGCCCGGAAAGCTGTTGCTGGTCTTCACCTTCCCCCTGCAGCCTATTCACAGGCACAACAGGTTTTGGGATCTGTGCTTGCCCAGAGAAGGAACATCTCACGGTGCGCATCCTCGGCAGAGCCTGTTCCCGAAAAGGCAAACGTCCGGCTCCTTGTCCCACACGGAAGGTGGCAGCCCGGAAAGCTGTTGCTGGTCTTCACCTTCCCCCTGCAGCCTATTCACAGGCACAACAGGTTTGGGGATCTGTGCTTGCCCAGAGAAGGAACATCTCACGGTGCGCATCCTCGGCAGAGCCTGTTCCCGAAAAGGCAAACGTCCGGCTCCTTGTCCCACACGGAAGGTGGCAGCCCGGAAAGCTGTTGCTGGTCTTCACCTTCCCCCTGCAGCCTATTCACAGGCACAACAGGTTTGGGGATCTGTGCTTGCCCAGAGAAGGAACATCTCACGGTGCGCATCCTCGGCAGAGCCTGTTCCCAAAAAGGCAAACGTCCGGCTCCTTGTCCCACACGGAAGGTGGCAGCCCTGAAAGCTGTTGCTCGTCTTCACCTTCCCCCTGCAGCCTATTCACAGGCACAACAGGTTTTGGGATCTCTGCTTGCGCAGAGAAGGAACATCTCACGGTGCGCATCCTCGGCAGAGCCTGTTCCCGAAAAGGCAAACGTCCGGCTCCTTGTCCCACACGGAAGGTGGCAGCCCGGAAAGCTGTTGCTGGTCTTCACCTTCCCCCTGCAGCCTATTCACAGGCACAACAGGTTTGGGGATCTGTGCTTGCCCAGAGAAGGAACATCTCACGGTGCGCATCCTCGGCAGAGCCTGTTCCCGAAAAGGCAAACGTCCGGCTCCTTGTCCCACACGGAAGGTGGCAGCCCTGAAAGCTGTTGCTGGTCTTCACCTTCCCCCTGCAGCCTATTCACAGGCACAACAGGTTTGGGGATCTGTGCTTGCCCAGAGAAGGAACATCTCACGGTGCGCATCCTCGGCAGAGCCTGTTCCCGAAAAGGCAAACGTCCGGCTCCTTGTCCCACACGGAAGGTGGCAGCCCTGAAAGCTGTTGCTGGTCTTCACCTTCCCCCTGCAGCCTATTCACAGGCACAACAGGTTTGGGGATCTGTGCTTGCCCAGAGAAGGAACATCTCACGGTGCGCATCCTCGGCAGAGCCTGTTCCCGAAAAGGCAAACGTCCGGCTCCTTGTCCCACACGGAAGGTGGCAGCCCGGAAAGCTGTTGCTGGTCTTCACCTTCCCCCTGCAGCCTATTCACAGGCACCACCGCAGTGGGCATCTCTGCTTTCCCAAAGTCGCAATCTCTCACGGTGCGCATGCTCGGCAGAGCCTGTTCCTGAAAAGGCAAACGTCCGGCTCCTTGTCCCACACGGAAGGTGGCAGCCCGGAAAGCTGTTGCTGGTCTTCACCTTCCCCCTGCAGCCTATTCACAGGCACAACAGGTTTGGGGATCTGTGCTTGCCCAGAGAAGGAACATCTCACGGTGCGCATCCTCGGCAGAGCCTGTTCCCGAAAAGGCAAACGTCCGGCTCCTTGTCCCACACGGAAGGTGGCAGCCCGGAAAGCTGTTGCTGGTCTTCACCTTCCCCCTGCAGCCTATTCACAGGCACAACAGGTTTGGGGATCTGTGCTTGCCCAAAGACGCAATCTCTCACGGTGCGCATCCTCGGCAGAGCCTGTTCCCGAAAAGGCAAACGTCCGGCTCCTTGTCCCACACGGAAGGTGGCAGCCCGGAAAGCTGGTGCTGGTCTTCACCTTCCCCCTGCAGCCTATTCACAGGCACAACAGGTTTGGGGATCTGTGCTTGCCCAGAGAAGGAACATCTCACGGTGCGCATCCTCGGCGGAGCCTGTTCCCGAAAAGGCAAACGTCCGGCTCCTTGTCCCACACGGAAGGGGGCAGTCCTGAAAGCTGTTGCTGGTCTTCACCTTCCCCCTGCAGCCTATTCACAGGCACAACAGGTTTGGGGATCTGTGCTTGCCCAGAGAAGGAACATCTCACGGTGCGCATCCTCGGCAGAGCCTGTTCCCGAAAAGGCAAACGTCCGGCTCCTTGTCCCACACGGAAGGTGGCAGCCCGGAAAGCTGTTGCTGGTCTTCACCTTCCCCCTGCAGCCTATTCACAGGCACAACAGGTTTGGGGATCTGTGCTTGCCCAGAGAAGGAACATCTCACGGTGCGCATCCTCGGCAGAGCCTGTTCCCGAAAAGGCAAACGTCCGGCTCCTTGTCCCACACGGAAGGTGGCAGCCCTGAAAGCTGTTGCTGGTCTTCACCTTCCCCCTGCAGCCTATTCACAGGCACAACAGGTTTGGGGATCTGTGCTTGCCCAGAGAAGGAACATCTCACGGTGCGCATCCTCGGCAGAGCCTGTTCCCGAAAAGGCAAACGTCCGGCTCCTTGTCCCACATGGAAGGTGGCAGCCCGGAAAGCTGTTGCTGGTCTTCACCTTCCCCCTGCAGCCTATTCACAGGCACAACAGGTTTGGGGATCTGTGCTTGCCCAAAGACGCAATCTCTCACGGTGCGCATCCTCGGCAGAGCCTGTTCCCGAAAAGGCAAACGTCCGGCTCCTTGTCCCACACGGAAGGTGGCAGCCCGGAAAGCTGTTGCTGGTCTTCACCTTCCCCCTGCAGCCTATTCACAGGCACCACCGCACTGGGAATCTCTGCTTTCCCAAAGACGCAATCTCTCACGGTGCGCATGCTCGGCAGAGCCTGTTCCTGAAAAGGCAAACGTCCGGCTCCTTGTCCCACACGGAAGGTGGCAGCCCGGAAAGCTGTTGCTGGTCTTCACCTTCCCCCTGCAGCCTATTCACAGGCACAACAGGTTTGGGGATCTGTGCTTGCCCAGAGAAGGAACATCTCACGGTGCGCATCCTCGGCAGAGCCTGTTCCCGAAAAGGCAAACGTCCGGCTCCTTGTCCCACACGGAAGGTGGCAGCCCGGAAAGCTGGTGCTGGTCTTCACCTTCCCCCTGCAGCCTATTCACAGGCACAACAGGTTTGGGGATCTGTGCTTGCCCAAAGACGCAATCTCTCACGGTGCGCATCCTCGGCAGAGCCTGTTCCCGAAAAGGCAAACGTCCGGCTCCTTGTCCCACACGGAAGGTGGCAGCCCGGAAAGCTGTTGCTGGTCTTCACCTTCCCCCTGCAGCCTATTCACAGGCACAACAGGTTTTGGGATCTGTGCTTGCCCAGAGAAGGAACATCTCACGGTGCGCATCCTCGGCGGAGCCTGTTCCCGAAAAGGCAAACGTCCGGCTCCTTGTCCCACACGGAAGGTGGCAGCCCTGAAAGCTGTTGCTGGTCTTCACCTTCCCCCTGCAGCCTATTCACAGGCACAACAGGTTTTGGGATCTGTGCTTGCCCAGAGAAGGAACATCTCATGGTGCGCATCCTCGGCAGAGCCTGTTCCCGAAAAGGCAAACGTCCGGCTCCTTGTCCCACACGGAAGGTGGCAGCCCGGAAAGCTGGTGCTGGTCTTCACCTTCCCCCTGCAGCCTATTCACAGGCACAACAGGTTTGGGGATCTGTGCTTGCCCAGAGAAGGAACATCTCACGGTGCGCTTCCTCGGCAGAGCCTGTTCCCGAAAAGGCAAACGTCCGGCTCCTTGTCCCACACGGAAGGTGGCAGCCCGGAAAGCTGGTGCTGGTCTTCACCTTCCCCCTGCAGCCTATTCACAGGCACAACAGGTTTGGGGATCTGTGCTTGCCCAGAGAAGGAACATCTCACGGTGCGCATCCTCGGCAGAGCCTGTTCCCGAAAAGGCAAACGTCCGGCTCCTTGTCCCACACGGAAGGTGGCAGCCCGGAAAGCTGTTGCTGGTCTTCACCTTCCCCCTGCAGCCTATTCACAGGCACAACAGGTTTGGGGATCTGTGCTTGCCCAAAGACGCAATCTCTCACGGTGCGCATCCTCGGCAGAGCCTGTTCCCGAAAAGGCAAACGTCCGGCTCCTTGTCCCACACGGAAGGTGGCAGCCCGGAAAGCTGTTGCTGGTCTTCACCTTCCCCCTGCAGCCTATTCACAGGCACCACCGCACTGGGAATCTCTGCTTTCCCAAAGACGCAATCTCTCACGGTGCGCATCCTCGGCAGAGCCTGTTCCCGAAAAGGCAAACGTCCGGCTCCTTGTCCCACACGGAAGGTGGCAGCCCTGAAAGCTGTTGCTGGTCTTCACCTTCCCCCTGCAGCCTATTCACAGGCACAACAGGTTTGGGGATCTGTGCTTGCCCAGAGAAGGAACATCTCACGGTGCGCATCCTCGGCAGAGCCTGTTCCCGAAAAGGCAAACGTCCAGCTCCTTGTCCCACACGGAAGGTGGCAGCCCTGAAAGCTGTTGCTCGTCTTCACCTTCCCCCTGCAGCCTATTCACAGGCACAACAGGTTTGGGGATCTGTGCTTGCCCAGAGAAGGAACATCTCACGGTGCGCATCCTCGGCAGAGCCTGTTCCCGAAAAGGCAAACGTCCGGCTCCTTGTCCCACACGGAAGGTGGCAGCCCGGAAAGCTCTTGCTGGTCTTCACCTTCCCCCTGCAGCCTATTCACAGGCACAACAGGTTTTGGGATCTGTGCTTGCCCAGAGAAGGAACATCTCACGGTGCGCATCCTCGGCAGAGCCTGTTCCCGAAAAGGCAAACGTCCGGCTCCTTGTCCCACACGGAAGGTGGCAGCCCTGAAAGCTGTTGCTGGTCTTCACCTTCCCCCTGCAGCCTATTCACAGGCACAACAGGTTTTGGGATCTCTGCTTGCGCAGAGAAGGAACATCTCACGGTGCGCATCCTCGGCAGAGCCTGTTCCCGAAAAGGCAAACGTCCGGCTCCTTGTCCCACACGGAAGGTGGCAGCCCTGAAAGCTGTTGCTGGTCTTCACCTTCCCCCTGCAGCCTATTCACAGGCACAACAGGTTTTGGGATCTCTGCTTGCGCAGAGAAGGAACATCTCACGGTGCGCATCCTCGGCAGAGCCTGTTCCCGAAAAGGCAAACGTCCGGCTCCTTGTCCCACACGGAAGGTGGCAGCCCGGAAAGCTGTTGCTGGTCTTCACCTTCCCCCTGCAGCCTATTCACAGGCACAACAGGTTTGGGGATCTGTGCTTGCCCAGAGAAGGAACATCTCACGGTGCGCATCCTCGGCAGAGCCTGTTCCCGAAAAGGCAAACGTCCGGCTCCTTGTCCCACACGGAAGGTGGCAGCCCTGAAAGCTGTTGCTGGTCTTCACCTTCCCCCTGCAGCCTATTCACAGGCACAACAGGTTTTGGGATCTGTGCTTTCCCAGAGAAGGAACATCTCACGGTGCGCACCCACGGCAGAGCCTGTTCCCGAAAAGGCAAACGTCCGGCTCCTTGTCCCACACGGAAGGTGGCAGCCCGGAAAGCTGTTGCTGGTCTTCACCTTCCCCCTGCAGCCTATTCACAGGCACAACAGGTTTTGGGATCTGTGCTTGCCCAGAGAAGGAACATCTCACGGTGCGCATCCTCGGCAGAGCCTGTTCCCGAAAAGGCAAACGTCCGGCTCCTTGTCCCACACGGAAGGTGGCAGCCCGGAAAGCTGTTGCTGGTCTTCACCTTCCCCCTGCAGCCTATTCACAGGCACAACAGGTTTGGGGATCTGTGCTTGCCCAGAGAAGGAACATCTCACGGTGCGCATCCTCGGCAGAGCCTGTTCCCAAAAAGGCAAACGTCCGGCTCCTTGTCCCACACGGAAGGTGGCAGCCCGGAAAGCTGTTGCTCGTCTTCACCTTCCCCCTGCAGCCTATTCACAGGCACAACAGGTTTTGGGATCTCTGCTTGCCCAGAGAAGGAACATCTCACGGTGCGCATCCTTGGCAGAGCCTGTTCCCGAAAAGGCAAACGTCCGGCTCCTTGTCCCACACGGAAGGTGGCAGCCCGGAAAGCTGTTGCTGGTCTTCACCTTCCCCCTGCAGCCTATTCACAGGCACAACAGGTTTGGGGATCTGTGCTTGCCCAGAGAAGGAACATCTCACGGTGCGCATCCTCGGCAGAGCCTGTTCCCGAAAAGGCAAACGTCCGGCTCCTTGTCCCACACGGAAGGTGGCAGCCCGGAAAGCTGTTGCTGGTCTTCACCTTCCCCCTGCAGCCTATTCACAGGCACAACAGGTTTGGGGATCTCTGCTTGCCCAGAGAAGGAACATCTCACGGTGCGCATCCTCGGCAGAGCCTGTTCCCGAAAAGGCAAACGTCCGGCTCCTTGTCCCACACGGAAGGTGGCAGCCCGGAAAGCTGGTGCTGGTCTTCACCTTCCCCCTGCAGCCTAGTCACAGGCACAACAGGTTTGGGGATCTCTGCTTGCCCAGAGAAGGAACATCTCACGGTGCGCATCCTCGGCAGAGCCTGTTCCCGAAAAGGCAAACGTCCGGCTCCTTGTCCCACATGGAAGGTGGCAGCCCGGAAAGCTGTTGCTGGTCTTCACCTTCCCCCTGCAGCCTATTCACAGGCACAACAGGTTTTGGGATCTCTGCTTGCCCAGAGAAGGAACATCTCACGGTGCGCATCCTCGGCAGAGCCTGTTCCCGAAAAGGCAAACGTCCGGCTCCTTGTCCCACACAGAAGGGGGCAGCCCGGAAAGCTGTTGCTGGTCTTCACCTTCCCCCTGCAGCCTATTCACAGGCACAACAGGTTTGGGGATCTGTGCTTGCCCAGAGAAGGAACATCTCACGGTGCGCATCCTCGGCAGAGCCTGTTCCCGAAAAGGCAAACGTCCGGCTCCTTGTCCCACACGGAAGGTGGCAGCCCGGAAAGCTCTTGCTGGTCTTCACCTTCCCCCTGCAGCCTATTCACAGGCACAACAGGTTTTGGGATCTGTGCTTGCCCAGAGAAGGAACATCTCACGGTGCGCATCCTCGGCAGAGCCTGTTCCCGAAAAGGCAAACGTCCGGCTCCTTGTCCCACACGGAAGGTGGCAGCCCGGAAAGCTGTTGCTGGTCTTCACCTTCCCCCTGCAGCCTATTCACAGGCACCACCGCAGTGGGAATCTCTGCTTTCCCAAAGACGCAATCTCTCACGGTGCGCATCCTCGGCAGAGCCTGTTCCCGAAAAGGCAAACGTCCGGCTCCTTGTCCCACACGGAAGGTGGCAGCCCGGAAAGCTGTTGCTGGTCTTCACCTTCCCCCTGCAGCCTATTCACAGGCACAACAGGTTTTGGGATCTGTGCTTGCCCAGAGAAGGAACATCTCACGGTGCGCATCCTCGGCAGAGCCTGTTCCCGAAAAGGCAAACGTCCGGCTCCTTGTCCCACACGGAAGGTGGCAGCCCGGAAAGCTGGTGCTGGTCTTCACCTTCCCCCTGCAGCCTATTCACAGGCACAACAGGTTTGGGGATCTGTGCTTGCCCAAAGACGCAATCTCTCACGGTGCGCATCCTCGGCAGAGCCTGTTCCCGAAAAGGCAAACGTCCGGCTCCTTGTCCCACACGGAAGGTGGCAGCCCGGAAAGCTGTTGCTGGTCTTCACCTTCCCCCTGCAGCCTATTCACAGGCACAACAGGTTTTGGGATCTGTGCTTGCCCAGAGAAGGAACATCTCACGGTGCGCATCCTCGGCGGAGCCTGTTCCCGAAAAGGCAAACGTCCGGCTCCTTGTCCCACACGGAAGGGGGCAGTCCTGAAAGCTGTTGCTGGTCTTCACCTTCCCCCTGCAGCCTATTCACAGGCACAACAGGTTTTGGGATCTGTGCTTGCCCAGAGAAGGAACATCTCACGGTGCGCATCCTCGGCAGAGCCTGTTCCCGAAAAGGCAAACGTCCGGCTCCTTGTCCCACACGGAAGGTGGCAGCCCGGAAAGCTGGTGCTGGTCTTCACCTTCCCCCTGCAGCCTATTCACAGGCACAACAGGTTTGGGGATCTGTGCTTGCCCAGAGAAGGAACATCTCACGGTGCGCATCCTCGGCAGAGCCTGTTCCCGAAAAGGCAAACGTCCGGCTCCTTGTCCCACACGGAAGGTGGCAGCCCGGAAAGCTGGTGCTGGTCTTCACCTTCCCCCTGCAGCCTATTCACAGGCACAACAGGTTTGGGGATCTGTGCTTGCCCAGAGAAGGAACATCTCACGGTGCGCATCCTCGGCAGAGCCTGTTCCCGAAAAGGCAAACGTCCGGCTCCTTGTCCCACACGGAAGGTGGCAGCCCGGAAAGCTGTTGCTGGTCTTCACCTTCCCCCTGCAGCCTATTCACAGGCACAACAGGTTTGGGGATCTGTGCTTGCCCAAAGACGCAATCTCTCACGGTGCGCATCCTCGGCAGAGCCTGTTCCCGAAAAGGCAAACGTCCGGCTCCTTGTCCCACACGGAAGGTGGCAGCCCGGAAAGCTCTTGCTGGTCTTCACCTTCCCCCTGCAGCCTATTCACAGGCACCACCGCACTGGGAATCTCTGCTTTCCCAAAGACGCAATCTCTCACGGTGCGCATCCTCGGCAGAGCCTGTTCCCGAAAAGGCAAACGTCCGGCTCCTTGTCCCACACGGAAGGTGGCAGCCCTGAAAGCTGTTGCTGGTCTTCACCTTCCCCCTGCAGCCTATTCACAGGCACAACAGGTTTGGGGATCTGTGCTTGCCCAGAGAAGGAACATCTCACGGTGCGCATCCTCGGCAGAGCCTGTTCCCGAAAAGGCAAACGTCCAGCTCCTTGTCCCACACGGAAGGTGGCAGCCCTGAAAGCTGTTGCTCGTCTTCACCTTCCCCCTGCAGCCTATTCACAGGCACAACAGGTTTTGGGATCTGTGCTTGCCCAGAGAAGGAACATCTCACGGTGCGCATCCTCGGCAGAGCCTGTTCCCGAAAAGGCAAACGTCCGGCTCTTTGTCCCATATGGAAGGTGGCAGCCCTGAAAGCTGTTGCTGGTCTTCACCTTCCCCCTGCAGCCTATTCACAGGCACAACAGGTTTGGGGATCTGTGCTTGCCCAGAGAAGGAACATCTCACGGTGCGCATCCTCGGCAGAGCCTGTTCCCGAAAAGGCAAACGTCCGGCTCCTTGTCCCACACAGAAGGAGGCAGCCCGGAAAGCTGTTGCTGGTCTTCACCTTCCCCCTGCAGCCTATTCACAGGCACCACCGCACTGGGAATCTCTGCTTTCCCAAAGACGCAATCTCTCACGGTGCGCATCCTCGGCAGAGCCTGTTCCCGAAAAGGCAAACGTCCGGCTCCTTGTCCCACACGGAAGGTGGCAGCCCGGAAAGCTCTTGCTGGTCTTCACCTTCCCCCTGCAGCCTATTCACAGGCACAACAGGTTTGGGGATCTGTGCTTGCCCAGAGAAGGAACATCTCACGGTGCGCATCCTCGGCAGAGCCTGTTCCCGAAAAGGCAAACGTCCGGCTCCTTGTCCCACACGGAAGGTGGCAGCCCGGAAAGCTGGTGCTGGTCTTCACCTTCCCCCTGCAGCCTATTCACAGGCACAACAGGTTTGGGGATCTGTGCTTGCCCAAAGACGCAATCTCTCACGGTGCGCATCCTCGGCAGAGCCTGTTCCCGAAAAGGCAAACGTCCGGCTCCTTGTCCCACACGGAAGGTGGCAGCCCGGAAAGCTGTTGCTGGTCTTCACCTTCCCCCTGCAGCCTATTCACAGGCACAACAGGTTTTGGGATCTGTGCTTGCCCAGAGAAGGAACATCTCACGGTGCGCATCCTCGGCGGAGCCTGTTCCCGAAAAGGCAAACGTCCGGCTCCTTGTCCCACACGGAAGGTGGCAGCCCTGAAAGCTGTTGCTGGTCTTCACCTTCCCCCTGCGGCCTATTCACAGGCACAACAGGTTTTGGGATCTGTGCTTGCCCAGAGAAGGAACATCTCACGGTGCGCATCCTCGGCAGAGCCTGTTCCCGAAAAGGCAAACGTCCGGCTCCTTGTCCCACACGGAAGGTGGCAGCCCGGAAAGCTGTTGCTGGTCTTCACCTTCCCCCTGCAGCCTATTCACAGGCACAACAGGTTTGGGGATCTGTGCTTGCCCAGAGAAGGAACATCTCACGGTGCGCATCCTCGGCAGAGCCTGTTCCCGAAAAGGCAAACGTCCGGCTCCTTGTCCCACACGGAAGGTGGCAGCCCGGAAAGCTCTTGCTGGTCTTCACCTTCCCCCTGCAGCCTATTCACAGGCACAACAGGTTTGGGGATCTGTGCTTGCCCAGAGAAGGAACATCTCATGGTGCGCATCCTCGGCAGAGCCTGTTCCCGAAAAGGCAAACGTCCGGCTCCTTGTCCCACACGGAAGGTGGCAGCCCGGAAAGCTGGTGCTGGTCTTCACCTTCCCCCTGCAGCCTATTCACAGGCACAACAGGTTTGGGGATCTGTGCTTGCCCAGAGAAGGAACATCTCACGGTGCGCATCCTCGGCAGAGCCTGTTCCCGAAAAGGCAAACGTCCGGCTCCTTGTCCCACACGGAAGGTGGCAGCCCGGAAAGCTGTTGCTGGTCTTCACCTTCCCCCTGCAGCCTATTCACAGGCACAACAGGTTTGGGGATCTGTGCTTGCCCAGAGAAGGAACATCTCACGGTGCGCATCCTCGGCAGAGCCTGTTCCCGAAAAGGCAAACGTCCGGCTCCTTGTCCCACACGGAAGGTGGCAGCCCGGAAAGCTGTTGCTGGTCTTCACCTTCCCCCTGCAGCCTATTCACAGGCACAACAGGTTTGGGGATCTGTGCTTGCCCAAAGACGCAATCTCTCACGGTGCGCATCCTCGGCAGAGCCTGTTCCCGAAAAGGCAAACGTCCGGCTCCTTGTCCCACACGGAAGGTGGCAGCCCGGAAAGCTGTTGCTGGTCTTCACCTTCCCCCTGCAGCCTATTCACAGGCACCACCGCACTGGGAATCTCTGCTTTCCCAAAGACGCAATCTCTCACGGTGCGCATCCTCGGCAGAGCCTGTTCCCGAAAAGGCAAACGTCCGGCTCCTTGTCCCACACGGAAGGTGGCAGCCCGGAAAGCTGTTGCTGGTCTTCACCTTCCCCCTGCAGCCTATTCACAGGCACAACAGGTTTGGGGATCTGTGCTTGCCCAGAGAAGGAACATCTCACGGTGCGCATCCTCGGCAGAGCCTGTTCCCGAAAAGGCAAACGTCCAGCTCCTTGTCCCACACGGAAGGTGGCAGCCCTGAAAGCTCTTGCTCGTCTTCACCTTCCCCCTGCAGCCTATTCACAGGCACAACAGGTTTGGGGATCTGTGCTTGCCCAGAGAAGGAACATCTCACGGTGCGCATCCTCGGCAGAGCCTGTTCCCGAAAAGGCAAACGTCCGGCTCCTTGTCCCACACGGAAGGTGGCAGCCCGGAAAGCTGTTGCTGGTCTTCACCTTCCCCCTGCAGCCTATTCACAGGCACAACAGGTTTTGGGATCTGTGCTTGCCCAGAGAAGGAACATCTCACGGTGCGCATCCTCGGCAGAGCCTGTTCCCGAAAAGGCAAAAGTCCGGCTCCTTGTCCCACACGGAAGGTGGCAGCCCTGAAAGCTGTTGCTGGTCTTCACCTTCCCCCTGCAGCCTATTCACAGGCACAACAGGTTTTGGGATCTCTGCTTGCGCAGAGAAGGAACATCTCACGGTGCGCATCCTCGGCAGAGCCTGTTCCCGAAAAGGCAAACGTCCGGCTCCTTGTCCCACACGGAAGGTGGCAACCCTGAAAGCTGTTGCTGGTCTTCACCTTCCCCCTGCAGCCTATTCACAGGCACAACAGGTTTTGGGATCTCTGCTTGCGCAGAGAAGGAACATCTCACGGTGCGCATCCTCGGCAGAGCCTGTTCCCGAAAAGGCAAACGTCCGGCTCCTTGTCCCACACGGAAGGTGGCAGCCCGGAAAGCTGTTGCTGGTCTTCACCTTCCCCCTGCAGCCTATTCACAGGCACAACAGGTTTGGGGATCTGTGCTTGCCCAGAGAAGGAACATCTCACGGTGCGCATCCTCGGCAGAGCCTGTTCCCGAAAAGGCAAACGTCCGGCTCCTTGTCCCACACGGAAGGTGGCAGCCCGGAAAGCTGTTGCTGGTCTTCACCTTCCCCCTGCAGCCTATTCACAGGCACAACAGGTTTTGGGATCTGTGCTTTCCCAGAGAAGGAACATCTCACGGTGCGCACCCACGGCAGAGCCTGTTCCCGAAAAGGCAAACGTCCGGCTCCTTGTCCCACACGGAAGGTGGCAGCCCGGAAAGCTGTTGCTGGTCTTCACCTTCCCCCTGCAGCCTATTCACAGGCACAACAGGTTTTGGGATCTGTGCTTGCCCAGAGAAGGAACATCTCACGGTGCGCATCCTCGGCAGAGCCTGTTCCCGAAAAGGCAAACGTCCGGCTCCTTGTCCCACACGGAAGGTGGCAGCCCGGAAAGCTGTTGCTGGTCTTCACCTTCCCCCTGCAGCCTATTCACAGGCACAACAGGTTTGGGGATCTGTGCTTGCGCAGAGAAGGAACATCTCACGGTGCGCAGCCTCGGCAGAGCCTGTTCCCAAAAAGGCAAACGTCCGGCTCCTTGTCCCACACGGAAGGTGGCAGCCCGGAAAGCTGTTGCTCGTCTTCACCTTCCCCCTGCAGCCTATTCACAGGCACAACAGGTTTTGGGATCTCTGCTTGCCCAGAGAAGGAACATCTCACGGTGCGCATCCTCGGCAGAGCCTGTTCCCGAAAAGGCAAACGTCCGGCTCCTTGTCCCACACGGAAGGTGGCAGCCCGGAAAGCTGTTGCTGGTCTTCACCTTCCCCCTGCAGCCTATTCACAGGCACAACAGGTTTGGGGATCTGTGCTTGCCCAGAGAAGGAACATCTCACGGTGCGCATCCTCGGCAGAGCCTGTTCCCGAAAAGGCAAACGTCCGGCTCCTTGTCCCACACGGAAGGTGGCAGCCCGGAAAGCTGTTGCTGGTCTTCACCTTCCCCCTGCAGCCTATTCACAGGCACAACAGGTTTGGGGATCTCTGCTTGCCCAGAGAAGGAACATCTCACGGTGCGCATCCTCGGCAGAGCCTGTTCCCGAAAAGGCAAACGTCCGGCTCCTTGTCCCACATGGAAGGTGGCAGCCCGGAAAGCTGTTGCTGGTCTTCACCTTCCCCCTGCAGCCTATTCACAGGCACAACAGGTTTTGGGATCTCTGCTTGCCCAGAGAAGGAACATCTCACGGTGCGCATCCTCGGCAGAGCCTGTTCCCGAAAAGGCAAACGTCCGGCTCCTTGTCCCACACAGAAGGGGGCAGCCCGGAAAGCTGTTGCTGGTCTTCACCTTCCCCCTGCAGCCTATTCACAGGCACAACAGGTTTGGGGATCTGTGCTTGCCCAGAGAAGGAACATCTCACGGTGCGCATCCTCGGCAGAGCCTGTTCCCGAAAAGGCAAACGTCCGGCTCCTTGTCCCACACGGAAGGTGGCAGCCCGGAAAGCTGTTGCTGGTCTTCACCTTCCCCCTGCAGCCTATTCACAGGCACAACAGGTTTTGGGATCTGTGCTTGCCCAGAGAAGGAACATCTCACGGTGCGCATCCTCGGCAGAGCCTGTTCCCGAAAAGGCAAACGTCCGGCTCCTTGTCCCACACGGAAGGTGGCAGCCCGGAAAGCTGTTGCTGGTCTTCACCTTCCCCCTGCAGCCTATTCACAGGCACCACCGCAGTGGGAATCTCTGCTTTCCCAAAGACGCAATCTCTCACGGTGCGCATGCTCGGCAGAGCCTGTTCCTGAAAAGGCAAACGTCCGGCTCCTTGTCCCACACGGAAGGTGGCAGCCCGGAAAGCTGTTGCTGGTCTTCACCTTCCCCCTGCAGCCTATTCACAGGCACAACAGGTTTTGGGATCTGTGCTTGCCCAGAGAAGGAACATCTCACGGTGCGCATCCTCGGCAGAGCCTGTTCCCGAAAAGGCAAACGTCCGGCTCCTTGTCCCACACGGAAGGTGGCAGCCCGGAAAGCTGGTGCTGGTCTTCACCTTCCCCCTGCAGCCTATTCACAGGCACAACAGGTTTGGGGATCTGTGCTTGCCCAAAGACGCAATCTCTCACGGTGCGCATCCTCGGCAGAGCCTGTTCCCGAAAAGGCAAACGTCCGGCTCCTTGTCCCACACGGAAGGTGGCAGCCCGGAAAGCTGTTGCTGGTCTTCACCTTCCCCCTGCAGCCTATTCACAGGCACAACAGGTTTTGGGATCTGTGCTTGCCCAGAGAAGGAACATCTCACGGTGCGCATCCTCGGCGGAGCCTGTTCCCGAAAAGGCAAACGTCCGGCTCCTTGTCCCACACGGAAGGGGGCAGTCCTGAAAGCTGTTGCTGGTCTTCACCTTCCCCCTGCAGCCTATTCACAGGCACAACAGGTTTTGGGATCTGTGCTTGCCCAGAGAAGGAACATCTCACGGTGCGCATCCTCGGCAGAGCCTGTTCCCGAAAAGGCAAACGTCCGGCTCCTTGTCCCACACGGAAGGTGGCAGCCCGGAAAGCTGTTGCTGGTCTTCACCTTCCCCCTGCAGCCTATTCACAGGCACAACAGGTTTGGGGATCTGTGCTTGCCCAGAGAAGGAACATCTCACGGTGCGCATCCTCGGCAGAGCCTGTTCCCGAAAAGGCAAACGTCCGGCTCCTTGTCCCACACGGAAGGTGGCAGCCCGGAAAGCTGGTGCTGGTCTTCACCTTCCCCCTGCAGCCTATTCACAGGCACAACAGGTTTGGGGATCTGTGCTTGCCCAGAGAAGGAACATCTCACGGTGCGCATCCTCGGCAGAGCCTGTTCCCGAAAAGGCAAACGTCCGGCTCCTTGTCCCACACGGAAGGTGGCAGCCCGGAAAGCTGTTGCTGGTCTTCACCTTCCCCCTGCAGCCTATTCACAGGCACAACAGGTTTGGGGATCTGTGCTTGCCCAAAGACGCAATCTCTCACGGTGCGCATCCTCGGCAGAGCCTGTTCCCGAAAAGGCAAACGTCCGGCTCCTTGTCCCACACGGAAGGTGGCAGCCCGGAAAGCTGTTGCTGGTCTTCACCTTCCCCCTGCAGCCTATTCACAGGCACCACCGCACTGGGAATCTCTGCTTTCCCAAAGACGCAATCTCTCACGGTGCGCATCCTCGGCAGAGCCTGTTCCCGAAAAGGCAAACGTCCGGCTCCTTGTCCCACACGGAAGGTGGCAGCCCGGAAAGCTCTTGCTGGTCTTCACCTTCCCCCTGCAGCCTATTCACAGGCACAACAGGTTTGGGGATCTGTGCTTGCCCAGAGAAGGAACATCTCACGGTGCGCATCCTCGGCAGAGCCTGTTCCCGAAAAGGCAAACGTCCAGCTCCTTGTCCCACACGGAAGGTGGCAGCCCTGAAAGCTGTTGCTCGTCTTCACCTTCCCCCTGCAGCCTATTCACAGGCACAACAGGTTTTGGGATCTGTGCTTGCCCAGAGAAGGAACATCTCACGGTGCGCATCCTCGGCAGAGCCTGTTCCCGAAAAGGCAAACGTCCGGCTCTTTGTCCCATATGGAAGGTGGCAGCCCTGAAAGCTGTTGCTGGTCTTCACCTTCCCCCTGCAGCCTATTCACAGGCACAACAGGTTTGGGGATCTGTGCTTGCCCAGAGAAGGAACATCTCACGGTGCGCATCCTCGGCAGAGCCTGTTCCCGAAAAGGCAAACGTCCGGCTCCTTGTCCCACACAGAAGGAGGCAGCCCGGAAAGCTGTTGCTGGTCTTCACCTTCCCCCTGCAGCCTATTCACAGGCACAACAGGTTTGGGGATCTGTGCTTGCCCAAAGACGCAATCTCTCACGGTGCGCATCCTCGGCAGAGCCTGTTCCCGAAAAGGCAAACGTCCGGCTCCTTGTCCCACATGGAAGGTGGCAGCCCTGAAAGCTGTTGCTGGTCTTCACCTTCCCCCTGCAGCCTATTCACAGGCACAACAGGTTTTGGGATCTGTGCTTGCCCAGAGAAGGAACATCTCACGGTGCGCATCCTCGGCAGAGCCTGTTCCCGAAAAGGCAAACGTCCGGCTCCTTGTCCCACACGGAAGGTGGCAGCCCTGAAAGCTGTTGCTGGTCTTCACCTTCCCCCTGCAGCCTAATCACAGGCACAACAGGTTTGGGGATCTGTGCTTGCCCAGAGAAGGAACATCTCACGGTGCGCATCCTCGGCAGAGCCTGTTCCCGAAAAGGCAAACGTCCGGCTCCTTGTCCCACACGGAAGGTGGCAGCCCGGAAAGCTGTTGCTGGTCTTCACCTTCCCCCTGCAGCCTATTCACAGGCACAACAGGTTTTGGGATCTGTGCTTGCCGAAGGACGCAATCTCTCACGGTGCGCATCCTCGGCAGAGCCTGTTCCCGAAAAGGCAAACGTCCGGCTCCTTGTCCCACACGGAAGGTGGCAGCCCGGAAAGCTGGTGCTGGTCTTCACCTTCCCCCTGCAGCCTATTCACAGGCACAACAGGTTTTGGGATCTGTGCTTGCCCAGAGAAGGAACATCTCACGGTGCGCATCCTCGGCAGAGCCTGTTCCCGAAAAGGCAAACGTCCGGCTCCTTGTCCCACACGGAAGGTGGCAGCCCGGAAAGCTGTTGCTGGTCTTCACCTTCCCCCTGCAGCCTATTCACAGGCACAACAGGTTTTGGGATCTCTGCTTGCCCAGAGAAGGAACATCTCACGGTGCGCATCCTCGGCAGAGCCTGTTCCCGAAAAGGCAAACGTCCGGCTCCTTGTCCCACACGGAAGGTGGCAGCCCTGAAAGCTGGTGCTGGTCTTCACCTTCCCCCTGCAGCCTATTCACAGGCACAACAGGTTTTGGGATCTGTGCTTGCCCAGAGAAGGAACATCTCACGGTGCGCATCCTCGGCAGAGACTGTTCCCGAAAAGGCAAACATCCGGCTCCTTGTCCCACACGGAAGGTGGCAGCCCTGAAAGCTGTTGCTGGTCTTCACCTTCCCCCTGCAGCCTAGTCACAGGCACCACCGCACTGGGAATCTCTGCTTTCCCAAAGACGCAATCTCTCACGGTGCGCATCCTCGGCAGAGCCTGTTCCTGAAAAGGCAAACGTCCGGCTCCTTGTCCCACACGGAAGGTGGCAGCCCGGAAAGCTGCTGCTGGTCTTCACCTTCCCCCTGCAGCCTAGTCACAGGCACAACAGGTTTTGGGATCTGTGCTTGCCCAGAGAAGGAACATCTCACGGTGCGCATCCTCGGCAGAGCCTGTTCCCGAAAAGGCAAACGTCCGGCTCCTTGTCCCACACGGAAGGTGGCAGCCCGGAAAGCTCTTGCTGGTCTTCACCTTCCCCCTGCAGCCTATTCACAGGCACAACAGGTTTGGGGATCTGTGCTTGCCCAGAGAAGGAACATCTCACGGTGCGCACCCACGGCAGAGCCTGTTCCCGAAAAGGCAAACGTCCGGCTCCTTGTCCCACACGGAAGGTGGCAGCCCGGAAAGCTGTTGCTGGTCTTCACCTTCCCCCTGCAGCCTATTCACAGGCACAACAGGTTTGGGGATCTGTGCTTGCCCAGAGAAGGAACATCTCACGGTGCGCATCCTCGGCAGAGCCTGTTCCCGAAAAGGCAAACGTCCGGCTCCTTGTCCCACACGGAAGGTGGCAGCCCTGAAAGCTGTTGCTCGTCTTCACCTTCCCCCTGCAGCCTATTCACAGGCACAACAGGTTTTGGGATCTGTGCTTGCCCAGAGAAGGAACATCTCACGGTGCGCATCCTCGGCAGAGCCTGTTCCCGAAAAGGCAAACGTCCGGCTCCTTGTCCCACACGGAAGGTGGCAGCCCGGAAAGCTGTTGCTGGTCTTCACCTTCCCCCTGCAGCCTAGTCACAGGCACAACAGGTTTTGGGATCTGTGCTTGCCCAGAGAAGGAACATCTCACGGTGCGCATCCTCGGCAGAGCCTGTTCCCGAAAAGGCAAACGTCCGGCTCCTTGTCCCACACGGAAGGTGGCAGCCCGGAAAGCTGTTGCTGGTCTTCACCTTCCCCCTGCAGCCTAGTCACAGGCACAACAGGTTTTGGGATCTGTGCTTGCCCAGAGAAGGAACATCTCACGGTGCGCATCCTCGGCAGAGCCTGTTCCCGAAAAGGCAAACGTCCGGCTCCTTGTCCCACACGGAAGGTGGCAGCCCGGAAAGCTCTTGCTCGTCTTCACCTTCCCCCTGCAGCCTATTCACAGGCACAACAGGTTTGGGGATCTGTGCTTGCCCAGAGAAGGAACATCTCACGGTTCGCATCCTCGGCAGAGCCTGTTTCCGAAAAGGCAAACGTCCGGCTCCTTGTCCCACACGGAAGGTGGCAGCCCTGAAAGCTGTTGCTGGTCTTCACCTTCCCCCTGCAGCCTAGTCACAGGCACAACAGGTTTGGGGATCTGTGCTTGCCCAGAGAAGGAACATCTCACGGTGCGCATCCTCGGCAGAGCCTGTTCCCGAAAAGGCAAACGTCCGGCTCCTTGTCCCACACGGAAGGTGGCAGCCCGGAAAGCTGGTGCTGGTCTTCACCTTCCCCCTGCAGCCTATTCACAGGCACAACAGGTTTGGGGATCTGTGCTTGCCCAGAGAAGGAACATCTCACGGTGCGCATCCTCGGCAGAGCCTGTTCCCGAAAAGGCAAACGTCCGGCTCCTTGTCCCACACGGAAGGTGGCAGTCCTGAAAGCTGGTGCTGGTCTTCACCTTCCCCCTGCAGCCTATTCACAGGCACAACAGGTTTGGGGATCTGTGCTTGCCCAGAGAAGGAACATCTCACGGTGCGCATCCTCGGCAGAGCCTGTTCCCGAAAAGGCAAACGTCCGGCTCCTTGTCCCACACGGAAGGTGGCAGCCCTGAAAGCTGTTGCTGGTCTTCACCTTCCCCCTGCAGCCTATTCACAGGCACAACAGGTTTTGGGATCTGTGCTTGCCCAGAGAAGGAACATCTCACGGTGCGCATCCTCGGCAGAGCCTGTTCCCGAAAAGGCAAACGTCCGGCTCCTTGTCCCACACGGAAGGTGGCAGCCCGGAAAGCTCTTGCTGGTCTTCACCTTCCCCCTGCAGCCTATTCACAGGCACAACAGGTTTGGGGATCTGTGCTTGCCCAAAGACGCAATCTCTCACGGTGCGCATCCTCGGCAGAGCCTGTTCCCGAAAAGGCAAACGTCCGGCTCCTTGTCCCACACGGAAGGTGGCAGCCCGGAAAGCTGGTGCTGGTCTTCACCTTCCCCCTGCAGCCTAGTCACAGGCACAACAGGTTTTGGGATCTGTGCTTGCCCAGAGAAGGAACATCTCACGGTGCGCATCCTCGGCAGAGCCTGTTCCCGAAAAGGCAAACGTCCGGCTCCTTGTCCCACACGGAAGGGGGCAGCCCTGAAAGCTGTTGCTGGTCTTCACCTTCCCCCTGCAGCCTATTCACAGGCACAACAGGTTTTGGGATCTGTGCTTGCCCAGAGAAGGAACATCTCACGGTGCGCATCCTCGGCAGAGCCTGTTCCCGAAAAGGCAAACGTCCGGCTCCTTGTCCCACACGGAAGGTGGCAGCCCGGAAAGCTGGTGCTGGTCTTCACCTTCCCCCTGCAGCCTATTCACAGGCACAACAGGTTTGGGGATCTGTGCTTGCCCAGAGAAGGAACATCTCACGGTGCGCATCCTCGGCAGAGCCTGTTCCCGAAAAGGCAAACGTCCGGCTCCTTGTCCCACACGGAAGGTGGCAGCCCGGAAAGCTGTTGCTGGTCTTCACCTTCCCCCTGCAGCCTATTCATAGGCACCACCGCACTGGGAATCTCTGCTTTCCCAAAGACGCAATCTCTCACGGTGCGCATCCTCGGCAGAGCCTGTTCCCGAAAAGGCAAACGTCCGGCTCCTTGTCCCACACGGAAGGTGGCAGCCCGGAAAGCTGGTGCTGGTCTTCACCTTCCCCCTGCAGCCTATTCACAGGCGCAACAGGTTTTGGGATCTGTGCTTGCCCAGAGAAGGAACATCTCACGGTGCGCATCCTCGGCAGAGCCTGTTCCCGAAAAGGCAAACGTCCGGCTCCTTGTCCCACACGGAAGGTGGCAGCCCGGAAAGCTGTTGCTGGTCTTCACCTTCCCCCTGCAGCCTATTCACAGGCACAACAGGTTTTGGGATCTGTGCTTGCGCAGAGAAGGAACATCTCACGGTGCGCATCCTCGGCAGAGCCTGTTCCCGAAAAGGCAAACGTCCGGCTCCTTGTCCCACACGGAAGGTGGCAGCCCGGAAAGCTCTTGCTCGTCTTCACCTTCCCCCTGCAGCCTATTCACAGGCACAACAGGTTTGGGGATCTGTGCTTGCCCAGAGAAGGAACATCTCACGGTGCGCATCCTCGGCAGAGCCTGTTCCCGAAAAGGCAAACGTCCGGCTCCTTGTCCCACACGGAAGGTGGCAGCCCGGAAAGCTGTTGCTGGTCTTCACCTTCCCCCTGCAGCCTATTCACAGGCACAACAGGTTTGGGGATCTGTGCTTGCCCAGAGAAGGAACATCTCACGGTGCGCATCCTCGGCAGAGCCTGTTCCCGAAAAGGCAAACGTCCGGCTCCTTGTCCCATATGGAAGGTGGCAGCCCTGAAAGCTGCTGCTGGTCTTCACCTTCCCCCTGCAGCCTATTCACAGGCACAACAGGTTTGGGGATCTGTGCTTGCCCAAAGACGCAATCTCTCACGGTGCGCATCCTCGGCAGAGCCTGTTCCCGAAAAGGCAAACGTCCGGCTCCTTGTCCCACACGGAAGGTGGCAGCCCGGAAAGCTGTTGCTGGTCTTCACCTTCCCCCTGCAGCCTAGTCACAGGCACAACAGGTTTTGGGATCTGTGCTTGCCCAGAGAAGGAACATCTCACGGTGCGCATCCTCGGCAGAGCCTGTTCCCGAAAAGGCAAACGTCCGGCTCCTTGTCCCACACGGAAGGTGGCAGCCCGGAAAGCTGGTGCTGGTCTTCACCTTCCCCCTGCAGCCTAGTCACAGGCACAACAGGTTTTGGGATCTGTGCTTGCCCAGAGAAGGAACATCTCACGGTGCGCATCCTCGGCAGAGCCTGTTCCCGAAAAGGCAAACGTCCGGCTCCTTGTCCCACACGGAAGGTGGCAGCCCGGAAAGCTGTTGCTGGTCTTCACCTTCCCCCTGCAGCCTATTCACAGGCACCACCGCACTGGGAATCTCTGCTTTCCCAAAGACGCAATCTCTCACGGTGCGCATCCTCGGCAGAGCCTGTTCCCGAAAAGGCAAACGTCCGGCTCCTTGTCCCACACGGAAGGTGGCAGCCCGGAAAGCTGTTGCTGGTCTTCACCTTCCCCCTGCAGCCTATTCACAGGCACAACAGGTTTTGGGATCTGTGCTTGCCCAGAGAAGGAACATCTCACGGTGCGCATCCTCGGCAGAGCCTGTTCCCGAAAAGGCAAACGTCCGGCTCCTTGTCCCACACGGAAGGTGGCAGCCCTGAAAGCTGGTGCTGGTCTTCACCTTCCCCCTGCAGCCTATTCACAGGCACAACAGGTTTGGGGATCTGTGCTTGCCCAGAGAAGGAACATCTCACGGTGCGCATCCTCGGCAGAGCCTGTTCCCGAAAAGGCAAACGTCCGGCTCCTTGTCCCACACGGAAGGTGGCAGCCCGGAAAGCTGTTGCTGGTCTTCACCTTCCCCCTGCAGCCTATTCACAGGCACAACAGGTTTTGGGATCTGTGCTTGCCCAAAGACGCAATCTCTCACGGTGCGCATCCTCGGCAGAGCCTGTTCCCGAAAAGGCAAACGTCCGGCTCCTTGTCCCACACGGAAGGTGGCAGTCCTGAAAGCTGTTGCTGGTCTTCACCTTCCCCCTGCAGCCTATTCACAGGCACCACCGCACTGGGAATCTCTGCTTTCCCAAAGATGCAATCTCTCATGGTGCGCATCCTCGGCAGAGCCTGTTCCCGAAAAGGCAAACGTCCGGCTCCTTGTCCCACACGGAAGGTGGCAGCCCGGAAAGCTGTTGCTGGTCTTCACCTTCCCCGTGCAGCCTATTCACAGGCACAACAGGTTTTGGGATCTGTGCTTGCCCAGAGAAGGAACATCTCACGGTGCGCATCCTCGGCAGAGCCTGTTCCCGAAAAGGCAAACGTCCGGCTCCTTGTCCCACACGGAAGGTGGCAGCCCGGAAAGCTGTTGCTGGTCTTCACCTTCCCCCTGCAGCCTACTCACAGGCACAACAGGTTTTGGGATCTGTGCTTGCCCAGAGAAGGAACATCTCACGGTGTGCATCCTCGGCAGAGCCTGTTCCCGAAAAGGCAAACGTCCGGCTCCTTGTCCCACACGGAAGGTGGCAGCCCTGAAAGCTGTTGCTGGTCTTCACCTTCCCCCTGCAGCCTATTCATAGGCACCACCGCACTGGGAATCTCTGCTTTCCCAAAGACGCAATCTCTCACGGTGCGCATCCTCGGCAGAGCCTGTTCCCGAAAAGGCAAACGTCCGGCTCCTTGTCCCACACGGAAGGTGGCAGCCCTGAAAGCTGTTGCTCGTCTTCACCTTCCCCCTGCAGCCTATTCACAGGCACAACAGGTTTTGGGATCTGTGCTTGCCCAGAGAAGGAACATCTCACGGTGCGCATCCTCGGCAGAGCCTGTTCCCGAAAAGGCAAACGTCCGGCTCCTTGTCCCACACGGAAGGTGGCAGCCCTGAAAGCTGTTGCTGGTCTTCACCTTCCCCCTGCAGCCTATTCACAGGCACAACCGCAGTGGGAATCTCTGCTTTCCCAAAGACACAATCTCTCACGGTGCGCATCCTCGGCAGAGCCTGTTCCCGAAAAGGCAAACGTCCGGCTCCTTGTCCCACACGGAAGGTGGCAGCCCTGAAAGCTGTTGCTGGTCTTCACCTTCCCCCTGCAGCCTATTCACAGGCACAACAGGTTTTGGGATCTGTGCTTGCCCAGAGAAGGAACATCTCACGGTGCGCATCCTCGGCAGAGCCTGTTCCCGAAAAGGCAAACGTCTGGCTCCTTGTCCCACACGGAAGGTGGCAGCCCTGAAAGCTGTTGCTGGTCTTCACCTTCCCCCTGCAGCCTATTCACAGGCACAACAGGTTTTGGGATCTGTGCTTGCCCAGAGAAGGAACATCTCACGGTGTGCATCCTCGGCAGAGCCTGTTTCCGAAAAGGCAAACGTCCAGCTCCTTGTCCCACACGGAAGGTGGCAGCCCGGAAAGCTGGTGCTGGTCTTCACCTTCCCCCTGCAGCCTATTCACAGGCACAACAGGTTTTGGGATCTGTGCTTGCCCAGAGAAGGAACATCTCACGGTGCGCATCCTCGGCAGAGCCTGTTCCCGAAAAGGCAAACGTCCGGCTCCTTGTCCCACACGGAAGGTGGCAGCCCGGAAAGCTGTTGCTGGTCTTCACCTTCCCCCTGCAGCCTATTCACAGGCACAACAGGTTTGGGGATCTGTGCTTGCCCAAAGACGCAATCTCTCACGGTGCGCATCCTCGGCAGAGCCTGTTCCCGAAAAGGCAAACGTCCGGCTCCTTGTCCCACACGGAAGGTGGCAGCCCGGAAAGCTCTTGCTGGTCTTCACCTTCCCCCTGCAGCCTATTCACAGGCACCACCGCACTGGGAATCTCTGCTTTCCCAAAGACGCAATCTCTCACAGTGCGCATCCTCGGCAGAGCCTGTTCCCGAAAAGGCAAACGTCCGGCTCCTTGTCCCACACGGAAGGTGGCAGCCCGGAAAGCTGTTGCTGGTCTTCACCTTCCCCCTGCAGCCTATTCACAGGCACAACAGGTTTGGGGATCTGTGCTTGCCCAGAGAAGGAACATCTCACGGTGCGCATCCTCGGCAGAGCCTGTTCCCGAAAAGGCAAACGTCCGGCTCCTTGTCCCACACAGAAGGAGGCAGCCCGGAAAGCTGTTGCTGGTCTTCACCTTCCCCCTGCAGCCTATTCACAGGCACCACCGCACTGGGAATCTCTGCTTTCCCAAAGATGCAATCTCTCATGGTGCGCATCCTCGGCAGATCCTGTTCCCGAAAAGGCAAACGTCCGGCTCCTTGTCCCACACGGAAGGTGGCAGCCCGGAAAGCTGGTGCTGGTCTTCACCTTCCCCCTGCAGCCTAGTCACAGGCACAACATGTTTTGGGATCTGTGCTTGCCCAGAGAAGGAACATCTCACGGTGCGCACCCTCGGCAGAGCCTGTTCCCGAAAAGGCAAACGTCCGGCTCCTTGTCCCACACGGAAGGTGGCAGCCCGGAAAGCTGTTGCTGGTCTTCACCTTCCCCCTGCAGCCTATTCACAGGCACAACAGGTTTTGGGATCTGTGCTTGCCCAGAGAAGGAACATCTCACGGTGCGCATCCTCGGCAGAGCCTGTTCCCGAAAAGGCAAACGTCCGGCTCCTTGTCCCACACGGAAGGTGGCAGCCCGGAAAGCTCTTGCTGGTCTTCACCTTCCCCCTGCAGCCTATTCACAGGCACAACAGGTTTTGGGATCTGTGCTTTCCCAGAGAAGGAACATCTCACGGTGCGCATCCTCGGCAGAGCCTGTTCCCGAAAAGGCAAACGTCCGGCTCCTTGTCCCACACAGAAGGAGGCAGTCCGGAAAGCTGTTGCTGGTCTTCACCTTCCCCCTGCAGCCTATTCACAGGCACAACAGGTTTGGGGATCTGTGCTTGCCCAAAGACGCAATATCTCACGGTGCGCATCCTCGGCAGAGCCTGTTCCCGAAAAGGCAAACGTCCGGCTCCTTGTCCCACACGGAAGGTGGCAGCCCGGAAAGCTCTTGCTGGTCTTCACCTTCCCCCTGCAGCCTATTCACAGGCACAACAGGTTTTGGGATCTGTGCTTGCCCAGAGAAGGAACATCTCACGGTGCGCATCCTCGGCAGAGCCTGTTCCCGAAAAGGCAAACGTCCGGCTCCTTGTCCCACACGGAAGGTGGCAGCCCTGAAAGCTCTTGCTGGTCTTCACCTTCCCCCTGCAGCCTATTCACAGGCACAACAGGTTTTGGGATCTGTGCTTGTCCAGAGAAGGAACATCTCACGGTGCGCATCCTCGGCAGAGCCTGTTCCCGAAAAGGCAAACGTCCGGCTCCTTGTCCCACACGGAAGGTGGCAGCCCCGAAAGCTGTTGCTGGTCTTCACCTTCCCCCTGCAGCCTATTCACAGGCACCACCGCACTGGGAATCTCTGCTTTCCCAAAGACGCAATCTCTCACGGTGCGCATCCTCGGCAGAGCCTGTTCCCGAAAAGGCAAACGTCCGGCTCCTTGTCCCACACGGAAGGTGGCAGCCCGGAAAGCTGTTGCTGGTCTTCACCTTCCCCCTGCAGCCTATTCACAGGCACAACAGGTTTGGGGATCTGTGCTTGCCCAAAGACGCAATCTCTCACGGTGCGCATCCTCGGCAGAGCCTGTTCCCGAAAAGGCAAACGTCCGGCTCCTTGTCCCATACGGAAGGTGGCAGCCCGGAAAGCTGTTGCTGGTCTTCACCTTCCCCCTGCAGCCTATTCACAGGCACAACAGGTTTTGGGATCTGTGCTTGCCCAGAGAAGGAACATCTCACGGTGCGCATCCTTGGCAGAGCCTGTTCCCGAAAAGGCAAACGTCCGGCTCCTTGTCCCACACGGAAGGTGGCAGCCCGGAAAGCTCTTGCTGGTCTTCACCTTCCCCCTGCAGCCTATTCACAGGCACCACCGCACTGGGAATCTCTGCTTTCCCAAAGACGCAATCTCTCACGGTGCGCATCCTCGGCAGAGCCTGTTCCCGAAAAGGCAAACGTCCGGCTCCTTGTCCCACACGGAAGGTGGCAGCCCTGAAAGCTGTTGCTGGTCTTCACCTTCCCCCTGCAGCCTATTCACAGGCACAACAGGTTTTGGGATCTGTGTTTGCCCAAAGACGCAATCTCTCACGGTGCGCATCCTCGGCAGAGCCTGTTCCCGAAAAGGCAAACGTCCGGCTCCTTGTCCCATACGGAAGGTGGCAGCCCGGAAAGCTGTTGCTGGTCTTCACCTTCCCCCTGCAGCCTATTCACAGGCACAACAGGTTTTGGGATCTGTGCTTGCCCAGAGAAGGAACATCTCACGGTGCGCATCCTCGGCAGAGCCTGTTCCCGAAAAGGCAAACGTCCGGCTCCTTGTCCCACACGGAAGGTGGCAGCCCGGAAAGCTCTTGCTGGTCTTCACCTTCCCCCTGCAGCCTATTCACAGGCACCACCGCACTGGGAATCTCTGCTTTCCCAAAGACGCAATCTCTCACGGTGCGCATCCTCGGCAGAGCCTGTTCCCGAAAAGGCAAACGTCCGGCTCCTTGTCCCACACGGAAGGTGGCAGCCCGGAAAGCTGGTGCTGGTCTTCACCTTCCCCCTGCAGCCTATTCACAGGCACAACAGGTTTTGGGATCTGTGCTTGCCCAGAGAAGGAACATCTCACGGTGCGCATCCTCGGCAGAGCCTGTTCCCGAAAAGGCAAACGTCCGGCTCCTTGTCCCACACGGAAGGTGGCAGCCCTGAAAGCTGTTGCTCGTCTTCACGTTCCCCCTGCAGCCTATTCACAGGCACAACAGGTTTTGGGATCTGTGCTTGCCCAGAGAAGGAACATCTCACGGTGCGCATCCTCGGCAGAGCCTGTTCCCGAAAAGGCAAACGTCCGGCTCCTTGTCCCATATGGAAGGTGGCAGCCCGGAAAGCTGTTGCTGGTCTTCACCTTCCCCCTGCAGCCTATTCACAGGCACAACAGGTTTGGGGATCTGTGCTTGCCCAGAGAAGGAACATCTCACGGTGCGCATCCTCGGCAGAGCCTGTTCCCGAAAAGGCAAACGTCCGGCTCCTTGTCCCACACAGAAGGAGGCAGCCCGGAAAGCTGTTGCTGGTCTTCACCTTCCCCCTGCAGCCTATTCACAGGCACAACAGGTTTGGGGATCTGTGCTTGCCCAAAGACGCAATCTCTCACGGTGCGCATCCTCGGCAGAGCCTGTTCCCGAAAAGGCAAACGTCCGGCTCCTTGTCCCACACGGAAGGTGGCAGCCCTGAAAGCTGTTGCTGGTCTTCACCTTCCCCCTGCAGCCTATTCACAGGCACAACAGGTTTTGGGATCTGTGCTTGCCCAGAGAAGGAACATCTCACGGTGCGCATCCTCGGCAGAGCCTGTTCCCGAAAAGGCAAACGTCCGGCTCCTTGTACCACACGGAAGGTGGCAGCCCCGAAAGCTGTTGCTGGTCTTCACCTTCCCCCTGCAGCCTATTCACAGGCACCACCGCACTGGGAATCTCTGCTTTCCCAAAGACGCAATCTCTCACGGTGCGCATCCTCGGCAGAGCCTGTTCCCGAAAAGGCAAACGTCCGGCTCCTTGTCCCACACGGAAGGTGGCAGCCCGGAAAGCTGTTGCTGGTCTTCACCTTCCCCCTGCAGCCTATTCACAGGCACAACAGGTTTTGGGATCTGTGCTTGCCCAGAGAAGGAACATCTCACGGTGCGCATCCTCGGCAGAGCCTGTTCCCGAAAAGGCAAACGTCCGGCTCCTTGTCCCACACGGAAGGTGGCAGCCCGGAAAGCTGTTGCTGGTCTTCACCTTCCCCCTGCAGCCTATTCACAGGCACAACAGGTTTTGGGATCTCTGCTTGCCCAGAGAAGGAACATCTCACGGTGCGCACCCTCGGCAGAGCCTGTTCCCGAAAAGGCAAACGTCCGGCTCCTTGTCCCACACAGAAGGAGGCAGCCCGGAATGCTGTTGCTGGTCTTCACCTTCCCCGTGCAGCCTATTCACAGGCACCACCGCACTGGGAATCTCTGCTTTCCCAAAGACGCAATCTCTCACGGTGCGCATCCTCGGCAGAGCCTGTTCCCGAAAAGGCAAACGTCCGGCTCCTTGTCCCACACGGAAGGTGGCAGCCCTGAAAGCTGTTGCTGGTCTTCACCTTCCCCCTGCTGCCTATTCACAGGCACAACAGGTTTTGGGATCTCTGCTTGCGCAGAGAAGGAACATCTCACGGTGCGCATCCTCGGCAGAGCCTGTTCCCGAAAAGGCAAACGTCCGGCTCCTTGTCCCACACGGAAGGTGGCAGCCCTGAAAGCTCTTGCTGGTCTTCACCTTCCCCCTGCAGCCTATTCACAGGCACAACAGGTTTGGGGATCTGTGCTTGCCCAGAGAAGGAACATCTCACGGTGCGCATCCTCGGCAGAGCCTGTTCCCGAAAAGGCAAACGTCCGGCTCCTTGTCCCACACGGAAGGTGGCAGCCCTGAAAGCTGTTGCTGGTCTTCACCTTCCCCCTGCGGCCTATTCACAGGCACAACAGGTTTTGGGATCTGTGCTTTCCCAGAGAAGGAACATCTCACGGTGCGCATCCTCGGCAGAGCCTGTTCCCGAAAAGGCAAACGTCCGGCTCCTTGTCCCACAGAGAAGGAGGCAGCCCGGAAAGCGGTTGCTGGTCTTCACCTTCCCCCTGCAGCCTATTCACAGGCACAACAGGTTTGGGGATCTGTGCTTGCCCAAAGACGCAATCTCTCACGGTGCGCATCCTCGGCAGAGCCTGTTCCCGAAAAGGCAAACGTCCGGCTCCTTGTCCCACACGGAAGGTGGCAGCCCTGAAAGCTGTTGCTGGTCTTCACCTTCCCCGTGCAGCCTATTCACAGGCACAACAGGTTTTGGGATCTGTGCTTGCCCAGAGAAGGAACATCTCACGGTGCGCATCCTCGGCAGAGCCTGTTCCCGAAAAGGCAAACGTCCGGCTCCTTGTCCCACACGGAAGGTGGCAGCCCGGAAAGCTGTTGCTGGTCTTCACCTTCCCCCTGCAGCCTATTCACAGGCACAACAGGTTTTGGGATCTGTGCTTGCCCAGAGAAGGAACATCTCACGGTGCGCATCCTCGGCAGAGCCTGTTCCCGAAAAGGCAAACGTCCGGCTCCTTGTCCCACACGGAAGGTGGCAGCCCGGAAAGCTGTTGCTGGTCTTCACCTTCCCCCTGCAGCCTATTCACAGGCACCACCGCAGTGGGAATCTCTGCTTTCCCAAAGACGCAATCTCTCACGGTGCGCATCCTCGGCAGAGCCTGTTCCCGAAAAGGCAAACGTCCGGCTCCTTGTCCCACACGGAAGGTGGCAGCCCGGAAAGCTCTTGCTGGTCTTCACCTTCCCCCTGCAGCCTATTCACAGGCACAACAGGTTTTGGGATCTGTGCTTGCCCAGAGAAGGAACATCTCACGGTGTGCCTCCTCGGCAGAGCCTCTTCCCGAAAAGGCAAACGTCCGGCTCCTTGTCCCACACGGAAGGTGGCAGCCCGGAAAGCTGTTGCTGGTCTTCACCTTCCCCCTGCAGCCTATTCACAGGCACAACAGGTTTTGGGATCTGTGCTTGCCCAGAGAAGGAACATCTCACGGTGCGCATCCTCGGCAGAGCCTGTTCCCGAAAAGGCAAACGTCCGGCTCCTTGTCCCACACGGAAGGTGGCAGCCCGGAAAGCTGTTGCTGGTCTTCACCTTCCCCCTGCAGCCTATTCACAGGCACAACAGGTTTGGGGATCTGTGCTTGCCCAGAGAAGGAACATCTCACGGTGCGCATCCTCGGCAGAGCCTGTTCCCGAAAAGGCAAACGTCCGGCTCCTTGTCCCACACGGAAGGTGGCAGCCCGGAAAGCTGTTGCTGGTCTTCACCTTCCCCCTGCAGCCTATTCACAGGCACCACCGCACTGGGAATCTCTGCTTTCCCAAAGACGCAATCTCTCACGGTGCGCATCCTCGGCAGAGCCTGTTCCCGAAAAGGCAAACGTCCGGCTCCTTGTCCCACACGGAAGGTGGCAGCCCTGAAAGCTGTTGCTGGTCTTCACCTTCCCCCTGCAGCCTATTCACAGGCACAACAGGTTTTGGGATCTGTGCTTGCCCAGAGAAGGAACATCTCACGGTGCGCATCCTCGGCAGAGCCTGTTCCCGAAAAGGCAAACGTCCGGCTCCTTGTCCCACACGGAATGTGGCAGCCCGGAAAGCTGTTGCTGGTCTTCACCTTCCCCGTGCAGCCTATTCACAGGCACAACAGGTTTTGGGATCTGTGCTTGCCCAGAGAAGGAACATCTCACGGTGCGCATCCTCGGCAGAGCCTGTTCCCGAAAAGGCAAACGTCCGGCTCCTTGTCCCACACGGAAGGTGGCAGCCCGGAAAGCTGTTGCTGGTCTTCACCTTCCCCCTGCAGCCTATTCACAGGCACAACCGCACTGGGAATCTCTGCTTTCCCAAAGACACAATCTCTCACGGTGCGCATCCTCGGCAGAGCCTGTTCCCGAAAAGGCAAACGTCCGGCTCCTTGTCCCACACGGAAGGTGGCAGCCCGGAAAGCTGTTGCTGGTCTTCACCTTCCCCCTGCAGCCTATTCACAGGCACAACAGGTTTTGGGATCTGTGCTTGCCCAGAGAAGGAACATCTCACGGTGCGCATCCTCGGCAGAGCCTGTTCCCGAAAAGGCAAACGTCCGGCTCCTTGTCCCACACGGAAGGTGGCAGCCCGGAAAGCTCTTGCTGGTCTTCACCTTCCCCCTGCAGCCTATTCACAGGCACAACAGGTTTTGGGATCTGTGCTTGCCCAGAGAAGGAACATCTCACGGTGTGCATCCTCGGCAGAGCCTGTTCCCGAAAAGGCAAACGTCCGGCTCCTTGTCCCACACGGAAGGTGGCAGCCCGGAAAGCTGTTGCTGGTCTTCACCTTCCCCCTGCAGCCTATTCACAGGCACAACAGGTTTGGGGATCTGTGCTTGCCCAGAGAAGGAACATCTCACGGTGCGCATCCTCGGCAGAGCCTGTTCCCGAAAAGGCAAACGTCCGGCTCCTTGTCCCACACGGAAGGTGGCAGCCCGGAAAGCTGTTGCTGGTCTTCACCTTCCCCCTGCAGCCTATTCACAGGCACAACAGGTTTTGGGATCTGTGCTTGCCCAAAGACGCAATCTCTCACGGTGCGCATCCTCGGCAGAGCCTGTTCCCGAAAAGGCAAACGTCCGGCTCCTTGTCCCACACGGAAGGTGGCAGCCCTGAAAGCTGTTGCTGGTCTTCACCTTCCCCCTGCAGCCTATTCACAGGCACAACAGGTTTTGGGATCTGTGCTTGCCCAGAGAAGGAACATCTCACGGTGCGCATCCTCGGCAGAGCCTGTTCCCGAAAAGGCAAACGTCCGGCTCCTTGTCCCACACGGAAGGTGGCAGCCCGGAAAGCTGTTGCTGGTCTTCACCTTCCCCCTGCAGCCTATTCACAGGCACAACAGGTTTTGGGATCTCTGCTTGCCCAGAGAAGGAACATCTCACGGTGCGCATCCTCGGCAGAGCCTGTTCCCGAAAAGGCAAATGTCCGGCTCCTTGTCCCACACGGAAGGTGGCAGCCCCGAAAGCTGTTGCTGGTCTTCACCTTCCCCCTGCAGCCTATTCACAGGCACAACAGGTTTTGGGATCTGTGCTTGCCCAGAGAAGGAACATCTCACGGTGCGCATCCTCGGCAGAGCCTGTTCCCGAAAAGGCAAACGTCCGGCTCCTTGTCCCACACGGAAGGTGGCAGCCCCGAAAGCTGTTGCTGGTCTTCACCTTCCCCCTGCAGCCTATTCACAGGCACAACAGGTTTGGGGATCTGTGCTTGCCCAGAGAAGGAACATCTCACGGTGCGCATCCTCGGCAGAGCCTGTTCCCGAAAAGGCAAACGTCCGGCTCCTTGTCCCACACGGAAGGAGGCAGCCCGGAAAGCTGGTGCTGGTCTTCACCTTCCCCCTGCAGCCTATTCACAGGCACAACAGGTTTGGGGATCTGTGCTTGCCCAGAGAAGGAACATCTCACGGTGCGCATCCTCGGCAGAGCCTGTTCCCGAAAAGGCAAACGTCCGGCTCCTTGTCCCACACGGAAGGTGGCAGCCCCGAAAGCTGTTGCAGGTTTTCACCTTCCCCCTGCAGCCTATTCACAGGCACAACAGGTTTGGGGATCTGTGCTTGCCCAGAGAAGGAACATCTCACGGTGCGCATCCTCGGCAGAGCCTGTTCCCGAAAAGGCAAACGTCCGGCTCCTTGTCCCACACGGAAGGTGGCAGCCCTGAAAGCTGTTGCTGGTCTTCACCTTCCCCCTGCAGCCTAGTCACAGGCACAACAGGTTTTGGGATCTGTGCTTGCCCAGAGAAGGAACATCTCACGGTGCGCATCCTCGGCAGAGCCTGTTCCCGAAAAGGCAAACGTCCGGCTCTTTGTCCCACACGGAAGGGGGCAGCCCTGAAAGCTGTTGCTGGTCTTCACCTTCCCCCTGCAGCCTATTCACAGGCACAACAGGTTTTGGGATCTGTGCTTGCCCAGAGAAGGAACATCTCACGGTGCGCATCCTCGGCAGAGCCTGTTCCCGAAAAGGCAAACGTCCGGCTCCTTGTCCCACACGGAAGGTGGCAGCCCGGAAAGCTGTTGCTGGTCTTCACCTTCCCCCTGCAGCCTATTCACAGTCACCACCGCACTGGGAATCTCTGCTTTCCCAAAGACGCAATCTCTCACGGTGCGCATCCTCGGCAGAGCCTGTTCCCGAAAAGGCAAACGTCCGGCTCCTTGTCCCACACGGAAGGTGGCAGCCCGGAAAGCTGTTGCTGGTCTTCACCTTCCCCCTGCAGCCTATTCACAGGCACAACAGGTTTTGGGATCTGTGCTTGCCCAGAGACGCAATCTCTCACGGTGCGCATCCTCGGCAGAGCCTGTTCCCGAAAAGGCAAACGTCCGGCTCCTTGTCCCACACGGAAGGTGGCAGCCCTGAAAGCTGTTGCTGGTCTTCACCTTCCCCCTGCAGCCTATTCACAGGCACAACAGGTTTTGGGATCTGTGCTTGCCCAGAGAAGGAACATCTCACGGTGCGCATCCTCGGCAGAGCCTGTTCCCGAAAAGGCAAATGTCCGGCTCCTTGTCCCACACGGAAGGTGGCAGCCCTGAAAGCTGGTGCTGGTCTTCACCTTCCCCCTGCAGCCTATTCACAGGCACCACCGCAGTGGGAATCTCTGCATTCCCAAAGACGCAATCTCTCACGGTGCGCATCCTCGGCAGAGCCTGTTCCCGAAAAGGCAAACGTCCGGCTCCTTGTCCCACACGGAAGGTGGCAGCCCTGAAAGCTCTTGCTGGTCTTCACCTTCCCCCTGCAGCCTATTCACAGGCACAACCGCACTGGGAATCTCTGCTTTCCCAAAGACGCAATCTCTCACGGTGTGCATCCTCGGCAGAGCCTGTTCCCGAAAAGGCAAACGTCCGGCTCCTTGTCCCACACGGAAGGGGGCAGCCCTGAAAGCTGTTGCTGGTCTTCACCTTCCCCCTGCAGCCTATTCACAGGCACAACAGGTTTTGGGATCTGTGCTTGCCCAGAGAAGGAACATCTCACGGTGCGCATCCTCGGCAGAGCCTGTTCCCGAAAAGGCAAACGTCCGGCTCCTTGTCCCACACGGAAGGTGGCAGCCCGGAAAGCTGGTGCTGGTCTTCACCTTCCCCCTGCAGCCTATTCACAGGCACAACAGGTTTTGGGATCTGTGCTTGCCCAGAGAAGGAACATCTCACGGTGCGCATCCTCGGCAGAGCCTGTTCCCGAAAAGGCAAACGTCCGGCTCCTTGTCCCACACGGAAGGTGGCAGCCCGGAAAGCTGTTGCTGGTCTTCACCTTCCCCCTGCAGCCTATTCACAGGCACCACCGCACTGGGAATCTCTGCTTTCCCAAAGACGCAATCTCTGACGGCGCGCATCCTCGGCAGAGCCTGTTCCCGAAAAGGCAAACGTCCGGCTCCTTGTCCCACACGGAAGGTGGCAGCCCTGAAAGCTGTTGCTGGTCTTCACCTTCCCCCTGCAGCCTATTCACAGGCACAACAGGTTTGGGGATCTGTGCTTGCCCAGAGAAGGAACATCTCACGGTGCGCATCCTCGGCAGAGCCTGTTCCCGAAAAGGCAAACGTCCGGCTCCTTGTCCCACACGGAAGGTGGCAGCCCGGAAAGCTGTTGCTGGTCTTCACCTTCCCCCTGCAGCCTATTCACAGGCACAACAGGTTTGGGGATCTCTGCTTGCCCAGAGAAGGAACATCTCACGGTGCGCATCCTCGGCAGAGCCTGTTCCCGAAAAGGCAAACGTCCGGCTCCTTGTCCCACACGGAAGGTGGCAGCCCGGAAAGCTGGTGCTGGTCTTCACCTTCCCCCTGCAGCCTATTCACAGGCACAACAGGTTTTGGGATCTGTGCTTGCCCAGAGAAGGAACATCTCACGGTGCGCATCCTCGGCAGAGCCTGTTCCCGAAAAGGCAAACGTCCGGCTCCTTGTCCCACACGGAAGGTGGCAGCCCGGAAAGCTGTTGCTGGTCTTCACCTTCCCCCTGCAGCCTATTCACAGGCACAACCGCAGCGGGAATCTCTGCATTCCCAAAGGCGCAATCTCTCACGGTGCGCATCCTCGGCAGAGCCTGTTCCCGAAAAGGCAAACGTCCGGCTCCTTGTCCCACACAGAAGGTGGCAGCCCGGAAAGCTGTTGCTGGTCTTCACCTTCCCCCTGCAGCCTATTCACAGGCACAACAGGTTTGGGGATCTGTGCTTGCCCAGAGAAGGAACATCTCACGGTGCGCATCCTCGGCAGAGCCTGTTCCCGAAAAGGCAAACGTCCGGCTCCTTGTCCCACACGGAAGGTGGCAGCCCGGAAAGCTGTTGCTGGTCTTCACCTTCCCCCTGCAGCCTATTCACAGGCACAACAGGTTTGGGGATCTGTGCTTGCCCAGAGAAGGAACATCTCACGGTGCGCATCCTCGGCAGAGCCTGTTCCCGAAAAGGCAAACGTCCGGCTCCTTGTCCCACACGGAAGGTGGCAGCCCGGAAAGCTGTTGCTGGTCTTCACCTTCCCCCTGCAGCCTATTCACAGGCACCACCGCACTGGGAATCTCTGCTTTCCCAAAGACGCAATCTCTCACGGTGCGCATCCTCAGCAGAGCCTGTTCCCGAAAAGGCAAACGTCCGGCTCCTTGTCCCACACGGAAGGTGGCAGCCCCGAAAGCTGTTGCTGGTCTTCACCTTCCCCCTGCAGCCTATTCACAGGCACAACAGGTTTTGGGATCTGTGCTTGCCCAGAGAAGGAACATCTCACGGTGCGCATCCTCGGCAGAGCCTGTTCCCGAAAAGGCAAACGTACGGCTCCTTGTCCCACACGGAAGGTGGCAGCCCGGAAAGCTGTTGCTGGTCTTCACCTTCCCCCTGCAGCCTATTCACAGGCACCACCGCACTGGGAATCTCTGCTTTCCCAAAGGCGCAATCTCTCACGGTGCGCATCCTCGGCAGAGCCTGTTCCCGAAAAGGCAAACGTCCGGCTCCTTGTCCCACACGGAAGGTGGCAGCCCGGAAAGCTGTTGCTGGTCTTCACCTTCCCCCTGCAGCCTATTCACAGGCACAACAGGTTTTGGGATCTCTGCTTGCCCAGAGAAGGAACATCTCACGGTGCGCATCCTCGGCAGAGCCTGTTCCCGAAAAGGCAAACGTCCGGCTCCTTGTCCCACACGGAAGATGGCAGCCCTGAAAGCTG
The DNA here is from genome assembly GCF_947461875.1 of Haliaeetus albicilla. NCBI lineage: Eukaryota > Metazoa > Chordata > Aves > Accipitriformes > Accipitridae > Haliaeetus > Haliaeetus albicilla. The sequence goes on along the minus strand of NW_027212433.1, from coordinate 2,827,163 downwards.
TTGCTGGTCTTCACCTTCCCCCTGCAGCCTATTCACAGGCACAACAGGTTTGGGGATCTGTGCTTCCCCAGAGAGGGAACATCACACGGTGCGCATCCTCGGCAGAGCCTGTTCCCGAAAAGGCAAACGTCCGGCTCCTTGTCCCACACGGAAGGGGGCAGCCCTGAAAGCTGTTGCTGGTCTTCACCTTCCCCCTGCAGCCTATTCACAGGCACCACCGCACTGGGAATCTCTGCTTTCCCAAAGACGCAATCTCTCACGGTGCGCATCCTCGGCAGAGCCTGTTCCCGAAAAGGCAAACGTCCGGCTCCTTGTCCCACACGGAAGGTGGCAGCCCGGAAAGCTGTTGCTGGTCTTCACCTTCCCCCTGCAGCCTATTCACAGGCACAACAGGTTTTGGGATCTGTGCTTGCCCAGAGAAGGAACATCTCACGGTGCGCATCCTCGGCAGAGCCTGTTCCCGAAAAGGCAAACGTCCGGCTCCTTGTCCCACACGGAAGATGGCAGCCCTGAAAGCTGTTGCTGGTCTTCACCTTCCCCCTGCAGCCTATTCACAGGCACAACAGGTTTGGGGATCTGTGCTTGCCCAGAGAGGGAACATCACACGGTGCGCATCCTCGGCAGAGCCTGTTCCCGAAAAGGCAAACGTCCGGCTCCTTGTCCCACACGGAAGGGGGCAGCCCTGAAAGCTGTTGCTGGTCTTCACCTTCCCCCTGCAGCCTATTCACAGGCACAACAGGTTTTGGGATCTGTGCTTGCCCAGAGAAGGAACATCTCACGGTGCGCATCCTCGGCAGAGCCTGTTCCCGAAAAGGCAAACGTCCGGCTCCTTGTCCCACACGGAAGGTGGCAGCCCGGAAAGCTGTTGCTGGTCTTCACCTTCCCCCTGCAGCCTATTCACAGGCACAACAGGTTTGGGGATCTGTGCTTGCCCAGAGAAGGAACATCTCACGGTGCGCATCCTTGGCAGAGCCTGTTCCCGAAAAGGCAAACGTCCGGCTCCTTGTCCCACACGGAAGGTGGCAGCCCTGAAAGCTGTTGCTGGTCTTCACCTTCCCCCTGCAGCCTATTCACAGGCACAACAGGTTTTGGGATCTGTGCTTGCCCAGAGAAGGAACATCTCACGGTTCGCATCCTCGGCAGAGCCTGTTCCCGAAAAGGCAAACGTCCGGCTCCTTGTCCCACACGGAAGGTGGCAGCCCGGAAAGCTGTTGCTGGTCTTCACCTTCCCCCTGCAGCCTATTCACAGGCACCACCGCAGTGGGAATCTCTGCATTCCCAAAGACGCAATCTCTCACGGTGCGCATCCTCGGCAGAGCCTGTTCCCGAAAAGGCAAACGTCCAGCTCCTTGTCCCACACGGAAGGTGGCAGCCCTGAAAGCTGTTGCTGGTCTTCACCTTCCCCCTGCAGCCTATTCACAGGCACAACAGGTTTTGGGATCTGTGCTTGCCCAGAGAAGGAACATCTCACGGTGCGCATCCTCGGCAGAGCCTGTTCCCGAAAGGGCAAACGTCCGGCTCCTTGTCCCACACGGAAGGTGGCAGCCCGGAAAGCTGTTGCTGGTCTTCACCTTCCCCGTGCAGCCTATTCACAGGCACCACCGCACTGGGAATCTCTGCTTTCCCAAAGACGCAATCTCTCATGGTGCGCATCCTCGGCAGAGCCTGTTCCCGAAAAGGCAAACGTCCGGCTCCTTGTCCCACACGGAAGGTGGCAGCCCGGAAAGCTGTTGCTGGTCTTCACCTTCCCCCTGCAGCCTATTCACAGGCACAACAGGTTTTGGGATCTCTGCTTGCCCAGAGAAGGAACATCTCACGGTGCGCATCCTCGGCAGAGCCTGTTCCCGAAAAGGCAAACGTCCGGCTCCTTGTCCCACACGGAAGGTGGCAGCCCGGAAAGCTGTTGCTGGTCTTCACCTTCCCCCTGCAGCCTATTCACAGGCACCACCGCAGTGGGAATCTCTGCATTCCCAAAGACGCAATCTCTCACGGTGCGCATCCTCGGCAGAGCCTGTTCCCGAAAAGGCAAACGTCCAGCTCCTTGTCCCACACGGAAGGTGACAGCCCTGAAAGCTGGTGCTGGTCTTCACCTTCCCCCTGCAGCCTATTCACAGGCACCACCGCACTGGGAATCTCTGCTTTCCCAAAGACGCAATCTCTCACGGTGCGCATCCTTGGCAGAGCCTGTTCCCGAAAAGGCAAACGTCCGGCTCCTTGTCCCACACGGAAGGTGGCAGCCCTGAAAGCTGTTGCTGGTCTTCACCTTCCCCCTGCAGCCTATTCACAGGCACAACAGGTTTGGGGATCTGTGCTTGCCCAGAGAAGGAACATCACACGGTGCGCATCCTCAGCAGAGCCTGTTCCCGAAAAGGCAAACGTCCGGCTCCTTGTCCCACACGGAAGGGGGCAGCCCTGAAAGCTGTTGCTGGTCTTCACCTTCCCCCTGCAGCCTATTCACAGGCACAACAGGTTTGGGGATCTGTGCTTGCCCAGAGAAGGAACATCTCACGGTGCGCATCCTCGGCAGAGCCTGTTCCCGAAAAGGCAAACGTCCAGCTCCTTGTCCCACACGGAAGGTGGCAGCCCGGAAAGCTGGTGCTGGTCTTCACCTTCCCCCTGCAGCCTATTCACAGGCACAACAGGTTTTGGGATCTGAGCTTGCCCAGAGAAGGAACATCTCACGGTGCGCATCCTTGGCAGAGCCTGTTCCCGAAAAGGCAAACGTCCGGCTCCTTGTCCCACACGGAAGGTGGCAGCCCTGAAAGCTGTTGCTGGTCTTCACCTTCCCCCTGCAGCCTATTCACAGGCACAACAGGTTTTGGGATCTGTGCTTGCCCAGAGAAGGAACATCTCACGGTGCGCATCCTCGGCAGAGCCTGTTCCCGAAAAGGCAAACGTCCGGCTCCTTGTCCCACACGGAAGGTGGCAGCCCGGAAAGCTGTTGCTGGTCTTCACCTTCCCCCTGCAGCCTATTCACAGGCACCACCGCAGTGGGAATCTCTGCATTCCCAAAGACGCAATCTCTCACGGTGCGCATCCTCGGCAGAGCCTGTTCCCGAAAAGGCAAACGTCCGGCTCCTTGTCCCACACGGAAGATGGCAGCCCGGAAAGCTGTTGCTGGTCTTCACCTTCCCCCTGCAGCCTATTCACAGGCACAACAGGTTTTGGGATCTGTGCTTGCCCAGAGAAGGAACATCTCACGGTGCGCATCCTCGGCAGAGCCTGTTCCCGAAAAGGCAAACGTCCGGCTCCTTGTCCCACACGGAAGGTGGCAGCCCGGAAAGCTGTTGCTGGTCTTCACCTTCCCCCTGCAGCCTATTCACAGGCACCACCGCAGTGGGAATCTCTGCATTCCCAAAGACGCAATCTCTCACGGTGCGCATCCTCGGCAGAGCCTGTTCCCGAAAAGGCAAACGTCCAGCTCCTTGTCCCACACGGAAGGTGGCAGCCCGGAAAGCTGTTGCTGGTCTTCACCTTCCCCCTGCAGCCTATTCACAGGCACAACAGGTTTTGGGATCTGTGCTTGCCCAGAGAAGGAACATCTCACGGTGCGCATCCTCGGCAGAGCCTGTTCCCGAAAAGGCAAATGTCCGGCTCCTTGTCCCACATGGAAGGTGGCAGCCCGGAAAGCTGTTGCTGGTCTTCACCTTCCCCCTGCAGCCTATTCACAGGCACCACCGCACTGGGAATCTCTGCTTTCCCAAAGACGCAATCTCTCACGGTGCGCATCCTCGGCAGAGCCTGTTCCCGAAAAGGCAAACGTCCAGCTCCTTGTCCCACACGGAAGGTGACAGCCCTGAAAGCTGTTGCTGGTCTTCACCTTCCCCCTGCAGCCTATTCACAGGCACCACAGCACTGGGAATCTCTGCTTTCCCAAAGACGCAATCTCTCACGGTGCGCATCCTCGGCAGAGCCTGTTCCCGAAAAGGCAAACGTCCGGCTCCTTGTCCCACACGGAAGATGGCAGCCCTGAAAGCTGTTGCTGGTCTTCACCTTCCCCCTGCAGCCTATTCACAGGCACAACAGGTTTTGGGATCTGTGCTTGCCCAGAGAGGGAACATCACACGGTGCGCATCCTCAGCAGAGCCTGTTCCCGAAAAGGCAAACGTCCGGCTCCTTGTCCCACACGGAAGGTGGCAGCCCTGAAAGCTCTTGCTGGTCTTCACCTTCCCCCTGCAGCTTATTCACAGGCACAACCGCACTGGGAATCTCTGCTTTCCCAAAGACGCAATCTCTCACGGTGCGCATCCTCGGCAGAGCCTGTTCCCGAAAAGGCAAACGTCCGGCTCCTTGTCCCACACGGAAGGTGGCAGCCCGGAAAGCTGTTGCTGGTCTTCACCTTCCCCCTGCAGCCTATTCACAGGCACAACAGGTTTGGGCATCTGTGCTTGCCCAGAGAAGGAACATCTCACGGTGCGCATCCTCGGCAGAGCCTGTTCCCGAAAAGGCAAACGTCCGGCTCCTTGTCCCACACGGAAGGTGGCAGCCCGGAAAGCTGTTGCTGGTCTTCGCCTTCCCCCTGCAGCCTATTCACAGGCACCACCGCACTGGGAATCTCTGCTTTCCCAAAGACGCAATCTCTGACGGCGCGCATCCTCGGCAGAGCCTGTTCCCGAAAAGGCAAACGTCCGGCTCCTTGTCCCACACGGAAGGGGGCAGCCCTGAAAGCTGTTGCTGGTCTTCACCTTCCCCCTGCAGCCTATTCACAGGCACAACAGGTTTTGGGATCTGTGCTTGCCCAGAGAAGGAACATCTCACGGTGCGCATCCTCGGCAGAGCCTGTTCCCGAAAAGGCAAACGTCCGGCTCCTTGTCCCACACGGAAGGTGGCAGCCCGGAAAGCTGGTGCTGGTCTTCACCTTCCCCCTGCAGCCTATTCACAGGCACAACAGGTTTGGGGATCTGTGCTTGCCCAGAGAAGGAACATCTCACGGTGCGCATCCTCGGCAGAGCCTGTTCCCGAAAAGGCAAACGTCCGGCTCCTTGTCCCACACGGAAGGTGGCAGCCCGGAAAGCTGTTGCTGGTCTTCACCTTCCCCCTGCAGCCTATTCACAGGCACAACAGGTTTTGGGATCTGTGCTTGCCCAGAGAAGGAACATCTCACGGTGCGCATCCTCGGCAGAGCCTGTTCCCGAAAAGGCAAACGTCCGGCTCCTTGTCCCACACGGAAGGTGGCAGCCCGGAAAGCTCTTGCTGGTCTTCACCTTCCCCCTGCAGCCTATTCACAGGCACCACCGCACTGGGAATCTCTGCTTTCCCAAAGACGCAATCTCTCACGGTGCGCATCCTCGGCAGAGCCTGTTCCCGAAAAGGCAAACGTCCGGCTCCTTGTCCCACACGGAAGGTGGCAACCCGGAAAGCTGTTGCTGGTCTTCACCTTCCCCCTGCAGCCTATTCACAGGCACAACAGGTTTTGGGATCTCTGCTTGCCCAGAGAAGGAACATCTCACGGTGCGCATCCTCGGCAGAGCCTGTTCCCGAAAAGGCAAACGTCCGGCTCCTTGTCCCACACGGAAGATGGCAGCCCTGAAAGCTGTTGCTGGTCTTCACCTTCCCCCTGCAGCCTATTCACAGGCACAACAGGTTTGGGGATCTGTGCTTGCCCAGAGAGGGAACATCACACGGTGCGCATCCTCGGCAGAGCCTGTTCCCGAAAAGGCAAACGTCCGGCTCCTTGTCCCACACGGAAGGGGGCAGCCCTGAAAGCTGTTGCTGGTCTTCACCTTCCCCCTGCAGCCTATTCACAGGCACAACAGGTTTTGGGATCTGTGCTTGCCCAGAGAAGGAACATCTCACGGTGCGCATCCTCGGCAGAGCCTGTTCCCGAAAAGGCAAACGTCCGGCTCCTTGTCCCACACGGAAGGTGGCAGCCCGGAAAGCTGGTGCTGGTCTTCACCTTCCCCCTGCAGCCTATTCACAGGCACCACCGCACTGGGAATCTCTGCTTTCCCAAAGACGCAATCTCTCATGGTGCGCATCCTCGGCAGAGCCTGTTCCTGAAAAGGCAAACGTCCGGCTCCTTGTCCCACACGGAAGGTGGCAGCCCTGAAAGCTGTTGCTGGTCTTCACCTTCCCCCTGCAGCCTATTCACAGGCACAACAGGTTTTGGGATCTGTGCTTGCCCAGAGAAGGAACATCTCACGGTGCGCATCCTCGGCAGAGCCTGTTCCCGAAAAGGCAAACGTCCGGCTCCTTGTCCCACACGGAAGGTGGCAGCCCGGAAAGCTGTTGCTGGTCTTCACCTTCCCCCTGCAGCCTATTCACAGGCACCACCGCAGTGGGAATCTCTGCTTTCCCAAAGACGCAATCTCTCACGGTGCGCATCCTCGGCAGAGCCTGTTCCCGAAAAGGCAAACGTCCAGCTCCTTGTCCCACACGGAAGGTGGCAGCCCTGAAAGCTGTTGCTGGTCTTCACCTTCCCCCTGCAGCCTATTCACAGGCACAACAGGTTTTGGGATCTGTGCTTGCCCAGAGAAGGAACATCTCACGGTGCGCATCCTCGGCAGAGCCTGTTCCCGAAAGGGCAAACGTCCGGCTCCTTGTCCCACACGGAAGGTGGCAGCCCGGAAAGCTGTTGCTGGTCTTCACCTTCCCCGTGCAGCCTATTCACAGGCACCACCGCACTGGGAATCTCTGCTTTCCCAAAGACGCAATCTCTCATGGTGCGCATCCTCGGCAGAGCCTGTTCCCGAAAAGGCAAACGTCCGGCTCCTTGTCCCACACGGAAGGTGGCAGCCCTGAAAGCTGTTGCTGGTCTTCACCTTCCCCGTGCAGCCTATTCACAGGCACAACAGGTTTTGGGATCTGTGCTTGCCCAGAGAAGGAACATCTCACGGTGCGCATCCTCGGCAGAGCCTGTTCCCGAAAAGGCAAACGTCCGGCTCCTTGTCCCACACGGAAGGTGGCAGCCCGGAAAGCTGTTGCTGGTCTTCACCTTCCCCCTGCAGCCTATTCACAGGCACCACCGCAGTGGGAATCTCTGCATTCCCAAAGACGCAATCTCTCACGGTGCGCATCCTCGGCAGAGCCTGTTCCCGAAAAGGCAAACGTCCAGCTCCTTGTCCCACACGGAAGGTGACAGCCCTGAAAGCTGGTGCTGGTATTCACCTTCCCCCTGCAGCCTATTCACAGGCACCACCGCACTGGGAATCTCTGCTTTCCCAAAGACGCAATCTCTCACGGTGCGCATCCTCGGCAGAGCCTGTTCCCGAAAAGGCAAACGTCCGGCTCCTTGTCCCACACGGAAGATGGCAGCCCTGAAAGCTGTTGCTGGTCTTCACCTTCCCCCTGCAGCCTATTCACAGGCACAACAGGTTTTGGGATCTGTGCTTGCCCAGAGAGGGAACATCACACGGTGCGCATCCTCAGCAGAGCCTGTTCCCGAAAAGGCAAACGTCCGGCTCCTTGTCCCACACGGAAGGGGGCAGCCCTGAAAGCTGTTGCTGGTCTTCACCTTCCCCCTGCAGCCTATTCACAGGCACAACAGGTTTGGGGATCTGTGCTTCCCCAGAGAAGGAACATCTCACGGTGCGCATCCTCGGCAGAGCCTGTTCCCGAAAAGGCAAACGTCCGGCTCCTTGTCCCACACGGAAGGTGGCAGCCCGGAAAGCTGGTGCTGGTCTTCACCTTCCCCGTGCAGCCTATTCACAGGCACAACAGGTTTTGGGATCTGTGCTTGCCCAGAGAAGGAACATCTCACGGTGCGCATCCTTGGCAGAGCCTGTTCCCGAAAAGGCAAACGTCCGGCTCCTTGTCCCACACGGAAGGTGGCAGCCCGGAAAGCTGTTGCTGGTCTTCACCTTCCCCCTGCAGCCTATTCACAGGCACAACAGGTTTTGGGATCTGTGCTTGCCCAGAGAAGGAACATCTCACGGTGCGCATCCTCGGCAGAGCCTGTTCCCGAAAAGGCAAACGTCCGGCTCCTTGTCCCACACGGAAGGTGGCAGCCCGGAAAGCTGTTGCTGGTCTTCACCTTCCCCCTGCAGCCTATTCACAGGCACCACCGCAGTGGGAATCTCTGCATTCCCAAAGACGCAATCTCTCACGGTGCGCATCCTCGGCAGAGCCTGTTCCCGAAAAGGCAAACGTCCGGCTCCTTGTCCCACACGGAAGGTGGCAGCCCTGAAAGCTGTTGCTGGTCTTCACCTTCCCCCTGCAGCCTATTCACAGGCACAACAGGTTTTGGGATCTGTGCTTGCCCAGAGAAGGAACATCTCACGGTGCGCATCCTCGGCAGAGCCTGTTCCCGAAAAGGCAAACGTCCGGCTCCTTGTCCCACACGGAAGGTGGCAGCCCGGAAAGCTGTTGCTGGTCTTCAACTTCCCCCTGCAGCCTATTCACAGGCACCACCGCACTGGGAATCTCTGCTTTCCCAAAGACGCAATCTCTCATGGTGCGCATCCTCGGCAGAGCCTGTTCCCGAAAAGGCAAACGTCCGGCTCCTTGTCCCACACGGAAGGTGGCAGCCCTGAAAGCTGTTGCTGGTCTTCACCTTCCCCCTGCAGCCTATTCACAGGCACAACAGGTTTTGGGATCTGTGCTTGCCCAGAGAAGGAACATCTCACGGTGCGCATCCTCGGCAGAGCCTGTTCCCGAAAAGGCAAACGTCCGGCTCCTTGTCCCACACGGAAGGTGGCAGCCCGGAAAGCTGTTGCTGGTCTTCACCTTCCCCCTGCAGCCTATTCACAGGCACCACCGCAGTGGGAATCTCTGCATTCCCAAAGACGCAATCTCTCACGGTGCGCATCCTCGGCAGAGCCTGTTCCCGAAAAGGCAAACGTCCAGCTCCTTGTCCCACACGGAAGGTGGCAGCCCGGAAAGTTGTTGCTGGTCTTCACCTTCCCCGTGCAGCCTATTCACAGGCACAACAGGTTTTGGGATCTGTGCTTGCCCAGAGAAGGAACATCTCACGGTGCGCATCCTCGGCAGAGCCTGTTCCCGAAAAGGCAAATGTCCGGCTCCTTGTCCCACACGGAAGGTGGCAGCCCGGAAAGCTGGTGCTGGTCTTCACCTTCCCCCTGCAGCCTATTCACAGGCACCACCGCAGTGGGAATCTCTGCTTTCCCAAAGACGCAATCTCTCATGGTGCGCATCCTCGGCAGAGCCTGTTCCCGAAAAGGCAAACGTCCGGCTCCTTGTCCCACACGGAAGGTGGCAGCCCTGAAAGCTGTTGCTGGTCTTCACCTTACCCGTGCAGCCTATTCACAGGCACAACAGGTTTTGGGATCTGTGCTTGCCCAGAGAAGGAACATCTCACGGTGCGCATCCTCGGCAGAGCCTGTTCCCGAAAAGGCAAACGTCCGGCTCCTTGTCCCACACAGAAGGTGGCAGCCCGGAAAGCTGTTGCTGGTCTTCACCTTCCCCCTGCAGCCTATTCACAGGCACAACAGGTTTTGGGATCTGTGCTTGCCCAGAGAAGGAACATCTCACGGTGCGCATCCTCGGCAGAGCCTGTTCCCGAAAAGGCAAACGTCCGGCTCCTTGTCCCACACGGAAGGTGGCAGCCCGGAAAGCTGTTGCTGGTCTTCACCTTCCCCCTGCAGCCTATTCACAGGCACAACAGGTTTGGGGATATGTGCTTGCCCAGAGAAGGAACATCTCACGGTGCGCATCCTCGGCAGAGCCTGTTCCCGAAAAGGCAAACGTCCGGCTCCTTGTCCCACACGGAAGGTGGCAGCCCGGAAAGCTGTTGCTGGTCTTCACCTTCCCCCTGCAGCCTATTCACAGGCACCACCGCACTGTGAATCTCTGCTTTCCCAAAGACGCAATCTCTCACGGTGCGCATCCTCGGCAGAGCCTGTTCCCGAAAAGGCAAACGTCCGGCTCCTTGTCCCACACGGAAGGTGGCAGCCCCGAAAGCTGTTGCTGGTCTTCACCTTCCCCCTGCAGCCTATTCACAGGCACAACAGGTTTTGGGATCTGTGCTTGCCCAGAGAGGGAACATCTCACGGTGCGCATCCTCGGCAGAGCCTGTTCCCGAAAAGGCAAACGTCCGGCTCCTTGTCCCACACGGAAGGTGGCAGCCCTGAAAGCTGTTGCTGGTCTTCACCTTCCCCCTGCAGCCTATTCACAGGCACCACCGCACTGGGAATCTCTGCTTTCCCAAAGACGCAATCTCTCATGGTGCGCATCCTCGGCAGAGCCTGTTCCCGAAAAGGCAAACGTCCGGCTCCTTGTCCCACACGGAAGGTGGCAGCCCGGAAAGCTGTTGCTGGTCTTCACCTTCCCCCTGCAGCCTATTCACAGGCACAACAGGTTTTGGGATCTGTGCTTGCCCAGAGAAGGAACATCTCACGGTGCGCATCCTCGGCAGAGCCTGTTCCCGAAAAGGCAAACGTCCGGCTCCTTGTCCCACACGGAAGGTGGCAGCCCGGAAAGCTGTTGCTGGTCTTCACCTTCCCCCTGCAGCCTATTCACAGGCACCACCGCAGTGGGAATCTCTGCATTCCCAAAGACGCAATCTCTCACGGTGCGCATCCTCGGCAGAGCCTGTTCCCGAAAAGGCAAACGTCCAGCTCCTTGTCCCACACGGAAGGTGGCAGCCCTGAAAGCTGTTGCTGGTCTTCACCTTCCCCCTGCAGCCTATTCACAGGCACAACAGGTTTGGGGATCTGTGCTTGCCCAGAGAAGGAACATCTCACGGTGCGCACCCTCGGCAGAGCCTGTTCCCGAAAAGGCAAACGTCCGGCTCCTTGTCCCACACAGAAGGAGGCAGCCCGGAAAGCTGTTGCTGGTCTTCACCTTCCCCCTGCAGCCTATTCACAGGCACCACCGCACTGGGAATCTCTGCATTCCCAAAGACGCAATCTCTCACGGTGCGCATCCTCGGCAGAGCCTGTTCCCGAAAAGGCAAACGTCCGGCTCCTTGTCCCACACGGAAGGTGGCAGCCCTGAAAGCTGTTGCTGGTCTTCACCTTCCCCCTGCAGCCTATTCACAGGCACAACAGGTTTTGGGATCTGTGCTTGCCCAGAGAAGGAACATCTCACAGTGCGCATCCTCGGCAGAGCCTGTTCCCGAAAAGGCAAACGTCCGGCTCCTTGTCCCACACGGAAGGTGGCAGCCCGGAAAGCTGTTGCTGGTCTTCACCTTCCCCCTGCAGCCTATTCACAGGCACCACCGCACTGGGAATCTCTGCTTTCCCAAAGACGCAATCTCTGACGGCGCGCATCCTCGGCAGAGCCTGTTCCCGAAAAGGCAAACGTCCGGCTCCTTGTCCCACACAGAAGGTGGCAGCCCGGAAAGCTGTTGCTGGTCTTCACCTTCCCCCTGCAGCCTATTCACAGGCACAACAGGTTTTGGGATCTGTGCTTGCCCAGAGAAGGAACATCTCACGGTGCGCATCCTCGGCAGAGCCTGTTCCCGAAAAGGCAAACGTCCGGCTCCTTGTCCCACACGGAAGGTGGCAGCCCGGAAAGCTGGTGCTGGTCTTCACCTTCCCCCTGCAGCCTATTCACAGGCACAACAGGTTTTGGGATCTGTGCTTGCCCAGAGAAGGAACATCTCACGGTGCGCATCCTCGGCAGAGCCTGTTCCCGAAAAGGCAAACGTCCGGCTCCTTGTCCCACACGGAAGGTGGCAGCCCGGAAAGCTGGTGCTGGTCTTCACCTTCCCCCTGCAGCCTATTCACAGGCACAACAGGTTTGGGGATCTGTGCTTGCCCAGAGAAGGAACATCTCACGGTGCGCACCCTCGGCAGAGCCTGTTCCCGAAAAGGCAAACGTCCGGCTCCTTGTCCCACACAGAAGGAGGCAGCCCGGAAAGCTGTTGCTGGTCTTCACCTTCCCCCTGCAGCCTATTCACAGGCACCACCGCACTGGGAATCTCTGCATTCCCAAAGACGCAATCTCTCACGGTGCGCATCCTCGGCAGAGCCTGTTCCCGAAAAGGCAAACGTCCGGCTCCTTGTCCCACACGGAAGGTGGCAGCCCTGAAAGCTGTTGCTGGTCTTCACCTTCCCCCTGCAGCCTATTCACAGGCACAACAGGTTTTGGGATCTGTGCTTGCCCAGAGAAGGAACATCTCACGGTGCGCATCCTCGGCAGAGCCTGTTCCCGAAAAGGCAAACGTCCGGCTCCTTGTCCCACACGGAAGGTGGCAGCCCGGAAAGCTGTTGCTGGTCTTCACCTTCCCCCTGCAGCCTATTCACAGGCACCACCGCACTGGGAATCTCTGCTTTCCCAAAGACGCAATCTCTGACGGCGCGCATCCTCGGCAGAGCCTGTTCCCGAAAAGGCAAACGTCCGGCTCCTTGTCCCACACAGAAGGTGGCAGCCCGGAAAGCTGTTGCTGGTCTTCACCTTCCCCCTGCAGCCTATTCACAGGCACAACAGGTTTTGGGATCTGTGCTTGCCCAGAGAAGGAACATCTCACGGTGCGCATCCTCGGCAGAGCCTGTTCCCGAAAAGGCAAACGTCCGGCTCCTTGTCCCACACGGAAGGTGGCAGCCCGGAAAGCTGGTGCTGGTCTTCACCTTCCCCCTGCAGCCTATTCACAGGCACAACAGGTTTTGGGATCTGTGCTTGCCCAGAGAAGGAACATCTCACGGTGCGCATCCTCGGCAGAGCCTGTTCCCGAAAAGGCAAACGTCCGGCTCCTTGTCCCACACGGAAGGTGGCAGCCCGGAAAGCTGGTGCTGGTCTTCACCTTCCCCCTGCAGCCTATTCACAGGCACAACAGGTTTTGGGATCTGTGCTTGCCCAGAGAAGGAACATCTCACGGTGCGCATCCTCGGCAGAGCCTGTTCCCGAAAAGGCAAACGTCCGGCTCCTTGTCCCACACGGAAGGTGGCAGCCCGGAAAGCTGTTGCTGGTCTTCACCTTCCCCCTGCAGCCTATTCACAGGCACAACCGCAGTGGGAATCTCTGCATTCCCAAAGGCGCAATCTCTCACGGTGCGCATCCTCGGCAGAGCCTGTTCCCGAAAAGGCAAACGTCCGGCTCCTTGTCCCACACAGAAGGTGGCAGCCCGGAAAGCTGTTGCTGGTCTTCACCTTCCCCCTGCAGCCTATTCACAGGCACCACCGCACTGGGAATCTCTGCTTTCCCAAAGACGCAATCTCTCATGGTGCGCATCCTCGGCAGAGCCTGTTCCCGAAAAGGCAAACGTCCGGCTCCTTGTCCCACACGGAAGGTGGCAGCCCGGAAAGCTGTTGCTGGTCTTCACCTTCCCCCTGCAGCCTATTCACAGGCACAACAGGTTTGGGGATATGTGCTTGCCCAGAGAAGGAACATCTCACGGTGCGCATCCTCGGCAGAGCCTGTTCCCGAAAAGGCAAACGTCCGGCTCCTTGTCCCACACGGAAGGTGGCAGCCCGGAAAGCTGTTGCTGGTCTTCACCTTCCCCCTGCAGCCTATTCACAGGCACCACCGCACTGGGAATCTCTGCTTTCCCAAAGACGCAATCTCTCACGGTGCGCATCCTCGGCAGAGCCTGTTCCCGAAAAGGCAAACGTCCGGCTCCTTGTCCCACACGGAAGGTGGCAGCCCCGAAAGCTGTTGCTGGTCTTCACCTTCCCCCTGCAGCCTATTCACAGGCACAACAGGTTTTGGGATCTGTGCTTGCCCAGAGAAGGAACATCTCACGGTGCGCATCCTCGGCAGAGCCTGTTCCCGAAAAGGCAAACGTCCGGCTCCTTGTCCCACACGGAAGGTGGCAGCCCGGAAAGCTGTTGCTGGTCTTCACCTTCCCCCTGCAGCCTATTCACAGGCACCACCGCACTGGGAATCTCTGCTTTCCCAAAGACGCAATCTCTCATGGTGCGCATCCTCGGCAGAGCCTGTTCCCGAAAAGGCAAACGTCCGGCTCCTTGTCCCACACGGAAGGTGGCAGCCCGGAAAGCTGTTGCTGGTCTTCACCTTCCCCCTGCAGCCTATTCACAGGCACAACAGGTTTTGGGATCTGTGCTTGCCCAGAGAAGGAACATCTCACGGTGCGCATCCTCGGCAGAGCCTGTTCCCGAAAAGGCAAACGTCCGGCTCCTTGTCCCACACGGAAGATGGCAGCCCTGAAAGCTGTTGCTGGTCTTCACCTTCCCCCTGCAGCCTATTCACAGGCACAACAGGTTTGGGGATCTGTGCTTGCCCAGAGAGGGAACATCACACGGTGCGCATCCTCGGCAGAGCCTGTTCCCGAAAAGGCAAACGTCCGGCTCCTTGTCCCACACGGAAGGGGGCAGCCCTGAAAGCTGTTGCTGGTCTTCACCTTCCCCCTGCAGCCTATTCACAGGCACAACAGGTTTTGGGATCTGTGCTTGCCCAGAGAAGGAACATCTCACGGTGCGCATCCTCGGCAGAGCCTGTTCCCGAAAAGGCAAACGTCCGGCTCCTTGTCCCACACGGAAGGTGGCAGCCCGGAAAGCTGGTGCTGGTCTTCACCTTCCCCCTGCAGCCTATTCACAGGCACAACAGGTTTTGGGATCTGTGCTTGCCCAGAGAAGGAACATCTCACGGTGCGCATCCTCGGCAGAGCCTGTTCCCGAAAAGGCAAACGTCCGGCTCCTTGTCCCACACGGAAGGTGGCAGCCCTGAAAGCTGTTGCTGGTCTTCACCTTCCCCCTGCAGCCTATTCACAGGCACCACCGCACTGGGAATCTCTGCTTTCCCAAAGACGCAATCTCTCACGGTGCGCATCCTCGGCAGAGCCTGTTCCCGAAAAGGCAAACGTCCGGCTCCTTGTCCCACACGGAAGGTGGCAGCCCTGAAAGCTGTTGCTGGTCTTCACCTTCCCCCTGCAGCCTATTCACAGGCACAACAGGTTTGGGGATCTGTGCTTGCCCAGAGAGGGAACATCACACGGTGCGCATCCTCGGCAGAGCCTGTTCCCGAAAAGGCAAACGTCCAGCTCCTTGTCCCACACGGAAGGTGGCAGCCCTGAAAGCTGTTGCTGGTCTTCACCTTCCCCCTGCAGCCTATTCACAGGCACAACAGGTTTGGGGATCTGTGCTTGCCCAGAGAAGGAACATCTCACGGTGCGCACCCTCGGCAGAGCCTGTTCCCGAAAAGGCAAACGTCCGGCTCCTTGTCCCACACAGAAGGAGGCAGCCCGGAAAGCTGTTGCTGGTCTTCACCTTCCCCCTGCAGCCTATTCACAGGCACCACCGCAGTGGGAATCTCTGCATTCCCAAAGACGCAATCTCTCACGGTGCGCATCCTCGGCAGAGCCTGTTCCCGAAAAGGCAAACGTCCGGCTCCTTGTCCCACACGGAAGGTGGCAGCCCTGAAAGCTGTTGCTGGTCTTCACCTTCCCCCTGCAGCCTATTCACAGGCACAACAGGTTTGGGGATCTGTGCTTGCCCAGAGAAGGAACATCTCACGGTGCGCACCCTCGGCAGAGCCTGTTCCCGAAAAGGCAAACGTCCGGCTCCTTGTCCCACACAGAAGGAGGCAGCCCGGAAAGCTGTTGCTGGTCTTCACCTTCCCCCTGCAGCCTATTCACAGGCACCACCGCAGTGGGAATCTCTGCATTCCCAAAGACGCAATCTCTCACGGTGCGCATCCTCGGCAGAGCCTGTTCCCGAAAAGGCAAACGTCCGGCTCCTTGTCCCACACGGAAGGTGGCAGCCCTGAAAGCTGTTGCTGGTCTTCACCTTCCCCCTGCAGCCTATTCACAGGCACAACAGGTTTTGGGATCTGTGCTTGCCCAGAGAAGGAACATCTCACGGTGCGCATCCTCGGCAGAGCCTGTTCCCGAAAAGGCAAACGTCCGGCTCCTTGTCCCACACGGAAGGTGGCAGCCCGGAAAGCTGTTGCTGGTCTTCACCTTCCCCCTGCAGCCTATTCACAGGCACCACCGCACTGGGAATCTCTGCTTTCCCAAAGACGCAATCTCTGACGGCGCGCATCCTCGGCAGAGCCTGTTCCCGAAAAGGCAAACGTCCGGCTCCTTGTCCCACACGGAAGGGGGCAGTCCTGAAAGCTGTTGCTGGTCTTCACCTTCCCCCTGCAGCCTATTCACAGGCACAACAGGTTTTGGGATCTGTGCTTGCCCAGAGAAGGAACATCTCACGGTGCGCATCCTCGGCAGAGCCTGTTCCCGAAAAGGCAAACGTCCGGCTCCTTGTCCCACACGGAAGGTGGCAGCCCGGAAAGCTGGTGCTGGTCTTCACCTTCCCCCTGCAGCCTATTCACAGGCACAACAGGTTTTGGGATCTGTGCTTGCCCAGAGAAGGAACATCTCACGGTGCGCATCCTCGGCAGAGCCTGTTCCCGAAAAGGCAAACGTCCGGCTCCTTGTCCCACACGGAAGGTGGCAGCCCGGAAAGCTGGTGCTGGTCTTCACCTTCCCCCTGCAGCCTATTCACAGGCACAACAGGTTTTGGGATCTGTGCTTGCCCAGAGAAGGAACATCTCACGGTGCGCATCCTCGGCAGAGCCTGTTCCCGAAAAGGCAAACGTCCGGCTCCTTGTCCCACACGGAAGGTGGCAGCCCGGAAAGCTGTTGCTGGTCTTCACCTTCCCCCTGCAGCCTATTCACAGGCACCACCGCACTGGGAATCTCTGCATTCCCAAAGGCGCAATCTCTCACGGTGCGCATCCTCGGCAGAGCCTGTTCCCGAAAAGGCAAACGTCCGGCTCCTTGTCCCACACGGAAGGTGGCAGCCCGGAAAGCTGTTGCTGGTCTTCACCTTCCCCCTGCAGCCTATTCACAGGCACAACAGGTTTGGGGATCTGTGCTTGCCCAGAGAAGGAACATCTCACGGTGCGCATCCTCGGCAGAGCCTGTTCCCGAAAAGGCAAACGTCCGGCTCCTTGTCCCACACGGAAGGTGGCAGCCCGGAAAGCTGTTGCTGGTCTTCACCTTCCCCCTGCAGCCTATTCACAGGCACAACAGGTTTGGGGATATGTGCTTGCCCAGAGAAGGAACATCTCACGGTGCGCATCCTCGGCAGAGCCTGTTCCCGAAAAGGCAAACGTCCGGCTCCTTGTCCCACACGGAAGGTGGCAGCCCGGAAAGCTGTTGCTGGTCTTCACCTTCCCCCTGCAGCCTATTCACAGGCACCACCGCACTGGGAATCTCTGCTTTCCCAAAGACGCAATCTCTCACGGTGCGCATCCTCGGCAGAGCCTGTTCCCGAAAAGGCAAACGTCCGGCTCCTTGTCCCACACGGAAGGTGGCAGCCCGGAAAGCTGTTGCTGGTCTTCACCTTCCCCCTGCAGCCTATTCACAGGCACAACAGGTTTTGGGATCTGTGCTTGCCCAGAGAAGGAACATCTCACGGTGCGCATCCTCGGCAGAGCCTGTTCCCGAAAAGGCAAACGTCCGGCTCCTTGTCCCACACGGAAGGTGGCAGCCCGGAAAGCTGGTGCTGGTCTTCACCTTCCCCCTGCAGCCTATTCACAGGCACAACAGGTTTTGGGATCTGTGCTTGCCCAGAGAAGGAACATCTCACGGTGCGCATCCTCGGCAGAGCCTGTTCCCGAAAAGGCAAACGTCCGGCTCCTTGTCCCACACGGAAGGTGGCAGCCCGGAAAGCTGTTGCTGGTCTTCACCTTCCCCCTGCAGCCTATTCACAGGCACCACCGCACTGGGAATCTCTGCTTTCCCAAAGACGCAATCTCTCACGGTGCGCATCCTCGGCAGAGCCTGTTCCCGAAAAGGCAAACGTCCGGCTCCTTGTCCCACACGGAAGGTGGCAGCCCGGAAAGCTGTTGCTGGTCTTCACCTTCCCCCTGCAGCCTATTCACAGGCACAACAGGTTTTGGGATCTGTGCTTGCCCAGAGAAGGAACATCTCACGGTGCGCATCCTCGGCAGAGCCTGTTCCCGAAAAGGCAAACGTCCGGCTCCTTGTCCCACACGGAAGGTGGCAGCCCGGAAAGCTGTTGCTGGTCTTCACCTTCCCCCTGCAGCCTATTCACAGGCACCACCGCACTGGGAATCTCTGCTTTCCCAAAGACGCAATCTCTCATGGTGCGCATCCTCGGCAGAGCCTGTTCCCGAAAAGGCAAACGTCCGGCTCCTTGTCCCACACGGAAGGTGGCAGCCCGGAAAGCTGTTGCTGGTCTTCACCTTCCCCCTGCAGCCTATTCACAGGCACAACAGGTTTTGGGATCTGTGCTTGCCCAGAGAAGGAACATCTCACGGTGCGCATCCTCGGCAGAGCCTGTTCCCGAAAAGGCAAACGTCCGGCTCCTTGTCCCACACGGAAGATGGCAGCCCTGAAAGCTGTTGCTGGTCTTCACCTTCCCCCTGCAGCCTATTCACAGGCACAACAGGTTTGGGGATCTGTGCTTGCCCAGAGAGGGAACATCACACGGTGCGCATCCTCGGCAGAGCCTGTTCCCGAAAAGGCAAACGTCCGGCTCCTTGTCCCACACGGAAGGGGGCAGCCCTGAAAGCTGTTGCTGGTCTTCACCTTCCCCCTGCAGCCTATTCACAGGCACAACAGGTTTTGGGATCTGTGCTTGCCCAGAGAAGGAACATCTCACGGTGCGCATCCTCGGCAGAGCCTGTTCCCGAAAAGGCAAACGTCCGGCTCCTTGTCCCACACGGAAGGTGGCAGCCCGGAAAGCTGGTGCTGGTCTTCACCTTCCCCCTGCAGCCTATTCACAGGCACAACAGGTTTTGGGATCTGTGCTTGCCCAGAGAAGGAACATCTCACGGTGCGCATCCTCGGCAGAGCCTGTTCCCGAAAAGGCAAACGTCCGGCTCCTTGTCCCACACGGAAGGTGGCAGCCCTGAAAGCTGTTGCTGGTCTTCACCTTCCCCCTGCAGCCTATTCACAGGCACCACCGCACTGGGAATCTCTGCTTTCCCAAAGACGCAATCTCTCACGGTGCGCATCCTCGGCAGAGCCTGTTCCCGAAAAGGCAAACGTCCGGCTCCTTGTCCCACACGGAAGATGGCAGCCCTGAAAGCTCTTGCTGGTCTTCACCTTCCCCCTGCAGCCTATTCACAGGCACAACAGGTTTGGGGATCTGTGCTTGCCCAGAGAGGGAACATCACACGGTGCGCATCCTCGGCAGAGCCTGTTCCCGAAAAGGCAAACGTCCGGCTCCTTGTCCCACACGGAAGGGGGCAGCCCTGAAAGCTCTTGCTGGTCTTCACCTTCCCCCTGCAGCCTATTCACAGGCACAACAGGTTTGGGGATCTGTGCTTGCCCAGAGAAGGAACATCTCACGGTGCGCATCCTCGGCAGAGCCTGTTCCCGAAAAGGCAAACGTCCGGCTCCTTGTCCCACACGGAAGGTGGCAGCCCGGAAAGCTGGTGCTGGTCTTCACCTTCCCCCTGCAGCCTATTCACAGGCACAACAGGTTTTGGGATCTGTGCTTGCCCAGAGAAGGAACATCTCACGGTGTGCATCCTTGGCAGAGCCTGTTCCCGAAAAGGCAAACGTCCGGCTCCTTGTCCCACACGGAAGGTGGCAGCCCTGAAAGCTGTTGCTGGTCTTCACCTTCCCCCTGCAGCCTATTCACAGGCACAACAGGTTTTGGGATCTGTGCTTGCCCAGAGAAGGAACATCTCACGGTGCGCATCCTCGGCAGAGCCTGTTCCCGAAAAGGCAAACGTCCGGCTCCTTGTCCCACACGGAAGGTGGCAGCCCGGAAAGCTGTTGCTGGTCTTCACCTTCCCCCTGCAGCCTATTCACAGGCACCACCGCAGTGGGAATCTCTGCATTCCCAAAGACGCAATCTCTCACGGTGCGCATCCTCGGCAGAGCCTGTTCCCGAAAAGGCAAACGTCCAGCTCCTTGTCCCACACGGAAGGTGGCAGCCCTGAAAGCTGTTGCTGGTCTTCACCTTCCCCCTGCAGCCTATTCACAGGCACAACAGGTTTTGGGATCTGTGCTTGCCCAGAGAAGGAACATCTCACGGTGCGCATCCTCGGCTGAGCCTGTTCCCGAAAAGGCAAACGTCCGGCTCCTTGTCCCACGCGGAAGGTGGCAGCCCGGAAAGCTGTTGCTGGTCTTCACCTTCCCCCTGCAGCCTATTCACAGGCACCACCGCACTGGGAATCTCTGCTTTCCCAAAGGCGCAATCTCTCACGGTGCGCATCCTCGGCAGAGCCTGTTCCCGAAAAGGCAAACGTCCGGCTCCTTGTCCCACACGGAAGGTGGCAGCCCGGAAAGCTGTTGCTGGTCTTCACCTTCCCCCTGCAGCCTATTCACAGGCACAACAGGTTTTGGGATCTGTGCTTGCCCAGAGAAGGAACATCTCACGGTGCGCATCCTCGGCAGAGCCTGTTCCCGAAAAGGCAAACGTCCGGCTCCTTGTCCCACACGGAAGATGGCAGCCCTGAAAGCTGTTGCTGGTCTTCACCTTCCCCCTGCAGCCTATTCACAGGCACAACAGGTTTGGGGATCTGTGCTTGCCCAGAGAAGGAACATCACACGGTGCGCATCCTCGGCAGAGCCTGTTCCCGAAAAGGCAAACGTCCGGCTCCTTGTCCCACACGGAAGGGGGCAGCCCGGAAAGCTGGTGCTGGTCTTCACCTTCCCCCTGCAGCCTATTCACAGGCACAACAGGTTTTGGGATCTGTGCTTGCCCAGAGAAGGAACATCTCACGGTGCGCATCCTCGGCAGAGCCTGTTCCCGAAAAGGCAAACGTCCGGCTCCTTGTCCCACACGGAAGGTGGCAGCCCGGAAAGCTGGTGCTGGTCTTCACCTTCCCCCTGCAGCCTATTCACAGGCACAACAGGTTTTGGGATCTGTGCTTGCCCAGAGAAGGAACATCTCACGGTGCGCATCCTCGGCAGAGCCTGTTCCCGAAAAGGCAAACGTCCGGCTCCTTGTCCCACACGGAAGGTGGCAGCCCTGAAAGCTGTTGCTGGTCTTCACCTTCCCCCTGCAGCCTATTCACAGGCACAACAGGTTTTGGGATCTGTGCTTGCCCAGAGAAGGAACATCTCACGGTGCGCATCCTCGGCAGAGCCTGTTCCCGAAAAGGCAAACGTCCGGCTCCTTGTCCCACACGGAAGGTGGCAGCCCGGAAAGCTGTTGCTGGTCTTCACCTTCCCCCTGCAGCCTATTCACAGGCACCACCGCAGTGGGAATCTCTGCATTCCCAAAGACGCAATCTCTCACGGTGCGCATCCTCGGCAGAGCCTGTTCCCGAAAAGGCAAACGTCCAGCTCCTTGTCCCACACGGAAGGTGGCAGCCCTGAAAGCTGTTGCTGGTCTTCACCTTCCCCCTGCAGCCTATTCACAGGCACAACAGGTTTTGGGATCTGTGCTTGCCCAGAGAAGGAACATCTCACGGTGCGCATCCTCGGCAGAGCCTGTTCCCGAAAAGGCAAACGTCCGGCTCCTTGTCCCACACGGAAGGTGGCAGCCCCGAAAGCTGTTGCTGGTCTTCACCTTCCCTGTGCAGCCTATTCACAGGCACCACCGCACTGGGAATCTCTGCTTTCCCAAAGACGCAATCTCTCATGGTGCGCATCCTCGGCAGAGCCTGTTCCCGAAAAGGCAAACGTCCGGCTCCTTGTCCCACACGGAAGGTGGCAGCCCGGAAAGCTGTTGCTGGTCTTCACCTTCCCCCTGCAGCCTATTCACAGGCACCACCGCAGTGGGAATCTCTGCATTCCCAAAGACGCAATCTCTCACGGTGCGCATCCTCGGCAGAGCCTGTTCCCGAAAAGGCAAACGTCCGGCTCCTTGTCCCACACGGAAGGTGGCAGCCCTGAAAGCTGTTGCTGGTCTTCACCTTCCCCCTGCAGCCTATTCACAGGCACAACAGGTTTTGGGATCTGTGCTTGCCCAGAGAAGGAACATCTCACGGTGCGCATCCTCGGCAGAGCCTGTTCCCGAAAAGGCAAACGTCCGGCTCCTTGTCCCACACGGAAGGTGGCAGCCCGGAAAGCTGTTGCTGGTCTTCACCTTCCCCCTGCAGCCTATTCACAGGCACCACCGCACTGGGAATCTCTGCTTTCCCAAAGACGCAATCTCTCATGGTGCGCATCCTCGGCAGAGCCTGTTCCCGAAAAGGCAAACGTCCGGCTCCTTGTCCCACACGGAAGGTGGCAGCCCGGAAAGCTGTTGCTGGTCTTCACCTTCCCCGTGCAGCCTATTCACAGGCACAACAGGTTTTGGGATCTGTGCTTGCCCAGAGAAGGAACATCTCACGGTGCGCATCCTCGGCAGAGCCTGTTCCCGAAAAGGCAAACGTCCGGCTCCTTGTCCCACACGGAAGGTGGCAGCCCGGAAAGCTGTTGCTGGTCTTCACCTTCCCCCTGCAGCCTATTCACAGGCACAACAGGTTTGGGGATCTGTGCTTGCCCAGAGAAGGAACATCTCACGGTGCGCATCCTCGGCAGAGCCTGTTCCCGAAAAGGCAAATGTCCGGCTCCTTGTCCCACACGGAAGGTGGCAGCCCGGAAAGCTGTTGCTGGTCTTCACCTTCCCCCTGCAGCCTATTCACAGGCACCACCGCACTGGGAATCTCTGCTTTCCCAAAGACGCAATCTCTCATGGTGCGCATCCTCGGCAGAGCCTGTTCCCGAAAAGGCAAACGTCCGGCTCCTTGTCCCACACGGAAGGTGGCAGCCCTGAAAGCTGTTGCTGGTCTTCACCTTCCCCCTGCAGCCTATTCACAGGCACAACAGGTTTTGGGATCTGTGCTTGCCCAGAGAAGGAACATCTCACGGTGCGCATCCTCGGCAGAGCCTGTTCCCGAAAAGGCAAACGTCCGGCTCCTTGTCCCACACAGAAGGTGGCAGCCCGGAAAGCTGTTGCTGGTCTTCACCTTCCCCCTGCAGCCTATTCACAGGCACAACAGGTTTTGGGATCTGTGCTTGCCCAGAGAAGGAACATCTCACGGTGCGCATCCTCGGCAGAGCCTGTTCCCGAAAAGGCAAACGTCCGGCTCCTTGTCCCACACGGAAGGTGGCAGCCCGGAAAGCTGTTGCTGGTCTTCACCTTCCCCCTGCAGCCTATTCACAGGCAGCACCGCAGTGGGAATCTCTGCATTCCCAAAGACGCAATCTCTCACGGTGCGCATCCTCGGCAGAGCCTGTTCCCGAAAAGGCAAACGTCCAGCTCCTTGTCCCACACGGAAGGTGGCAGCCCTGAAAGCTGTTGCTGGTCTTCACCTTCCCCCTGCAGCCTATTCACAGGCACAACAGGTTTTGGGATCTGTGCTTGCCCAGAGAAGGAACATCTCACGGTGCGCATCCTCGGCAGAGCCTGTTCCCGAAAAGGCAAACGTCCGGCTCCTTGTCCCACACGGAAGGTGGCAGCCCCGAAAGCTGTTGCTGGTCTTCACCTTCCCCGTGCAGCCTATTCACAGGCACCACCGCACTGGGAATCTCTGCTTTCCCAAAGACGCAATCTCTCATGGTGCGCATCCTCGGCAGAGCCTGTTCCCGAAAAGGCAAACGTCCGGCTCCTTGTCCCACACGGAAGGTGGCAGCCCGGAAAGCTGTTGCTGGTCTTCACCTTCCCCCTGCAGCCTATTCACAGGCACCACCGCAGTGGGAATCTCTGCATTCCCAAAGACGCAATCTCTCACGGTGCGCATCCTCGGCAGAGCCTGTTCCCGAAAAGGCAAACGTCCGGCTCCTTGTCCCACACGGAAGGTGGCAGCCCTGAAAGCTGGTGCTGGTCTTCACCTTCCCCCTGCAGCCTATTCACAGGCACAACAGGTTTTGGGATCTGTGCTTGCCCAGAGAAGGAACATCTCACGGTGCGCATCCTCGGCAGAGCCTGTTCCCGAAAAGGCAAACGTCCGGCTCCTTGTCCCACATGGAAGGTGGCAGCCCGGAAAGCTGGTGCTGGTCTTCACCTTCCCCCTGCAGCCTATTCACAGGCACAACAGGTTTTGGGATCTGTGCTTGCCCAGAGAAGGAACATCTCACGGTGCGCATCCTCGGCAGAGCCTGTTCCCGAAAAGGCAAACGTCCGGCTCCTTGTCCCACACGGAAGGTGGCAGCCCGGAAAGCTGTTGCTGGTCTTCACCTTCCCCCTGCAGCCTATTCACAGGCACAACCGCAGTGGGAATCTCTGCATTCCCAAAGGCGCAATCTCTCACGGTGCGCATCCTCGGCAGAGCCTGTTCCCGAAAAGGCAAACGTCCGGCTCCTTGTCCCACACAGAAGGTGGCAGCCCGGAAAGCTGTTGCTGGTCTTCACCTTCCCCCTGCAGCCTATTCACAGGCACAACAGGTTTGGGGATCTGTGCTTGCCCAGAGAAGGAACATCTCACGGTGCGCATCCTCGGCAGAGCCTGTTCCCGAAAAGGCAAACGTCCGGCTCCTTGTCCCACACGGAAGGTGGCAGCCCGGAAAGCTGTTGCTGGTCTTCACCTTCCCCCTGCAGCCTATTCACAGGCACAACAGGTTTGGGGATATGTGCTTGCCCAGAGAAGGAACATCTCACGGTGCGCATCCTCGGCAGAGCCTGTTCCCGAAAAGGCAAACGTCCGGCTCCTTGTCCCACACGGAAGGTGGCAGCCCGGAAAGCTGTTGCTGGTCTTCACCTTCCCCCTGCAGCCTATTCACAGGCACCACCGCACTGGGAATCTCTGCTTTCCCAAAGACGCAATCTCTCACGGTGCGCATCCTCGGCAGAGCCTGTTCCCGAAAAGGCAAACGTCCGGCTCCTTGTCCCACACGGAAGGTGGCAGCCCCGAAAGCTGTTGCTGGTCTTCACCTTCCCCCTGCAGCCTATTCACAGGCACAACAGGTTTTGGGATCTGTGCTTGCCCAGAGAAGGAACATCTCACGGTGCGCATCCTCGGCAGAGCCTGTTCCCGAAAAGGCAAACGTCCGGCTCCTTGTCCCACACGGAAGGTGGCAGCCCGGAAAGCTGTTGCTGGTCTTCACCTTCCCCCTGCAGCCTATTCACAGGCACCACCGCACTGGGAATCTCTGCTTTCCCAAAGACGCAATCTCTCACGGTGCGCATCCTCGGCAGAGCCTGTTCCCGAAAAGGCAAACGTCCGGCTCCTTGTCCCACACGGAAGGTGGCAGCCCGGAAAGCTGTTGCTGGTCTTCACCTTCCCCCTGCAGCCTATTCACAGGCACAACAGGTTTTGGGATCTGTGCTTGCCCAGAGAAGGAACATCTCACGGTGCGCATCCTCGGCAGAGCCTGTTCCCGAAAAGGCAAACGTCCGGCTCCTTGTCCCACACGGAAGATGGCAGCCCTGAAAGCTGTTGCTGGTCTTCACCTTCCCCCTGCAGCCTATTCACAGGCACAACAGGTTTGGGGATCTGTGCTTGCCCAGAGAGGGAACATCACACGGTGCGCATCCTCGGCAGAGCCTGTTCCCGAAAAGGCAAACGTCCGGCTCCTTGTCCCACACGGAAGGGGGCAGCCCTGAAAGCTGTTGCTGGTCTTCACCTTCCCCCTGCAGCCTATTCACAGGCACAACAGGTTTTGGGATCTGTGCTTGCCCAGAGAAGGAACATCTCACGGTGCGCATCCTCGGCAGAGCCTGTTCCCGAAAAGGCAAACGTCCGGCTCCTTGTCCCACACGGAAGGTGGCAGCCCGGAAAGCTGGTGCTGGTCTTCACCTTCCCCCTGCAGCCTATTCACAGGCACAACAGGTTTTGGGATCTGTGCTTGCCCAGAGAAGGAACATCTCACGGTGCGCATCCTCGGCAGAGCCTGTTCCCGAAAAGGCAAACGTCCGGCTCCTTGTCCCACACGGAAGGTGGCAGCCCTGAAAGCTGTTGCTGGTCTTCACCTTCCCCCTGCAGCCTATTCACAGGCACCACCGCACTGGGAATCTCTGCTTTCCCAAAGACGCAATCTCTCACGGTGCGCATCCTCGGCAGAGCCTGTTCCCGAAAAGGCAAACGTCCGGCTCCTTGTCCCACACGGAAGATGGCAGCCCTGAAAGCTCTTGCTGGTCTTCACCTTCCCCCTGCAGCCTATTCACAGGCACAACAGGTTTGGGGATCTGTGCTTGCCCAGAGAGGGAACATCACACGGTGCGCATCCTCGGCAGAGCCTGTTCCCGAAAAGGCAAACGTCCGGCTCCTTGTCCCACACGGAAGGGGGCAGCCCTGAAAGCTCTTGCTGGTCTTCACCTTCCCCCTGCAGCCTATTCACAGGCACAACAGGTTTGGGGATCTGTGCTTCCCCAGAGAAGGAACATCTCACGGTGCGCATCCTCGGCAGAGCCTGTTCCCGAAAAGGCAAACGTCCGGCTCCTTGTCCCACACGGAAGGTGGCAGCCCGGAAAGCTGGTGCTGGTCTTCACCTTCCCCCTGCAGCCTATTCACAGGCACAACAGGTTTTGGGATCTGTGCTTGCCCAGAGAAGGAACATCTCACGGTACGCATCCTTGGCAGAGCCTGTTCCCGAAAAGGCAAACGTCCGGCTCCTTGTCCCACACGGAAGGTGGCAGCCCTGAAAGCTGTTGCTGGTCTTCACCTTCCCCCTGCAGCCTATTCACAGGCACAACAGGTTTGGGGATCTGTGCTTGCCCAGAGAAGGAACATCTCACGGTGCGCATCCTCGGCAGAGCCTGTTCCCGAAAAGGCAAACGTCCGGCTCCTTGTCCCACACGGAAGGTGGCAGCCCTGAAAGCTGGTGCTGGTCTTCACCTTCCCCCTGCAGCCTATTCACAGGCACCACCGCAGTGGGAATCTCTGCATTCCCAAAGACGCAATCTCTCACGGTGCGCATCCTCGGCAGAGCCTGTTCCCGAAAAGGCAAACGTCCAGCTCCTTGTCCCACACGGAAGGTGGCAGCCCTGAAAGCTGTTGCTGGTCTTCACCTTCCCCCTGCAGCCTATTCACAGGCACAACAGGTTTTGGGATCTCTGCTTGCCCAGAGAAGGAACATCTCACGGTGCGCATCCTCGGCAGAGCCTGTTCCCGAAAAGGCAAACGTCCGGCTCCTTGTCCCACGCGGAAGGTGGCAGCCCGGAAAGCTGTTGCTGGTCTTCACCTTCCCCCTGCAGCCTATTCACAGGCACCACCGCACTGGGAATCTCTGCTTTCCCAAAGACGCAATCTCTCATGGTGCGCATCCTCGGCAGAGCCTGTTCCCGAAAAGGCAAACGTCCGGCTCCTTGTCCCACACGGAAGGTGGCAGCCCGGAAAGCTGTTGCTGGTCTTCACCTTCCCCCTGCAGCCTATTCACAGGCACAACAGGTTTTGGGATCTGTGCTTGCCCAGAGAAGGAACATCTCACGGTGCGCATCCTCGGCAGAGCCTGTTCCCGAAAAGGCAAACGTCCGGCTCCTTGTCCCACACGGAAGATGGCAGCCCTGAAAGCTGTTGCTGGTCTTCACCTTCCCCCTGCAGCCTATTCACAGGCACAACAGGTTTGGGGATCTGTGCTTGCCCAGAGAAGGAACATCACACGGTGCGCATCCTCGGCAGAGCCTGTTCCCGAAAAGGCAAACGTCCGGCTCCTTGTCCCACACGGAAGGGGGCAGCCCTGAAAGCTGGTGCTGGTCTTCACCTTCCCCCTGCAGCCTATTCACAGGCACAACAGGTTTTGGGATCTGTGCTTGCCCAGAGAAGGAACATCTCACGGTGCGCATCCTCGGCAGAGCCTGTTCCCGAAAAGGCAAACGTCCGGCTCCTTGTCCCACACGGAAGGTGGCAGCCCGGAAAGCTGGTGCTGGTCTTCACCTTCCCCCTGCAGCCTATTCACAGGCACAACAGGTTTTGGGATCTGTGCTTGCCCAGAGAAGGAACATCTCACGGTGCGCATCCTCGGCAGAGCCTGTTCCCGAAAAGGCAAACGTCCGGCTCCTTGTCCCACACGGAAGGTGGCAGCCCTGAAAGCTGTTGCTGGTCTTCACCTTCCCCCTGCAGCCTATTCACAGGCACAACAGGTTTTGGGATCTGTGCTTGCCCAGAGAAGGAACATCTCACGGTGCGCATCCTCGGCAGAGCCTGTTCCCGAAAAGGCAAACGTCCGGCTCCTTGTCCCACACGGAAGGTGGCAGCCCGGAAAGCTGTTGCTGGTCTTCACCTTCCCCCTGCAGCCTATTCACAGGCACCACCGCAGTGGGAATCTCTGCATTCCCAAAGACGCAATCTCTCACGGTGCGCATCCTCGGCAGAGCCTGTTCCCGAAAAGGCAAACGTCCAGCTCCTTGTCCCACACGGAAGGTGGCAGCCCTGAAAGCTGTTGCTGGTCTTCACCTTCCCCCTGCAGCCTATTCACAGGCACAACAGGTTTTGGGATCTGTGCTTGCCCAGAGAAGGAACATCTCACGGTGCGCATCCTCGGCAGAGCCTGTTCCCGAAAAGGCAAACGTCCGGCTCCTTGTCCCACA
The DNA here is from genome assembly GCF_947461875.1 of Haliaeetus albicilla. NCBI lineage: Eukaryota > Metazoa > Chordata > Aves > Accipitriformes > Accipitridae > Haliaeetus > Haliaeetus albicilla. Next base: position 2,798,989 of record NW_027212433.1, on the reverse strand, counting down.
CGGAAGGTGGCAGCCCGGAAAGCTGTTGCTGGTCTTCACCTTCCCTGTGCAGCCTATTCACAGGCACCACCGCACTGGGAATCTCTGCATTCCCAAAGACGCAATCTCTCACGGTGCGCATCCTCGGCAGAGCCTGTTCCCGAAAAGGCAAACGTCCGGCTCCTTGTCCCACACGGAAGGTGGCAGCCCGGAAAGCTGTTGCTGGTCTTCACCTTCCCCCTGCAGCCTATTCACAGGCACAACAGGTTTTGGGATCTGTGCTTGCCCAGAGAAGGAACATCTCACGGTGCGCATCCTCGGCAGAGCCTGTTCCCGAAAAGGCAAACGTCCGGCTCCTTGTCCCACACGGAAGGTGGCAGCCCGGAAAGCTGTTGCTGGTCTTCACCTTCCCCCTGCAGCCTATTCACAGGCACAACAGGTTTGGGGATCTGTGCTTGCCCAGAGAAGGAACATCTCACGGTGCGCATCCTCGGCAGAGCCTGTTCCCGAAAAGGCAAATGTCCGGCTCCTTGTCCCACACGGAAGGTGGCAGCCCGGAAAGCTGTTGCTGGTCTTCACCTTCCCCCTGCAGCCTATTCACAGGCACCACCGCACTGGGAATCTCTGCTTTCCCAAAGACGCAATCTCTCATGGTGCGCATCCTCGGCAGAGCCTGTTCCCGAAAAGGCAAACGTCCGGCTCCTTGTCCCACACGGAAGGTGGCAGCCCTGAAAGCTGTTGCTGGTCTTCACCTTCCCCCTGCAGCCTATTCACAGGCACAACAGGTTTTGGGATCTGTGCTTGCCCAGAGAAGGAACATCTCACGGTGCGCATCCTCGGCAGAGCCTGTTCCCGAAAAGGCAAACGTCCGGCTCCTTGTCCCACACAGAAGGTGGCAGCCCGGAAAGCTGTTGCTGGTCTTCACCTTCCCCCTGCAGCCTATTCACAGGCACAACAGGTTTTGGGATCTGTGCTTGCCCAGAGAAGGAACATCTCACGGTGCGCATCCTCGGCAGAGCCTGTTCCCGAAAAGGCAAACGTCCGGCTCCTTGTCCCACACGGAAGGTGGCAGCCCGGAAAGCTGTTGCTGGTCTTCACCTTCCCCCTGCAGCCTATTCACAGGCACCACCGCAGTGGGAATCTCTGCATTCCCAAAGACGCAATCTCTCACGGTGCGCATCCTCGGCAGAGCCTGTTCCCGAAAAGGCAAACGTCCAGCTCCTTGTCCCACACGGAAGGTGGCAGCCCTGAAAGCTGTTGCTGGTCTTCACCTTCCCCCTGCAGCCTATTCACAGGCACAACAGGTTTTGGGATCTGTGCTTGCCCAGAGAAGGAACATCTCACGGTGCGCATCCTCGGCAGAGCCTGTTCCCGAAAAGGCAAACGTCCGGCTCCTTGTCCCACACGGAAGGTGGCAGCCCCGAAAGCTGTTGCTGGTCTTCACCTTCCCCGTGCAGCCTATTCACAGGCACCACCGCACTGGGAATCTCTGCTTTCCCAAAGACGCAATCTCTCATGGTGCGCATCCTCGGCAGAGCCTGTTCCCGAAAAGGCAAACGTCCGGCTCCTTGTCCCACACGGAAGGTGGCAGCCCGGAAAGCTGGTGCTGGTCTTCACCTTCCCCCTGCAGCCTATTCACAGGCACCACCGCACTGGGAATCTCTGCATTCCCAAAGACGCAATCTCTCACGGTGCGCATCCTCGGCAGAGCCTGTTCCCGAAAAGGCAAACGTCCGGCTCCTTGTCCCACACGGAAGGGGGCAGCCCTGAAAGCTGTTGCTGGTCTTCACCTTCCCCCTGCAGCCTATTCACAGGCACAACAGGTTTTGGGATCTGTGCTTGCCCAGAGAAGGAACATCTCACGGTGCGCATCCTCGGCAGAGCCTGTTCCCGAAAAGGCAAATGTCCGGCTCCTTGTCCCACACGGAAGGTGGCAGCCCGGAAAGCTGTTGCTGGTCTTCACCTTCCCCCTGCAGCCTATTCACAGGCACCACCGCACTGGGAATCTCTGCTTTCCCAAAGACGCAATCTCTCATGGTGCGCATCCTCGGCAGAGCCTGTTCCCGAAAAGGCAAACGTCCGGCTCCTTGTCCCACACGGAAGGTGGCAGCCCGGAAAGCTGTTGCTGGTCTTCACCTTCCCCGTGCAGCCTATTCACAGGCACAACAGGTTTTGGGATCTGTGCTTGCCCAGAGAAGGAACATCTCACGGTGCGCATCCTCGGCAGAGCCTGTTCCCGAAAAGGCAAACGTCCGGCTCCTTGTCCCACACGGAAGGTGGCAGCCCGGAAAGCTGTTGCTGGTCTTCACCTTCCCCCTGCAGCCTATTCACAGGCACAACAGGTTTGGGGATCTGTGCTTGCCCAGAGAAGGAACATCTCACGGTGCGCATCCTCGGCAGAGCCTGTTCCCGAAAAGGCAAACGTCCGGCTCCTTGTCCCACACGGAAGGTGGCAGCCCGGAAAGCTGTTGCTGGTCTTCACCTTCCCCCTGCAGCCTATTCACAGGCACCACCGCAGTGGGAATCTCTGCATTCCCAAAGACGCAATCTCTCACGGTGCGCATCCTCGGCAGAGCCTGTTCCCGAAAAGGCAAACGTCCGGCTCCTTGTCCCACACGGAAGGTGGCAGCCCTGAAAGCTGTTGCTGGTCTTCACCTTCCCCCTGCAGCCTATTCACAGGCACAACAGGTTTTGGGATCTGTGCTTGCCCAGAGAAGGAACATCTCACGGTGCGCATCCTCGGCAGAGCCTGTTCCCGAAAAGGCAAATGTCCGGCTCCTTGTCCCACACGGAAGGTGGCAGCCCGGAAAGCTGTTGCTGGTCTTCACCTTCCCCCTGCAGCCTATTCACAGGCACCACCGCACTGGGAATCTCTGCTTTCCCAAAGACGCAATCTCTCATGGTGCGCATCCTCGGCAGAGCCTGTTCCCGAAAAGGCAAACGTCCGGCTCCTTGTCCCACACGGAAGGTGGCAGCCCGGAAAGCTGTTGCTGGTCTTCACCTTCCCCGTGCAGCCTATTCACAGGCACAACAGGTTTTGGGATCTGTGCTTGCCCAGAGAAGGAACATCTCACGGTGCGCATCCTCGGCAGAGCCTGTTCCCGAAAAGGCAAACGTCCGGCTCCTTGTCCCACACGGAAGGTGGCAGCCCGGAAAGCTGTTGCTGGTCTTCACCTTCCCCCTGCAGCCTATTCACAGGCACAACAGGTTTGGGGATCTGTGCTTGCCCAGAGAAGGAACATCTCACGGTGCGCATCCTCGGCAGAGCCTGTTCCCGAAAAGGCAAATGTCCGGCTCCTTGTCCCACACGGAAGGTGGCAGCCCGGAAAGCTGTTGCTGGTCTTCACCTTCCCCCTGCAGCCTATTCACAGGCACCACCGCACTGGGAATCTCTGCTTTCCCAAAGACGCAATCTCTCATGGTGCGCATCCTCGGCAGAGCCTGTTCCCGAAAAGGCAAACGTCCGGCTCCTTGTCCCACACGGAAGGTGGCAGCCCTGAAAGCTGTTGCTGGTCTTCACCTTCCCCCTGCAGCCTATTCACAGGCACAACAGGTTTTGGGATCTGTGCTTGCCCAGAGAAGGAACATCTCACGGTGCGCATCCTCGGCAGAGCCTGTTCCCGAAAAGGCAAACGTCCGGCTCCTTGTCCCACACAGAAGGTGGCAGCCCGGAAAGCTGTTGCTGGTCTTCACCTTCCCCCTGCAGCCTATTCACAGGCACAACAGGTTTTGGGATCTGTGCTTGCCCAGAGAAGGAACATCTCACGGTGCGCATCCTCGGCAGAGCCTGTTCCCGAAAAGGCAAACGTCCGGCTCCTTGTCCCACACGGAAGGTGGCAGCCCTGAAAGCTGTTGCTGGTCTTCACCTTCCCCCTGCAGCCTATTCACAGGCACAACAGGTTTGGGGATATGTGCTTGCCCAGAGAAGGAACATCTCACGGTGCGCATCCTCGGCAGAGCCTGTTCCCGAAAAGGCAAACGTCCGGCTCCTTGTCCCACACGGAAGGTGGCAGCCCGGAAAGCTGTTGCTGGTCTTCACCTTCCCCCTGCAGCCTATTCACAGGCACCACCGCACTGTGAATCTCTGCTTTCCCAAAGACGCAATCTCTCACGGTGCGCATCCTCGGCAGAGCCTGTTCCCGAAAAGGCAAACGTCCGGCTCCTTGTCCCACACGGAAGGTGGCAGCCCCGAAAGCTGTTGCTGGTCTTCACCTTCCCCCTGCAGCCTATTCACAGGCACAACAGGTTTTGGGATCTGTGCTTGCCCAGAGAAGGAACATCTCACGGTGCGCATCCTCGGCAGAGCCTGTTCCCGAAAAGGCAAACGTCCGGCTCCTTGTCCCACACGGAAGGTGGCAGCCCGGAAAGCTGTTGCTGGTCTTCACCTTCCCCCTGCAGCCTATTCACAGGCACCACCGCACTGGGAATCTCTGCTTTCCCAAAGACGCAATCTCTCATGGTGCGCATCCTCGGCAGAGCCTGTTCCCGAAAAGGCAAACGTCCGGCTCCTTGTCCCACACGGAAGGTGGCAGCCCGGAAAGCTGTTGCTGGTCTTCACCTTCCCCCTGCAGCCTATTCACAGGCACAACAGGTTTTGGGATCTGTGCTTGCCCAGAGAAGGAACATCTCACGGTGCGCATCCTCGGCAGAGCCTGTTCCCGAAAAGGCAAACGTCCGGCTCCTTGTCCCACACGGAAGGTGGCAGCCCGGAAAGCTGTTGCTGGTCTTCACCTTCCCCCTGCAGCCTATTCACAGGCACCACCGCACTGGGAATCTCTGCATTCCCAAAGACGCAATCTCTCACGGTGCGCATCCTCGGCAGAGCCTGTTCCCGAAAAGGCAAACGTCCAGCTCCTTGTCCCACACGGAAGGTGGCAGCCCGGAAAGCTGTTGCTGGTCTTCACCTTCCCCCTGCAGCCTATTCACAGGCACAACAGGTTTTGGGATCTGTGCTTGCCCAGAGAAGGAACATCTCACGGTGCGCATCCTCGGCAGAGCCTGTTCCCGAAAAGGCAAACGTCCGGCTCCTTGTCCCACACGGAAGATGGCAGCCCTGAAAGCTGTTGCTGGTCTTCACCTTCCCCCTGCAGCCTATTCACAGGCACAACAGGTTTGGGGATCTGTGCTTGCCCAGAGAGGGAACATCACACGGTGCGCATCCTCGGCAGAGCCTGTTCCCGAAAAGGCAAACGTCCGGCTCCTTGTCCCACACGGAAGGTGGCAGCCCGGAAAGCTGTTGCTGGTCTTCACCTTCCCCCTGCAGCCTATTCACAGGCACAACAGGTTTGGGGATCTGTGCTTGCCCAGAGAAGGAACATCTCACGGTGCGCATCCTCGGCAGAGCCTGTTCCCGAAAAGGCAAACGTCCGGCTCCTTGTCCCACACGGAAGGTGGCAGCCCGGAAAGCTGTTGCTGGTCTTCACCTTCCCCCTGCAGCCTATTCACAGGCACAACAGGTTTTGGGATCTGTGCTTGCCCAGAGAAGGAACATCTCACGGTGCGCATCCTCGGCAGAGCCTGTTCCCGAAAAGGCAAACGTCCGGCTCCTTGTCCCACACGGAAGGTGGCAGCCCGGAAAGCTGTTGCTGGTCTTCACCTTCCCCCTGCAGCCTATTCACAGGCACCACCGCAGTGGGAATCTCTGCATTCCCAAAGACGCAATCTCTCACGGTGCGCATCCTCGGCAGAGCCTGTTCCCGAAAAGGCAAACGTCCAGCTCCTTGTCCCACACGGAAGGTGGCAGCCCGGAAAGCTGTTGCTGGTCTTCACCTTCCCCCTGCAGCCTATTCACAGGCACAACAGGTTTTGGGATCTGTGCTTGCCCAGAGAAGGAACATCTCACGGTGCGCATCCTCGGCAGAGCCTGTTCCCGAAAAGGCAAACGTCCGGCTCCTTGTCCCACACGGAAGGTGGCAGCCCGGAAAGCTCTTGCTGGTCTTCACCTTCCCCCTGCAGCCTATTCACAGGCACAACAGGTTTGGGGATCTGTGCTTGCCCAGAGAGGGAACATCACACGGTGCGCATCCTCGGCAGAGCCTGTTCCCGAAAAGGCAAACGTCCGGCTCCTTGTCCCACACGGAAGGTGGCAGCCCGGAAAGCTGTTGCTGGTCTTCACCTTCCCCCTGCAGCCTATTCACAGGCACCACCGCACTGGGAATCTCTGCTTTCCCAAAGACGCAATCTCTCATGGTGCGCATCCTCGGCAGAGCCTGTTCCCGAAAAGGCAAACGTCCGGCTCCTTGTCCCACACGGAAGGTGGCAGCCCGGAAAGCTGTTGCTGGTCTTCACCTTCCCCCTGCAGCCTATTCACAGGCACCACCGCACTGGGAATCTCTGCTTTCCCAAAGACGCAATCTCTCATGGTGCGCATCCTCGGCAGAGCCTGTTCCCGAAAAGGCAAACGTCCGGCTCCTTGTCCCACACGGAAGGTGGCAGCCCGGAAAGCTGTTGCTGGTCTTCACCTTCCCCGTGCAGCCTATTCACAGGCACAACAGGTTTTGGGATCTGTGCTTGCCCAGAGAAGGAACATCTCACGGTGCGCATCCTCGGCAGAGCCTGTTCCCGAAAAGGCAAACGTCCGGCTCCTTGTCCCACACGGAAGGTGGCAGCCCGGAAAGCTGTTGCTGGTCTTCACCTTCCCCCTGCAGCCTATTCACAGGCACAACAGGTTTGGGGATCTGTGCTTGCCCAGAGAAGGAACATCTCACGGTGCGCATCCTCGGCAGAGCCTGTTCCCGAAAAGGCAAATGTCCGGCTCCTTGTCCCACACGGAAGGTGGCAGCCCGGAAAGCTGTTGCTGGTCTTCACCTTCCCCCTGCAGCCTATTCACAGGCACCACCGCACTGGGAATCTCTGCTTTCCCAAAGACGCAATCTCTCATGGTGCGCATCCTCGGCAGAGCCTGTTCCCGAAAAGGCAAACGTCCGGCTCCTTGTCCCACACGGAAGGTGGCAGCCCTGAAAGCTGTTGCTGGTCTTCACCTTCCCCCTGCAGCCTATTCACAGGCACAACAGGTTTTGGGATCTGTGCTTGCCCAGAGAAGGAACATCTCACGGTGCGCATCCTCGGCAGAGCCTGTTCCCGAAAAGGCAAACGTCCGGCTCCTTGTCCCACACAGAAGGTGGCAGCCCGGAAAGCTGTTGCTGGTCTTCACCTTCCCCCTGCAGCCTATTCACAGGCACAACAGGTTTTGGGATCTGTGCTTGCCCAGAGAAGGAACATCTCACGGTGCGCATCCTCGGCAGAGCCTGTTCCCGAAAAGGCAAACGTCCGGCTCCTTGTCCCACACGGAAGGTGGCAGCCCTGAAAGCTGTTGCTGGTCTTCACCTTCCCCCTGCAGCCTATTCACAGGCACAACAGGTTTGGGGATATGTGCTTGCCCAGAGAAGGAACATCTCACGGTGCGCATCCTCGGCAGAGCCTGTTCCCGAAAAGGCAAACGTCCGGCTCCTTGTCCCACACGGAAGGTGGCAGCCCGGAAAGCTGTTGCTGGTCTTCACCTTCCCCCTGCAGCCTATTCACAGGCACCACCGCACTGTGAATCTCTGCTTTCCCAAAGACGCAATCTCTCACGGTGCGCATCCTCGGCAGAGCCTGTTCCCGAAAAGGCAAACGTCCGGCTCCTTGTCCCACACGGAAGGTGGCAGCCCCGAAAGCTGTTGCTGGTCTTCACCTTCCCCCTGCAGCCTATTCACAGGCACAACAGGTTTTGGGATCTGTGCTTGCCCAGAGAAGGAACATCTCACGGTGCGCATCCTCGGCAGAGCCTGTTCCCGAAAAGGCAAACGTCCGGCTCCTTGTCCCACACGGAAGGTGGCAGCCCGGAAAGCTGTTGCTGGTCTTCACCTTCCCCCTGCAGCCTATTCACAGGCACCACCGCACTGGGAATCTCTGCTTTCCCAAAGACGCAATCTCTCATGGTGCGCATCCTCGGCAGAGCCTGTTCCCGAAAAGGCAAACGTCCGGCTCCTTGTCCCACACGGAAGGTGGCAGCCCGGAAAGCTGTTGCTGGTCTTCACCTTCCCCCTGCAGCCTATTCACAGGCACAACAGGTTTTGGGATCTGTGCTTGCCCAGAGAAGGAACATCTCACGGTGCGCATCCTCGGCAGAGCCTGTTCCCGAAAAGGCAAACGTCCGGCTCCTTGTCCCACACGGAAGGTGGCAGCCCGGAAAGCTGTTGCTGGTCTTCACCTTCCCCCTGCAGCCTATTCACAGGCACCACCGCACTGGGAATCTCTGCATTCCCAAAGACGCAATCTCTCACGGTGCGCATCCTCGGCAGAGCCTGTTCCCGAAAAGGCAAACGTCCAGCTCCTTGTCCCACACGGAAGGTGGCAGCCCGGAAAGCTGTTGCTGGTCTTCACCTTCCCCCTGCAGCCTATTCACAGGCACAACAGGTTTTGGGATCTGTGCTTGCCCAGAGAAGGAACATCTCACGGTGCGCATCCTCGGCAGAGCCTGTTCCCGAAAAGGCAAACGTCCGGCTCCTTGTCCCACACGGAAGATGGCAGCCCTGAAAGCTGTTGCTGGTCTTCACCTTCCCCCTGCAGCCTATTCACAGGCACAACAGGTTTGGGGATCTGTGCTTGCCCAGAGAGGGAACATCACACGGTGCGCATCCTCGGCAGAGCCTGTTCCCGAAAAGGCAAACGTCCGGCTCCTTGTCCCACACGGAAGGTGGCAGCCCGGAAAGCTGTTGCTGGTCTTCACCTTCCCCCTGCAGCCTATTCACAGGCACAACAGGTTTGGGGATCTGTGCTTGCCCAGAGAAGGAACATCTCACGGTGCGCATCCTCGGCAGAGCCTGTTCCCGAAAAGGCAAACGTCCGGCTCCTTGTCCCACACGGAAGGTGGCAGCCCGGAAAGCTGTTGCTGGTCTTCACCTTCCCCCTGCAGCCTATTCACAGGCACAACAGGTTTTGGGATCTGTGCTTGCCCAGAGAAGGAACATCTCACGGTGCGCATCCTCGGCAGAGCCTGTTCCCGAAAAGGCAAACGTCCGGCTCCTTGTCCCACACGGAAGGTGGCAGCCCGGAAAGCTGTTGCTGGTCTTCACCTTCCCCCTGCAGCCTATTCACAGGCACCACCGCAGTGGGAATCTCTGCATTCCCAAAGACGCAATCTCTCACGGTGCGCATCCTCGGCAGAGCCTGTTCCCGAAAAGGCAAACGTCCAGCTCCTTGTCCCACACGGAAGGTGGCAGCCCGGAAAGCTGTTGCTGGTCTTCACCTTCCCCCTGCAGCCTATTCACAGGCACAACAGGTTTTGGGATCTGTGCTTGCCCAGAGAAGGAACATCTCACGGTGCGCATCCTCGGCAGAGCCTGTTCCCGAAAAGGCAAACGTCCGGCTCCTTGTCCCACACGGAAGGTGGCAGCCCGGAAAGCTCTTGCTGGTCTTCACCTTCCCCCTGCAGCCTATTCACAGGCACAACAGGTTTGGGGATCTGTGCTTGCCCAGAGAGGGAACATCACACGGTGCGCATCCTCGGCAGAGCCTGTTCCCGAAAAGGCAAACGTCCGGCTCCTTGTCCCACACGGAAGGGGGCAGCCCTGAAAGCTGTTGCTGGTCTTCACCTTCCCCCTGCAGCCTATTCACAGGCACAACAGGTTTGGGGATCTGTGCTTGCCCAGAGAAGGAACATCTCACGGTGCGCATCCTCGGCAGAGCCTGTTCCCGAAAAGGCAAACGTCCGGCTCCTTGTCCCACACGGAAGGTGGCAGCCCGGAAAGCTGTTGCTGGTCTTCACCTTCCCCCTGCAGCCTATTCACAGGCACAACAGGTTTGGGGATCTGTGCTTGCCCAGAGAAGGAACATCTCACGGTGCGCATCCTCGGCAGAGCCTGTTCCCGAAAAGGCAAACGTCCGGCTCCTTGTCCCACACGGAAGGTGGCAGCCCGGAAAGCTGTTGCTGGTCTTCACCTTCCCCCTGCAGCCTATTCACAGGCACAACAGGTTTTGGGATCTGTGCTTGCCCAGAGAAGGAACATCTCACGGTGCGCATCCTCGGCAGAGCCTGTTCCCGAAAAGGCAAACGTCCGGCTCCTTGTCCCACACGGAAGGTGGCAGCCCTGAAAGCTGGTGCTGGTCTTCACCTTCCCCCTGCAGCCTATTCACAGGCACCACCGCACTGGGAATCTCTGCATTCCCAAAGACGCAATCTCTCACGGTGCGCATCCTCGGCAGAGCCTGTTCCCGAAAAGGCAAACGTCCGGCTCCTTGTCCCACACGGAAGGTGGCAGCCCGGAAAGCTGTTGCTGGTCTTCACCTTCCCCCTGCAGCCTATTCACAGGCACAACAGGTTTGGGGATCTGTGCTTGCCCAGAGAGGGAACATCACACGGTGCGCATCCTCGGCAGAGCCTGTTCCCGAAAAGGCAAACGTCCGGCTCCTTGTCCCACACGGAAGGGGGCAGCCCTGAAAGCTGTTGCTGGTCTTCACCTTCCCCCTGCAGCCTATTCACAGGCACAACAGGTTTGGGGATCTGTGCTTGCCCAGAGAAGGAACATCTCACGGTGCGCATCCTCGGCAGAGCCTGTTCCCGAAAAGGCAAACGTCCGGCTCCTTGTCCCACACGGAAGGTGGCAGCCCGGAAAGCTGTTGCTGGTCTTCACCTTCCCCCTGCAGCCTATTCACAGGCACAACAGGTTTTGGGATCTGTGCTTGCCCAGAGAAGGAACATCACACGGTGCGCATCCTCGGCAGAGCCTGTTCCCGAAAAGGCAAACGTCCGGCTCCTTGTCCCACACGGAAGGGGGCAGCCCTGAAAGCTGTTGCTGGTCTTCACCTTCCCCCTGCAGCCTATTCACAGGCACAACAGGTTTGGGGATCTGTGCTTGCCCAGAGAAGGAACATCTCACGGTGCGCATCCTCGGCAGAGCCTGTTCCCGAAAAGGCAAACGTCCGGCTCCTTGTCCCACACGGAAGGTGGCAGCCCGGAAAGCTGTTGCTGGTCTTCACCTTCCCCCTGCAGCCTATTCACAGGCACCACCGCACTGGGAATCTCTGCTTTCCCAAAGACGCAATCTCTCATGGTGCGCATCCTCGGCAGAGCCTGTTCCCGAAAAGGCAAACGTCCGGCTCCTTGTCCCACACGGAAGGTGGCAGCCCTGAAAGCTGTTGCTGGTCTTCACCTTCCCCCTGCAGCCTATTCACAGGCACAACAGGTTTTGGGATCTGTGCTTGCCCAGAGAAGGAACATCTCACGGTGCGCATCCTCGGCAGAGCCTGTTCCCGAAAAGGCAAACGTCCGGCTCCTTGTCCCACACAGAAGGTGGCAGCCCGGAAAGCTGTTGCTGGTCTTCACCTTCCCCCTGCAGCCTATTCACAGGCACAACAGGTTTTGGGATCTGTGCTTGCCCAGAGAAGGAACATCTCACGGTGCGCATCCTCGGCAGAGCCTGTTCCCGAAAAGGCAAACGTCCGGCTCCTTGTCCCACACGGAAGGTGGCAGCCCTGAAAGCTGTTGCTGGTCTTCACCTTCCCCCTGCAGCCTATTCACAGGCACAACAGGTTTGGGGATATGTGCTTGCCCAGAGAAGGAACATCTCACGGTGCGCATCCTCGGCAGAGCCTGTTCCCGAAAAGGCAAACGTCCGGCTCCTTGTCCCACACGGAAGGTGGCAGCCCGGAAAGCTGTTGCTGGTCTTCACCTTCCCCCTGCAGCCTATTCACAGGCACCACCGCACTGTGAATCTCTGCTTTCCCAAAGACGCAATCTCTCACGGTGCGCATCCTTGGCAGAGCCTGTTCCCGAAAAGGCAAACGTCCGGCTCCTTGTCCCACACGGAAGGTGGCAGCCCCGAAAGCTGTTGCTGGTCTTCACCTTCCCCCTGCAGCCTATTCACAGGCACAACAGGTTTTGGGATCTGTGCTTGCCCAGAGAAGGAACATCTCACGGTGCGCATCCTCGGCAGAGCCTGTTCCCGAAAAGGCAAACGTCCGGCTCCTTGTCCCACACGGAAGGTGGCAGCCCGGAAAGCTGTTGCTGGTCTTCACCTTCCCCCTGCAGCCTATTCACAGGCACCACCGCACTGGGAATCTCTGCTTTCCCAAAGACGCAATCTCTCATGGTGCGCATCCTCGGCAGAGCCTGTTCCCGAAAAGGCAAACGTCCGGCTCCTTGTCCCACACGGAAGGTGGCAGCCCGGAAAGCTGTTGCTGGTCTTCACCTTCCCCCTGCAGCCTATTCACAGGCACAACAGGTTTTGGGATCTGTGCTTGCCCAGAGAAGGAACATCTCACGGTGCGCATCCTCGGCAGAGCCTGTTCCCGAAAAGGCAAACGTCCGGCTCCTTGTCCCACACGGAAGGTGGCAGCCCGGAAAGCTGTTGCTGGTCTTCACCTTCCCCCTGCAGCCTATTCACAGGCACCACCGCAGTGGGAATCTCTGCATTCCCAAAGACGCAATCTCTCACGGTGCGCATCCTCGGCAGAGCCTGTTCCCGAAAAGGCAAACGTCCAGCTCCTTGTCCCACACGGAAGGTGGCAGCCCGGAAAGCTGTTGCTGGTCTTCACCTTCCCCCTGCAGCCTATTCACAGGCACAACAGGTTTTGGGATCTGTGCTTGCCCAGAGAAGGAACATCTCACGGTGCGCATCCTCGGCAGAGCCTGTTCCCGAAAAGGCAAACGTCCGGCTCCTTGTCCCACACGGAAGATGGCAGCCCTGAAAGCTGTTGCTGGTCTTCACCTTCCCCCTGCAGCCTATTCACAGGCACAACAGGTTTGGGGATCTGTGCTTGCCCAGAGAGGGAACATCACACGGTGCGCATCCTCGGCAGAGCCTGTTCCCGAAAAGGCAAACGTCCGGCTCCTTGTCCCACACGGAAGGGGGCAGCCCTGAAAGCTGTTGCTGGTCTTCACCTTCCCCCTGCAGCCTATTCACAGGCACAACAGGTTTGGGGATCTGTGCTTGCCCAGAGAAGGAACATCTCACGGTGCGCATCCTCGGCAGAGCCTGTTCCCGAAAAGGCAAATGTCCGGCTCCTTGTCCCACACGGAAGGTGGCAGCCCGGAAAGCTGTTGCTGGTCTTCACCTTCCCCCTGCAGCCTATTCACAGGCACAACAGGTTTTGGGATCTGTGCTTGCCCAGAGAAGGAACATCTCACGGTGCGCATCCTCGGCAGAGCCTGTTCCCGAAAAGGCAAACGTCCGGCTCCTTGTCCCACACGGAAGGTGGCAGCCCGGAAAGCTGTTGCTGGTCTTCACCTTCCCCCTGCAGCCTATTCACAGGCACCACCGCACTGGGAATCTCTGCTTTCCCAAAGACGCAATCTCTCATGGTGCGCATCCTCGGCAGAGCCTGTTCCCGAAAAGGCAAACGTCCGGCTCCTTGTCCCACACGGAAGGTGGCAGCCCGGAAAGCTGTTGCTGGTCTTCACCTTCCCCGTGCAGCCTATTCACAGGCACAACAGGTTTTGGGATCTGTGCTTGCCCAGAGAAGGAACATCTCACGGTGCGCATCCTCGGCAGAGCCTGTTCCCGAAAAGGCAAACGTCCGGCTCCTTGTCCCACACGGAAGGTGGCAGCCCGGAAAGCTGTTGCTGGTCTTCACCTTCCCCCTGCAGCCTATTCACAGGCACAACAGGTTTGGGGATCTGTGCTTGCCCAGAGAAGGAACATCTCACGGTGCGCATCCTCGGCAGAGCCTGTTCCCGAAAAGGCAAACGTCCGGCTCCTTGTCCCACACGGAAGGTGGCAGCCCGGAAAGCTGTTGCTGGTCTTCACCTTCCCCCTGCAGCCTATTCACAGGCACCACCGCAGTGGGAATCTCTGCATTCCCAAAGACGCAATCTCTCACGGTGCGCATCCTCGGCAGAGCCTGTTCCCGAAAAGGCAAACGTCCGGCTCCTTGTCCCACACGGAAGGTGGCAGCCCTGAAAGCTGTTGCTGGTCTTCACCTTCCCCCTGCAGCCTATTCACAGGCACAACAGGTTTTGGGATCTGTGCTTGCCCAGAGAAGGAACATCTCACGGTGCGCATCCTCGGCAGAGCCTGTTCCCGAAAAGGCAAATGTCCGGCTCCTTGTCCCACACGGAAGGTGGCAGCCCGGAAAGCTGTTGCTGGTCTTCACCTTCCCCCTGCAGCCTATTCACAGGCACCACCGCACTGGGAATCTCTGCTTTCCCAAAGACGCAATCTCTCATGGTGCGCATCCTCGGCAGAGCCTGTTCCCGAAAAGGCAAACGTCCGGCTCCTTGTCCCACACGGAAGGTGGCAGCCCGGAAAGCTGTTGCTGGTCTTCACCTTCCCCGTGCAGCCTATTCACAGGCACAACAGGTTTTGGGATCTGTGCTTGCCCAGAGAAGGAACATCTCACGGTGCGCATCCTCGGCAGAGCCTGTTCCCGAAAAGGCAAACGTCCGGCTCCTTGTCCCACACGGAAGGTGGCAGCCCGGAAAGCTGTTGCTGGTCTTCACCTTCCCCCTGCAGCCTATTCACAGGCACAACAGGTTTGGGGATCTGTGCTTGCCCAGAGAAGGAACATCTCACGGTGCGCATCCTCGGCAGAGCCTGTTCCCGAAAAGGCAAATGTCCGGCTCCTTGTCCCACACGGAAGGTGGCAGCCCGGAAAGCTGTTGCTGGTCTTCACCTTCCCCCTGCAGCCTATTCACAGGCACCACCGCACTGGGAATCTCTGCTTTCCCAAAGACGCAATCTCTCATGGTGCGCATCCTCGGCAGAGCCTGTTCCCGAAAAGGCAAACGTCCGGCTCCTTGTCCCACACGGAAGGTGGCAGCCCTGAAAGCTGTTGCTGGTCTTCACCTTCCCCCTGCAGCCTATTCACAGGCACAACAGGTTTTGGGATCTGTGCTTGCCCAGAGAAGGAACATCTCACGGTGCGCATCCTCGGCAGAGCCTGTTCCCGAAAAGGCAAACGTCCGGCTCCTTGTCCCACACAGAAGGTGGCAGCCCGGAAAGCTGTTGCTGGTCTTCACCTTCCCCCTGCAGCCTATTCACAGGCACAACAGGTTTTGGGATCTGTGCTTGCCCAGAGAAGGAACATCTCACGGTGCGCATCCTCGGCAGAGCCTGTTCCCGAAAAGGCAAACGTCCGGCTCCTTGTCCCACACGGAAGGTGGCAGCCCTGAAAGCTGTTGCTGGTCTTCACCTTCCCCCTGCAGCCTATTCACAGGCACAACAGGTTTGGGGATATGTGCTTGCCCAGAGAAGGAACATCTCACGGTGCGCATCCTCGGCAGAGCCTGTTCCCGAAAAGGCAAACGTCCGGCTCCTTGTCCCACACGGAAGGTGGCAGCCCGGAAAGCTGTTGCTGGTCTTCACCTTCCCCCTGCAGCCTATTCACAGGCACCACCGCACTGTGAATCTCTGCTTTCCCAAAGACGCAATCTCTCACGGTGCGCATCCTCGGCAGAGCCTGTTCCCGAAAAGGCAAACGTCCGGCTCCTTGTCCCACACGGAAGGTGGCAGCCCCGAAAGCTGTTGCTGGTCTTCACCTTCCCCCTGCAGCCTATTCACAGGCACAACAGGTTTTGGGATCTGTGCTTGCCCAGAGAAGGAACATCTCACGGTGCGCATCCTCGGCAGAGCCTGTTCCCGAAAAGGCAAACGTCCGGCTCCTTGTCCCACACGGAAGGTGGCAGCCCGGAAAGCTGTTGCTGGTCTTCACCTTCCCCCTGCAGCCTATTCACAGGCACCACCGCACTGGGAATCTCTGCTTTCCCAAAGACGCAATCTCTCATGGTGCGCATCCTCGGCAGAGCCTGTTCCCGAAAAGGCAAACGTCCGGCTCCTTGTCCCACACGGAAGGTGGCAGCCCGGAAAGCTGTTGCTGGTCTTCACCTTCCCCCTGCAGCCTATTCACAGGCACAACAGGTTTTGGGATCTGTGCTTGCCCAGAGAAGGAACATCTCACGGTGCGCATCCTCGGCAGAGCCTGTTCCCGAAAAGGCAAACGTCCGGCTCCTTGTCCCACACGGAAGGTGGCAGCCCGGAAAGCTGTTGCTGGTCTTCACCTTCCCCCTGCAGCCTATTCACAGGCACCACCGCACTGGGAATCTCTGCATTCCCAAAGACGCAATCTCTCACGGTGCGCATCCTCGGCAGAGCCTGTTCCCGAAAAGGCAAACGTCCAGCTCCTTGTCCCACACGGAAGGTGGCAGCCCGGAAAGCTGTTGCTGGTCTTCACCTTCCCCCTGCAGCCTATTCACAGGCACAACAGGTTTTGGGATCTGTGCTTGCCCAGAGAAGGAACATCTCACGGTGCGCATCCTCGGCAGAGCCTGTTCCCGAAAAGGCAAACGTCCGGCTCCTTGTCCCACACGGAAGATGGCAGCCCTGAAAGCTGTTGCTGGTCTTCACCTTCCCCCTGCAGCCTATTCACAGGCACAACAGGTTTGGGGATCTGTGCTTGCCCAGAGAGGGAACATCACACGGTGCGCATCCTCGGCAGAGCCTGTTCCCGAAAAGGCAAACGTCCGGCTCCTTGTCCCACACGGAAGGGGGCAGCCCTGAAAGCTGTTGCTGGTCTTCACCTTCCCCCTGCAGCCTATTCACAGGCACAACAGGTTTGGGGATCTGTGCTTGCCCAGAGAAGGAACATCTCACGGTGCGCATCCTCGGCAGAGCCTGTTCCCGAAAAGGCAAACGTCCGGCTCCTTGTCCCACACGGAAGGTGGCAGCCCGGAAAGCTGTTGCTGGTCTTCACCTTCCCCCTGCAGCCTATTCACAGGCACAACAGGTTTTGGGATCTGTGCTTGCCCAGAGAAGGAACATCTCACGGTGCGCATCCTCGGCAGAGCCTGTTCCCGAAAAGGCAAACGTCCGGCTCCTTGTCCCACACGGAAGGTGGCAGCCCGGAAAGCTGTTGCTGGTCTTCACCTTCCCCCTGCAGCCTATTCACAGGCACCACCGCAGTGGGAATCTCTGCATTCCCAAAGACGCAATCTCTCACGGTGCGCATCCTCGGCAGAGCCTGTTCCCGAAAAGGCAAACGTCCAGCTCCTTGTCCCACACGGAAGGTGGCAGCCCGGAAAGCTGTTGCTGGTCTTCACCTTCCCCCTGCAGCCTATTCACAGGCACAACAGGTTTTGGGATCTGTGCTTGCCCAGAGAAGGAACATCTCACGGTGCGCATCCTCGGCAGAGCCTGTTCCCGAAAAGGCAAACGTCCGGCTCCTTGTCCCACACGGAAGGTGGCAGCCCGGAAAGCTCTTGCTGGTCTTCACCTTCCCCCTGCAGCCTATTCACAGGCACAACAGGTTTGGGGATCTGTGCTTGCCCAGAGAGGGAACATCACACGGTGCGCATCCTCGGCAGAGCCTGTTCCCGAAAAGGCAAACGTCCGGCTCCTTGTCCCACACGGAAGGGGGCAGCCCTGAAAGCTGTTGCTGGTCTTCACCTTCCCCCTGCAGCCTATTCACAGGCACAACAGGTTTGGGGATCTGTGCTTGCCCAGAGAAGGAACATCTCACGGTGCGCATCCTCGGCAGAGCCTGTTCCCGAAAAGGCAAACGTCCGGCTCCTTGTCCCACACGGAAGGTGGCAGCCCGGAAAGCTGTTGCTGGTCTTCACCTTCCCCCTGCAGCCTATTCACAGGCACAACAGGTTTTGGGATCTGTGCTTGCCCAGAGAAGGAACATCTCACGGTGCGCATCCTCGGCAGAGCCTGTTCCCGAAAAGGCAAACGTCCGGCTCCTTGTCCCACACGGAAGGTGGCAGCCCTGAAAGCTGTTGCTGGTCTTCACCTTCCCCCTGCAGCCTATTCACAGGCACAACAGGTTTTGGGATCTGTGCTTGCCCAGAGAAGGAACATCTCACGGTGCGCATCCTCGGCAGAGCCTGTTCCCGAAAAGGCAAACGTCCGGCTCCTTGTCCCACACGGAAGGTGGCAGCCCTGAAAGCTGGTGCTGGTCTTCACCTTCCCCCTGCAGCCTATTCACAGGCACCACCGCAGTGGGAATCTCTGCATTCCCAAAGACGCAATCTCTCACGGTGCGCATCCTCGGCAGAGCCTGTTCCCGAAAAGGCAAACGTCCGGCTCCTTGTCCCACACGGAAGGTGGCAGCCCGGAAAGCTGTTGCTGGTCTTCACCTTCCCCCTGCAGCCTATTCACAGGCACAACAGGTTTGGGGATCTGTGCTTGCCCAGAGAGGGAACATCACACGGTGCGCATCCTCGGCAGAGCCTGTTCCCGAAAAGGCAAACGTCCGGCTCCTTGTCCCACACGGAAGGGGGCAGCCCTGAAAGCTGTTGCTGGTCTTCACCTTCCCCCTGCAGCCTATTCACAGGCACAACAGGTTTGGGGATCTGTGCTTGCCCAGAGAAGGAACATCTCACGGTGCGCATCCTCGGCAGAGCCTGTTCCCGAAAAGGCAAACGTCCGGCTCCTTGTCCCACACGGAAGGTGGCAGCCCGGAAAGCTGTTGCTGGTCTTCACCTTCCCCCTGCAGCCTATTCACAGGCACAACAGGTTTTGGGATCTGTGCTTGCCCAGAGAAGGAACATCACACGGTGCGCATCCTCGGCAGAGCCTGTTCCCGAAAAGGCAAACGTCCGGCTCCTTGTCCCACACGGAAGGGGGCAGCCCTGAAAGCTGTTGCTGGTCTTCACCTTCCCCCTGCAGCCTATTCACAGGCACAACAGGTTTGGGGATCTGTGCTTGCCCAGAGAAGGAACATCTCACGGTGCGCATCCTCGGCAGAGCCTGTTCCCGAAAAGGCAAACGTCCGGCTCCTTGTCCCACACGGAAGGTGGCAGCCCGGAAAGCTGTTGCTGGTCTTCACCTTCCCCCTGCAGCCTATTCACAGGCACCACCGCACTGGGAATCTCTGCTTTCCCAAAGACGCAATCTCTCATGGTGCGCATCCTCGGCAGAGCCTGTTCCCGAAAAGGCAAACGTCCGGCTCCTTGTCCCACACGGAAGGTGGCAGCCCGGAAAGCTGTTGCTGGTCTTCACCTTCCCCCTGCAGCCTATTCACAGGCACAACAGGTTTTGGGATCTGTGCTTGCCCAGAGAAGGAACATCTCACGGTGCGCATCCTCGGCAGAGCCTGTTCCCGAAAAGGCAAACGTCCGGCTCCTTGTCCCACACAGAAGGTGGCAGCCCGGAAAGCTGTTGCTGGTCTTCACCTTCCCCCTGCAGCCTATTCACAGGCACAACAGGTTTTGGGATCTGTGCTTGCCCAGAGAAGGAACATCTCACGGTGCGCATCCTCGGCAGAGCCTGTTCCCGAAAAGGCAAACGTCCGGCTCCTTGTCCCACACGGAAGGTGGCAGCCCTGAAAGCTGTTGCTGGTCTTCACCTTCCCCCTGCAGCCTATTCACAGGCACAACAGGTTTGGGGATCTGTGCTTGCCCAGAGAAGGAACATCTCACGGTGCGCATCCTCGGCAGAGCCTGTTCCCGAAAAGGCAAACGTCCGGCTCCTTGTCCCACACGGAAGGTGGCAGCCCGGAAAGCTGTTGCTGGTCTTCACCTTCCCCCTGCAGCCTATTCACAGGCACCACCGCACTGTGAATCTCTGCTTTCCCAAAGACGCAATCTCTCACGGTGCGCATCCTCGGCAGAGCCTGTTCCCGAAAAGGCAAACGTCCGGCTCCTTGTCCCACACGGAAGGTGGCAGACCCGAAAGCTGTTGCTGGTCTTCACCTTCCCCCTGCAGCCTATTCACAGGCACAACAGGTTTTGGGATCTGTGCTTGCCCAGAGAAGGAACATCTCACGGTGCGCATCCTCGGCAGAGCCTGTTCCCGAAAAGGCAAACGTCCGGCTCCTTGTCCCACACGGAAGGTGGCAGCCCGGAAAGCTGTTGCTGGTCTTCACCTTCCCCCTGCAGCCTATTCACAGGCACCACCGCACTGGGAATCTCTGCTTTCCCAAAGACGCAATCTCTCATGGTGCGCATCCTCGGCAGAGCCTGTTCCCGAAAAGGCAAACGTCCGGCTCCTTGTCCCACACGGAAGGTGGCAGCCCGGAAAGCTGTTGCTGGTCTTCACCTTCCCCCTGCAGCCTATTCACAGGCACAACAGGTTTTGGGATCTGTGCTTGCCCAGAGAAGGAACATCTCACGGTGCGCATCCTCGGCAGAGCCTGTTCCCGAAAAGGCAAACGTCCGGCTCCTTGTCCCACACGGAAGGTGGCAGCCCGGAAAGCTGTTGCTGGTCTTCACCTTCCCCCTGCAGCCTATTCACAGGCACCACCGCAGTGGGAATCTCTGCATTCCCAAAGACGCAATCTCTCACGGTGCGCATCCTCGGCAGAGCCTGTTCCCGAAAAGGCAAACGTCCAGCTCCTTGTCCCACACGGAAGGTGGCAGCCCGGAAAGCTGTTGCTGGTCTTCACCTTCCCCCTGCAGCCTATTCACAGGCACAACAGGTTTTGGGATCTGTGCTTGCCCAGAGAAGGAACATCTCACGGTGCGCATCCTCGGCAGAGCCTGTTCCCGAAAAGGCAAACGTCCGGCTCCTTGTCCCACACGGAAGATGGCAGCCCTGAAAGCTGTTGCTGGTCTTCACCTTCCCCCTGCAGCCTATTCACAGGCACAACAGGTTTGGGGATCTGTGCTTGCCCAGAGAGGGAACATCACACGGTGCGCATCCTCGGCAGAGCCTGTTCCCGAAAAGGCAAACGTCCGGCTCCTTGTCCCACACGGAAGGGGGCAGCCCTGAAAGCTGTTGCTGGTCTTCACCTTCCCCCTGCAGCCTATTCACAGGCACAACAGGTTTGGGGATCTGTGCTTGCCCAGAGAAGGAACATCTCACGGTGCGCATCCTCGGCAGAGCCTGTTCCCGAAAAGGCAAATGTCCGGCTCCTTGTCCCACACGGAAGGTGGCAGCCCGGAAAGCTGTTGCTGGTCTTCACCTTCCCCCTGCAGCCTATTCACAGGCACAACAGGTTTTGGGATCTGTGCTTGCCCAGAGAAGGAACATCTCACGGTGCGCATCCTCGGCAGAGCCTGTTCCCGAAAAGGCAAACGTCCGGCTCCTTGTCCCACACGGAAGGTGGCAGCCCGGAAAGCTGTTGCTGGTCTTCACCTTCCCCCTGCAGCCTATTCACAGGCACCACCGCAGTGGGAATCTCTGCATTCCCAAAGACGCAATCTCTCACGGTGCGCATCCTCGGCAGAGCCTGTTCCCGAAAAGGCAAACGTCCAGCTCCTTGTCCCACACGGAAGGTGGCAGCCCGGAAAGCTGTTGCTGGTCTTCACCTTCCCCCTGCAGCCTATTCACAGGCACAACAGGTTTTGGGATCTGTGCTTGCCCAGAGAAGGAACATCTCACGGTGCGCATCCTCGGCAGAGCCTGTTCCCGAAAAGGCAAACGTCCGGCTCCTTGTCCCACACGGAAGGTGGCAGCCCTGAAAGCTGTTGCTGGTCTTCACCTTCCCCCTGCAGCCTATTCACAGGCACAACAGGTTTGGGGATCTGTGCTTGCCCAGAGAGGGAACATCACACGGTGCGCATCCTCGGCAGAGCCTGTTCCCGAAAAGGCAAACGTCCGGCTCCTTGTCCCACACGGAAGGGGGCAGCCCTGAAAGCTGTTGCTGGTCTTCACCTTCCCCCTGCAGCCTATTCACAGGCACAACAGGTTTGGGGATCTGTGCTTGCCCAGAGAAGGAACATCTCACGGTGCGCATCCTCGGCAGAGCCTGTTCCCGAAAAGGCAAACGTCCGGCTCCTTGTCCCACACGGAAGGTGGCAGCCCGGAAAGCTGTTGCTGGTCTTCACCTTCCCCCTGCAGCCTATTCACAGGCACAACAGGTTTTGGGATCTGTGCTTGCCCAGAGAAGGAACATCTCACGGTGCGCATCCTCGGCAGAGCCTGTTCCCGAAAAGGCAAACGTCCGGCTCCTTGTCCCACACGGAAGGTGGCAGCCCTGAAAGCTGTTGCTGGTCTTCACCTTCCCCCTGCAGCCTATTCACAGGCACAACAGGTTTTGGGATCTGTGCTTGCCCAGAGAAGGAACATCTCACGGTGCGCATCCTCGGCAGAGCCTGTTCCCGAAAAGGCAAACGTCCGGCTCCTTGTCCCACACGGAAGGTGGCAGCCCTGAAAGCTGGTGCTGGTCTTCACCTTCCCCCTGCAGCCTATTCACAGGCACCACCGCAGTGGGAATCTCTGCATTCCCAAAGACGCAATCTCTCACGGTGCGCATCCTCGGCAGAGCCTGTTCCCGAAAAGGCAAACGTCCGGCTCCTTGTCCCACACGGAAGGTGGCAGCCCGGAAAGCTGTTGCTGGTCTTCACCTTCCCCCTGCAGCCTATTCACAGGCACAACAGGTTTGGGGATCTGTGCTTGCCCAGAGAGGGAACATCACACGGTGCGCATCCTCGGCAGAGCCTGTTCCCGAAAAGGCAAACGTCCGGCTCCTTGTCCCACACGGAAGGGGGCAGCCCTGAAAGCTGTTGCTGGTCTTCACCTTCCCCCTGCAGCCTATTCACAGGCACAACAGGTTTGGGGATCTGTGCTTGCCCAGAGAAGGAACATCTCACGGTGCGCATCCTCGGCAGAGCCTGTTCCCGAAAAGGCAAACGTCCGGCTCCTTGTCCCACACGGAAGGTGGCAGCCCGGAAAGCTGTTGCTGGTCTTCACCTTCCCCCTGCAGCCTATTCACAGGCACAACAGGTTTGGGGATCTGTGCTTGCCCAGAGAAGGAACATCACACGGTGCGCATCCTCGGCAGAGCCTGTTCCCGAAAAGGCAAACGTCCGGCTCCTTGTCCCACACGGAAGGGGGCAGCCCTGAAAGCTGTTGCTGGTCTTCACCTTCCCCCTGCAGCCTATTCACAGGCACAACAGGTTTGGGGATCTGTGCTTGCCCAGAGAAGGAACATCTCACGGTGCGCATCCTCGGCAGAGCCTGTTCCCGAAAAGGCAAACGTCCGGCTCCTTGTCCCACACGGAAGGTGGCAGCCCGGAAAGCTGTTGCTGGTCTTCACCTTCCCCCTGCAGCCTATTCACAGGCACCACCGCACTGGGAATCTCTGCTTTCCCAAAGACGCAATCTCTCATGGTGCGCATCCTCGGCAGAGCCTGTTCCCGAAAAGGCAAACGTCCGGCTCCTTGTCCCACACGGAAGGTGGCAGCCCGGAAAGCTGTTGCTGGTCTTCACCTTCCCCCTGCAGCCTATTCACAGGCACAACAGGTTTTGGGATCTGTGCTTGCCCAGAGAAGGAACATCTCACGGTGCGCATCCTCGGCAGAGCCTGTTCCCGAAAAGGCAAACGTCCGGCTCCTTGTCCCACACAGAAGGTGGCAGCCTGGAAAGCTGTTGCTGGTCTTCACCTTCCCCCTGCAGCCTATTCACAGGCACAACAGGTTTTGGGATCTGTGCTTGCCCAGAGAAGGAACATCTCACGGTGCGCATCCTCGGCAGAGCCTGTTCCCGAAAAGGCAAACGTCCGGCTCCTTGTCCCACACGGAAGGTGGCAGCCCTGAAAGCTGTTGCTGGTCTTCACCTTCCCCCTGCAGCCTATTCACAGGCACAACAGGTTTGGGGATATGTGCTTGCCCAGAGAAGGAACATCTCACGGTGCGCATCCTCGGCAGAGCCTGTTCCCGAAAAGGCAAACGTCCGGCTCCTTGTCCCACACGGAAGGTGGCAGCCCGGAAAGCTGTTGCTGGTCTTCACCTTCCCCCTGCAGCCTATTCACAGGCACCACCGCACTGTGAATCTCTGCTTTCCCAAAGACGCAATCTCTCACGGTGCGCATCCTCGGCAGAGCCTGTTCCCGAAAAGGCAAACGTCCGGCTCCTTGTCCCACACGGAAGGTGGCAGCCCCGAAAGCTGTTGCTGGTCTTCACCTTCCCCCTGCAGCCTATTCACAGGCACAACAGGTTTTGGGATCTGTGCTTGCCCAGAGAAGGAACATCTCACGGTGCGCATCCTCGGCAGAGCCTGTTCCCGAAAAGGCAAACGTCCGGCTCCTTGTCCCACACGGAAGGTGGCAGCCCGGAAAGCTGTTGCTGGTCTTCACCTTCCCCCTGCAGCCTATTCACAGGCACCACCGCACTGGGAATCTCTGCTTTCCCAAAGACGCAATCTCTCATGGTGCGCATCCTCGGCAGAGCCTGTTCCCGAAAAGGCAAACGTCCGGCTCCTTGTCCCACACGGAAGGTGGCAGCCCGGAAAGCTGTTGCTGGTCTTCACCTTCCCCCTGCAGCCTATTCACAGGCACAACAGGTTTTGGGATCTGTGCTTGCCCAGAGAAGGAACATCTCACGGTGCGCATCCTCGGCAGAGCCTGTTCCCGAAAAGGCAAACGTCCGGCTCCTTGTCCCACACGGAAGGTGGCAGCCCGGAAAGCTGTTGCTGGTCTTCACCTTCCCCCTGCAGCCTATTCACAGGCACCACCGCAGTGGGAATCTCTGCATTCCCAAAGACGCAATCTCTCACGGTGCGCATCCTCGGCAGAGCCTGTTCCCGAAAAGGCAAACGTCCAGCTCCTTGTCCCACACGGAAGGTGGCAGCCCGGAAAGCTGTTGCTGGTCTTCACCTTCCCCCTGCAGCCTATTCACAGGCACAACAGGTTTTGGGATCTGTGCTTGCCCAGAGAAGGAACATCTCACGGTGCGCATCCTCGGCAGAGCCTGTTCCCGAAAAGGCAAACGTCCGGCTCCTTGTCCCACACGGAAGATGGCAGCCCTGAAAGCTGTTGCTGGTCTTCACCTTCCCCCTGCAGCCTATTCACAGGCACAACAGGTTTGGGGATCTGTGCTTGCCCAGAGAGGGAACATCACACGGTGCGCATCCTCGGCAGAGCCTGTTCCCGAAAAGGCAAACGTCCGGCTCCTTGTCCCACACGGAAGGGGGCAGCCCTGAAAGCTGTTGCTGGTCTTCACCTTCCCCCTGCAGCCTATTCACAGGCACAACAGGTTTGGGGATCTGTGCTTGCCCAGAGAAGGAACATCTCACGGTGCGCATCCTCGGCAGAGCCTGTTCCCGAAAAGGCAAATGTCCGGCTCCTTGTCCCACACGGAAGGTGGCAGCCCGGAAAGCTGTTGCTGGTCTTCACCTTCCCCCTGCAGCCTATTCACAGGCACAACAGGTTTTGGGATCTGTGCTTGCCCAGAGAAGGAACATCTCACGGTGCGCATCCTCGGCAGAGCCTGTTCCCGAAAAGGCAAACGTCCGGCTCCTTGTCCCACACGGAAGGTGGCAGCCCGGAAAGCTGTTGCTGGTCTTCTCCTTCCCCCTGCAGCCTATTCACAGGCACCACCGCAGTGGGAATCTCTGCATTCCCAAAGACGCAATCTCTCACGGTGCGCATCCTCGGCAGAGCCTGTTCCCGAAAAGGCAAACGTCCAGCTCCTTGTCCCACACGGAAGGTGGCAGCCCGGAAAGCTGTTGCTGGTCTTCACCTTCCCCCTGCAGCCTATTCACAGGCACAACAGGTTTTGGGATCTGTGCTTGCCCAGAGAAGGAACATCTCACGGTG
The DNA here is from genome assembly GCF_947461875.1 of Haliaeetus albicilla. Taxonomy (NCBI): domain Eukaryota; kingdom Metazoa; phylum Chordata; class Aves; order Accipitriformes; family Accipitridae; genus Haliaeetus; species Haliaeetus albicilla. The sequence continues at coordinate 2,773,615 of NW_027212433.1, read as the reverse complement.
CGCATCCTCGGCAGAGCCTGTTCCCGAAAAGGCAAACGTCCGGCTCCTTGTCCCACACGGAAGATGGCAGCCCTGAAAGCTGTTGCTGGTCTTCACCTTCCCCCTGCAGCCTATTCACAGGCACAACAGGTTTGGGGATCTGTGCTTGCCCAGAGAGGGAACATCACACGGTGCGCATCCTCGGCAGAGCCTGTTCCCGAAAAGGCAAACGTCCGGCTCCTTGTCCCACACGGAAGGGGGCAGCCCTGAAAGCTGTTGCTGGTCTTCACCTTCCCCCTGCAGCCTATTCACAGGCACAACAGGTTTGGGGATCTGTGCTTGCCCAGAGAAGGAACATCTCACGGTGCGCATCCTCGGCAGAGCCTGTTCCCGAAAAGGCAAACGTCCGGCTCCTTGTCCCACACGGAAGGTGGCAGCCCGGAAAGCTGTTGCTGGTCTTCACCTTCCCCCTGCAGCCTATTCACAGGCACAACAGGTTTTGGGATCTGTGCTTGCCCAGAGAAGGAACATCTCACGGTGCGCATCCTCGGCAGAGCCTGTTCCCGAAAAGGCAAACGTCCGGCTCCTTGTCCCACACGGAAGGTGGCAGCCCTGAAAGCTGTTGCTGGTCTTCACCTTCCCCCTGCAGCCTATTCACAGGCACAACAGGTTTTGGGATCTGTGCTTGCCCAGAGAAGGAACATCTCACGGTGCGCATCCTCGGCAGAGCCTGTTCCCGAAAAGGCAAACGTCCGGCTCCTTGTCCCACACGGAAGGTGGCAGCCCTGAAAGCTGGTGCTGGTCTTCACCTTCCCCCTGCAGCCTAGTCACAGGCACCACCGCACTGGGAATCTCTGCATTCCCAAAGACGCAATCTCTCACGGTGCGCATCCTCGGCAGAGCCTGTTCCCGAAAAGGCAAACGTCCGGCTCCTTGTCCCACACGGAAGGTGGCAGCCCGGAAAGCTGTTGCTGGTCTTCACCTTCCCCGTGCAGCCTATTCACAGGCACCACCGCACTGGGAATCTCTGCTTTCCCAAAGACGCAATCTCTCATGGTGCGCATCCTCGGCAGAGCCTGTTCCCGAAAAGGCAAACGTCCGGCTCCTTGTCCCACACGGAAGGGGGCAGCCCGGAAAGCTGTTGCTGGTCTTCACCTTCCCCCTGCAGCCTATTCACAGGCACCACCGCACTGGGAATCTCTGCTTTCCCAAAGACGCAATCTCTGACGGTGCGCATCCTCGGCAGAGCCTGTTCCCGAAAAGGCAAACGTCCGGCTCCTTGTCCCACACGGAAGGTGGCAGCCCTGAAAGCTGTTGCTGGTCTTCACCTTCCCCGTGCAGCCTATTCACAGGCACAACAGGTTTTGGGATCTGTGCTTGCCCAGAGAAGGAACATCTCACGGTGCGCATCCTCGGCAGAGCCTGTTCCCGAAAAGGCAAACGTCCGGCTCCTTGTCCCACACGGAAGGTGGCAGCCCGGAAAGCTGGTGCTGGTCTTCACCTTCCCCCTGCAGCCTATTCACAGGCACAACAGGTTTGGGGATCGTGCTTGCCCAGAGAAGGAACATCTCACGGTGCGCATCCTCGGCAGAGCCTGTTCCCGAAAAGGCAAACGTCCGGCTCCTTGTCCCACACGGAAGGTGGCAGCCCTGAAAGCTGTTGCTGGTCTTCACCTTCCCCCTGCAGCCTATTCACAGGCACAACAGGTTTGGGGATCTGTGCTTGCCCAGAGAAGGAACATCTCACGGTGCGCATCCTCGGCAGAGCCTGTTCCCGAAAAGGCAAACGTCCGGCTCCTTGTCCCACACGGAAGGTGGCAGCCTGGAAAGCTGTTGCTGGTCTTCACCTTCCCCCTGCAGCCTATTCACAGGCACCACCGCACTGGGAATCTCTGCTTTCCCAAAGACGCAATCTCTCACGGTGCGCATCCTCGGCAGAGCCTGTTCCCGAAAAGGCAAACGTCCGGCTCCTTGTCCCACACGGAAGGTGGCAGCCCGGAAAGCTCTTGCTGGTCTTCACCTTCCCCCTGCAGCCTATTCACAGGCACAACAGGTTTGGGGATCTGTGCTTGCCCAGAGAAGGAACATCTCACGGTGCGCATCCTCGGCAGAGCCTGTTCCCGAAAAGGCAAACGTCCGGCTCCTTGTCCCACACGGAAGGTGGCAGCCCGGAAAGCTGGTGCTGGTCTTCACCTTCCCCCTGCAGCCTATTCACAGGCACAACAGGTTTGGGGATCTGTGCTTGCCCAGAGAAGGAACATCTCACGGTGCGCATCCTCGGCAGAGCCTGTTCCCGAAAAGGCAAACGTCCGGCTCCTTGTCCCACACGGAAGGTGGCAGCCCGGAAAGCTGTTGCTGGTCTTCACCTTCCCCGTGCAGCCTATTCACAGGCACAACAGGTTTTGGGATCTGTGCTTGCCCAGAGAAGGAACATCTCACGGTGCGCATCCTCGGCAGAGCCTGTTCCCGAAAAGGCAAACGTCCGGCTCCTTGTCCCACACGGAAGGTGGCAGCCCGGAAAGCTGGTGCTGGTCTTCACCTTCCCCCTGCAGCCTATTCACAGGCACAACAGGTTTTGGGATCTGTGCTTGCCCAGAGAAGGAACATCTCACGGTGCGCATCCTCGGCAGAGCCTGTTCCCGAAAAGGCAAACGTCCGGCTCCTTGTCCCACACGGAAGGGGGCAGCCCTGAAAGCTGTTGCTGGTCTTCACCTTCCCCCTGCAGCCTATTCACAGGCACCACCGCAGTGGGAATCTCTGCATTCCCAAAGACGCAATCTCTCACGGTGCGCATCCTCGGCAGAGCCTGTTCCCGAAAAGGCAAACGTCCGGCTCCTTGTCCCACACGGAAGGTGGCAGCCCGGAAAGCTGGTGCTGGTCTTCACCTTCCCCCTGCAGCCTATTCACAGGCACAACAGGTTTGGGGATCTGTGCTTGCCCAGAGAAGGAACATCTCACGGTGCGCATCCTCGGCAGAGCCTGTTCCCGAAAAGGCAAACGTCCGGCTCCTTGTCCCACACGGAAGGTGGCAGCCCTGAAAGCTGTTGCTGGTCTTCACCTTCCCCGTGCAGCCTATTCACAGGCACCACCGCACTGGGAATCTCTGCTTTCCCAAAGACGCAATCTCTCATGGTGCGCATCCTCGGCAGAGCCTGTTCCCGAAAAGGCAAACGTCCGGCTCCTTGTCCCACACGGAAGGTGGCAGCCCGGAAAGCTGTTGCTGGTCTTCACCTTCCCCCTGCAGCCTATTCACAGGCACCACCGCACTGGGAATCTCTGCTTTCCCAAAGACGCAATCTCTGACGGTGCGCATCCTCGGCAGAGCCTGTTCCCGAAAAGGCAAACGTCCGGCTCCTTGTCCCACACGGAAGGTGGCAGCCCGGAAAGCTCTTGCTGGTCTTCACCTTCCCCCTGCAGCCTATTCACAGGCACAACAGGTTTTGGGATCTGTGCTTGCCCAGAGAAGGAACATCTCACGGTGCGCATCCTCGGCAGAGCCTGTTCCCGAAAAGGCAAACGTCCGGCTCCTTGTCCCACACGGAAGGTGGCAGCCCGGAAAGCTGGTGCTGGTCTTCACCTTCCCCCTGCAGCCTATTCACAGGCACAACAGGTTTGGGGATCGTGCTTGCCCAGAGAAGGAACATCTCACGGTGCGCATCCTCGGCAGAGCCTGTTCCCGAAAAGGCAAACGTCCGGCTCCTTGTCCCACACGGAAGGTGGCAGCCCTGAAAGCTGTTGCTGGTCTTCACCTTCCCCCTGCAGCCTATTCACAGGCACAACAGGTTTGGGGATCTGTGCTTGCCCAGAGAAGGAACATCTCACGGTGCGCATCCTCGGCAGAGCCTGTTCCCGAAAAGGCAAACGTCCGGCTCCTTGTCCCACACGGAAGGTGGCAGCCTGGAAAGCTGTTGCTGGTCTTCACCTTCCCCCTGCAGCCTATTCACAGGCACCACCGCACTGGGAATCTCTGCTTTCCCAAAGACGCAATCTCTCACGGTGCGCATCCTCGGCAGAGCCTGTTCCCGAAAAGGCAAACGTCCGGCTCCTTGTCCCACACGGAAGGTGGCAGCCCGGAAAGCTCTTGCTGGTCTTCACCTTCCCCCTGCAGCCTATTCACAGGCACAACAGGTTTGGGGATCTGTGCTTGCCCAGAGAAGGAACATCTCACGGTGCGCATCCTCGGCAGAGCCTGTTCCCGAAAAGGCAAACGTCCGGCTCCTTGTCCCACACGGAAGGTGGCAGCCCGGAAAGCTGGTGCTGGTCTTCACCTTCCCCCTGCAGCCTATTCACAGGCACAACAGGTTTGGGGATCTGTGCTTGCCCAGAGAAGGAACATCTCACGGTGCGCATCCTCGGCAGAGCCTGTTCCCGAAAAGGCAAACGTCCGGCTCCTTGTCCCACACGGAAGGTGGCAGCCCGGAAAGCTGTTGCTGGTCTTCACCTTCCCCGTGCAGCCTATTCACAGGCACAACAGGTTTTGGGATCTGTGCTTGCCCAGAGAAGGAACATCTCACGGTGCGCATCCTCGGCAGAGCCTGTTCCCGAAAAGGCAAACGTCCGGCTCCTTGTCCCACACGGAAGGTGGCAGCCCGGAAAGCTGGTGCTGGTCTTCACCTTCCCCCTGCAGCCTATTCACAGGCACAACAGGTTTTGGGATCTGTGCTTGCCCAGAGAAGGAACATCTCACGGTGCGCATCCTCGGCAGAGCCTGTTCCCGAAAAGGCAAACGTCCGGCTCCTTGTCCCACACGGAAGGGGGCAGCCCTGAAAGCTGTTGCTGGTCTTCACCTTCCCCCTGCAGCCTATTCACAGGCACCACCGCAGTGGGAATCTCTGCATTCCCAAAGACGCAATCTCTCACGGTGCGCATCCTCGGCAGAGCCTGTTCCCGAAAAGGCAAACGTCCGGCTCCTTGTCCCACACGGAAGGTGGCAGCCCGGAAAGCTGGTGCTGGTCTTCACCTTCCCCCTGCAGCCTATTCACAGGCACAACAGGTTTGGGGATCTGTGCTTGCCCAGAGAAGGAACATCTCACGGTGCGCATCCTCGGCAGAGCCTGTTCCCGAAAAGGCAAACGTCCGGCTCCTTGTCCCACACGGAAGGTGGCAGCCCTGAAAGCTGTTGCTGGTCTTCACCTTCCCCGTGCAGCCTATTCACAGGCACCACCGCACTGGGAATCTCTGCTTTCCCAAAGACGCAATCTCTCATGGTGCGCATCCTCGGCAGAGCCTGTTCCCGAAAAGGCAAACGTCCGGCTCCTTGTCCCACACGGAAGGTGGCAGCCCGGAAAGCTGTTGCTGGTCTTCACCTTCCCCCTGCAGCCTATTCACAGGCACCACCGCACTGGGAATCTCTGCTTTCCCAAAGACGCAATCTCTGACGGTGCGCATCCTCGGCAGAGCCTGTTCCCGAAAAGGCAAACGTCCGGCTCCTTGTCCCACACGGAAGGTGGCAGCCCGGAAAGCTCTTGCTGGTCTTCACCTTCCCCCTGCAGCCTATTCACAGGCACAACAGGTTTTGGGATCTGTGCTTGCCCAGAGAAGGAACATCTCACGGTGCGCATCCTCGGCAGAGCCTGTTCCCGAAAAGGCAAATGTCCGGCTCCTTGTCCCACACGGAAGGTGGCAGCCCGGAAAGCTGTTGCTGGTCTTCACCTTCCCCCTGCAGCCTATTCACAGGCACCACCGCACTGGGAATCTCTGCTTTCCCAAAGACGCAATCTCTCATGGTGCGCATCCTCGGCAGAGCCTGTTCCCGAAAAGGCAAACGTCCGGCTCCTTGTCCCACACGGAAGGTGGCAGCCCTGAAAGCTGTTGCTGGTCTTCACCTTCCCCGTGCAGCCTATTCACAGGCACAACAGGTTTTGGGATCTGTGCTTGCCCAGAGAAGGAACATCTCACGGTGCGCATCCTCGGCAGAGCCTGTTCCCGAAAAGGCAAACGTCCGGCTCCTTGTCCCACACGGAAGGTGGCAGCCCGGAAAGCTGTTGCTGGTCTTCACCTTCCCCCTGCAGCCTATTCACAGGCACAACAGGTTTGGGGATCTGTGCTTGCCCAGAGAAGGAACATCTCACGGTGCGCATCCTCGGCAGAGCCTGTTCCCGAAAAGGCAAACGTCCGGCTCCTTGTCCCACACGGAAGGTGGCAGCCCGGAAAGCTGTTGCTGGTCTTCACCTTCCCCCTGCAGCCTATTCACAGGCAAAACAGGTTTTGGGATCTCTGCTTTCCCAAAGACGCAATCTCTCATGGTGCGCATCCTCGGCAGAGCCTGTTCCCGAAAAGGCAAATGTCCGGCTCCTTGTCCCACACGGAAGGTGGCAGCCCTGAAAGCTGGTGCTGGTCTTCACCTTCCCCCTGCAGCATATTCACAGGCACAACAGGTTTTGGGATCTGTGCTTGCCCAGAGAAGGAACATCTCACGGTGCGCATCCTCGGCAGAGCCTGTTCCCGAAAAGGCAAACGTCCGGCTCCTTGTCCCACACGGAAGGTGGCAGCCCTGAAAGCTGTTGCTGGTCTTCACCTTCCCCCTGCAGCCTATTCACAGGCACAACAGGTTTTGGGATCTGTGCTTGCCCAAAGATGCAATCTCTCACGGTGCGCATCCTCGGCAGAGCCTGTTCCCGAAAAGGCAAACGTCCGGCTCCTTGTCCCACACGGAAGCTGGCAGCCCGGAAAGCTCTTGCTGGTCTTCACCTTCCCCCTGCAGCCTATTCACAGGCACCACCGCACTGGGAATCTCTGCTTTCCCAAAGACGCAATCTCTCACGGTGCGCATCCTCGGCAGAGCCTGTTCCCGAAAAGGCAAACGTCCGGCTCCTTGTCCCACACGGAAGGTGGCAGCCCCGAAAGCTGTTGCTGGTCTTCACCTTCCCCCTGCAGCCTATTCACAGGCACAACAGGTTTTGGGATCTGTGCTTGCCCAGAGAAGGAACATCTCACGGTGCGCATCCTCGGCAGAGCCTGTTCCCGAAAAGGCAAACGTCCGGCTCCTTGTCCCACACGGAAGGTGGCAGCCCTGAAAGCTGGTGCTGGTCTTCACCTTCCCCCTGCAGCCTATTCACAGGCACCACCGCACTGGGAATCTCTGCTTTCCCAAAGACGCAATCTCTGACGGTGCGCATCCTCGGCAGAGCCTGTTCCCGAAAAGGCAAACGTCCGGCTCCTTGTCCCACACGGAAGGTGGCAGCCCTGAAAGCTGTTGCTGGTCTTCACCTTCCCCGTGCAGCCTATTCACAGGCACAACAGGTTTTGGGATCTGTGCTTGCCCAGAGAAGGAACATCTCACGGTGCGCATCCTCGGCAGAGCCTGTTCCCGAAAAGGCAAACGTCCGGCTCCTTGTCCCACACGGAAGGTGGCAGCCCGGAAAGCTCTTGCTGGTCTTCACCTTCCCCCTGCAGCCTATTCACAGGCACAACAGGTTTGGGGATCTGTGCTTGCCCAGAGAAGGAACATCTCACGGTGCGCATCCTCGGCAGAGCCTGTTCCCGAAAAGGCAAACGTCCGGCTCCTTGTCCCACACGGAAGGGGGCAGCCCGGAAAGCTGTTGCTGGTCTTCACCTTCCCCCTGCAGCCTATTCACAGGCACAACAGGTTTGGGGATCTGTGCTTGCCCAGAGAAGGAACATCTCACGGTGCGCATCCTCGGCAGAGCCTGTTCCCGAAAAGGCAAACGTCCGGCTCCTTGTCCCACACGGAAGGTGGCAGCCCGGAAAGCTGTTGCTGGTCTTCACCTTCCCCCTGCAGCCTATTCACAGGCACCACCGCACTGGGAATCTCTGCTTTCCCAAAGACGCAATCTCTGACGGTGCGCATCCTCGGCAGAGCCTGTTCCCGAAAAGGCAAACGTCCGGCTCCTTGTCCCACACGGAAGGTGGCAGCCCTGAAAGCTGTTGCTGGTCTTCACCTTCCCCGTGCAGCCTATTCACAGGCACAACAGGTTTTGGGATCTGTGCTTGCCCAGAGAAGGAACATCTCACGGTGCGCATCCTCGGCAGAGCCTGTTCCCGAAAAGGCAAACGTCCGGCTCCTTGTCCCACACGGAAGGTGGCAGCCCGGAAAGCTGGTGCTGGTCTTCACCTTCCCCCTGCAGCCTATTCACAGGCACAACAGGTTTGGGGATCGTGCTTGCCCAGAGAAGGAACATCTCACGGTGCGCATCCTCGGCAGAGCCTGTTCCCGAAAAGGCAAACGTCCGGCTCCTTGTCCCACACGGAAGGTGGCAGCCCTGAAAGCTGTTGCTGGTCTTCACCTTCCCCCTGCAGCCTATTCACAGGCACAACAGGTTTGGGGATCTGTGCTTGCCCAGAGAAGGAACATCTCACGGTGCGCATCCTCGGCAGAGCCTGTTCCCGAAAAGGCAAACGTCCGGCTCCTTGTCCCACACGGAAGGTGGCAGCCTGGAAAGCTGTTGCTGGTCTTCACCTTCCCCCTGCAGCCTATTCACAGGCACCACCGCACTGGGAATCTCTGCTTTCCCAAAGACGCAATCTCTCACGGTGCGCATCCTCGGCAGAGCCTGTTCCCGAAAAGGCAAACGTCCGGCTCCTTGTCCCACACGGAAGGTGGCAGCCCGGAAAGCTCTTGCTGGTCTTCACCTTCCCCCTGCAGCCTATTCACAGGCACAACAGGTTTGGGGATCTGTGCTTGCCCAGAGAAGGAACATCTCACGGTGCGCATCCTCGGCAGAGCCTGTTCCCGAAAAGGCAAACGTCCGGCTCCTTGTCCCACACGGAAGGTGGCAGCCCGGAAAGCTGGTGCTGGTCTTCACCTTCCCCCTGCAGCCTATTCACAGGCACAACAGGTTTGGGGATCTGTGCTTGCCCAGAGAAGGAACATCTCACGGTGCGCATCCTCGGCAGAGCCTGTTCCCGAAAAGGCAAACGTCCGGCTCCTTGTCCCACACGGAAGGTGGCAGCCCGGAAAGCTGTTGCTGGTCTTCACCTTCCCCGTGCAGCCTATTCACAGGCACAACAGGTTTTGGGATCTGTGCTTGCCCAGAGAAGGAACATCTCACGGTGCGCATCCTCGGCAGAGCCTGTTCCCGAAAAGGCAAACGTCCGGCTCCTTGTCCCACACGGAAGGTGGCAGCCCGGAAAGCTGGTGCTGGTCTTCACCTTCCCCCTGCAGCCTATTCACAGGCACAACAGGTTTTGGGATCTGTGCTTGCCCAGAGAAGGAACATCTCACGGTGCGCATCCTCGGCAGAGCCTGTTCCCGAAAAGGCAAACGTCCGGCTCCTTGTCCCACACGGAAGGGGGCAGCCCTGAAAGCTGTTGCTGGTCTTCACCTTCCCCCTGCAGCCTATTCACAGGCACCACCGCAGTGGGAATCTCTGCATTCCCAAAGACGCAATCTCTCACGGTGCGCATCCTCGGCAGAGCCTGTTCCCGAAAAGGCAAACGTCCGGCTCCTTGTCCCACACGGAAGGTGGCAGCCCGGAAAGCTGGTGCTGGTCTTCACCTTCCCCCTGCAGCCTATTCACAGGCACAACAGGTTTGGGGATCTGTGCTTGCCCAGAGAAGGAACATCTCACGGTGCGCATCCTCGGCAGAGCCTGTTCCCGAAAAGGCAAACGTCCGGCTCCTTGTCCCACACGGAAGGTGGCAGCCCTGAAAGCTGTTGCTGGTCTTCACCTTCCCCCTGCAGCCTATTCACAGGCACCACCGCACTGGGAATCTCTGCTTTCCCAAAGACGCAATCTCTCATGGTGCGCATCCTCGGCAGAGCCTGTTCCCGAAAAGGCAAACGTCCGGCTCCTTGTCCCACACGGAAGGTGGCAGCCCGGAAAGCTGTTGCTGGTCTTCACCTTCCCCCTGCAGCCTATTCACAGGCACCACCGCACTGGGAATCTCTGCTTTCCCAAAGACGCAATCTCTGACGGTGCGCATCCTCGGCAGAGCCTGTTCCCGAAAAGGCAAACGTCCGGCTCCTTGTCCCACACGGAAGGTGGCAGCCCGGAAAGCTCTTGCTGGTCTTCACCTTCCCCCTGCAGCCTATTCACAGGCACAACAGGTTTTGGGATCTGTGCTTGCCCAGAGAAGGAACATCTCACGGTGCGCATCCTCGGCAGAGCCTGTTCCCGAAAAGGCAAATGTCCGGCTCCTTGTCCCACACGGAAGGTGGCAGCCCGGAAAGCTGTTGCTGGTCTTCACCTTCCCCCTGCAGCCTATTCACAGGCACCACCGCACTGGGAATCTCTGCTTTCCCAAAGACGCAATCTCTCATGGTGCGCATCCTCGGCAGAGCCTGTTCCCGAAAAGGCAAACGTCCGGCTCCTTGTCCCACACGGAAGGTGGCAGCCCTGAAAGCTGTTGCTGGTCTTCACCTTCCCCGTGCAGCCTATTCACAGGCACAACAGGTTTTGGGATCTGTGCTTGCCCAGAGAAGGAACATCTCACGGTGCGCATCCTCGGCAGAGCCTGTTCCCGAAAAGGCAAACGTCCGGCTCCTTGTCCCACACGGAAGGTGGCAGCCCGGAAAGCTGTTGCTGGTCTTCACCTTCCCCCTGCAGCCTATTCACAGGCACAACAGGTTTGGGGATCTGTGCTTGCCCAGAGAAGGAACATCTCACGGTGCGCATCCTCGGCAGAGCCTGTTCCCGAAAAGGCAAACGTCCGGCTCCTTGTCCCACACGGAAGGTGGCAGCCCGGAAAGCTGTTGCTGGTCTTCACCTTCCCCCTGCAGCCTATTCACAGGCAAAACAGGTTTTGGGATCTCTGCTTTCCCAAAGACGCAATCTCTCATGGTGCGCATCCTCGGCAGAGCCTGTTCCCGAAAAGGCAAATGTCCGGCTCCTTGTCCCACACGGAAGGTGGCAGCCCTGAAAGCTGGTGCTGGTCTTCACCTTCCCCCTGCAGCATATTCACAGGCACAACAGGTTTTGGGATCTGTGCTTGCCCAGAGAAGGAACATCTCACGGTGCGCATCCTCGGCAGAGCCTGTTCCCGAAAAGGCAAACGTCCGGCTCCTTGTCCCACACGGAAGGTGGCAGCCCTGAAAGCTGTTGCTGGTCTTCACCTTCCCCCTGCAGCCTATTCACAGGCACAACAGGTTTTGGGATCTGTGCTTGCCCAAAGATGCAATCTCTCACGGTGCGCATCCTCGGCAGAGCCTGTTCCCGAAAAGGCAAACGTCCGGCTCCTTGTCCCACACGGAAGCTGGCAGCCCGGAAAGCTCTTGCTGGTCTTCACCTTCCCCCTGCAGCCTATTCACAGGCACCACCGCACTGGGAATCTCTGCTTTCCCAAAGACGCAATCTCTCACGGTGCGCATCCTCGGCAGAGCCTGTTCCCGAAAAGGCAAACGTCCGGCTCCTTGTCCCACACGGAAGGTGGCAGCCCCGAAAGCTGTTGCTGGTCTTCACCTTCCCCCTGCAGCCTATTCACAGGCACAACAGGTTTGGGGATCTGTGCTTGCCCAGAGAAGGAACATCTCACGGTGCGCATCCTCGGCAGAGCCTGTTCCCGAAAAGGCAAACGTCCGGCTCCTTGTCCCACACGGAAGGTGGCAGCCCTGAAAGCTGGTGCTGGTCTTCACCTTCCCCCTGCAGCCTATTCACAGGCACCACCGCACTGGGAATCTCTGCTTTCCCAAAGACGCAATCTCTGACGGTGCGCATCCTCGGCAGAGCCTGTTCCCGAAAAGGCAAACGTCCGGCTCCTTGTCCCACACGGAAGGTGGCAGCCCTGAAAGCTGTTGCTGGTCTTCACCTTCCCCGTGCAGCCTATTCACAGGCACAACAGGTTTTGGGATCTGTGCTTGCCCAGAGAAGGAACATCTCACGGTGCGCATCCTCGGCAGAGCCTGTTCCCGAAAAGGCAAACGTCCGGCTCCTTGTCCCACACGGAAGGTGGCAGCCCGGAAAGCTCTTGCTGGTCTTCACCTTCCCCCTGCAGCCTATTCACAGGCACAACAGGTTTGGGGATCTGTGCTTGCCCAGAGAAGGAACATCTCACGGTGCGCATCCTCGGCAGAGCCTGTTCCCGAAAAGGCAAACGTCCGGCTCCTTGTCCCACACGGAAGGGGGCAGCCCGGAAAGCTGTTGCTGGTCTTCACCTTCCCCCTGCAGCCTATTCACAGGCACAACAGGTTTGGGGATCTGTGCTTGCCCAGAGAAGGAACATCTCACGGTGCGCATCCTCGGCAGAGCCTGTTCCCGAAAAGGCAAACGTCCGGCTCCTTGTCCCACACGGAAGGTGGCAGCCCGGAAAGCTGTTGCTGGTCTTCACCTTCCCCCTGCAGCCTATTCACAGGCACCACCGCACTGGGAATCTCTGCTTTCCCAAAGACGCAATCTCTGACGGTGCGCATCCTCGGCAGAGCCTGTTCCCGAAAAGGCAAACGTCCGGCTCCTTGTCCCACACGGAAGGTGGCAGCCCTGAAAGCTGTTGCTGGTCTTCACCTTCCCCGTGCAGCCTATTCACAGGCACAACAGGTTTTGGGATCTGTGCTTGCCCAGAGAAGGAACATCTCACGGTGCGCATCCTCGGCAGAGCCTGTTCCCGAAAAGGCAAACGTCCGGCTCCTTGTCCCACACGGAAGGTGGCAGCCCGGAAAGCTGGTGCTGGTCTTCACCTTCCCCCTGCAGCCTATTCACAGGCACAACAGGTTTGGGGATCGTGCTTGCCCAGAGAAGGAACATCTCACGGTGCGCATCCTCGGCAGAGCCTGTTCCCGAAAAGGCAAACGTCCGGCTCCTTGTCCCACACGGAAGGTGGCAGCCCTGAAAGCTGTTGCTGGTCTTCACCTTCCCCCTGCAGCCTATTCACAGGCACAACAGGTTTGGGGATCTGTGCTTGCCCAGAGAAGGAACATCTCACGGTGCGCATCCTCGGCAGAGCCTGTTCCCGAAAAGGCAAACGTCCGGCTCCTTGTCCCACACGGAAGGTGGCAGCCTGGAAAGCTGTTGCTGGTCTTCACCTTCCCCCTGCAGCCTATTCACAGGCACCACCGCACTGGGAATCTCTGCTTTCCCAAAGACGCAATCTCTCACGGTGCGCATCCTCGGCAGAGCCTGTTCCCGAAAAGGCAAACGTCCGGCTCCTTGTCCCACACGGAAGGTGGCAGCCCGGAAAGCTCTTGCTGGTCTTCACCTTCCCCCTGCAGCCTATTCACAGGCACAACAGGTTTGGGGATCTGTGCTTGCCCAGAGAAGGAACATCTCACGGTGCGCATCCTCGGCAGAGCCTGTTCCCGAAAAGGCAAACGTCCGGCTCCTTGTCCCACACGGAAGGTGGCAGCCCGGAAAGCTGGTGCTGGTCTTCACCTTCCCCCTGCAGCCTATTCACAGGCACAACAGGTTTGGGGATCTGTGCTTGCCCAGAGAAGGAACATCTCACGGTGCGCATCCTCGGCAGAGCCTGTTCCCGAAAAGGCAAACGTCCGGCTCCTTGTCCCACACGGAAGGTGGCAGCCCGGAAAGCTGTTGCTGGTCTTCACCTTCCCCGTGCAGCCTATTCACAGGCACAACAGGTTTTGGGATCTGTGCTTGCCCAGAGAAGGAACATCTCACGGTGCGCATCCTCGGCAGAGCCTGTTCCCGAAAAGGCAAACGTCCGGCTCCTTGTCCCACACGGAAGGTGGCAGCCCGGAAAGCTGGTGCTGGTCTTCACCTTCCCCCTGCAGCCTATTCACAGGCACAACAGGTTTTGGGATCTGTGCTTGCCCAGAGAAGGAACATCTCACGGTGCGCATCCTCGGCAGAGCCTGTTCCCGAAAAGGCAAACGTCCGGCTCCTTGTCCCACACGGAAGGGGGCAGCCCTGAAAGCTGTTGCTGGTCTTCACCTTCCCCCTGCAGCCTATTCACAGGCACCACCGCAGTGGGAATCTCTGCATTCCCAAAGACGCAATCTCTCACGGTGCGCATCCTCGGCAGAGCCTGTTCCCGAAAAGGCAAACGTCCGGCTCCTTGTCCCACACGGAAGGTGGCAGCCCGGAAAGCTCTTGCTGGTCTTCACCTTCCCCCTGCAGCCTATTCACAGGCACAACAGGTTTGGGGATCTGTGCTTGCCCAGAGAAGGAACATCTCACGGTGCGCATCCTCGGCAGAGCCTGTTCCCGAAAAGGCAAACGTCCGGCTCCTTGTCCCACACGGAAGGTGGCAGCCCTGAAAGCTGTTGCTGGTCTTCACCTTCCCCGTGCAGCCTATTCACAGGCACCACCGCACTGGGAATCTCTGCTTTCCCAAAGACGCAATCTCTCATGGTGCGCATCCTCGGCAGAGCCTGTTCCCGAAAAGGCAAACGTCCGGCTCCTTGTCCCACACGGAAGGTGGCAGCCCGGAAAGCTGTTGCTGGTCTTCACCTTCCCCCTGCAGCCTATTCACAGGCACCACCGCACTGGGAATCTCTGCTTTCCCAAAGACGCAATCTCTGACGGTGCGCATCCTCGGCAGAGCCTGTTCCCGAAAAGGCAAACGTCCGGCTCCTTGTCCCACACGGAAGGTGGCAGCCCGGAAAGCTCTTGCTGGTCTTCACCTTCCCCCTGCAGCCTATTCACAGGCACAACAGGTTTTGGGATCTGTGCTTGCCCAGAGAAGGAACATCTCACGGTGCGCATCCTCGGCAGAGCCTGTTCCCGAAAAGGCAAACGTCCGGCTCCTTGTCCCACACGGAAGGTGGCAGCCCGGAAAGCTGTTGCTGGTCTTCACCTTCCCCCTGCAGCCTATTCACAGGCACAACAGGTTTTGGGATCTGTGCTTGCCCAGAGAAGGAACATCTCACGGTGCGCATCCTCGGCAGAGCCTGTTCCCGAAAAGGCAAACGTCCGGCTCCTTGTCCCACACGGAAGGTGGCAGCCCGGAAAGCTCTTGCTGGTCTTCACCTTCCCCCTGCAGCCTATTCACAGGCACAACAGGTTTTGGGATCTGTGCTTGCCCATTGAAGGAACATCTCAGGGTGCGCATCCTCGGCAGAGCCTGTTCCCGAAAAGGCAAACGTCCGGCTCCTTGTCCCACACGGAAGGTGGCAGCCCGGAAAGCTGTTGCTGGTCTTCACCTTCCCCCTGCAGCCTATTCACAGGCACCACCGCACTGGGAATCTCTGCTTTCCCAAAGACGCAATCTCTGACGGTGCGCATCCTCGGCAGAGCCTGTTCCCGAAAAGGCAAACGTCTGGCTCCTTGTCCCACACGGAAGGTGGCAGCCCTGAAAGCTGTTGCTGGTCTTCACCTTCCCCCTGCAGCCTATTCACAGGCACAACAGATTTGGGGATCTGTGCTTGCCCAGAGAAGGAACATCTCACGGTGCGCATCCTCGGCAGAGCCTGTTCCCGAAAAGGCAAACGTCCGGCTCCTTGTCCCACACGGAAGGTGGCAGCCCTGAAAGCTGTTGCTGGTCTTCACCTTCCCCGTGCAGCCTATTCACAGGCACCACCGCACTGGGAATCTCTGCTTTCCCAAAGACGCAATCTCTCATGGTGCGCATCCTCGGCAGAGCCTGTTCCCGAAAAGGCAAACGTCCGGCTCCTTGTCCCACACGGAAGGTGGCAGCCCGGAAAGCTGTTGCTGGTCTTCACCTTCCCCCTGCAGCCTATTCACAGGCACCACCGCACTGGGAATCTCTGCTTTCCCAAAGACGCAATCTCTGACGGTGCGCATCCTCGGCAGAGCCTGTTCCCGAAAAGGCAAACGTCCGGCTCCTTGTCCCACACGGAAGGTGGCAGCCCGGAAAGCTCTTGCTGGTCTTCACCTTCCCCCTGCAGCCTATTCACAGGCACAACAGGTTTTGGGATCTGTGCTTGCCCAGAGAAGGAACATCTCACGGTGCGCATCCTCGGCAGAGCCTGTTCCCGAAAAGGCAAACGTCCGGCTCCTTGTCCCACACGGAAGGTGGCAGCCCGGAAAGCTGTTGCTGGTCTTCACCTTCCCCCTGCAGCCTATTCACAGGCACAACAGGTTTTGGGATCTGTGCTTGCCCAGAGAAGGAACATCTCACGGTGCGCATCCTCGGCAGAGCCTGTTCCCGAAAAGGCAAACGTCCGGCTCCTTGTCCCACACGGAAGGTGGCAGCCCGGAAAGCTCTTGCTGGTCTTCACCTTCCCCCTGCAGCCTATTCACAGGCACAACAGGTTTTGGGATCTGTGCTTGCCCATTGAAGGAACATCTCAGGGTGCGCATCCTCGGCAGAGCCTGTTCCCGAAAAGGCAAACGTCCGGCTCCTTGTCCCACACGGAAGGTGGCAGCCCGGAAAGCTGTTGCTGGTCTTCACCTTCCCCCTGCAGCCTATTCACAGGCACCACCGCACTGGGAATCTCTGCTTTCCCAAAGACGCAATCTCTGACGGTGCGCATCCTCGGCAGAGCCTGTTCCCGAAAAGGCAAACGTCTGGCTCCTTGTCCCACACGGAAGGTGGCAGACCGGAAAGCTGTTGCTGGTCTTCACCTTCCCCCTGCAGCCTATTCACAGGCACAACAGATTTGGGGATCTGTGCTTGCCCAGAGAAGGAACATCTCACGGTGCGCATCCTCGGCAGAGCCTGTTCCCGAAAAGGCAAACGTCCGGCTCCTTGTCCCACACGGAAGGTGGCAGCCCTGAAAGCTGTTGCTGGTCTTCACCTTCCCCGTGCAGCCTATTCACAGGCACCACCGCACTGGGAATCTCTGCTTTCCCAAAGACGCAATCTCTCATGGTGCGCATCCTCGGCAGAGCCTGTTCCCGAAAAGTCAAACGTCCGGCTCCTTGTCCCACACGGAAGGTGGCAGCCCGGAAAGCTGTTGCTGGTCTTCACCTTCCCCCTGCAGCCTATTCACAGGCACAACAGGTTTTGGGATCTGTGCTTGCCCAGAGAAGGAACATCTCACGGTGCGCATCCTCGGCAGAGCCTGTTCCCGAAAAGGCAAACGTCCGGCTCCTTGTCCCACACGGAAGGTGGCAGCCCGGAAAGCTGTTGCTGGTCTTCAACTTCCCCCTGCAGCCTATTCACAGGCACAACAGGTTTGGGGATCTGTGCTTGCCCAGAGAAGGAACATCTCACGGTGCGCATCCTCGGCAGAGCCTGTTCCCGAAAAGGCAAACGTCCGGCTCCTTGTCCCACACGGAAGGTGGCAGCCCGGAAAGCTGTTGCTGGTCTTCACCTTCCCCCTGCAGCCTATTCACAGGCACAACAGGTTTTGGGATCTGTGCTTGCCCAAAGACGCAATCTCTCACGGTGCGCATCCTCGGCAGAGCCTGTTCCCGAAAAGGCAAACGTCCGGCTCCTTGTCCCACACGGAAGGTGGCAGCCCGGAAAGCTGTTGCTGGTCTTCACCTTCCCCCTGCAGCCTATTCACAGGCACAACAGGTTTTGGGATCTGTGCTTGCCCAAAGACGCAATCTCTCACGGTGCGCATCCTCGGCAGAGCCTGTTCCCGAAAAGGCAAACGTCCGGCTCCTTGTCCCACACGGAAGGTGGCAGCCCTGAAAGCTGTTGCTGGTCTTCACCTTCCCCCTGCAGCCTATTCACAGGCACAACAGGTTTGGGGATCTGTGCTTGCCCAGAGAAGGAACATCTCACGGTGCGCATCCTCGGCAGAGCCTGTTCCCAAAAAGGCAAACGTCCGGCTCCTTGTCCCACACGGAAGGTGGCAGCCCGGAAAGCTGGTGCTGGTCTTCACCTTCCCCCTGCAGCCTATTCACAGGCACAACAGGTTTGGGGATCTGTGCTTGCCCAGAGAAGGAACATCTCACGGTGCGCATCCTCGGCAGAGCCTGTTCCCGAAAAGGCAAACGTCCGGCTCCTTGTCCCACACGGAAGGTGGCAGCCCGGAAAGCTGTTGCTGGTCTTCACCTTCCCCCTGCAGCCTAGTCACAGGCACAACAGGTTTTGGGATCTGTGCTTGCCCAGAGAAGGAACATCTCACGGTGCGCATCCTCGGCAGAGCCTGTTCCCGAAAAGGCAAACGTCCGGCTCCTTGTCCCACACGGAAGGTGGCAGCCCTGAAAGCTGTTGCTGGTCTTCACCTTCCCCCTGCAGCCTATTCACAGGCACCACCGCACTGGGAATCTCTGCTTTCCCAAAGACGCAATCTCTCACGGTGCGCATCCTCGGCAGAGCCTGTTCCCGAAAAGGCAAACGTCCGGCTCCTTGTCCCACACGGAAGGTGGCAGCCCGGAAAGCTGGTGCTGGTCTTCACCTTCCCCCTGCAGCCTATTCACAGGCACAACAGGTTTTGGGATCTGTGCTTGCCCAGAGAAGGAACATCTCACGGTGCGCATCCTCGGCAGAGCCTGTTCCCGAAAAGGCAAACGTCCGGCTCCTTGTCCCACACGGAAGGTGGCAGCCCGGAAAGCTGTTGCTGGTCTTCACCTTCCCCCTGCAGCCTATTCACAGGCACAACAGGTTTTGGGATCTGTGCTTGCCCAGAGAAGGAACATCTCACGGTGCGCATCCTCGGCAGAGCCTGTTCCCGAAAAGGCAAACGTCCGGCTCCTTGTCCCACACGGAAGGTGGCAGCCCGGAAAGCTGTTGCTGGTCTTCACCTTCCCCCTGCAGCCTATTCACAGGCACAACAGGTTTTGGGATCTGTGCTTGCCCAGAGAAGGAACATCTCACGGTGCGCATCCTCGGCAGAGCCTGTTCCCGAAAAGGCAAACGTCCGGCTCCTTGTCCCACACGGAAGGTGGCAGCCCGGAAAGCTGTTGCTGGTCTTCACCTTCCCCCTGCAGCCTATTCACAGGCACAACAGGTTTTGGGATCTGTGCTTGCCCAAAGACGCAATCTCTCACGGTGCGCATCCTCGGCAGAGCCTGTTCCCGAAAAGGCAAACGTCCGGCTCCTTGTCCCACACGGAAGGTGGCAGCCCGGAAAGCTGTTGCTGGTCTTCACCTTCCCCCTGCAGCCTATTCACAGGCACAACAGGTTTTGGGATCTCTGCTTGCCCAGAGAAGGAACATCTCACGGTGCGCATCCTCGGCAGAGCCTGTTCCCGAAAAGGCAAACGTCCGGCTCCTTGTCCCACACGGAAGGTGGCAGCCCGGAAAGCTGTTGCTGGTCTTCACCTTCCCCCTGCAGCCTATTCACAGGCACAACAGGTTTGGGGATCTGTGCTTGCCCAGAGAAGGAACATCTCACGGTGCGCATCCTCGGCAGAGCCTGTTCCCGAAAAGGCAAACGTCCGGCTCCTTGTCCCACACGGAAGGTGGCAGCCCGGAAAGCTGGTGCTGGTCTTCACCTTCCCCCTGCAGCCTATTCACAGGCACAACAGGTTTTGGGATCTGTGCTTGCCCAGAGAAGGAACATCTCACGGTGCGCATCCTCGGCAGAGCCTGTTCCCGAAAAGGCAAACGTCCGGCTCCTTGTCCCACACGGAAGGTGGCAGCCCGGAAAGCTCTTGCTGGTCTTCACCTTCCCCCTGCAGCCTAGTCACAGGCACAACAGGTTTGGGGATCTGTGCTTGCCCAGAGAAGGAACATCTCACGGTGCGCATCCTCGGCAGAGCCTGTTCCCGAAAAGGCAAACGTCCGGCTCCTTGTCCCACACGGAAGGTGGCAGCCCTGAAAGCTGTTGCTGGTCTTCACCTTCCCCCTGCAGCCTATTCACAACCACAACGGCAGTGGGAATCTCTGCTTTCCCAAAGACGCAATCTCTCACGGTGCGCATCCTCGGCAGAGCCTGTTCCCGAAAAGGCAAACGTCCGGCTCCTTGTCCCACACGGAAGGTGGCAGCCCGGAAAGCTGTTGCTGGTCTTCACCTTCCCCCTGCAGCCTATTCACAGGCACCACCGCACTGGGAATCTCTGCTTTCCCAAAGACGCAATCTCTCACGGTGCGCATCCTCGGCAGAGCCTGTTCCCGAAAAGGCAAACGTCCGGCTCCTTGTCCCACACGGAAGGTGGCAGCCCTGAAAGCTGTTGCTGGTCTTCACCTTCCCCGTGCAGCCTATTCACAGGCACAACAGGTTTTGGGATCTGTGCTTGCCCAGAGAAGGAACATCTCACGGTGCGCATCCTCGGCAGAGCCTGTTCCCGAAAAGGCAAACGTCCGGCTCCTTGTCCCACACGGAAGGTGGCAGCCCGGAAAGCTGGTGCTGGTCTTCACCTTCCCCCTGCAGCCTATTCACAGGCACAACAGGTTTTGGGATCTCTGCTTGCCCAGAGAAGGAACATCTCACGGTGCGCATCCTCGGCAGAGCCTGTTCCCGAAAAGGCAAACGTCCGGCTCCTTGTCCCACACGGAAGGTGGCAGCCCTGAAAGCTGTTGCTGGTCTTCACCTTCCCCCTGCAGCCTATTCACAGGCACAACCGCAGTGGGAATCTCTGCTTTCCCAAAGACGCAATCTCTCACGGTGCGCATCCTCGGCAGAGCCTGTTCCCGAAAAGGCAAACGTCCGGCTCCTTGTCCCACACGGAAGGTGGCAGCCCGGAAAGCTGTTGCTGGTCTTCACCTTCCCCCTGCAGCCTATTCACAGGCACAACAGGTTTTGGGATCTGTGCTTGCCCAGAGAAGGAATATCTCACGGTGCGCATCCTCGGCAGAGCCTGTTCCCGAAAAGGCAAACGTCCGGCTCCTTGTCCCACACGGAAGGTGGCAGCCCGGAAAGCTGTTGCTGGTCTTCACCTTCCCCCTGCAGCCTATTCACAGGCACAACAGGTTTGGGGATCTGTGCTTGCCCAGAGAAGGAACATCTCACGGTGCGCATCCTCGGCAGAGCCTGTTCCCGAAAAGGCAAACGTCCGGCTCCTTGTCCCACACGGAAGGTGGCAGCCCGGAAAGCTGTTGCTCGTCTTCACCTTCCCCCTGCAGCCTATTCACAGGCACAACAGGTTTTGGGATCTGTGCTTGCCCAAAGACGCAATCTCTCACGGTGCGCATCCTCGGCAGAGCCTGTTCCCGAAAAGGCAAACGTCCGGCTCCTTGTCCCACACGGAAGGTGGCAGCCCGGAAAGCTGTTGCTGGTCTTCACCTTCCCCCTGCAGCCTATTCACAGGCACAACAGGTTTTGGGATCTGTGCTTGCCCAAAGACGCAATCTCTCACGGTGCGCATCCTCGGCAGAGCCTGTTCCCGAAAAGGCAAACGTCCGGCTCCTTGTCCCACACGGAAGGTGGCAGCCCGGAAAGCTGTTGCTGGTCTTCACCTTCCCCCTGCAGCCTATTCACAGGCACAACAGGTTTTGGGATCTGTGCTTGCCCAGAGAAGGAACATCTCACGGTGCGCATCCTCGGCAGAGCCTGTTCCCGAAAAGGCAAACGTCCGGCTCCTTGTCCCACACGGAAGGTGGCAGCCCGGAAAGCTGTTGCTGGTCTTCACCTTCCCCCTGCAGCCTATTCACAGGCACCACCGCACTGGGAATCTCTGCTTTCCCAAAGACGCAATCTCTCACGGTGCGCATCCTCGGCAGAGCCTGTTCCCGAAAAGGCAAACGTCCGGCTCCTTGTCCCACACGGAAGGTGGCAGCCCGGAAAGCTGTTGCTGGTCTTCACCTTCCCCCTGCAGCCTATTCACAGGCACAACAGGTTTTGGGATCTGTGCTTGCCCAGAGAAGGAACATCTCACGGTGCGCATCCTCGGCAGAGCCTGTTCCCGAAAAGGCAAACGTCCGGCTCCTTGTCCCACACGGAAGGTGGCAGCCCGGAAAGCTGTTGCTGGTCTTCACCTTCCCCCTGCAGCCTACTCACAGGCACAACAGGTTTGGGGATCTGTGCTTGCCCAGAGAAGGAACATCTCACGGTGCGCATCCTCGGCAGAGCCTGTTCCCGAAAAGGCAAACGTCCGGCTCCTTGTCCCACACGGAAGGTGGCAGCCCTGAAAGCTCTTGCTGGTCTTCACCTTCCCCCTGCAGCCTATTCACAGGCACAACCGCAGTGGGAATCTCTGCTTTCCCAAAGACGCAATCTCTCACGGTGCGCATCCTCGGCAGAGCCTGTTCCCGAAAAGGCAAACGTCCGGCTCCTTGTCCCACACGGAAGGTGGCAGCCCGGAAAGCTCTTGCTGGTCTTCACCTTCCCCCTGCAGCCTATTCACAGGCACAACAGGTTTTGGGATCTCTGCTTGCCCAGAGAAGGAACATCTCACGGTGCGCATCCTCGGCAGAGCCTGTTCCCGAAAAGGCAAACGTCCGGCTCCTTGTCCCACACGGAAGGTGGCAGCCCTGAAAGCTGTTGCTCGTCTTCACCTTCCCCCTGCAGCCTATTCACAGGCACAACAGGTTTTGGGATCTGTGCTTGCCCAGAGAAGGAACATCTCACGGTGCGCATCCTCGGCAGAGCCTGTTCCCGAAAAGGCAAACGTCCGGCTCCTTGTCCCACACGGAAGGTGGCAGCCCTGAAAGCTGTTGCTGGTCTTCACCTTCCCCCTGCAGCCTATTCACAGGCACAACAGGTTTTGGGATCTGTGCTTGCCCAGAGAAGGAACATCTCACGGTGCGCATCCTCGGCAGAGCCTGTTCCCGAAAAGGCAAACGTCCGGCTCCTTGTCCCACACGGAAGGTGGCAGACTGGAAAGCTGTTGCTGGTCTTCACCTTCCCCCTGCAGCCTATTCACAGGCACAACAGGTTTTGGGATCTGTGCTTGCCCAGAGAAGGAACATCTCACGGTGCGCATCCTCGGCAGAGCCTGTTCCCGAAAAGGCAAACGTCCGGCTCCTTGTCCCACACGGAAGGTGGCAGCCCGGAAAGCTCTTGCTGGTCTTCACCTTCCCCCTGCAGCCTATTCACAGGCACAACAGGTTTTGGGATCTGTGCTTGCCCAGAGAAGGAATATCTCACGGTGCGCATCCTCGGCAGAGCCTGTTCCCGAAAAGGCAAACGTCCGGCTCCTTGTCCCACACGGAAGGTGGCAGCCCTGAAAGCTGTTGCTGGTCTTCACCTTCCCCCTGCAGCCTATTCACAGGCACAACAGGTTTTGGGATCTGTGCTTGCCCAGAGAAGGAACATCTCACGGTGCGCATCCTCGGCAGAGCCTGTTCCCGAAAAGGCAAACGTCCGGCTCCTTGTCCCACACGGAAGGTGGCAGCCCTGAAAGCTGTTGCTCGTCTTCACCTTCCCCCTGCAGCCTATTCACAGGCACAACAGGTTTTGGGATCTGTGCTTGCCCAGAGAAGGAACATCTCACGGTGCGCATCCTCGGCAGAGCCTGTTCCCGAAAAGGCAAACGTCCGGCTCCTTGTCCCACACGGAAGGTGGCAGCCCGGAAAGCTGTTGCTGGTCTTCACCTTCCCCCTGCAGCCTATTCACAGGCACAACAGGTTTTGGGATCTGTGCTTGCCCAAAGACGCAATCTCTCACGGTGCGCATCCTCGGCAGAGCCTGTTCCCGAAAAGGCAAACGTCCGGCTCCTTGTCCCACATGGAAGGTGGCAGCCCTGAAAGCTGTTGCTCGTCTTCACCTTCCCCCTGCAGCCTATTCACAGGCACAACAGGTTTTGGGATCTGTGCTTGCCCAGAGAAGGAACATCTCACGGTGCGCATCCTCGGCAGAGCCTGTTCCCGAAAAGGCAAACGTCCGGCTCCTTGTCCCACACGGAAGGTGGCAGCCCTGAAAGCTGTTGCTGGTCTTCACCTTCCCCCTGCAGCCTATTCACAGGCACAACAGGTTTTGGGATCTGTGCTTGCCCAGAGAAGGAACATCTCACGGTGCGCATCCTCGGCAGAGCCTGTTCCCGAAAAGGCAAACGTCCGGCTCCTTGTCCCACACGGAAGGTGGCAGACTGGAAAGCTGTTGCTGGTCTTCACCTTCCCCCTGCAGCCTATTCACAGGCACAACAGGTTTTGGGATCTGTGCTTGCCCAGAGAAGGAACATCTCACGGTGCGCATCCTCGGCAGAGCCTGTTCCCGAAAAGGCAAACGTCCGGCTCCTTGTCCCACACGGAAGGTGGCAGCCCGGAAAGCTGTTGCTGTTCTTCACCTTCCCCCTGCAGCCTATTCACAGGCACAACAGGTTTTGGGATCTGTGCTTGCCCAGAGAAGGAATATCTCACGGTGCGCATCCTCGGCAGAGCCTGTTCCCGAAAAGGCAAACGTCCGGCTCCTTGTCCCACACGGAAGGTGGCAGCCCTGAAAGCTGTTGCTGGTCTTCACCTTCCCCCTGCAGCCTATTCACAGGCACAACAGGTTTGGGGATCTGTGCTTGCCCAGAGAAGGAACATCTCACGGTGCGCATCCTCGGCAGAGCCTGTTCCCGAAAAGGCAAACGTCCGGCTCCTTGTCCCACACGGAAGGTGGCAGCCCTGAAAGCTGTTGCTGGTCTTCACCTTCCCCCTGCAGCCTATTCACAGGCACAACAGGTTTTGGGATCTGTGCTTGCCCAAAGACGCAATCTCTCACGGTGCGCATCCTCGGCAGAGCCTGTTCCCGAAAAGGCAAACGTCCGGCTCCTTGTCCCACACGGAAGGTGGCAGCCCGGAAAGCTGTTGCTGGTCTTCACCTTCCCCCTGCAGCCTATTCACAGGCACAACAGGTTTTGGGATCTGTGCTTGCCCAGAGAAGGAACATCTCACGGTGCGCATCCTCGGCAGAGCCTGTTCCCGAAAAGGCAAACGTCCGGCTCCTTGTCCCACACGGAAGGTGGCAGCCCTGAAAGCTGTTGCTGGTGTTCACGTTGCCCCTGCAGCCTATTCACAGGCACAACAGGTTTTGGGATCTGTGCTTGCCCAGAGAAGGAACATCTCACGGTGCGCATCCTCGGCAGAGCCTGTTCCCGAAAAGGCAAACGTCCGGCTCCTTGTCCCACACGGAAGGTGGCAGCCCGGAAAGCTGTTGCTGGTCTTCACCTTCCCCCTGCAGCCTATTCACAGGCACCACCGCACTGGGAATCTCTGCTTTCCCAAAGACGCAATCTCTCACGGTGCGCATCCTCGGCAGAGCCTGTTCCCGAAAAGGCAAACGTCCGGCTCCTTGTCCCACACGGAAGGTGGCAGCCCGGAAAGCTCTTGCTGGTCTTCACCTTCCCCCTGCAGCCTATTCACAGGCACAACAGGTTTTGGGATCTGTGCTTGCCCAGAGAAGGAACATCTCACGGTGCGCATCCTCGGCAGAGCCTGTTCCCGAAAAGGCAAACGTCCGGCTCCTTGTCCCACACGGAAGGTGGCAGCCCGGAAAGCTGTTGCTGGTCTTCACCTTCCCCCTGCAGCCTACTCACAGGCACAACAGGTTTGGGGATCTGTGCTTGCCCAGAGAAGGAACATCTCACGGTGCGCATCCTCGGCAGAGCCTGTTCCCGAAATGGCAAACGTCCGGCTCCTTGTCCCACACGGAAGGTGGCAGCCCTGAAAGCTCTTGCTGGTCTTCACCTTCCCCCTGCAGCCTATTCACAGGCACAACCGCAGTGGGAATCTCTGCTTTCCCAAAGACGCAATCTCTCACGGTGCGCATCCTCGGCAGAGCCTGTTCCCGAAAAGGCAAACGTCCGGCTCCTTGTCCCACACGGAAGGTGGCAGCCCTGAAAGCTGTTGCTGGTCTTCACCTTCCCCCTGCAGCCTATTCACAGGCACAACAGGTTTGGGGATCTGTGCTTGCCCAGAGAAGGAACATCTCACGGTGCGCATCCTCCACAGAGCCTGTTCCCGAAAAGGCAAACGTCCGGCTCCTTGTCCCACACGGAAGGTGGCAGCCCGGAAAGCTGTTGCTGGTCTTCACCTTCCCCCTGCAGCCTATTCACAGGCACAACAGGTTTTGGGATCTGTGCTTGCCCAGAGAAGGAACATCTCACGGTGCGCATCCTCGGCAGAGCCTGTTCCCGAAAAGGCAAACGTCCGGCTCCTTGTCCCACACGGAAGGTGGCAGCCCTGAAAGCTGTTGCTGGTCTTCACCTTCCCCCTGCAGCCTATTCACAGGCACAACAGGTTTTGGGATCTGTGCTTGCCCAGAGAAGGAACATCTCACGGTGCGCATCCTCGGCAGAGCCTGTTCCCGAAAAGGCAAACGTCCGGCTCCTTGTCCCACACGGAAGGTGGCAGCCTGGAAAGCTGTTGCTGGTCTTCACCTTCCCCCTGCAGCCTATTCACAGGCACAACAGGTTTTGGGATATGTGCTTGCCCAAAGACGCAATCTCTCACGGTGCGCATCCTCGGCAGAGCCTGTTCCCGAAAAGGCAAACGTCCGGCTCCTTGTCCCACACGGAAGGTGGCAGCCCTGAAAGCTGTTGCTCGTCTTCACCTTCCCCCTGCAGCCTATTCACAGGCACAACAGGTTTTGGGATCTGTGCTTGCCCAGAGAAGGAACATCTCACGGTGCGCATCCTCGGCAGAGCCTGTTCCCGAAAAGGCAAACGTCCGGCTCCTTGTCCCACACGGAAGGTGGCAGCCCTGAAAGCTGTTGCTGGTCTTCACCTTCCCCCTGCAGCCTATTCACAGGCACAACCGCAGTGGGAATCTCTGCTTTCCCAAAGACGCAATCTCTCATGGTGCGCATCCTCGGCAGAGCCTGTTCCCGAAAAGGCAAACGTCTGGCTCCTTGTCCCACACGGAAGGTGGCAGCCCGGAAAGCTGTTGCTGGTCTTCACCTTCCCCGTGCAGCCTATTCACAGGCACAACAGGTTTTGGGATCTGTGCTTGCCCAGAGAAGGAACATCTCACGGTGCGCATCCTCGGCAGAGCCTGTTCCCGAAAAGGCAAACGTCCGGCTCCTTGTCCCACACGGAAGGTGGCAGCCCTGAAAGCTGTTGCTGGTCTTCACCTTCCCCCTGCAGCCTATTCACAGGCACAACAGGTTTTGGGATCTGTGCTTGCCCAAAGACGCAATCTCTCACGGTGCGCATCCTCGGCAGAGCCTGTTCCCGAAAAGGCAAACGTCCGGCTCCTTGTCCCACACGGAAGGTGGCAGCCCTGAAAGCTGTTGCTGGTCTTCACCTTCCCCCTGCAGCCTATTCACAGGCACAACAGGTTTGGGGATCTGTGCTTGCCCAGAGAAGGAACATCTCACGGTGCGCATCCTCGGCAGAGCCTGTTCCCGAAAAGGCAAACGTCCGGCTCCTTGTCCCACACGGAAGGTGGCAGCCCGGAAAGCTGTTGCTGGTCTTCACCTTCCCCCTGCAGCCTATTCACAGGCACAACAGGTTTGGGGATCTGTGCTTGCCCAGAGAAGGAACATCTCACGGTGCGCATCCTCGGCAGAGCCTGTTCCCGAAAAGGCAAACGTCCGGCTCCTTGTCCCACACGGAAGGTGGCAGCCCGGAAAGCTGTTGCTGGTCTTCACCTTCCCCCTGCAGCCTATTCACAGGCACAACAGGTTTGGGGATCTGTGCTTGCCCAGAGAAGGAACATCTCACGGTGCGCATCCTCGGCAGAGCCTGTTCCCGAAAAGGCAAACGTCCGGCTCCTTGTCCCACACGGAAGGTGGCAGCCCGGAAAGCTGTTGCTGGTCTTCACCTTCCCCCTGCAGCCTATTCACAGGCACAACAGGTTTTGGGATCTGTGCTTGCCCAGAGAAGGAACATCTCACGGTGCGCATCCTCGGCAGAGCCTGTTCCCGAAAAGGCAAACGTCCGGCTCCTTGTCCCACACGGAAGGTGGCAGCCCGGAAAGCTGTTGCTGGTCTTCACCTTCCCCCTGCAGCCTATTCACAGGCACAACAGGTTTTGGGATCTGTGCTTGCCCAGAGAAGGAACATCTCACGGTGCGCATCCTCGGCAGAGCCTGTTCCCGAAAAGGCAAACGTCCGGCTCCTTGTCCCACACGGAAGGTGGCAGCCCGGAAAGCTCTTGCTGGTCTTCACCTTCCCCCTGCAGCCTATTCACAGGCACAACAGGTTTTGGGATCTGTGCTTGCCCAGAGAAGGAACATCTCACGGTGCGCATCCTCGGCAGAGCCTGTTCCCGAAAAGGCAAACGTCCGGCTCCTTGTCCCACACGGAAGGTGGCAGCCCGGAAAGCTGTTGCTGGTCTTCACCTTCCCCCTGCAGCCTATTCACAGGCACAACAGGTTTTGGGATCTGTGCTTGCCCAGAGAAGGAACATCTCACGGTGCGCAGCCTCGGCAGAGCCTGTTCCCGAAAAGGCAAACGTCCGGCTCCTTGTCCCACACGGAAGGTGGCAGCCCCGAAAGCTGTTGCTGGTCTTCACCTTCCCCCTGCAGCCTATTCACAGGCACAACAGGTTTTGGGATCTGTGCTTGCCCAGAGAAGGAACATCTCACGGTGCGCATCCTCGGCAGAGCCTGTTCCCGAAAAGGCAAACGTCCGGCTCCTTGTCCCACACGGAAGGTGGCAGCCCGGAAAGCTGTTGCTGGTCTTCACCTTCCCCGTGCAGCCTATTCACAGGCACCACCGCACTGGGAATCTCTGCTTTCCCAAAGACGCAATCTCTCACGGTGCGCATCCTCGGCACAGCCTGTTCCTGAAAAGGCAAACGTCCGGCTCCTTGTCCCACACGGAAGGTGGCAGCCCGGAAAGCTGTTGCTGGTCTTCACCTTCCCCCTGCAGCCTATTCACAGGCACAACAGGTTTTGGGATCTGTGCTTGCCCAGAGAAGGAACATCTCACGGTGCGCATCCTCGGCAGAGCCTGTTCCCGAAAAGGCAAACGTCCGGCTCCTTGTCCCACACGGAAGGTGGCAGCCCTGAAAGCTGTTGCTGGTCTTCACCTTCCCCCTGCAGCCTATTCACAGGCACAACAGGTTTGGGGATCTGTGCTTGCCCAGAGAAGGAACATCTCACGGTGCGCATCCTCCACAGAGCCTGTTCCCGAAAAGGCAAACGTCCGGCTCCTTGTCCCACACGGAAGGTGGCAGCCCGGAAAGCTGTTGCTGGTCTTCACCTTCCCCCTGCAGCCTATTCACAGGCACAACAGGTTTTGGGATCTGTGCTTGCCCAGAGAAGGAACATCTCACGGTGCGCATCCTCGGCAGAGCCTGTTCCCGAAAAGGCAAACGTCCGGCTCCTTGTCCCACACGGAAGGTGGCAGCCCTGAAAGCTGTTGCTGGTCTTCACCTTCCCCCTGCAGCCTATTCACAGGCACAACAGGTTTTGGGATCTGTGCTTGCCCAGAGAAGGAACATCTCACGGTGCGCATCCTCGGCAGAGCCTGTTCCCGAAAAGGCAAACGTCCGGCTCCTTGTCCCACACGGAAGGTGGCAGCCTGGAAAGCTGTTGCTGGTCTTCACCTTCCCCCTGCAGCCTATTCACAGGCACAACAGGTTTTGGGATATGTGCTTGCCCAAAGACGCAATCTCTCACGGTGCGCATCCTCGGCAGAGCCTGTTCCCGAAAAGGCAAACGTCCGGCTCCTTGTCCCACACGGAAGGTGGCAGCCCGGAAAGCTCTTGCTGGTCTTCACCTTCCCCCTGCAGCCTATTCACAGGCACAACAGGTTTTGGGATCTGTGCTTGCCCAGAGAAGGAACATCTCACGGTGCGCATCCTCGGCAGAGCCTGTTCCCGAAAAGGCAAACGTCCGGCTCCTTGTCCCACACGGAAGGTGGCAGCCCTGAAAGCTGTTGCTGGTCTTCACCTTCCCCCTGCAGCCTATTCACAGGCACAACCGCAGTGGGAATCTCTGCTTTCCCAAAGACGCAATCTCTCATGGTGCGCATCCTCGGCAGAGCCTGTTCCCGAAAAGGCAAACGTCTGGCTCCTTGTCCCACACGGAAGGTGGCAGCCCGGAAAGCTGTTGCTGGTCTTCACCTTCCCCGTGCAGCCTATTCACAGGCACAACAGGTTTTGGGATCTGTGCTTGCCCAGAGAAGGAACATCTCACGGTGCGCATCCTCGGCAGAGCCTGTTCCCGAAAAGGCAAACGTCCGGCTCCTTGTCCCACACGGAAGGTGGCAGCCCTGAAAGCTGTTGCTGGTCTTCACCTTCCCCCTGCAGCCTATTCACAGGCACAACAGGTTTTGGGATCTGTGCTTGCCCAAAGACGCAATCTCTCACGGTGCGCATCCTCGGCAGAGCCTGTTCCCGAAAAGGCAAACGTCCGGCTCCTTGTCCCACACGGAAGGTGGCAGCCCTGAAAGCTGTTGCTGGTCTTCACCTTCCCCCTGCAGCCTATTCACAGGCACAACAGGTTTGGGGATCTGTGCTTGCCCAGAGAAGGAACATCTCACGGTGCGCATCCTCGGCAGAGCCTGTTCCCGAAAAGGCAAACGTCCGGCTCCTTGTCCCACACGGAAGGTGGCAGCCCGGAAAGCTGTTGCTGGTCTTCACCTTCCCCCTGCAGCCTATTCACAGGCACAACAGGTTTGGGGATCTGTGCTTGCCCAGAGAAGGAACATCTCACGGTGCGCATCCTCGGCAGAGCCTGTTCCCGAAAAGGCAAACGTCCGGCTCCTTGTCCCACACGGAAGGTGGCAGCCCGGAAAGCTGTTGCTGGTCTTCACCTTCCCCCTGCAGCCTATTCACAGGCACAACAGGTTTTGGGATCTGTGCTTGCCCAGAGAAGGAACATCTCACGGTGCGCATCCTCGGCAGAGCCTGTTCCCGAAAAGGCAAACGTCCGGCTCCTTGTCCCACACGGAAGGTGGCAGCCCGGAAAGCTGTTGCTGGTCTTCACCTTCCCCCTGCAGCCTATTCACAGGCACAACAGGTTTTGGGATCTGTGCTTGCCCAGAGAAGGAACATCTCACGGTGCGCATCCTCGGCAGAGCCTGTTCCCGAAAAGGCAAACGTCCGGCTCCTTGTCCCACACGGAAGGTGGCAGCCCGGAAAGCTGTTGCTGGTCTTCACCTTCCCCCTGCAGCCTATTCACAGGCACAACAGGTTTTGGGATCTGTGCTTGCCCAGAGAAGGAACATCTCACGGTGCGCATCCTCGGCAGAGCCTGTTCCCGAAAAGGCAAACGTCCGGCTCCTTGTCCCACACGGAAGGTGGCAGCCCGGAAAGCTCTTGCTGGTCTTCACCTTCCCCCTGCAGCCTATTCACAGGCACAACAGGTTTTGGGATCTGTGCTTGCCCAGAGAAGGAACATCTCACGGTGCGCATCCTCGGCAGAGCCTGTTCCCGAAAAGGCAAACGTCCGGCTCCTTGTCCCACACGGAAGGTGGCAGCCCTGAAAGCTGTTGCTGGTCTTCACCTTCCCCCTGCAGCCTATTCACAGGCACAACAGGTTTTGGGATCTGTGCTTGCCCAGAGAAGGAACATCTCACGGTGCGCATCCTCGGCAGAGCCTGTTCCCGAAAAGGCAAACGTCCGGCTCCTTGTCCCACACGGAAGGTGGCAGCCCCGAAAGCTGTTGCTGGTCTTCACCTTCCCCCTGCAGCCTATTCACAGGCACAACAGGTTTTGGGATCTGTGCTTGCCCAGAGAAGGAACATCTCACGGTGCGCATCCTCGGCAGAGCCTGTTCCCGAAAAGGCAAACGTCCGGCTCCTTGTCCCACACGGAAGGTGGCAGCCCGGAAAGCTGTTGCTGGTCTTCACCTTCCCCGTGCAGCCTATTCACAGGCACCACCGCACTGGGAATCTCTGCTTTCCCAAAGACGCAATCTCTCACGGTGCGCATCCTCGGCACAGCCTGTTCCTGAAAAGGCAAACGTCCGGCTCCTTGTCCCACACGGAAGGTGGCAGCCCGGAAAGCTGTTGCTGGTCTTCACCTTCCCCGTGCAGCCTATTCACAGGCACAACAGGTTTTGGGATCTGTGCTTGCCCAGAGAAGGAACATCTCACGGTGCGCATCCTCGGCAGAGCCTGTTCCCGAAAAGGCAAACGTCCGGCTCCTTGTCCCACACGGAAGGTGGCAGCCCTGAAAGCTGTTGCTGGTCTTCACCTTCCCCCTGCAGCCTATTCACAGGCACCACCGCACTGGGAATCTCTGCTTTCCCAAAGACGCAATCTCTCACGGTGCGCATCCTCGGCAGAGCCTGTTCCCGAAAAGGCAAACGTCCGGCTCCTTGTCCCACACGGAAGGTGGCAGCCCTGAAAGCTGTTGCTGGTCTTCACCTTCCCCCTGCAGCCTATTCACAGGCACAACAGGTTTTGGGATCTCTGCTTGCCCAGAGAAGGAACATCTCACGGTGCGCATCCTCGGCAGAGCCTGTTCCCGAAAAGGCAAACGTCCGGCTCCTTGTCCCACACGGAAGGTGGCAGCCCGGAAAGCTGGTGCTGGTCTTCACCTTCCCCCTGCAGCCTATTCACAGGCACAACAGGTTTTGGCATCTCTGCTTGCCCAGAGAAGGAACATCTCACGGTGCGCATCCTCGGCAGAGCCTGTTCCCGAAAAGGCAAACGTCCGGCTCCTTGTCCCACACGGAAGGTGGCAGCCCGGAAAGCTGGTGCTGGTCTTCACCTTCCCCCTGCAGCCTATTCACAGGCACAACAGGTTTTGGGATCTGTGCTTGCCCAAAGACGCAATCTCTCACGGTGCGCATCCTCGGCAGAGCCTGTTCCCGAAAAGGCAAACGTCCGGCTCCTTGTCCCACACGGAAGGTGGCAGCCCTGAAAGCTGTTGCTGGTCTTCACCTTCCCCCTGCAGCCTATTCACAGGCACAACAGGTTTGGGGATCTCTGCTTGCCCAAAGACGTAATCTCTCACGGTGCGCATCCTCGGCAGAGCCTGTTCCCGAAAAGGCAAACGTCCGGCTCCTTGTCCCACACGGAAGGTGGCAGCCCGGAAAGCTGGTGCTGGTC
This sequence comes from Haliaeetus albicilla, assembly GCF_947461875.1. Classification (NCBI taxonomy): domain Eukaryota; kingdom Metazoa; phylum Chordata; class Aves; order Accipitriformes; family Accipitridae; genus Haliaeetus; species Haliaeetus albicilla. Next base: position 2,741,177 of record NW_027212433.1, on the reverse strand, counting down.
TTCACCTTCCCCCTGCAGCCTATTCACAGGCACAACAGGTTTTGGGATCTCTGCTTGCCCAGAGAAGGAACATCTCACGGTGCGCATCCTCGGCAGAGCCTGTTCCCGAAAAGGCAAACGTCCGGCTCCTTGTCCCACACGGAAGGTGGCAGCCCGGAAAGCTGGTGCTGGTCTTCACCTTCCCCCTGCAGCCTATTCACAGGCACAACAGGTTTTGGGATCTGTGCTTGCCCAGAGAAGGAACATCTCACGGTGCGCATCCTCGGCAGAGCCTGTTCCCGAAAAGGCAAACGTCCGGCTCCTTGTCCCACACGGAAGGTGGCAGCCCTGAAAGCTCTTGCTGGTCTTCACCTTCCCCCTGCAGCCTATTCACAGGCACCACCGCACTGGGAATCTCTGCTTTCCCAAAGACGCAATCTCTCACGGTGCGCATCCTCGGCAGAGCCTGTTCCCGAAAAGGCAAACGTCCGGCTCCTTGTCCCACACGGAAGGTGGCAGCCCTGAAAGCTGTTGCTGGTCTTCACCTTCCCCGTGCAGCCTATTCACAGGCACAACAGGTTTTGGGATCTGTGCTTGCCCAGAGAAGGAACATCTCACGGTGCGCATCCTCGGCAGAGCCTGTTCCCGAAAAGGCAAACGTCCGGCTCCTTGTCCCACACGGAAGGTGGCAGCCCGGAAAGCTGTTGCTGGTCTTCACCTTCCCCCTGCAGCCTATTCACAGGCACAACAGGTTTGGGGATCTGTGCTTGCCCAGAGAAGGAACATCTCACGGTGCGCATCCTCGGCAGAGCCTGTTCCCGAAAAGGCAAACGTCCGGCTCCTTGTCCCACACGGAAGGTGGCAGCCCGGAAAGCTGTTGCTGGTCTTCACCTTCCCCCTGCAGCCTATTCACAGGCACAACAGGTTTTGGGATCTGTGCTTGCCCAGAGAAGGAACATCTCACGGTGCGCATCCTCGGCAGAGCCTGTTCCCGAAAAGGCAAACGTCCGGCTCCTTGTCCCACACGGAAGGTGGCAGCCCTGAAAGCTCTTGCTGGTCTTCACCTTCCCCCTGCAGCCTATTCACAGGCACAACCGCAGTGGGGATCTCTGCTTTCCCAAAGACGCAATCTTTCACGGTGCGCATCCTCGGCAGAGCCTGTTCCCGAAAAGGCAAACGTCCGGCTCCTTGTCCCACACGGAAGGTGGCAGCCCGGAAAGCTGTTGCTGGTCTTCACCTTCCCCCTGCAGCCTATTCACAGGCACAACAGGTTTGGGGATCTGTGCTTGCCCAGAGAAGGAACATCTCACGGTGCGCATCCTCGGCAGAGCCTGTTCCCGAAAAGGCAAACGTCCGGCTCCTTGTCCCACACGGAAGGTGGCAGCCCGGAAAGCTGTTGCTGGTCTTCACCTTCCCCCTGCAGCCTATTCACAGGCACCACCGCACTGGGAATCTCTGCTTTCCCAAAGACGCAATCTCTCACGGTGCGCATCCTCGGCAGAGCCTGTTCCCGAAAAGGCAAACGTCCGGCTCCTTGTCCCACACGGAAGGTGGCAGCCCGGAAAGCTGTTGCTGGTCTTCACCTTCCCCCTGCAGCCTATTCACAGGCACAACAGGTTTTGGGATCTGTGCTTGCCCAGAGAAGGAACATCTCACGGTGCGCATCCTCGGCAGAGCCTGTTCCCGAAAAGGCAAACGTCCGGCTCCTTGTCCCACACGGAAGGTGGCAGCCCTGAAAGCTGTTGCTGGTCTTCACCTTCCCCCTGCAGCCTATTCACAGGCACAACCGCAGTGGGAATCTCTGCTTTCCCAAAGACGCAATCTTTCACGGTGCGCATCCTCGGCAGAGCCTGTTCCCGAAAAGGCAAACGTCCGGCTCCTTGTCCCACACGGAAGGTGGCAGCCCTGAAAGCTGTTGCTGGTCTTCACCTTCCCCCTGCAGCCTATTCACAGGCACAACAGGTTTTGGGATCTCTGCTTGCCCAGAGAAGGAACGTCTCATGGTGCGCATCCTCGGCAGAGCCTGTTCCCGAAAAGGCAAACGTCCGGCTCCTTTTCCCACACGGAAGGTGGCAGCCCGGAAAGCTGTTGCTGGTCTTCACCTTCCCCCTGCAGCCTATTCACAGGCACCACCGCACTGGGAATCTCTGCTTTCCCAAAGACGCAATCTCTCACGGTGCGCATCCTCGGCAGAGCCTGTTCCCGAAAAGGCAAACGTCCGGCTCCTTGTCCCACACGGAAGGTGGCAGCCCGGAAAGCTGTTGCTGGTCTTCACCTTCCCCCTGCAGCCTATTCACAGGCACAACAGGTTTGGGGATCTGTGCTTGCCCAGAGAAGGAACATCTCACGGTGCGCATCCTCGGCAGAGCCTGTTCCCGAAAAGGCAAACGTCCGGCTCCTTGTCCCACACGGAAGGTGGCAGCCCTGAAAGCTGTTGCTGGTCTTCACCTTCCCCCTGCAGCCTATTCACAGGCACAACAGGTTTGGGGATCTCTGCTTGCCCAGAGAAGGAACATCTCACGGTGCGCATCCTCGGCAGAGCCTGTTCCCGAAAAGGCAAACGTCCGGCTCCTTGTCCCACACGGAAGGTGGCAGCCCGGAAAGCTGTTGCTGGTCTTCACCTTCCCCCTGCAGCCTATTCACAGGCACAACAGGTTTTGGGATCTCTGCTTGCCCAGAGAAGGAACATCTCACGGTGCGCATCCTCGGCAGAGCCTGTTCCCGAAAAGGCAAACGTCCGGCTCCTTGTCCCACACGGAAGGTGGCAGCCCGGAAAGCTGTTGCTGGTCTTCACCTTCCCCCTGCAGCCTATTCACAGGCACAACAGGTTTTGGGATCTGTGCTTGCCCAGAGAAGGAACATCTCACGGTGCGCATCCTCGGCAGAGCCTGTTCCCGAAAAGGCAAACGTCCGGCTCCTTGTCCCACACGGAAGGTGGCAGCCCGGAAAGCTGGTGCTGGTCTTCACCTTCCCCCTGCAGCCTATTCACAGGCACAACAGGTTTGGGGATCTCTGCTTGCCCAGAGAAGGAACATCTCACGGTGCGCATCCTCGGCAGAGCCTGTTCCCGAAAAGGCAAACGTCCGGCTCCTTGTCCCACACGGAAGGTGGCAGCCCGGAAAGCTGTTGCTGGTCTTCACCTTCCCCCTGCAGCCTATTCACAGGCAAAACAGGTTTGGGGATCTGTGCTTGCCCAGAGAAGGAACATCTCACGGTGCGCATCCTCGGCAGAGCCTGGTCCCGAAAAGGCAAACGTCCGGCTCCTTGTCCCACACGGAAGGTGGCAGCCCTGAAAGCTGTTGCTGGTCTTCACCTTCCCCCTGCAGCCTATTCACAGGCACAACAGGTTTTGGGATCTCTGCTTGCCCAGAGAAGGAACATCTCACGGTGCGCATCCTCGGCAGAGCCTGTTCCCGAAAAGGCAAACGTCCGGCTCCTTGTCCCACACGGAAGGTGGCAGCCCGGAAAGCTCTTGCTGGTCTTCACCTTCCCCCTGCAGCCTATTCACAGGCACCACCGCACTGGGAATCTCTGCTTTCCCAAAGACGCAATCTCTCACGGTGCGCATCCTCGGCAGAGCCTGTTCCCGAAAAGGCAAACGTCCGGCTCCTTGTCCCACACGGAAGGTGGCAGCCCTGAAAGCTGTTGCTGGTCTTCACCTTCCCCGTGCAGCCTATTCACAGGCACAACAGGTTTTGGGATCTGTGCTTGCCCAGAGAAGGAACATCTCACGGTGCGCATCCTCGGCAGAGCCTGTTCCCGAAAAGGCAAACGTCCGGCTCCTTGTCCCACACGGAAGGTGGCAGCCCGGAAAGCTGGTGCTGGTCTTCACCTTCCCCCTGCAGCCTATTCACAGGCACAACAGGTTTGGGGATCTGTGCTTGCCCAGAGAAGGAACATCTCACGGTGCGCATCCTCGGCAGAGCCTGTTCCCGAAAAGGCAAACGTCCGGCTCCTTGTCCCACACGGAAGGTGGCAGCCCGGAAAGCTGTTGCTGGTCTTCACCTTCCCCCTGCAGCCTATTCACAGGCACAACAGGTTTTGGGATCTGTGCTTGCCCAGAGAAGGAACATCTCACGGTGCGCATCCTCGGCAGAGCCTGTTCCCGAAAAGGCAAACGTCCGGCTCCTTGTCCCACACGGAAGGTGGCAGCCCTGAAAGCTGTTGCTGGTCTTCACCTTCCCCCTGCAGCCTATTCACAGGCACAACAGGTTTTGGGATCTCTGCTTGCCCAGAGAAGGAACATCTCACGGTGCGCATCCTCGGCAGAGCCTGTTCCCGAAAAGGCAAACGTCCGGCTCCTTGTCCCACACGGAAGGTGGCAGCCCTGAAAGCTCTTGCTGGTCTTCACCTTCCCCCTGCAGCCTATTCACAGGCACCACCGCACTGGGAATCTCTGCTTTCCCAAAGACGCAATCTCTCACGGTGCGCATCCTCGGCAGAGCCTGTTCCCGAAAAGGCAAACGTCCGGCTCCTTGTCCCACACGGAAGGTGGCAGCCCTGAAAGCTGTTGCTGGTCTTCACCTTCCCCGTGCAGCCTATTCACAGGCACAACAGGTTTTGGGATCTGTGCTTGCCCAGAGAAGGAACATCTCACGGTGCGCATCCTCGGCAGAGCCTGTTCCCGAAAAGGCAAACGTCCGGCTCCTTGTCCCACACGGAAGGTGGCAGCCCGGAAAGCTGTTGCTCGTCTTCACCTTCCCCGTGCAGCCTATTCACAGGCACAACAGGTTTTGGGATCTGTGCTTGCCCAGAGAAGGAACATCTCACGGTGCGCATCCTCGGCAGAGCCTGTTCCCGAAAAGGCAAACGTCCGGCTCCTTGTCCCACACGGAAGGTGGCAGCCCGGAAAGCTGTTGCTGGTCTGCACCTTCCCCCTGCAGCCTATTCACAGGCACAACAGGTTTTGGGATCTGTGCTTGCCCAGAGAAGGAACATCTCACGGTGCGCATCCTCGGCAGAGCCTGTTCCCGAAAAGGCAAACGTCCGGCTCCTTGTCCCACACGGAAGGTGGCAGCCCGGAAAGCTGTTGCTGGTCTTCACCTTCCCCCTGCAGCCTATTCACAGGCACAACAGGTTTTGGGATCTGTGCTTGCCCAGAGAAGGAACATCTCACGGTGCGCATCCTCGGCAGAGCCTGTTCCCGAAAAGGCAAACGTCCGGCTCCTTGTCCCACACGGAAGGTGGCAGCCCGGAAAGCTGTTGCTGGTCTTCACCTTCCCCCTGCAGCCTATTCACAGGCACAACAGGTTTTGGGATCTGTGCTTGCCCAGAGAAGGAACATCTCACGGTGCGCATCCTCGGCAGAGCCTGTTCCCGAAAAGGCAAACGTCCGGCTCCTTGTCCCACACGGAAGGTGGCAGCCCTGAAAGCTGTTGCTGGTCTTCACCTTCCCCCTGCAGCCTATTCACAGGCACCACCGCACTGGGAATCTCTGCATTCCCAAAGACGCAATCTCTCACGGTGCGCATCCTCGGCAGAGCCTGTTCCCGAAAAGGCAAACGTCCGGCTCCTTGTCCCACACGGAAGGTGGCAGCCCGGAAAGCTGTTGCTGGTCTTCACCTTCCCCCTGCAGCCTATTCACAGGCACAACAGGTTTTGGGATCTCTGCTTGCCCAGAGAAGGAACATCTCACGGTGCGCATCCTCGGCAGAGCCTGTTCCCGAAAAGGCAAACGTCCGGCTCCTTGTCCCACACGGAAGGTGGCAGCCCTGAAAGCTCTTGCTGGTCTTCACCTTCCCCCTGCAGCCTATTCACAGGCACAACCGCAGTGGGAATCTCTGCTTTCCCAAAGACGCAATCTTTCACGGTGCGCATCCTCGGCAGAGCCTGTTCCCGAAAAGGCAAACGTCCGGCTCCTTGTCCCACACGGAAGGTGGCAGCCCGGAAAGCTGTTGCTGGTCTTCACCTTCCCCCTGCAGCCTATTCACAGGCACAACAGGTTTTGGGATCTCTGCTTGCCCAGAGAAGGAACGTCTCATGGTGCGCATCCTCGGCAGAGCCTGTTCCCGAAAAGGCAAACGTCCGGCTCCTTGTCCCACACGGAAGGTGGCAGCCCGGAAAGCTGTTGCTGGTCTTCACCTTCCCCCTGCAGCCTATTCACAGGCACCACCGCACTGAGAATCTCTGCTTTCCCAAAGACGCAATCTCTCACGGTGCGCATCCTCGGCAGAGCCTGTTCCCGAAAAGGCAAACGTCCGGCTCCTTGTCCCACACGGAAGGTGGCAGCCCGGAAAGCTGTTGCTGGTCTTCACCTTCCCCCTGCAGCCTATTCACAGGCACAACAGGTTTTGGGATCTCTGCTTGCCCAGAGAAGGAACATCTCACGGTGCGCATCCTCGGCAGAGCCTGTTCCCGAAAAGGCAAACGTCCGGCTCCTTGTCCCACACGGAAGGTGGCAGCCCGGAAAGCTGTTGCTGGTCTTCACCTTCCCCCTGCAGCCTATTCACAGGCACAACAGGTTTTGGGATCTCTGCTTGCCCAGAGAAGGAACATCTCACGGTGCGCATCCTCGGCAGAGCCTGTTCCCGAAAAGGCAAACGTCCGGCTCCTTGTCCCACACGGAAGGTGGCAGCCCGGAAAGCTCTTGCTGGTCTTCACCTTCCCCCTGCAGCCTATTCACAGGCACAACAGGTTTGGGGATCTGTGCTTGCCCAGAGAAGGAACATCTCACGGTGCGCATCCTCGGCAGAGCCTGTTCCCGAAAAGGCAAACGTCCGGCTCCTTGTCCCACACGGAAGGTGGCAGCCCGGAAAGCTATTGCTGGTCTTTCACCTTCCCCCTGCAGCCTATTCACAGGCACAACAGGTTTGGGGATCTGTGCTTGCCCAGAGAAGGAACATCTCACGGTGCGCATCCTCGGCAGAGCCTGTTCCCGAAAAGGCAAACGTCCGGCTCCTTGTCCCACACGGAAGGTGGCAGCCCGGAAAGCTGTTGCTGGTCTTCACCTTCCCCCTGCAGCCTATTCACAGGCACAACAGGTTTTGGGATCTCTGCTTGCCCAGAGAAGGAACATCTCACGGTGCGCATCCTCGGCAGAGCCTGTTCCCGAAAAGGCAAACGTCCGGCTCCTTGTCCCACACGGAAGGTGGCAGCCCTGAAAGCTCTTGCTGGTCTTCACCTTCCCCCTGCAGCCTATTCACAGGCACCACCGCACTGGGAATCTCTGCTTTCCCAAAGACGCAATCTCTCACGGTGCGCATCCTCGGCAGAGCCTGTTCCCGAAAAGGCAAACGTCCGGCTCCTTGTCCCACACGGAAGGTGGCAGCCCTGAAAGCTCTTGCTGGTCTTCACCTTCCCCCTGCAGCCTATTCACAGGCACAACAGGTTTTGGGATCTGTGCTTGCCCAGAGAAGGAACATCTCACGGTGCGCATCCTCGGCAGAGCCTGTTCCCGAAAAGGCAAACGTCCGGCTCCTTGTCCCACACGGAAGGTGGCAGCCCGGAAAGCTGTTGCTGGTCTTCACCTTCCCCCTGCAGCCTATTCACAGGCACAACAGGTTTGGGGATCTGTGCTTGCCCAGAGAAGGAACATCTCACGGTGCGCATCCTCGGCAGAGCCTGTTCCCGAAAAGGCAAACGTCCGGCTCCTTGTCCCACACGGAAGGTGGCAGCCCGGAAAGCTGTTGCTGGTCTTCACCTTCCCCCTGCAGCCTATTCACAGGCACAACAGGTTTTGGGATCTGTGCTTGCCCAGAGAAGGAACATCTCACGGTGCGCATCCTCGGCAGAGCCTGTTCCCGAAAAGGCAAACGTCCGGCTCCTTGTCCCACACGGAAGGTGGCAGCCCGGAAAGCTGTTGCTGGTCTTCACCTTCCCCCTGCAGCCTATTCACAGGCACAACAGGTTTGGGGATCTGTGCTTGCCCAGAGAAGGAACATCTCACGGTGCGCATCCTCGGCAGAGCCTGTTCCCGAAAAGGCAAACGTCCGGCTCCTTGTCCCACACGGAAGGTGGCAGCCCGGAAAGCTGTTGCTGGTCTTCACCTTCCCCCTGCAGCCTATTCACAGGCACAACCGCAGTGGGAATCTCTGCTTTCCCAAAGACGCAATCTCTCATGGTGCGCATCCTCGGCAGAGCCTGTTCCCGAAAAGGCAAACGTCCGGCTCCTTGTCCCACACGGAAGGTGGCAGCCCGGAAAGCTGTTGCTGGTCTTCACCTTCCCCCTGCAGCCTATTCACAGGCACAACAGGTTTTGGGATCTGTGCTTGCCCAGAGAAGGAACATCTCACGGTGCGCATCCTCGGCAGAGCCTGTTCCCGAAAAGGCAAACGTCCGGCTCCTTGTCCCACACGGAAGGTGGCAGCCCGGAAAGCTGTTGCTCGTCTTCACCTTCCCCCTGCAGCCTATTCACAGGCACAACAGGTTTTGGGATCTGTGCTTGCCCAGAGAAGGAACATCTCACGGTGCGCATCCTCGGCAGAGCCTGTTCCCGAAAAGGCAAACGTCCGGCTCCTTGTCCCACACGGAAGGTGGCAGCCCGGAAAGCTGTTGCTGGTCTTCACCTTCCCCCTGCAGCCTATTCACAGGCACCACCGCACTGGGAATCTCTGCTTTCCCAAAGACGCAATCTCTCATGGTGCGCATCCTCGGCAGAGCCTGTTCCCGAAAAGGCAAACGTCCTGCTCCTTGTCCCACACGGAAGGTGGCAGCCCTGAAAGCTGTTGCTGGTCTTCACCTTCCCCCTGCAGCCTATTCACAGGCACAACAGGTTTTGGGATCTCTGCTTGCCCAGAGAAGGAACATCTCACGGTGCGCATCCTCGGCAGAGCCTGTTCCCGAAAAGGCAAACGTCCGGCTCCTTGTCCCACACGGAAGGTGGCAGCCCTGAAAGCTGTTGCTGGTCTGCACCTTCCCCCTGCAGCCTATTCACAGGCACAACAGGTTTGGGGATCTGTGCTTGCCCAGAGAAGGAACATCTCACGGTGCGCATCCTCGGCAGAGCCTGTTCCCGAAAAGGCAAACGTCCGGCTCCTTGTCCCACACGGAAGGTGGCAGCCCGGAAAGCTGTTGCTGGTCTTCACCTTCCCCCTGCAGCCTATTCACAGGCACAACACGTTTGGGGATCTGTGCTTGCCCAGAGAAGGAACATCTCACGGTGCGCATCCTCGGCAGAGCCTGTTCCCGAAAAGGCAAACGTCCGGCTCCTTGTCCCACACGGAAGGTGGCAGCCCGGAAAGCTGTTGCTGGTCTTCACCTTCCCCCTGCAGCCTATTCACAGGCACCACCGCACTGGGAATCTCTGCTTTCCCAAAGACGCAATCTCTCACGGTGCGCATCCTCGGCAGAGCCTGTTCCCGAAAAGGCAAACGTCCGGCTCCTTGTCCCACACGGAAGGTGGCAGCCCGGAAAGCTGTTGCTGGTCTTCACCTTCCCCCTGCAGCCTATTCACAGGCACCACCGCACTGGGAATCTCTGCTTTCCCAAAGACGCAATCTCTCGCGGTGCGCATCCTCGGCAGAGCCTGTTCCCGAAAAGGCAAACGTCCGGCTCATTGTCCCACACGGAAGGTGGCAGCCCTGAAAGCTGTTGCTGGTCTTCACCTTCCCCCTGCAGCCTATTCACAGGCACAACAGGTTTGGGGATCTGTGCTTGCCCAGAGAAGGAACATCTCACGGTGCGCATCCTCGGCAGAGCCTGTTCCCGAAAAGGCAAACGTCCGGCTCCTTGTCCCACACGGAAGGTGGCAGCCCGGAAAGCTGTTGCTGGTCTTCACCTTCCCCCTGCAGCCTATTCACAGGCACAACCGCAGTGGGAATCTCTGCTTTCCCAAAGACGCAATCTCTCATGGTGCGCATCCTCGGCAGAGCCTGTTCCCGAAAAGGCAAACGTCCGGCTCCTTGTCCCACACGGAAGGTGGCAGCCCGGAAAGCTGTTGCTGGTCTTCACCTTCCCCCTGCAGCCTATTCACAGGCACAACAGGTTTTGGGATCTGTGCTTGCCCAGAGAAGGAACATCTCACGGTGCGCATCCTCGGCAGAGCCTGTTCCCGAAAAGGCAAACGTCCGGCTCCTTGTCCCACACGGAAGGTGGCAGCCCGGAAAGCTGTTGCTCGTCTTCACCTTCCCCCTGCAGCCTATTCACAGGCACAACAGGTTTTGGGATCTGTGCTTGCCCAGAGAAGGAACATCTCACGGTGCGCATCCTCGGCAGAGCCTGTTCCCGAAAAGGCAAACGTCCGGCTCCTTGTCCCACACGGAAGGTGGCAGCCCGGAAAGCTGTTGCTGGTCTTCACCTTCCCCCTGCAGCCTATTCACAGGCACAACAGGTTTTGGGATCTGTGCTTGCCCAGAGAAGGAACATCTCACGGTGCGCATCCTCGGCAGAGCCTGTTCCCGAAAAGGCAAACGTCCGGCTCCTTGTCCCACACGGAAGGTGGCAGCCCGGAAAGCTGTTGCTGGTCTTCACCTTCCCCCTGCAGCCTATTCACAGGCACAACAGGTTTTGGGATCTCTGCTTGCCCAGAGAAAGAACATCTCACGGTGCGCATCCTCGGCAGAGCCTGTTCCCGAAAAGGCAAACGTCCGGCTCCTTGTCCCACACGGAAGGTGGCAGCCCTGAAAGCTGTTGCTGGTCTTCACCTTCCCCCTGCAGCCTATTCACAGGCACAACAGGTTTTGGGATCTGTGCTTGCCCAGAGAAGGAACATCTCACGGTGCGCATCCTCGGCAGAGCCTGTTCCCGAAAAGGCAAACGTCCGGCTCCTTGTCCCACACGGAAGGTGGCAGCCCGGAAAGCTGTTGCTGGTCTTCACCTTCCCCCTGCAGCCTATTCACAGGCACAACAGGTTTTGGGATCTGTGCTTGCCCAGAGAAGGAACATCTCACGGTGCGCATCCTCGGCAGAGCCTGTTCCCGAAAAGGCAAACGTCCGGCTCCTTGTCCCACACGGAAGGTGGCAGCCCTGAAAGCTGTTGCTGGTCTTCACCTTCCCCCTGCAGCCTATTCACAGGCACAACCGCAGTGGGAATCTCTGCTTTCCCAAAGACGCAATCTCTCATGGTGCGCATCCTCGGCAGAGCCTGTTCCCGAAAAGGCAAACGTCCGGCTCCTTGTCCCACACGGAAGGTGGCAGCCCGGAAAGCTGTTGCTGGTCTTCACCTTCCCCCTGCAGCCTATTCACAGGCACAACAGGTTTTGGGATCTGTGCTTGCCCAGAGAAGGAACATCTCACGGTGCGCATCCTCGGCAGAGCCTGTTCCCGAAAAGGCAAACGTCCGGCTCCTTGTCCCACACGGAAGGTGGCAGCCCGGAAAGCTGTTGCTCGTCTTCACCTTCCCCCTGCAGCCTATTCACAGGCACAACAGGTTTTGGGATCTGTGCTTGCCCAGAGAAGGAACATCTCACGGTGCGCATCCTCGGCAGAGCCTGTTCCCGAAAAGGCAAACGTCCGGCTCCTTGTCCCACACGGAAGGTGGCAGCCCGGAAAGCTGTTGCTGGTCTTCACCTTCCCCCTGCAGCCTATTCACAGGCACCACCGCACTGGGAATCTCTGCTTTCCCAAAGACGCAATCTCTCATGGTGCGCATCCTCGGCAGAGCCTGTTCCCGAAAAGGCAAACGTCCTGCTCCTTGTCCCACACGGAAGGTGGCAGCCCTGAAAGCTGTTGCTGGTCTTCACCTTCCCCCTGCAGCCTATTCACAGGCACAACAGGTTTGGGGATCTCTGCTTGCCCAGAGAAGGAACATCTCACGGTGCGCATCCTCGGCAGAGCCTGTTCCCGAAAAGGCAAACGTCCGGCTCCTTGTCCCACACGGAAGGTGGCAGCCCTGAAAGCTGTTGCTGGTCTGCACCTTCCCCCTGCAGCCTATTCACAGGCACAACAGGTTTGGGGATCTGTGCTTGCCCAGAGAAGGAACATCTCACGGTGCGCATCCTCGGCAGAGCCTGTTCCCGAAAAGGCAAACGTCCGGCTCCTTGTCCCACACGGAAGGTGGCAGCCCGGAAAGCTGTTGCTGGTCTTCACCTTCCCCCTGCAGCCTATTCACAGGCACAACACGTTTGGGGATCTGTGCTTGCCCAGAGAAGGAACATCTCACGGTGCGCATCCTCGGCAGAGCCTGTTCCCGAAAAGGCAAACGTCCGGCTCCTTGTCCCACACGGAAGGTGGCAGCCCGGAAAGCTGTTGCTGGTCTTCACCTTCCCCCTGCAGCCTATTCACAGGCACAACCGCAGTGGGAATCTCTGCTTTCCCAAAGACGCAATCTCTCACGGTGCGCATCCTCGGCAGAGCCTGTTCCCGAAAAGGCAAACGTCCGGCTCCTTGTCCCACACGGAAGGTGGCAGCCCGGAAAGCTGTTGCTGGTCTTCACCTTCCCCCTGCAGCCTATTCACAGGCACCACCGCACTGGGAATCTCTGCTTTCCCAAAGACGCAATCTCTCGCGGTGCGCATCCTCGGCAGAGCCTGTTCCCGAAAAGGCAAACGTCCGGCTCCTTGTCCCACACGGAAGGTGGCAGCCCTGAAAGCTGTTGCTGGTCTTCACCTTCCCCCTGCAGCCTATTCACAGGCACAACAGGTTTTGGGATCTGTGCTTGCCCAGAGAAGGAACATCTCACGGTGCGCATCCTCGGCAGAGCCTGTTCCCGAAAAGGCAAACGTCCGGCTCCTTGTCCCACACGGAAGGTGGCAGCCCGGAAAGCTGTTGCTGGTCTTCACCTTCCCCCTGCAGCCTATTCACAGGCACAACAGGTTTTGGGATCTCTGCTTGCCCAGAGAAGGAACATCTCACGGTGCGCATCCTCGGCAGAGCCTGTTCCCGAAAAGGCAAACGTCCGGCTCCTTGTCCCACACGGAAGGTGGCAGCCCGGAAAGCTGTTGCTGGTCTTCACCTTCCCCCTGCAGCCTATTCACAGGCACCACCGCACTGGGAATCTCTGCTTTCCCAAAGACGCAATCTCTCACGGTGCGCATCCTCGGCAGAGCCTGTTCCTGAAAAGGCAAACGTCCGGCTCCTTGTCCCACACGGAAGGTGGCAGACCGGAAAGCTGTTGCTGGTCTTCACCTTCCCCCTGCAGCCTATTCACAGGCACAACAGGTTTTGGGATCTCTGCTTGCCCAGAGAAGGAACATCTCACGGTGCGCATCCTCGGCAGAGCCTGTTCCCGAAAAGGCAAACGTCCGGCTCCTTGTCCCACACGGAAGGTGGCAGCCCTGAAAGCTCTTGCTGGTCTTCACCTTCCCCCTGCAGCCTATTCACAGGCACCACCGCACTGGGAATCTCTGCTTTCCCAAAGACGCAATCTCTCACGGTGCGCATCCTCGGCAGAGCCTGTTCCCGAAAAGGCAAACGTCCGGCTCCTTGTCCCACACGGAAGGTGGCAGCCCTGAAAGCTCTTGCTGGTCTTCACCTTCCCCCTGCAGCCTATTCACAGGCACAACAGGTTTTGGGATCTGTGCTTGCCCAGAGAAGGAACATCTCACGGTGCGCATCCTCGGCAGAGCCTGTTCCCGAAAAGGCAAACGTCCGGCTCCTTGTCCCACACGGAAGGTGGCAGCCCGGAAAGCTGTTGCTGGTCTTCACCTTCCCCCTGCAGCCTATTCACAGGCACAACAGGTTTGGGGATCTGTGCTTGCCCAGAGAAGGAACATCTCACGGTGCGCATCCTCGGCAGAGCCTGTTCCCGAAAAGGCAAACGTCCGGCTCCTTGTCCCACACGGAAGGTGGCAGCCCGGAAAGCTGTTGCTGGTCTTCACCTTCCCCCTGCAGCCTATTCACAGGCACAACAGGTTTTGGGATCTGTGCTTGCCCAGAGAAGGAACATCTCACGGTGCGCATCCTCGGCAGAGCCTGTTCCCGAAAAGGCAAACGTCCGGCTCCTTGTCCCACACGGAAGGTGGCAGCCCGGAAAGCTGTTGCTGGTCTTCACCTTCCCCCTGCAGCCTATTCACAGGCACAACAGGTTTGGGGATCTGTGCTTGCCCAGAGAAGGAACATCTCACGGTGCGCATCCTCGGCAGAGCCTGTTCCCGAAAAGGCAAACGTCCGGCTCCTTGTCCCACACGGAAGGTGGCAGCCCGGAAAGCTGTTGCTGGTCTTCACCTTCCCCCTGCAGCCTATTCACAGGCACAACCGCAGTGGGAATCTCTGCTTTCCCAAAGACGCAATCTCTCATGGTGCGCATCCTCGGCAGAGCCTGTTCCCGAAAAGGCAAACGTCCGGCTCCTTGTCCCACACGGAAGGTGGCAGCCCGGAAAGCTGTTGCTGGTCTTCACCTTCCCCCTGCAGCCTATTCACAGGCACAACAGGTTTTGGGATCTGTGCTTGCCCAGAGAAGGAACATCTCACGGTGCGCATCCTCGGCAGAGCCTGTTCCCGAAAAGGCAAACGTCCGGCTCCTTGTCCCACACGGAAGGTGGCAGCCCGGAAAGCTGTTGCTCGTCTTCACCTTCCCCCTGCAGCCTATTCACAGGCACAACAGGTTTTGGGATCTGTGCTTGCCCAGAGAAGGAACATCTCACGGTGCGCATCCTCGGCAGAGCCTGTTCCCGAAAAGGCAAACGTCCGGCTCCTTGTCCCACACGGAAGGTGGCAGCCCGGAAAGCTGTTGCTGGTCTTCACCTTCCCCCTGCAGCCTATTCACAGGCACCACCGCACTGGGAATCTCTGCTTTCCCAAAGACGCAATCTCTCATGGTGCGCATCCTCGGCAGAGCCTGTTCCCGAAAAGGCAAACGTCCTGCTCCTTGTCCCACACGGAAGGTGGCAGCCCTGAAAGCTGTTGCTGGTCTTCACCTTCCCCCTGCAGCCTATTCACAGGCACAACAGGTTTTGGGATCTCTGCTTGCCCAGAGAAGGAACATCTCACGGTGCGCATCCTCGGCAGAGCCTGTTCCCGAAAAGGCAAACGTCCGGCTCCTTGTCCCACACGGAAGGTGGCAGCCCTGAAAGCTGTTGCTGGTCTGCACCTTCCCCCTGCAGCCTATTCACAGGCACAACAGGTTTGGGGATCTGTGCTTGCCCAGAGAAGGAACATCTCACGGTGCGCATCCTCGGCAGAGCCTGTTCCCGAAAAGGCAAACGTCCGGCTCCTTGTCCCACACGGAAGGTGGCAGCCCGGAAAGCTGTTGCTGGTCTTCACCTTCCCCCTGCAGCCTATTCACAGGCACAACACGTTTGGGGATCTGTGCTTGCCCAGAGAAGGAACATCTCACGGTGCGCATCCTCGGCAGAGCCTGTTCCCGAAAAGGCAAACGTCCGGCTCCTTGTCCCACACGGAAGGTGGCAGCCCGGAAAGCTGTTGCTGGTCTTCACCTTCCCCCTGCAGCCTATTCACAGGCACCACCGCACTGGGAATCTCTGCTTTCCCAAAGACGCAATCTCTCACGGTGCGCATCCTCGGCAGAGCCTGTTCCCGAAAAGGCAAACGTCCGGCTCCTTGTCCCACACGGAAGGTGGCAGCCCGGAAAGCTGTTGCTGGTCTTCACCTTCCCCCTGCAGCCTATTCACAGGCACCACCGCACTGGGAATCTCTGCTTTCCCAAAGACGCAATCTCTCGCGGTGCGCATCCTCGGCAGAGCCTGTTCCCGAAAAGGCAAACGTCCGGCTCATTGTCCCACACGGAAGGTGGCAGCCCTGAAAGCTGTTGCTGGTCTTCACCTTCCCCCTGCAGCCTATTCACAGGCACAACAGGTTTGGGGATCTGTGCTTGCCCAGAGAAGGAACATCTCACGGTGCGCATCCTCGGCAGAGCCTGTTCCCGAAAAGGCAAACGTCCGGCTCCTTGTCCCACACGGAAGGTGGCAGCCCGGAAAGCTGTTGCTGGTCTTCACCTTCCCCCTGCAGCCTATTCACAGGCACAACAGGTTTTGGGATCTCTGCTTGCCCAGAGAAGGAACATCTCACGGTGCGCATCCTCGGCAGAGCCTGTTCCCGAAAAGGCAAACGTCCGGCTCCTTGTCCCACACGGAAGGTGGCAGCCCGGAAAGCTGTTGCTGGTCTTCACCTTCCCCCTGCAGCCTATTCACAGGCACCACCGCACTGGGAATCTCTGCTTTCCCAAAGACGCAATCTCTCACGGTGCGCATCCTCGGCAGAGCCTGTTCCTGAAAAGGCAAACGTCCGGCTCCTTGTCCCACACGGAAGGTGGCAGCCCGGAAAGCTGTTGCTGGTCTTCACCTTCCCCCTGCAGCCTATTCACAGGCACAACAGGTTTGGGGATCTGTGCTTGCCCAGAGAAGGAACATCTCACGGTGCGCATCCTCGGCAGAGCCTGTTCCCGAAAAGGCAAACGTCCGGCTCCTTGTCCCACACGGAAGGTGGCAGCCCTGAAAGCTCTTGCTGGTCTTCACCTTCCCCCTGCAGCCTATTCACAGGCACAACAGGTTTTGGGATCTGTGCTTGCCCAGAGAAGGAACATCTCACGGTGCGCATCCTCGGCAGAGCCTGTTCCCGAAAAGGCAAACGTCCGGCTCCTTGTCCCACACGGAAGGTGGCAGCCCGGAAAGCTGTTGCTGGTCTTCACCTTCCCCCTGCAGCCTATTCACAGGCACAACAGGTTTTGGGATCTCTGCTTGCCCAGAGAAAGAACATCTCACGGTGCGCATCCTCGGCAGAGCCTGTTCCCGAAAAGGCAAACGTCCGGCTCCTTGTCCCACACGGAAGGTGGCAGCCCTGAAAGCTGTTGCTGGTCTTCACCTTCCCCCTGCAGCCTATTCACAGGCACAACAGGTTTTGGGATCTGTGCTTGCCCAGAGAAGGAACATCTCACGGTGCGCATCCTCGGCAGAGCCTGTTCCCGAAAAGGCAAACGTCCGGCTCCTTGTCCCACACGGAAGGTGGCAGCCCGGAAAGCTGTTGCTGGTCTTCACCTTCCCCCTGCAGCCTATTCACAGGCACAACAGGTTTTGGGATCTGTGCTTGCCCAGAGAAGGAACATCTCACGGTGCGCATCCTCGGCAGAGCCTGTTCCCGAAAAGGCAAACGTCCGGCTCCTTGTCCCACACGGAAGGTGGCAGCCCTGAAAGCTGTTGCTGGTCTTCACCTTCCCCCTGCAGCCTATTCACAGGCACAACCGCAGTGGGAATCTCTGCTTTCCCAAAGACGCAATCTCTCATGGTGCGCATCCTCGGCAGAGCCTGTTCCCGAAAAGGCAAACGTCCGGCTCCTTGTCCCACACGGAAGGTGGCAGCCCGGAAAGCTGTTGCTGGTCTTCACCTTCCCCCTGCAGCCTATTCACAGGCACAACAGGTTTTGGGATCTGTGCTTGCCCAGAGAAGGAACATCTCACGGTGCGCATCCTCGGCAGAGCCTGTTCCCGAAAAGGCAAACGTCCGGCTCCTTGTCCCACACGGAAGGTGGCAGCCCGGAAAGCTGTTGCTCGTCTTCACCTTCCCCCTGCAGCCTATTCACAGGCACAACAGGTTTTGGGATCTGTGCTTGCCCAGAGAAGGAACATCTCACGGTGCGCATCCTCGGCAGAGCCTGTTCCCGAAAAGGCAAACGTCCGGCTCCTTGTCCCACACGGAAGGTGGCAGCCCGGAAAGCTGTTGCTGGTCTTCACCTTCCCCCTGCAGCCTATTCACAGGCACCACCGCACTGGGAATCTCTGCTTTCCCAAAGACGCAATCTCTCATGGTGCGCATCCTCGGCAGAGCCTGTTCCCGAAAAGGCAAACGTCCTGCTCCTTGTCCCACACGGAAGGTGGCAGCCCTGAAAGCTGTTGCTGGTCTTCACCTTCCCCCTGCAGCCTATTCACAGGCACAACAGGTTTTGGGATCTCTGCTTGCCCAGAGAAGGAACATCTCACGGTGCGCATCCTCGGCAGAGCCTGTTCCCGAAAAGGCAAACGTCCGGCTCCTTGTCCCACACGGAAGGTGGCAGCCCTGAAAGCTGTTGCTGGTCTGCACCTTCCCCCTGCAGCCTATTCACAGGCACAACAGGTTTGGGGATCTGTGCTTGCCCAGAGAAGGAACATCTCACGGTGCGCATCCTCGGCAGAGCCTGTTCCCGAAAAGGCAAACGTCCGGCTCCTTGTCCCACACGGAAGGTGGCAGCCCGGAAAGCTGTTGCTGGTCTTCACCTTCCCCCTGCAGCCTATTCACAGGCACAACACGTTTGGGGATCTGTGCTTGCCCAGAGAAGGAACATCTCACGGTGCGCATCCTCGGCAGAGCCTGTTCCCGAAAAGGCAAACGTCCGGCTCCTTGTCCCACACGGAAGGTGGCAGCCCGGAAAGCTGTTGCTGGTCTTCACCTTCCCCCTGCAGCCTATTCACAGGCACAACCGCAGTGGGAATCTCTGCTTTCCCAAAGACGCAATCTCTCACGGTGCGCATCCTCGGCAGAGCCTGTTCCCGAAAAGGCAAACGTCCGGCTCCTTGTCCCACACGGAAGGTGGCAGCCCGGAAAGCTGTTGCTGGTCTTCACCTTCCCCCTGCAGCCTATTCACAGGCACCACCGCACTGGGAATCTCTGCTTTCCCAAAGACGCAATCTCTCGCGGTGCGCATCCTCGGCAGAGCCTGTTCCCGAAAAGGCAAACGTCCGGCTCCTTGTCCCACACGGAAGGTGGCAGCCCTGAAAGCTGTTGCTGGTCTTCACCTTCCCCCTGCAGCCTATTCACAGGCACAACAGGTTTTGGGATCTGTGCTTGCCCAGAGAAGGAACATCTCACGGTGCGCATCCTCGGCAGAGCCTGTTCCCGAAAAGGCAAACGTCCGGCTCCTTGTCCCACACGGAAGGTGGCAGCCCGGAAAGCTGTTGCTGGTCTTCACCTTCCCCCTGCAGCCTATTCACAGGCACAACAGGTTTTGGGATCTCTGCTTGCCCAGAGAAGGAACATCTCACGGTGCGCATCCTCGGCAGAGCCTGTTCCCGAAAAGGCAAACGTCCGGCTCCTTGTCCCACACGGAAGGTGGCAGCCCGGAAAGCTGTTGCTGGTCTTCACCTTCCCCCTGCAGCCTATTCACAGGCACCACCGCACTGGGAATCTCTGCTTTCCCAAAGACGCAATCTCTCACGGTGCGCATCCTCGGCAGAGCCTGTTCCTGAAAAGGCAAACGTCCGGCTCCTTGTCCCACACGGAAGGTGGCAGACCGGAAAGCTGTTGCTGGTCTTCACCTTCCCCCTGCAGCCTATTCACAGGCACAACAGGTTTTGGGATCTCTGCTTGCCCAGAGAAGGAACATCTCACGGTGCGCATCCTCGGCAGAGCCTGTTCCCGAAAAGGCAAACGTCCGGCTCCTTGTCCCACACGGAAGGTGGCAGCCCTGAAAGCTGTTGCTGGTCTTCACCTTCCCCCTGCAGCCTATTCACAGGCACAACAGGTTTTGGGATCTGTGCTTGCCCAGAGAAGGAACATCTCACGGTGCGCATCCTCGGCAGAGCCTGTTCCCGAAAAGGCAAACGTCCGGCTCCTTGTCCCACACGGAAGGTGGCAGCCCTGAAAGCTGTTGCTGGTCTTCACATTCCCCCTGCAGCCTATTCACAGGCACCACCGCACTGGGAATCTCTGCTTTCCCAAAGACGCAATCTCTCACGGTGCGCATCCTCGGCAGAGCCTGTTCCCGAAAAGGCAAACGTCCGGCTCCTTGTCCCACACGGAAGGTGGCAGCCCGGAAAGCTGTTGCTCGTCTTCAACTTGCCCCTGCAGCCTATTCACAGGCACAACAGGTTTGGGGATCTGTGCTTGCCCAGAGAAGGAACATCTCACGGTGCGCACCCTCGGCAGAGCCTGTTCCCGAAAAGGCAAACGTCCGGCTCCTTGTCCCACACGGAAGGTGGCAGCCCTGAAAGCTGTTGCTGGTCTTCACCTTCCCCCTGCAGCCTATTCACAGGCACAACAGGTTTTGGGATCTCTGCTTGCCCAGAGAAGGAACATCTCACGGTGCGCATCCTCGGCAGAGCCTGTTCCCGAAAAGGCAAACGTCCGGCTCCTTGTCCCACACGGAAGGTGGCAGCCCTGAAAGCTGTTGCTGGTCTTCACCTTCCCCCTGCAGCCTATTCACAGGCACAACAGGTTTTGGGATCTGTGCTTGCCCAGAGAAGGAACATCTCACGGTGCGCATCCTCGGCAGAGCCTGTTCCCGAAAAGGCAAACGTCCGGCTCCCTGTCCCACACGGAAGGTGGCAGCCCGGAAAGCTGTTGCTGGTCTTCACCTTCCCCCTGCAGCCTATTCACAGGCACAACAGGTTTGGGGATCTGTGCTTGCCCAGAGAAGGAACATCTCACGGTGCGCATCCTCGGCAGAGCCTGTTCCCGAAAAGGCAAACGTCCGGCTCCTTGTCCCACACGGAAGGTGGCAGCCCGGAAAGCTGTTGCTCGTCTTCACCTTCCCCCTGCAGCCTATTCACAGGCACAACAGGTTTGGGGATCTGTGCTTGCCCAGAGAAGGAACATCTCACGGTGGGCACCCTCAGCAGAGCCTGTTCCCGAAAAGGCAAACGTCCGCTCCTTGTCCCACACAGAAGGAGGCAGCCCGGAAAGCTGTTGCTGGTCTTCACCTTCCCCCTGCAGCCTATTCACAGGCACAACAGGTTTTGGGATCTGTGCTTGCCCAGAGAAGGAACATCTCACGGTGCGCATCCTCGGCAGAGCCTGTTCCCGAAAAGGCAAACGTCCGGCTCCTTGTCCCACACGGAAGGTGGCAGCCCTGAAAGCTCTTGCTGGTCTTCACCTTCCCCCTGCAGCCTATTCACAGGCACAACAGGTTTTGGGATCTGTGCTTGCCCAGAGAAGGAACATCTCACGGTGCGCATCCTCGGCAGAGCCTGTTCCCGAAAAGGCAAACGTCCGGCTCCTTGTCCCACACGGAAGGTGGCAGCCCTGAAAGCTGTTGCTGGTCTTCACCTTCCCCCTGCAGCCTATTCACAGGCACAACAGGTTTTGGGATCTGTGCTTGCCCAGAGAAGGAACATCTCACGGTGCGCATCCTCGGCAGAGCCTGTTCCCGAAAAGGCAAATGTCCGGCTCCTTGTCCCACACGGAAGGTGGCAGCCCGGAAAGCTGTTGCTGGTCTTCACCTTCCCCCTGCAGCCTATTCACAGGCACAACCGCAGTGGGAATCTCTGCTTTCCCAAAGACGCAATCTCTCATGGTGCGCATCCTCGGCAGAGCCTGTTCCCGAAAAGGCAAACGTCCTGCTCCTTGTCCCACACGGAAGGTGGCAGCCCTGAAAGCTGTTGCTGGTCTTCACCTTCCCCCTGCAGCCTATTCACAGGCACAACAGGTTTTGGGATCTCTGCTTGCCCAGAGAAGGAACATCTCACGGTGCGCATCCTCGGCAGAGCCTGTTCCCGAAAAGGCAAACGTCCGGCTCCTTGTCCCACACGGAAGGTGGCAGCCCGGAAAGCTGTTGCTGGTCTTCACCTTCCCCGTGCAGCCTATTCACAGGCACAACAGGTTTTGGGATCTGTGCTTGCCCAGAGAAGGAACATCTCACGGTGCGCATCCTCGGCAGAGCCTGTTCCCGAAAAGGCAAACGTCCGGCTCCTTGTCCCACACGGAAGGTGGCAGCCCGGAAAGCTCTTGCTGGTCTTCACCTTCCCCCTGCAGCCTATTCACAGGCACAACAGGTTTGGGGATCTGTGCTTGCCCAGAGAAGGAACATCTCACGGTGCGCATCCTCGGCAGAGCCTGTTCCCGAAAAGGCAAACGTCCGGCTCCTTGTCCCACACGGAAGGTGGCAGCCCGGAAAGCTGTTGCTGGTCTTCACCTTCCCCCTGCAGCCTATTCACAGGCACAACCGCAGTGGGAATCTCTGCTTTCCCAAAGACGCAATCTCTCACGGTGCGCATCCTCGGCAGAGCCTGTTCCCGAAAAGGCAAACGTCCGGCTCCTTGTCCCACACGGAAGGTGGCAGCCCGGAAAGCTGTTGCTGGTCTTCACCTTCCCCCTGCAGCCTATTCACAGGCACCACCGCACTGGGAATCTCTGCTTTCCCAAAGACGCAATCTCTCGCGGTGCGCATCCTCGGCAGAGCCTGTTCCCGAAAAGGCAAACGTCCGGCTCCTTGTCCCACACGGAAGGTGGCAGCCCTGAAAGCTGTTGCTGGTCTTCACCTTCCCCCTGCAGCCTATTCACAGGCACAACAGGTTTGGGGATCTGTGCTTGCCCAGAGAAGGAACATCTCACGGTGCGCATCCTCGGCAGAGCCTGTTCCCGAAAAGGCAAACGTCCGGCTCCTTGTCCCACACGGAAGGTGGCAGCCCAGAAAGCTGTTGCTGGTCTTCAACTTCCCCCTGCAGCCTATTCACAGGCACAACAGGTTTTGGGATCTCTGCTTGCCCAGAGAAGGAACATCTCACGGTGCGCATCCTCGGCAGAGCCTGTTCCCGAAAAGGCAAACGTCCGGCTCCTTGTCCCACACGGAAGGTGGCAGCCCGGAAAGCTGTTGCTGGTCTTCACCTTCCCCCTGCAGCCTATTCACAGGCACCACCGCACTGGGAATCTCTGCTTTCCCAAAGACGCAATCTCTCACGGTGCGCATCCTCGGCAGAGCCTGTTCCTGAAAAGGCAAACGTCCGGCTCCTTGTCCCACACGGAAGGTGGCAGACCGGAAAGCTGTTGCTGGTCTTCACCTTCCCCCTGCAGCCTATTCACAGGCACAACAGGTTTTGGGATCTGTGCTTGCCCAGAGAAGGAACATCTCACGGTGCGCATCTTCGGCAGAGCCTGTTCCCGAAAAGGCAAACGTTCGGCTCCTTGTCCCACACGGAAGGTGGCAGCCCTGAAAGCTGTTGCTGGTCTTCACCTTCCCCCTGCAGCCTATTCACAGGCACCACCGCACTGGGAATCTCTGCTTTCCCAAAGACGCAATCTCTCACGGTGCGCATCCTCGGCAGAGCCTGTTCCCGAAAAGGCAAACGTCCGGCTCCTTGTCCCACACGGAAGGTGGCAGCCCGGAAAGCTGTTGCTCGTCTTCAACTTGCCCCTGCAGCCTATTCACAGGCACAACAGGTTTGGGGATCTGTGCTTGCCCAGAGAAGGAACATTTCACGGTGCGCACCCTCGGCAGAGCCTGTTTCCGAAAAGGCAAACGTCCGGCTCCTTGTCCCACACGGAAGGTGGCAGCCTGGAAAGCTGTTGCTGGTCTTCACCTTCCCCCTGCAGCCTATTCTCAGGCACAACAGGTTTGGGGATCTCTGCTTGCCCAGAGAAGGAACATCTCACGGTGCGCATCCTCGGCAGAGCCTGTTCCCGAAAAGGCAAACGTCCGGCTCCTTGTCCCACACGGAAGGTGGCAGCCCTGAAAGCTCTTGCTGGTCTTCACCTTCCCCCTGCAGCCTATTCACAGGCACAACAGGTTTTGGGATCTGTGCTTGCCCAGAGAAGGAACATCTCACGGTGCGCATCCTCGGCAGAGCCTGTTCCCGAAAAGGCAAACGTTCGGCTCCTTGTCCCACACGGAAGGTGGCAGCCCTGAAAGCTGTTGCTGGTCTTCACCTTCCCCCTGCAGCCTATTCACAGGCACCACCGCACTGGGAATCTCTGCTTTCCCAAAGACGCAATCTCTCACGGTGCGCATCCTCGGCAGAGCCTGTTCCCGAAAAGGCAAACGTCCGGCTCCTTGTCCCACACGGAAGGTGGCAGCCCGGAAAGCTGTTGCTCGTCTTCAACTTGCCCCTGCAGCCTATTCACAGGCACAACAGGTTTGGGGATCTGTGCTTGCCCAGAGAAGGAACATCTCACGGTGCGCACCCTCGGCAGAGCCTGTTCCCGAAAAGGCAAACGTCCGGCTCCTTGTCCCACACGGAAGGTGGCAGCCCTGAAAGCTGTTGCTGGTCTTCACCTTCCCCCTGCAGCCTATTCACAGGCACAACAGGTTTTGGGATCTGTGCTTGCCCAGAGAAGGAACATCTCACGGTGCGCATCCTCGGCAGAGCCTGTTCCCGAAAAGGCAAACGTCCGGCTCCTTGTCCCACACGGAAGGTGGCAGCCCTGAAAGCTGTTGCTGGTCGTCACCTTCCCCCTGCAGCCTATTCACAGGCACAACAGGTTTTGGGATCTGTGCTTGCCCAGAGAAGGAACATCTCACGGTGCGCATCCTCGGCAGAGCCTGTTCCCGAAAAGGCAAACGTCCGGCTCCCTGTCCCACATGGAAGGTGGCAGCCCTGAAAGCTCTTGCTGGTCTTCACCTTCCCCCTGCAGCCTATTCACAGGCACAACAGGTTTTGGGATCTGTGCTTGCCCAGAGAAGGAACATCTCACGGTGCGCATCCTCGGCAGAGCCTGTTCCCGAAAAGGCAAACGTCCGGCTCCTTGTCCCACACGGAAGGTGGCAGCCCGGAAAGCTGTTGCTGGTCTTCACCTTCCCCCTGCAGCCTATTCACAGGCACAACAGGTTTGGGGATCTGTGCTTGCCCAGAGAAGGAACATCTCACGGTGGGCACCCTCAGCAGAGCCTGTTCCCGAAAAGGCAAACGTCCGCTCCTTGTCCCACACAGAAGGAGGCAGCCCGGAAAGCTGTTGCTGGTCTTCACCTTCCCCCTGCAGCCTATTCACAGGCACAACAGGTTTTGGGATCTGTGCTTGCCCAGAGAAGGAACATCTCACGGTGCGCATCCTCGGCAGAGCCTGTTCCCGAAAAGGCAAACGTCCGGCTCCTTGTCCCACACGGAAGGTGGCAGCCCTGAAAGCTCTTGCTGGTCTTCACCTTCCCCCTGCAGCCTATTCACAGGCACAACAGGTTTTGGGATCTGTGCTTGCCCAGAGAAGGAACATCTCACGGTGCGCATCCTCGGCAGAGCCTGTTCCCGAAAAGGCAAACGTCCGGCTCCTTGTCCCACACGGAAGGTGGCAGCCCTGAAAGCTGTTGCTGGTCTTCACCTTCCCCCTGCAGCCTATTCACAGGCACAACAGGTTTTGGGATCTGTGCTTGCCCAGAGAAGGAACATCTCACGGTGCGCATCCTCGGCAGAGCCTGTTCCCGAAAAGGCAAACGTCCGGCTCCTTGTCCCACACGGAAGGTGGCAGCCCGGAAAGCTGTTGCTGGTCTTCACCTTCCCCCTGCAGCCTATTCACAGGCACAACCGCAGTGGGAATCTGTGCTTTCCCAAAGACGCAATCTCTCATGGTGCGCATCCTCGGCAGAGCCTGTTCCCGAAAAGGCAAACGTCCTGCTCCTTGTCCCACACGGAAGGTGGCAGCCCTGAAAGCTGTTGCTGGTCTTCACCTTCCCCCTGCAGCCTATTCACAGGCACAACAGGTTTTGGGATCTGTGCTTGCCCAGAGAAGGAACATCTCACGGTGCGCATCCTCGGCAGAGCCTGTTCCCGAAAAGGCAAACGTCCGGCTCCTTGTCCCACACGGAAGGTGGCAGCCCGGAAAGCTGTTGCTGGTCTTCACCTTCCCCGTGCAGCCTATTCACAGGCACAACAGGTTTGGGGATCTGTGCTTGCCCAGAGAAGGAACATCTCACGGTGCGCATCCTCGGCAGAGCCTGTTCCCGAAAAGGCAAACGTCCGGCTCCTTGTCCCACACGGAAGGTGGCAGCCCGGAAAGCTGTTGCTGGTCTTCACCTTCCCCCTGCAGCCTATTCACAGGCACAACAGGTTTGGGGATCTGTGCTTGCCCAGAGAAGGAACATCTCACGGTGCGCATCCTCGGCAGAGCTTGTTCCCGAAAAGGCAAACGTCCGGCTCCTTGTCCCACACGGAAGGTGGCAGCCCGGAAAGCTGTTGCTGGTCTTCACCTTCCCCCTGCAGCCTATTCACAGGCACAACCGCAGTGGGAATCTCTGCTTTCCCAAAGACGCAATCTCTCACGGTGCGCATCCTCGGCAGAGCCTGTTCCCGAAAAGGCAAACGTCCGGCTCCTTGTCCCACACGGAAGGTGGCAGCCCGGAAAGCTGTTGCTGGTCTTCACCTTCCCCCTGCAGCCTATTCACAGGCACCACCGCACTGGGAATCTCTGCTTTCCCAAAGACGCAATCTCTCGCGGTGCGCATCCTCGGCAGAGCCTGTTCCCGAAAAGGCAAACGTCCGGCTCCTTGTCCCACACGGAAGGTGGCAGCCCTGAAAGCTGTTGCTGGTCTTCACCTTCCCCCTGCAGCCTATTCACAGGCACAACAGGTTTTGGGATCTGTGCTTGCCCAGAGAAGGAACATCTCACGGTGCGCATCCTCGGCAGAGCCTATTCCCGAAAAGGCAAACGTCCGGCTCCTTGTCCCACACGGAAGGTGGCAGCCCAGAAAGCTGTTGCTGGTCTTCACCTTCCCCCTGCAGCCTATTCACAGGCACAACAGGTTTTGGGATCTGTGCTTGCCCAGAGAAGGAACATCTCACGGTGCGCATCCTCGGCAGAGCCTGTTCCCGAAAAGGCAAACGTCCGGCTCCTTGTCCCACACGGAAGGTGGCAGCCTGGAAAGCTGTTGCTGGTCTTCACCTTCCCCCTGCAGCCTATTCACAGGCACCACCGCACTGGGAATCTCTGCTTTCCCAAAGACGCAATCTCTCACGGTGCGCATCCTCGGCAGAGCCTGTTCCTGAAAAGGCAAACGTCCGGCTCCTTGTCCCACACGGAAGGTGGCAGACCGGAAAGCTGTTGCTGGTCTTCACCTTCCCCCTGCAGCCTATTCACAGGCACAACAGGTTTTGGGATCTGTGCTTGCCCAGAGAAGGAACATCTCACGGTGCGCATCCTCGGCAGAGCCTGTTCCCGAAAAGGCAAACGTCCGGCTCCTTGTCCCACACGGAAGGTGGCAGCCCTGAAAGCTGTTGCTGGTCTTCACCTTCCCCCTGCAGCCTATTCACAGGCACCACCGCACTGGGAATCTCTGCTTTCCCAAAGACGCAATCTCTCACGGTGCGCATCCTCGGCAGAGCCTGTTCCCGAAAAGGCAAACGTCCGGCTCCTTGTCCCACACGGAAGGTGGCAGCCCGGAAAGCTGTTGCTCGTCTTCAACTTGCCCCTGCAGCCTATTCACAGGCACAACAGGTTTGGGGATCTGTGCTTGCCCAGAGAAGGAACATCTCACGGTGCGCACCCTCGGCAGAGCCTGTTTCCGAAAAGGCAAACGTCCGGCTCCTTGTCCCACACGGAAGGTGGCAGCCCGGAAAGCTGTTGCTGGTCTTCACCTTCCCCCTGCAGCCTATTCACAGGCACAACAGGTTTGGGGATCTTTGCTTGCCCAGAGAAGGAACATCTCACGGTGCGCATCCTCGGCAGAGCCTGTTCCCGAAAAGGCAAACGTCCGGCTCCTTGTCCCACACGGAAGGTGGCAGCCCGGAAAGCTGTTGCTGGTCTTCACCTTCCCCCTGCAGCCTATTCACAGGCACAACAGGTTTTGGGATCTGTGCTTGCCCAAGGAAGGAACATCTCACGGTGCGCATCCTCGGCAGAGCCTGTTCCCGAAAAGGCAAACGTCCGGCTCCTTGTCCCACACGGAAGGTGGCAGCCCTGAAAGCTGTTGCTGGTCTTCACCTTCCCCCTGCAGCCTATTCACAGGCACAACAGGTTTTGGGATCTCTGCTTGCCCAGAGAAGGAACATCTCACGGTGCGCATCCTCGGCAGAGCCTGTTCCCGAAAAGGCAAACGTCCGGCTCCTTGTCCCACACGGAAGGTGGCAGCCCTGAAAGCTGTTGCTGGTCGTCACCTTCCCCCTGCAGCCTATTCACAGGCACAACAGGTTTTGGGATCTGTGCTTGCCCAGAGAAGGAACATCTCACGGTGCGCATCCTCGGCAGAGCCTGTTCCCGAAAAGGCAAACGTCCGGCTCCTTGTCCCACACGGAAGGTGGCAGCCCGGAAAGCTGTTGCTGGTCTTCACCTTCCCCCTGCAGCCTATTCACAGGCACAACAGGTTTTGGGATCTGTGCTTGCCCAGAGAAGGAACATCTCACGGTGCGCATCCTCGGCAGAGCCTGTTCCCGAAAAGGCAAACGTCCGGCTCCTTGTCCCACACGGAAGGTGGCAGCCCTGAAAGCTCTTGCTGGTCTTCACCTTCCCCCTGCAGCCTATTCACAGGCACAACAGGTTTGGGGATCTGTGCTTGCCCAAAGACGCAATCTCTCACGGTGCGCATCCTCGGCAGAGCCTGTTCCCAAAAAGGCAAACGTCCGGCTCCTTGTCCCACACGGAAGGTGGCAGCCCTCAAAGCTGTTGCTGGTCTTCACCTTCCCCCTGCAGCCTATTCACAGGCACAACAGGTTTTGGGATCTGTGCTTGCCCAGAGAAGGAACATCTCACGGTGTGCATCCTCGGCAGAGCCTGTTCCCGAAAAGGCAAACGTCCGGCTCCTTGTCCCACACGGAAGGTGGCAGCCCGGAAAGCTGTTGCTGGTCTTCACCTTCCCCCTGCAGCCTATTCACAGGCACAACAGGTTTGGGGATCTGTGCTTGCCCAGAGAAGGAACATCTCACGGTGCGCAGCCTCGGCAGAGCCTGTTCCCGAAAAGGCAAACGTCCGGCTCCTTGTCCCACACGGAAGGTGGCAGCCCGGAAAGCTGTTGCTGGTCTTCACCTTCCCCCTGCAGCCTATTCACAGGCACAACAGGTTTGGGGATCTGTGCTTGCCCAGAGAAGGAACATCTCACGGTGCGCATCCTCGGCAGAGCCTGTTCCCGAAAAGGCAAACGTCCGGCTCCTTGTCCCACACGGAAGGTGGCAGCCCTGAAAGCTCTTGCTGGTCTTCACCTTCCCCCTGCAGCCTATTCACAGGCACAACAGGTTTGGGGATCTGTGCTTGCCCAGAGAAGGAACATCTCACGGTGCGCATCCTCGGCAGAGCCTGTTCCCGAAAAGGCAAACGTCCGGCTCCTTGTCCCACACGGAAGGTGGCAGCCCTGAAAGCTGTTGCTGGTCGTCACCTTCCCCCTGCAGCCTATTCACAGGCACAACAGGTTTTGGGATCTGTGCTTGCCCAGAGAAGGAACATCTCACGGTGCGCATCCTCGGCAGAGCCTGTTCCCGAAAAGGCAAACGTCCGGCTCCTTGTCCCACACGGAAGGTGGCAGCCCTGAAAGCTGTTGCTGGTCTTCACCTTCCCCCTGCAGCCTATTCACAGGCACAACTGGTTTGGGGATCTGTGCTTGCCCAAAGACGCAATCTCTCACGGTGCGCATCCTCGGCAGAGCCTGTTCCCAAAAAGGCAAACGTCCGGCTCCTTGTCCCACACGGAAGGTGGCAGCCCGGAAAGCTGTTGCTGGTCTTCACCTTCCCCCTGCAGCCTATTCACAGGCACAACAGGTTTTGGGATCTGTGCTTGCCCAGAGAAGGAACATCTCACGGTGTGCATCCTCGGCAGAGCCTGTTCCCGAAAAGGCAAACGTCCGGCTCCTTGTCCCACACGGAAGGTGGCAGCCCGGAAAGCTGTTGCTGGTCTTCACCTTCCCCCTGCAGCCTATTCACAGGCACAACAGGTTTTGGGATCTGTGCTTGCCCAGAGAAGGAACATCTCACGGTGCGCATCCTCGGCAGAGCCTGTTCCCGAAAAGGCAAACGTCCGGCTCCTTGTCCCACACGGAAGGTGGCAGCCCTGAAAGCTGTTGCTGATCTTCACCTTCCCCCTGCAGCCTATTCACAGGCACAACAGGTTTTGGGATCTGTGCTTGCCCAGAGAAGGAACATCTCACGGTGCGCATCCTCGGCAGAGCCTGTTCCCGAAAAGGCAAACGTCCGGCTCCTTGTCCCACACGGAAGGTGGCAGCCCGGAAAGCTGTTGCTGGTCTTCACCTTCCCCCTGCAGCCTATTCACAGGCACAACAGGTTTGGGGATCTCTGCTTGCCCAGAGAAGGAACATCTCACGGTGCGCATCCTCGGCAGAGCCTGTTCCCGAAAAGGCAAACGTCCGGCTCCTTGTCCCACACGGAAGGTGGCAGCCCGGAAAGCTGTTGCTGGTCGTCACCTTCCCCCTGCAGCCTATTCACAGGCACAACAGGTTTGGGGATCTGTGCTTGCCCAGAGAAGGAACATCTCACGGTGCGCATCCTCGGCAGAGCCTGTTCCCGAAAAGGCAAACGTCCGGCTCCTTGTCCCACATGGAAGGTGGCAGCCCTGAAAGCTGTTGCTGGTCTTCACCTTCCCCCTGCAGCCTATTCACAGGCACAACAGGTTTTGGGATCTGTGCTTGCCCAGAGAAGGAACATCTCACGGTGCGCATCCTCGGCAGAGCCTGTTCCCGAAAAGGCAAACGTCCGGCTCCTTGTCCCACACGGAAGGTGGCAGCCCGGAAAGCTGTTGCTGGTCTTCACCTTCCCCCTGCAGCCTATTCACAGGCACAACAGGTTTTGGGATCTGTGCTTGCCCAGAGAAGGAACATCTCACGGTGTGCATCCTCGGCAGAGCCTGTTCCCGAAAAGGCAAACGTCCGGCTCCTTGTCCCACACGGAAGGTGGCAGCCCGGAAAGCTGTTGCTGGTCTTCACCTTCCCCCTGCAGCCTATTCACAGGCACAACAGGTTTTGGGATCTCTGCTTGCCCAGAGAAGGAACATCTCACGGTGCGCATCCTCGGCAGAGCCTGTTCCCGAAAAGGCAAACGTCCGGCTCCTTGTCCCACACGGAAGGTGGCAGCCCGGAAAGCTGTTGCTGGTCTTCACCTTCCCCCTGCAGCCTATTCACAGGCACAACAGGTTTTGGGATCTGTGCTTGCCCAGAGAAGGAACATCTCACGGTGCGCATCCTCGGCAGAGCCTGTTCCCGAAAAGGCAAACGTCCGGCTCCTTGTCCCACACGGAAGGTGGCAGCCCTGAAAGCTGTTGCTGATCTTCACCTTCCCCCTGCAGCCTATTCACAGGCACAACAGGTTTTGGGATCTCTGCTTGCCCAGAGAAGGAACATCTCACGGTGCGCATCCTCGGCAGAGCCTGTTCCCGAAAAGGCAAACGTCCGGCTCCTTGTCCCACACGGAAGGTGGCAGCCCGGAAAGCTGTTGCTGGTCTTCACCTTCCCCCTGCAGCCTATTCACAGGCACAACAGGTTTTGGGATCTGTGCTTGCCCAGAGAAGGAACATCTCACGGTGCGCATCCTCGGCAGAGCCTGTTCCCGAAAAGGCAAACGTCCGGCTCCTTGTCCCACACGGAAGGTGGCAGCCCGGAAAGCTGTTGCTGGTCTTCACCTTCCCCCTGCAGCCTATTCACAGGCACAACAGGTTTTGGGATCTGTGCTTGCCCAGAGAAGGAACATCTCACGGTGCGCATCCTCGGCAGAGCCTGTTCCCAAAAAGGCAAACGTCCGGCTCCTTGTCCCACACGGAAGGTGGCAGCCCTGAAAGCTCTTGCTGGTCTTCACCTTCCCCCTGCAGCCTATTCACAGGCACAACAGGTTTTGGGATCTGTGCGTGCCCAAAGACGCAATCTCTCACGGTGCGCATCCTCGGCAGAGCCTGTTCCCGAAAAGGCAAACGTCCGGCTCCTTGTCCCACACGGAAGGTGGCAGCCCGGAAAGCTGTTGCTGGTCTTCACCTTCCCCCTGCAGCCTATTCACAGGCACAACAGGTTTTGGGATCTCTGCTTGCCCAGAGAAGGAACATCTCACGGTGCGCATCCTCGGCAGAGCCTGTTCCCGAAAAGGCAAACGTCCGGCTCCTTGCCCCACACGGAAGGTGGCAGCCCGGAAAGCTGTTGCTGGTCTTCACCTTCCCCCTGCAGCCTATTCACAGGCACAACAGGTTTGGGGATCTGTGCTTGCCCAGAGAAGGAACATCTCACGGTGAGCATCCTCGGCAGAGCCTGTTCCCGAAAAGGCAAACGTCCGGCTCCTTGCCCCACACGGAAGGTGGCAGCCCGGAAAGCTGTTGCTGGTCTTCACCTTCCCCCTGCAGCCTATTCACAGGCACAACAGGTTTAGGGATCTGTGCTTGCCCAAAGACGCAATCTCTCACGGTGCGCATCCTCGGCAGAGCCTGTTCCCGAAAAGGCAAACGTCCGGCTCCTTGTCC
Source organism: Haliaeetus albicilla (assembly GCF_947461875.1). Classification (NCBI taxonomy): domain Eukaryota; kingdom Metazoa; phylum Chordata; class Aves; order Accipitriformes; family Accipitridae; genus Haliaeetus; species Haliaeetus albicilla. The sequence goes on along the minus strand of NW_027212433.1, from coordinate 2,709,384 downwards.
CACACGGAAGGTGGCAGCCCGGAAAGCTGTTGCTGGTCTTCACCTTCCCCCTGCAGCCTATTCACAGGCACAACAGGTTTTGGGATCTGTGCTTGCCCAGAGAAGGAACATCTCACGGTGCGCATCCTCGGCAGAGCCTGTTCCCGAAAAGGCAAACGTCCGGCTCCTTGCCCCACACGGAAGGTGGCAGCCCGGAAAGCTCTTGCTGGTCTTCACCTTCCCCCTGCAGCCTATTCACAGGCACAACAGGTTTTGGGATCTGTGCTTGCCCAGAGAAGGAACATCTCACGGTGCGCATCCTCGGCAGAGCCTGTTCCCGAAAAGGCAAACGTCCGGCTCCTTGTCCCACACGGAAGGTGGCAGCCCGGAAAGCTGTTGCTGGTCTTCACCTTCCCCGTGCAGCCTATTCACAGGCACAACAGGTTTTGGGATCTGTGCGTGCCCAGAGAAGGAACATCTCACGGTGCGCATCCTCGGCAGAGCCTGTTCCCGAAAAGGCAAACGTCCGGCTCCTTGTCCCACACGGAAGGTGGCAGCCCTGAAAGCTGTTGCTGGTCTTCACCTTCCCCCTGCAGCCTATTCACAGGCACCACCGCACTGGGAATCTTTGCTTTCCCAAAGACGCAATCTCTCACGGTGCGCATCCTCGGCAGAGCCTGTTCCCGAAAAGGCAAACGTCCGGCTCCTTGTCCCACACGGAAGGTGGCAGCCCGGAAAGCTGTTGCTGGTCTTCACCTTCCCCCTGCAGCCTATTCACAGGCACAACAGGTTTGGGGATCTGTGCTTGCCCAAAGACGCAATCTCTCACGGTGCGCATCCTCGGCAGAGCCTGTTCCCGAAAAGGCAAACGTCCGGCTCCTTGTCCCACACGGAAGGTGGCAGCCCGGAAAGCTGTTGCTGGTCTTCACCTTCCCCCTGCAGCCTATTCACAGGCACAACAGGTTTTGGGATCTGTGCTTGCCCCAAGACGCAATCTCTCACGGTGCGCATCCTCGGCAGAGCCTGTTCCCGAAAAGGCAAACGTCCGGCTCCTTGTCCCACACGGAAGGTGGCAGCCCGGAAAGCTGTTGCTGGTCTTCACCTTCCCCCTGCAGCCTATTCACAGGCACAACAGGTTTTGGGATCTGTGCTTGCCCAGAGAAGGAACATCTCACGGTGCGCATCCTCGGCAGAGCCTGTTCCCGAAAAGGGAAACGTCCGGCTCCTTGTCCCACACGGAAGGTGGCAGCCCTGAAAGCTCTTGCTGGTCTTCACCTTCCCCCTGCAGCCTATTCACAGGCACAACAGGTTTTGGGATCTGTGCTTGCCCAGAGAAGGAACATCTCACGGTGCGCATCCTCGGCAGAGCCTGTTCCCGAAAAGGCAAACGTCCGGCTCCTTGTCCCACACGGAAGGTGGCAGCCCGGAAAGCTGTTGCTGGTCTTCACCTTCCCCCTGCAGCCTATTCACAGGCACAACAGGTTTTGGGATCTGTCCGTGCCCAGAGAAGGAACATCTCACGGTGCACATCCTCGGCAGAGCCTGTTCCCGAAAAGGCAAACGTCCGGCTCCTTGTCCCACACGGAAGGTGGCAGCCCTGAAAGGTGTTGCTGGTCTTCACCTTCCCCCTGCAGCCTATTCACAGGCACCACCGCACTGGGAATCTCTGCTTTCCCAAAGACGCAATCTCTCACGGTGCGCATCCTCGGCAGAGCCTGTTCCCGAAAAGGCAAACGTCCGGCTCCTTGTCCCACACGGAAGGTGGCAGCCCGGAAAGCTGTTGCTGGTCTTCACCTTCCCCCTGCAGCCTATTCACAGGCACAACAGGTTTGGGGATCTGTGCTTGCCCAAAGATGCAATCTCTCACGGTGCGCATCCTCGGCAGAGCCTGTTCCCGAAAAGGCAAACGTCCGGCTCCTTGTCCCACATGGAAGGTGGCAGCCCGGAAAGCTGTTGCTGGTCTTCACCTTCCCCCTGCAGCCTATTCACAGGCACAACAGGTTTGGGGATCTGTGCTTGCCCAAAGACGCAATCTCTCACGGTGCGCATCCTCGGCAGAGCCTGTTCCCGAAAAGGCAAACGTCCGGCTCCTTGTCCCACACGGAAGGTGGCAGCCCGGAAAGCTCTTGCTGGTCTTCACCTTCCCCCTGCAGCCTATTCACAGGCACAACAGGTTTTGGGATCTGTGCTTGCCCAGAGAAGGAACATCTCACGGTGCGCATCCTCGGCAGAGCCTGTTCCCGAAAAGGCAAACGTCCGGCTCCTTGTCCCACACGGAAGGTGGCAGCCCGGAAAGCTGTTGCTGGTCTTCACCTTCCCCCTGCAGCCTATTCACAGGCACAACAGGTTTTGGGATCTGTGCTTGCCCAGAGAAGGAACATCTCACGGTGCGCATCCTCGGCAGAGCCTGTTCCCGAAAAGGCAAACGTCCGGCTCCTTGTCCCACACGGAAGGTGGCAGCCCTGAAAGCTCTTGCTGGTCTTCACCTTCCCCCTGCAGCCTATTCACAGGCACCACCGCACTGGGAATCTCTGCTTTCCCAAAGACGCAATCTCTCACGGTGCGCATCCTCGGCAGAGTCTGTTCCTGAAAAGGCAAACGTCCGGCTCCTTGTCCCACACGGAAGGTGGCAGCCCGGAAAGCTGTTGCTGGTCTTCACCTTCCCCCTGCAGCCTATTCACAGGCACAACAGGTTTTGGGATCTGTGCTTGCCCAGAGAAGGAACATCTCACGGTGCGCATCCTCGGCAGAGCCTGTTCCCGAAAAGGCAAACGTCCGGCTCCTTGTCCCACACGGAAGGTGGCAGCCCGGAAAGCTCTTGCTGGTCTTCACCTTCCCCCTGCAGCCTATTCACAGGCACAACAGGTTTTGGGATCTCTGCTTGCCCAGAGAAGGAACATCTCACGGTGCGCATCCTCGGCAGAGCCTGTTCCCGAAAAGGCAAACGTCCGGCTCCTTGTCCCACACGGAAGGTGGCAGCCCTGAAAGCTGTTGCTGGTCTTCACCTTCCCCCTGCAGCCTATTCACAGGCACAACAGGTTTTGGGATCTGTGCTTGCCCAGAGAAGGAACATCTCACGGTGCGCATCCTCGGCAGAGCCTGTTCCCGAAAAGGCAAACGTCCGGCTCCTTGTCCCACACGGAAGGTGGCAGCCCGGAAAGCTGTTGCTGGTCTTCACCTTCCCCCTGCAGCCTATTCACAGGCACAACAGGTTTGGGGATCTGTGCGTGCCCAGAGAAGGAACATCTCACGGTGCGCATCCTCGGCAGAGCCTGTTCCCGAAAAGGCAAACGTCCGGCTCCTTGTCCCACACGGAAGGTGGCAGCCCGGAAAGCTGTTGCTCGTCTTCACCTTCCCCCTGCAGCCTATTCACAGGCACCACCGCACTGGGAATCTCTGCTTTCCCAAAGACGCAATCTCTCACGGTGCACATCCTCGGAAGAGCCTGTTCCCGAAAAGGCAAACGTCCGGCTCCTTGTCCCACACGGAAGGTGGCAGCCCGGAAAGCTGTTGCTGGTCTTCACCTTCCCCCTGCAGCCTATTCACAGGCACAACAGGTTTTGGGATCTCTGCTTGCCCAGAGAAGGAACATCTCACGGTGCACATCCTCGGCAGAGCCTGTTCCCGAAAAGGCAAACGTCCGGCTCCTTGTCCCACACGGAAGGTGGCAGCCCGGAAAGCTGTTGCTGGTCTTCACCTTCCCCCTGCAGCCTATTCACAGGCACAACCGCACTGGGAACCTCTGCTTTCCCAAAGACGCAATCTCTCACGGTGCGCATCCTCGGCAGAGCCTGTTCCCGAAAAGGCAAACGTCCGGCTCCTTGTCCCACACGGAAGGTGGCAGCCCGGAAAGCTGTTGCTGGTCTTCACCTTCCCCCTGCAGCCTATTCACAGGCACAACAGGTTTTGGGATCTGTGCTTGCCCAGAGAAGGAACATCTCACGGTGCGCATCCTCGGCAGAGCCTGTTCCCGAAAAGGCAAACGTCCGGCTCCTTGCCCCACACGGAAGGTGGCAGCCCGGAAAGCTGTTGCTGGTCTTCACCTTCCCCCTGCAGCCTATTCACAGGCACAACAGGTTTTGGGATCTGTGCTTGCCCAGAGAAGGAACATCTCACGGCGCGCATCCTCGGCAGAGCCTGTTCCCGAAAAGGCAAACGTCCGGCTCCTTGTCCCACACGGAAGGTGGCAGCCCGGAAAGCTGTTGCTGGTCTTCACCTTCCCCCTGCAGCCTATTCACAGGCACCACCGCACTGGGAATCTCTGCTTTCCCAAAGACGCAATCTCTCACGGTGCGCATCCTCGGCAGAGCGTGTTCCCGAAAAGGCAAACGTCCGGCTCCTTGTCCCACACGGAAGGTGGCAGCCCGGAAAGCTGTTGCTGGTCTTCACCTTCCCCCTGCAGCCTATTCACAGGCACAACAGGTTTTGGGATCTGTGCTTGCCCAGAGAAGGAACATCTCACGGTGCGCATCCTCGGCAGAGCCTGTTCCCGAAAAGGCAAACGTCCGGCTCCTTGTCCCACACGGAAGGTGGCAGCCCGGAAAGCTGTTGCTGGTCTTCACCTTCCCCCTGCAGCCTATTCACAGGCACAACAGGTTTGGGGATCTGTGCTTGCCCAGAGACGCAATCTCTCACGGTGCGCATCCTCGGCAGAGCCTGTTCCCGAAAAGGCAAACGTCCGGCTCCTTGTCCCACACGGAAGGTGGCAGCCCTGAAAGCTGTTGCTGGTCTTCACCTTCCCCCTGCAGCCTATTCACAGGCACAACAGGTTTTGGGATCTGTGCTTGGCCAGAGAAGGAACATCTCACGGTGCACATCCTCGGCAGAGCCTGTTCCCGAAAAGGCAAACGTCCGGCTCCTTGTCCCACACGGAAGGTGGCAGCCCTGAAAGCTGTTGCTGGTCTTCACCTTCCCCCTGCAGCCTATTCACAGGCACAACCGCACTGGGAATCTCTGCTTTCCCAAAGACGCAATCTCTCACGGTGCGCATCCTCGGCAGAGCCTGTTCCCGAAAAGGCAAACGTCCGGCTCCTTGTCCCACACGGAAGGTGGCAGCCCGGAAAGCTGTTGCTGGTCTTCACCTTCCCCCTGCAGCCTATTCACAGGCACAACAGGTTTTGGGATCTGTGCTTGCCCAAAGAAGGAACATCTCACGGTGCGCATCCTCGGCAGAGCCTGTTCCCAAAAAGGCAAACGTCCGGCTCCTTGTCCCACACGGAAGGTGGCAGCCCGGAAAGCTGGTGCTGGTCTTCACCTTCCCCCTGCAGCCTATTCACAGGCGCAACAGGTTTTGGGATCTGTGCTTGCCCAGAGAAGGAACATCTCACGGTGCGCATCCTCGGCAGAGCCTGTTCCCGAAAAGGCAAACGTCCGGCTCCTTGTCCCACACGGAAGGTGGCAGCCCGGAAAGCTGTTGCTGGTCTTCACCTTCCCCCTGCAGCCTATTCACAGGCACAACAGGTTTTGGGATCTGTGCTTGCCCAGAGAAGGAACATCTCACGGTGCGCATCCTCGGCAGAGCCTGTTCCCGAAAAGGCAAACGTCCGGCTCCTTGTCCCACACGGAAGGTGGCAGCCCGGAAAGCTGTTGCTGGTCTTCACCTTCCCCCTGCAGCCTATTCACAGGCACAACTGGTTTTGGGATCTGTGCTTGCCCAGAGAAGGAACATCTCACGGTGCGCATCCTCGGCAGAGCCTGTTCCCGAAAAGGCAAACGTCCGGCTCCTTGTCCCACACGGAAGGTGGCAGCCCGGAAAGCTGTTGCTGGTCTTCACCTTCCCCCTGCAGCCTATTCACAGGCACAACAGGTTTGGGGATCTGTGCTTGCCCAAAGACGCAATCTCTCACGGTGCGCATCCTCGGCAGAGCCTGTTCCCGAAAAGGCAAACGTCCGGCTCCTTGTCCCACACGGAAGGTGGCAGCCCGGAAAGCTGTTGCTGGTCTTCACCTTCCCCCTGCAGCCTATTCACAGGCACCACCGCACTGGGAATCTCTGCTTTCCCAAAGACGCAATCTCTCACGGTGCGCATCCTCGGCAGAGCCTGTTCCTGAAAAGGCAAACGTCCGGCTCCTTGTCCCACACGGAAGGTGGCAGCCCGGAAAGCTGTTGCTGGTCTTCACCTTCCCCCTGCAGCCTATTCACAGGCACAACAGGTTTTGGGATCTCTGCTTGCCCAAAGACGAAATCTCTCACGGTGCGCATCCTCGGCAGAGCCTGTTCCCGAAAAGGCAAACGTCCGGCTCCTTGTCCCACACGGAAGGTGGCAGCCCGGAAAGCTGTTGCTGGTCTTCACCTTCCCCCTGCAGCCTATTCACAGGCACCACCGCACTGGGAATCTCTGCTTTCCCAAAGACGCAATCTCTCACGGTGCGCATCCTCGGCAGAGCCTGTTCCCGAAAAGGCAAACGTCCGGCTCCTTGTCCCACACGGAAGGTGGCAGCCCGGAAAGCTCTTGCTGGTCTTCACCTTCCCCCTGCAGCCTATTCACAGGCACAACAGGTTTGGGGATCTGTGCTTGCCCAGAGAAGGAACATCTCACGGTGCGCATCCTCGGCAGAGCCTGTTCCCGAAAAGGCAAACGTCCGGCTCCTTGTCCCACACGGAAGGTGGCAGCCCGGAAAGCTGTTGCTGGTCTTCACCTTCCCCCTGCAGCCTATTCACAGGCACAACAGGTTTGGGGATCTGTGCTTGCCCAGAGAAGGAACATCTCACGGTGCGCATCCTCGGCAGAGCCTGTTCCCGAAAAGGCAAACGTCCGGCTCCTTGTCCCACACGGAAGGTGGCAGCCCGGAAAGCTGTTGCTGGTCTTCACCTTCCCCCTGCAGCCTATTCACAGGCACAACAGGTTTTGGGATCTGTGCTTGCCCAGAGAAGGAACATCTCACGGTGCGCATCCTCGGCAGAGCCTGTTCCCGAAAAGGCAAACGTCCGGCTCCTTGTCCCACACGGAAGGTGGCAGCCCGGAAAGCTGTTGCTCGTCTTCACCTTCCCCCTGCAGCCTATTCACAGGCACAACAGGTTTGGGGATCTGTGCTTGCCCAAAGACGCAATCTCTCACGGTGCGCATCCTCGGCAGGGCCTGTTCCTGAAAAAGCAAACGTCCGGCTCCTTGTCCCACACGGAAGGTGGCAGCCCGGAAAGCTGTTGCTGGTCTTCACCTTCCCCCTGCAGCCTATTCACAGGCACAACAGGTTTTGGGATCTCTGCTTGCCCAGAGAAGGAACATCTCACGGTGCGCATCCTCGGCAGAGCCTGTTCCCGAAAAGGCAAACGTCCGGCTCCTTGTCCCACACGGAAGGTGGCAGCCCTGAAAGCTGTTGCTGGTCTTCACCTTCCCCCTGCAGCCTATTCACAGGCACAACCGCACTGGGAATCTCTGCTTTCCCAAAGACGCAATCTCTCACGGTGCGCATCCTCGGCAGAGCCTGTTCCCGAAAAGGCAAACGTCCGGCTCCTTGTCCCACACGGAAGGTGGCAGCCCTGAAAGCTGTTGCTGGTCTTCACCTTCCCCCTGCAGCCTATTCACAGGCACAACAGGTTTTGGGATCTGTGCTTGCCCAAAGAAGGAACATCTCACGGTGAGCATCCTCGGCAGAGCCTGTTCCCGAAAAGGCAAACGTCCGGCTCCTTGTCCCACACGGAAGGTGGCAGCCCGGAAAGCTGTTGCTGGTCTTCACCTTCCCCCTGCAGCCTATTCACAGGCACAACAGGTTTGGGGATCTGTGCTTGCCCAGAGAAGGAACGTCTCACGGTGCGCATCCTCGGCAGAGCCTGTTCCCGAAAAGGCAAACGTCCGGCTCCTTGTCCCACACGGAAGGTGGCAGCCCGGAAAGCTGTTGCTGGTCTTCACCTTCCCCCTGCAGCCTATTCACAGGCACCACCGCACTGGGAATCTCTGCTTTCCCAAAGACGCAATCTCTCACGGTGCGCATCCTCGGCAGAGCCTGTTCCTGAAAAGGCAAACGTCCGGCTCCTTGTCCCACACGGAAGGTGGCAGCCCTCAAAGCTGTTGCTGATCTTCACCTTCCCCCTGCAGCCTATTCACAGGCACAACAGGTTTTGGGATCTGTGCTTGCCCAAAGACGCAATCTCTCACGGTGCGCATCCTCGGCAGAGCCTGTTCCCGAAAAGGCAAACGTCCGGCTCCTTGTCCCACACGGAAGGTGGCAGCCCGGAAAGCTGTTGCTCGTCTTCACCTTCCCCCTGCAGCCTATTCACAGGCACAACAGGTTTTGGGATCTCTGCTTGCCCAGAGAAGGAACATCTCACGGTGCGCATCCTCGGCAGAGCCTGTTCCCGAAAAGGCAAACGTCCGGCTCCTTGTCCCACACAGAAGGTGGCAGCCCGGAAAGCTCTTGCTGGTCTTCACCTTCCCCCTGCAGCCTATTCACAGGCACAACAGGTTTTGGGATCTCTGCTTGCCCAGAGAAGGAACATCTCACGGTGCGCATCCTCGGCAGAGCCTGTTCCCGAAAAGGCAAACGTCCGGCTCCTTGTCCCACACAGAAGGTGGCAGCCCGGAAAGCTCTTGCTGGTCTTCACCTTCCCCCTGCAGCCTATTCACAGGCACAACAGGTTTTGGGATCTGTGCTTGCCCAGAGAAGGAACATCTCACGGTGCGCATCCTCGGCAGAGCCTGTTCCCGAAAAGGCAAACGTCCGGCTCCTTGTCCCACACGGAAGGTGGCAGCCCTGAAAGCTGTTGCTGGTCTTCACCTTCCCCCTGCAGCCTATTCACAGGCACAACAGGTTTTGGGATCTGTGCTTGCCCAAAGACGCAATCTCTCACGGTGCGCATCCTCGGCAGAGCCTGTTCCCGAAAAGGCAAACGTCCGGCTCCTTGTCCCACACGGAAGGTGGCAGCCCTGAAAGCTGTTGCTGGTCTTCACCTTCCCCCTGCAGCCTATTCACAGGCACAACAGGTTTTGGGATCTGTGCTTGCCCAGAGAAGGAACATCTCACGGTGCGCATCCTCGGCAGAGCCTGTTCCCGAAAAGGCAAACGTCCGGCTCCTTGTCCCACACGGAAGGTGGCAGCCCGGAAAGCTGTTGCTGGTCTTCACCTTCCCCCTGCAGCCTATTCACAGGCACAACAGGTTTGGGGATCTGTGCGTGCCCAGAGAAGGAACATCTCACGGTGCGCATCCTCGGCAGAGCCTGTTCCCGAAAAGGCAAACGTCCGGCTCCTTGTCCCACACGGAAGGTGGCAGCCCGGAAAGCTGTTGCTCGTCTTCACCTTCCCCCTGCAGCCTATTCACAGGCACCACCGCACTGGGAATCTCTGCTTTCCCAAAGACGCAATCTCTCACGGTGCACATCCTCGGAAGAGCCTGTTCCCGAAAAGGCAAACGTCCGGCTCCTTGTCCCACACGGAAGGTGGCAGCCCGGAAAGCTGTTGCTGGTCTTCACCTTCCCCCTGCAGCCTATTCACAGGCACAACAGGTTTTGGGATCTCTGCTTGCCCAGAGAAGGAACATCTCACGGTGCACATCCTCGGCAGAGCCTGTTCCCGAAAAGGCAAACGTCCGGCTCCTTGTCCCACACGGAAGGTGGCAGCCCGGAAAGCTGTTGCTGGTCTTCACCTTCCCCCTGCAGCCTATTCACAGGCACAACCGCACTGGGAACCTCTGCTTTCCCAAAGACGCAATCTCTCACGGTGCGCATCCTCGGCAGAGCCTGTTCCCGAAAAGGCAAACGTCCGGCTCCTTGTCCCACACGGAAGGTGGCAGCCCGGAAAGCTGTTGCTGGTCTTCACCTTCCCCCTGCAGCCTATTCACAGGCACAACAGGTTTTGGGATCTGTGCTTGCCCAGAGAAGGAACATCTCACGGTGCGCATCCTCGGCAGAGCCTGTTCCCGAAAAGGCAAACGTCCGGCTCCTTGCCCCACACGGAAGGTGGCAGCCCGGAAAGCTGTTGCTGGTCTTCACCTTCCCCCTGCAGCCTATTCACAGGCACAACAGGTTTTGGGATCTGTGCTTGCCCAGAGAAGGAACATCTCACGGTGCGCATCCTCGGCAGAGCCTGTTCCCGAAAAGGCAAACGTCCGGCTCCTTGTCCCACACGGAAGGTGGCAGCCCGGAAAGCTGTTGCTGGTCTTCACCTTCCCCCTGCAGCCTATTCACAGGCACCACCGCACTGGGAATCTCTGCTTTCCCAAAGACGCAATCTCTCACGGTGCGCATCCTCGGCAGAGCGTGTTCCCGAAAAGGCAAACGTCCGGCTCCTTGTCCCACACGGAAGGTGGCAGCCCGGAAAGCTGTTGCTGGTCTTCACCTTCCCCCTGCAGCCTATTCACAGGCACAACAGGTTTTGGGATCTGTGCTTGCCCAGAGAAGGAACATCTCACGGTGCGCATCCTCGGCAGAGCCTGTTCCCGAAAAGGCAAACGTCCGGCTCCTTGTCCCACACGGAAGGTGGCAGCCCGGAAAGCTGTTGCTGGTCTTCACCTTCCCCCTGCAGCCTATTCACAGGCACAACAGGTTTGGGGATCTGTGCTTGCCCAGAGATGCAATCTCTCACGGTGCGCATCCTCGGCAGAGCCTGTTCCCGAAAAGGCAAACGTCCGGCTCCTTGTCCCACACGGAAGGTGGCAGCCCTGAAAGCTGTTGCTGGTCTTCACCTTCCCCCTGCAGCCTATTCACAGGCACAACAGGTTTTGGGATCTGTGCTTGGCCAGAGAAGGAACATCTCACGGTGCACATCCTCGGCAGAGCCTGTTCCCGAAAAGGCAAACGTCCGGCTCCTTGTCCCACACGGAAGGTGGCAGCCCTGAAAGCTGTTGCTGGTCTTCACCTTCCCCCTGCAGCCTATTCACAGGCACAACCGCACTGGGAATCTCTGCTTTCCCAAAGACGCAATCTCTCACGGTGCGCATCCTCGGCAGAGCCTGTTCCCGAAAAGGCAAACGTCCGGCTCCTTGTCCCACACGGAAGGTGGCAGCCCGGAAAGCTGTTGCTGGTCTTCACCTTCCCCCTGCAGCCTATTCACAGGCACAACAGGTTTTGGGATCTGTGCTTGCCCAAAGAAGGAACATCTCACGGTGCGCATCCTCGGCAGAGCCTGTTCCCAAAAAGGCAAACGTCCGGCTCCTTGTCCCACACGGAAGGTGGCAGCCCGGAAAGCTGGTGCTGGTCTTCACCTTCCCCCTGCAGCCTATTCACAGGCGCAACAGGTTTTGGGATCTGTGCTTGCCCAGAGAAGGAACATCTCACGGTGCGCATCCTCGGCAGAGCCTGTTCCCGAAAAGGCAAACGTCCGGCTCCTTGTCCCACACGGAAGGTGGCAGCCCGGAAAGCTGTTGCTGGTCTTCACCTTCCCCCTGCAGCCTATTCACAGGCACAACAGGTTTTGGGATCTGTGCTTGCCCAGAGAAGGAACATCTCACGGTGCGCATCCTCGGCAGAGCCTGTTCCCGAAAAGGCAAACGTCCGGCTCCTTGTCCCACACGGAAGGTGGCAGCCCGGAAAGCTGTTGCTGGTCTTCACCTTCCCCCTGCAGCCTATTCACAGGCACAACTGGTTTTGGGATCTGTGCTTGCCCAGAGAAGGAACATCTCACGGTGCGCATCCTCGGCAGAGCCTGTTCCCGAAAAGGCAAACGTCCGGCTCCTTGTCCCACACGGAAGGTGGCAGCCCGGAAAGCTGTTGCTGGTCTTCACCTTCCCCCTGCAGCCTATTCACAGGCACAACAGGTTTGGGGATCTGTGCTTGCCCAAAGACGCAATCTCTCACGGTGCGCATCCTCGGCAGAGCCTGTTCCCGAAAAGGCAAACGTCCGGCTCCTTGTCCCACACGGAAGGTGGCAGCCCGGAAAGCTGTTGCTGGTCTTCACCTTCCCCCTGCAGCCTATTCACAGGCACCACCGCACTGGGAATCTCTGCTTTCCCAAAGACGCAATCTCTCACGGTGCGCATCCTCGGCAGAGCCTGTTCCTGAAAAGGCAAACGTCCGGCTCCTTGTCCCACACGGAAGGTGGCAGCCCGGAAAGCTGTTGCTGGTCTTCACCTTCCCCCTGCAGCCTATTCACAGGCACAACAGGTTTTGGGATCTCTGCTTGCCCAAAGACGCAATCTCTCACGGTGCGCATCCTCGGCAGAGCCTGTTCCCGAAAAGGCAAACGTCCGGCTCCTTGTCCCACACGGAAGGTGGCAGCCCGGAAAGCTGTTGCTGGTCTTCACCTTCCCCCTGCAGCCTATTCACAGGCACCACCGCACTGGGAATCTCTGCTTTCCCAAAGACGCAATCTCTCACGGTGCGCATCCTCGGCAGAGCCTGTTCCCGAAAAGGCAAACGTCCGGCTCCTTGTCCCACACGGAAGGTGGCAGCCCGGAAAGCTCTTGCTGGTCTTCACCTTCCCCCTGCAGCCTATTCACAGGCACAACAGGTTTGGGGATCTGTGCTTGCCCAGAGAAGGAACATCTCACGGTGCGCATCCTCGGCAGAGCCTGTTCCCGAAAAGGCAAACGTCCGGCTCCTTGTCCCACACGGAAGGTGGCAGCCCGGAAAGCTGTTGCTGGTCTTCACCTTCCCCCTGCAGCCTATTCACAGGCACAACAGGTTTGGGGATCTGTGCTTGCCCAGAGAAGGAACATCTCACGGTGCGCATCCTCGGCAGAGCCTGTTCCCGAAAAGGCAAACGTCCGGCTCCTTGTCCCACACGGAAGGTGGCAGCCCGGAAAGCTGTTGCTGGTCTTCACCTTCCCCCTGCAGCCTATTCACAGGCACAACAGGTTTTGGGATCTGTGCTTGCCCAGAGAAGGAACATCTCACGGTGCGCATCCTCGGCAGAGCCTGTTCCCGAAAAGGCAAACGTCCGGCTCCTTGTCCCACACGGAAGGTGGCAGCCCGGAAAGCTGTTGCTCGTCTTCACCTTCCCCCTGCAGCCTATTCACAGGCACAACAGGTTTGGGGATCTGTGCTTGCCCAAAGACGCAATCTCTCACGGTGCGCATCCTCGGCAGGGCCTGTTCCTGAAAAAGCAAACGTCCGGCTCCTTGTCCCACACGGAAGGTGGCAGCCCGGAAAGCTGTTGCTGGTCTTCACCTTCCCCCTGCAGCCTATTCACAGGCACAACAGGTTTTGGGATCTCTGCTTGCCCAGAGAAGGAACATCTCACGGTGCGCATCCTCGGCAGAGCCTGTTCCCGAAAAGGCAAACGTCCGGCTCCTTGTCCCACACGGAAGGTGGCAGCCCTGAAAGCTGTTGCTGGTCTTCACCTTCCCCCTGCAGCCTATTCACAGGCACAACCGCACTGGGAATCTCTGCTTTCCCAAAGACGCAATCTCTCACGGTGCGCATCCTCGGCAGAGCCTGTTCCCGAAAAGGCAAACGTCCGGCTCCTTGTCCCACACGGAAGGTGGCAGCCCTGAAAGCTGTTGCTGGTCTTCACCTTCCCCCTGCAGCCTATTCACAGGCACAACAGGTTTTGGGATCTGTGCTTGCCCAAAGAAGGAACATCTCACGGTGAGCATCCTCGGCAGAGCCTGTTCCCGAAAAGGCAAACGTCCGGCTCCTTGTCCCACACGGAAGGTGGCAGCCCGGAAAGCTGTTGCTGGTCTTCACCTTCCCCCTGCAGCCTATTCACAGGCACAACAGGTTTGGGGATCTGTGCTTGCCCAGAGAAGGAACATCTCACGGTGCGCATCCTCGGCAGAGCCTGTTCCCGAAAAGGCAAACGTCCGGCTCCTTGTCCCACACGGAAGGTGGCAGCCCGGAAAGCTGTTGCTGGTCTTCACCTTCCCCCTGCAGCCTATTCACAGGCACCACCGCACTGGGAATCTCTGCTTTCCCAAAGACGCAATCTCTCACGGTGCGCATCCTCGGCAGAGCCTGTTCCTGAAAAGGCAAACGTCCGGCTCCTTGTCCCACACGGAAGGTGGCAGCCCTCAAAGCTGTTGCTGATCTTCACCTTCCCCCTGCAGCCTATTCACAGGCACAACAGGTTTTGGGATCTGTGCTTGCCCAAAGACGCAATCTCTCACGGTGCGCATCCTCGGCAGAGCCTGTTCCCGAAAAGGCAAACGTCCGGCTCCTTGTCCCACACGGAAGGTGGCAGCCCGGAAAGCTGTTGCTCGTCTTCACCTTCCCCCTGCAGCCTATTCACAGGCACAACAGGTTTTGGGATCTCTGCTTGCCCAGAGAAGGAACATCTCACGGTGCGCATCCTCGGCAGAGCCTGTTCCCGAAAAGGCAAACGTCCGGCTCCTTGTCCCACACAGAAGGTGGCAGCCCGGAAAGCTCTTGCTGGTCTTCACCTTCCCCCTGCAGCCTATTCACAGGCACAACAGGTTTTGGGATCTGTGCTTGCCCAGAGAAGGAACATCTCACGGTGCGCATCCTCGGCAGAGCCTGTTCCCGAAAAGGCAAACGTCCGGCTCCTTGTCCCACACGGAAGGTGGCAGCCCTGAAAGCTGTTGCTGGTCTTCACCTTCCCCCTGCAGCCTATTCACAGGCACAACAGGTTTTGGGATCTGTGCTTGCCCAAAGACGCAATCTCTCACGGTGCGCATCCTCGGCAGAGCCTGTTCCCGAAAAGGCAAACGTCCGGCTCCTTGTCCCACACGGAAGGTGGCAGCCCGGAAAGCTGTTGCTCGTCTTCACCTTCCCCCTGCAGCCTATTCACAGGCACAACAGGTTTTGGGATCTGTGCTTGCCCAGAGAAGGAACATCTCACGGTGCGCATCCTCGGCAGAGCCTGTTCCCGAAAAGGCAAACGTCCGGCTCCTTGTCCCACACGGAAGGTGGCAGCCCGGAAAGCTGTTGCTGGTCTTCACCTTCCCCCTGCAGCCTATTCACAGGCACAACAGGTTTTGGGATCTCTGCTTGCCCAGAGAAGGAACATCTCACGGTGCGCATCCTCGGCAGAGCCTGTTCCCGAAAAGGCAAACGTCCAGCTCCTTGTCCCACACGGAAGGTGGCAGCCCTGAAAGCTCTTGCTGGTCTTCACCTTCCCCCTGCAGCCTATTCACAGGCACAACAGGTTTTGGGATCTGTGCTTGCCCAGAGAAGGAACGTCTCACGGTGCGCATCCTCGGCAGAGCCTGTTCCCGAAAAGGCAAACGTCCGGCTCCTTGTCCCACACAGAAGGTGGCAGCCCGGAAAGCTGTTGCTGGTCTTCACCTTCCCCCTGCAGCCTATTCACAGGCACAACAGGTTTTGGGATCTGTGCTTGCCCAGAGAAGGAACATCTCACGGTGCGCATCCTCGGCAGAGCCTGTTCCCGAAAAGGCAAACGTCCGGCTCCTTGTCCCACACGGAAGGTGGCAGCCCTGAAAGCTGTTGCTGGTCTTCACCTTCCCCCTGCAGCCTATTCACAGGCACAACCGCACTGGGAATCTCTGCTTTCCCAAAGACGCAATCTCTCACGGTGCGCATCCTCGGCAGAGCCTGTTCCCGAAAAGGCAAACGTCCGGCTCCTTGTCCCACACGGAAGGTGGCAGCCCTGAAAGCTGTTGCTGGTCTTCACCTTCCCCCTGCAGCCTATTCACAGGCACAACAGGTTTTGGGATCTGTGCTTGCCCAAAGAAGGAACATCTCACGGTGCGCATCCTCGGCAGAGCCTGTTCCCGAAAAGGCAAACGTCCGGCTCCTTGTCCCACACGGAAGGTGGCAGCCCGGAAAGCTGTTGCTGGTCTTCACCTTCCCCCTGCAGCCTATTCACAGGCACAACCGCAGTGGGAATCTCTGCTTTCCCAAAGACGCAATCTCTCACGGTGCTCATCCTCGGCAGAGCCTGTTCCCGAAAAGGCAAACGTCCGGCTCCTTGTCCCACACGGAAGGTGGCAGCCCGGAAAGCTGTTGCTCGTCTTCACCTTCCCCCTGCAGCCTATTCACAGGCACAACAGGTTTTGGGATCTGTGCTTGCCCAGAGAAGGAACATCTCACGGTGCGCATCCTCGGCAGAGCCTGTTCCTGAAAAGGCAAACGTCCGGCTCCTTGTCCCACACGGAAGGTGGCAGCCCGGAAAGCTGTTGCTGGTCTTCACCTTCCCCCTGCAGCCTATTCACAGGCACAACAGGTTTTGGGATCTGTGCTTGCCCAGAGAAGGAACATCTCACGGTGCGCATCCTCGGCAGAGCCTGTTCCCGAAAAGGCAAACGTCCGGCTCCTTGTCCCACACGGAAGGTGGCAGCCCGGAAAACTGTTGCTGGTCTTCACCTTCCCCCTGCAGCCTATTCACAGGCACAACAGGTTTTGGGATCTCTGCTTGCCCAGAGAAGGAACATCTCACGGTGCGCATCCTCGGCAGAGCCTGTTCCCGAAAAGGCAAACGTCCGGCTCCTTGTCCCACACGGAAGGTGGCAGCCCGGAAAGCTGTTGCTGGTCTTCACCTTCCCCCTGCAGCCTAGTCACAGGCACAACAGGTTTGGGGATCTGTGCTTGCCCAGAGAAGGAACATCTCACGGTGCGCATCCTCGGCAGAGCCTGTTCCCGAAAAGGCAAACGTCCGGCTCCTTGTCCCACACGGAAGGTGGCAGCCCGGAAAGCTGTTGCTGGTCTTCACCTTCCCCCTGCAGCCTATTCACAGGCACAACAGGTTTTGGGATCTGTGCTTGCCCAGAGAAGGAACATCTCACGGTGCGCATCCTCGGCAGAGCCTGTTCCCGAAAAGGCAAACGTCCGGCTCCTTGTCCCACACGGAAGGTGGCAGCCCGGAAAGCTCTTGCTGGTCTTCACCTTCCCCCTGCAGCCTATTCACAGGCACAACCGCACTGGGAATCTCTGCTTTCCCAAAGACGCAATCTCTCACGGTGCGCATCCTCGGCAGAGCCTGTTCCCGAAAAGGCAAACGTCCGGCTCCTTGTCCCACACGGAAGGTGGCAGCCCGGAAAGCTGTTGCTGGTCTTCACCTTCCCCCTGCAGCCTATTCACAGGCACAACAGGTTTGGGGATCTGTGCTTGCCCAGAGAAGGAACATCTCACGGTGCGCATCCTCGGCAGAGCCTGTTCCCGAAAAGGCAAACGTCCGGCTCCTTGTCCCACACGGAAGGTGGCAGCCCGGAAAGCTGTTGCTGGTCTTCACCTTCCCCCTGCAGCCTATTCACAGGCACAACAGGTTTGGGGATCTGTGCTTGCCCAGAGAAGGAACATCTCACGGTGCGCATCCTCGGCAGAGCCTGTTCCCGAAAAGGCAAACGTCCGGCTCCTTGTCCCAAACGGAAGGTGGCAGCCCGGAAAGCTGTTGCTGGTCTTCACCTTCCCCCTGCAGCCTATTCACAGGCACAACAGGTTTTGGGATCTGTGCGTGCCCAGAGAAGGAACATCTCACGGTGCGCATCCTCGGCAGAGCCTGTTCCCGAAAAGGCAAACGTCCGGCTCCTTGTCCCACACGGAAGGTGGCAGCCCTGAAAGCTGTTGCTGGTCTTCACCTTCCCCCTGCAGCCTATTCACAGGCACAACAGGTTTTGGGATCTCTGCTTGCCCAGAGAAGGAACATCTCACGGTGCGCATCCTCGGCAGAGCCTGTTCCCGAAAAGGCAAACGTCCGGCTCCTTGTCCCACACGGAAGGTGGCAGCCCGGAAAGCTGTTGCTGGTCTTCACCTTCCCCCTGCAGCCTATTCACAGGCACAACAGGTTTTGGGATCTGTGCTTGCCCAAAGAAGGAACATCTCACGGTGAGCATCCTCGGCAGAGCCTGTTCCCGAAAAGGCAAACGTCCGGCTCCTTGTCCCACATGGAAGGTGGCAGCCCGGAAAGTTGTTGCTGGTCTTCACCTTCCCCCTGCAGCCTATTCACAGGCACAACAGGTTTTGGGATCTGTGCTTGCCCAGAGAAGGAACATCTCACGGTGCGCATCCTCGGCAGAGCCTGTTCCCGAAAAGGCAAACGTCCGGCTCCTTGTCCCACACGGAAGGTGGCAGCCCGGAAAGCTGTTGCTGGTCTTCACCTTCCCCCTGCAGCCTATTCACAGGCACAACAGGTTTTGGGATCTGTGCTTGCCCAAAGACGCAATCTCTCACGGTGCGCATCCTCGGCAGAGCCTGTTCCCGAAAAGGCAAACGTCCGGCTCCTTGTCCCACACAGAAGGTGGCAGCCCGGAAAGCTGTTGCTGGTCTTCACCTTCCCCCTGCAGCCTATTCACAGGCACAACAGGTTTTGGGATCTGTGCTTGCCCAGAGAAGGAACATCTCACGGTGCGCATCCTCGGCAGAGCCTGTTCCCGAAAAGGCAAACGTCCGGCTCCTTGTCCCACACGGAAGGTGGCAGCCCGGAAAGCTGTTGCTGGTCTTCACCTTCCCCCTGCAGCCTATTCACAGGCACAACAGGTTTTGGGATCTGTGCTTGCCCAGAGAAGGAACATCTCACGGTGCGCATCCTCGGCAGAGCCTGTTCCCGAAAAGGCAAACGTCCGGCTCCTTGTCCCACACGGAAGGTGGCAGCCCGGAAAGCTCTTGCTGGTCTTCACCTTCCCCCTGCAGCCTATTCACAGGCACAACAGGTTTTGGGATCTGTGCTTGCCCAGAGAAGGAACATCTCACGGTGCGCATCCTCGGCAGAGCCTGTTCCCGAAAAGGCAAACGTCCGGCTCCTTGTCCCACACGGAAGGTGGCAGCCCGGAAAGCTGTTGCTGGTCTTCACCTTCCCCCTGCAGCCTATTCACAGGCACAACAGGTTTGGGGATCTGTGCTTGCCCAGAGAAGGAACATCTCACGGTGCGCATCCTCGGCAGAGCCTGTTCCCGAAAAGGCAAACGTCCGGCTCCTTGTCCCACACGGAAGGTGGCAGCCCGGAAAGCTGTTGCTCGTCTTCACCTTCCCCCTGCAGCCTATTCACAGGCACAACAGGTTTTGGGATCTGTGCTTGCCCAGAGAAGGAACATCTCACGGTGCGCATCCTCGGCAGAGCCTGTTCCCGAAAAGGCAAACGTCCGGCTCCTTGTCCCACACGGAAGGTGGCAGCCCGGAAAGCTCTTGCTGGTCTTCACCTTCCCCCTGCAGCCTATTCACAGGCACAACCGCACTGGGAATCTCTGCTTTCCCAAAGACGCAATCTCTCACGGTGCGCATCCTCGGCAGAGCCTGTTCCCGAAAAGGCAAACGTCCGGCTCCTTGTCCCACACGGAAGGTGGCAGCCCGGAAAGCTGTTGCTGGTCTTCACCTTCCCCCTGCAGCCTATTCACAGGCACAACAGGTTTTGGGATCTGTGCTTGCCCAGAGAAGGAACATCTCACGGTGCGCATCCTCGGCAGAGCCTGTTCCCGAAAAGGCAAACGTCCGGCTCCTTGTCCCACACGGAAGGTGGCAGCCCGGAAAGCTGTTGCTGGTCTTCACCTTCCCCCTGCAGCCTATTCACAGGCACAACAGGTTTTGGGATCTGTGCTTGCCCAGAGAAGGAACATCTCACGGTGCGCATCCTCGGCAGAGCCTGTTCCCGAAAAGGCAAACGTCCGGCTCCTTGTCCCAAACGGAAGGTGGCAGCCCGGAAAGCTCTTGCTGGTCTTCACCTTCCCCCTGCAGCCTAGTCACAGGCACAACAGGTTTTGGGATCTGTGCGTGCCCAGAGAAGGAACATCTCACGGTGCGCATCCTCGGCAGAGCCTGTTCCCGAAAAGGCAAACGTCCGGCTCCTTGTCCCAAACGGAAGGTGGCAGCCCGGAAAGCTGTTGCTCGTCTTCACCTTCCCCCTGCAGCCTATTCACAGGCACCACTGCACTGGGAATCTCTGCTTTCCCAAAGACGCAATCTCTCACGGTGCGCATCCTCGGCAGAGCCTGTTCCCGAAAAGGCAAACGTCCGGCTCCTTGTCCCACACGGAAGGTGGCAGCCCTGAAAGCTGTTGCTGGTCTTCACCTTCCCCCTGCAGCCTATTCACAGGCACAACAGGTTTTGGGATCTGTGCTTGCCCAGAGAAGGAACATCTCACGGTGCGCATCCTCGGCAGAGCCTGTTCCCGAAAAGGCAAACGTCCGGCTCCTTGTCCCACACGGAAGGTGGCAGCCCGGAAAGCTGTTGCTGGTCTTCACCTTCCCCCTGCAGCCTATTCACAGGCACAACAGGTTTTGGGATCTGTGCTTGCCCAAAGACGCAATCTCTCACGGTGCGCATCCTCGGCAGAGCCTGTTCCCGAAAAGGCAAACGTCCGGCTCCTTGTCCCACACGGAAGGTGGCAGCCCTGAAAGCTGTTGCTGGTCTTCACCTTCCCCCTGCAGCCTATTCACAGGCACAACAGGTTTTGGGATCTGTGCTTGCCCAGAGAAGGAACATCTCACGGTGCGCATCCTCGGCAGAGCCTGTTCCCGAAAAGGCAAACGTCCGGCTCCTTGTCCCACACGGAAGGTGGCAGCCCGGAAAGCTCTTGCTGGTCTTCACCTTCCCCCTGCAGCCTATTCACAGGCACAACAGGTTTGGGGATCTGTGCTTGCCCAGAGAAGGAACATCTCACGGTGCGCATCCTCGGCAGAGCCTGTTCCCGAAAAGGCAAACGTCCGGCTCCTTGTCCCACACGGAAGGTGGCAGCCCTGAAAGCTGTTGCTGGTCTTCACCTTCCCCCTGCAGCCTAGTCACAGGCACAACAGGTTTTGGGATCTGTGCGTGCCCAGAGAAGGAACATCTCACGGTGCGCATCCTCGGCAGAGCCTGTTCCCGAAAAGGCAAACGTCCGGCTCCTTGTCCCAAACGGAAGGTGGCAGCCCGGAAAGCTGTTGCTCGTCTTCACCTTCCCCCTGCAGCCTATTCACAGGCACCACTGCACTGGGAATCTCTGCTTTCCCAAAGACGCAATCTCTCACGGTGCGCATCCTCGGCAGAGCCTGTTCCCGAAAAGGCAAACGTCCGGCTCCTTGTCCCACACGGAAGGTGGCAGCCCTGAAAGCTGTTGCTGGTCTTCACCTTCCCCCTGCAGCCTATTCACAGGCACAACAGGTTTTGGGATCTGTGCTTGCCCAGAGAAGGAACATCTCACGGTGCGCATCCTCGGCAGAGCCTGTTCCCGAAAAGGCAAACGTCCGGCTCCTTGTCCCACACGGAAGGTGGCAGCCCGGAAAGCTGTTGCTGGTCTTCACCTTCCCCCTGCAGCCTATTCACAGGCACAACAGGTTTTGGGATCTGTGCTTGCCCAGAGAAGGAACATCTCACGGTGCGCATCCTCGGCAGAGCCTGTTCCCGAAAAGGCAAACGTCCGGCTCCTTGTCCCACACGGAAGGTGGCAGCCCGGAAAGCTCTTGCTGGTCTTCACCTTCCCCCTGCAGCCTATTCACAGGCACAACAGGTTTGGGGATCTGTGCTTGCCCAGAGAAGGAACATCTCACGGTGCGCATCCTCGGCAGAGCCTGTTCCCGAAAAGGCAAACGTCCGGCTCCTTGTCCCACACGGAAGGTGGCAGCCCGGAAAGCTCTTGCTGGTCTTCACCTTCCCCCTGCAGCCTATTCACAGGCACAACAGGTTTTGGGATCTGTGCTTGCCCAGAGAAGGAACATCTCACGGTGCGCATCCTCGGCAGAGCCTGTTCCCGAAAAGGCAAACGTCCGGCTCCTTGTCCCACACGGAAGGTGGCAGCCCGGAAAGCTCTTGCTGGTCTTCACCTTCCCCCTGCAGCCTATTCACAGGCACAACAGGTTTTGGGATCTGTGCTTGCCCAGAGAAGGAACATCTCACGGTGCGCATCCTCGGCAGAGCCTGTTCCCGAAAAGGCAAACGTCCGGCTCCTTGTCCCACACAGAAGGTGGCAGCCCGGAAAGCTGTTGCTGGTCTTCACCTTCCCCCTGCAGCCTATTCACAGGCACAACAGGTTTTGGGATCTCTGCTTGCCCAGAGAAGGAACATCTCACGGTGCGCATCCTCGGCAGAGCCTGTTCCCGAAAAGGCAAACGTCCAGCTCCTTGTCCCACACGGAAGGTGGCAGCCCTGAAAGCTCTTGCTGGTCTTCACCTTCCCCC
Source organism: Haliaeetus albicilla (assembly GCF_947461875.1). Lineage (NCBI taxonomy): Eukaryota > Metazoa > Chordata > Aves > Accipitriformes > Accipitridae > Haliaeetus > Haliaeetus albicilla. The sequence goes on along the minus strand of NW_027212433.1, from coordinate 2,687,535 downwards.
TGCAGCCTATTCACAGGCACAACAGGTTTTGGGATCTGTGCTTGCCCAGAGAAGGAACGTCTCACGGTGCGCATCCTCGGCAGAGCCTGTTCCCGAAAAGGCAAACGTCCGGCTCCTTGTCCCACACAGAAGGTGGCAGCCCGGAAAGCTGGTGCTGGTCTTCACCTTCCCCCTGCAGCCTATTCACAGGCACAACAGGTTTTGGGATCTGTGCTTGCCCAGAGAAGGAACATCTCACGGTGCGCATCCTCGGCAGAGCCTGTTCCCGAAAAGGCAAACGTCCGGCTCCTTGTCCCACACGGAAGGTGGCAGCCCGGAAAGCTGTTGCTGGTCTTCACCTTCCCCCTGCAGCCTATTCACAGGCACAACCGCACTGGGAATCTCTGCTTTCCCAAAGACGCAATCTCTCACGGCGCGCATCCTCGGCAGAGCCTGTTCCCGAAAAGGCAAACGTCCGGCTCCTTGTCCCACACGGAAGGTGGCAGCCCTGAAAGCTGTTGCTGGTCTTCACCTTCCCCCTGCAGCCTATTCACAGGCACAACAGGTTTTGGGATCTGTGCTTGCCCAAAGAAGGAACATCTCACGGTGCGCATCCTCGGCAGAGCCTGTTCCCGAAAAGGCAAACGTCCGGCTCCTTGTCCCACACGGAAGGTGGCAGCCCGGAAAGCTGTTGCTGGTCTTCACCTTCCCCCTGCAGCCTATTCACAGGCACAACCGCAGTGGGAATCTCTGCTTTCCCAAAGACGCAATCTCTCACGGTGCTCATCCTCGGCAGAGCCTGTTCCTGAAAAGGCAAACGTCCGGCTCCTTGTCCCACACGGAAGGTGGCAGCCCGGAAAGCTGTTGCTGGTCTTCACCTTCCCCCTGCAGCCTATTCACAGGCACAACAGGTTTTGGGATCTGTGCTTGCCCAAAGACGCAATCTCTCACGGTGCGCATCCTCGGCAGAGCCTGTTCCCGAAAAGGCAAATGTCCGGCTCCTTGTCCCACACGGAAGGTGGCAGCCCGGAAAGCTGTTGCTGGTCTTCACCTTCCCCCTGCAGCCTATTCACAGGCACAACAGGTTTTGGGATCTGTGCTTGCCCAGAGAAGGAACATCTCACGGTGCGCATCCTCGGCAGAGCCTGTTCCCGAAAAGGCAAACGTCCGGCTCCTTGTCCCACACGGAAGGTGGCAGCCCGGAAAGCTGTTGCTGGTCTTCACCTTCCCCCTGCAGCCTATTCACAGGCACAACAGGTTTTGGGATCTGTGCTTGCCCAGAGAAGGAACATCTCACGGTGCGCATCCTCGGCAGAGCCTGTTCCCGAAAAGGCAAACGTCCGGCTCCTTGTCCCACACGGAAGGTGGCAGCCCGGAAAGCTGTTGCTGGTCTTCACCTTCCCCCTGCAGCCTATTCACAGGCACCACCGCACTGGGAATCTCTGCTTTCCCAAAGACGCAATCTCTCACGGTGCGCATCCTCGGCAGAGCCTGTTCCCGAAAAGGCAAACGTCCGGCTCCTTGTCCCACACGGAAGGTGGCAGCCCGGAAAGCTGTTGCTGGTCTTCACCTTCCCCCTGCAGCCTATTCACAGGCACAACAGGTTTGGGGATCTGTGCTTGCGCAGAGAAGGAACATCTCACGGTGCGCATCCTCGGCAGAGCCTGTTCCCGAAAAGGCAAACGTCCGGCTCCTTGTCCCACACGGAAGGTGGCAGCCCGGAAAGCTGTTGCTGGTCTTCACCTTCCCCCTGCAGCCTATTCACAGGCACAACAGGTTTGGGGATCTGTGCTTGCCCAAAGACGCAATCTCTCACGGTGCGCATCCTCGGCAGAGCCTGTTCCCGAAAAGGCAAACGTCCGGCTCCTTGTCCCACATGGAAGGTGGCAGCCCGGAAAGCTGTTGCTGGTCTTCACCTTCCCCCTGCAGCCTATTCACAGGCACAACAGGTTTTGGGATCTGTGCTTGCCCAGAGAAGGAACATCTCACGGTGCGCATCCTCGGCAGAGCCTGTTCCCGAAAAGGCAAACGTCCGGCTCCTTGTCCCACACGGAAGGTGGCAGCCCGGAAAGCTGTTGCTCGTCTTCACCTTCCCCCTGCAGCCTATTCACAGGCACAACAGGTTTTGGGATCTGTGCTTGCCCAAAGACGCAATCTCTCACGGTGCGCATCCTCGGCAGAGCCTGTTCCCGAAAAGGCAAACGTCCGGCTCCTTGTCCCACACGGAAGGTGGCAGCCCGGAAAGCTGTTGCTGGTCTTCACCTTCCCCCTGCAGCCTATTCACAGGCACAACAGGTTTTGGGATCTGTGCTTGCCCAGAGAAGGAACATCTCACGGTGCGCATCCTCGGCAGAGCCTGTTCCCGAAAAGGCAAACGTCCGGCTCCTTGTCCCACACGGAAGGTGGCAGCCCGGAAAGCTGTTGCTGGTCTTCACCTTCCCCCTGCAGCCTATTCACAGGCACAACAGGTTTTGGGATCTGTGCTTGCCCAGAGAAGGAACATCTCACGGTGCGCATCCTCGGCAGAGCCTGTTCCCGAAAAGGCAAACGTCCGGCTCCTTGTCCCACACGGAAGGTGGCAGCCCGGAAAGCTGTTGCTGGTCTTCACCTTCCCCCTGCAGCCTATTCACAGGCACAACCGCAGTGGGAATCTCTGCTTTCCCAAAGACGCAATCTCTCACGGTGCGCATCCTCGGCAGAGCCTGTTCCCGAAAAGGCAAACGTCCGGCTCCTTGTCCCACACGGAAGGTGGCAGCCCTGAAAGCTGTTGCTGGTCTTCACCTTCCCCCTGCAGCCTATTCACAGGCACAACAGGTTTTGGGATCTGTGCTTGCCCAAAGAAGGAACATCTCACGGTGCGCATCCTCGGCAGAGCCTGTTCCCGAAAAGGCAAACGTCCGGCTCCTTGTCCCACACGGAAGGTGGCAGCCCGGAAAGCTGTTGCTGGTCTTCACCTTCCCCCTGCAGCCTATTCACAGGCACAACCGCAGTGGGAATCTCTGCTTTCCCAAAGACGCAATCTCTCACGGTGCTCATCCTCGGCAGAGCCTGTTCCTGAAAAGGCAAACGTCCGGCTCCTTGTCCCACACGGAAGGTGGCAGCCCGGAAAGCTGTTGCTGGTCTTCACCTTCCCCCTGCAGCCTATTCACAGGCACAACAGGTTTTGGGATCTGTGCTTGCCCAAAGACGCAATCTCTCACGGTGCGCATCCTCGGCAGAGCCTGTTCCCGAAAAGGCAAACGTCCGGCTCCTTGTCCCACACGGAAGGTGGCAGCCCGGAAAGCTGTTGCTGGTCTTCACCTTCCCCCTGCAGCCTATTCACAGGCACAACAGGTTTGGGGATCTGTGCTTGCCCAGAGAAGGAACATCTCACGGTGCGCATCCTCGGCAGAGCCTGTTCCCGAAAAGGCAAACGTCCGGCTCCTTGTCCCACACGGAAGGTGGCAGCCCGGAAAGCTGTTGCTGGTCTTCACCTTCCCCCTGCAGCCTATTCACAGGCACAACAGGTTTTGGGATCTGTGCTTGCCCAGAGAAGGAACATCTCACGGTGCGCATCCTCGGCAGAGCCTGTTCCCGAAAAGGCAAACGTCCGGCTCCTTGTCCCACACGGAAGGTGGCAGCCCGGAAAGCTGTTGCTGGTCTTCACCTTCCCCCTGCAGCCTATTCACAGGCACCACCGCACTGGGAATCTCTGCTTTCCCAAAGACGCAATCTCTCACGGTGCGCATCCTCGGCAGAGCCTGTTCCCGAAAAGGCAAACGTCCGGCTCCTTGTCCCACACGGAAGGTGGCAGCCCGGAAAGCTGTTGCTGGTCTTCACCTTCCCCCTGCAGCCTATTCACAGGCACAACAGGTTTGGGGATCTGTGCTTGCGCAGAGAAGGAACATCTCACGGTGCGCATCCTCGGCAGAGCCTGTTCCCGAAAAGGCAAACGTCCGGCTCCTTGTCCCACACGGAAGGTGGCAGCCCGGAAAGCTGTTGCTCGTCTTCACCTTCCCCCTGCAGCCTATTCACAGGCACAACAGGTTTGGGGATCTGTGCTTGCCCAAAGACGCAATCTCTCACGGTGCGCATCCTCGGCAGAGCCTGTTCCCGAAAAGGCAAACGTCCGGCTCCTTGTCCCACATGGAAGGTGGCAGCCCGGAAAGCTGTTGCTGGTCTTCACCTTCCCCCTGCAGCCTATTCACAGGCACAACAGGTTTGGGGATCTGTGCTTGCCCAGAGAAGGAACATCTCACGGTGCGCATCCTCGGCAGAGCCTGTTCCCGAAAAGGCAAACGTCCGGCTCCTTGTCCCACACGGAAGGTGGCAGCCCGGAAAGCTGTTGCTCGTCTTCACCTTCCCCCTGCAGCCTATTCACAGGCACAACAGGTTTTGGGATCTGTGCTTGCCCAAAGACGCAATCTCTCACGGTGCGCATCCTCGGCAGAGCCTGTTCCCGAAAAGGCAAACGTCCGGCTCCTTGTCCCACACGGAAGGTGGCAGCCCGGAAAGCTGTTGCTGGTCTTCACCTTCCCCCTGCAGCCTATTCACAGGCACAACAGGTTTTGGGATCTGTGCTTGCCCAGAGAAGGAACATCTCACGGTGCGCATCCTCGGCAGAGCCTGTTCCCGAAAAGGCAAACGTCCGGCTCCTTGTCCCACACGGAAGGTGGCAGCCCTGAAAGCTCTTGCTGGTCTTCACCTTCCCCCTGCAGCCTATTCACAGGCACAACAGGTTTTGGGATCTGTGCTTGCCCAGAGAAGGAACATCTCACGGTGCGCATCCTCGGCAGAGCCTGTTCCCGAAAAGGCAAACGTCCGGCTCCTTGTCCCACACGGAAGGTGGCAGCCCGGAAAGCTGTTGCTGGTCTTCACCTTCCCCGTGCAGCCTATTCACAGGCACAACAGGTTTTGGGATCTCTGCTTGCCCAGAGAAGGAACATCTCACGGTGCGCATCCTCGGCAGAGCCTGTTCCCGAAAAGGCAAACGTCCGGCTCCTTGTCCCACACGGAAGGTGGCAGCCCTGAAAGCTGTTGCTGGTCTTCACCTTCCCCCTGCAGCCTATTCACAGGCACAACAGGTTTGGGGATCTGTGCTTGCCCAGAGAAGGAACATCTCACGGTGCGCATCCTCGGCAGAGCCTGTTCCCGAAAAGGCAAACGTCCGGCTCCTTGTCCCACACGGAAGGTGGCAGCCCGGAAAGCTGTTGCTGGTCTTCACCTTCCCCCTGCAGCCTATTCACAGGCACAACAGGTTTTGGGATCTGTGCTTGCCCAGAGAAGGAACATCTCACGGTGCGCATCCTCGGCAGAGCCTGTTCCCGAAAAGGCAAACGTCCGGCTCCTTGTCCCACACGGAAGGTGGCAGCCCGGAAAGCTGTTGCTGGTCTTCACCTTCCCCCTGCAGCCTATTCACAGGCACAACAGGTTTTGGGATCTGTGCTTGCCCAGAGAAGGAACATCTCACGGTGCGCATCCTCGGCAGAGCCTGTTCCCGAAAAGGCAAACGTCCGGCTCCTTGTCCCACACGGAAGGTGGCAGCCCGGAAAGCTGTTGCTGGTCTTCACCTTCCCCCTGCAGCCTATTCACAGGCACAACAGGTTTGGGGATCTGTGCTTGCCCAGAGAAGGAACATCTCACGGTGCGCATCTTCGGCAGAGCCTGTTCCCAAAAAGGCAAACGTCCGGCTCCTTGTCCCACACGGAAGGTGGCAGCCCTCAAAGCTGTTGCTGGTCTTCACCTTCCCCCTGCAGCCTATTCACAGGCACAACAGGTTTGGGATCTGTGCTTGCCCAAAGACGCAATCTCTCACGGTGCGCATCCTCGGCAGAGCCTGTTCCCGAAAAGGCAAACGTCCGGCTCCTTGTCCCACACGGAAGGTGGCAGCCCGGAAAGCTGTTGCTGGTCTTCACCTTCCCCCTGCAGCCTATTCACAGGCACAACAGGTTTTGGGATCTGTGCTTGCCCAGAGAAGGAACATCTCACGGCGCGCATCCTCGGCAGAGCCTGTTCCCGAAAAGGCAAACGTCCGGCTCCTTGTCCCACACGGAAGGTGGCAGCCCGGAAAGCTGTTGCTGATCTTCACCTTCCCCCTGCAGCCTATTCACAGGCACAACAGGTTTGGGGATCTCTGCTTGCCCAGAGAAGGAACATCTCACGGTGCGCATCCTCGGCAGAGCCTGTTCCCGAAAAGGCAAACGTCCGGCTCCTTGTCCCACACGGAAGGTGGCAGCCCTGAAAGCTGTTGCTGGTCTTCACCTTCCCCCTGCAGCCTATTCACAGGCACAACAGGTTTTGGGATCTCTGCTTGCCCAGAGAAGGAACATCTCACGGTGCGCATCCTCGGCAGAGCCTGTTCCCGAAAAGGCAAACGTCCGGCTCCTTGTCCCACACGGAAGGTGGCAGCCCTGAAAGCTCTTGCTGGTCTTCACCTTCCCCCTGCAGCCTATTCACAGGCAGCACCGCACTGGGAATCTCTACTTTCCCAAAGACGCAATCTCTCATGGTGCGCATCCTCGGCAGAGCCTGTTCCCGAAAAGGCAAACGTCCGGCTCCTTGTCCCACACGGAAGGTGGCAGCCCGGAAAGCTGTTGCTGGTCTTCACCTTCCCCGTGCAGCCTATTCACAGGCACAACAGGTTTTGGGATCTGTGCTTGCCCAGAGAAGGAACATCTCACGGTGCGCATCCTCGGCAGAGCCTGTTCCCGAACAGGCAAACGTCCGGCTCCTTGTCCCACACGGAAGGTGGCAGCCCTGAAAGCTGTTGCTGGTCTTCACCTTCCCCCTGCAGCCTATTCACAGGCACAACCGCAGTGGGAATCTCTGCTTTCCCAAAGACGCAATCTCTCACGGTGCGCATCCTCGGCAGAGCCTGTTCCCGAAAAGGCAAACGTCCGGCTCCTTGTCCCACACGGAAGGTGGCAGCCCTGAAAGCTGTTGCTGGTCTTCACCTTCCCCCTGCAGCCTATTCACAGGCACAACAGGTTTTGGGATCTCTGCTTGCCCAGAGAAGGAACATCTCACGGCGCGCATCCTCGGCAGAGCCTGTTCCCGAAAAGGCAAACGTCCGGCTCCTTGTCCCACACGGAAGGTGGCAGCCCGGAAAGCTGTTGCTGGTCTTCACCTTCCCCCTGCAGCCTATTCACAGGCACCACCGCACTGGGAATCTCTGCTTTCCCAAAGACGCAATCTCTCATGGTGCGCATCCTCGGCAGAGCCTGTTCCCGAAAAGGCAAACGTCCGGCTCCTTGTCCCACACGGAAGGTGGCAGCCCGGAAAGCTGTTGCTGGTCTTCACCTTCCCCCTGCAGCCTATTCACAGGCACAACAGGTTTTGGGATCTGTGCTTGCCCAGAGAAGGAACATCTCACGGTGCGCATCCTCGGCAGAGCCTGTTCCCGAAAAGGCAAACGTCCGGCTCCTTGTCCCACACGGAAGGTGGCAGCCCTGAAAGCTGTTGCTGGTCTTCACCTTCCCCCTGCAGCCTATTCACAGGCACAACAGGTTTTGGGATCTGTGCTTGCCCAGAGAAGGAACATCTCACGGTGCGCATCCTCGGCAGAGCCTGTTCCCGAAAAGGCAAACGTCCGGCTCCTTGTCCCACACGGAAGGTGGCAGCCCTGAAAGCTGTTGCTGGTCTTCACCTTCCCCCTGCAGCCTATTCACAGGCACAACAGGTTTTGGGATCTGTGCTTGCCCAGAGAAGGAACATCTCACGGTGCGCATCCTCGGCAGAGCCTGTTCCCGAAAAGGCAAACGTCCGGCTCCTTGTCCCACACGGAAGGTGGCAGCCCGGAAAGCTGTTGCTGGTCTTCACCTTCCCCCTGCAGCCTATTCACAGGCACAACAGGTTTGGGGATCTGTGCTTGCCCACAGAAGGAACATCTCACGGTGCGCATCCTCGGCAGAGCCTGTTCCCGAAAAGGCAAACGTCCGGCTCCTTGTCCCACACGGAAGGTGGCAGCCCTCAAAGCTGTTGCTGGTCTTCACCTTCCCCCTGCAGCCTAGTCACAGGCACAACAGGTTTTGGGATCTGTGCTTGCCCAAAGACGCAATCTCTCACGGTGCGCATCCTCGGCAGAGCCTGTTCCCGAAAAGGCAAACGTCCGGCTCCTTGTCCCACACGGAAGGTGGCAGCCCGGAAAGCTGTTGCTGGTCTTCACCTTCCCCCTGCAGCCTATTCACAGGCACAACAGGTTTGGGGATCTGTGCTTGCCCAGAGAAGGAACATCTCACGGTGCGCATCCTCGGCAGAGCCTGTTCCCGAAAAGGCAAACGTCCGGCTCCTTGTCCCACACGGAAGGTGGCAGCCCGGAAAGCTGTTGCTGGTCTTCACCTTCCCCCTGCAGCCTATTCACAGGCACAACAGGTTTTGGGATCTGTGCTTGCCCAGAGAAGGAACATCTCACGGTGCGCATCCTCGGCAGAGCCTGTTCCCGAAAAGGCAAACGTCCGGCTCCTTGTCCCACACGGAAGGTGGCAGCCCGGAAAGCTGTTGCTGGTCTTCACCTTCCCCCTGCAGCCTATTCACAGGCACAACAGGTTTTGGGATCTGTGCTTGCCCAGAGAAGGAACATCTCACGGTGCGCATCCTCGGCAGAGCCTGTTCCCGAAAAGGCAAACGTCCGGCTCCTTGTCCCACACGGAAGGTGGCAGCCCTGAAAGCTGTTGCTGGTCTTCACCTTCCCCCTGCAGCCTATTCACAGGCACAACAGGTTTTGGGATCTGTGCTTGCCCAGAGAAGGAACATCTCACGGTGCGCATCCTCGGCAGAGCCTGTTCCCGAAAAGGCAAACGTCCGGCTCCTTGTCCCACACGGAAGGTGGCAGCCCGGAAAGCTGTTGCTGGTCTTCACCTTCCCCCTGCAGCCTATTCACAGGCACAACAGGTTTTGGGATCTGTGCTTGCCCAGAGAAGGAACATCTCACGGTGCGCATCCTCGGCAGAGCCTGTTCCCGAAAAGGCAAACGTCCGGCTCCTTGTCCCACACGGAAGGTGGCAGCCCGGAAAGCTGTTGCTGGTCTTCACCTTCCCCCTGCAGCCTATTCACAGGCACAACAGGTTTTGGGATCTGTGCTTGCCCAGAGAAGGAACATCTCACGGTGCGCATCCTCGGCAGAGCCTGTTCCCGAAAAGGCAAACGTCCGGCTCCTTGTCCCACACGGAAGGTGGCAGCCCGGAAAGCTGTTGCTGGTCTTCACCTTCCCCCTGCAGCCTATTCACAGGCACAACAGGTTTTGGGATCTGTGCTTGCCCAGAGAAGGAACATCTCACGGCGCGCATCCTCGGCAGAGCCTGTTCCCGAAAAGGCAAACGTCCGGCTCCTTGTCCCACACGGAAGGTGGCAGCCCTGAAAGCTGTTGCTGATCTTCACCTTCCCCCTGCAGCCTATTCACAGGCACAACAGGTTTGGGGATCTCTGCTTGCCCAGAGAAGGAACATCTCACGGTGCGCATCCTCGGCAGAGCCTGTTCCCGAAAAGGCAAACGTCCGGCTCCTTGTCCCACACGGAAGGTGGCAGCCCGGAAAGCTGTTGCTGGTCTTCACCTTCCCCCTGCAGCCTATTCACAGGCACAACAGGTTTTGGGATCTCTGCTTGCCCAGAGAAGGAACATCTCACGGTGCGCATCCTCGGCAGAGCCTGTTCCCGAAAAGGCAAACGTCCGGCTCCTTGTCCCACACGGAAGGTGGCAGCCCTGAAAGCTGTTGCTGGTCTTCACCTTCCCCCTGCAGCCTATTCACAGGCAGCACCGCACTGGGAATCTCTGCTTTCCCAAAGACGCAATCTCTCATGGTGCGCATCCTCGGCAGAGCCTGTTCCCGAAAAGGCAAACGTCCGGCTCCTTGTCCCACACGGAAGGTGGCAGCCCGGAAAGCTGTTGCTGGTCTTCACCTTCCCCGTGCAGCCTATTCACAGGCACAACAGGTTTTGGGATCTGTGCTTGCCCAGAGAAGGAACATCTCACGGTGCGCATCCTCGGCAGAGCCTGTTCCCGAACAGGCAAACATCCGGCTCCTTGTCCCACACGGAAGGTGGCAGCCCTGAAAGCTGTTGCTGGTCTTCACCTTCCCCCTGCAGCCTATTCACAGGCACAACCGCAGTGGGAATCTCTGCTTTCCCAAAGACGCAATCTCTCACGGTGCGCATCCTCGGCAGAGCCTGTTCCCGAAAAGGCAAACGTCCGGCTCCTTGTCCCACACGGAAGGTGGCAGCCCGGAAAGCTGTTGCTGGTCTTCACCTTCCCCCTGCAGCCTATTCACAGGCACAACAGGTTTTGGGATCTCTGCTTGCCCAGAGAAGGAACGTCTCATGGTGCGCATCCTCGGCAGAGCCTGTTCCCGAAAAGGCAAACGTCCGGCTCCTTGTCCCACACGGAAGGTGGCAGCCCGGAAAGCTGTTGCTGGTCTTCACCTTCCCCCTGCAGCCTATTCACAGGCACCACCGCACTGGGAATCTCTGCTTTCCCAAAGACGCAATCTCTCATGGTGCGCATCCTCGGCAGAGCCTGTTCCCGAAAAGGCAAACGTCCGGCTCCTTGTCCCACACGGAAGGTGGCAGCCCGGAAAGCTGTTGCTGGTCTTCACCTTCCCCCTGCAGCCTATTCACAGGCACAACAGGTTTTGGGATCTGTGCTTGCCCAGAGAAGGAACATCTCACGGTGCGCATCCTCGGCAGAGCCTGTTCCCGAAAAGGCAAACGTCCGGCTCCTTGTCCCACACGGAAGGTGGCAGCCCTGAAAGCTGTTGCTGGTCTTCACCTTCCCCCTGCAGCCTATTCACAGGCACAACAGGTTTTGGGATCTGTGCTTGCCCAGAGAAGGAACATCTCACGGTGCGCATCCTCGGCAGAGCCTGTTCCCGAAAAGGCAAACGTCCGGCTCCTTGTCCCACACGGAAGGTGGCAGCCCGGAAAGCTGTTGCTGGTCTTCACCTTCCCCCTGCAGCCTATTCACAGGCACAACAGGTTTTGGGATCTGTGCTTGCCCAGAGAAGGAATATCTCACGGTGCGCATCCTCGGCAGAGCCTGTTCCCGAAAAGGCAAACGTCCGGCTCCTTGTCCCACAGGGAAGGTGGCAGCCCTGAAAGCTGTTGCTGGTCTTCACCTTCCCCCTGCAGCCTATTCACAGGCACAACAGGTTTTGGGATCTGTGCTTGCCCAAAGACGCAATCTCTCACGGTGCGCATCCTCGGCAGAGCCTGTTCCCGAAAAGGCAAACATCCGGCTCCTTGTCCCACACGGAAGGTGGCAGCCCGGAAAGCTGTTGCTGGTCTTCACCTTCCCCCTGCAGCCTATTGACAGGCACAACAGGTTTTGGGATCTGTGCTTGCCCAGAGAAGGAACATCTCACGGTGCGCATCCTCGGCAGAGCCTGTTCCCGAAAAGGCAAACGTCCGGCTCCTTGTCCCACACGGAAGGTGGCAGCCCGGAAAGCTCTTGCTGGTCTTCACCTTCCCCCTGCAGCCTATTCACAGGCACAACAGGTTTGGGGATCTGTGCTTGCCCAGAGAAGGAACATCTCACGGTGCGCATCCTCGGCAGAGCCTGTTCCCGAAAAGGCAAACGTCCGGCTCCTTGTCCCACACGGAAGGTGGCAGCCCGGAAAGCTGTTGCTGGTCTTCACCTTCCCCCTGCAGCCTATTCACAGGCACAACTGGTTTGGGGATCTGTGCTTGCCCAGAGAAGGAACATCTCACGGTGCGCATCCTCGGCAGAGCCTGTTCCCGAAAAGGCAAACGTCCGGCTCCTTGTCCCACACGGAAGGTGGCAGCCCGGAAAGCTGTTGCTGGTCTTCACCTTCCCCCTGCAGCCTATTCACAGGCACCACCGCACTGGGAATCTCTGCTTTCCCAAAGACGCAATCTCTCACGGTGCGCATCCTCGGCAGAGCCTGTTCCCGAAAAGGCAAACGTCCGGCTCCTTGTCCCACACGGAAGGTGGCAGCCCGGAAAGCTGTTGCTGGTCTTCACCTTCCCCCTGCAGCCTATTCACAGGCACAACAGGTTTGGGGATCTGTGCTTGCCCAGAGAAGGAACATCTCACGGTGCGCATCCTCGGCAGAGCCTGTTCCCGAAAAGGCAAACGTCCGGCTCCTTGTCCCACACGGAAGGTGGCAGCCCTGAAAGCTCTTGCTGGTCTTCACCTTCCCCCTGCAGCCTATTCACAGGCACCACCGCACTGGGAATCTCTGCTTTCCCAAAGACGCAATCTCTCATGGTGCGCATCCTCGGCAGAGCCTGTTCCCGAAAAGGCAAACATCCGGCTCCTTGTCCCACACGGAAGGTGGCAGCCCGGAAAGCTGTTGCTGGTCTTCACCTTCCCCCTGCAGCCTATTCACAGGCACAACAGGTTTGGGGATCTGTGCTTGCCCAGAGAAGGAACATCTCACGGTGCGCATCCTCGGCAGAGCCTGTTCCCGAAAAGGCAAACGTCCGGCTCCTTGTCCCACACGGAAGGTGGCAGCCCGGAAAGCTGTTGCTGGTCTTCACCTTCCCCCTGCAGCCTATTCACAGGCACAACAGGTTTTGGGATCTGTGCTTGCCCAGAGAAGGAACATCTCACGGTGCGCATCCTCGGCAGAGCCTGTTCCCGAAAAGGCAAACGTCCGGCTCCTTGTCCCACACGGAAGGTGGCAGCCCTGAAAGCTGTTGCTGGTCTTCACCTTCCCCCTGCAGCCTATTCACAGGCACAACAGGTTTTGGGATCTGTGCTTGCCCAGAGAAGGAACATCTCACGGTGCGCATCCTCGGCAGAGCCTGTTCCCGAAAAGGCAAACGTCCGGCTCCTTGTCCCACACGGAAGGTGGCAGCCCGGAAAGCTGTTGCTGGTCTTCACCTTCCCCCTGCAGCCTATTCACAGGCACAACAGGTTTTGGGATCTGTGCTTGCCCAGAGAAGGAACATCTCACGGTGCGCATCCTCGGCAGAGCCTGTTCCCGAAAAGGCAAACGTCCGGCTCCTTGTCCCACACGGAAGGTGGCAGCCCGGAAAGCTGTTGCTGGTCTTCACCTTCCCCCTGCAGCCTATTCACAGGCACAACAGGTTTTGGGATCTGTGCTTGCCCAGAGAAGGAACATCTCACGGTGCGCATCCTCGGCAGAGCCTGTTCCCGAAAAGGCAAACGTCCGGCTCCTTGTCCCACACGGAAGGTGGCAGCCCTGAAAGCTGTTGCTGGTCTTCACCTTCCCCCTGCAGCCTATTCACAGGCACAACAGGTTTTGGGATCTGTGCTTGCCCAGAGAAGGAACATCTCACGGCGCGCATCCTCGGCAGAGCCTGTTCCCGAAAAGGCAAACGTCCGGCTCCTTGTCCCACACGGAAGGTGGCAGCCCTGAAAGCTGTTGCTGATCTTCACCTTCCCCCTGCAGCCTATTCACAGGCACAACAGGTTTGGGGATCTCTGCTTGCCCAGAGAAGGAACATCTCACGGTGCGCATCCTCGGCAGAGCCTGTTCCCGAAAAGGCAAACGTCCGGCTCCTTGTCCCACACGGAAGGTGGCAGCCCGGAAAGCTGTTGCTGGTCTTCACCTTCCCCCTGCAGCCTATTCACAGGCACAACAGGTTTTGGGATCTCTGCTTGCCCAGAGAAGGAACATCTCACGGTGCGCATCCTCGGCAGAGCCTGTTCCCGAAAAGGCAAACGTCCGGCTCCTTGTCCCACACGGAAGGTGGCAGCCCTGAAAGCTGTTGCTGGTCTTCACCTTCCCCCTGCAGCCTATTCACAGGCAGCACCGCACTGGGAATCTCTGCTTTCCCAAAGACGCAATCTCTCATGGTGCGCATCCTCGGCAGAGCCTGTTCCCGAAAAGGCAAACGTCCGGCTCCTTGTCCCACACGGAAGGTGGCAGCCCGGAAAGCTGTTGCTGGTCTTCACCTTCCCCGTGCAGCCTATTCACAGGCACAACAGGTTTTGGGATCTGTGCTTGCCCAGAGAAGGAACATCTCACGGTGCGCATCCTCGGCAGAGCCTGTTCCCGAACAGGCAAACATCCGGCTCCTTGTCCCACACGGAAGGTGGCAGCCCTGAAAGCTGTTGCTGGTCTTCACCTTCCCCCTGCAGCCTATTCACAGGCACAACCGCAGTGGGAATCTCTGCTTTCCCAAAGACGCAATCTCTCACGGTGCGCATCCTCGGCAGAGCCTGTTCCCGAAAAGGCAAACGTCCGGCTCCTTGTCCCACACGGAAGGTGGCAGCCCGGAAAGCTGTTGCTGGTCTTCACCTTCCCCCTGCAGCCTATTCACAGGCACAACAGGTTTTGGGATCTCTGCTTGCCCAGAGAAGGAACGTCTCATGGTGCGCATCCTCGGCAGAGCCTGTTCCCGAAAAGGCAAACGTCCGGCTCCTTGTCCCACACGGAAGGTGGCAGCCCGGAAAGCTGTTGCTGGTCTTCACCTTCCCCCTGCAGCCTATTCACAGGCACCACCGCACTGGGAATCTCTGCTTTCCCAAAGACGCAATCTCTCATGGTGCGCATCCTCGGCAGAGCCTGTTCCCGAAAAGGCAAACGTCCGGCTCCTTGTCCCACACGGAAGGTGGCAGCCCGGAAAGCTGTTGCTGGTCTTCACCTTCCCCCTGCAGCCTATTCACAGGCACAACAGGTTTGGGGATCTGTGCTTGCCCAGAGAAGGAACATCTCACGGTGCGCATCCTCGGCAGAGCCTGTTCCCGAAAAGGCAAACGTCCGGCTCCTTGTCCCACACGGAAGGTGGCAGCCCGGAAAGCTGTTGCTGGTCTTCACCTTCCCCCTGCAGCCTATTCACAGGCACAACAGGTTTTGGGATCTGTGCTTGCCCAGAGAAGGAACATCTCACGGTGCGCATCCTCGGCAGAGCCTGTTCCCGAAAAGGCAAACGTCCGGCTCCTTGTCCCACACGGAAGGTGGCAGCCCGGAAAGCTGTTGCTGGTCTTCACCTTCCCCCTGCAGCCTATTCACAGGCACAACAGGTTTTGGGATCTCTGCTTGCCCAGAGAAGGAACATCTCACGGTGCGCATCCTCGGCAGAGCCTGTTCCCGAAAAGGCAAACGTCCGGCTCCTTGTCCCACACGGAAGGTGGCAGCCCGGAAAGCTG
Source organism: Haliaeetus albicilla (assembly GCF_947461875.1). Lineage (NCBI taxonomy): Eukaryota > Metazoa > Chordata > Aves > Accipitriformes > Accipitridae > Haliaeetus > Haliaeetus albicilla. Next base: position 2,672,507 of record NW_027212433.1, on the reverse strand, counting down.
TTGCTGGTCTTCACCTTCCCCCTGCAGCCTATTCACAGGCACAACAGGTTTTGGGATCTGTGCTTGCCCAGAGAAGGAACATCTCACGGTGCGCATCCTCGGCAGAGCCTGTTCCCGAAAAGGCAAACGTCCGGCTCCTTGTCCCACACGGAAGGTGGCAGCCCGGAAAGCTGTTGCTGGTCTTCACCTTCCCCCTGCAGCCTATTCACAGGCACAACAGGTTTGGGGATCTGTGCTTGCCCAAAGACGCAATCTCTCACGGTGCGCATCCTCGGCAGAGCCTGTTCCCGAAAAGGCAAACGTCCGGCTCCTTGTCCCACACGGAAGGTGGCAGCCCGGAAAGCTGTTGCTGGTCTTCACCTTCCCCCTGCAGCCTATTGACAGGCACAACAGGTTTTGGGATCTGTGCTTGCCCAGAGAAGGAACATCTCACGGTGCGCATCCTCGGCAGAGCCTGTTCCCGAAAAGGCAAACGTCCGGCTCCTTGTCCCACACGGAAGGTGGCAGCCCTGAAAGCTCTTGCTGGTCTTCACCTTCCCCCTGCAGCCTATTCACAGGCACCACCGCACTGGGAATCTCTGCTTTCCCAAAGACGCAATCTCTCATGGTGCGTATCCTCGGCAGAGCTTGTTCCCGAAAAGGCAAACATCCGGCTCCTTGTCCCACACGGAAGGTGGCAGCCCGGAAAGCTGTTGCTGGTCTTCACCTTCCCCCTGCAGCCTATTCACAGGCACAACAGGTTTGGGGATCTGTGCTTGCCCAGAGAAGGAACGTCTCACGGTGCGCATCCTCGGCAGAGCCTGTTCCCGAAAAGGCAAACGTCCGGCTCCTTGTCCCACACGGAAGGTGGCAGCCCGGAAAGCTGTTGCTGGTCTTCACCTTCCCCCTGCAGCCTATTCACAGGCACAACAGGTTTTGGGATCTGTGCGTGCCCAGAGAAGGAACATCTCACGGTGCGCATCCTCGGCAGAGCCTGTTCCCGAAAAGGCAAACGTCCGGCTCCTTGTCCCACACGGAAGGTGGCAGCCCTGAAAGCTGTTGCTGGTCTTCACCTTCCCCCTACAGCCTATTCACAGGCACAACAGGTTTGGGGATCTGTGCTTGCCCAGAGAAGGAACATCTCACGGTGCGCATCCTCGGCAGAGCCTGTTCCCGAAAAGGCAAACGTCCGGCTCCTTGTCCCACACGGAAGGTGGCAGCCCGGAAAGCTGTTGCTGGTCTTCACCTTCCCCCTGCAGCCTATTCACAGGCACAACAGGTTTTGGGATCTCTGCTTGCCCAGAGAAGGAACATCTCACGGTGCGCATCCTCGGCAGAGCCTGTTCCCGAAAAGGCAAACGTCCGGCTCCTTGTCCCACACGGAAGGTGGCAGCCCGGAAAGCTGTTGCTGGTCTTCACCTTCCCCCTGCAGCCTATTCACAGGCACAACAGGTTTTGGGATCTGTGCGTGCCCAGAGAAGGAACATCTCACGGTGCGCATCCTCGGCAGAGCCTGTTCCCGAAAAGGCAAACGTCCGGCTCCTTGTCCCACACGGAAGGTGGCAGCCCTGAAAGCTCTTGCTGGTCTTCACCTTCCCCCTGCAGCCTATTCGCAGGCACCACTGCAGTGGGAATCTCTGATTTCCCAAAGACGCAATCTCTCACGGTGCGCATCCTCGGCAGAGCCTGTTCCCGAAAAGGCAAACGTCCGGCTCCTTGTCCCACACGGAAGGTGGCAGCCCGGAAAGCTGTTGCTGGTCTTCACCTTCCCCCTGCAGCCTATTCACAGGCACCACCGCACTGGGAATCTCTGCTTTCCCAAAGACGCAATCTCTCACGGTGCGCATCCTCGGCAGAGCCTGTTCCCGAAAAGGCAAACGTCCGGCTCCTTGTCCCACACGGAAGGTGGCAGCCCGGAAAGCTGTTGCTGGTCTTCACCTTCCCCCTGCAGCCTATTCACAGGCACAACAGGTTTGGGGATCTGTGCTTGCCCAGAGAAGGAACATCTCACGGTGCGCATCCTCGGCAGAGCCTGTTCCCGAAAAGGCAAACGTCCGGCTCCTTGTCCCACACGGAAGGTGGCAGCCCGGAAAGCTGTTGCTGGTCTTCACCTTCCCCCTGCAGCCTATTCACAGGCACAACTGGTTTTGGGATCTGTGCTTGCCCAGAGAAGGAACATCTCACGGTGCGCATCCTCGGCAGAGCCTGTTCCCGAAAAGGCAAACGTCCGGCTCCTTGTCCCACACGGAAGGTGGCAGCCCGGAAAGCTGTTGCTGGTCTTCACCTTCCCCCTGCAGCCTATTCACAGGCACCACCGCACTGGGAATCTCTGCTTTCCCAAAGACGCAATCTCTCACGGTGCGCATCCTCGGCAGAGCCTGTTCCCGAAAAGGCAAACGTCCGGCTCCTTGTCCCACACGGAAGGTGGCAGCCCGGAAAGCTGTTGCTGGTCTTCACCTTCCCCCTGCAGCCTATTCACAGGCACAACAGGTTTTGGGATCTGTGCTTGCCCAGAGAAGGAACATCTCACGGTGCGCATCCTCGGCAGAGCCTGTTCCCGAAAAGGCAAACGTCCGGCTCCTTGTCCCACACGGAAGGTGGCAGCCCGGAAAGCTCTTGCTGGTCTTCACCTTCCCCCTGCAGCCTATTCACAGGCACCACTGCAGTGGGAATCTCTGCTTTCCCAAAGACGCAATCTCTCACGGTGCGCATCCTCGGCAGAGCCTGTTCCCGAAAAGGCAAACGTCCGGCTCCTTGTCCCACACGGAAGGTGGCAGCCCGGAAAGCTGTTGCTGATCTTCACCTTCCCCCTGCAGCCTATTCACAGGCACAACAGGTTTTGGGATCTGTGCTTGCCCAGAGAAGGAACGTCTCACGGTGCGCATCCTCGACAGAGCCTGTTCCCGAAAAGGCAAACGTCCGGCTCCTTGTCCCACACGGAAGGTGGCAGCCCGGAAAGCTGGTGCTGGTCTTCACCTTCCCCCTGCAGCCTATTCACAGGCACCACCGCACTGGGAATCTCTGCTTTCCCAAAGACGCAATCTCTCATGGTGCGCATCCTCGGCAGAGCCTGTTCCCGAAAAGGCAAACGTCCGGCTCCTTGTCCCACACGGAAGGTGGCAGCCCTGAAAGCTGTGGCTGGTCTGCACCTTCCCCCTGCAGCCTATTCACAGGCACAACAGGTTTTGGGATCTGTGGTTGCCCAGAGAAGGAACATCTCACGGTGCGCATCCTCGGCAGAGCCTGTTCCCGAAAAGGCAAACGTCCAGCTCCTTGTCCCGCACGGAAGGTGGCAGCCCGGAAAGCTGTTGCTGGTCTTCACCTTCCCCCTGCAGCCTATTCACAGGCACAACAGGTTTTGGGATCTGTGGTTGCCCAGAGAAGGAACGTCTCACGGTGCGCATCCTCGGCAGAGCCTGTTCCCGAAAAGGCAAATGTCCGGCTCCTTGTCCCACACGGAAGGTGGCAGCCCGGAAAGCTGTTGCTGGTCTTCACCTTCCCCCTGCAGCCTATTCACAGGCACAACAGGTTTGGGGATCTGTGCTTGCCCAGAGAAGGAACATCTCACGGTGCGCATCCTCGGCAGAGCCTGTTCCCGAAAAGGCAAACGTCCGGCTCCTTGTCCCACACGGAAGGTGGCAGCCCGGAAAGCTGTTGCTGGTCTTCACCTTCCCCCTGCAGCCTATTCACAGGCACAACAGGTTTTGGGATCTGTGCGTGCCCAGAGAAGGAACATCTCACGGTGCGCATCCTCGGCAGAGCCTGTTCCCGAAAAGGCAAACGTCCGGCTCCTTGTCCCACACGGAAGGTGGCAGCCCGGAAAGCTCTTGCTCGTCTTCACCTTCCCCCTGCAGCCTATTCACAGGCACCACCGCACTGGGAATCTCTGCTTTCCCAAAGACGCAATCTCTCACGGTGCGCATCCTCGGCAGAGCCTGTTCCCGAAAAGGCAAACGTCCGGCTCCTTGTCCCGCACGGAAGGTGGCAGCCCGGAAAGCTGTTGCTGGTCTTCACCTTCCCCCTGCAGCCTATTCACAGGCACAACAGGTTTGGGGATCTGTGCTTGCCCAGAGAAGGAACATCTCACGGTGCGCATCCTCGGCAGAGCCTGTTCCCGAAAAGGCAAACGTCCGGCTCCTTGTCCCACACGGAAGGTGGCAGCCCGGAAAGCTGTTGCTGGTCTTCACCTTCCCCCTGCAGCCTATTCACAGGCACAACAGGTTTTGGGATCTGTGCTTGCCCAGAGAAGGAACATCTCACGGTGGGCACCCTCAGCAGAGCCTGTTCCCGAAAAGGCAAACGTCCGGCTCCTTGTCCCACACGGAAGGTGGCAGCCCGGAAAGCTGTTGCTGGTCTTCACCTTCCCCCTGCAGCCTATTCACAGGCACAACAGGTTTGGGGATCTGTGCTTGCCCAGAGAAGGAACATCTCACGGTGCGCATCCTCGGCAGAGCCTGTTCCCGAAAAGGCAAACGTCCGGCTCCTTGTCCCACACGGAAGGTGGCAGCCCTGAAAGCTGTTGCTGATCTTCACCTTCCCCCTGCAGCCTATTCACAGGCACAACAGGTTTTGGGATCTCTGCTTGCCCAGAGAAGGAACATCTCACGGTGCGCATCCTCGGCAGAGCCTGTTCCCGAAAAGGCAAACGTCCGGCTCCTTGTCCCACACGGAAGGTGGCAGCCCGGAAAGCTGTTGCTGGTCTTCACCTTCCCCCTGCAGCCTATTCACAGGCACAACAGGGTTTGGGATCTGTGCTTGCCCAGAGAAGGAACATCTCACGGTGCGCATCCTCGGCAGAGCCTGTTCCCGAAAAGGCAAACGTCCGGCTCCTTGTCCCACACGGAAGGTGGCAGCCCGGAAAGCTGTTGCTGGTCTTCACCTTCCCCGTGCAGCCTATTCACAGGCACAACAGGTTTTGGGATCTCTGCTTACCCAGAGAAGGAACATCTCACGGTGCGCATCCTCGGCAGAGCCTGTTCCCGAAAAGGCAAACGTCCGGCTCCTTGTCCCACACGGAAGGTGGCAGCCCTGAAAGCTGTTGCTGGTCTTCACCTTCCCCCTGCAGCCTATTCACAGGCACCACCGCACTGGGAATCTCTGCTTTCCCAAAGACGCAATCTCTCATGGTGCGCATCCCCGGCAGAGCCTGTTCCCGAAAAGGCAAACGTCCGGCTCCTTGTCCCACACGGAACGTGGCAGCCCTGAAAGCTGTTGCTGGTCTTCACCTTCCCCGTGCAGCCTATTCACAGGCACAACAGGTTTTGGGATCTGTGCTTGCCCAGAGAAGGAACATCTCACGGTGCGCATCCTCGGCAGAGCCTGTTCCCGAACAGGCAAACGTCCGGCTCCTTGTCCCACACGGAAGGTGGCAGCCCTGAAAGCTGTTGCTGGTCTTCACCTTCCCCCTGCAGCCTATTCACAGGCACAACCGCAGTGGGAATCTCTGCTTTCCCAAAGACGCAATCTCTCACGGTGCGCATCCTCGGCAGAGCCTGTTCCCGAAAAGGCAAACGTCCGGCTCCTTGTCCCACACGGAAGGTGGCAGCCCGGAAAGCTGTTGCTGGTCTTCACCTTCCCCCTGCAGCCTATTCACAGGCACAACAGGTTTTGGGATCTGTGCTTGCCCAGAGAAGGAACATCTCACGGTGCGCATCCTCGGCAGAGCCTGTTCCCGAAAAGGCAAACGTCCGGCTCCTTGTCCCACACGGAAGGTGGCAGCCCTGAAAGCTGTTGCTGGTCTTCACCTTCCCCCTGCAGCCTATTCACAGGCACAACAGGTTTGGGGATCTGTGCTTGCCCAGAGAAGGAACATCTCACGGTGCGCATCCTCGGCAGAGCCTGTTCCCGAAAAGGCAAACGTCCGGCTCCTTGTCCCACACGGAAGGTGGCAGCCCGGAAAGCTGTTGCTGGTCTTCACCTTCCCCCTGCAGCCTATTCACAGGCACAACAGGTTTTGGGATCTCTGCTTGCCCAGAGAAGGAACATCTCACGGTGCGCATCCTCGGCAGAGCCTGTTCCCGAAAAGGCAAACGTCCGGCTCCTTGTCCCACACGGAAGGTGGCAGCCCGGAAAGCTGTTGCTGGTCTTCACCTTCCCCCTGCAGCCTAGTCACAGGCACAACAGGTTTGGGGATCTGTGCTTGCCCAAAGACGCAATCTCTCACGGTGCGCATCCTCGGCAGAGCCTGTTCCCGAAAAGGCAAACGTCCAGCTCCTTGTCCCACACGGAAGGTGGCAGCCCGGAAAGCTGTTGCTGGTCTTCACCTTCCCCCTGCAGCCTATTCACAGGCACAACAGGTTTTGGGATCTGTGCTTGCCCAGAGAAGGAACATCTCACGGTGCGCATCCTCGGCAGAGCCTGTTCCCGAAAAGGCAAACGTCCGGCTCCTTGTCCCACACGGAAGGTGGCAGCCCGGAAAGCTGTTGCTGGTCTTCACCTTCCCCCTGCAGCCTATTCACAGGCACAACAGGTTTTGGGATCTGTGCTTGCCCAGAGAAGGAACATCTCACGGTGCGCATCCTCGGCAGAGCCTGTTCCCGAAAAGGCAAACGTCCGGCTCCTTGTCCCACACGGAAGGTGGCAGCCCGGAAAGCTCTTGCTGGTCTTCACCTTCCCCCTGCAGCCTATTCACAGGCACCACTGCAGTGGGAATCTCTGATTTCCCAAAGACGCAATCTCTCATGGTGCGCATCCTCGGCAGAGCCTGTTCCCGAAAAGGCAAACGTCCGGCTCCTTGTCCCACACGGAAGGTGGCAGCCCGGAAAGCTGTTGCTGGTCTTCACCTTCCCCCTGCAGCCTATTCACAGGCACAACAGGTTTTGGGATCTGTGCTTGCCCAGAGAAGGAACGTCTCACGGTGCGCATCCTCGGCAGAGCCTGTTCCCGAAAAGGCAAACGTCCGGCTCCTTGTCCCACACGGAAGGTGGCAGCCCGGAAAGCTGTTGCTGGTCTTCACCTTCCCCCTGCAGCCTATTCACAGGCACAACAGGTTTTGGGATCTGTGCTTGCCCAGAGAAGGAACATCTCACGGTGCGCATCCTCGGCAGAGCCTGTTCCCGAAAAGGCAAACGTCCGGCTCCTTGTCCCACACGGAAGGTGGCAGCCCGGAAAGCTGTTGCTGGTCTTCACCTTCCCCCTGCAGCCTATTCACAGGCACACAAGTTTGGGGATCTGTGCTTGCCCAGAGAAGGAACATCTCACGGTGCGCATCCTCGGCAGAGCCTGTTCCCGAAAAGGCAAACGTCCGGCTCCTTGTCCCACACGGAAGGTGGCAGCCCGGAAAGCTGTTGCTGGTCTTCACCTTCCCCCTGCAGCCTATTCACAGGCACAACAGGTTTTGGGATCTCTGCTTGCCCAGAGAAGGAACATCTCACGGTGCGCATCCTCGGCAGAGCCTGTTCCCGAAAAGGCAAACGTCCGGCTCCTTGTCCCACACGGAAGGTGGCAGCCCGGAAAGCTGTTGCTGGTCTTCACCTTCCCCCTGCAGCCTATTCACAGGCACAACAGGTTTTGGGATCTGTGCTTGCCCAGAGAAGGAACATCTCACGGTGCGCATCCTCGGCAGAGCCTGTTCCCGAAAAGGCAAACGTCCGGCTCCTTGTCCCACACGGAAGGTGGCAGCCCTGAAAGCTCTTGCTGGTCTTCACCTTCCCCCTGCAGCCTATTCACAGGCACCACTGCAGTGGGAATCTCTGATTTCCCAAAGACGCAATCTCTCATGGTGCGCATCCTCGGCAGAGCCTGTTCCCGAAAAGGCAAACGTCCGGCTCCTTGTCCCACACGGAAGGTGGCAGCCCGGAAAGCTGTTGCTGGTCTTCACCTTCCCCCTGCAGCCTATTCACAGGCACAACAGGTTTTGGGATCTGTGCTTGCCCAGAGAAGGAACGTCTCACGGTGCGCATCCTCGGCAGAGCCTGTTCCCGAAAAGGCAAACGTCCGGCTCCTTGTCCCACACGGAAGGTGGCAGCCCGGAAAGCTGTTGCTGGTCTTCACCTTCCCCCTGCAGCCTATTCACAGGCACCACCGCACTGGGAATCTCTGCTTTCCCAAAGACGCAATCTCTCATGGTGCGCATCCTCGGCAGAGCCTGTTCCCGAAAAGGCAAACGTCCGGCTCCTTGTCCCACACGGAAGGTGGCAGCCCGGAAAGCTGTTGCTGGTCTGCACCTTCCCCCTGCAGCCTGTTCACAGGCACAACAGGTTTTGGGATCTGTGCTTGCCCAGAGAAGGAACATCTCACGGTGCGCATCCTCGGCAGAGCCTGTTCCCGAAAAGGCAAACGTCCAGCTCCTTGTCCCGCACGGAAGGTGGCAGCCCGGAAAGCTCTTGCTGGTCTTCACCTTCCCCCTGCAGCCTATTCACAGGCACAACAGGTTTTGGGATCTCTGCTTGCGCAGAGAAGGAACATCTCACGGTGCGCATCCTCGGCAGAGCCTGTTCCCGAAAAGGCAAACGTCCGGCTCCTTGTCCCACACGGAAGGTGGCAGCCCGGAAAGCTGTTGCTGGTCTTCACCTTCCCCGTGCAGCCTATTCACAGGCACAACAGGTTTGGGGATCTGTGCTTGCCCAGAGAAGGAACATCTCACGGTGCGCATCCTCGGCAGAGCCTGTTCCCGAAAAGGCAAACGTCCGGCTCCTTGTCCCACACGGAAGGTGGCAGCCCGGAAAGCTGTTGCTGGTCTTCACCTTCCCCCTGCAGCCTATTCACAGGCACAACAGGTTTGGGGATCTGTGCTTGCCCAAAGACGCAATCTCTCACGGTGCGCATCCTCGGCAGAGCCTGTTCCCGAAAAGGCAAACGTCCGGCTCCTTGTCCCACACGGAAGGTGGCAGCCCGGAAAGCTGTTGCTGGTCTTCACCTTCCCCCTGCAGCCTATTCACAGGCACAACAGGTTTGGGGATCTGTGCTTGCCCAGAGAAGGAACATCTCACGGTGCGCATCCTCGGCAGAGCCTGTTCCCGAAAAGGCAAACGTCCGGCTCCTTGTCCCACACGGAAGGTGGCAGCCCGGAAAGCTGTTGCTGGTCTTCACCTTCCCCCTGCAGCCTATTCACAGGCACAACAGGTTTTGGGATCTGTGCTTGCCCAGAGAAGGAACATCTCACGGTGCGCATCCTCGGCAGAGCCTGTTCCCGAAAAGGCAAACGTCCGGCTCCTTGTCCCACACGGAAGGTGGCAGCCCGGAAAGCTGTTGCTGGTCTTCACCTTCCCCCTGCAGCCTATTCACAGGCACAACAGGTTTTGGGATCTGTGCTTGCCCAGAGAAGGAACATCTCACGGTGCGCATCCTCGGCAGAGCCTGTTCCCGAAAAGGCAAACGTCCGGCTCCTTGTCCCACACGGAAGGTGGCAGCCCGGAAAGCTGTTGCTGGTCTTCACCTTCCCCCTGCAGCCTATTCACAGGCACAACAGGTTTTGGGATCTGTGCTTGCCCAGAGAAGGAACATCTCACGGTGCGCATCCTCGGCAGAGCCTGTTCCCGAAAAGGCAAACGTCCGGCTCCTTGTCCCACACGGAAGGTGGCAGCCCGGAAAGCTGTTGCTGGTCTTCACCTTCCCCCTGCAGCCTATTCACAGGCACAACAGGTTTTGGGATCTCTGCTTTCCCAAAGACGCAATCTCTCGCGGTGCGCATCCTCGGCAGAGCCTGTTCCCGAAAAGGCAAACGTCCGGCTCCTTGTCCCACACGGAAGGTGGCAGCCCGGAAAGCTGTTGCTCGTCTTCAACTTCCCCCTGCAGCCTATTCACAGGCACAACAGGTTTGGGGATCTGTGCTTGCCCAGAGAAGGAACATCTCACGGTGCGCATCCTCGGCAGAGCCTGTTCCCGAAAAGGCAAACGTCCGGCTCCTTGTCCCACACGGAAGGTGGCAGCCCGGAAAGCTGTTGCTGGTCTTCACCTTCCCCCTGCAGCCTATTCACAGGCACAACAGGTTTGGGGATCTGTGCTTGCCCAGAGAAGGACCATCTCACGGTGCGCATCCTCGGCAGAGCCTGTTCCCGAAAAGGCAAACGTCCGGCTCCTTGTCCCACACGGAAGGTGGCAGCCCTGAAAGCTCTTGCTGGTCTTCACCTTCCCCCTGCAGCCTATTCACAGGCACAACAGGTTTTGGGATCTGTGCTTGCCCAGAGAAGGAACATCTCACGGTGCGCATCCTCGGCAGAGCCTGTTCCCGAAAAGGCAAACGTCCGGCTCCTTGTCCCACACGGAAGGTGGCAGCCCGGAAAGCTGTTGCTGGTCTTCACCTTCCCCCTGCAGCCTATTCACAGGCACAACAGGTTTGGGGATCTGTGCTTGCCCAGAGAAGGAACATCTCACGGTGCGCATCCTCGGCAGAGCCTGTTCCCGAAAAGGCAAACGTCCGGCTCCTTGTCCCACACGGAAGGTGGCAGCCCGGAAAGCTGTTGCTGGTCTTCACCTTCCCCCTGCAGCCTATTCACAGGCACAACAGGTGTTGGGATCTCTGCTTTCCCAAAGACGCAATCTCTCGCGGTGCGCATCCTCGGCAGAGCCTGTTCCCGAAAAGGCAAACGTCCGGCTCCTTGTCCCACACGGAAGGTGGCAGCCCGGAAAGCTGTTGCTCGTCTTCAACTTCCCCCTGCAGCCTATTCACAGGCACAACAGGTTTGGGGATCTGTGCTTGCCCAGAGAAGGAACATCTCACGGTGCGCATCCTCGGCAGAGCCTGTTCCCGAAAAGGCAAACGTCCGGCTCCTTGTCCCACACGGAAGGTGGCAGCCCTGAAAGCTGTTGCTGGTCTTCACCTTCCCCCTGCAGCCTATTCACAGGCACAACAGGTTTTGGGATCTGTGCTTGCCCAAAGACGCAATCTCTCACGGTGCGCATCCTCGGCAGAGCCTGTTCCCGAAAAGGCAAACGTCCGGCTCCTTGTCCCACACGGAAGGTGGCAGCCCGGAAAGCTGTTGCTGGTCTTCACCTTCCCCCTGCAGCCTATTCACAGGCACAACAGGTTTTGGGATCTGTGCTTGCCCAGAGAAGGAACATCTCACGGTGCGCATCCTCGGCAGAGCCTGTTCCCGAAAAGGCAAACGTCCGGCTCCTTGTCCCACACGGAAGGTGGCAGCCCGGAAAGCTGTTGCTGGTCTTCACCTTCCCCCTGCAGCCTATTCACAGGCACAACAGGGTTTGGGATCTGTGCTTGCCCAGAGAAGGAACATCTCATGGTGCGCATCCTCGGCAGAGCCTGTTCCCGAAAAGGCAAACGTCCGGCTCCTTGTCCCACACGGAAGGTGGCAGCCCGGAAAGCTGTTGCTGGTCTTCACCTTCCCCCTGCAGCCTATTCACAGGCACAACAGGTTTTGGGATCTGTGCTTGCCCAGAGAAGGAACATCTCACGGTGCGCATCCTCGGCAGAGCCTGTTCCCGAAAAGACAAACGTCCGGCTCCTTGTCCCACACGGAAGGTGGCAGCCCTGAAAGCTGTTGCTGGTCTTCACCTTCCCCCTGCAGCCTATTCACAGGCACAACAGGTTTGGGGATCTGTGCTTGCCCAGAGAAGGAACATCTCACGGTGCGCATCCTCGGCAGAGCCTGTTCCCGAAAAGGCAAACGTCCGGCTCCTTGTCCCACACGGAAGGTGGCAGCCCGGAAAGCTGTTGCTGGTCTTCACCTTCCCCCTGCAGCCTATTCACAGGCACAACAGGTTTTGGGATCTCTGCTTGCCCAGAGAAGGAACATCTCACGGTGCGCATCCTTGGCAGAGCCTGTTCCCGAAAAGGCAAACGTCCGGCTCCTTGTCCCACACGGAAGGTGGCAGCCCGGAAAGCTGTTGCTGGTCTTCACCTTCCCCCTGCAGCCTATTCACAGGCACAACAGGTTTGGGGATCTGTGCTTGCCCAGAGAAGGAACATCTCACGGTGCGCATCCTCGGCAGAGCCTGTTCCCGAAAAGGCAAACGTCCGGCTCCTTGTCCCACACGGAAGGTGGCAGCCCGGAAAGCTGTTGCTGGTCTTCACCTTCCCCCTGCAGCCTATTCACAGGCACAACAGGTTTTGGGATCTCTGCTTTCCAAAAGACGCAATCTCTCGCGGTGCGCATCCTCGGCAGAGCCTGTTCCCGAAAAGGCAAACGTCCGGCTCCTTGTCCCACACGGAAGGTGGCAGCCCGGAAAGCTGTTGCTCGTCTTCAACTTCCCCCTGCAGCCTATTCACAGGCACAACAGGTTTTGGGATCTGTGCTTGCCCAGAGAAGGAACATCTCACGGTGCGCATCCTCGGCAGAGCCTGTTCCCGAAAAGGCAAACGTCCGGCTCCTTGTCCCACACAGAAGGTGGCAGCCCGGAAAGCTGTTGCTGGTCTTCACCTTCCCCCTGCAGCCTATTCACAGGCACAACAGGGTTTGGGATCTGTGCTTGCCCAGAGAAGGAACATCTCATGGTGCGCATCCTCGGCAGAGCCTGTTCCCGAAAAGGCAAACGTCCGGCTCCTTGTCCCACACGGAAGGTGGCAGCCCTGAAAGCTGTTGCTGGTCTTCACCTTCCCCCTGCAGCCTATTCACAGGCACAACAGGTTTTGGGATCTGTGCTTGCCCAGAGAAGGAACATCTCACGGTGCGCATCCTCGGCAGAGCCTGTTCCCGAAAAGGCAAACGTCCGGCTCCTTGTCCCACACGGAAGGTGGCAGCCCGGAAAGCTGTTGCTGGTCTTCACCTTCCCCCTGCAGCCTATTCACAGGCACAACAGGTTTTGGGATCTGTGCTTGCCCAGAGAAGGAACATCTCACGGTGCGCATCCTCGGCAGAGCCTGTTCCCGAAAAGGCAAACGTCCGGCTCCTTGTCCCACACGGAAGGTGGCAGCCCTGAAAGCTGTTGCTGGTCTTCACCTTCCCCCTGCAGCCTATTCACAGGCACAACAGGTTTTGGGATCTGTGCTTGCCCAGAGAAGGAACATCTCACGGTGCGCATCCTCGGCAGAGCCTGTTCCCGAAAAGGCAAACGTCCGGCTCCTTGTCCCACACGGAAGGTGGCAGCCCGGAAAGCTGTTGCTGGTCTTCACCTTCCCCCTGCAGCCTATTCACAGGCACAACAGGTTTTGGGATCTCTGCTTGCCCAGAGAAGGAACATCTCACGGTGCGCATCCTCGGCAGAGCCTGTTCCCGAAAAGGCAAACGTCCGGCTCCTTGTCCCACACGGAAGGTGGCAGCCCGGAAAGCTGTTGCTGGTCTTCACCTTCCCCCTGCAGCCTATTCACAGGCACCACCGCACTGGGAATCTCTGCTTTCCCAAAGACGCAATCTCTCATGGTGCGCATCCTCGGCAGAGCGTGTTCCCGAAAAGGCAAACGTCCGGCTCCTTGTCCCACACGGAAGGTGGCAGCCCGGAAAGCTGTTGCTGGTCTTCACCTTCCCCCTGCAGCCTATTCACAGGCACAACAGGTTTTGGGATCTCTGCTTGCCCAGAGAAGGAACATCTCACGGTGCGCATCCTCGGCAGAGCCTGTTCCCGAAAAGGCAAACGTCCGGCTCCTTGTCCCACACGGAAGGTGGCAGCCCGGAAAGCTGTTGCTGGTCTTCACCTTCCCCCTGCAGCCTATTCACAGGCACAACAGGTTTGGGGATCTGTGCTTGCCCAGAGAAGGAACATCTCACGGTGCGCATCCTCGGCAGAGCCTGTTCCCGAAAAGGCAAACGTCCGGCTCCTTGTCCCACACGGAAGGTGGCAGCCCGGAAAGCTCTTGCTGGTCTTCACCTTCCCCCTGCAGCCTATTCACAGGCACAACAGGTTTTGGGATCTCTGCTTTCCCAAAGACGCAATCTCTCGCGGTGCGCATCCTCGGCAGAGCCTGTTCCCGAAAAGGCAAACGTCCGGCTCCTTGTCCCACACGGAAGGTGGCAGCCCGGAAAGCTGTTGCTGGTCTTCACCTTCCCCCTGCAGCCTATTCACAGGCACAACAGGTTTGGGGATCTGTGCTTGCCCAGAGAAGGAACATCTCACGGTGCGCATCCTCGGCAGAGCCTGTTCCCGAAAAGGCAAACGTCCGGCTCCTTGTCCCACACGGAAGGTGGCAGCCCTGAAAGCTGTTGCTGGTCTTCACCTTCCCCCCTGCAGCCTATTCACAGGCACAACAGGTTTTGGGATCTCTGCTTGCCCAGAGAAGGAACATCTCACGGTGCGCATCCTCGGCAGAGCCTGTTCCCGAAAAGGCAAACGTCCGGCTCCTTGTCCCACACGGAAGGTGGCAGCCCGGAAAGCTGTTGCTGGTCTTCACCTTCCCCCTGCAGCCTATTCACAGGCACAACAGGGTTTGGGATCTGTGCTTGCCCAGAGAAGGAACATCTCATGGTGCGCATCCTCGGCAGAGCCTGTTCCCGAAAAGGCAAACGTCCGGCTCCTTGTCCCACACGGAAGGTGGCAGCCCGGAAAGCTGTTGCTGGTCTTCACTTTCCCCCTGCAGCCTATTCACAGGCACAACAGGTTTTGGGATCTGTGCTTGCCCAGAGAAGGAACATCTCACGGTGCGCATCCTCGGCAGAGCCTGTTCCCGAAAAGGCAAACGTCCGGCTCCTTGTCCCACACGGAAGGTGGCAGCCCGGAAAGCTGTTGCTGGTCTTCACCTTCCCCCTGCAGCCTATTCACAGGCACAACAGGTTTTGGGATCTGTGCTTGCCCAGAGAAGGAACATCTCACGGTGCGCATCCTCGGCAGAGCCTGTTCCCGAAAAGGCAAACGTCCGGCTCCTTGTCCCACACGGAAGGTGGCAGCCCGGAAAGCTGTTGCTGGTCTTCACCTTCCCCCTGCAGCCTATTCACAGGCACAACAGGTTTTGGGATCTGTGCTTGCCCAGAGAAGGAACATCTCACGGTGCGCATCCTCGGCAGAGCCTGTTCCCGAAAAGGCAAACGTCCGGCTCCTTGTCCCACACGGAAGGTGGCAGCCCGGAAAGCTGTTGCTGGTCTTCACCTTCCCCCTGCAGCCTATTCACAGGCACAACAGGTTTGGGGATCTGTGCTTGCCCAAAGACGCAATCTCTCACGGTGCGCATCCTCGGCAGAGCCTGTTCCCGAAAAGGCAAACGTCCGGCTCCTTGTCCCACACGGAAGGTGGCAGCCCGGAAAGCTGTTGCTGGTCTTCACCTTCCCCCTGCAGCCTATTCACAGGCACCACCGCACTGGGAATCTCTGCTTTCCCAAAGACGCAATCTCTCATGGTGCGCATCCTCGGCAGAGCGTGTTCCCGAAAAGGCAAACGTCCGGCTCCTTGTCCCACACGGAAGGTGGCAGCCCGGAAAGCTGTTGCTGGTCTTCACCTTCCCCCTGCAGCCTATTCACAGGCACAACAGGTTTTGGGATCTGTGCTTGCCCAGAGAAGGAACATCTCACGGTGCGCATCCTCGGCAGAGCCTGTTCCCGAACAGGCAAACGTCCGGCTCCTTGTCCCACACGGAAGGTGGCAGCCCTGAAAGCTGTTGCTGGTCTTCACCTTCCCCCTGCAGCCTATTCACAGGCACAACCGCAGTGGGAATCTCTGCTTTCCCAAAGACGCAATCTCTCACGGTGTGCATCCTCGGCAGAGCCTGTTCCCGAAAAGGCAAACGTCCGGCTCCTTGTCCCACACGGAAGGTGGCAGCCCGGAAAGCTGTTGCTGGTCTTCACCTTCCCCCTGCAGCCTATTCACAGGCACAACAGGTTTGGGGATCTGTGCTTGCCCAGAGAAGGAACATCTCACGGTGCGCATCCTCGGCAGAGCCTGTTCCCGAAAAGGCAAACGTCCGGCTCCTTGTCCCACACGGAAGGTGGCAGCCCGGAAAGCTGTTGCTGGTCTTCACCTTCCCCCTGCAGCCTATTCACAGGCACAACAGGTTTTGGGATCTGTGCTTGCCCAAAGACGCAATCTCTCACGGTGCGCATCCTCGGCAGAGCCTGTTCCCGAAAAGGCAAACGTCCGGCTCCTTGTCCCACACGGAAGGTGGCAGCCCGGAAAGCTGTTGCTGGTCTTCACCTTCCCCCTGCAGCCTATTCACAGGCACAACAGGTTTTGGGATCTGTGCTTGCCCAGAGAAGGAACATCTCACGGTGCGCATCCTCGGCAGAGCCTGTTCCCGAAAAGGCAAACGTCCGGCTCCTTGTCCCACACGGAAGGTGGCAGCCCTGAAAGCTGTTGCTGGTCTTCACCTTCCCCCTGCAGCCTATTCACAAGCACAACAGGTTTGGGGATCTGTGCTTGCCCAGAGAAGGAACATCTCACGGTGCGCATCCTCGGCAGAGCCTGTTCCCGAAAAGGCAAACGTCCGGCTCCTTGTCCCACACGGAAGGTGGCAGCCCGGAAAGCTGTTGCTGGTCTTCACCTTCCCCCTGCAGCCTATTCACAGGCACAACAGGTTTGGGGATCTGTGCTTGCCCAGAGAAGGAACATCTCACGGTGCGCATCCTCGGCAGAGCCTGTTCCCGAAAAGGCAAACGTCCGGCTCCTTGTCCCACACGGAAGGTGGCAGCCCTGAAAGCTGTTGCTGATCTTCACCTTCCCCCTGCAGCCTATTCACAGGCACAACAGGTTTTGGGATCTCTGCTTGCCCAGAGAAGGAACATCTCACGGTGCGCATCCTCGGCAGAGCCTGTTCCCGAAAAGGCAAACGTCCGGCTCCTTGTCCCACACGGAAGGTGGCAGCCCTGAAAGCTGTTGCTGGTCTTCACCTTCCCCCTGCAGCCTATTCACAGGCACAACAGGTTTGGGGATCTGTGCTTGCCCAGAGAAGGAACATCTCACGGTGCGCATCCTCGGCAGAGCCTGTTCCCGAAAAGGCAAACGTCCGGCTCCTTGTCCCACACGGAAGGTGGCAGCCCGGAAAGCTCTTGCTGGTCTTCACCTTCCCCCTGCAGCCTATTCACAGGCACCACTGCAGTGGGAATCTCTGATTTCCCAAAGACGCAATCTCTCATGGTGCGCATCCTCGGCAGAGCCTGTTCCCGAAAAGGCAAACGTCCGGCTCCTTGTCCCACACGGAAGGTGGCAGCCCGGAAAGCTGTTGCTGGTCTTCACCTTCCCCCTGCAGCCTATTCACAGGCACAACAGGTTTTGGGATCTGTGCTTGCCCAGAGAAGGAACGTCTCACGGTGCGCATCCTCGGCAGAGCCTGTTCCCGAAAAGGCAAACGTCCGGCTCCTTGTCCCACACGGAAGGTGGCAGCCCGGAAAGCTGTTGCTGGTCTTCACCTTCCCCCTGCAGCCTATTCACAGGCACCACCGCACTGGGAATCTCTGCTTTCCCAAAGACGCAATCTCTCATGGTGCGCATCCTCGGCAGAGCCTGTTCCCGAAAAGGCAAACGTCCGGCTCCTTGTCCCACACGGAAGGTGGCAGCCCGGAAAGCTGTTGCTGGTCTGCACCTTCCCCCTGCAGCCTATTCACAGGCACAACAGGTTTTGGGATCTGTGCTTGCCCAGAGAAGGAACATCTCACGGTGCGCATCCTCGGCAGAGCCTGTTCCCGAACAGGCAAACGTCCAGCTCCTTGTCCCGCACGGAAGGTGGCAGCCCTGAAAGCTGTTGCTGGTCTTCACCTTCCCCCTGCAGCCTATTCACAGGCACAACAGGTTTTGGGATCTCTGCTTGCCCAGAGAAGGAACATCTCACGGTGCGCATCCTCGGCAGAGCCTGTTCCCGAAAAGGCAAACGTCCGGCTCCTTGTCCCACACGGAAGGTGGCAGCCCGGAAAGCTGTTGCTGGTCTTCACCTTCCCCCTGCAGCCTATTCACAGGCACAACAGGTTTGGGGATCTGTGCTTGCCCAGAGAAGGAACATCTCACGGTGCGCATCCTCGGCAGAGCCTGTTCCCGAAAAGGCAAACGTCCGGCTCCTTGTCCCACACGGAAGGTGGCAGCCCGGAAAGCTGTTGCTGGTCTTCACCTTCCCCCTGCAGCCTATTCACAGGCACAACAGGTTTTGGGATCTGTGCTTGCCCAGAGAAGGAACATCTCACGGTGCGCATCCTCGGCAGAGCCTGTTCCCGAAAAGGCAAACGTCCGGCTCCTTGTCCCACACGGAAGGTGGCAGCCCTGAAAGCTGTTGCTGGTCTTCACCTTCCCCCTGCAGCCTATTCACAGGCACAACAGGTTTGGGGATCTGTGCTTGCCCAGAGAAGGAACATCTCACGGTGCGCATCCTCGGCAGAGCCTGTTCCCGAAAAGGCAAACGTCCGGCTCCTTGTCCCACATGGAAGGTGGCAGCCCGGAAAGCTGTTGCTGGTCTTCACCTTCCCCCTGCAGCCTATTCACAGGCACAACAGGTTTTGGGATCTCTGCTTGCCCAGAGAAGGAACATCTCACGGTGCGCATCCTCGGCAGAGCCTGTTCCCGAAAAGGCAAACGTCCGGCTCCTTGTCCCACACGGAAGGTGGCAGCCCGGAAAGCTGTTGCTGGTCTTCACCTTCCCCCTGCAGCCTATTCACAGGCACAACAGGTTTGGGGATCTGTGCTTGCCCAGAGAAGGAACATCTCACGGTGCGCATCCTCGGCAGAGCCTGTTCCCGAAAAGGCAAACGTCCGGCTCCTTGTCCCACACGGAAGGTGGCAGCCCGGAAAGCTGTTGCTGGTCTTCACCTTCCCCCTGCAGCCTATTCACAGGCACAACAGGTTTTGGGATCTCTGCTTTCCCAAAGACGCAATCTCTCGCGGTGCGCATCCTCGGCAGAGCCTGTTCCCGAAAAGGCAAACGTCCGGCTCCTTGTCCCACACGGAAGGTGGCAGCCCGGAAAGCTGTTGCTGGTCTTCACCTTCCCCCTGCAGCCTATTCACAGGCACAACAGGTTTGGGGATCTGTGCTTGCCCAGAGAAGGAACATCTCACGGTGCGCATCCTCGGCAGAGCCTGTTCCCGAAAAGGCAAACGTCCGGCTCCTTGTCCCACATGGAAGGTGGCAGCCCGGAAAGCTGTTGCTGGTCTTCACCTTCCCCCTGCAGCCTATTCACAGGCACAACAGGTTTTGGGATCTGTGCTTGCCCAAAGACGCAATCTCTCACGGTGCGCATCCTCGGCAGAGCCTGTTCCCGAAAAGGCAAACGTCCGGCTCCTTGTCCCACACGGAAGGTGGCAGCCCGGAAAGCTGTTGCTGGTCTTCACCTTCCCCCTGCAGCCTATTCACAGGCACAACAGGTTTTGGGATCTGTGCTTGCCCAGAGAAGGAACATCTCACGGTGTGCATCCTCGGCAGAGCCTGTTCCCGAAAAGGCAAACGTCCGGCTCCTTGTCCCACACGGAAGGTGGCAGCCCGGAAAGCTGTTGCTGGTCTTCACCTTCCCCCTGCAGCCTATTCACAGGCACAACAGGGTTTGGGATCTGTGCTTGCCCAGAGAAGGAACATCTCACGGTGCGCATCCTCGGCAGAGCCTGTTCCCGAAAAGGCAAACGTCCGGCTCCTTGTCCCACACGGAAGGTGGCAGCCCGGAAAGCTGTTGCTGGTCTTCACCTTCCCCCTGCAGCCTATTCACAGGCACAACAGGTTTTGGGATCTGTGCTTGCCCAGAGAAGGAACATCTCACGGTGCGCATCCTCGGCAGAGCCTGTTCCCGAAAAGGCAAACGTCCGGCTCCTTGTCCCACACGGAAGGTGGCAGCCCGGAAAGCTCTTGCTGGTCTTCACCTTCCCCCTGCAGCCTATTCACAGGCACAACAGGTTTTGGGATCTGTGCTTGCCCAGAGAAGGAACATCTCACGGTGCGCATCCTCGGCAGAGCCTGTTCCCGAAAAGGCAAACGTCCGGCTCCTTGTCCCACACGGAAGGTGGCAGCCCGGAAAGCTGTTGCTGGTCTTCACCTTCCCCCTGCAGCCTATTCACAGGCACAACAGGTTTTGGGATCTCTGCTTGCCCAGAGAAGGAACATCTCACGGTGCGCATCCTCGGCAGAGCCTGTTCCCGAAAAGGCAAACGTCCGGCTCCTTGTCCCACACGGAAGGTGGCAGCCCGGAAAGCTGTTGCTGGTCTTCACCTTCCCCCTGCAGCCTATTCACAGGCACAACAGGTTTGGGGATCTGTGCTTGCCCAGAGAAGGAACATCTCACGGTGCGCATCCTCGGCAGAGCCTGTTCCCGAAAAGGCAAACGTCCGGCTCCTTGTCCCACACGGAAGGTGGCAGCCCTCAAAGCTGTTGCTCGTCTTCACCTTCCCCCTGCAGCCTATTCACAGGCACAACAGGTTTTGGGATCTGTGCTTGCCCAGAGAAGGAACATCTCACGGTGCGCATCCTCGGCAGAGCCTGTTCCCGAAAAGGCAAACGTCCGGCTCCTTGTCCCACACGGAAGGTGGCAGCCCGGAAAGCTGTTGCTGGTCTTCACCTTCCCCCTGCAGCCTATTCACAGGCACAACAGGTTTTGGGATCTGTGCTTGCCCAGAGAAGGAACATCTCACGGTGCGCATCCTCGGCAGAGCCTGTTCCCGAAAAGGCAAACGTCCGGCTCCTTGTCCCACACGGAAGGTGGCAGCCCGGAAAGCTGTTGCTGGTCTTCACCTTCCCCCTGCAGCCTATTCACAGGCACAACAGGTTTTGGGATCTGTGCTTGCCCAGAGAAGGAACATCTCACGGTGCGCATCCTCGGCAGAGCCTGTTCCCGAAAAGGCAAACGTCCGGCTCCTTGTCCCACACGGAAGGTGGCAGCCCGGAAAGCTCTTGCTGGTCTTCACCTTCCCCCTGCAGCCTATTCACAGGCACAACAGGTTTTGGGATCTGTGCTTGCCCACAGAAGGAACATCTCACGGTGCGCATCCTCGGCAGAGCCTGTTCCCGAAAAGGCAAACGTCCGGCTCCTTGTCCCACACGGAAGGTGGCAGCCCGGAAAGCTGTTGCTGGTCTTCACCTTCCCCCTGCAGCCTATTCACAGGCACAACAGGTTTGGGGATCTGTGCTTGCCCAGAGAAGGAACATCTCACGGTGCGCATCCTCGGCAGAGCCTGTTCCCGAAAAGGCAAACGTCCGGCTCCTTGTCCCACACGGAAGGTGGCAGCCCGGAAAGCTGTTGCTGGTCTTCACCTTCCCCCTGCAGCCTATTCACAGGCACAACAGGTTTGGGGATCTGTGCTTGCCCAGAGAAGGAACATCTCACGGTGCGCATCCTCGGCAGAGCCTGTTCCCGAAAAGGCAAACGTCCGGCTCCTTGTCCCACACGGAAGGTGGCAGCCCGGAAAGCTGTTGCTGGTCTTCACCTTCCCCCTGCAGCCTATTCACAGGCACAACAGGTTTTAGGATCTCTGCTTTCCCAAAGACGCAATCTCTCGCGGTGCGCATCCTCGGCAGAGCCTGTTCCCGAAAAGGCAAACGTCCGGCTCCTTGTCCCACACGGAAGGTGGCAGCCCGGAAAGCTGTTGCTCGTCTTCAACTTCCCCCTGCAGCCTATTCACAGGCACAACAGGTTTTGGGATCTGTGCTTGCCCAGAGAAGGAACATCTCACGGTGCGCATCCTCGGCAGAGCCTGTTCCCGAAAAGGCAAACGTCCGGCTCCTTGTCCCACACGGAAGGTGGCAGCCCGGAAAGCTGTTGCTGGTCTTCACCTTCCCCCTGCAGCCTATTCACAGGCACAACAGGTTTTGGGATCTGTGCTTGCCCAAAGACGCAATCTCTCACGGTGCGCATCCTCGGCAGAGCCTGTTCCCGAAAAGGCAAACGTCCGGCTCCTTGTCCCACACGGAAGGTGGCAGCCCGGAAAGCTGTTGCTGGTCTTCACCTTCCCCCTGCAGCCTATTCACAGGCACAACAGGTTTTGGGATCTGTGCTTGCCCAGAGAAGGAACATCTCACGGTGCGCATCCTCGGCAGAGCCTGTTCCCGAAAAGGCAAACGTCCGGCTCCTTGTCCCACACGGAAGGTGGCAGCCCGGAAAGCTGTTGCTGGTCTTCACCTTCCCCCTGCAGCCTATTCACAGGCACAACAGGGTTTGGGATCTGTGCTTGCCCAGAGAAGGAACATCTCACGGTGCGCATCCTCGGCAGAGCCTGTTCCCGAAAAGGCAAACGTCCGGCTCCTTGTCCCACACGGAAGGTGGCAGCCCGGAAAGCTGTTGCTGGTCTTCACCTTCCCCCTGCAGCCTATTCACAGGCACAACAGGTTTTGGGATCTGTGCTTGCCCAGAGAAGGAACATCTCACGGTGCGCATCCTCGGCAGAGCCTGTTCCCGAAAAGGCAAACGTCTGGCTCCTTGTCCCACACGGAAGGTGGCAGCCCTGAAAGCTGTTGCTCGTCTTCAACTTCCCCCTGCAGCCTATTCACAGGCACAACAGGTTTGGGGATCTGTGCTTGCCCAGAGAAGGAACATCTCACGGTGCGCATCCTCGGCAGAGCCTGTTCCCGAAAAGGCAAACGTCCGGCTCCTTGTCCCACACGGAAGGTGGCAGCCCGGAAAGCTGTTGCTGGTCTTCACCTTCCCCCTGCAGCCTATTCACAGGCACAACAGGTTTTGGGATCTGTGCTTGCCCAGAGAAGGAACATCTCACGGTGCGCATCCTCGGCAGAGCCTGTTCCCGAAAAGGCAAACGTCCGGCTCCTTGTCCCACACGGAAGGTGGCAGCCCGGAAAGCTGTTGCTGGTCTTCACCTTCCCCCTGCAGCCTATTCACAGGCACAACAGGGTTTGGGATCTGTGCTTGCCCAGAGAAGGAACATCTCACGGTGCGCATCCTCGGCAGAGCCTGTTCCCGAAAAGGCAAACGTCCGGCTCCTTGTCCCACACGGAAGGTGGCAGCCCGGAAAGCTGTTGCTGGTCTTCACCTTCCCCCTGCAGCCTATTCACAGGCACAACAGGTTTTGGGATCTGTGCTTGCCCAGAGAAGGAACATCTCACGGTGCGCATCCTCGGCAGAGCCTGTTCCCGAAAAGGCAAACGTCTGGCTCCTTGTCCCACACGGAAGGTGGCAGCCCGGAAAGCTGTTGCTCGTCTTCAACTTCCCCCTGCAGCCTATTCACAGGCACAACAGGTTTGGGGATCTGTGCTTGCCCAGAGAAGGAACATCTCACGGTGCGCATCCTCGGCAGAGCCTGTTCCCGAAAAGGCAAACGTCCGGCTCCTTGTCCCACACGGAAGGTGGCAGCCCGGAAAGCTGTTGCTGGTCTTCACCTTCCCCCTGCAGCCTATTCACAGGCACAACAGGTTTTGGGATCTGTGCTTGCCCAGAGAAGGAACATCTCACGGTGCGCATCCTCGGCAGAGCCTGTTCCCGAAAAGGCAAACGTCCGGCTCCTTGTCCCACACGGAAGGTGGCAGCCCGGAAAGCTGTTGCTGGTCTTCACCTTCCCCCTGCAGCCTATTCACAGGCACAACAGGTTTTGGGATCTCTGCTTGCCCAGAGAAGGAACATCTCACGGTGCGCATCCTCGGCAGAGCCTGTTCCCGAAAAGGCAAACGTCCGGCTCCTTGTCCCACACGGAAGGTGGCAGCCCGGAAAGCTGTTGCTGGTCTTCACCTTCCCCCTGCAGCCTATTCACAGGCACAACAGTTTTGGGGATCTGTGCTTGCCCAGAGAAGGAACATCTCGCGGTGCGCATCCTCGGCAGAGCCTGTTCCCGAAAAGGCAAACGTCCGGCTCCTTGTCCCACACGGAAGGTGGCAGCCCGGAAAGCTGTTGCTCGTCTTCACCTTCCCCGTGCAGCCTATTCACAGGCACAACAGGTTTTGGGATCTGTGCTTGCCCAGAGAAGGAACATCTCACGGTGCGCATCCTCGGCAGAGCCTGTTCCCGAAAAGGCAAACGTCCGGC
Source organism: Haliaeetus albicilla (assembly GCF_947461875.1). Lineage (NCBI taxonomy): Eukaryota > Metazoa > Chordata > Aves > Accipitriformes > Accipitridae > Haliaeetus > Haliaeetus albicilla. The sequence goes on along the minus strand of NW_027212433.1, from coordinate 2,648,844 downwards.
TCCTTGTCCCACACGGAAGGTGGCAGCCCGGAAAGCTGTTGCTGGTCTTCACCTTCCCCCTGCAGCCTATTCACAGGCACAACAGGTTTTGGGATCTGTGCTTGCCCAGAGAAGGAACATCTCATGGTGCGCATCCTCGGCAGAGCCTGTTCCCGAAAAGGCAAACGTCCGGCTCCTTGTCCCACACGGAAGGTGGCAGCCCGGAAAGCTGTTGCTGGTCTTCACCTTCCCCCTGCAGCCTATTCACAGGCACAACAGGTTTTGGGATCTGTGCTTGCCCAGAGAAGGAACATCTCACGGTGCGCATCCTCGGCAGAGCCTGTTCCCGAAAAGGCAAACGTCCGGCTCCTTGTCCCACACGGAAGGTGGCAGCCCGGAAAGCTCTTGCTGGTCTTCACCTTCCCCCTGCAGCCTATTCACAGGCACAACAGGTTTTGGGATCTGTGCTTGCCCACAGAAGGAACATCTCACGGTGCGCATCCTCGGCAGAGCCTGTTCCCGAAAAGGCAAACGTCCGGCTCCTTGTCCCACACGGAAGGTGGCAGCCCGGAAAGCTGTTGCTGGTCTTCACCTTCCCCCTGCAGCCTATTCACAGGCACAACAGGTTTGGGGATCTGTGCTTGCCCAGAGAAGGAACATCTCACGGTGCGCATCCTCGGCAGAGCCTGTTCCCGAAAAGGCAAACGTCCGGCTCCTTGTCCCACACGGAAGGTGGCAGCCCGGAAAGCTGTTGCTGGTCTTCACCTTCCCCCTGCAGCCTATTCACAGGCACAACAGGTTTTGGGATCTCTGCTTTCCCAAAGACGCAATCTCTCGCGGTGCGCATCCTCGGCAGAGCCTGTTCCCGAAAAGGCAAACGTCCGGCTCCTTGTCCCACACGGAAGGTGGCAGCCCTGAAAGCTGTTGCTCGTCTTCAACTTCCCCCTGCAGCCTATTCACAGGCACAACAGGTTTTGGGATCTGTGCTTGCCCAGAGAAGGAACATCTCACGGTGCGCATCCTCGGCAGAGCCTGTTCCCGAAAAGGCAAACGTCCGGCTCCTTGTCCCACACGGAAGGTGGCAGCCCTGAAAGCTGTTGCTGGTCTTCACCTTCCCCCTGCAGCCTATTCACAGGCACAACAGGTTTTGGGATCTGTGCTTGCCCAAAGACGCAATCTCTCACGGTGCGCATCCTCGGCAGAGCCTGTTCCCGAAAAGGCAAACGTCCGGCTCCTTGTCCCACACGGAAGGTGGCAGCCCGGAAAGCTGTTGCTGGTCTTCACCTTCCCCCTGCAGCCTATTCACAGGCACAACAGGTTTTGGGATCTGTGCTTGCCCAGAGAAGGAACATCTCACGGTGCGCATCCTCGGCAGAGCCTGTTCCCGAAAAGGCAAACGTCCGGCTCCTTGTCCCACACGGAAGGTGGCAGCCCGGAAAGCTGTTGCTGGTCTTCACCTTCCCCCTGCAGCCTATTCACAGGCACAACAGGTTTTGGGATCTGTGCTTGCCCAGAGAAGGAACATCTCACGGTGCGCATCCTCGGCAGAGCCTGTTCCCGAAAAGGCAAACGTCCGGCTCCTTGTCCCACACGGAAGGTGGCAGCCCGGAAAGCTCTTGCTGGTCTTCACCTTCCCCCTGCAGCCTATTCACAGGCACAACAGGTTTTGGGATCTGTGCTTGCCCACAGAAGGAACATCTCACGGTGCGCATCCTCGGCAGAGCCTGTTCCCGAAAAGGCAAACGTCCGGCTCCTTGTCCCACACGGAAGGTGGCAGCCCGGAAAGCTGTTGCTGGTCTTCACCTTCCCCCTGCAGCCTATTCACAGGCACAACAGGTTTGGGGATCTGTGCTTGCCCAGAGAAGGAACATCTCACGGTGCGCATCCTCGGCAGAGCCTGTTCCCGAAAAGGCAAACGTCCGGCTCCTTGTCCCACACGGAAGGTGGCAGCCCGGAAAGCTGTTGCTGGTCTTCACCTTCCCCCTGCAGCCTATTCACAGGCACAACAGGTTTGGGGATCTGTGCTTGCCCAGAGAAGGAACATCTCACGGTGCGCATCCTCGGCAGAGCCTGTTCCCGAAAAGGCAAACGTCCGGCTCCTTGTCCCACACGGAAGGTGGCAGCCCGGAAAGCTGTTGCTGGTCTTCACCTTCCCCCTGCAGCCTATTCACAGGCACAACAGGTTTTGGGATCTCTGCTTTCCCAAAGACGCAATCTCTCGCGGTGCGCATCCTCGGCAGAGCCTGTTCCCGAAAAGGCAAACGTCCGGCTCCTTGTCCCACACGGAAGGTGGCAGCCCTGAAAGCTGTTGCTCGTCTTCAACTTCCCCCTGCAGCCTATTCACAGGCACAACAGGTTTTGGGATCTGTGCTTGCCCAGAGAAGGAACATCTCACGGTGCGCATCCTCGGCAGAGCCTGTTCCCGAAAAGGCAAACGTCCGGCTCCTTGTCCCACACGGAAGGTGGCAGCCCTGAAAGCTGTTGCTGGTCTTCACCTTCCCCCTGCAGCCTATTCACAGGCACAACAGGTTTTGGGATCTGTGCTTGCCCAAAGACGCAATCTCTCACGGTGCGCATCCTCGGCAGAGCCTGTTCCCGAAAAGGCAAACGTCTGGCTCCTTGTCCCACACGGAAGGTGGCAGCCCGGAAAGCTGTTGCTGGTCTTCACCTTCCCCCTGCAGCCTATTCACAGGCACAACAGGGTTTGGGATCTGTGCTTGCCCAGAGAAGGAACATCTCACGGTGCGCATCCTCGGCAGAGCCTGTTCCCGAAAAGGCAAACGTCCGGCTCCTTGTCCCACACGGAAGGTGGCAGCCCGGAAAGCTGTTGCTGGTCTTCACCTTCCCCCTGCAGCCTATTCACAGGCACAACAGGGTTTGGGATCTGTGCTTGCCCAGAGAAGGAACATCTCACGGTGCGCATCCTCGGCAGAGCCTCTTCCCGAAAAGGCAAACATCCGGCTCCTTGTCCCACACGGAAGGTGGCAGCCCGGAAAGCTGTTGCTGGTCTTCACCTTCCCCCTGCAGCCTATTCACAGGCACAACAGGTTTGGGGATCTGTGCTTGCCCAGAGAAGGAACATCTCACGGTGCGCATCCTCGGCAGAGCCTGTTCCCGAAAAGGCAAACGTCTGGCTCCTTGTCCCACACGGAAGGTGGCAGCCCGGAAAGCTGTTGCTCGTCTTCAACTTCCCCCTGCAGCCTATTCACAGGCACAACAGGTTTTGGGATCTGTGCTTGCCCAGAGAAGGAACATCTCACGGTGCGCATCCTCGGCAGAGCCTGTTCATGAAAAGGCAAACGTCCGGCTCCTTGTCCCACACGGAAGGTGGCAGCCCGGAAAGCTGTTGCTGGTCTTCACCTTCCCCCTGCAGCCTATTCACAGGCACAACAGGTTTTGGGATCTGTGCTTGCCCAGAGAAGGAACATCTCACGGTGCGCATCCTCGGCAGAGCCTGTTCCCGAAAAGGCAAACGTCCGGCTCCTTGTCCCACACGGAAGGTGGCAGCCCGGAAAGCTGTTGCTGGTCTTCACCTTCCCCCTGAAGCCTATTCACAGGCACAACAGGTTTGGGGATCTGTGCTTGCCCAGAGAAGGAACATCTCACGGTGCGCATCCTCGGCAGAGCCTGTTCCCGAAAAGGCAAACGTCCGGCTCCTTGTCCCACACGGAAGGTGGCAGCCCGGAAAGCTGTTGCTGGTCTTCACCTTCCCCCTGCAGCCTATTCACAGGCACAACTGGTTTGGGGATCTGTGCTTGCCCAGAGAAGGAACATCTCACGGTGCGCATCCTCGGCAGAGCCTGTTCCCGAAAAGGCAAACGTCCGGCTCCTTGTCCCACACGGAAGGTGGCAGCCCGGAAAGCTGTTGCTCGTCTTCACCTTCCCCCTGCAGCCTATTCACAGGCACCACCGTGCTGGGAATCTCTGCTTTCCCAAAGACGCAATCTCTCACGGTGCGCATCCTCGGCAGAGCCTGTTCCCGAAAAGGCAAACGTCCGGCTCCTTGTCCCACACGGAAGGTGGCAGCCCGGAAAGCTGTTGCTGGTCTTCACCTTCCCCCTGCAGCCTATTCACAGGCACAACAGGTTTTGGGATCTGTGCTTGCCCAGAGAAGGAACATCTCACGGTGCGCATCCTCGGCAGAGCCTGTTCCCGAAAAGGCAAACGTCCGGCTCCTTGTCCCACACGGAAGGTGGCAGCCCGGAAAGCTCTTGCTGGTCTTCACCTTCCCCCTGCAGCCTATTCACAGGCACCACCGCACTGGGAATCTCTGCTTTCCCAAAGACGCAATCTCTCATGGTGCGCATCCTCGGCAGAGCCTGTTCCCGAAAAGGCAAACGTCCGGCTCCTTGTCCCACACGGAAGGTGGCAGCCCGGAAAGCTGTTGCTGGTCTTCACCTTCCCCCTGCAGCCTATTCACAGGCACAACAGGTTTTGGGATCTGTGCTTGCCCAGAGAAGGAACGTCTCACGGTGCGCATCCTCGACAGAGCCTGTTCCCGAAAAGGCAAACGTCCGGCTCCTTGTCCCACACGGAAGGTGGCAGCCCGGAAAGCTGTTGCTGGTCTTCACCTTCCCCCTGCAGCCTATTCACAGGCACAACAGGTTTGGGGATCTGTGCTTGCCCAGAGAAGGAACATCTCACGGTGCGCATCCTCGGCAGAGCCTGTTCCCGAAAAGGCAAACGTCCGGCTCCTTGTCCCACACGGAAGGTGGCAGCCCGGAAAGCTGTTGCTGGTCTTCACCTTCCCCCTGCAGCCTATTCACAGGCACAACAGGTGTTGGGATCTGTGCTTGCCCAGAGAAGGAACATCTCACGGTGCGCATCCTCGGCAGAGCCTGTTCCCGAAAAGGCAAACGTCCGGCTCCTTGTCCCACACGGAAGGTGGCAGCCCGGAAAGCTGTTGCTGGTCTTCACCTTCCCCCTGCAGCCTATTCACAGGCACAACAGGTTTTGGGATTTGTGCTTGCCCAGAGAAGGAACATCTCACGGTGCGCATCCTCGGCAGAGCCTGTTCCCGAAAAGGCAAACGTCCGGCTCCTTGTCCCACACGGAAGGTGGCAGCCCGGAAAGCTCTTGCTGGTCTTCACCTTCCCCCTGCAGCCTATTCACAGGCACAACAGGGTTTGGGATCTCTGCTTTCCCAAAGACGCAATCTCTCGCGGTGCGCATCCTCGGCAGAGCCTGTTCCCGAAAAGGCAAACGTCCGGCTCCTTGTCCCACACGGAAGGTGGCAGCCCGGAAAGCTGTTGCTGGTCTTCACCTTCCCCCTGCAGCCTATTCACAGGCACAACAGGTTTTGGGATCTGTGCTTGCCCAGAGAAGGAACGTCTCACGGTGCGCATCCTCGACAGAGCCTGTTCCCGAAAAGGCAAACGTCCGGCTCCTTGTCCCACACGGAAGGTGGCAGCCCGGAAAGCTGTTGCTGGTCTTCACCTTCCCCCTGCGGCCTATTCACAGGCACAACAGGTTTGGGGATCTGTGCTTGCCCAGAGAAGGAACATCTCACGGTGCGCAGCCTCGGCAGAGCCTGTTCCCGAAAAGGCAAACGTCCGGCTCCTTGTCCCACACGGAAGGTGGCAGCCCGGAAAGCTGTTGCTGGTCTTCACCTTCCCCCTGCAGCCTATTCACAGGCACAACAGGTTTGGGGATCTCTGCTTTCCCAAAGACGCAATCTCTCACGGTGCGCATCCTCGGCAGAGCCTGTTCCCGAAAAGGCAAACGTCCGGCTCCTTGTCCCACACGGAAGGTGGCAGCCCGGAAAGCTGTTGCTGGTCTTCACCTTCCCCCTGCAGCCTATTCACAGGCACAACAGGTTTGGGGATCTGTGCTTGCCCAGAGAAGGAACATCTCACGGTGCGCATCTTCGGCAGTGCCTGTTCCCGGAAAGGCAAACGTCCGGCTCCTTGTCCCACACGGAAGGTGGCAGCCCGGAAAGCTGTTGCTGGTCTTCACCTTCCCCCTGCAGCCTATTCACAGGCACAACAGGTTTTGGGATCTGTGCTTGCCCAGAGTAGGAACATCTCACGGTGCGCATCCTCAGCAGAGCCTGTTCCCGAAAAGGCAAACGTCCGGCTCCTTGTCCTTCACGGAAGGTGGCAGCCCGGAAAGCTGTTGCTGGTCTTCACCTTCCCCCTGCAGCCTATTCACAGGCACAACAGGTTTGGGGATCTGTGCTTGCCCAGAGAAGGAACATCTCACGGTGCGCATCCTCGGCAGAGCCTGTTCCCGAAAAGGCAAACGTCCGGCTCCTTGTCCCACACGGAAGGTGGCAGCCCGGAAAGCTGTTGCTGGTCTTCACCTTCCCCCTGCAGCCTATTCACAGGCACAACAGGTTTGGGGATCTGTGCTTGCCCAGAGAAGGAACATCTCACGGTGCGCATCCTCGGCAGAGCCTGTTCCCGAAAAGGCAAACGTCCGGCTCCTTGTCCCACACGGAAGGTGGCAGCCCGGAAAGCTGTTGCTGGTCTTCACCTTCCCCCTGCAGCCTATTCACAGGCACAACAGGTTTTGGGATCTGTGCTTTCCCAAAGACGCAATCTCTCACGGTGCGCATCCTCGGCAGAGCCTGTTCCCGAAAAGGCAAACGTCCGGCTCCTTGTCCCACACGGAAGGTGGCAGCCCTGAAAGCTGTTGCTGGTCTTCACCTTCCCCCTGCAGCCTATTCACAGGCACAACAGGTTTGGGGATCTGTGCTTGCCCAGAGAAGGAACATCTCACGGTGCGCATCCTCGGCAGAGCCTGTTCCCGAAAAGGCAAACGTCCGGCTCCTTGTCCCACACGGAAGGTGGCAGCCCGGAAAGCTGTTGCTGGTCTTCACCTTCCCCCTGCAGCCTATTCACAGGCACAACAGGTTTTGGGATCTGTGCTTGCCCAGAGAAGGAACATCTCACGGTGCGCATCCTCGGCAGAGCCTGTTCCCGAAAAGGCAGACGTCCGGCTCCTTGTCCCACACGGAAGGTGGCAGCCCTGAAAGCTGTTGCTGGTCTTCACCTTCCCCCTGCAGCCTATTCACAGGCACAACAGGTTTGGGGATCTCTGCTTGCCCAGAGAAGGAACATCTCACGGTGCGCATCCTCGGCAGAGCCTGTTCCCGAAAAGGCAAACGTCCGGCTCCTTGTCCCACACGGAAGGTGGCAGCCCGGAAAGCTGTTGCTGGTCTTCACCTTCCCCCTGCAGCCTATTCACAGGCACAACAGGTTTGGGGATCTGTGCTTGCCCAGAGAAGGAACATCTCACGGTGCGCATCCTCGGCAGAGCCTGTTCCCGAAAAGGCAAACGTCCGGCTCCTTGTCCCACACGGAAGGTGGCAGCCCGGAAAGCTGTTGCTGGTCTTCACCTTCCCCCTGCAGCCTATTCACAGGCACAACAGGTTTTGGGATCTCTGCTTGCCCAGAGAAGGAACATCTCACGGTGCGCATCCTCGGCAGAGCCTGTTCCCAAAAAGGCAAACGTCCGGCTCCTTGTCCCACACGGAAGGTGGCAGCCCGGAAAGCTGTTGCTGGTCTTCACCTTCCCCCTGCAGCCTATTCACAGGCACAACAGGTTTGGGGATCTGTGCTTGCCCAGAGAAGGAACATCTCATGGTGCGCATCCTCGGCAGAGCCTGTTCCCGAAAAGGCAAACGTCCGGCTCCTTGTCCCACACGGAAGGTGGCAGCCCGGAAAGCTGTTGCTGGTCTTCACCTTCCCCCTGCAGCCTATTCACAGGCACAACAGGTTTGGGGATCTGTGCTTTCCCAAAGACGCAATCTCTCACGGTGCGCATCCTCGGCAGAGCCTGTTCCCGAAAAGGCAAACGTCCGGCTCCTTGTCCCACACGGAAGGTGGCAGCCCTGAAAGCTGTTGCTGGTCTTCACCTTCCCCCTGCAGCCTATTCACAGGCACAACAGGTTTGGGGATCTCTGCTTGCGCAGAGAAGGAACATCTCACGGTGCGCATCCTCGGCAGAGCCTGTTCCCGAAAAGGCAAACGTCCGGCTCCTTGTCCCACACGGAAGGTGGCAGCCCGGAAAGCTGTTGCTGGTCTTCACCTTCCCCCTGCAGCCTATTCACAGGCACAACAGGTTTGGGGATCTGTGCTTGCCCAAAGACGCAATCTCTCACGGTGCGCATCCTCGGCAGAGCCTGTTCCCGAAAAGGCAAACGTCCGGCTCCTTGTCCCACACGGAAGGTGGCAGCCCGGAAAGCTGTTGCTGGTCTTCACCTTCCCCCTGCAGCCTATTCACAGGCACAACAGGTTTTGGGATCTGTGCTTGCCCAGAGAAGGAACATCTCACGGTGCGCATCCTCGGCAGAGCCTGTTCCCGAAAAGGCAAACGTCCGGCTCCTTGTCCCACACGGAAGGTGGCAGCCCTGAAAGCTGTTGCTGGTCTTCACCTTCCCCCTGCAGCCTATTCACAGGCACAACAGGTTTTGGGATCTCTGCTTTCCCAAAGACGCAATCTCTCACGGTGCGCATCCTCGGCAGAGCCTGTTCCCGAAAAGGCAAACGTCCGGCTCCTTGTCCCACACGGAAGGTGGCAGCCCGGAAAGCTGTTGCTGGTCTTCACCTTCCCCCTGCAGCCTATTCACAGGCACAACAGCTTTGGGGATCTGTGCTTGCCCAGAGAAGGAACATCTCACGGTGCGCATCTTCGGCAGAGCCTGTTCCCGAAAAGGCAAACGTCCGGCTCCTTGTCCCACACGGAAGGTGGCAGCCCGGAAAGCTGTTGCTGGTCTTCACCTTCCCCCTGCAGCCTATTCACAGGCACAACAGGTTTTGGGATCTGTGCTTGCCCAGAGAAGGAACATCTCACGGTGCGCATCCTCGGCAGAGCCTGTTCCCGAAAAGGCAAACGTCCGGCTCCTTGTCCCACACGGAAGGTGGCAGCCCGGAAAGCTGTTGCTGGTCTTCACCTTCCCCCTGCAGCCTATTCACAGGCACAACAGGTTTGGGGATCTGTGCTTGCCCAGAGAAGGAACATCTCACGGTGCGCATCCTCGGCAGAGCCTGTTCCCGAAAAGGCAAACGTCCGGCTCCTTGTCCCACACGGAAGGTGGCAGCCCGGAAAGCTGTTGCTGGTCTTCACCTTCCCCCTGCAGCCTATTCACAGGCACAACAGGTTTGGGGATCTGTGCTTGCCCAGAGAAGGAACATCTCACGGTGCGCATCCTCGGCAGAGCCTGTTCCCGAAAAGGCAAACGTCCGGCTCCTTGTCCCACACGGAAGGTGGCAGCCCGGAAAGCTCTTGCTGGTCTTCACCTTCCCCCTGCAGCCTATTCACAGGCACAACAGGTTTGGGGATCTGTGCTTGCCCAGAGAAGGAACATCTCACGGTGCGCATCCTCGGCAGAGCCTGTTCCCGAAAAGGCAAACGTCCGGCTCCTTGTCCCACACGGAAGGTGGCAGCCCGGAAAGCTGTTGCTGGTCTTCACCTTCCCCCTGCAGCCTAGTCACAGGCACAACAGGTTTGGGGATCTGTGCTTGCCCAGAGAAGGAACATCTCACGGTGCGCATCCTCGGCAGAGCCTGTTCCCGAAAAGGCAAACGTCCGGCTCCTTGTCCCACACGGAAGGTGGCAGCCCGGAAAGCTGTTGCTGGTCTTCACCTTCCCCCTGCAGCCTATTCACAGGCACAACAGGTTTGGGGATCTGTGCTTGCCCAGAGAAGGAACATCTCACGGTGCGCATCCTCGGCAGAGCCTGTTCCCGAAAAGGCAAACGTCCGGCTCCTTGTCCCACACGGAAGGTGGCAGCCCGGAAAGCTGTTGCTGGTCTTCACCTTCCCCCTGCAGCCTATTCACAGGCACAACAGGTTTGGGGATCTGTGCTTGCCCAGAGAAGGAACATCTCACGGTGCGCATCCTCGGCAGAGCCTGTTCCCGAAAAGGCAAACGTCCGGCTCCTTGTCCCACACGGAAGGTGGCAGCCCTGAAAGCTGTTGCTGGTCTTCACCTTCCCCCTGCAGCCTATTCACAGGCACAACAGGTTTTGGGATTTGTGCTTGCCCAGAGAAGGAACATCTCACGGTGCGCATCCTCGGCAGAGCCTGTTCCCGAAAAGGCAAACGTCCGGCTCCTTGTCCCACACGGAAGGTGGCAGCCCGGAAAGCTGTTGCTGGTCTTCACCTTCCCCCTGCAGCCTATTCACAGGCACAACAGGGTTTGGGATCTCTGCTTTCCCAAAGACGCAATCTCTCGCGGTGCGCATCCTCGGCAGAGCGTGTTCCCGAAAAGGCAAACGTCCGGCTCCTTGTCCCACACGGAAGGTGGCAGCCCGGAAAGCTGTTGCTGGTCTTCACCTTCCCCCTGCAGCCTATTCACAGGCACAACAGGTTTTGGGATCTCTGCTTTCCCAAAGACGCAATCTCTCGCGGTGCGCATCCTCGGCAGAGCCTGTTCCCGAAAAGGCAAACGTCCGGCTCCTTGTCCCACACGGAAGGTGGCAGCCCGGAAAGCTGTTGCTCGTCTTCAACTTCCCCCTGCAGCCTATTCACAGGCACAACAGGTTTTGGGATCTGTGCTTGCCCAGAGAAGGAACATCTCACGGTGCGCATCCTCGGCAGAGCCTGTTCCCGAAAAGGCAAACGTCCGGCTCCTTGTCCCACACGGAAGGTGGCAGCCCGGAAAGCTGTTGCTGGTCTTCACCTTCCCCCTGCAGCCTATTCACAGGCACAACAGGTTTTGGGATCTCTGCTTTCCCAAAGACGCAATCTCTCACGGTGCGCATCCTCGGCAGAGCCTGTTCCCGAAAAGGCAAACGTCCGGCTCCTTGTCCCACACGGAAGGTGGCAGCCCGGAAAGCTGTTGCTCGTCTTCACCTTCCCCCTGCAGCCTATTCACAGGCACAACAGGTTTTGGGATCTGTGCTTGCCCAGAGAAGGAACATCTCACGGTGCGCATCCTCGGCAGAGCCTGTTCCCGAAAAGGCAAACGTCCGGCTCCTTGTCCCACACGGAAGGTGGCAGCCCTGAAAGCTGTTGCTGGTCTTCACCTTCCCCCTGCAGCCTATTCACAGGCACAACAGGTTTGGGGATCTGTGCTTGCCCAGAGAAGGAACATCTCACGGTGCGCATCCTCGGCAGAGCCTGTTCCCGAAAAGGCAAACGTCCGGCTCCTTGTCCCACACGGAAGGTGGCAGCCCGGAAAGCTGTTGCTGGTCTTCACCTTCCCCCTGCAGCCTATTCACAGGCACAACAGGTTTTGGGATCTCTGCTTTCCCAAAGACGCAATCTCTCACGGTGCGCATCCTCGGCAGAGCCTGTTCCCGAAAAGGCAAACGTCCGGCTCCTTGTCCCACACGGAAGGTGGCAGCCCGGAAAGCTGTTGCTCGTCTTCACCTTCCCCCTGCAGCCTATTCACAGGCACAACAGGTTTTGGGATCTGTGCTTGCCCAGAGAAGGAACATCTCACGGTGCGAATCCTCGGCAGAGCCTGTTCCCGAAAAGGCAAACGTCCGGCTCCTTGTCCCACACGGAAGGTGGCAGCCCGGAAAGCTGTTGCTGGTCTTCACCTTCCCCCTGCAGCCTATTCACAGGCACAACAGGTTTGGGGATCTGTGCTTGCCCAGAGAAGGAACATCTCACGGTGCGCATCCTCGGCAGAGCCTGTTCCCGAAAAGGCAAACGTCCGGCTCCTTGTCCCACACGGAAGGTGGCAGCCCGGAAAGCTGTTGCTGGTCTTCACCTTCCCCCTGCAGCCTATTCACAGGCAGCACCGCACTGGGAATCTCTGCTTTCCCAAAGACGCAATCTCTCACGGTGCGCATCCTCGGCAGAGCCTGTTCCCGAAAAGGCAAACGTCCGGCTCCTTGTCCCACACGGAAGGTGGCAGCCCGGAAAGCTGTTGCTGGTCTTCACCTTCCCCCTGCAGCCTATTCACAGGCACAACAGGTTTTGGGATCTCTGCTTGCCCAGAGAAGGAACATCTCACGGTGCGCATCCTCGACAGATCCTGTTCCCGAAAAGGCAAACGTCCGGCTCCTTGTCCCACACGGAAGGTGGCAGCCCGGAAAGCTGTTGCTGGTCTTCACCTTCCCCCTGCAGCCTATTCACAGGCACAACAGGTTTTGGGATCTGTGCTTGCCCAGAGAAGGAACATCTCACGGTGCGCATCCTCGGCAGAGCCTGTTCCCGAAAAGGCAAACGTCCGGCTCCTTGTCCCACACGGAAGGTGGCAGCCCAGAAAGCTGTTGCTCGTCTTCACCTTCCCCCTGCAGCCTATTCACAGGCACAACAGGTTTTGGGATCTGTGCTTGCCCACAGAAGGAACATCTCACGGTGCGCATCCTCGGCAGAGCCTGTTCCCGAAAAGGCAAACGTCCGGCTCCTTGTCCCACACGGAAGGTGGCAGCCCGGAAAGCTGTTGCTGGTCTTCACCTTCCCCCTGCAGCCTATTCACAGGCACAACAGGTTTGGGCATCTGTGCTTGCCCAGAGAAGGAACATCTCACAGTGCGCATCCTCGGCAGATCCTGTTCCCGAAAAGGCAAACGTCCGGCTCCTTGTCCCACACGGAAGGTGGCAGCCCAGAAAGCTGTTGCTGGTCTTCACCTTCCCCCTGCAGCCTATTCACAGGCACAACAGGTTTGGGGATCTGTGCTTGCCCAGAGAAGGAACATCTCACGGTGCGCATCCTCGGCAGAGCCTGTTCCCGAAAAGGCAAACGTCCGGCTCCTTGTCCCACACGGAAGGTGGCAGCCCGGAAAGCTGTTGCTGGTCTTCACCTTCCCCCTGCAGCCTATTCACAGGCACAACAGGTTTGGGGATCTGTGCTTGCCCAGAGAAGGAACATCTCACGGTGCGCATCCTCGGCAGAGCCTGTTCCCGAAAAGGCAAACGTCCGGCTCCTTGTCCCACACGGAAGGTGGCAGCCCGGAAAGCTGTTGCTGGTCTTCACCTTCCCCCTGCAGCCTATTCACAGGCACAACAGGTTTTGGGATCTGTGCTTGCCCAAAGACGCAATCTCTCACGGTGCGCATCCTCGGCAGAGCCTGTTCCCGAAAAGGCAAACGTCCGGCTCCTTGTCCCACACGGAAGGTGGCAGCCCGGAAAGCTGTTGCTGGTCTTCACCTTCCCCCTGCAGCCTATTCACAGGCACCACCGAACTGGGAATCTCTGCTTGCCCAGAGAAGGAACGTCTCACGGTGCGCATCCTCGGCAGAGCCTGTTCCCGAAAAGGCAAACGTCCGGCTCCTTGTCCCACACGGAAGGTGGCAGCCCGGAAAGCTCTTGCTGGTCTTCACCTTCCCCCTGCAGCCTATTCACAGGCACCACCGCACTGGGAATCTCTGCTTTCCCAAAGACGCAATCTCTCACGGTGCGCATCCTCGGCAGAGCGTGTTCCCGAAAAGGCAAACGTCCGGCTCCTTGTCCCACACGGAAGGTGGCAGCCCGGAAAGCTGTTGCTGGTCTTCACCTTCCCCCTGCAGCCTATTCACAGGCACAACAGATTTTGGGATCTGTGCTTGCCCAGAGAAGGAACGTCTCACGGTGCGCATCCTCGGCAGAGCCTGTTCCCGAAAAGGCAAACGTCCGGCTCCTTGTCCCACACGGAAGGTGGCAGCCCGGAAAGCTCTTGCTGGTCTTCACCTTCCCCCTGCAGCCTATTCACAGGCACCACCGCACTGGGAATCTCTGCTTTCCCAAAGACGCAATCTCTCACGGTGCGCATCCTCGGCAGAGCCTGTTCCCGAAAAGGCAAACGTCCGGCTCCTTGTCCCACACGGAAGGTGGCAGCCCGGAAAGCTGTTGCTGGTCTTTCACCTTCCCCCTGCAGCCTATTCACAGGCACAACAGGTTTTGGGATCTGTGCTTGCCCAGAGAAGGAACATCTCACGGTGCGCATCCTCGGCAGAGCCTGTTCCCGAAAAGGCAAACGTCCGGCTCCTTGTCCCACACGGAAGGTGGCAGCCCTGAAAGCTGTTGCTGGTCTTCACCTTCCCCCTGCAGCCTATTCACAGGCACAACAGGTTTTGGGATCTGTGCTTGCCCAGAGAAGGAACATCTCATGGTGCGCATCCTCGGCAGAGCCTGTTCCTGAAAAGGCAAACGTCCGGCTCCTTGTCCCACACGGAAGGTGGCAGCCCGGAAAGCTGTTGCTGGTCTTCACCTTCCCCCTGCAGCCTATTCACAGGCACCACCGCATTGGGAATCTCTGCTTGCCCAGAGAAGGAACATCTCACGGTGCGCATCCTCGGCAGAGCCTGTTCCCGAAAAGGCAAACGTCCGGCTCCTTGTCCCACACGGAAGGTGGCAGCCCGGAAAGCTGTTGCTGGTCTTCACCTTCCCCCTGCAGCCTATTCACAGGCACCACCGCACTGGGAATCTCTGCTTTCCCAAAGACGCAATCTCTCACGGTGCGCATCCTCGGCAGAGCCTGTTCCCGAAAAGGCAAACGTCCGGCTCCTTGTCCCACACGGAAGGTGGCAGCCCGGAAAGCTGTTGCTGGTCTTCACCTTCCCCCTGCAGCCTATTCACAGGCACAACAGGTTTTGGGATCTCTGCTTGCCCAGAGAAGGAACATCTCACGGTGCGCATCCTCGGCAGAGCCTGTTCCCGAAAAGGCAAACGTCCGGCTCCTTGTCCCACACGGAAGGTGGCAGCCCGGAAAGCTGTTGCTGGTCTTCACCTTCCCCCTGCAGCCTATTCACAGGCACAACCGCACTGGGAATCTCTGCTTTCCCAAAGACGCAATCTCTCATGGTGCGCATCCTCGGCAGAGCCTGTTCCCGAAAAGGCAAACGTCCGGCTCCTTGTCCCACACGGAAGGTGGCAGCCCGGAAAGCTGTTGCTGGTCTTCACCTTCCCCCTGCAGCCTATTCACAGGCACAACAAGTTTTGGGATCTGTGCTTGCCCAGAGAAGGAACGTCTCATGGTGCGCATCCTCGACAGAGCCTGTTCCCGAAAAGGCAAACGTCCGGCTCCTTGTCCCACACGGAAGGTGGCAGCCCGGAAAGCTGTTGCTGGTCTTCACCTTCCCCCTGCAGCCTATTCACAGGCACCACCGCACTAGGAATCTCTGCTTTCGCAAAGACGCAGTCTCTCATGGTGCGCATCCTCGGCAGAGCCTGTTCCCGAAAAGGCAAACGTCCGGCTCCTTGTCCCACACGGAAGGTGGCAGCCCTGAAAGCTGTTGCTGGTCTTCACCTTCCCCCTGCAGCCTATTCACAGGCACAACAGGTTTTGGGATCTGTGCTTGCCCAGAGAAGGAACATCTCACAGTGCGCATACTCGGCAGAGCCTATTCCCTAAAAGGCAAACGTCCAGCTCCTTGTCCCACACTGAAGGTGGCAGCCCTGAAAGCTCTTGCTGGTCTTCACCTTCCCCCTGCAGCCTATTCACAGGCACAACCGCAGTGCGAATCTCTGCTTGCCCAGAGAAGGAACATCTCACGGTGCGCATCCTCGGCAGAGCCTGTTCCCGAAAAGGCAAACGTCCGGCTCCTTGTCCCACACGGAAGGTGGCAGCCCGGAAAGCTGTTGCTCGTCTTCAACTTCCCCCTGCAGCCTATTCACAGGCACAACAGGTTTTGGGATCTGTGCTTGCCCAGAGAAGGAACATCTCACGGTGCGCATCCTCGGCAGAGCCTGTTCCCGAAAAGGCAAACGTCCGGCTCCTTGTCCCACACGGAAGGTGGCAGCCCGGAAAGCTGTTGCTGGTCTTCACCTTCCCCCTGCAGCCTATTCACAGGCACAACAGGTTTTGGGATCTGTGCTTGCCCAGAGAAGGAACATCTCACGGTGCGCATCCTCGGCAGAGCCTGTTCCCGAAAAGGCAAACGTCCGGCTCCTTGTCCCACACAGAAGGAGGCAGCCCGGAAAGCTGTTGCTGGTCTTCACCTTCCCCTTGCAGCCTATTCACAGGCACAACAGGTTTGGGGATCTGTGCTTGCCCAGAGAAGGAACATCTCACGGTGCGCATCCTCGGCAGAGCCTGTTCCCGAAAAGGCAAACGTCCGGCTCCTTGTCCCACACGGAAGGTGGCAGCCCGGAAAGCTGTTGCTGGTCTTCACCTTCCCCCTGCAGCCTATTCACAGGCACAACAGGTTTTGGGATCTGTGCTTGCCCAGAGAAGGAACATCTCACGGTGCGCATCCTCGGCAGAGCCTGTTCCCGAAAAGGCAAACGTCCGGCTCCTTGTCCCACACGGAAGGTGGCAGCCCGGAAAGCTGTTGCTGGTCTTCACCTTCCCCCTGCAGCCTATTCACAGGCACAACAGGTTTTGGGATCTGTGCTTGCCCAGAGAAGGAACATCTCACGGTGCGCATCCTCGGCAGAGCCTGTTCCCGAAAAGGCAAACGTCCGGCTCCTTGTCCCACACGGAAGGTGGCAGCCCGGAAAGCTGTTGCTGGTCTTCACCTTCCCCCTGCAGCCTATTCACAGGCACAACAGGTTTGGGGATCTGTGCTTGCCCAGAGAAGGAACATCTCACGGTGCGCATCCTCGGCAGAGCCTGTTCCCGAAAAGGCAAACGTCCGGCTCCTTGTCCCACACGGAAGGTGGCAGCCCGGAAAGCTGTTGCTGGTCTTCACCTTCCCCCTGCAGCCTATTCACAGGCACAACAGGTTTTGGGATCTGTGCTTGCCCAGAGAAGGAACATCTCACGGTGCGCATCCTCGGCAGAGCCTGTTCCCGAAAAGGCAAACGTCCGGCTCCTTGTCCCACATGGAAGGTGGCAGCCCGGAAAGCTGTTGCTGGTCTTCACCTTCCCCCTGCAGCCTATTCACAGGCACCACCGCACTGGGAATCTCTGCTTGCCCAGAGAAGGAACGTCTCACGGTGCGCATCCTCGGCAGAGCCTGTTCCCGAAAAGGCAAACGTCCGGCTCCTTGTCCCACACGGAAGGTGGCAGCCCGGAAAGCTGTTGCTGGTCTTCACCTTCCCCCTGCAGCCTATTCACAGGCACCACCGCACTGGGAATCTCTGCTTTCCCAAAGACGCAATCTCTCACGGTGCGCATCCTCGGCAGAGCCTGTTCCCGAAAAGGCAAACGTCCGGCTCCTTGTCCCACACGGAAGGTGGCAGCCCGGAAAGCTGTTGCTGGTCTTCACCTTCCCCCTGCAGCCTATTCACAGGTACCACCGCACTGGGAATCTCTGCTTTCCTAAAGACGCAATCTCTCACGGTGCGCATCCTCGGCAGAGCCTGTTCCCGAAAAGGCAAACGTCCGGCTCCTTGTCCCACACGGAAGGTGGCAGCCCGGAAAGCTGTTGCTGGTCTTCACCTTCCCCCTGCAGCCTATTCACAGGCACAACAGGTTTTGGGATCTGTGCTTGCCCAGAGAAGGAACATCTCACGGTGCGCATCCTCGGCAGAGCCTGTTCCCGAAAAGGCAAACGTCCGGCTCCTTGTCCCACACGGAAGGTGGCAGCCCGGAAAGCTGTTGCTGGTCTTCACCTTCCCCCTGCAGCCTATTCACAGGCACCACCGCACTGGGAATCTCTGCTTTCCCAAAGACGCAATCTCTCATGGTGCGCATCCTCGGCAGAGCCTGTTCCCGAAAAGGCAAACGTCCGGCTCCTTGTCCCACACGGAAGGTGGCAGCCCGGAAAGCTGTTGCTGGTCTTCACCTTCCCCCTGCAGCCTATTCACAGGCACAACAGGTTTTGGGATCTGTGCTTGCCCAGAGAAAGAACGTCTCACGGTGCGCATCCTTGGCAGAGCCTGTTCCCGAAAAGGCAAACGTCCGGCTCCTTGTCCCACACGGAAGGTGGCAGCCCAGAAAGCTGTTGCTGGTCTTCACCTTCCCCCTGCAGCCTATTCACAGGCACCACCGCACTAGGAATCTCTGCTTTCGCAAAGACGCAATCTCTCATGGTGCGCATCCTCGGCAGAGCCTGTTCCCGAAAAGGCAAACGTCCGGCTCCTTGTCCCACACGGAAGGTGGCAGTCCTGAAAGCTGTTGCTGGTCTTCACCTTCCCCCTGCAGCCTATGCACAGGCACCACCGCACTGGGAATCTCTGCTTGCCCAGAGAAGGAACGTCTCACGGTGCGCATCCTCGGCAGAGCCTGTTCCCGAAAAGGCAAACGTCCGGCTCCTTGTCCCACACGGAAGGTGGCAGCCCTGAAAGCTGTTGCTGGTCTTCACCTTCCCCCTGCAGCCTATTCACAGGCACCACCGCACTGGGAATCTCTGCTTTCCCAAGGACGCAATCTCTCACGGTGCGCATCCTCGGCAGAGCGTGTTCCCGAAAAGGCAAACGTCCGGCTCCTTGTCCCACACGGAAGGTGGCAGCCCGGAAAGCTGTTGCTGGTCTTCACCTTCCCCTTCCCCGTGCAGCCTATTCACAGGCACAACCGCACTGGGAATCTCTGCTTTCCCAAAGACGCAATCCCTCACGGTGCGCATCCTCGGCAGAGCCTGTTCCCGAAAAGGCAAACGTCCAGCTCCTTGTCCCACACGGAAGGTGGCAGCCCGGAAAGCTGTTGCTGGTCTTCACCTTCCCCCTGCAGCCTATTCACAGGCACAACAGGTTTTGGGATCTGTGCTTGCCCAGAGAAGGAACATCTCACGGTGCGCATCCTCGGCAGAGCCTGTTCCCGAAAAGGCAAACGTCCGGCTCCTTGTCCCACACGGAAGGTGGCAGCCCGGAAAGCTGTTGCTGGTCTTCACCTTCCCCCTGCAGCCTATTCACAGGCACAACAGGTATTGGGATCTCTGCTTGCCCAGAGAAGGAACATCTCACGGTGCGCATCCTCGGCAGAGCCTGTTCCCGAAAAGGCAAACGTCCGGCTCCTTGTCCCACACGGAAGGTGGCAGCCCTGAAAGCTGTTGCTGGTCTTTCACCTTCCCCCTGCAGCCTATTCACAGGCACAACAGGTTTTGGGATCTGTGCTTGCCCAGAGAAGGAACATCTCACGGTGCGCATCCTCGGCAGAGCCTGTTCCCGAAAAGGCAAACGTCCGGCTCCTTGTCCCACACGGAAGGTGGCAGCCCGGAAAGCTGTTGCTGGTCTTCACCTTCCCCCTGCAGCCTATTCACAGGCACCACCGCACTGGGAATCTCTGCTTTCCCAAAGACGCAATCTCTCACGGTGCGCATCCTCGGCAGAGCCTGTTCCCGAAAAGGCAAACGTCCGGCTCCTTGTCCCACACGGAAAGTGGCAGCCCTGAAAGCTGTTGCTGGTCTTCACCTTCCCCCTGCAGCCTATTCACAGGCACAACAGGTTTTGGGATCTGTGCTTGCCCAGAGAAGGAACGTCTCACGGTGCGCATCCTCGGCAGAGCCTGTTCCCGAAAAGGCAAACGTCCGGCTCCTTGTCCCACACGGAAGGTGGCAGCCCGGAAAGCTGTTGCTGGTCTTCACCTTCCCCCTGCAGCCTATTCACAGGCACCACCGCACTGGGAATCTCTGCTTTCCCAAAGACGCAATCTCTCACGGTGCGCATCCTCGGCAGAGCCTGTTCCCGAAAAGGCAAACGTCCGGCTCCTTGTCCCACACGGAAGGTGGCAGCCCGGAAAGCTGTTGCTGGTCTTCACCTTCCCCCTGCAGCCTATTCACAGGTACCACCGCACTGGGAATCTCTGCTTTCCTAAAGACGCAATCTCTCACGGTGCGCATCCTCGGCAGAGCCTGTTCCCGAAAAGGCAAACGTCCGGCTCCTTGTCCCACACGGAAGGTGGCAGCCCGGAAAGCTGTTGCTGGTCTTCACCTTCCCCCTGCAGCCTATTCACAGGCACAACAGGTTTTGGGATCTGTGCTTGCCCAGAGAAGGAACATCTCACGGTGCGCATCCTCGGCAGAGCCTGTTCCCGAAAAGGCAAACGTCCGGCTCCTTGTCCCACACGGAAGGTGGCAGCCCGGAAAGCTGTTGCTGGTCTTCACCTTCCCCCTGCAGCCTATTCACAGGCACCACCGCACTGGGAATCTCTGCTTTCCCAAAGACGCAATCTCTCATGGTGCGCATCCTCGGCAGAGCCTGTTCCCGAAAAGGCAAACGTCCGGCTCCTTGTCCCACACGGAAGGTGGCAGCCCGGAAAGCTGTTGCTGGTCTTCACCTTCCCCCTGCAGCCTATTCACAGGCACAACAGGTTTTGGGATCTGTGCTTGCCCAGAGAAAGAACGTCTCACGGTGCGCATCCTTGGCAGAGCCTGTTCCCGAAAAGGCAAACGTCCGGCTCCTTGTCCCACACGGAAGGTGGCAGCCCAGAAAGCTGTTGCTGGTCTTCACCTTCCCCCTGCAGCCTATTCACAGGCACCACCGCACTAGGAATCTCTGCTTTCGCAAAGACGCAATCTCTCATGGTGCGCATCCTCGGCAGAGCCTGTTCCCGAAAAGGCAAACGTCCGGCTCCTTGTCCCACACGGAAGGTGGCAGTCCTGAAAGCTGTTGCTGGTCTTCACCTTCCCCCTGCAGCCTATGCACAGGCACCACCGCACTGGGAATCTCTGCTTGCCCAGAGAAGGAACGTCTCACGGTGCGCATCCTCGGCAGAGCCTGTTCCCGAAAAGGCAAACGTCCGGCTCCTTGTCCCACACGGAAGGTGGCAGCCCTGAAAGCTGTTGCTGGTCTTCACCTTCCCCCTGCAGCCTATTCACAGGCACCACCGCACTGGGAATCTCTGCTTTCCCAAGGACGCAATCTCTCACGGTGCGCATCCTCGGCAGAGCGTGTTCCCGAAAAGGCAAACGTCCGGCTCCTTGTCCCACACGGAAGGTGGCAGCCCGGAAAGCTGTTGCTGGTCTTCACCTTCCCCTTCCCCGTGCAGCCTATTCACAGGCACAACCGCACTGGGAATCTCTGCTTTCCCAAAGACGCAATCCCTCACGGTGCGCATCCTCGGCAGAGCCTGTTCCCGAAAAGGCAAACGTCCAGCTCCTTGTCCCACACGGAAGGTGGCAGCCCGGAAAGCTGTTGCTGGTCTTCACCTTCCCCCTGCAGCCTATTCACAGGCACAACAGGTTTTGGGATCTGTGCTTGCCCAGAGAAGGAACATCTCACGGTGCGCATCCTCGGCAGAGCCTGTTCCCGAAAAGGCAAACGTCCGGCTCCTTGTCCCACACGGAAGGTGGCAGCCCGGAAAGCTGTTGCTGGTCTTCACCTTCCCCCTGCAGCCTATTCACAGGCACAACAGGTATTGGGATCTCTGCTTGCCCAGAGAAGGAACATCTCACGGTGCGCATCCTCGGCAGAGCCTGTTCCCGAAAAGGCAAACGTCCGGCTCCTTGTCCCACACGGAAGGTGGCAGCCCTGAAAGCTGTTGCTGGTCTTTCACCTTCCCCCTGCAGCCTATTCACAGGCACAACAGGTTTTGGGATCTGTGCTTGCCCAGAGAAGGAACATCTCACGGTGCGCATCCTCGGCAGAGCCTGTTCCCGAAAAGGCAAACGTCCGGCTCCTTGTCCCACACGGAAGGTGGCAGCCCGGAAAGCTGTTGCTGGTCTTCACCTTCCCCCTGCAGCCTATTCACAGGCACCACCGCACTGGGAATCTCTGCTTTCCCAAAGACGCAATCTCTCACGGTGCGCATCCTCGGCAGAGCCTGTTCCCGAAAAGGCAAACGTCCGGCTCCTTGTCCCACACGGAAAGTGGCAGCCCTGAAAGCTGTTGCTGGTCTTCACCTTCCCCCTGCAGCCTAGTCACAGGCACAACAGGTTTGGGGATCTGTGCTTGCCCAGAGAAGGAACATCTCACGGTGCGCATCCTCGGCAGAGCGTGTTCCCGAAAAGGCAAACGTCCAGCTCCTTGTCCCACACGGAAGGTGGCAGCCCGGAAAGCTGTTGCTGGTCTTCACCTTCCCCCTGCAGCCTATTCACAGGCACCACCGCACTGGGAATCTCTGGTTTCCCAAAGACGCAATCTCTCGCGGTGCGCATCCTCGGCAGAGCCTGTTCCCGAAAAGGCAAACGTCCGGCTCCTTGTCCCACACGGAAGGTGGCAGCCCGGAAAGCTGTTGCTGGTCTTCACCTTCCCCCTGCAGCCTATTCACAGGCACCACCGCACTGGGAATCTCTGCTTTCCCAAAGACGCAATCTCTCACGGTGCGCATCCTCGGCAGAGCCTGTTCCCGAAAAGGCAAACGTCCGTCTCCTTGTCCCACACGGAAGGTGGCAGCCCTGAAAGCTGTTGCTGGTCTTCACCTTCCCCCTGCAGCCTATTCACAGGCACAACAGGTTTTGGGATCTGTGCTTGCCCAGAGAAGGAACATCTCACGGTGCGCATCCTCGGCAGAGCCTGTTCCCGAAAAGGCAAACGTCCAGCTCCTTGTCCCACACGGAAGGTGGCAGACCTGAAAGCTGTTGCTGGTCTTCACCTTCCCCCTGCAGCCTATTCACAGGCACAACAGGTTTGGGGATCTGTGCTTGCCCAGAGAAGGAACATCTCACGGTGCGCATCCTCGGCAGAGCCTGTTCCCGAAAAGGCAAACGTCCGGCTCCTTGTCCCACACGGAAGGTGGCAGCCCGGAAAGCTGTTGCTGGTCTTCACCTTCCCCCTGCAGCCTATTCACAGGCACCACCGCACTGGGAATCTCTGCTTTCCCAAAGACGCAATCTCTCACGGTGCGCATCCTCGGCAGAGCCTGTTCCCGAAAAGGCAAACGTCCGGCTCCTTGTCCCACACGGAAGGTGGCAGCCCGGAAAGCTGTTGCTGGTCTTCACCTTCCCCCTGCAGCCTAGTCACAGGCACAACAGGTATTGGGATCTCTGCTTGCCCAGAGAAGGAACATCTCACGGTGCGCATCCTCGGCAGAGCCTGTTCCCGAAAAGGCAAACGTCCGGCTCCTTGTCCCACACGGAAGGTGGCAGCCCTGAAAGCTCTTGCTGGTCTTTCACCTTCCCCCTGCAGCCTATTCACAGGCACAACAGGTTTTGGGATCTGTGCTTGCCCAGAGAAGGAACATCTCACGGTGCGCATCCTCGGCAGAGCCTGTTCCCGAAAAGGCAAACGTCCGGCTCCTTGTCCCACACGGAAGGTGGCAGCCCGGAAAGCTGTTGCTGGTCTTAACCTTCCCCCTGCAGCCTATTCACAGGCACAACAGGTTTTGGGATCTGTGCTTGCCCAGAGAAGGAACATCTCATGGTGCGCATCCTCGGCAGAGCCTGTTCCCGAAAAGGCAAACGTCCGGCTCCTTGTCCCACACGGAAGGTGGCAGCCCGGAAAGCTGTTGCTGGTCTTCACCTTCCCCCTGCAGCCTATTCACAGGCACAACAGGTTTTGGGATCTGTGCTTGCCCAGAGAAGGAACATCTCACGGTGCGCATCCTCGGCAGAGCCTGTTCCCGAAAAGGCAAACGTCCGGCTCCTTGTCCCACACGGAAGGTGGCAGCCCGGAAAGCTGTTGCTGGTCTTCACCTTCCCCCTGCAGCCTATTCAGAGGCACCACCACACTGGGAATCTCTGCTTTCCCAAAGACGCAATCTCTCATGGTGCGCATCCTCGGCAGAGCCTGTTCCCGAAAAGGCAAACGTCCGGCTCCTTGTCCCACACGGAAGGTGGCAGCCCGGAAAGCTGTTGCTGGTCTTCACCTTCCCCCTGCAGCCTATTCACAGGCACAACAGGTTTGGGGATCTGTGCTTGCCCAAAGACGCAATCTCTCACGGTGCGCATCCTCGACAGAGCCTGTTCCCGAAAAGGCAAACGTCCGGCTCCTTGTCCCACACGGAAGGTGGCAGCCCGGAAAGCTGTTGCTGGTCTTCACCTTCCCCCTGCAGCCTATTCACAGGCACAACAGGTTTTGGGATCTGTGCTTGCCCAGAGAAGGAACATCTCACGGTGCGCATCCTCGGCAGAGCCTGTTCCCGAAAAGGCAAACGTCCGGCTCCTTGTCCCACACGGAAGGTGGCAGCCCGGAAAGCTGTTGCTGGTCTTCACCTTCCCCCTGCAGCCTATTCACAGGCACCACCACACTGGGAATCTCTGCTTTCCCAAAGACGCAATCTCTCATGGTGCGCATCCTCGGCAGAGCCTGTTCCCGAAAAGGCAAACGTCCGGCTCCTTGTCCCACACGGAAGGTGGCAGCCCGGAAAGCTGTTGCTGGTCTTCACCTTCCCCCTGCAGCCTATTCACAGGCACAACAGGTTTTGGGATCTGTGCTTGCCCAAGGACGCAATCTCTCACGGTGCGCATCCTCGGCAGAGCCTGTTCCCGAAAAGGCAAACGTCCGGCTCCTTGTCCCACACGGAAGGTGACAGCCCGGAAAGCTGTTGCTGGTCCTCACCTTCCCCCTGCAGCCTATTCACAGGCACAACAGGTTTTGGGATCTGTGCTTGCCCAGAGAAGGAACATCTCACGGTGCGCATCCTCGGCAGAGCCTGTTCCCGAAAAGGCAAACGTCCGGCTCCTTGTCCCACACGGAAGGTGGCAGCCCGGAAAGCTGTTGCTGGTCTTCACCTTCCCCCTGCAGCCTATTCACAGGCACCACCGCACTGGGAATCTCTGGTTTCCCAAAGACGCAATCTCTCACGGTGCGCATCCTCGGCAGAGCCTGTTCCCGAAAAGGCAAACGTCCGGCTCCTTGTCCCACACGGAAGGTGGCAGCCCGGAAAGCTGTTGCTGGTCTTCACCTTCCCCCTGCAGCCTATTCACAGGCACAACAGGTTTTGGGATCTCTGCTTGCCCAGAGAAGGAACATCTCACGGTGCGCATCCTCGGCAGAGCCTGTTCCCGAAAAGGCAAACGTCCGGCTCCTTGTCCCACACGGAAGGTGGCAGCCCGGAAAGCTGTTGCTGGTCTTCACCTTCCCCCTGCAGCCTATTCACAGGCACAACAGGTTTGGGGATCTGTGCTTGCCCAGAGAAGGAACATCTCACGGTGCGCATCCTCGGCAGAGCCTGTTCCCGAAAAGGCAAACGTCCGGCTCCTTGTCCCACACGGAAGGTGGCAGCCCGGAAAGCTGTTGCTGGTCTTCACCTTCCCCCTGCAGCCTATTCACAGGCACAACAGGTTTTGGGATCTCTGCTTGCCCAGAGAAGGAACATCTCACGGTGCGCATCCTCGGCAGAGCCTGTTCCCGAAAAGGCAAACGTCCGGCTCCTTGTCCCACACGGAAGGTGGCAGCCCGGAAAGCTGTTGCTGGTCTTCACCTTCCCCCTGCAGCCTATTCACAGGCACAACAGGTTTGGGGATCTGTGCTTGCCCAGAGAAGGAACATCTCACGGTGCGCATCCTCGGCAGAGCCTGTTCCCGAAAAGGCAAACGTCCGGCTCCTTGTCCCACACGGAAGGTGGCAGCCCGGAAAGCTGTTGCTGGTCTTCACCTTCCCCCTGCAGCCTATTCACAGGCACAACAGGTTTTGGGATCTGTGCTTGCCCAGAGAAGGAACATCTCACGGTGCGCATCCTCGGCAGAGCCTGTTCCCGAAAAGGCAAACGTCCGGCTCCTTGTCCCACACGGAAGGTGGCAGCCCTGAAAGCTGTTGCTGGTCTTCACCTTCCCCCTGCAGCCTATTCACAGGGACAACAGGTTTGGGGATCTGTGCTTGCCCAGAGAAGGAACATCTCACGGTGCGCATCCTCGGCAGAGCCTGTTCCCGAAAAGGCAAACGTCCAGCTCCTTGTCCCACACGGAAGGTGGCAGCCCGGAAAGCTGTTGCTGGTCTTCACCTTCCCCCTGCAGCCTATTCACAGGCACAACCGCAGTGCGAATCTCTGCTTTCCCAAAGACGCAATCTCTCGCGGCGCGCATCCTCGGCAGAGCCTGTTCCCGAAAAGGCAAACGTCCGGCTCCTTGTCCCACACGGAAGGTGGCAGCCCGGAAAGCTGTTGCTGGTCTTCACCTTCCCCCTGCAGCCTATTCACAGGCACAACAGGTTTTGGGATCTGTGCTTGCCCAGAGAAGGAACGTCTCACGGTGCGCATCCTCGACAGAGCCTGTTCCCGAAAAGGCAAACGTCCGGCTCCTTGTCCCACACGGAAGGTGGCAGCCCGGAAAGCTCTTGCTGGTCTTCACCTTCCCCCTGCAGCCTAGTCACAGGCACCACCGCACTGGGAATCTCTGCTTTCCCAAAGACGCAATCTCTCATGGTGCGCATCCTCGGCAGAGCCTGTTCCCGAAAAGGCAAACGTCCGGCTCCTTGTCCCACACGGAAGGTGGCAGCCCTGAAAGCTGTTGCTGGTCTTCACCTTCCCCCTGCAGCCTATTCACAGGCACAACAGGTTTTGGGATCTGTGCTTGCCCAGAGAAGGAACATCTCACGGTGCGCATCCTCGGCAGAGCCTGTTCCCGAAAAGGCAAACGTCCAGCTCCTTGTCCCACACGGAAGGTGGCAGACCTGAAAGCTGTTGCTGGTCTTCACCTTCCCCCTGCAGCCTATTCACAGGCACAACAGGTTTTGGGATCTCTGCTTGCCCAGAGAAGGAACATCTCACGGTGCGCATCCTCGGCAGAGCCTGTTCCCGAAAAGGCAAACGTCCGGCTCCTTGTCCCACACGGAAGGTGGCAGCCCGGAAAGCTCTTGCTGGTCTTCACCTTCCCCCTGCAGCCTATTCACAGGCACCACCGCACTGGGAATCTCTGGTTTCCCAAAGACGCAATCTCTCACGGTGCGCATCCTCGGCAGAGCCTGTTCCCGAAAAGGCAAACGTCCGGCTCCTTGTCCCACACGGAAGGTGGCAGCCCGGAAAGCTCTTGCTGGTCTTCACCTTCCCCCTGCAGCCTATTCACAGGCACAACAGGTTTTGGGATCTCTGCTTGCCCAGAGAAGGAACATCTCACGGTGCGCATCCTCGGCAGAGCCTGTTCCCGAAAAGGCAAACGTCCGGCTCCTTGTCCCACACGGAAGGTGGCAGCCCGGAAAGCTGTTGCTGGTCTTCACCTTCCCCCTGCAGCCTATTCACAGGCACAACAGGTTTGGGGATCTGTGCTTGCCCAGAGAAGGAACATCTCACGGTGCGCATCCTCGGCAGAGCCTGTTCCCGAAAAGGCAAACGTCCGGCTCCTTGTCCCACACGGAAGGTGGCAGCCCGGAAAGCTGTTGCTGGTCTTCAACTTCCCCCTGCAGCCTATTCACAGGCACCACCGCACTGGGAATCTCTGCTTTCCCAAAGACGCAATCTCTTATGGTGCGCAACCTCGGCAGAGCCTGTTCCCGAAAAGGCAAACGTCCGGCTCCTTGTCCCACACGGAAGGTGGCAGCCCGGAAAGCTGTTGCTGGTCTTCACCTTCCCCCTGCAGCCTGTTCACAGGCACAACAGGTTTTGGGATCTGTGCTTGCCCAGAGAAGGAACATCTCACGGTGCGCATCCTCGGCAGAGCCTGTTCCCGAAAAGGCAAACGTCCGGCTCCTTGTCCCACACGGAAGGTGGCAGCCCGGAAAGCTGTTGCTGGTCTTCACCTTCCCCCTGCAGCCTATTCACAGGCACAACAGGTTTTGGGATCTGTGCTTGCCCAAACACGCAATCTCTCACGGTGCGCATCCTCGGCAGAGCCTGTTCCCGAAAAGGCAAACATCCGGCTCCTTGTCCCACACGGAAGGTGGCAGCCCGGAAAGCTGTTGCTGGTCTTCACCTTCCCCCTGCAGCCTATTCACAGGCACAACAGGTTTGGGGATCTGTGCTTGCCCAGAGAAGGAACATCTCACGGTGCGCATCCTCGGCAGAGCGTGTTCCCGAAAAGGCAAACGTCCGGCTCCTTGTCCCACACGGAAGGTGGCAGCCCGGAAAGCTGTTGCTGGTCTTCACCTTCCCCCTGCAGCCTATTCACAGGCACAACAGGTTTTGGGATCTGTGCTTGCCCAGAGAAGGAACATCTCACGGTGCGCATCCTCGGCAGAGCGTGTTCCCGAAAAGGCAAACGTCCGGCTCCTTGTCCCACACGGAAGGTGGCAGCCCTGAAAGCTGTTGCTGGTCTTCACCTTCCCCCTGCAGCCTATTCACAGGCACAACAGGTTTTGGGATCTGTGCTTGCCCAGAGAAGGAACATCTCACGGTGCGCATCCTCGGCAGAGCCTGTTCCCGAAAAGGCAAACGTCCAGCTCCTTGTCCCACACGGAAGGTGGCAGCCCGGAAAGCTGTTGCTGGTCTTCACCTTCCCCCTGCAGCCTATTCACAGGCACAACCGCAGTGCGAATCTCTGCTTTCCCAAAGACGCAATCTCTCGCGGTGCGCATCCTCGGCAGAGCCTGTTCCCGAAAAGGCAAACGTCCGGCTCCTTGTCCCACACGGAAGGTGGCAGCCCGGAAAGCTGTTGCTGGTCTTCACCTTCCCCCTGCAGCCTATTCACAGGCACAACAGGTTTTGGGATCTGTGCTTGCCCAGAGAAGGAACGTCTCACGGTGCGCATCCTCGACAGAGCCTGTTCCCGAAAAGGCAAACGTCCGGCTCCTTGTCCCACACGGAAGGTGGCAGCCCGGAAAGCTGTTGCTGGTCTTCACCTTCCCCCTGCAGCCTATTCACAGGCACCACCGCACTGGGAATCTCTGCTTTCCCAAAGACGCAATCTCTCATGTTGCGCATCCTCGGCAGAGCCTGTTCCCGAAAAGGCAAACGTCCGGCTCCTTGTCCCACACAGAAGGTGGCAGCCCTGAAAGCTGTTGCTGGTCTTCACCTTCCCCCTGCAGCCTATTCACAGGCACAACAGGTTTTGGGATCTGTGCTTGCCCAGAGAAGGAACATCTCACGGTGCGCATCCTCGGCAGAGCCTGTTCCCGAAAAGGCAAACGTCCAGCTCCTTGTCCCACACGGAAGGTGGCAGACCTGAAAGCTGTTGCTGGTCTTCACCTTCCCCCTGCAGCCTATTCACAGGCACAACAGGTTTTGGGATCTGTGCTTGGCCAGAGAAGGAACATCTCACGGTGCGCATCCTCGGCAGAGCCTGTTCCCGAAAAGGCAAACGTCCGGCTCCTTGTCCCACACGGAAGGTGGCAGCCCGGAAAGCTGTTGCTGGTCTTCACCTTCCCCCTGCAGCCTATTCACAGGCACCACCGCACTGGGAATCTCTGCTTTCCCAAAGACGCAATCTCTCACGGTGCGCATCCTCGGCAGAGCCTGTTCCCGAAAAGGCAAACGTCCGGCTCCTTGTCCCACACGGAAGGTGGCAGCCCGGAAAGCTGTTGCTGGTCTTCACCTTCCCCCTGCAGCCTATTCACAGGCACAACAGGTATTGGGATCTCTGCTTGCCCAGAGAAGGAACATCTCACGGTGCGCATCCTCGGCAGAGCCTGTTCCCAAAAAGGCAAACGTCCGGCTCCTTGTCCCACACGGAAGGTGGCAGCCCGGAAAGCTGTTGCTGGTCTTTCACCTTCCCCCTGCAGCCTATTCACAGGCACAACAGGTTTGGGGATCTGTGCTTGCCCAGAGAAGGAACATCTCACGGTGCGCATCCTCGGCAGAGCCTGTTCCCGAAAAGGCAAACGTCCGGCTCCTTGTCCCACACGGAAGGTGGCAGCCCGGAAAGCTGTTGCTGGTCTTAACCTTCCCCCTGCAGCCTATTCACAGGCACAACAGGGTTTGGGATCTGTGCTTGCCCAGAGAAGGAACATCTCATGGTGCGCATCCTCGGCAGAGCCTGTTCCCGAAAAGGCAAACGTCCGGCTCCTTGTCCCACACGGAAGGTGGCAGCCCGGAAAGCTGTTGCTGGTCT
Organism: Haliaeetus albicilla; assembly: GCF_947461875.1. NCBI lineage: Eukaryota > Metazoa > Chordata > Aves > Accipitriformes > Accipitridae > Haliaeetus > Haliaeetus albicilla. The sequence goes on along the minus strand of NW_027212433.1, from coordinate 2,619,369 downwards.
TCACCTTCCCCCTGCAGCCTATTCACAGGCACAACAGGTTTTGGGATCTGTGCTTGCCCAGAGAAGGAACATCTCACGGTGCGCATCCTCGGCAGAGCCTGTTCCCGAAAAGGCAAACGTCCGGCTCCTTGTCCCACACGGAAGGTGGCAGCCCGGAAAGCTGTTGCTGGTCTTCACCTTCCCCCTGCAGCCTATTCACAGGCACCACCACACTGGGAATCTCTGCTTTCCCAAAGACGCAATCTCTCATGGTGCGCATCCTCGGCAGAGCCTGTTCCCGAAAAGGCAAACGTCCGGCTCCTTGTCCCACACGGAAGGTGGCAGCCCGGAAAGCTGTTGCTGTTCTTCACCTTCCCCCTGCAGCCTATTCACAGGCACAACAGGTTTTGGGATCTGTGCTTGCCCAAAGACGCAATCTCTCACGGTGCGCATCCTCGGCAGAGCCTGTTCCCGAAAAGGCAAAAGTCCGGCTCCTTGTCCCACACGGAAGGTGACAGCCCGGAAAGCTGTTGCTGGTCCTCACCTTCCCCCTGCAGCCTATTCACAGGCACAACAGGTTTTGGGATCTGTGCTTGCCCAGAGAAGGAACATCTCACGGTGCGCATCCTCGGCAGAGCCTGTTCCCGAAAAGGCAAACGTCCGGCTCCTTGTCCCACACGGAAGGTGGCAGCCCGGAAAGCTGTTGCTGGTCTTCACCTTCCCCCTGCAGCCTATTCACAGGCACCACCGCACTGGGAATCTCTGGTTTCCCAAAGACGCAATCTCTCACGGTGCGCATCCTCGGCAGAGCCTGTTCCCGAAAAGGCAAACGTCCGGCTCCTTGTCCCACACGGAAGGTGGCAGCCCGGAAAGCTGTTGCTGGTCTTCACCTTCCCCCTGCAGCCTATTCACAGGCACAACAGGTTTTGGGATCTGTGCTTGCCCAGAGAAGGAACATCTCACGGTGCGCATCCTCGGCAGAGCCTGTTCCCGAAAAGGCAAACGTCCGGCTCCTTGTCCCACACGGAAGGTGGCAGCCCGGAAAGCTGTTGCTGGTCTTCACCTTCCCCCTGCAGCCTATTCACAGGCACCACCGCAATGGGAATCTCTGGTTTCCCAAAGACGCAATCTCTCACGGTGCGCAGCCTCGGCAGAGCCTGTTCCCGAAAAGGCAAACGTCCGGCTCCTTGTCCCACACGGAAGGTGGCAGCCCGGAAAGCTGTTGCTGGTCTTCACCTTCCCCCTGCAGCCTATTCACAGGCACAACAGGTTTGGGGATCTCTGCTTGCCCAGAGAAGGAACATCTCACGGTGCGCATCCTCGGCAGAGCCTGTTCCCGAAAAGGCAAACGTCCGGCTCCTTGTCCCACACGGAAGGTGGCAGCCCGGAAAGCTGTTGCTGGTCTTCACCTTCCCCCTGCAGCCTATTCACAGGCACAACAGGTTTGGGGATCTGTGCTTGCCCAGAGAAGGAACATCTCACGGTGCGCATCCTCGGCAGAGCCTGTTCCCGAAAAGGCAAACGTCCGGCTCCTTGTCCCACACGGAAGGTGGCAGCCCGGAAAGCTGTTGCTGGTCTTCACCTTCCCCCTGCAGCCTAGTCACAGGCACAACAGGTTTTGGGATCTGTGCTTGCCCAGAGAAGGAACATCTCACGGTGCGCATCCTCGGCAGAGCCTGTTCCCGAAAAGGCAAACGTCCGGCTCCTTGTCCCACACGGAAGGTGGCAGCCCGGAAAGCTGTTGCTGGTCTTCACCTTCCCCCTGCAGCCTATTCACAGGCACCACCGCACTGGGAATCTCTGCTTTCCCAAAGACGCAATCTCTTATGGTGCGCAACCTCGGCAGAGCCTGTTCCCGAAAAGGCAAACGTCCGGCTCCTTGTCCCACACGGAAGGTGGCAGCCCGGAAAGCTGTTGCTGGTCTTCACCTTCCCCCTGCAGCCTGTTCACAGGCACAACAGGTTTTGGGATCTGTGCTTGCCCAGAGAAGGAACATCTCACGGTGCGCATCCTCGGCAGAGCCTGTTCCCGAAAAGGCAAACGTCCGGCTCCTTGTCCCACACGGAAGGTGGCAGCCCGGAAAGCTGTTGCTGGTCTTCACCTTCCCCCTGCAGCCTATTCACAGGCACAACAGGTTTTGGGATCTGTGCTTGCCCAAACACGCAATCTCTCACGGTGCGCATCCTCGGCAGAGCCTGTTCCCGAAAAGGCAAACGTCCGGCTCCTTGTCCCACACGGAAGGTGGCAGCCCGGAAAGCTGTTGCTGGTCTTCACCTTCCCCCTGCAGCCTATTCACAGGCACAACAGGTTTGGGGATCTGTGCTTGCCCAGAGAAGGAACATCTCACGGTGCGCATCCTCGGCAGAGCCTGTTCCCGAAAAGGCAAACGTCCGGCTCCTTGTCCCACACGGAAGGTGGCAGCCCGGAAAGCTGTTGCTGGTCTTCACCTTCCCCCTGCAGCCTATTCACAGGCACAACAGGTTTGGGGATCTGTGCTTGCCCAGAGAAGGAACATCTCACGGTGCGCATCCTCGGCAGAGCCTGTTCCCGAAAAGGCAAACGTCCGGCTCCTTGTCCCACACGGAAGGTGGCAGCCCGGAAAGCTGTTGCTGGTCTTCACCTTCCCCCTGCAGCCTATTCACAGGCACAACAGGTTTTGGGATCTGTGCTTGCCCAGAGAAGGAACATCTCACGGTGCGCATCCTCGGCAGAGCCTGTTCCCGAAAAGGCAAACGTCCGGCTCCTTGTCCCACACGGAAGGTGGCAGCCCGGAAAGCTGTTGCTGGTCTTCACCTTCCCCCTGCAGCCTATTCACAGGCACAACCGCAGTGGGAATCTCTGCTTTCCCAAAGACGCAATCTCTCATGGTGCGCATCCTCGGCAGAGCCTGTTCCCGAAAAGGCAAACGTCCGGCTCCTTGTCCCACACGGAAGGTGGCAGCCCGGAAAGCTGTTGCTGGTCTTCACCTTCCCCCTGCAGCCTATTCACAGGCACAACAGGTTTTGGGATCTGTGCTTGCCCAGAGAAGGAACATCTCACGGTGCGCATCCTCAGCAGAGCCTGTTCCCGAAAAGGCAAACGTCCGGCTCCTTGTCCCACACGGAAGATGGCAGCCCTGAAAGCTGTTGCTGGTCTTCACCTTCCCCCTGCAGCCTATTCACAGGCACAACAGGTTTGGGGATCTGTGCTTGCCCAGAGAGGGAACATCACACGGTGCGCATCCTCGGCAGAGCCTGTTCCCGAAAAGGCAAACGTCCGGCTCCTTGTCCCACACGGAAGGGGGCAGCCCGGAAAGCTGTTGCTGGTCTTCACCTTCCCCCTGCAGCCTATTCACAGGCACAACAGGTTTTGGGATCTGTGCTTGCCCAGAGAAGGAACATCTCACGGTGCGCATCCTCGGCAGAGCCTGTTCCCGAAAAGGCAAACGTCCGGCTCCTTGTCCCACACGGAAGGTGGCAGCCCGGAAAGCTGTTGCTGGTCTTCACCTTCCCCCTGCAGCCTATTCACAGGCACAACAGGTTTTGGGATCTGTGCTTGCCCAGAGAAGGAACATCTCACGGTGCGCATCCTCGGCAGAGCCTGTTCCCGAAAAGGCAAACGTCCGGCTCCTTGTCCCACACGGAAGGTGGCAGCCCGGAAAGCTGTTGCTGGTCTTCACCTTCCCCCTGCAGCCTATTCACTGGCACAACAGGTTTTGGGATCTGTGCTTGCCCAGAGAAGGAACATCTCACGGTGCGCATCCTCGGCAGAGCCTGTTCCCGAAAAGGCAAACGTCCGGCTCCTTGTCCCACACGGAAGGTGGCAGCCTGGAAAGCTGTTGCTGGTCTTCACCTTCCCCCTGCAGCCTATTCACTGGCACAACAGGTTTTGGGATCTGTGCTTGCCCAGAGAAGGAACATCTCACGGTGCGCATCCTCGGCAGAGCCTGTTCCCGAAAAGGCAAACGTCCGGCTCCTTGTCCCACACGGAAGGTGGCAGCCCGGAAAGCTGTTGCTGGTCTTCACCTTCCCCTGCAGACTATTCACAGGCACAACAGGTTTTGGGATCTCTGCTTTCCCAAAGACGCAATCTCTCACGGTGCGCATCCTCGGCAGAGCCTGTTCCCGAAAAGGCAAACGTCCGGCTCCTTGTCCCACACGGAAGGTGGCAGCCCGGAAAGCTGTTGCTGGTCTTCACCTTCCCCCTGCAGCCTATTCACAGGCACAACAGGTTTGGGGATCTGTGCTTGCCCAGAGAAGGAACATCTCACGGTGCGCATCCTCGGCAGAGCCTGTTCCCGAAAAGGCAAACGTCCGGCTCCTTGTCCCACACGGAAGGTGGCAGCCCGGAAAGCTCTTGCTGGTCTTCACCTTCCCCCTGCAGCCTATTCACAGGCACAACAGGTTTGGGGATCTGTGCTTGCCCAGAGAAGGAACATCTCACGGTGCGCATCCTCGGCAGAGCCTGTTCCCGAAAAGGCAAACGTCCGGCTCCTTGTCCCACACGGAAGGTGGCAGCCCGGAAAGCTGTTGCTGGTCTTCACCTTCCCCCTGCAGCCTATTCACAGGCACCACCGCACTGGGAATCTCTGGTTTCCCAAAGACGCAATCTCTCACGGTGCGCATCCTCGGCAGAGCCTGTTCCCGAAAAGGCAAACGTCCGGCTCCTTGTCCCACACGGAAGGTGGCAGCCCTGAAAGCTGTTGCTGGTCTTCACCTTCCCCCTGCAGCCTATTCACAGGCACAACAGGTTTTGGGATCTGTGCTTGCCCAGAGAAGGAACATCTCACGGTGCGCATCCTCGGCAGAGCCTGTTCCCGAAAAGGCAAACGTCCGGCTCCTTGTCCCACACGGAAGGTGGCAGCCCTGAAAGCTGTTGCTGGTCTTCACCTTCCCCCTGCAGCCTATTCACAGGCACAACAGGTTTTGGGATCTGTGCTTGCCCAGAGAAGGAACATCTCACGGTGCGCATCCTCGGCAGAGCCTGTTCCCGAAAAGGCAAACGTCCGGCTCCTTGTCCCACACGGAAGGTGGCAGCCCGGAAAGCTGTTGCTGGTCTTCACCTTCCCCCTGCAGCCTATTCACAGGCACAACAGGTTTTGGGATCTGTGCTTGCCCAGAGAAGGAACATCTCACGGTGCGCATCCTCGGCAGAGCCTGTTCCCGAAAAGGCAAACGTCCGGCTCCTTGTCCCACACGGAAGGTGGCAGCCCGGAAAGCTGTTGCTGGTCTTCACCTTCCCCCTGCAGCCTATTCACAGGCACAACAGGTTTTGGGATCTGTGCTTGCCCAGAGAAGGAACATCTCACGGTGCGCATCCTCGGCAGAGCCTGTTCCCGAAAAGGCAAACGTCCGGCTCCTTGTCCCACACGGAAGGTGGCAGCCCGGAAAGCTGTTGCTGGTCTTCACCTTCCCCCTGCAGCCTATTCACAGGCACAACAGGTTTTGGGATCTGTGCTTGCCCAGAGAAGGAACATCTCACGGTGCGCATCCTCGGCAGAGCCTGTTCCCGAAAAGGCAAACGTCCGGCTCCTTGTCCCACACGGAAGGTGGCAGCCCGGAAAGCTGTTGCTGGTCTTCACCTTCCCCCTGCAGCCTATTCACAGGCACAACAGGTTTGGGGATCTGTGCTTGCCCAGAGAAGGAACATCTCACGGTGCGCATCCTCGGCAGAGCCTGTTCCCGAAAAGGCAAACGTCCGGCTCCTTGTCCCACACGGAAGGTGGCAGCCCGGAAAGCTGTTGCTGGTCTTCACCTTCCCCCTGCAGCCTATTCACAGGCACAACAGGTTTTGGGATCTGTGCTTGCCCAGAGAAGGAACATCTCACGGTGCGCATCCTCGGCAGAGCCTGTTCCCGAAAAGGCAAACGTCCGGCTCCTTGTCCCACACGGAAGGTGGCAGCCCGGAAAGCTGTTGCTGGTCTTCACCTTACCCCTGCAGCCTATTCACAGGCACAACCGCAGTGGGAATCTCTGCTTTCCCAAAGACGCAATCTCTCATGGTGCGCATCCTCGGCAGAGCCTGTTCCCGAAAAGGCAAACGTCCGGCTCCTTGTCCCACACGGAAGGTGGCAGCCCGGAAAGCTGTTGCTGGTCTTCACCTTCCCCCTGCAGCCTATTCACAGGCACAACAGGTTTTGGGATCTGTGCTTGCCCAGAGAAGGAACATCTCACGGTGCGCATCCTCAGCAGAGCCTGTTCCCGAAAAGGCAAACGTCCGGCTCCTTGTCCCACACGGAAGATGGCAGCCCTGAAAGCTGTTGCTGGTCTTCACCTTCCCCCTGCAGCCTATTCACAGGCACAACAGGTTTGGGGATCTGTGCTTGCCCAGAGAGGGAACATCACACGGTGCGCATCCTCGGCAGAGCCTGTTCCCGAAAAGGCAAACGTCCGGCTCCTTGTCCCACACGGAAGGGGGCAGCCCTGAAAGCTGTTGCTGGTCTTCACCTTCCCCCTGCAGCCTATTCACAGGCACAACAGGTTTTGGGATCTGTGCTTGCCCAGAGAAGGAACATCTCACGGTGCGCATCCTCGGCAGAGCCTGTTCCCGAAAAGGCAAACGTCTGGCTCCTTGTCCCACACGGAAGGTGGCAGCCCGGAAAGCTGTTGCTGGTCTTCACCTTCCCCCTGCAGCCTATTCACAGGCACAACAGGTTTTGGGATCTCTGCTTGCCCAGAGAAGGAACATCTCACGGTGCGCATCCTCGGCAGAGCCTGTTCCCGAAAAGGCAAACGTCCGGCTCCTTGTCCCACACGGAAGGTGGCAGCCCGGAAAGCTGTTGCTGGTCTTCACCTTCCCCCTGCAGCCTATTCACAGGCACAACAGGTATTGGGATCTGTGCTTGCCCAGAGAAGGAACATCTCACGGTGCGCATCCTCGGCAGAGCCTGTTCCCGAAAAGGCAAACGTCCGGCTCCTTGTCCCACACGGAAGGTGGCAGCCTGGAAAGCTGTTGCTGGTCTTCACCTTCCCCCTGCAGCCTATTCACTGGCACAACAGGTTTTGGGATCTGTGCTTGCCCAGAGAAGGAACATCTCACGGTGCGCATCCTCGGCAGAGCCTGTTCCCGAAAAGGCAAACGTCCGGCTCCTTGTCCCACACGGAAGGTGGCAGCCCGGAAAGCTGTTGCTGGTCTTCACCTTCCCCTGCAGACTATTCACAGGCACAACAGGTTTTGGGATCTCTGCTTTCCCAAAGACGCAATCTCTCACGGTGCGCATCCTCGGCAGAGCCTGTTCCCGAAAAGGCAAACGTCCGGCTCCTTGTCCCACACGGAAGGTGGCAGCCCGGAAAGCTGTTGCTGGTCTTCACCTTCCCCCTGCAGCCTATTCACAGGCACAACAGGTTTGGGGATCTGTGCTTGCCCAGAGAAGGAACATCTCACGGTGCGCATCCTCGGCAGAGCCTGTTCCCGAAAAGGCAAACGTCCGGCTCCTTGTCCCACACGGAAGGTGGCAGCCCGGAAAGCTCTTGCTGGTCTTCACCTTCCCCCTGCAGCCTATTCACAGGCACAACAGGTTTGGGGATCTGTGCTTGCCCAGAGAAGGAACATCTCACGGTGCGCATCCTCGGCAGAGCCTGTTCCCGAAAAGGCAAACGTCCGGCTCCTTGTCCCACACGGAAGGTGGCAGCCCGGAAAGCTGTTGCTGGTCTTCACCTTCCCCCTGCAGCCTATTCACAGGCACCACCGCACTGGGAATCTCTGGTTTCCCAAAGACGCAATCTCTCACGGTGCGCATCCTCGGCAGAGCCTGTTCCCGAAAAGGCAAACGTCCGGCTCCTTGTCCCACACGGAAGGTGGCAGCCCTGAAAGCTGTTGCTGGTCTTCACCTTCCCCCTGCAGCCTATTCACAGGCACAACAGGTTTTGGGATCTGTGCTTGCCCAGAGAAGGAACATCTCACGGTGCGCATCCTCGGCAGAGCCTGTTCCCGAAAAGGCAAACGTCCGGCTCCTTGTCCCACACGGAAGGTGGCAGCCCTGAAAGCTGTTGCTGGTCTTCACCTTCCCCCTGCAGCCTATTCACAGGCACAACAGGTTTGGGGATCTGTGCTTGCCCAGAGAAGGAACATCTCACGGTGCGCATCCTCGGCAGAGCCTGTTCCCGAAAAGGCAAACGTCCGGCTCCTTGTCCCACACGGAAGGTGGCAGCCCGGAAAGCTGTTGCTGGTCTTCACCTTCCCCCTGCAGCCTATTCACAGGCACAACAGGTTTGGGGATCTGTGCTTGCCCAGAGAAGGAACATCTCACGGTGCGCATCCTCGGCAGAGCCTGTTCCCGAAAAGGCAAACGTCCGGCTCCTTGTCCCACACGGAAGGTGGCAGCCCGGAAAGCTGTTGCTGGTCTTCACCTTCCCCCTGCAGCCTATTCACAGGCACAACAGGTTTTGGGATCTGTGCTTGCCCAGAGAAGGAACATCTCACGGTGCGCATCCTCGGCAGAGCCTGTTCCCGAAAAGGCAAACGTCCGGCTCCTTGTCCCACACGGAAGGTGGCAGCCCGGAAAGCTGTTGCTGGTCTTCACCTTCCCCCTGCAGCCTATTCACAGGCACAACAGGTTTTGGGATCTGTGCTTGCCCAGAGAAGGAACATCTCACGGTGCGCATCCTCGGCAGAGCCTGTTCCCGAAAAGGCAAACGTCCGGCTCCTTGTCCCACACGGAAGGTGGCAGCCCGGAAAGCTGTTGCTGGTCTTCACCTTCCCCCTGCAGCCTATTCACAGGCACAACAGGTTTGGGGATCTGTGCTTGCCCAGAGAAGGAACATCTCACGGTGCGCATCCTCGGCAGAGCCTGTTCCCGAAAAGGCAAACGTCCGGCTCCTTGTCCCACACGGAAGGTGGCAGCCCGGAAAGCTGTTGCTGGTCTTCACCTTCCCCCTGCAGCCTATTCACAGGCACAACAGGTTTTGGGATCTGTGCTTGCCCAGAGAAGGAACATCTCACGGTGCGCATCCTCGGCAGAGCCTGTTCCCGAAAAGGCAAACGTCCGGCTCCTTGTCCCACACGGAAGGTGGCAGCCCGGAAAGCTGTTGCTGGTCTTCACCTTACCCCTGCAGCCTATTCACAGGCACAACAGGTTTTGGGATCTGTGCTTGCCCAGAGAAGGAACATCTCACGGTGCGCATCCTCGGCAGAGCCTGTTCCCGAAAAGGCAAACGTCCGGCTCCTTGTCCCACACGGAAGGTGGCAGCCCGGAAAGCTGTTGCTGGTCTTCACCTTCCCCCTGCAGCCTATTCACAGGCACAACAGGTTTGGGGATCTGTGCTTTCCCAAAGACGCAATCTCTCACGGTGCGCATCCTCGGCAGAGCCTGTTCCCGAAAAGGCAAACGTCCGGCTCCTTGTCCCACACGGAAGGTGGCAGCCCGGAAAGCTGTTGCTGGTCTTCACCTTCCCCCTGCAGCCTATTCACAGGCACCACCGCACTGGGAATCT